>NC_064615.1:436391715-437641715 GCF_023898315.1 Schistocerca nitens | reverse complement strand
AATCTGCTTAGTGTATTGATCTCTTGGTCTCCCTCTACGATTTTTACCCTCCACGCTGCCCTCCAATGCTAAATTTGTGATCCCTTGATGCCTCAGAACATGTCCTACCAACCGATCCCTTCTTCTAGTCAAGTTGTGCCACAAACTTCTCTTCTCCCCAATCCTATTCAATACCTCCTCATTAGTTACGTGATCTACCCACGTTATTTTCAGCATTCTTCTGTAGCACCACATTTCGAAAGCTTCTATTCTCTTCTTGTCCAAACTGGTTATCGTCCATGTTTCACTTCCATACATGGCTACACTCCTTACAAATACTTTCAGAAACGACTTCCTGACACTTAAATCTATACTCGATGTTAACAAATTTCTCTTCTTCAGAAACGATTTCCTTGCCATTGCCAGTCTACATTTTATATCCTCTCTACTTCGACCATCATCAGTTATTTTACTCCCTAAATAGCAAAACTCCTTTACTACTTTAATTGTCTCACTTCCTAATCTAATCCCCTCTGCGTCACCCGATTTAATTAGACTACATTCCATTATCCTCGTTTTGCTTTTGTTGATGTTCATCTTATATCCTCCTTTCAAGACACTGTCCATTCCGTTCAACTGCTCTTCCAAGTCCTTTGCTGTCTCTGACAGAATTACAATGTCATCGGCGAACCTCAAAGTTTTTACTTCTTCTCCATGAATTTTAATACCTACTCCGAATTTTTCTTTTGTTTCCTTTACTGCTTGCTCAATATACAGATTGAATAAAATCGGGGAGAGGCTACAACCCTGTCTCACTCCTTTCCCAACCACAGCTTCCCTTTCATGCCCCTCGACTCTTATAACTGCCATCTGGTTTCTGTACAAATTGTAAATAGCCGTTCGCTCCCTGTATTTTACCCCTGCCACCTTCAGAATTTGAAAGAGAGTATTCCAGTTAACGTTGTCAAAAGCTTTCTCTAAGTCTACAAATGCTAGAAACGTAGGTTTGCCTTTTCTTAATCTTTCTTCTAAGATAAGTCGTAAGGTTAGTATTGCCTCACGTGTTCCAACATTTCTACGGAATCCAAACTGATCTTCCCCGAGGTCCGCTTCTACCAGTTTTTCAATTCGTCTGTAAGGAATTCGCGTTAGTATTTTGCAGCTGTGACTTATTAAACTGATAGTTCGGTAATTTTCACATCTGTCAACACCTGCTTTCTTTGGTATTGGAATTGTTATATTCTTCTTGAAGTCTGTGGGTATTTCCCCTGTCTCATACATCTTGCTCACCAGATGGTAGAGTTTTGTCAGGACTGGCTCTCCCAAGGCCATCAGTAGTTCTAATGGAATGTTGTCTATTCCCGGGGCCTTAGTTCGACTCAGGTCTTTCAGTGTTCTGTCAAACACTTCACGCAGTATCTTATCTCCCATTTCATCTTCATCTACATCCTCTTCCATTTCCATAATATTGTCCTCAAGTATATCGCGCTTGTATAAACCCTCTATATACTCCTTCCACCTTTCTGCCTTCCCTTCTTTGCTTAGAACTGGGTTGCCATCTGAGCTCTTGATATTCATACAAGTGGTTCTCTTCTCTCCAAAGGTCTCTTTAATTTTCCTGTAGGCAGTATCTATCTTACCCCTAGTGAGACAATACATCCTTACATTTGTCCTCTAGCCATCCCTGCTTAGCCATTTTGCACTTTCTGTCGATCTCATTTTTGAGACGTTTGTATTCCTTTTTGCCTGCTTCATTTACTGCATTTTTATATTTTCTCCTTTCATCAATTAAATTCAATATTTCTTCTGTTACCCAAGGATTTCTATTAGCCCTCGTCTTTTTACCTACTTGATTCTCTGCTGCCTTCACTACTTCATCCCTCAGAGCTACCCATTCTTCTTCTACTGTATTTCTTTCCCCCATTCCTGTCAATTGTTCCCTTATGCTCTCCCTGAAACTCTCTACAACCTCTGGTTCTTTCAGTTTATCCAGGTCCCATCTCCTTAAATTCCCACCTTTTTGCAGTTTCTTCAGTTTCAATCTGCAGTTCATAACCAATAGATTGTGGTCAGAATCCACATCTGCCCCTGGAAATGTCTTACAATTTAAAACCTGGTTCCTAAATCTCTGTCTTACCATTATATAATCTATCTGATACCTATTAGTATCTCCAGGATTCTTCCAGGTATACAACCTTCTTTTATGATTCTTGAACCAAGTGTTAGCTATGATTAAGTTATGCTCTGTGCAAAATTCTACAAGGCGGCTTCCTCTTTCATTTCTTCCCCCCAATCCATATTCACCTACTATGTTTCCTTCTCTCCCTTTTCCTACTGACGAATTCCAGTCTCCCATGACTATTAAATTTTCGTCTCCCTTCACTACCTGAATAATTTCTTTTATCTCGTCATACATTTCATCAATTTCTTCATCTTCTGCAGAGCTAGTTGGCATATAAACTTGTACTACTGTAGTAGGCATGGGCTTTGTGTCTATCTTGGCCACAATAATGCGTTCACTATGCTGTTTGTAGTAGCTAACCCGCACTCCTATTTTTTTATTCATTATTAAACGTACTCCTGCATTACCCCTATTTGATTTTGTATTTATAACCCTGTAATCACCTGACCAAAAGTCTTGTTCCTCCTGCCACCGAACTTCACTAATTCCCAATATATCTAACTTTAACCTATCCATTTCCCTTTTTAAATTTTCTAACCTACCTGCCCGATTAAGGGATCTGACATTCCACGCTCCGATCCGTAGAATGCCAGTTTTCTTTCTCCTGATAACGACCTCCTCTTGAGTAGTCCCCGCCCGGAGATCCGAATGGGGGACTATTTTACCTCCGGAATATTTTACCCAAGAGGACGCCATCATCATTTAATCATACAGTAAAGCTGCATGTCCTCGGGAAAAATTACGGCTGTAGTTTCCCCTTGCTTTCAGCCGTTCGCAGTACCAGCACAGCAAGGCCGTTTTGGTTAATGTTACAAGGCCAGATCACTCAATCATCCAGACTGTTGCCCCTGCAACTACTGAAAAGGCTGCTGCCCCTCTTCAGGAACCACATGTTTGTCTGGCCTCTCAACAGATACCCCTCCGTTGTGGTAGCACCTACGGTACTGCCATCTGTATCGCTGAGGCACGCAAGCCTCCCCACCAACGGCAAGGTCCATGGTTCATGGGGGAAGTAGTGTAGGAGTAATTATATGAATAGGTGTATGTTTGAACCACTTTCACTTGTGATAATTTCCGGTTCCGTTGATGACAGAGTAGATCTGTCGAAACCGTTCATAGTAATAAAAAGTTTTGCTAGCGATCCTTGCTAACTTTATTCTTCAACAATAATATTATATAAATTTCATTGTGCCCATAAACAGACGCAATGTCAAACAAGTACAATATATATATATATATATATATATATATATATATATATATATATATATATATATATATATATAAAGTTTTCAGGGTGGGCACAAGCTATCCCCTACATTCCTTAGTAATGCACGTTACTGATATGCTTTGGTATTGCTAGCATTAGTAGTGGAAGGTTTATCTTCAATACACTAAACGAAGATTCCAAAATGTCTACGTTCGTTTGGTTCGAAGAATTCTTCCTACGAACTGCCAAAGCAGACTTACGACTTCTCAGTAGAGCTTCAGTTGTCATTCTGATACAGAATAGAATCGTGAGCTGTTAATGCAGATGAAACAACGTCTTCGCTCTCAACACTTTCACATTGACAGAAGATAGCTGTCACGTGCTGGTTGCAGTCACAGATGGAGGTATTGTATGCAGATCGGTTAACAGATATGATAACTCTTTAAATCCGATTGGTGGCAGAGCAGATATATAATACAAATATATAATACAAAGGAGCAGTTTTAAGAGTTTTGAAATACATTTGATTGAATTGCTGCTACATTTCGTTCATAGCATGTTTCAGGTTACTCTCTAGGTAGCCCTCTTACATACGTAATTGGCGCTTTGCCGTAGAAGTTGCCAGACGGGCCGCTGCAGCAGTAGGGAGCCCCTCGCTCCAGCGTTCTGACTCCAGGGGCCGACAACACCCATACCCACCACCGGTGGTCCTCGACCCACGCGCCCCTCCCACTTCCATTCACACGCAGGCGGCATAGTGGCGGCAAGAAACTCTACGCGGCCGTATCTCATGTCCGTACAATAGTTCCTGCACATATGGAGACGCCTATTGTTCAAGTAATCTGAAAATTAATCGCATTTCTGCTCTCCTGCCGGGAATGGTCCTTTCTAATTCTGTGATATTCCCGACTAACGGTGGTGGTGCACAAACTTCTTCTCATGTTCCACATCCGGCGGACATCATGCAGTTCTTCGGTGGACTATCAACACAGACGATATCCTCAATTCGGTCCCTTTTTGTCTCTTTTATTACCGGTTTTTCAAACTACGCCATTTCTGCATATAGAGATGCATGTGCTGTAGGATGTAGCAACTAGCAGTTTCAAAATGAATTCTAGGATATAGCAACTAGCAGTTTGAAAATGAATATACGGGTTTTAAGGCTGTGTGGCATCTATTACATTCAGCTTACAGTTATAAGTAATACATCAAATGAAAGGGCAATTCTATCTCTCTTCAATGTGTCTCTCCCTCTTTTTTTTTACTTGATCAATGTGTGTGGAGTAATTAGTGCAGCAATGTTGTTTCTGAAGTCGGGTGGATCAGTAGGTAGCACATACATATGACTCTTTAAGTACCTCCAAAGGTAAGAATCGCATGGGGTCAGATCGTATGTGAACGTGAAGGGCAGGTGAAACAAGATTTGTAGCCTGGCCCTTTGCAGCCAATCCAGCGGTCGGATACAACGTCGTTTAACCAGTCACGTACTGAGCTATGCCAGCGACGCGGTGTACAATCTTGCTGCCAAATATAGTTCTGTGATTCAACTTCTTACAGTTGAGGAAAGAGCTACAACTCTAACGCATCAAGTTAAGAAACTCCACTTACAGTCGTTTCATCGAAAAAGAGAGGTCCATAAACTATCCGCGGAATATAGCACAAAAAAACCAGTCCACTTAGGGAAGTTTCGTTGCACCTGTACCATCTCGTGGGGATCCGCTTAGCCCCAGTTCTGATGTTCACGAGATAGATGAAGTTAAGGAATTCTGCTACCTAGGAAGCAAAATAATCAGTGACGGACGGAGCAAGGAGGACATCAAAAGCACACTAGCACTGCAAAAAGGGCGTTCCTGGCCAAGAAAAGTCTACTAGTATCAATCGTCGGCCTTAATTTGAGAAAGAAATTTCTGCGCATATACGTCTGGAGCACAGCATTTTATGATAGTGAAACATGGACTCTGTTAAAACTGGAACAAAAGAGAATATAAGCTTGTGAGGAGTAGTACTACAGGTGAATGTTAAAAATTTGGTGGACTGGTAAGGTAAGGAATGAGGAGATTCACTGTAGAGTCGGAGAGGAAAGGAATATGTGAAAAATACTGCAACGACAAGTGACCGGATGATAGAACATCTGTTGAGACATCAGGGAATGACTTCGATGGTGCTTGAGGAGCTGTCGAAGGCAAAAACTGTAGAGGAAGACAGAGACTGGAACATATCCAGCAAATAATGGAGGACGTAGGTTGGAAGTGCTACTCTGGGATGAAGTGGTTGGCACAGGAATTCGTGGTGGGCCTCATCAAACTAGTTAGAATTCTGACGAATAAAAAATAATAAAAAGAAGGCAGGGATGTAGTGTTTCGTCCCTGATTTTCAATCAGTACGTTGAAGGAGCAATGACGGAAATAAAAAATAGGTTTAAGAGTGGGATTATAATTCAAGGTGAAAGGATATCATTGTTAAGATTATCTTATGACATTAATTTCTGATAACATTGCTTTCGTCCGTGAATGTGTGGAAGAATTAGGGTCGATTGTCAATCTACGCACCATTCAGATATCTTCTCTAAATCGTTTTGTAGTTTCTTTCTAGACTTCACTAGACGAACGCCAGAAATCACTTCTGTTTTTCCCGATGACTTTCCGTCAGTTACAACGAACTGTGACTTATCTGTCAAGGAATTACGAATTCAGTCACATAACTGAGACGATGTTCCACAAGTACGCAATTTCACTACAAGCCGCATGTGTGGTACAGTGTCAAAAAGCCTTTTGGAAATCTAGAAATACGGAATACATTTTAAATCTCTTGTCAATATTACTCAACACTTCCTGTGAGTAAGAGTTAGTTGCGTTTCATAAGCATGATATTTTCTAAATTCATGTTGACTGTGTGTCAATATAGCGTTGTTTTCGAGGTAATTCATTATGTTCGATCACAATATACGTTTCAAAATCCTGCTACATAACGACGTCAATGATACAGAGCTATAATTTAGAGGATACTTCCTAATATCTTTCTTGAATATTGGTGTGACCTGTGAAACTTTCCAGTCTTTAGCTACGGATCTTTCGTCGAGTGAGCGGTTGTACATGATTGTTAAGCATGGAGCTATTGAACAAGCATAGTCTTAAAGGAAACTAGCTGGTATACAGTCTGGACCAGAAGACTTGCTTTTTATTAAGTGAATTAAGTTGCTTTACTACTCCGAGGATATCTACTTCTAAGTTCCTCATGTTGTCAGCTGTTCTTGATTCGAATTCTTGGTCTGCTGCTCGTGGCCTAGTTGATAGCGTTGCTGCCTCCGGATCATTGTGGCCCGGGTTCGATTCCCGGCCGGGTTGGGGATTTTCTCCGTCTGGGGACTGGGTGTTTGTGTTGTGCTCGTCATTTCATCCTCATCATCATCATCGTCATCATCGCAATTCGTGACATTGGCTACACTGGACTGTGTAAAAATTGGATTGTGACCACATTGGGACTTCGTACGGGCGCTGATGACCGTGCAGTTGAGAGCCTCACAAACTGATCATCGTCATCATCATTCGAATTCTTGAATATTTACTTTGTCGTCTTTGGAGAAGGAATTGCGAAAGGCTGTGTTAGTAACTCTGCATTCATAGCACTGTCTTCAATAGTATTTCCATTTCTATCCCTCAGAGAAGGCATTGATTCTGTTTTGCCGCTAGAATACTTCACATACGACCAGAACGTCTTTGTATTTTCCGCCAGGTTTCGACACAAAATTTCGTTGTCAAAACTTTTATAAGCATCTCGCATTGATGACCGTCCTAAATATCGATCTTCTGTAAAAGATCATCAATCTTGGAGATTTTGTGTTCGTTTAAATTTGGCATGCTTTTTTATTTGTTTCTGCAACAGTGTTCTGATCCGTTTCGTGTACCATGTGGGATCAGCTTCGTTGTTTGTTATTTTATTTGGTACAAATCTTTTAATTGCGGTCGATACTATTTCTCTGAATTCATGCGACTTCTGGTGTACACTTACATTGTTAATCTGGAAGGAGTGGAGATTGTCTCTCAGGAAGGCATTAAGTGAATGTTTATCTGTTTCTTGAATAGGTATATTTTTCGTTTATTTCTGGAGGATATGGGGTCACAATATTCAGTCTCGCTACGTCAACCCTGTGTTCACTAATTCCTGTTTCCGTTTTAATGCCCGTTATTAGCCCAATGAACGAATTTCATAGATATGCATAGTTTCTTCGTAACATTTCTGATGTGTCGACAGAAGTGCCGACACCGTGTGGTTTGAGGAGACCGAAATACACGCTATAAGCTCACGCAGGATGGCGTGAGGTCTGAAACAGGATACGTAATGAATGCTATAAAGAAAAGTACGTAGCTCCTGGAATACTTAACTTTAATCCATCCTTGGTACATCGCTATTGACGATACAAGTGAGACTCTATAGTTTCAGACAATATCCTGCTAATGGCGCCTTGCTAGGTCGTAGCCATTGACTTAGCTGAAGGCTATTCTAACTATCTGCTCTGCAAATGAGCGAGGCTTCGACAGTGCGCATCGCTAGCTACGTCGTCCGTACAACTGGGGCGAGTGCTAGTCCGTCTCTCGAGACCTGCCGTGTGGTGGCGCTCGGTCTGCGATCACTGACAGTGGCGACACGTGGGTCCGACATGTACTAATGGACCGCGGCCGATTTAAAGCTACCACTTAGCAAGTGTGATGTCTGGCGGTGACACCACAATTTCGGCGCTGTGCACACTGTAACTGTAAAATGATTAATTATAATAGATATTCGACAGTGTGGATAAATGCAATAGAGAACAAAAGAAATATTGTTGGCTGTCACTTCTTATCTTGCTACCAAAATCGTAAATAACGTGTCATATGAGTTAAAAAGATGCTGCGACGAAAAAGCACAATAGGCTCTTCGCATCCTTAAGCCATCTTCGGTTCCTGGTATCAAATTATTAAGATGTCTGTAAAACGCATACACAAATTTTCTCGGTACTTCTGAAGATTATTATTCTGTAACAGCGAAGAAATGATACTCAAAATACGCTAAGCGCTCTACAGTCTAAAACGCGCCGCCGCAAAATCAGATGACTTGAGCATGAGGAGATGTCGCGGACAGAACTCTCGTTCTACGCATTCGAGTACTCACTCCGTAGATATGTATGCACTATGCGCTGAGTGATTGAGAAATAATTGATGTACACGAATATTAAGAGCTATACTTTCAGAAGATCCCAATTATGCTCCAAATTTTGTTGTCAAGATATCAAGTGCGTTTTCGCAACCGTTGACTATTCGCGTGGGCTCATGAACTAACTGCTCGAAATAATTTTCAGAGAATGCGTTTAGCACAACATCGGATGATGTTTTATATGTACTTCCGGACCTAAACATGGATTTTCGCCAACATATGGAGGATACATTAATAACACCACCAACCCTGGGTATGAGTCGGGTGCGTGTTCGAAATTAAACTCAAGTTCTCTGTGAACCTTTCAGAAGTTGTATCATCTGAGTTGGGAGGTCGGTAAAAGGATCCAATTATTATTCTATTCTGTTTGCCAAGAATGACCTCTGCCCATACTAACGGGAACTATCTGCTTCAATTTCGCTACAAGATGAGCTACTTCTAACAGCAGCAAATAAGCCAACGCCAACTGTGTTTTTATCTCACGCTTTATCCAGCTTTCAGTGCCTATATCGATCTTAGCATCAGTGACTTTTATTTGCTCTTGGAGCTCTGGTACTTTCCCAACACAGCTACGGTAATTTACAATGTTATGTCAATAGTTTCTGTATCTACGTTCTTCCTACGTTAGAAACCGAAGGAAGACGAAAGTAATAAATAGTAACAGAAATGAGAAAAGCAATAACCTTAACATCATACATGATGATCACTAAGAAGATGAAGTTAGGGAATTTTGCTACCTAGGCAGCAAAATAACCAATGACGGAAAGAGCAAGGAGGACATCAAAAGCAGATTAGCACTGACAGCAAGGGCATACCTGGCCAAGAGAAGTCTACTACTAACAAACATACTTTTAATGTACGTTTGGAGCACAGAATTGTATGGCAGTGAGACGAACTCTGGGAAAACCAGAGCAGAAGAAACAGAAGCATTTAAGATGTGGTGCTACAGAAGAATGTTAAGAATAAGGTGGACTGGTAAGGCAAGGAATGTGGATGTTCACCACAGAATCGACGAGGAATGTAATGTAAGTAAACCCTGAGAAGAAGAAGTGGCAGGATGATTGGACATCTGTTAAGACAGCATTGAATGACTTCCATGTTGTTAGTGCTTTAGAGAGTAAAAGATGTAGAGGAAGACAGGAACTGGAACACATCTGGCAGATAACTGAAGACGTGAGTTGCAAGTGCTACTCAGAAAAGGGAAGACTGGCACATGAGACGAATTTTGTGCAGGCCGTATCAAACCAGTGAGAATATTGATGCCTAAAACAACGTAGCTTTCACGCGAACCATTTGTCTGGCACTTACTCTGCCGTACTGCAACGACTAAAGCCTGAGTATGAAATACCCAACATTGAAATGAGTAAGATGCGCCGAATTACTGTTTTGACATAGGTTACATGCGTTATGCGTCAATGTGTCAAAGTGCGCAGGTTCTGATCTGTAGCTGGTGGCAGAGACCTCTTTGCTTTGAATGTTTATATGTAAGCGGACCGCTCTTTAATCATTAATATCGTTGTTGTGGATCATTTTCTTTGGATTTTAAGACTGGCACTGTTAAAGTGCAGTGCATTTGCAGGAGACGTGCTTTACTTCGACGTTATTGGGAAGATTCTATCTTAAACTGAAGTTCATTAATTTCATTTCATAATTACTCTTCAGTTACTTGGTTTTATTAATTTGGTTTTGAGGCTTTTATTTACCTGCAGAAAATCAATATGAGAATACTGTTAAAATAATATTGAACGTTACTAAGCTTGAGGTTTACATTTTGCATACGGAACTAATCTCTTTTCTAATTGATTACGTTACAATGACAGTGTAGACGGTGCCAAAGTGTCACGAAAAAACAACGCATTTCTAACTATGAAATTCTTGCAGTACATATGGAAACTTTTTACACTACCCGTTTGTCCATTATCATTTTGAATTTATCTTCATTCACTCTTCTGTATTTTATAGACAAGTAAAATATCTATAATTTTTTTTCATCTCCTCGGTAAAGTAAAACCGTACACTATGGCCAAAGTTAAACAAAAAAATACAAGATCAGTTCTCGAAACTTGGAGTGATAAAAGAAGTGGCAGCCAACAACATTTCTTCAACGTTTCCTTTTGCACAGGTTCGTATTGTCGAATCTCTTGTAATTAACTTCTTGCCAATGATACCGTATAGGAAACTCTCATGCAGAGATACTTAGATACAAAACAGGGTATGAGAACCTGCATGAATTGGAGGAAATTAGACTGTCGTGCATAAATTTTATCTGCATATGAACATAGCGAAAATATGTATCCACTGTTGGCAATTTACTCAAACAAACTTGCACATTTATCTAGTACTTTTCTCGTAGACACGTGGCCATGAAATCTCAAATGGTTCAAATGGCTCTGAGCACTATGGAACTTAACTTCTGAGGTCATCAGTCCCCTAGAACTTAGCACTACTTAAACCTAACTAACCTGTCATCACACACACCCATGCCCGAGGCAGGATTCGAACCTGCGACCATAGCGGTCGCGCGGTTCCAGACTGTAGCGCCCAGAACTGCCTATCTCAGAAATGTCTACAGAACAATATATATCCTCTGAGAAGAACAGTCAAGTTGTTCTCTGCGAAAAATAGTAAGTGGAGGCCTACTACGTTTCGCATTGAGAAAAACTGACTGGTCTAGAACAAGATTTCAAAAGACGTGACCCACCTTTACCCTCCTCTTCCCTCGCCTTCAAAATCCCCCGAATATGATGGCTCTGGTTTTGACACTGCTGTACAGTACTTAACGACACGGAATTAGGAAGATTCAGTGGAGTTGAGTCTTGGAATATGTACACTATGTGATCAAAAGTATCCGGACATATGGCTGGAAATGACTTAAAAGTTCGTGGCACCCTCCATCGGTACTGCTGAAATTCAATATGGTGTTGGACCAACCTTACCCTTGGTGACAGATTCCATTCCCGCAGGCATACGTTCAATCAGGTGCTGGACGGTTTCTTGGGGAATGGCAGCCCATTCTTCACAGAGTGCTGCACTGAGGATAGGTATCGATGTCGGTCGGAAAGCCTGGCACGAAGTCGGCGTTCCAAAACATTCCAAAGGTGTTGTATAGGATTCAGGTCAGGACTCTGTGCGGGCCAGTCCATTGCAGGGATGATATTGGCGTGTAGCCACTCCACCGCAGGCCGTGCATTATGAACATGTGCTCAGTCGTGTCGAAAGGTGCAGTCACAATCCTTGAATTGCTCTTCAACAGCGGGAAGCAAGAAGGTGCATAAAAAATCAATGTAGGCCTGTGCTGTGATAGTGCAATGCAAAACAACAAGCAGTGCAAGCCCCCTGCATGAAAAACACGATTACACCATAAAATCACCGCCTCCGAATTTTACTGTTAGCAGTACACACGCTGGCACATGACGTTCACCGGGCATTCGCCATACCCACACCCTGTCATCGGATCGCCACGTTGTGTACCATGGTTCAAATGGCTCTGAGCACTATGGGACTTAACATCTGTGGTCATCAGTCCCCTAGAATTTAGAACTACGTAAACCTAACTAACCTAAGGACATCACATACATCCATGCCCGAAGCTGGATTCGAACCTGCGACCGTAGCGGTCGCGCGTTTCCGGACTGAGCGCCTAGAACCGCTAGACCACCGCGGCCGGCCACTTCACTAGGACATCGGAAACAGTGGACCCAGGGATGTTTAGAAGTGTGGAAATGTCGCGTACTGACATATGACACAAGTGACGCCCAATCACCTGACCACATTCGAAGTCCATGAGTTCCACGGAGCGCCACATTTTGCTCTCTCACAGTGTCTAATGACTACTGATGCCGGTGATATGCAGTACCTGGCAGTAGGTGGCAGCACAATGCACCTAATACAAATAACGTATGTTTCTGGGGGTGTCCAGATACTTTTGATCACATAGTGTACATCTATGGAGTGAGCATTGCGTACAGCGCATGTTCTCATCATCAAAGCGGGCTAGTCACGTGATTTTAGGACGATGCTGCTTGTCAACAATTTGCGGTAATAGCGAAACTTGAAGATTACTCGTATGCTCTTTGTTTTATGTGCGTCTGTACACATTTGATTTTTTGTAACAGCTATGGTGGAGTGCTGTCGTTGCGGAAGTTACGGGAAGTATGTAAGTGGAGGACCAGTTGCTTTCATAGGTACTTACAACAAACGTATACTTCCAAATATCGTATTGATATGAAACCCTTTAGGCCTATATACTGAAAAGAAAACAGAGACACCCTATTGTAAAGCATTGTAGACGTAATTCCTGCGATGTATGTCCATGTGTTTACGAGAAAACTTCTAGATAAATCTGAAAATGTGTTTGAATAAACTGCCAGTCAGTGGATACATACTGGTGATGTTCAGATGGAGATACGACAGTTTGATTAATTTCCTCCAGTTTATGCAGTTTCTCAAACTATCTAAATGAGACAGTTTCCTATAGAGTGTAATTGAAGAGTAATTAATTACAACATATTTGACCATACTTCCCGTAATTTAAGGAGATGGGACCTGGATAAACTGGAAGAACCAGAGGTTGTAGAGAGTTTCAGGGAGAGCATAAGGGAATAATTGACAGGAATGGGGGAAAGAAATACAGTAGAAGAAGAATGGATATCTTTGAGGGATGAAGTAGTAAAGGCAGCAGAGGATTATTAGGTAAAAAGACGAAGGCTACTAGAAATCCTTGGGTAACAGAAGAAATATTGAACTTAATTGATGAAAGGAGAAAATATAAAAATGCAGTAAATGAAGCAGGCAAAAAGGAATACAAACGTCTCAAAAATGAGATCGACAGGAAGTGCAAAATGGCTAAGCAGGGATGGCTAGAGGACAAATGTAAGGATGTAGAGGCTTATCTTACTAGGGGTAAGATAGATACTGCCTACAGGAAAATTAAAGAGACCTTTGGAGATAAGAGAACCACTTGTATGAATACCAAGAGCTCAGATGAAAACCCAGTTCTAAGCAAAGAAGGGAAAGCACAAAGGTGGAAGGAGTATATAGAGGGTCTATACAAGGGCGATGTACTTGAGGACAATATTATGGAAATGGAAGAGGATGTAGATGAAGATGAAATGGGAGGTACGATACTGCGTGAAGAGTTTGACAGAGCACTGAAAGACCTGAATCGAAACAAGGCCCCGGGAGTAGACAACATTCCATTGGAACTACTGGCGGCCTTGGGAGAGCCAGTCCTGACAAAACTCTACCGTCTGGTGAGCAAGATGTATGAAACAGGCGAAATACCCTCAGACTTCAAGAAGAATATAATAATTCCAATCCCAAAGAAAGCAGGTGTTGACAGATGTCAAAATTACCGCACTATCAGCTTAATAAGCCGCGGCTGCAAAATACTAACGCGAATTCTTTACAGACGAATGGAAAAACTACTAGAAGCCGACCTCGGGGAAGATCAGTTTGGATTCCGTAGAAATGTTGGAACACGTGAGGCAATACTAACCTTACGACTTATCTTAGAAGAAAGATTAAGGAAAGGCAAACCTACGTTTCTAGCATTTGTAGACTTAGAGAAAGCTTTTGACAGTGTTAACTGGAATACTCTCTTTCAAATTCTAAAGGTGGCAGTGGTAAAATACAGGGAGCGAAAGGCTATTTACAATTTGTACAGAAACCAGATGGCAGTTATAAGAGTCGAGGGACATGAAAGGGAAGCAGTGGTTGGGAAGGGAGTAAGACAGGGTTGTAGCCTCTCCCCGATGTTATTCAATCTGTATATTGAGCAAGAAGTAAAGGAAACAAAA
The DNA here is from genome assembly GCF_023898315.1 of Schistocerca nitens. Lineage (NCBI taxonomy): Eukaryota > Metazoa > Arthropoda > Insecta > Orthoptera > Acrididae > Schistocerca > Schistocerca nitens. The sequence goes on along the minus strand of NC_064615.1, from coordinate 437,627,356 downwards.
GAAAAATTCGGAGTAGGTATTAAAATCCATGGAGAAGAAATAAAAACTTTGAGGTTTGCCGATGACATTGTAATTCTGTCAGAGACAGCAAAGGACTTGAAAGAGCAGTTGAACGGAATGGATGGTGTCTTGAAGGGAGGATATAAGATGAACGTCAACAAAAGCAAAACGAGGATAATGGAATGTAGTCGAATTAAGTCGGGTGATGTTGAGGGTATTAGATTAGGAAATGAGACACTTAAAGTAGTAAAGGAGTTTTGCTATTTGGGGAGCAAAATAACTGATGATGGTCGAAGTAGAGAGGATATAAAATGTAGACTGGCAATGGCAAGGAAAGCGTTTCTGAAGAAGAGAAATTTGTTAACATCGAGTATAGATTTAAGTGTCAGGAAGTCATTTCTGAAAGCATTTGTATGGAGTGTAGCCATGTATGGAAGTGAAACATGGACGGTAAATAGTTTGGACAAGAAGAGAATAGAAGCTTTCGAAATGTGGTGCTACAGAAGAATGCTGAAGATTAGATGGGTAGATCACATAACTAAAGAGGAAGTACTGAATAGGATTGGGGAGAAAAGGAGTTTGTGGCACAACTTGACCAGAAGAAGGGATCAGTTTGTAGGTCATGTTCTGAGGCATCAACGGATCACCAATTTAGTATTGGAGGGCAGCGTGGAGGGTAAAAATCGTAGAGGGAGACCAAGAGATGAATACACTAAGCAGATTCAGAAGGATGTAGGTTGCAGTAGGTACTGGGAGATGAAGAAGCTTGCACAGGATAGAGTAGCATGGAGAGCTGCATCAAACCAGTCTCAGGACTGAAGACCACAACAACACAACAACAACATTTGACCATATGAATCAGTGCGATGGAAAACATAAAATAAAAAAGAATTTGGTTGACATTTCTTTTACTACTCCAAATTCGAGCATTGATCTTGTATTTTTTTTTACTTTTTTGTGCATAGATTTTGGTTTTCTATTCTGATTGTAGGTAGGCTGTTTAGGTTTTTTTTATTGGTAACGCCACCTCTGTACGAAAATCACTGGCTGTGCTGTGTGCAGTCTGTGGCTGGTTTGCATTGTTGTAATACTCGCCATTGTAGTGTTAGGCAGCTGGCTGTGAACAGCGCGTAGCGTTGCGCAGTTGGAGGTGAGCCGCCAGCAGTGGTGGATGTGGGGAGAGAGATGGCGGAGTTTTGTAATTTGTCATGAACTGCTATATATATTATGACTATTGAGGTAAATACATTGGTTGTTCTCTATCAAAATCTTTCATTTGCTAACTATGCCTATCAGTAGTTAGTGCCTTCCTTAGTTTGAATCTTTTATTTAGCTGGCAGTAGTGGCGCTCGCTGTATTGCAGCAGTTCGTGTAACGAAGATTTTTGTGAGGTACGTGATTTGTGAAACGTATGGGTTAATATTAGACAGGGCCATTCTTTTGTAGGGATTATTGAAAGTCAGATTTCGTTGCGCTAAAAAATACTGTGTGTCAGTTTAAGCACAGTCGTGTATAAACGTTAAAAAGGGGACGTTTCATATGTCGACCCTTAGCGGAGGAAACCTCACTGGAATCTTCTGATTTTTTTCTTGTAGTTTGTGTAATTAGTGTAGCTTTTGTTTATTGCTAGCGCGTAATTGTAGAGAAAATCTCCTTTGCAGATTGCAGTCTTTCATTGTTGTACAGTAAAACAGTTGTGGCATGCATGTAGATTTGCACCAAGTATTTCGCAGCTGGAATTAAATAGATATTATTTTCAGTGCTATGTTAATGTGTTCTCTTAGTTTTGCTCTTCAAATTGTGCTTTTCTGTGTTGTCGTGTGAAATATTGTGACAATAATGGCGTGTGAAAAACGTAATACTAGGCTCCAAAGTAAACTGAGAAATGACAGTGAAAACGAAAGCAGTGTGTTAGCGCCACCGAGTAATGAATTAACTAATGATCAAAGTAGTAATTTGGTAATTGTGCATAGGGAAATGGAGCCGGCGGCAAACAATGGCGTAGACAGTGAAACAATGAGTGAACAGGGATGCATTATCGATCGATCGGTCGGCAACAGCTCGCCTCTGGAATCGGGAATGCAGAGCACAATATTGCAAATACTGTAGACTCAGGTTTTGGGTTCTCACCGTTTTCTCAAATGAGTCAAGACACATTTTCTGCTTGTCAAAATGTGAATGTTGCCGGTGCAACTTCGCTGCCTAAAAGCACTGAGGAACATGTTTCAGACACCAGTGCATTGTTATTACAATTAATGCAACAAATGGGACAAAGTCTACAAAAGTTAGACACAACGCTTGAACAAATTCAGAAACAAATGGGACAAAATCTTCAAAAGTTAGACACAATGGAACAAAATCAGAGACAAACACAGCAAAAGCTTCAAAAGTTAGACACAATGGAACAACACCAGAGACAAACACAGCAACAGTTAGACGCAATGGAACAAAATCTTCACACCACGCTTGAACAAACACGTGAAGATTTAACTACTGAGTTACATAACATTGAATCGAAATGTCAAAAAGTCTGTAATGACGTAAAAACTCAAATTTGTGAGCATTTTCAACCTATTTTTTCGCGGCATGAAAATGCATTACAGAATCACGAAGCAGCCATAAAAGAACTGCAAACTATTGTTCATGAAAATCATGAGACCTTGCAAGCTAAAATTGACTCAGTTGCGTCTACCGATTCGGTTACGCAACTTGCAAAAACTCAGGAAAACCTAAAGGACACAGTAGAAAGACACATGGAGGAAATTAGTACATTATCAGAGAAAGTAGTTGAACTTTCGGATCAGCTAAATAATTTATCTACGAAGGTAGATGATAATCTGAATGACACAAAACCGGTAATCTTTAATGACACAGAAGAGTGCGAACAAATTAGGAAATTCAAACAAAATCAGAATAAAATAAATCCGCAACACGAAATCCGGGAAGTACAAGATCAGCTGTCACAGGTAATACAAGAGTTACGTATTTCAGAGGACACTCGCGCCCCAATACGGGAAGAGGGACATAGAAATACGGAAAAGCCACAAAATAATAACACAGGGCATTTCGGAAACTATGAAAGAAATTGGCAAGGTGCACCGAATTTTGAAATGGAACCGCCGAAACGACGTAACAATGACTGATATGCTATTCGCCGACACGATGATTTTGACTATAAGCTGTTCATTACTACACGTAAATTCAAAACATTTAAGAATTCTGGCAACGACATTCATCCACAAGCGTGGCTCCATCAATTCTCTCATTGTTTTCCTCCCAACTGGTCATTGCAGCACAGATTAGAATTTATGTGTGGCTATTTAGAGTATGAACCAGCTGTAAGAATGCGATCGGTCATTCACGATTGCCTCAGTGAAGGAGAATTTTATCATGCCTTCCTCTCTGCATATTGGTCTCAAGCTACACAAGACCGAGTAAAACACAGCATCATAATGATGAAACGTTTCGAACAATCTGAATTTTCCAGTCTTGTGAAATATTTTGAAGACATGTTGCACAAGTATCAGTACCTGTCAAACCCATACAGCCCCTCAGAACTCATCCGCATTTGCTTAATCAAATTATCTGAACATTTACGACATATTATTTTGGCAGGACGTTGCAAAGACGACATTGAAGCTTTTCAGGGGCTCTTACAAGAACTGGAAATTGACCCTGACAGTCGCGGAACGCGGAAACAGGAGCATAACAATTACAGGTCACATCCGTCACATTTCCGCGATGAAAGAAATAATAAATGGACACGACAAGGCTATTCTTACAACGTAAATCGTGACCAAAACAGACACCACCCGTATGACAACCGTTGGCAGAATAGTAATAATTACAGGGAAAGATCACCTCTCTGCGGTAATGACTATCACAGAGACAATCAGAGAAACAGACAATATGGGAACCAAAACAATTATTATCAAGGGAGGCAGAATAACTTCAGACGCAACAGTTCGGCGCACAGTTACGATTCAGGGAGAAATTCTCCACCACGTGACGGACAAGGAAGAAACTACGGAATCTACCGACATGACGACAGACGATATATTCGTAACGACAGACCTAAATTGCATCAGAACTGGCGGTATTCAAACAGGGCAAGGCCTTCTCGTCAGAGTGAATTTGTAGAAGTTAGGTCTCCTAATCCCAATAACGGCGCGCGCCAACAAAGAGACAGACAATGACTCGCACAGCAGGTAGCCGCATGCGCCCGCTGGCTCAGAGAAAAATAACACAGACGCTAACCTTGAGAAAAGATTTAGCATTCCTTACCGACGTATAAAACATGACAATTGCTTTTCAGTTGAAAGTCTGAGTAATAGGAAGAGTAAAGGTTTACACCACATTTCACATGTAAAACCGTTTATTGAATGATAATCTGATGTTTAACTTTGTCTTTGCCATAAAACTTTTCACTTTACATTACTAGTATGCTTGTCACACTGAGAAACTGTTAACATGCAACAATGTTTGAAGTTAAATATCCAGTCAAGAACCAAGAGAACTTATTTAAACAGAAATTACGAATGCATTGTTATAGTGAGCAGACGTCACAGTGTTATTGTGTGTGTACATTTTTGCTTGTTAGTTGCACGATTACGTAACGACTATAAGGCTCACATACTTAGAACATTTACCAGTACTACTAATGAGATTTTTAATGCAACATTTTGGTTTATTTGAAAATACATTCTGAATTTAAAGTGCTTTCTGAGAGATACCAGATGACACAGACGTTAGTTTATGTGACAGCTACACGATTTTTATCACGACGCTACTAATGAGTGACAGTTTACAATGTTGCTTTTGCGGTGTATCTGTTTTATATCTGCACAGTTTTCTGAATTCTTCTGGAAAGAAAAACATGTTTTAGTAGTAACTTTTGTGGTATAGCTACAATGAGACAGCCTTTTCCGTAGCACAACAATACGTTACAGCACAGTACTTTCTTCATCACGGCAATAAGCGTAATAACTAAGATATCTATTCGCAAAGCATTTCATTTTTGTGTATCGTGAGGTAAGTACATTGACTTCTGCAGAACTTAGCTTTCGGAGGACGACAACTACGACACTTCCACAGAGATTATCTTACAACAAGACGCACATTTAGCGCTACAGGACACGTATTTGAGTGATTAATTTTGCACTTAAAACATGCATTTTTTAAGATATTTGAAGTACAACGATACAAGGGTTATCCGTGATATATTTCATTCCACTGCTGTAATCTGTAACACCTGAGGGTATTATTCATTTATCCTCAGGGGGGTACACGCTTACTTTGTGTATCATGTGTTTGGCAAGCACAAGGAGCCCTAGCTAATATGGTATTTGCTTATACAACTTTACACATCGGTACCATATTTCTCTAACACATAAATTACACAGCTACCTGATCATTTAACAGAGAAAGAAACATTTTTTTTACTACGTCAGTGACAGATGTTTACGTAATTACACCGTTGGATAACTTCACACATACGAAATTGTATTTTGTTTGTACTTTGTGAACTGTTCATATTTTTTCCGAACCATTGTTATACTATGAGAGCTTTGAATGATGTATTTGGTATGGGATCATGATTTTTAAAGTACGTTTGAGGTAGATGACACTATTCAAATGAGCAGAGAATTTTTTTTAGGTTTTGACATTAGAAAGCTACGACGATTTTGAGATTTGACTGAGGTGTTATGATGTTATTTTTACGATGACGATGTGTATTATGTTGCTGAGGTATGTTTATGATCAATAAGCTGATGTTATATGAGGAATTTGATTATGCTATGTATTTATTATGATAAAGTATTGTAGAAGTGTCAACGAATATGTATATGTACAATAAGGTAAGGAATAATGAGTAGTGGTTAGGGACACTGACTTGTGAAAAAGGATGTTGGAAACCAAGAATCGTACTTTAAGAGTTATGAAATGTGTGTAAATGCGTGAATGTATCACAATGCCAGAGAAAACATTTTTGGACACTGTTATATTTATAGGATTTTGTTTCTACAGATTTGTAACCCAAATTCTTGACCTGTGAAATATTTTTATATGAGACTGCCACTGTAGCGGAAACTGCTGTCGTAAATATTTCCGTACGGAAGTTAAGTGACCACCTGCACGTAATGCGTCGCAGGCACCCAGCTGTGTCAGACGCCTGGAGAAAAAGCCATTAGTGTGTGCCAGAGGCACAGGTAGAAAAAAAAGGGAGGCCATTATCCTCGCTATTGACGTTCCTTTGTAGAAAGCATCGCAAAAACGACACGGTCGCACTTGAAAACATATGATTACACTGTGGAGCTCTTAATTTATGATATTTACTGAAATGAAATGATGAGAAACATTTCACATCTATTGTCTTTCTAGTTGAAAGATTGTTTACTGCACTATGAAATGCCATATGGCTAGTGAATGACGTTTCACGCCTTGCTTTGCCTATTTTGTTTAATATCTAGCTTCTAGCTGCACTGCAGCATTGGTTAAAATAAAATTTTATAGATGTACTAATATAAATATTTTCTGTCTACAGATCGAGTAAATAATAATTTTTTCAAAAAAATGAGGGAGCACAAAAAGACATTTCCCTTCACAGGAACTGCATACATAATTTTCTTTACAATACTTGGTAATTTATTTCATAGAATAAGTTTTTGTGGTGCACCACTTTAATTACATAGACATTAAGATGTGAATAGACATTTCCCTTGTCTGCGTTGTTGTCTTTAGTGTAATATTTTTTCTGCTTGATCTTTGCCATGCTTAGGTATTAATTATAGCATTTGCTGCTGCTGTTTGCCATGCATAGTGCTACTAAATTTCACTCTGTATTATCTTTTAAGCCAGTTTTACTACTGATTTATTTTTCTTGTTTGCTGCTCATTGCCTTATATTAGTTGTAATTTATGCTGCTTGCTTTGCCTTTTGTATTTTTTATCATTGCTGTTTGTGTTAATTGTTTTGTGCTGCTGCATTGCCTCGTTCCTTAGTTTAGCATCTGAGCTCAGTAGATTTAAGTTAGCTTAAGAGGGGGTAGACTATATAAGATACTAACTATGATGAATTGGAAGAAATGCATTGACAAGCTATAAGAAAATGGTTTGGCCAAAAAAATGGTGTACAGTGGAGAAAAACTACTTTTGAAAGAGGATGTGAACAGAATACAGAAAGCAGGTTTAGATAGGACTTTCAGGAATAATGATGAACGAAGGGAGATCTCCATGCAAAATACTGCAGTAAAACAAACCCTGTCCTTTAATTTTGTGTCATCCCTCTATGTGTTTGTGTACCCTTGTGTATTTGTGTTTTTCCTGTCTTTATGTGTTTAGCTGATATGAGTTATGTTGTGGAATTTTTCTAATAATGTTATTTTCTTTGTAAAGATGTTTAGACATTATTTATTCTGTTTTGTTCTAATGCTCATGTTGATGTTTCGAAAGTTATTCTGATCTTTTATGTATGTACTTATTTCATAATTCTTGTAACACTGATGTATATGTTATTTCGATTCTTCTGTAAAGCCTGCATTACCACAAACGTTATCTGTATTGTTATGTTCTTTAATGATGTATTTTGTATCTTTGTTATTGTATTCTTATGTTATAAAATTGTAATTGACACCAGTTCATCATATTATTAACTTGTAAGTTACATTTCACTGCACACGTTTCTGGTGGTCACAGTATATGGACAATATGTGAGAAGTAGGGACTGTTAGTGTTTGCACGTGTGTTAATAATTCAGCAAGGGACTGGATAACAGCATTGCTGGTTCTAAGGACAATTCCAAAAACTTTGTGAGTGCACAAGTGGTGGTTATGGACTTGCTATATTATCCGCAAGACTCTTCAATGGTGATTGTGCACCTGCACAGTCACAACAGATGGCTACTGGCCATCTCTACAAGGACTGCAGTGGGTCTGCATCTCTCGGGGGGCCCACCAGTACCGTAATCTCTACAAGGACTACAGTGGGTCTGCATCTTTGATGACCCACCAGTACCATTATCTCTACAAGGACTACAGCGGGTCTGCATCTTTGCTGACTCACCAGTACCATTATTTCTACAAGGACTGCAGTGGGTCTGCGCCTCTGGTGGCCCACCAATACCGTAATCTCTACCAGGACTACAGTCGGTCTGCTCTGTGATGACCTACCCACCAATACTCTTCAAAACTTCGACTGACTCTGTTGTGGGTTTGCTCTGTTGTGGCCCATTACCTGTCTGCATGTCGAGTGTCAGCACTGTCTTTTCGTTGGAAGGACAACACTACTTCTTCAAGACTGCATGGAAATCCACTACTTTCGTGTGCATTTTCTTCTACTGCTCAGACTTTGAGAAAAACACTACTATTTTACCGTGATGAATGATTAAGACTGTCTTTATGGACTGTGAGAAAATTTTAGCTTTTGACCAACATTGTATTAATAAGTGTGTGCATTTGATATCTTTCTTCCTGTAATTATGAAAAATTTTTTCAAATCTGTATTGGCCACTGCCCAAAACCCTTTGTAAAAAATTTTGTGGGGAGCATGGGGGCTATGTAAGTAGGCTGTTTAGGTTTTTTTTATTGGTAACGCCACCTCTGTACGAAAATCACTGGCTGTGCTGTGTGCAGTCTGTGGCTGCTTTGCATTGTTGTAATACTCGCCACTGTAGTGTTAGGCAGCTGGCTGTGAACAGCGCCTAGCGTTGGGCAGTTGGAGGTGAGCCGCCAGCAGTGGTGGATGTGGGGAGAGAGATGATACTGTGTGTCAGTTTAAGCACAGTCGTGTATAATTGTAAAAAGGGGACGTTTCATGATTAAATGAAAAAAATGTTATAGATATTTTAGTTATCTTTAAAAAGCAGGAGGGCGAATGAAGAAAAATTGCAAATGAAAATAGATAAGCAAGTAATGCGAATCGCTTTCTGTATTCAGTGAACGAATTTCATAGTTGGATATGCATAGTTTCTTCGTAACATTTCGGCGCTGTGCACACTGTCATTGTAAAATGATTAATTATAACAGACATTCGACAGTGTGGATAAATGCAATAGAGAACAAAAGAAATATTGTTGGCTGTCACTTCTTATCTTGCTACCAAATTGTAAATAACGTGTCATATGAGTTAAAAAGATGCTGCGACGAAAAAGCACAATACGGCTCTTCACATCCTTAAGCCATCTTCAGTTCCTGGTATCAAATTATTAAGATGTCTGTAAAACGCATACACAAATTTTCTCGGTACTTCTGAAGATTATTATTCTGTAACAGCGAAGAAATGATACTCAAAATACGCTAAGCGCTCTACAGTCTAAAACGCGCCGCCGCAAAATCAGATGACTTGAGCATGAGGAGATGTCGCGGACAGAATTCTCGTTCTACGCATTCGAGTACTCACTCCGTAGATATGTATGCACTATGCGCTGAGTGACGGAGAAATAATTGATGTACACGAATATTAAGAGCTATACATTCAGAAGATCCCAATTATGCTCCAAATTTTCGAGCGAGATAGATTGCTGGGGCTGGTATCTTGCAGGTGTACTTTTTTCTCCTTAAAGTGGTGATGTTTGCTTGTGAGAGAAGAGCGGTAATTTCCAGATTTCTTTACCAGCATCTTCTTCTATACACCATCGTTCATTTAACTCATCTCAAAACAATGAATACTTGTTTTCAGTCAAAGTATAGCTCTTCCATTGATTGCAGACAGCTAACGAGTCGGTAAGTGTATCATTCCCCGCACTACATCTAGCTTTACATTTTGTTTTTACTGAGCTGCGTTACTTTTGTCTCCTTTGTGTGTTTCCCGAGTCACTGTATTTCTACTGCAAAACTGCAAATGAAATGAATCTAAACTCGTCATACGCGTGAGCGGCCGCTTCCGCTCAGTGATTGCACAGAGCGGTGGCCACCGGTCGGCCTTTTATTTTTTGTCGCGACGAACGCAAATGGCGGCAGCGCCACAGACGCAAGCAGAGGCGTGGCGGGACAATCGACTGCACCCAGCGCGCGCCGTCGCCACTGGACTGTGGACAAAAATAATGGCCGTCCAAATCGCAGCGAGCGGGCCTTGTCGAATGGAAGCAATCCTTTCGATCGGAAAGATGTATTCGACGGAACGCATTATACCGTTGCGAAACAGAACTGTGTCACTCAATGCCGTTACACAATTGAGTGTTTCACAGCAAAAGCGGCAGCAATCGGTTGTGCTCATAGCAGTTTTGTAGCCAGAACGAAATCTGTAACTGACAAAGGCTCAGACACGCGGAATAGCTGTCATATCTGCGTGATGAATTACTGGAAGTAACGCAAAATAGTGCGACACATTTAGAATGTGCATGTAACATTCAGTAGGCCAAAAGCACAGGAGAATTTTTATATGCTTCATCGAAGCAAGAACACACAAATGATGAAAGACCAGGCCCGTGACGAACTGAGGAAATGTCGCACCGCTCGGAGAGGTCTGCACGAAAACAAAGCAAAGCACTGAAGAATATATCCTGAAGTCTCGCATAAGAGGAAATTGGAAAACGTGTCTTTCTAATATATCAGAAAGGACCCAGGACACACTATAGACCTGTATCACTGACGTCGATTCCTTTTATACTTATAAAACATGTATTGTGTTCGCGTGTAATGAGATTTCTGGAAACCGATCTACTGATACGGAGATGCTAGCAAGCACTGACTGTGTGAAACCGAATTTGTTCTCTTCGTTTGTGACATCAAGAAGGGAGTAGAATAGCGAAATAAGTTTGAAGCTGTGTTTAATGACTCCTGAAAAGCCTTTTGATGCGATTCTGCACCGCCGCCAAATAAGCAGTGTATACGCATGATATCATAAATGATACGCTTTTGCAATTACAGCCATTTCTTTCCTTTCCCTTAGTGATATGAACGGTTTGCTACGGCCAGACTCTACCGTTTCTTGAGCCAACAATTTTCTGTCCAACGTTTTCAGTTACATCTTGGGTATATTCCACACTACTGGCCATTAAAATTGCTACATCACGAAGATGACATGATACAGACGCGAAATTTAACCGACAGGAAGAAGATGCTGTGATATGCAAATGATTAGCTTTTCAGAGCATTCACACAAGGTTGGCGCCGGCGGCGACACCTACAACATGCTGACTTGAGGAAAGTTTCCAACCGATTTCTCATACAAAAACATCAGTTGACCGGCGTTGCCTGGTGGAAACGTTGTTGTGTTGCCTCGTGTAAGCAGGAGAAATGCGTATCATCACGTTTGCGACTTTGATAAAGGTCGGATTGTAGCCTATCGCGATTGCGCTTTATCGTATCGCGACATTGCTGCTCGCGTTGGTCGAGATCCAATGACTGTTAGCAGAATATGGAATCAGTGGGTTCAGGAGCGTAATACGGAACGCCGTGCTAGATCCCAACGGCCTCGTATCACTAGAAGCCGAGATGACAGGCATCTTATCCGCATGGCTGTAACGGATCGTGCAGCCACGTCTCGATCCCTGAGTCAACAGATGGGGACGTTTGCATGACAAGAACCATCTGCACGAACAGTTCGACGACATTTGCAGCAGCATGGACTATCAGCTCGGAGACCATGGCCTCGGTTATCCTTGACGCTGCATCACAGACAGAAGCGTCTGCGATGGTGTACTCAACGACGAACCTGGGTGCACGAATGGCAATACGTAATTTTTTCGGATGAATCCAAGTTCTGTTTACAGCATCATGATGGTCGCATCAGTGTTTGGCGACATCGCCGTGAACGCGCATTGAAAGCGTGTATTCGTCATCGCCATACTGGCGAATCACCCGGCGTGATGGTATGGGGTGCCATTGGTTACACGTCTCGGTCACCTCTTGTTCGCATTGACGGCACTTTGAACGGTGGACGTTACATTTCAGATGTGTTACGACCCGTGGCTCTACCCTTCATTCGATCCCTGCGAAACCCTCCATTTCAGCAGGATAATGCACGACCGCATGTTGCAGATCCTGTACGGGCCTTTCTGGATACAGAAAATGTTCGACTGCTGCTCTGGACAGCACATTCTCCAGATCTCTCATAAATTGAAAACGTCTCGTCAATGGTGGCCGAGCAACTGGCCAGTCACTACTCCTGATGAACCGTGGTATCGTGTTGAAGCTGCATGGGCAGCTGTACCTGTACACGCCATCCAAGCTCTGACTCAAGGCCCTGGCGTGTCAAGGCCATTATTACGGCCAGAGGTGGTTGTTCTGGGTACTGATTTCTCAGGATCTATGCAACCAAATTGCGTGAAAATGTAATCACATGTCAGTTCTAGTATAATATATTTGTACGATGAATACCTGTTTATCATCTGCATTTCTTCTTGGTGTAGCAATTTTAACGGCCAGTAATGTAATATCTATCTTTCCCAGCAGCTTTTGGCCCCTATAGATTCCATCTTACCACTACGAATGCTAATGCCTCATGTCTAAGCCTACAGTGATGACTCAAAACCTTATAACGAAGTACATAATCGAAGCAGAGCCGAATGGGGAATCATTCTACAGAGAAATTGGAAAATCCCATACATAAGACGCACAGTGCACAGTGTAATGGTCGTTGAAGGGAAGGAGCATCACGGAAACGTTTGTGTGCTACTGTCATTAACATGTATGGAAAGTTGTTGAAAACTGGTGAACCCACGAGTAGTTAGGTATCCAGGCCTGATCACAGAATGTGCTCTGTAAAGCAAGATAGACGGCAATGTGTGACAGGTCTGATGAACGAGTACAGTACTAGTGCAGGCACAAATGTTTTTTTTTGAGCCCTGAAGAAAGACATTCATGGCCATCGATTAGTCGTATCAAGAGGTGCAGCCCTGGGTACAATATTGGTTCAGTAGGCAGCTGCAGACATTTTCCCATGAAGGCACTGACCATCTTGTCCCACAGTGCGATAATTGTATTAACAATTATGTCAATTACTTTTGAAATAATAAACAGTTTACTTACTTTCTGTCCATTTGTTTCGTTTTCTTTTGATTGGCCCTGATATTTTTAAGATATGAATAGGACCACCCTTTTGTATCACAGACTGCAATTTTGTGTACATAAGCTACTTCTTGATGAAAATTAATTTTTATACATCACTGTTCATTATTTTTACATGTAAAACTGAAACAGACACTTCATATGTGCTCGCTTAAATCTTCGTGACAGTTGTAACGGCAATCTCGTATGTGTGTTTTAAGACTGTGTATGTCGGCTTTCATACAATGATCAATATTGTATTTATTTTGATGGTGTACCATTCCCTGGTTGTCATCTGAAGTTTTTAGTTGTAAGGAATACTAACCTGCTGTTTTCCCAGATACTGTTGTTTTGTCTTGCTGTTTGTACTGTCACCTTCGTAGATGATGAACAACGAGCTTCGTGACAGACTTGTTGTTTCCACACTTTCTTGGTACATCTAACATTGTGTACAATAGCTGTGATATAAATTAACGTTCTGATTTTTTTCAGCAACATTTCATTGGAATTTCTCCAACGATACACACTAATTGAAGCTATAGTGTAAATGATGTCGATGGGAGATTTAATTATATACCTCATACTATCATTTCTGAGGTGTTTCCATCTGCCATGTTAAGAATTGACCATGAGATGATTTAAGGAGCTTTAAAGTGAGTGTATGTCCAGACCTTGTTACAACTGCGTGGAAGCGAAACTTAAATCTAACAGGTTTGCTTTAAAGACTTTTGAGTTGTTAGTTGTGGAAGGGGTGTCTCACAAGCATTTTGTGCACTTGTTCGGACACTTTGTGCTCAATTACTTGATTTGTGTCAATCTCTAATTGTTCCACCCTGTTGGTCAGTACACTGATTTCATCTACGATACTGGCGTTAGCCACTTGGATACTATCTACTCTTTCGCTTAGTTCTTGCACCGCTTTGGGTATGGTTTCGTAGTTTTGTCTCAAACTAACAATCTCACTTTGCATAGCTTCCAAAGATTGCATTAACTGCAAGTCTCTCTCTGCTTGTTTAGCATCACGTTCTCTATCGCGTTCTGCTTGCATACATGCAAATTCAGCTACCAATCTCTGGTCACGCTCTGCTTGTTCAGCATCACGTTCTCTTTCACGCTCTGCTTGCATACGTACAAATTCAGCTAGGAAATTGAGCATGCGCTCGAACATAACTCTTAATGATTGCACTTCTGACACCTCACCACTCTCTGGTCCGTGTCCAGTGCTTGCGGGTGGCACAGTATTTCCGCTATCAACTGAATCACTGGCTGGCAGTGGCAACATTTCTTGCCCTTCTGCCCCCAGATTCTCACATTATACTTCCTGAACTACGTCACTAACATTACTTTGTGTCCCACTTTCTAACTCGGTATCACTACTTACTAACTGTTGTTCTTTATCCATGTTGATATCTTTCTGACTACGCAACCTAACCATAGTCAACAAAAAAAAAAAACAAAATCTGAACTAAATATCCTAACACTCAGGTTTCACTGACATAATCACACAAGACATGGTCATTTGTTAAAACACACTTATTACATACTACAGTGACTAACTACTCAAATGTCCTGTTATTTTAAAACAAAGCACTAACAACAAGCACACCACTAATGATCCGAGAACACTGCACTGAGGCTACTTTACTACCCACAGGACAACTACACTGTAGCTTTACCATTTGGTGATCTATCTTGGGTGCAGCTGCCCCTGATATTGTGGTAGGTAATTGATTTTTCGCTATAATGAGCTCTCTTCTTCAGATTGCCTCTGGGTATATAGTGTTCTCATGCAAAAAATCATATACAGGTATTACCACACAATATTGGTTATGCAATACATACAATACATGGAAAAATTATTAAATGTTCTCCAACAAAGTTCGACTATAATAATTCCCTAGTTATCTCATGGGTATTTAGTGGCCACTGCATATTCGAGCCCCACGTTGGGCGCCAATTTAACGAAATCGCTGTTATTTTCGTTAAAGAATAATTATCAATTATTATTGCTTTTAGTTACTTAATTTGCCTCTCTTTAACTGTCTTCTGTAAGTACGAACTTTGTTGTAGAACCTCTCTCTTATTTACGTGTGGTAATAAAGAAATTCACTTTCAAAAGAATTACGTACATTTAAGAATTACGTGAACTCATATTAACTGACTAAGCATATTTAGTTGAGAATTAAATCCTTTACATAATCCGGCCTTGGCACACATTTTCTAAGTGCAGTGGTTTTTTTTTAATATTTAAATAATTAATGAATTCTATCCCGGCGTTAGCTATGGAACACAAGATTATCTCTATTAGCAGAAAATGGTTAATTATTGCCAAGCCGACATTTAATTATCACTGATCAAACCTACTTCGCTATACATTTAAGTTTGAAGAACCAAAATTGTTAAATTTCAATGTTAACTAACATTAACTATCCGCCTACGAATGCACAAACGTATAATTAGTTTAAAAATTCGTCAGTCTCAGGATCACTGTAAAAGAAGAACATTTTCTTAATTCACTGTTAATTTTTATCTATCTGTTCCCGATTTACGGGTTTGGTTGATTTTTCCTTTAGCGGAACAATTTTTTAAATGTGCCGCCGCTGCAAATCGATCGGTCGCGGCACAGCCCAGCAACACCGCTAAAAATGCTGAAAATTCTTTAAAGAAATTTTATAGATGACATGGGCAAGCTAATTTACATTGATAATACACACTTTTGATAAATTCTGATATATTTAGATCAAACAATAATTGAACTCACATTAATTTGTAACGCCTCCTCTAATGGCGGCTAAATCTAAACAGAGACAAAAGAAGTCTACCCATTCATAAATCGTCTCGACACAGCTTCCTCTCGCATTCAGCTCTACACAGAGAAGACCAAAGAATACGCTGTACATGGTTCTTTTATACTACTGCTGACTATTAACATTTCTTTGTAATTTGACAATATTATTGTTCTCTGGCTAAATTTCACATCTCTGTTATCGCCGATACTGACACATTTCACAATCACATAATAAATATAGAAAAATTACTATCCTAAATACAGAGAGAATATTACTACAAAAAATATTACGATAATAACAAATGTCTTTTACACAAAATTCAGTAATATTTTTGTTCAATAATTACGGTATATACAACTTGCTCAGAGCGGCGTATATGGTACAAACAAACTTTTGTTCATTAATAGCGTGAGTTTGCCAGGGAACGTTACACTACCATTCATTTTGTTGGAATAATTAGTAACCAGTTAACTTACTTATTGTTGTTTTCATGTTTTGTATCTTTCTGGTACTGGTCCTGCCCTTAATTTTTGTAATTTCGTTAATGTTAATTTTATGTGAATGACATATTACTGTTAATGACTGCTGGACAGTATCTCACATGTGTGCATCGGAAGAGTTGTAGTTACAGCTACAATACGTTTCGAAGGTAATTTTGCTGGTTAAATAAAACATTTGACATGGGTTACATTGAGAAATAGAAATTGATGTTAGGCCTTACTGGAACCGAAAACATATACGTATATTGAAGAAATTCTGACACATTAGTGCATTTTCGTTGTGAATGAGATGTTGCAACAACTGAAATAAAGGACTTTTTGTGACGAGCAACTATATAACATATCTCTTCCACAGAGATAAGCCCCCACAAGGGTCACATACCCACTTAAGTTGACTTTACAGAAAGGGTAAGGATTATCCATGGAGCCTTGCCAGTTTGAGTTATTCATTCATAAGTTATTAAGAATTTGACATTTTCATTCACGCATGTAGCTGTAACCAAGCTAAACGCATTGGTTCGCAACGTGAGTTCTTCCAGTGCCTGGGTGACAAACCAGCCTCTCCCTCAGAGCAGAAGCGGTTAATTTCGAGTAAAAGCAGCTGACAGGGTATGCTTTCCGATCCATGCTGGAGGAGCTAATGAACCTACGCACCAGCTAGCAAACAGGGAAGTGTGAGAGGGGAGTAATGTTGTTGCTGCTGGCGGTGTCTTGGGGATCAATCGACAGTGAGGTTGCTCTCTTGGTTTCTAGCTTGCAGATGGAGCAGACAACCTCGTGCCATCTGTCTCTGTTTCTGCTCTTTCCGACCGGCCACCAGCTAGTTCGAACCTGTACCACCTTTCTTTCTGCTTCCTATTTCTGTTGTTGTTGTTGTGGTCTTCAGTCCTGAGACTGGTTTGATGCAGCTCTCCATGCTACTCTATCCTGTGCAAGCTTCTTCATCTCCCAGTACCTACTGCAACCAACATCCTTCTGAATCTGCTTAGTGTATTCATCTCTTGGTCTCCCTCTACGATTTTTACCCTCCACGCTGCCCTCCAATGCTAAATTTGTGATCCCCTGATGCCTCAAAACATGTCCTACCAACCGATCCCTTCTTCTGGTCAAGTTGTGCCACGAACTTCTCTTCTCCCCAATCCTATTCAATACCGCCTCATTAGTTACGTGATCTACCCATCTTATCTTCAGCATTCTTCTGTAGTACCACATTTCGAAAGCTTCCATTCTCTTCTTGTCCAAACTAGTTATCGTCCATGTTTCACTTCCATACATGGCTACACTCCATACAAATACTTTCAGAAATGACTTCCTGACACTTAAATCTATACTTGATGTTAACAAATTTCTATTCTTGAGACACGCTTTCCTTGCCATTGCCAGTCTACATTTTATATCCTCTCTACTTCGACCATCATTAGTTATTTTACTCCCTAAATAGCAAAACTCCTTTACTACTTTAAGTGTCTCATTTCCTAGTTTAATCCCCTCAGCATCACCCGATTTAATTTGACTACATTCCATTATCCTCGTTTTGCTTTTGTTGATGTTCATCTTATATCCCCCTTTCAAGACACTGTCCATTCTGTTCAACTGCTCTTCCAAGTCCTTTGCTGTCTCTGACAGAATTACAATGTCACCGGCGAACCTCAAATTTTTGACTTCTTCTCCATGAATTTTAATACCTACTCCGAATTTTTCTTTTGTTTCCTTTACTGCTTGCTCAATATACAGATTGAATAACATCGGGGAGAGGCTACAACCCTGTCTCACTCCTTTCCCAACCACTGCTTCCCTTTCATGCCCCTCGACTCCTATTTCTGTATTTCACTTTAACTCATACTGTCGGATGCCCCTACTGTCCCGCCTCGACGAGACCTCACGTACATTGTATTGCCAGAATATAATGAAAAGTTTATTTCAGTTCACTCTTCCACTTTAAACTGCCTCGGTACTGGCATCCGCCCTTCTCCCATATTTGTCACGGTCCACCTTCACACAGGATGCGGGGTATACCTGATTCTTGGTTAGTGTATTTTCGTTTACGAGCTGAAACATGTTGCAGGAATTGAAGAGAGTATCTCCTGCTGGCACTGTTGTTCATACTGTAACCTATCAATCCAAAAAGTGTGGAGACTAAGTTAATAGGTAAAAAAGACAAACGTTAAGGTGGTAGTTTTAATGTTTCAGGTGTTTTCTAAATTGACTTCCCTCCTCTGTGGAATACAACGCACAGAACGTTCATACAACGATGTGAAACTGTCAAAAAGTCCCTCTTTGGGATATAGTTCAATAAAGTGCATCACATTGGCTTGAATGTCAGTAAAATCGTCAAAGCTTTGACTCATCGTGTAAACTACACTTTGTCATGTTGTGGTACGTTCGTATTCATAGCACTAATACTTGTCACCCGTGACGACTTCTTCCTGGGAAGAATTGCGAGTATTTTGCATTTTGCATTTCAGTTAAGTCGCGAATGGCGTCCACCTGTCGTTGTTTGTGTTCGGAGTCAAGGTGTGCGGGCCTTTACATGGGGACTTTTGCAAACGCTTTCCATCTTCAAAACGTTGTGGAGAATACCTTGAACAGTTGATGCAGAAATGTTACTCCATTTCGATTTGTGACACAACAACGTTCACCCACTACGGTTTCACATCCACTATTTAACTAGGGAACGACCATATGGAAACAATCGATTCTCATTGTCGTTGAAAAACACCGACACCCTCGTCTGTAGTTTTACATATGGACTGGATCATTATTCACCCACTTCTTTCGAAAGAAACCAGTACATGGGAGTGACGCAATGAAAACAATCGATGCTGTCTGTTGCAGTTGCCCACACTGACTGTAGTCTTTTTTATCAGCTGAACCATTTAATCGTTCTTTCAACTGAAACCATTCTTTAGTGTTTTAATTTACTGAGATAATCATGCACTCATCTAAGTGAAGGCAGTCTGTAACATTTTCATTAGTAGAACTAAGGCAGTGGCATACAGTGAGGCTGCGCATATCTCTTGAGGGTAGCGCTATCCCCGGTGGTATGTCACGACACCTCATGAGATAAGACTGACTTGTAATAAGAACTATACACGGTCATTTAAACACTAACTGAATTTTTGCCGAGTTAAACTGATTAATATACTTTTGTGGATTATGTTGTTCCAGATGCAATTGACATGAACTAGTGAAGATAATGCGTAATTGAGTCTACGAAGTTTAGCGTAAAAGTCGCCCTAGAGGTATTCGAGGAAGAAAGTAGTTTTGCCATATTTGAGCGACAGTTTGCAATCCGTATTACTGAGAAAGTATGATGACGTTCGTTAATTAAAAATAAATGGGTTTTTCTAGCGCTTAAAAACTTATTCAGTTACTTATCTGTCTGGGTGGTGTGCATGTTGTGCAAACAATAATATTATCAGCTACGTACGTAAAAATCATTGTTGACATTTTACGGACTTTGAAAAGTAACAGGTACAGCATTCAACGAGCATGAAAGTCATACATGCATTGGTAACTCAGTTTCGTACTTAAGCCTGTCAATATCCATCACTGTACACAACCTACAACAATTTTCGCACGTCTCCGGACCACTGGTAAAGACAGTATGGAAGTTGCCTGATCCTTCCCCTAGTCACTTCCCATCGGAAACATTGGATCCTTTAAGCATATTTACATCGTTATTAGGCCTCCTACTGACTGCACTCTGCTATTGGCTGTCGCCTCTTTTATTGCCGTTCTGGTATTTGCTTTTACGAAGTGCATTAAGTAGCTTTCATTTCTGTTTTTGTCCAGGTTTCTGGACAGGCGTTACAGTAATAATGAACTTTGTGTGTACATCAAAATGTCGAAACACTTAGTGACCTGGGAATGGAAGAGATCAAATGACTGAATAAAAGGTGATCCTCAAGAAAAAGTCACTCTGATATACAGTATGCGCAAGGATAATTCTTATTCTGAAACCATGTTATGTAGGTACATTAGAAGTAAGTTATACTGTCCCTCACTAAGACAGCAACAGAGTGTATGTTTTCCAAGCTTCCTGGAAATACGGATATGCTGCGATGCGTATAACAGGCGCAACATAGTGTGGGCTTGAAACAGTGTGGCACCACTGGAAATCTGACTGTCATTAGCAAATCTAGAAGAAACTTCTAAGGTTTTAATTCTGGTGGAGATCGAGATGCTTCTACAACGTATGATTCGTTTTATATCAGTTTTAGTGAAACACTTTAATAAGAATACTTATCCTTAGAAGACATGTATGTCCTTATGTTGGACGATAATACACAATAAAATCTCGGAACACAGTGATAAATGTACAATAATAGTACTACAGTTGCCACAACTCTTTATACTTCTTGTAATTACTAACTGTTCTACTCATAAATGTTCTCAGCCTAACATGACAATCAAACGTCACTTTACATTTAACTCTGAACTTACATACATTGTTCTGATTATCGACACCGTGTGGTAAAGGGCGAGTTGTGGCGCCCTGAAAATATTCCAAGTTGAGAGTTGCGGACATCACTGAGGCCGCTCAACAAGCCACGGCTCATTAGCAACCACGTGACGCCACACAACGACCGGAGCATTCTCCAGCTGGTCGCATGGCTGGGAATTCCATGGTGACCCTGTGTCGATGAAGGAGACATTTCACAGTTGATATAGAAATTAATAGTAGCCAGATGAATCATGATACCTCACAAAGAAACATCTACATTACCATTATTTGCACGACGATTCTGATGGTGTAATCATATTTTCGATATCTTTATCAGTTTAAAGTTTAGTATCTGACGATAAATTATACAAGTAACACCCAGCAACGAATTTCAAAAATCTAAACGGTTCATCCGATTTTGTCGATCGACATGTCTTTAGAAAGCTATCAGTGTAAACCTAAATCGGTATGAATTACAGGCATGTAACTTGAATATTACATGAATTATTGGAGGTCCTAGTGGCTGATTACAATTAAACGCGTCAGGCTATAAGTACGCCACAGTGACACGAAAAAACGGCGGCAGCATGCTTACGAATATATTTATTCATCTATGTATTTGTTTATATGCGATATATACTATTCATGAAGAAATTGGTCAATTATTTACCGTGTTTTACAAAGCACAGAGACATTTGGCTACTTGCTTACTTCCGTTCTATTCGTTTGATATATGTTTATTTAATTTGATTATGTATTGGATAATGTGTGTTAGGGAGTGTTTATGGTCCAGCAGTAGGAACATTTATTTAATTTCAAGTCATTTAAATGTAGATCCAGTATTTCAAATGTGTTTCATAACGTTTGTGAGTGTGCGTTGGCTTGGAGACAGGGTGGGAGCGCTCTAACCAATCACAGCTATCGTTCCAAAAACGACACGTGGACAGACTGTATGGAAGTGGGGGAGGAGGATCGTTTCGAGAGAGGATGAGAGAGTTCTGGACAGTGTGGTGCGAGAGTACAGAACATGACATGGAGGTGATGGACAGAGAGTCCTGGATGGTAGGGCGCGACGGATGCACAGTCGCGGGAAAGTCTTGGAGAGTGGAGCAGTTTGCGCATGGTGAGTGGAGATCGAAATATTTCGTAGTGCCGGCTTGTGAGGTTTCCGTGACTTCTGTAGTGAAGACGTAGTATGTGTTTAGAAGTGAATACCTCGTGAGCTATGTTGTTGCCCATAACGAATTACGTGAAGTAAAAATCTATTGTTTCCCTGTTATTCTACTTATATTTTATTTAATTGCTGGACCGTTGACACGAATAAGTGTTTTACAGTAATAAAGGACATTCTTAAAGGTACTTCAGCTATCGTACCAATCACTTAAAGTCTTTAAAACAGTACCTGCATGATTTACTTAGTTGCAATCTTTCATTTATAAATTTCTATATATCACTCAAAATTCGCAATTGCCAGGTGATAGGAATCTTCGACCATTCGATTCATGGCAATATTAATATTGTATATTGTAGACTCAGCAGTATTTGGCTTGTAGTGCAGCAACTACGTATCCCAGTCCCTAGACAGTGAAACCAGCCAAAAGTTTTAATATTTCACCTTTGAGTCTGAGGGTTCGTAGTTGAGGGCCACCACACCACCATTTCATTTTATTTTTGAACGCCCACAACACTATCTCGCTGCTCTATCCGAACAACGATGATACTGCTGTCAGAGTGAGACCGAAAGGCACTGCTTTCTGGCGTAAGTAGCCTTCCAGCGGCGGTGGCGCAGCTAACCTCTGGAGGGTGTGTCTTCGTCGACGTCTGTCATTCGCGGCTGCGTCTACTGGGGACTGTCTTTAGGTTGTGGTTTCATCGTTAGGTACGAACTTCAAGATGGGACTTCACTCTTCAGTCGACACCACTGAAACGTGCTGCAAAGTAGAAGTACGCGAGACAATACGATCCTTGTGCGCAAGAGTTTATGTTTCACATAGATATACCGTGAAATTCTGGTGATAAATGGACCAAATACGATCGCGGCCATCCATAGTGAAATACTGCCGACAATTTCACCAATGGAGCACAGGCTTTGGTGATACTGTGTGGGTTTTGGGAAGGAAGAGCATCGACGTCGACCACAGGCGACAATCACCAGACAACCGAGGATGGAAAGGAGATTTTTCAACGACCAGGCCGTTCTCGGATGACTGCTTGACAAAGGAGCGGATAGATGTGATGAGAAACTGAACGGCCTACAAAAAATTTCGACTGTTATTAACAAAGACATGGATAGGAATTATGCTGAAAATGTGCCATAACTCTGCCACATTGATGTGTAGTGCATCATTCGATAAAACTTACTTGGTCTTCGATAATAACGTGTAATTTATTTTCTGAATTCCTCAGGTAACTAAACAAAGTCAAATATAACGGTGTAAGATAAATATTTCTCGCGAAGAAAATACTTCCGGAGATTGACAGTGTGCGATTGACAATCAAGTGATAAAGTCACAAAAAAGAAAAATATTTTAACTTAATATGCTTTCTGATAACGCCACCGCAGCATTCACCGAAAGAATTGTTGGTGATTGTTGTAAACAAATGAAAAGACCGAGACAAACCTTCAATACATGCAAACAAAAGTTATTGTTCATTTATTTAAACATAAATTTACTATGTAGCACCAGTTATTCTTCTATTAAAATCAGCCAAAAATCCATATTTAATGCCACAAGTGTAAAAATTTCGATTGAGCTAAATAAATAAATAAATTTGAAAGCACTTTATTTTCATACATCTATTTTTTTTTTTACTTCTCTCTGAAATATGATACGTTATTCGTCTTTAAGAAAGTTATTAACCCTAGTGATGGTTGATATAAAGTGCTGTAGGCTGGAACAGTACGTATGTGAAATCATTCAAACCCAGAGACCGAGAAAACCTGCATGTAACTGACGTGACCCTCAGAAACTCCTGAAAGTCGGTTGTCTCACATTAAGCGGAACCACTCTAACCCGGAGAGTGAGTGAAAAAGATTCGGACAGCTGAAGTAGCAACTGAGACTAGTTTCAACCCGTTGTTTCATTCGATTGAGAAAAATAATGGAAAGAAAAAACAATCGAATGGCCAATCGATTTTGGAAACCAAACCCCTTACTACACTTTAAGGCCACCTGCTCAAGTGTGACTGGACACATAAACATCTGTTGTTTAGTTCAGTATTCCGCAGTAGCTACGGCACTGACGTAGCACATACGTCAAAAACAAATTCAGTCTCAGCACTTTCCAGAATGGACATGTATATAAATGACCTGGCGGGTAACGTCCGTTAGCCCCATGAGAATGTCCTCTGACGCAGGTGTGTATGTGGAGGTGAATTAGGTAATAACTGTCTGCAAAGTGTATTGCGAACTGAGTTGGTAGTAAAGATGTAATAAATTAAAATGTCAACCCTGATACTGAATCTTTAAGTATTAGCAAGTTTTTCAAGCATCTAAATGTCTATGACGTCATATCACATGAATTATGTGTTGTGAAATGTTATAACGTTGCAGGGACATTCACCGATATTCGTGGTTATTGTCTGCAAATTGTGTCGCGAATAGAGTTGATGGTAAAAGAGTACTAAATTAAAAAATCATGTCTCATACTAAAGTTCTAGTATATGAGCAGCAGAAATGTGGTAAGTGATATATTTATTTTTCCTTTCATCATTATGTGGGAGTTGTCAGAGAGAAAAGTTTCGTAAAAGTTTGAAAGTATGTGTAACGCTTGTTTGAAGTCGCTGAGTGCTTAGTTCCTCAAATACTGAATAAATACAGTATTTGTGCTCGGTCGGTTCCGCTGCCTAATGACAAACACACATCTTTGAACTGCAGTTTGTAATGGTCCACCTGGTCGTCGTTGATATCGCTAATTGCTGTAAACGCACTATTTCACTCCAATTTACGGAGCTTGTCAGCACTTGATGTTAGGTTGGCGCCATTACAATGTATTGTATTGTAGTAATCGCTGCTGCTTGCTGGATCGCTGCTGTGTCTCGATGCTGATGCTGGCTCTAAATCTGGTTGTCTAGGGTTAAAAAACATGAGGTCCCGTGTTTTTCATGTGCTTTTGATGATAAAGAACGAGCGAAACCAACACGTATGTAAACATCAAATATTTATTACTTTAGTGGCCATATTAATTCCACTGTCCACCAAAGACCATAACACAACACAAAGTAGTACTTCCTTTACATGTTCTTTGCCTTGTTTTGCCAAACAATAACACAGAAACACACTTCACCAAAGTGACATTCCGACTGCCTCCGACTGCCTCCGACTGTTTTTTTCGACCCTTCTTGCTGCTTGTATTTATAACATTGTCAAAGAACTACTAAAAAGAGATATAGTTTATAAGTCACATGTACATCTGTTATCATAATTTGTGCAGAAAAGTTATTAATTTGCATCGAGTGACATAATTTAACATGTTATTAAAATGACAGACAGATTTGTTGACTTGACAGAATAATTCTTTGTTACAAAAAGGCCGTTTTTTAGAAGTTTGTCAACTGACTTCTCTAATTTGCATAAATAAGTAAGTAACATGAATTATTAAGAATTACATTGGTTTTCGTCTAAAATAGGATTGATTACGTGAATACTGAGTGAAAACGCTCCTAGTGAACAAATAGGTTTCACTGGGTGATTTTTATTTAAGGAGATCCAAAATACTTAAGTTGGCCACTATTTTTCGTACTTCATATTAATTATTTAAGATAAACTTAGTGTTTTTCATGATGACATTTGCTGTATCAGTGATCAAGTGATATAAACTTTTGTGTGGGTCAGTTATTCAGTATAATTTAATGGGTTGACTGTTTATGGAGACATGTTGTGCAATCATTGTTAACATACACAATAACTTTTCTATAATCATAACTACTCGTTAAACTGGTTGAATTTGGAAGGGATCGCATACTTCATTAAAGTAAAGCCTTTAATATGTTCCGTTACAATGCCCCCCTCGGGTAATATCATTTACAGAATGTTAATGATATTAGCCGACTAGGACAAATGTGTCAATTACTATGCATAATGTGTATGTATACAACAACCGTTACACTGTTTCAAAATGACTTTTTCCTGCAAATATTTTAGTTGTGTTGTTTCAAATGTACTTTGCGTTATGGCTCTCAGTATGACAGCATAATAAAAATATTTAGTAATATATGAAAGTAAAAAAAATGTTAATCTTTGCTCCCAGTGAGCCACATGGAAAATGATCAAAAACAGACACAAATATCTCACATGTGATTTTAAGATATAAAAAATATGTAAATTTTTTCAAAGTCAGCTCTCATTGAGTCACAGAATAATCAAGATAATAGAAGGAACATAAATATATTACATAGATGGACAGGTCAGATGTCCATAGGAAAATATTGCAACTGTCTGCTCGTTTAGAGCCACACAAAGGAAATGAAAACAAAGAACATAATTATAAGTATGGACATGATATATAAACACAAACACTAGAGAAGTCACATGTATGAATTTAGTATGCATTTAAAAAAAAATATTTAAAAAAAACTTGTCTCCCATTGAGACACATAGTCAAGATAGTACAAGAACATATTAATACCAAAATTGCCACTTCAATTTGGTCACAACATAACATAAACATCAAACTTGGTGAACATCTGATTAGCTGTAGAAAATTGTACACCAATCTTATGCCTAAGAAAAGAATAGTAACAAAATGATGGGTCTTGCACAACAATTTTTTTCATTGTCTTTTATATTTGGTGCATGTATGTCCCA
Source organism: Schistocerca nitens (assembly GCF_023898315.1). Classification (NCBI taxonomy): domain Eukaryota; kingdom Metazoa; phylum Arthropoda; class Insecta; order Orthoptera; family Acrididae; genus Schistocerca; species Schistocerca nitens. The sequence goes on along the minus strand of NC_064615.1, from coordinate 437,600,829 downwards.
TATTCAACAATACAAAAAGAAAGTAATAAATGTTTGTCACCTTCTTGCCCATTGCAAGTAAAGAAGATGTGTCAAAATTTAATATTCAATAGTGACAATAAAACTATAAAAACATTCTCTCAGAGATCTGGAACTTTTCCGGGGTCTGTAGCATGAGTGGTAGTTGCTATTTGACACACCCAGTAAAAACTTTGCTGATAACATGCTTTATGGAAACTGGGTAAGTAACTGTATTCAAACAGGGAAATGTGCTTGATCATGTTTATATGGTTTCAATTCAGTGATGTTTCTTAATCCAAATAACCTTCTTGATCTGGGAAAGATAAAGTCTATATGCATTAGGTTGTGGGCTTTCTTTTATTTCAAATGGACCAATATCATTGTTTACTTTAACATATGGACAACCTAGCTCAACATCTTTGTCTATTTTAGTATTTTCAAACAATAGATCATTTTCAATTTCTTTAGTTCCTAAGTCTAATGTCTCTTTCCTACATTTAGCCACATCCCTCTCTGTCTGCATAGCATTGACATTTAAATATAAACCTTTGTTTTTATCTGTTCCTCTTAACACTGTGTTGCCACTCAACAAATTATTGTTTTCACCCCATTTTTTATAAAGTCCACTACAGATTCTTATCCACCATATAGGATACAAGGTTGCACTTACCTTTGCTAATTCTTTCCAAAAGGCATCTTTCTTTATACAGTTCCCATAGTTGTTCCACAAAACTTCTAAAAACTTTTCCCCTTTTTCTTGCAAACACACATTTACATTCAATCCCTTTATATTTTCTTTAATATTATTATTATTGCCATTCTCATAGATTAGTGTTTCAAAGTTCCCAATAGGCAACAGCTTGTCCTCAGATACACATTCCCTAGTCTGCATTTCACTTAAATTAACCTCATTATTACCCATGTTTGTCACATCACTTTTCTTTACCACATAATCACTTTTCAATTCTACAAATACTTTTATTTCTTCCTCCACACTCTCATCAATAACATCACTTGATTTAGGATCATTATTTAAATGTCCCTCTATTACTTCTTCCTCCTCCTCCTCAACAACAACAACCCCATCTTCAGTTTCCCCCCTATGTATCTGAATCTCAGCAACTGAGTCTTTGGCTCCATTAAACACTTCGTCATCCCCCTTCTTATCAAATAAACCCCCCAAAATAGATTCTACTTGTGGTGTGTCTGACTTGTTATTCACACCAGTATCTTTTTCAGCCCAACTATGGAACTCTGCAATACCTTCAACTTCTGCACTTTCACTAACTACCTGTGCTTGAACACAGTTTTTATTAACTGTATCACTTTTACTCATAGTATCCCAAAACCTTTTATTAAATTCTAATTTATTCATTCTAACAACTTCAGTATTTTCATGGTAATTACTCTTTACATTGTATCCTCTCCTTTTCCAGTTTCGGTTATGTGTTGTCCTGTCATAATATTGTCTAGCCCCAAAACTACGGACATCTAGTGGGACTGTCCACCGTTTCCCGGCTGGTTTCCTCGGTCTGTCCGTTTGTAGCTGTCGTTTTGTTCACTAGTTTCAACAAACCCCCTTCTATCTTGTTCTCTTACCCAATACCTATTTCTATCATTCCTGTTATCTCTCCTGCCTCCTCCCTCCTGCGTATTGTTTCTGAAATCATTTTCATATCTTCTATCTCCCCTATTTGGAGCATTATTTCCAGAATTTTCAAAGTCTCTCCTCCCATAATAATAATCTCTATTTACATTCCTGTTCCACCCCCCATACTGGTTGTTGCCAGAGCCAAAACTTTGGTTACTTTCTCTTTCCAAGGCCCTATCTAATCTATCTACAAATTTCAGGAACTCTTCCATTGAATCGTCTGGTCCATGGACCAATTCCCACTGCAGTCTCTCTGGTAACCTTCTTTTTAAAACATCAATTTGTGTCATAATATCAAAAGAGTTATTTAAATGAGCAAGTTTTTTCAATTGATCTCTGCAAAATTTTTGCATTCCCCCTACTTTCCCTCTATACACTGGTCCATTTAGAAATTCTGACTTTAATCTGGCTTGTATGGATTGTGACCAAAATTTGCAAATAAATTTAGCTTCAAACTCTTCAAAAGTATTCCAAGAATCATTATTCTCATTTGCCCAGGATAGGGCCTCCCCTTCTAGAAACCGTTTTACTAACTTAATTTTTATGTTATCTGACATTCCTACAACAAACATATCTTTACATTGGTGAATAAAGTCAATAGGGTGCAGATTTTCACCAGGAAAGCATTTCACTTGGATGTGTCCATACATTGTATTTTGATTGTAAAACATTTGTTTTGACATCAATGCATATTCCAATTGTGTATATTTAGTGTGTATATTTTCTACTTTTGTATCTACATTAGTGGTGTACAGGTTGTATTCCTGTTTAAGGTTTTCTGATGTTTTATCTATTCTCTGATCTAATCTTTCAACTTCAGTATCTACTCTGTTGTAGATGACAGCAATGCTGTCTGTGTTCGCTTGTATGTTTTCATTTAAATTTTCAACTTTAACTTGAAATTCTTTTCTGAAGTGTATCAACTGTTCGCTAGTGTCCTTACTGAGGGTAGTTTTAATTTCCTCACACTTCTCATTGAGATGAGTACTTAATAGATCAAAATCCAAACTTAACTTATCCAGTCTGTCTGTGTTTTCTTTAAGTTTCAAACTTACTTGTTCATTTGATTGTTTAAAATCCAAACTTAGCTTATCCAGTCTATCTGTGTTTTCTTCACTTGATTGTTTAAAATCCAAACTTAACTTATTCAGTCTATCTGTGTTTTCTTCTCTTGATTGTTTAAAATCCAAACTTAACTTCTTCAGTCTATCTGTGTTTTCTTCACTTGATTGTTTAAGTTGTGAGCTTATTTGAGTTGCAAACCCTGCTAGCCACTCTGTTAAGCTTAATTGTTCACCATCCCCTGGTTCAATTTTTACATTTCCTACGATCTCACCCCTCTCAGGTAGAGACATGTTAACAATTAATTATTTTAAATGACAACAACAACAAAATACCTTGCTTTATGTCTATGCTATGATGTCGTGGTCGGTGTTCTTGTTGGCTTTCTTCACTTATATTCGGTTTTATTGAAGCTGAAGTCTTGATTGATGAAATCCATTGACATAATCCAGGCGTTAATCTTCCGAGCGGTGTGATGATACTTTTTCGTAGTCGCACAAACACACTTTATTTATTTATTTTTGACATATTTTCACTGTTGCCACAATGCACAAATAAAAATTTTTTGGAATGCTAAGCACTTACGAAATTTATCGCTGCACTATTATCATCGATGCACTTAAAGATCCCGGACGAGCCCCCACTTTTGTAATGGTCCACCTGGTCGTCGTTGATATCGCTAATTGCTGTAAACGCACTATTTCACTCCAATTTACGGAGCTTGTTAGCACTTGATGTTAGGTTGGCGCCATTACAATGTATTGTATTGTAGTAATCGCTGCTGCTTGCTGGATCGCTGCTGTGTCTCGATGCTGATGCTGGCTCTAAATCTGGTTGTCTAGGGTTAAAAAACATGAGGTCCCGTGTTTTTCATGTGCTTTTGATGATAAAGAACGAGCGAAACCAACACGTATGTAAACATCAAATATTTATTACTTTAGTGGCCATATTAATTCCACTGTCCACCAAAGACCATAACACAACACAAAGTAGTACTTCCTTTACATGTTCTTTGCCTTGTTTTGCCAAACAATAACACAGAAACACACTTCACCAAAGTGACATTCTGACTGCCTCTGACTGCCTCCGACTGTTTTTTTCGACCCTTCTTGCTGCTTGTATTTATAACATTGTCAAAGAACTACTAAAAAGAGATATAGTTTATAAGTCACATGTACATCTGTTATCATAATTTGTGCAGAAAAGTTATTAATTTGCATCGAGTGACATAATTTAACATGTTATTAAAATGACAGACAGATTTGTTGACTTGACAGAATAATTCTTTGTTACAAAAAGGCCGTTTTTTAGAAGTTTGTCAACTGACTTCTCTAATTTGCATAAATAAGTAAGTAACATGAATTATTAAGAATTACATTGGTTTTCGTCTAAAATAGGATTGATTTCGTGAATACTGAGTGAAAACGCTCCTAGTGAACAAATAGGTTTCACTGGGTGATTTTTATTTAAGGAGATCCAAAATACTTAAGTTGGCCACTATTTTTCGTACTTCATATTAATTATTTAAGATAAACTTAGTGTTTTTCATGATGAGATTTGCTGTATCAGTGATCAAGTGATATAAACTTTTGTGTGGGTCAGTTATTCAGTATAATTTAATGGGTTGACTGTTTATGGAGACATGTTGTGCAATCATTGTTAACATACACAATAACTTTTCTATAATCATAACTACTCGTTAAACTGGTTGAATTTGGAAGGGATCGCATACTTCATTAAAGTAAAGCCTTTAATATGTTCCGTTACAAGTTCTTGTCTTTCCTCTTAAACTTTGAACATAATATCGTATCTCCCTATGAGTAGATTAAGATAGCATTTTAAATTTTTATTTTCGGTAAATGATTGCATGAAATACTGAAAATATAATGCTGTTGCTCCTGGAGGCCGATAGGCAACCAGCTGAAGGAGTTGGATATTGGGTTCCGGAATAGTTGCTTAACAATATGGGTTATTAATGTGTCTGAGACCCATAGCAAGTTAGGTCGAGTGAAGAGAGAGAGGAGTTTCAAAGAAGACCTGCGAAAATAGTCAGAGGTTGAATGTCACAAAATGTTCAACTAACTGCAGCAGGAGACGTTACAACAGAGAATATGTGCATCAATTGTGCATCACGGAGAGCTTTAGTCACAAACATCCGCAGCCCACCGTCTACAACACATTCTGCTTCCTCCAGTATACATCATTCGTAATGATCACGACAGCAAAATTGAATTTGCACATATAGGGAGGAGCATCAAAAGTCTTGCTTTCCGCATGCTTTCTATAGTGTCATAAACTCATTTATGAGACACATTCTCCACAGCAACCTACCAAATGTATGATCTATGCTTTTAAGAAGTATACTTCTTCTGTAATTACTAAAGAATCGTGTTCTCTTCTTTTTTCGTGTTGCTGACGATCACCGACAGAAAATGCGGTGTATCCAATGATGAAGCTGTGTTGTGGAGTGTCGGTGGTCGAACCCAGGACTCCATATGGCCTAGCTGAAGCCGGGAGCCACCACGCCGTATTTCGTCAGGAGGCCGAGCGAGTTCAACAGCGTCAAGGGGCAGTGTTGCGGTACTCGGAATTGTTGCTTTATTCACAAAATATACAGTACTACGATGGGTGCAGCGTAGTGTTGTCGTGCTGCCCGCAGAGCGTTGTCCCGGGAGTCCAGCCGGCTCAGCAACTCCTGGTATGCCGACACCGCTCCTGCGTCGTCAAGGCCGCTCAGTTGGAATGCGGATGCACTCTGCGCGATCGGCCCTCGCCGAGGCGTCGCGTCTCACGTCGCGTAGCTGTTTTCGATTCTGGAGACTGCTACAGTCCCTGGTCCTCGCCGCCCTCCGCCCCGTTTGGCCTGCTCTGTCCAACCATTGGACGAAAGTGGTTGTAGTGGTCACCAGTGGCCCTCGGGTCGCCGCTGCTCCCAGGACAGGACCGGACTTGAACCCGCGCCTTCCCGGATACTGTGCTGCAACTTGCCACTAGTGGTGCTTGCCGGATGGCAACACCCTCCGCCGCCTCAGGCGCCACTGCAGTGCTGCTGCGCCTCCTGCAGCGTACGGCTCGCCCGGACTCCGGTACGCCAGGTGGGAAGCAAACGTGGCCCGTCCTGGACCCACTGCAGACCACTGTCACTGCCCTCCTTCAGGCAGACAATGCAATCTCCAAGTACGCGGCTGCCATTCCGTCCCGCCCCGGTGTTGTGTCCCCGAGGCAGAATACAGCCAGAGTAAGTACATAGAAATAGAGTACAGGATTACATAGAAGACGGCCTGGGTGGCCGTGTGGTTCTAGGCGCTACATTCTGGAGCTGCGCGACCGCTACGGTCGCAGGTTCGAATCCTGCCTCGGGCATGGATGTGTGTGATGTCCTTAGGTTAGTTAGGTTTAAGTAGTTCTAAGTTCTAGGGGACTGATAACCATAGATGTTAAGTCCCATAGTGCTCAGAGCCACACCCCTCAAGCTAAAAGTGCCTGACTATTTACACTGCTTTTCCCCACGCTTCTGTTGTAGTGTCAGAGAGAGAGAGACAGAAACTATGGCAGAGATATTTGCCCATACGTCAGCCATTTACACATCGCTCTTCTGGCTCTGGGCTAGTGCCCCCGCCTCATACATCACAATAACTTCAAGCAACGCTGCAGTTCCCTGCCACACCAAACACATCATACGTGCAACATGCCGCTACAGCTCCGCGCCTTGTTTACCCTGTCTGGCCTACTGGCTGCCAATTATTACCACACACTGCCAGCGGCCCCAGACTTCATCGTCCAGTCGCGCCCTTACTTGAATTTTAACAAAATTCCCCTTTTCTACGACTAAGACTAATACTTGCGCAGCAGCTGATGAGTATCTGAAAATGTGCCGACGGCCATCACTCCTTGGAGACACACGCACCTACCTTTTTATTTTTTATTTTTGTTTGAGGTGAATAAAATGTCTATTGCGAATATAGTAACAGAATGCCCCTATTCATTCTTCCCATTCAGCCCAAATATCCAGTGGGGGAACCTTTGCTCTGCTATAGTTCTTTAAGGTAGACATTGCACACTATGGTTATTAAACACTAGTGTGACAGGGCGGCATTATAACATAAACGTGACAGAATAGTCAGACGTAACAAACCACATTTATTAAATTTATGTTACAAAATAGAACTTAAGGTTTGCACAGTTTGATGCAAGACACGTGATGTCGTAAACCTAGTAGAAACTTAAAAGATTTTCCTATCTATACAAATTTCCCGCATGTGAATGTAATTATGCAGACACTCTAAGAACGACCCTAGTTACCTGTAAACAGCGACCGCTATATCAGAAAGTAGTCTTTAGCCTACTGTACTGCACTACCTGCACATACTGAACTGAAGTGCCTAACTGCTGCATTGTAGCTGTCTGCGTGTCCGAAGTGTAGTGTCGGCAGACTTGCCAACACTACGTACACTAATTGAAAGAGGCGGCCAAGATGCACGCGCTAACTCACGAAGGATGGAGTGAGGTCTGAAACAGGATACGTAATGAATGTTATAAAGAAAAGTACGTAGCTCCTTGAATACTTAACTTTTAATCCCTCATTGTATACATCGTTCTTGATGAGCCATCTGGAGATTGTGGCGATACAAGTGAGACTCTTTAGATACATGCAATGTTACAAATGGCGCCTTGCTAGGTCGTAGCCATGTACTTAGCTGAAGGCTATTCTAACGGTCTCTCGGCAAATGAGAGAAAGGCTTCGTCTGTGTAGTCGCTAGCAAAGTCGTCGTACAACTGGGGCGAGTGCTCGTAAGTCTCTCGAGACCTGCCTTGTGGTGGCGCTCGGTCTGCGATCCTGACAGTGGCGACACGCGGGTCCGACATGTACTAATGGACCGCGGCCGATTTAAGCTACCACCTAGTAAGTGTGGTGTCTGGCGGTGACACCACACGAAGCACATAGGGTTTCGGTGTCTGTCGGTCAGAATGAAGCGGAGGCATTGCAGTTCACGGTTCGCAGAACTCTCCCTGGCATCTGTCCACAGTACTGACGTACGTATACAATATGCTGAAGCGAGGCCTACGACAATTACAGGCCCCACAAGGAACTTGTCACACTAGTCGGCTTGTCCGCCACGCTTCGCGAACACTGGGCTCAGTGCAGGACCCCACGGTATATCAGTATGTAATTGGAAAGGTACCCACTAAAGGTCTGAACTTTGTTGTGTGCCATCGAGAGCTTGCTCGCATTTAAACGTGCAATGAAGAATTATTAACCTAGCCTCAAGTAGTTACTTGCACCCCACCGGAGACGGTTTCTGGGCTCTTAAGACCTGCAGTGTCACGTGCTGTAAGTACGCACCACGTGGGCTTCAGCGCTGAAGCGGGGGCAACGTGCTATACGGACCCTGCAACGAACTTGTGACTTCACACGAGTAGGCTTGTCCGGCACACTTCAGAAACGCTCGGCTACGTACAGTGCTCTCGGGAAATCAATATTTAATAGAAAATATACCGAGCAAAGTTGTTAATTTTGTCGTGTGCTGTCGAGAGCTTGCGTGTATTTAAACGTGCAATCAAGAATTGTTAAACTCGTCTGAAAAAGTTACTCACTCCCCGACAGAGACAACTGTTGGCACTCGTAACCTGCAGTATCACGTACTGTGACGTACGCGCCGCGACCTGTCTTTCTCGTGGGCCTCGGCTGAAGGGAGTGACGTAGAAGCAGCAAGAGGTCTGGATCTGTGAGTCCATTCTGTAGGCTGCTGCAGGACGAAGCTGCGAGGCGCCAGACGAGTGTTTGTGCCTGTGAGGTGAGGGCCTCTCGCGGTATTTGTTGTGTACCTCTTGTTTCACAACCAACAAGTTTATTTTAATCACAAGCAGAAGATGCTGTTTGACGTGCAGAATACTGTAATAATTTATTTTTAGATTTGCCGGCTGCAAAGTTAGAGGCAATGTTACAGCGTATCCTAACTGGAAGTGAAGTTTGGTTTTGATGAAGAGCACGGATACATTTACAGGTGACGAACAGAATTTATTCACTGTGATTTTTTTAAATGCATGCAGACTATGTCGATCAGAAGCTGATTTTAGGTCTAACTCATAGCAGAGCAAGTGGGAGACTTTAATCACTGTAGGCATCTCTGCTTTTCTCCTACCAGATTTTCTCTCTCGTGTTGGTAAAGGAACGAACTTGCAGCAACATTCAGAAATTAATTTAGAAGAGAGCTTGGATAGTATGAGAGATAGTGTATATAATTCAATTATCGGGCATCCGTAATGGACAGGGATTATTTTTAAATAAGGTACAGAACACCGTCAACAAGTAATTAAATCAGCAAATAGAGATAGAGCCACACTTCCCTGAATAGAGTAGCGTGCAGAGTACAGTGCAGATACAATTGTGAATACTGGCTGGCACTGTCCTTTTTTGCGACAAAAGCGATGAATTTTCGTACCCCACCTAAACGGAACATTTGTGAACCTTGTCTGCATACCACGTTGAGAGAGTATTAACTTTTGTTTGTTTCATTTGATTACTACTGTATGCCTGTTAACGTTACACAGTGTAGAGTGTCCCCAAAGAGCAGAGCATTTACACTACTGCTATTATAGGAATACATTTAAGTAACAAAGGTGACTGAGCAGGTTGCGGAGAGAGAAAGATTATTGTGGTTAGCTTTGCGCGGTTGAGATTGCTCTAGTACACTTTCAAGAGTTTTGCATATTAAATCGCTTAAACTTCTAAAAAGGTGTTCACCATTCAACTAAAACTCATCTACCATATCGTTTACATTCAGCTGATATTAGCACGCAGATTTTTTTTTAGAGAACAATGACCGTTCAATGGACAAAACGACAATAAAAGAGCCACAGATCATCTGCAGGTGCGTGTATTGTAACTTCACGAACAAAATTTAAGGAACTCTACGTTACATAATACTATACATATCCGACAGACAGTTCTCCTAGAACTAACTGAGGACGTCTGGTTCATTTTGCTGTTCAGAGGCTAATACGTTGATGCGGCAGAGGAAGTCGTGACGGGCCATACCAAACCAGCCAGAAGGCAAAAGACTGAAGACAAAAAAGTTCTGTCCACGGATAAGAAGGACTTATACAAATTGTATTTTATTAAAGAAACTTTTGCTGAAGTGAGGAGTTTGATCTGAATTGATCCTTATAATGTTGACAATACAATTTAGACACCCCAAAATAAAATCGGGTAGTGCAATAGATCATACTCGGCCTGTTGAATGGTCCCAGAAATCACCTGAGATGAGTTGTCTTATCAACATCAAAATGTTCAGGGATTCTACACTGGGATGGGTCCAGGGGCTCTATCATGCTGCAAATGATAGCCGATACTATGTCACATTGACGTTATAGTCCTAAGATGTGGCTACTAAGCGCTGCAGTTGAATTAGTTCATGGAAAACTTTTGCTAAAGAGATTTAATAACGATCGAGTGTCGGTTCTGATAGTTCCTGGACATAACTTTCATGCATCTAACTAAACTCTTCGAAGCCAAGTAGGATTCTTATTTCACATCAAAAGGTGATCAGCGAACACTACCATGAAACAGTTTATCCTTCCTGATAAGACTTATTTACCTATCAACAACAGTAAAAGATATCGTCATAATCAAGAATGAACATTTAAACTAACACGAACAAAGTGTCACAGTATGCAGAAAATGTCTCCCTTGCTTACATGCAATTAAAAAGTATTGGAAGAACTAGACTTTTGTGCTCCCAAATTCTCGCTAATATGTTGTAGTTTTACACAGCACAATTAGTGAAAGCTGTAGATGACTCGAACTAGCAGTGAATACCTACATATGACAGGTCTGTAACATTGTGTCGTACGTTTACGTCAGTCCTTCTTGGGCTCAGTTAGGGTAGCTGGAAACTGTTAGGCGGACTGAAATCCGCACTTTCTGATTTCTTTATCGTTTTCTTAGTCAATGGTCTCCTCAATACCAGTTTCGCATATCAGATATCTATTATCCTTCCATAACTGCTGTAGACGTTCCGATATGTCCTGCATCCTGACTATATTAATGTATAGCACTGTCTTTGAACCTCTCTCTCTCTCTCTCTGTCTCTCTCTCTCTCTCTCTCTCTCTCTCTATTTCACCCTGAAGAAGTGACCTGTGTCTCATCCAGAACCGATCTGCCTTCAAGAGGACATTAAAGGTTGCACTGTTTCCGTTTTCGCTAAATCCCAGCTGTCTTTCACGTTTTTAACACCAAGTGATTACTTTTATCACAATGTAAATAATACACATGTTTGCCTCATCACTATCTAGTTCCGTCATATGTCTCATATATGTCATTACTAACATTCGAGAAAAACGTAATGAAGAAATTATTTAACATAATGTTACCTACATTGACAGTTTTGTAAAACTAAGTTCTCAGTCTATGACTGTTATAAATAAATGAATAAAGTAAGACACATGGCTGAATAACATGTACCTGTGAAAGGAAAAAAATGGTTCAAATGGCTCTGAGCACTATGGGACTCAACTGCTGAGGTCATTAGTCCCCTAGAACTTAGAACTAGTTAAACCTAACTAACCTAAGGACATCACAAACATCCATGCCCGAGGCAGGATTCGAACCTGCGACCGTAGCGGTCTTGCGGTTCCAGACTGCAGCGCCTTTAACCGCACGGCCACTTCGGCCGGCTACCTGTGAAAGGAAGAAGGATTGGCATTTAGGTAAAACTCAAGTCACAAATTCCCTACGAGGTGCTAAATCGGTATGGTTCTAGTTCTTACACCTTTGATGGTGGTATAGAAATGCCAACTAGAGGTTCGTAGGACTTGGTATAGAGCTTTAAGGCACATTAGGTAACCTCGTCACCATGATGTCCTCAAAATCCGATTCTGTCACATCACCTATTCCATTGCCAACATGCTCATATCGGAAGCATCTCGTTTCACCAAGTTTCCGATAAACTTCTTCCTGTTCTGAGACGTCAGTACGGTGAGCAGCAGTTCTATAACTCCTTACCTTAATGTAACTCAGAGACATGTCAGTGAATGACGTTTCGCAATTAATGCTGTAATCGGAATCTCGAATACATAGTATGACTGCGATTACTGTTAAACACACTGAAGAATTAAGAAGAATTAAGAAGCGGAGCAGCAGCTAATTATGAGGTTACAGTGCGTTGTTGCTACGACCAAGGATAGGTCAGTGTCGAAATTTTTTTAAAAAAGTAGATTTTACGATTAACTTGTCGTACATAAGAGTTTGTAAGTTTTTTTGTGAAGCTTCTTCTAGCTTTTTCAAAACTCTTAATCATAATTACCTTCTGGTTTTTCGGCTACTCTCGTTTCACATCCATTAAATGTTATGCCTCATACGTACATATTGAGGTTCTTATTCTGTTTAATACAAATACATGAGACAAGCACAGCACTTCTACCGAAAAAACCTCACTCTGCTTCTGATATCTTCCTGGTGTCAGCTATTCCGCTTAATCTTGCTTCCCACACTGGATACTTCAGTCACTCTTCCAATACTCTGTCGTTCTCGGTTTTGCTCGTAAGTCGTTCAAGAATCGTTTTTTATCCACACACCCTGTTTTTTCATGTAATTTCCATGCCGTTCTATGGTATTCTCCCAGCGCGAAACAAGGGCATATGCCCTGTCGGTATCATATCCCTTGTCCTGGTAGCGGAAAAGCGCTTCACTGGGTGAATCACCTCGTCCTCAAAATTCCTTCCACGAATGGCATCCTTTAATGCCCCAAATAGCCGGCCGAAGTGGCCGAGCAGTTCTACGTGCTTCAGTCTGGAACCGCGCGACCGCTACGGTCGCAGGTTCGAATCCTGCCTCGGGCATGGATGTGTGTAATGTCCTTAGGTTAGTTAGATTTAAGTAGTTCTAAGTTCCAGGGGACTGATGACCTCAGATGTTAAGTCCCATAGTGCTCAGAACCATTTGAATGCCCCAAACAAGTGGGGAGACCGAGGCGGCTAGGTCAGGTGTGTCAGGTGTGACAGCCGTACATGGTCTCCCCGACCGCTGCAAATCATTGAGCTCCACCGAAACGCATTCTGATGCCCTCACCCTCCGTGCCCAGCGACTAACTGCTCTTCTGTTGACATCAGATGCCCCACAGACTTTGCACAAGCGTTTGTGAATATTCCCCACAGTTTCTTTCTCTGCATTGAGAAATTCAATGACGGCACTTTGCTCGTAACGTACATCACGGAAACTTGGCGCACTCACTCAGGAGACTTCAGGTAATACATATGTACCGTTTCGCACTCGTTGCACTGTTTTTGGCTGAGGAAAAAAACTGCGGTGCATTCCTTTCTGGGCAGCCCTCGTAAGAAGGGTAAAAGAACGGACCCGCAAAACTACAGACCAATGTCCCAAACTTTGGTTTGCTGCAGAATGCTTGAACATATTCTCAGTTTGAATATATTAAACATCCTTGAGACTGAGAGGCTTATTTCCAGAGTCGGCATTGGTATAGAAAGCATCGCTCGTGCGAAATTCTGTTTGCCCTTTTCTCACATAATATACTGCGAACTATGGATGAAGGGCAACGAGCAGATTCCGTAATTAAAGATTTCCGGAAAGCATTTGACTCGGTGCCCAATTACAGACTGTTAACCAAGGTACGATCGTATGGAAGTTCACAGACATGTGAGTGGCTCGAAGAATTTCAAAGTCTAGAACCCAGTATATTGTACTCAACGGTGAGTGTTAACCAGAGACAAGGGTGTCGTGAGAGGTGCCACAGGGAAGAGTGATCAGACCGCTGGATTTGGCGGACAGGGTCGGCAGCAATCTTCGGTTGTTTGTTGATGATGCTGTGGGGTATGAGAAGATGTCGAAAATAAGTGACTTCAGGAAGATAAAAGACGACGTAAGCAAAATTTAAGTTGGTGTGGTGCATGACTGGTAGCTCTAAATGTGGAAAAATGTAAGTTACTGAGGCTTAGTAAGAAGAACAAACTGTGATTTTCGGATACTGTATTACTAATGTTCCGCTTGACACAGTCAAGTCGTTTAAATATCTTGGCGTAATGCTGCAAAGCGGTACGAATTGGAATGATCATGTGAGAACTCTGGTATGGGAGGCAAATGGTAGACTTCGGTTTGTTTGGAGAATTTTAGGAAAGAGTGGTTCACCTGTAAAAGAGGGTTCATATAGGACGCTAGTGCGACCTATTCTAAAGTACTGATAGTGTTTGGGGTCCGTACCGGGTCGGATTGAAGGAAGACATCGAAGCAATTCACATTCACACACTGGCTGCTAGATTTAATACCGGTAGATTCTAACAACACGTAGGTGTTACGGAGATGCCTTGGTAACTGTAACGGGGTTCCCTGGAAGGACGGCGATGTTGTTTTCTTGAAACACTATTGCGAAAATTTAGAGAACCGGCATTTCAAGCTGACTGCCACACGATTCTACTGCCGCCAGCATACATTGCGCATAGGGACCACGAATATAAGATACGGGAAAATAAGGCTCACCTCGCTGTATTGGCGAGAGTAACAGTGAAGGAAATGTCTAATAGTGGTGTACGGTACCTTCCGCCACGCATCGTATGGTGGCTTGCAAAGTATCTGAGTAGATTCTGATGTAGGACTGAATGTCAAAATTATAAGCAACATCTGGAATGATTGGTGGAAACAAGACAGCCAAAAGTAGGCTCATAATACAAAGAAAAGAAAGAGGGGCATAGGATGGCCAGTTAAAATATGGAACTGAGTCTAGGACAAGTCAAAAGGCGTAATATGTGAAAGGCAGAAGAAAAGGAAAAAGATTAGGTTCTCTGGCAGGGCGGAAGAAGCGCTGAATCGCACACAGGTGTCTTGATTATTGTCAGCTCTCTTTGCCTCCAGAGTTCCCTTTGCCTCCCCACTTCCCCCCAGTTCTAGGACGCCGTGTAGTGGCTGAGCTCGGATGCTACATGCTATGGCTCATATTGCAAGCCTCGCACAATGACGTACTTGGTGCTCTCATATTGCACCGTTCATTCTCCTTCATTATATTTTGGTTCGGTGTGGAAATGTATTACGAACAGCGCTCTACCTTCTGCTTCATTGGCAGTCTTTGCCAATTATGGGAATAGTACGAGCCGTACCTGATTCTCTGCCGCCTGCGCAAGCCACAATTTTAAAAAGCAATATGCACACCTGTTAAATGGATCTGCAGTTGAACACCAGCATCAAATTTCACTCTAGCTCTCTCTCTCACACACACACACGCCCACACACTCTCATCCACAAGCTCATCCGCACACACACACAGACACACACACACACACACACACACACACACAGACTCACACAAAGACACACACACACACACACACACACACACACACACGTGAATACTGTATCACACTACAAGCAAGAAACACAGAATAATTAACAGGTACAATATGTGGCTTTCGCATTAACAACACTTTAAGCATGCTGCTATTATGATCTGGTATTAAATAAAGGAGGTGAAAATTTATTGAGACATTCAAATAAATAAAAAAAATTGTGTAAATCAAAGTCTTCTCTTTTCGGACGTCATGTTTGGGTGATACTTTTTCTAAATGTTACAATATTCTCCCACGCTGGGAAATAATTCTGCTTATTAGCCAAAGTTACAGTTATATCGATGCGTTGGCAGCTGTGGGACCCAGAGCCAGGGCAGTAACTCGAGAAAAACTTTTCCAAGTTCTTTTCTGCGACGTCAACGATAAATTAATTAGAGAAGAGGAAAATATTTCGTTAAACGAACGATGCTTCATTTAAAAAGTGTAATCCGATAAATATTCGTTGCTAATGAGGAGAAAAGTTCCATTCATTTATTGTGATAAACAGCAGTCTGTACTGAAAGACAAAATAAATCTGTGTTGACGTAGAATACCGATGCTTATGGCGATTAAAATAACTGCTGTCAGTTCTGAAGTAGCGGAGAAATACAAAACATAATAATAAATGTGTTTTTGTGAGTGACTGCCAGTAATGTAACTGTATCTCGTAAAATTTATTTCAAAATTCGACTCTGAGGTATAAACGGCATCGCTTTAATTAAATGAACACGTAGGAGGGCTTAGCGATAAATAACAATTATTTACAATGCGACTGCCAAATACAGCTTCAGAATAACAGAATCGCATACTCAGAAAATGTTATTGGAATTGGAAATATGTATTCCGCTGGAGCATTGGACTTAACAGTTCATTTCGAGGTACGAGAATGTCTGTCCCGTCTCTGTTATCGAGGCGCCCGAAGTCTGCGGAAAAGCCATGAACGTAACAGATCGTACGTTGGACGCTTTCAGACTGAATATTGTACCGAGCATACTAGTACCTGGGATGCTTCGTTTCCTGCAAAACTCATTAACCATCGAAAGGTATATCGACCGCATAGTGTGCCTCACTGACTTGGAAACCGCACATTGAGAAATTCCGTTGACTACCGTGATTCGTTGACTTGCGTAGTTTGTTAAATCTTACCGTACTATTTATTTTCCTTATTTTGTTGTTCTGTAATCGTCCATGGTACCACATAATCTAATTAAAATGACGTATATACTAAGATGGTATCTGTTCTTTCGGACATGTCCGAAAGAACAGATACCATCTTAGTATATATACAGATCAGCCTCACCGGCCACTTGACCATCTTCTTCTTCTGTGCAAATGCACAAACAGTGCCCGGACTCTTACGGGAATCGGCAACGCACCGCGAGTAATGAGTATAATGGGCGGGGGCACTACGAATGTAGTGCGGGACAATACGTTGAGAATGTGGGTTTCGCAGGAGGCGTGCCAGAGATAAATCCCTGCAATCGCACTATCGTCTGTGTCCTCGGTGGCTCAAATGGATAGAGCGTCTGCCATGTAAGCAGGAGATCCCGGGTTCGAGTCCCGGTCGGGGCACACATTTTCACCTGTCCCCGTTGACGTATGTCAACGCCTGTAAGCAGCTACGGGTGTTCATTTCATTGTAATGACATCATAATTACTTTCTGTCTTAGCAAGAAGTACAACATGAAATACGAATTTTCCCTCTCACCAATAATGCCAGCGAGTTTGGTGAAGGGAACGACTGCCGCACCAAGAAGCACTGAAATCGCTAAAAGATACTATTGATCATACTATGACTCTCAAACCCCATTATGCATTCAGCCACTGCATTATATAATTTAACTGTTTTGTATTTATTTGTCGTATGGAGTTGTTATTAATTACATCAATGAACGTAAACGAAGTAAAAGATTAATAAAGACACGTCGATATTATAAAATACAGTTAACAGAACAATCGGTTGTGTTCAGGAATCCTTAGAGGTTTCTAGTGAACAATCCTGCACCTTAGGCTGGACTGTCTGCCTTCCTGCGCCACAGTCGCGCTTAGGCGAAGTGTTTCGTTTCCATTCATGCAGTGAGTCTCCTTTTTTGCTACAGGTTGCTTTTAATTCGGTTTTGAAAGTCATAGTCAATTTTTCAGTGAAAAACTAGATAAAATAGCTTCCCATGCTTTCTAGAAGTATTGCACATTAACAGCGTTGTTACTTTCTAAGTATATAGTTTGGGCGAATGGTGGTTCTCTGGATCAGAATCGTTCATTACTTATGCAACCAGAGAAGGAATGAAAAGGAAGGTTTTTAGTGCTTTGAATTGTTTTTTAGTTCTCTAAAAAGTGCGTCTTGTCTTTTCAGTTTTGGTGGAGGTATATGGCTTCGGACTAGTAGAAAGATGGTGGAAGTGCTCTTACTTTCTCCCAAAATCATTCGCATTGTGTCATTCAGTTCAACATGTATTTTCTTGATGTGTGGAGTAGCAGCATTCTGCCACAGAATAAGCCAGACTAAAATTATTGTTCCTGTGATAGATGCTTCTGTATTGCGCCCTTTCTTATACACATTTTTGCTTCTGTCTTTGTCAGGTGTTTCTTCTAGTTTAACATTTCGAGTAAAGTAACTACTAGGTTGTGAGACTCGGTGACATCGTTGAAAGGAATTCTATCTTCCAGGTATACAAGTTTTTTGTTTATGTGAAAACATGAAACCTTCGTCTTAGATGAACTGGTCTCGAGCCTCATTTTACGGAAAAGTACCATGTTTTGATCTAATCGGCGTGATGCACCATAAAACATGTGGCACAGCGACATTTAAAGCTTGAATATTAGTAAAATCGACAAACAGCAGGGACGGATTGCTGTCTGAAAATTGGGGAAAAAGAGTCCTAAGAACATCTGTCCGGAAATGGACGATGTGCGTATAAGGACATTAATCTTCCTTGAACACAGTACAGAGCAGCATCGCATCCACACCACAACAGATGTGCAGAGTGGCCTCTGTGGGACTGTAGGTGATAGAGAGAGTAGCGGTTGTCATGCGGGATACACACAATCGTACATTGGTTAACATCATGTTGGTGGGCCACTTGTCTGGGGTTTTTACTAGATTTCACCTCAACATCATGTAGAATCTGGTCCTCCAGATCGGGTGTACGCAGTCTGCCACCTCCCTGCACATTCGTCTGTCTGAAAGGACCCACGATCACAGAAACGCTCTAAATGAGCTTAAAAATGTTGTCTGATGTAGTTGATGTCCATGAGGGTACTTGTACTGTTATAGCCATGATGATATAGCCGTGCTGGTACAGCTGTTATGCCTCTCGACCATATTTTTAGCCGTAAACAAGCACCATCCCGGCTTGTTCCCGACATGAATACTGGACCATTCTGCTGCGTACAGTTGGCTGGGTCAATTGCACAGCCTGCATCATACAAGGAACATACAGCACGTTGTCAGAGGAACATTTGATTCGTCAGCGCATCTACCACGACAACGATGCATTCCTGGGAATATGTACACTCCTGGCCATTAAAATTGCTACACCAAGAAGAAATGCTGATGATAAACGGGTATTCATTGGACAAATATATTATACTGGAACTGACATGTGATTACATTTTCATGCAATTTAGGTGCATATATCCTGAGAAATCAGTACCCAGAACAGCCACCTCTGGCCGTAATAACGGCCTTGATACACCTGGGCATTGAGTCAAAACAGAGCTTGGATGGCGTGTACAGGTACAGCTGCCCATGCAGCTTCAACACGATACCACAGTTCATCAAGAGTAGTGACTGGCGTATTGTGACGAGCCAGTTCCTCGGCCACCATTGACCAGACGTTATCAATTGGTGAGAGATCTGGAGAATGTGCTGGCCAGGGCAGCAGTCGAACATTTTCTGTATCCAGGAAGGCCCGTACAGGACCTGCAACATGTGGTCGTGCATTATCCTGCTGAAATGTAGGGTTTCGCAGAGATCGAATGAAGGGTAGAGCCACGGGTCATAACACATCTGAAATGTAACGTCCACTCTTCAAAGTGCTGTCAATGCGAACAAGAGGTGACCGAGACGTGTAACCAATGGCACACCATATCAACACGCCGACTGATACGCCAGTATGGCGACGACGAATACACGCTTCCAATGTGCGTTAACCGCGATGTCAACAAACACGGATGCGACCATCATGATGCTGTACACAGAACCTGAATTCATCCGAAGAAATGACGTTTTGCCTTTCGTGCACCCAGGTTCGTCGTTGTGTACACCATCGCAGGCGCTCCTGTCTGTGATGCAGCGTCAATGGTCTCCGAGCTGATAGTCCGTGCTGCTGCAAACGTCGTCGAACTGTTCGTGCAGATGGTTGTTGTCTTCCAAACGTCCTCATCTGTTGACTCAGAGATCGAGACGTGGCTGCACGATCCGTTACAGCCATGCGGATAAGAAGCCTGTCATCTCGACTGCTAGTATACGAGGCCGTTGGGATCCAGCACGGCGTTCCGTATTACCCTCCTGAACCCACCGATTCCATATTCTGCTAACAGTCACTGGATCAGCAGTGTCGCGATACGATGAACCGCAATCGTCATTGGCTACAATCCGACCTTTATCAAAGTCGGAAACGTGATGGTACCCATTTCTCCTCCTTACACGAGGCATCACAACAACGTTTCATCAGGCAACGCAGGTCAACTGCTGTTTGTGTATGAGAAATCGGTTGGAAACTTGTAGGTGTCGCCACCGGCGCCAACCTTGTTTGAATGCTGAAAAAAGTTAATCATTTGCATATGACAGCATCTTCTTCCTGTCGGTTAAATTTTGCGTCTGTATCACGTCATTTTCGTGGTGTAGCAATTTTAATGGCCAGTAGTGTACATTTCTAGTCAGGAATCCTTCCCTGCAGTTTGTCCGTTTTATTAGTGTTCATCCTGTATGTACGCGCTGAGTTATGAAACCTTGTCCTAGGAAAAGAGTCGTCATATGACAACATCTGTGAAGTCATCGTGAAAGATGGAGAAGTAAATAACAACAAGTTCGACACAGTTTTATAAATCTTTTTGTAACAGAATTTTGAAGGTACAAAAAAGTGATAATGTTTATGACGAGGTGATGGTGACATACTTTAGTTTATGGGCAAGATGTGATGCGGGCTTCTGGTAACTCACTCTGGGTAGGAACTGGAGGAACAAAGCATAGGGTAAGATATTACATACAGAAAGAAATGTGATGATTGTGAGGGGCGTAATTGATAGGTGAAACGCCAGTCCTCCGATAAACTGAGATTCGCATTATGTCGGCTTATTGGCACGGATCCTCTCCGAATTAATAATGATATGGAAAGGAGTAATGTGTCTGTCACGACCGACAAAGTTTCTTCCCGTTTTCGTGGCCTTTTGATGTCATCAAAGAATTCCTCATAAACTGAGCCTTAAAATAATACAACTGAGAGAAAACAGCCCTCGGTCACTATTTTTAACAAATTAACCGGGTTTTAACACTGCTAGGAGTGTCTTCCTCAGAATTTAAATCAAAGAATGGTCTATAACATGGTCACATAATTATGACTAAAGACGTATGATACATAGTACAAGTACAGAACCATCGTGATCGACTGGCAGTACTTATATGTCATTTATAAAATAATAAAAATGCCAAAAGGGCATTAGCCACAAAGATATTTAAGATAAAAAGTTGTGATGGCGAGCCACTAAGGGCTGCTCGTTACTTACGCGAAAGAGTCCGTTTCCAATCCCACAGAAAGCAGGTGTTGCCAGATGTGAAAATTACCGAATTATCAGTTTAATAGGTCACGGCTGCAAAATAATAACGCGAATTCTTTACAGACGAATGGAAAAACTGGTAGAAGCCGACCTCGGGGAAGATCAGTTTGGATTCCGTAGAAATATTGGAACACGTGAGGCAATACTGACCCTACGACTTATCTTAGAAGATAGATTAAGGAAAGGCTAACCTACGTTGCTCACATTTGTAGACTTAGAGAAAGCTTTTGATAATGTTGACTGGAATACTCTCTTCCAAATTCTCAGGGTGGTAGGGGTAAAATACAGGGAGCGAAAGGCTATTTACAATTTGCACAGAAAGCAGATGTGCAGATATAAGAGTTGAGGGGCATGAAAGGGAAGCAGTGGTTGGGAAGGGAGTGAGACAGGGTTGTAGCCCCTCCCCGATGTTATTCAATCTGTATATTGAGCAAGCAGTAAAGGAAACAAAAGAAATATTCGGAGTAGGAATTAAAATCCATGGAGAGGAGATAAAATCATTGAGGTTCGCCGATGACATTGTACTTCTGTCAGGGACAGCAAAGGACTTGGAAGAGCAGCTGAACGGAATGGACACTATCTTGAAAGGAGGATATAAGATGAACATCAACAAAAGCAAAACGAGGATAATGGAATGTAGTCGAAATAAGTCAGGTGATGCTGAGTGAATTAGATTAGGAGATGAGACACTTAAAGTAGTAAATGAGTTTTGCTATTTGGGGAGCAAAGCAACTGATCGTGGTCGAAGTAGAGAGGATATAAAATGTAGACTGGCAATTGTAAGGAAATCGTTTCTTAAGAAGAGAAATTTGTAAATATCGAGTATAGATTTAAGTGTCAGGAAGTCATTTCTGAAAGTATTTGTGTGGACTGTAGCCATGTATGTAAGTGAAACATGGACGAAAAATAGTTTGGACAAGAAGAGAATAGAAGCTTTCGAAATGTTGGGCTACAGAAGAATCCTGAAGATAAGAGGGGTGATCACATAACTACTGAGGATGTATTGAATAGAATTGGGGAGAAGAGGAGTTTGTGGCATAACCTGACTAGAAGAAGGGATCGGTTGGTAGGACATGTTCTGAGGCATCAAGGAATCACCAATTTGGTATTGGAGGGCAGCGTGGAGGGTAAAAATCGTAGTGGGAGACCAAGAGATGAATACACTAAGCAGATTCAGAAGGATGTAGGTTGCAGTAGGTACTGGGAGATGAATAAGCTTGCACAGGATAGATGAGCATGAAGAGCTGCATCAAACCAGTCTCAGGACTGAAGACCACAACAACAAGAACAATAGGTTTAATAATGAACAGGAAAATAGGAATGCGGGTAAGCTACTAGAAACAGCATAGTGAACGCATTATTGTGCCCTAGATAGACACGAAGCCCACGCCTACCACAGTAGTACAAGTTTATATGCCATTCAGCTCCTCATCTGACGAAGTGATTGATGAAATGTATGATAAGAGAAATTAGTCGGATAGTGAAGGGAGACGAAAATTTAATAGTCATA
Organism: Schistocerca nitens; assembly: GCF_023898315.1. Classification (NCBI taxonomy): domain Eukaryota; kingdom Metazoa; phylum Arthropoda; class Insecta; order Orthoptera; family Acrididae; genus Schistocerca; species Schistocerca nitens. The sequence continues at coordinate 437,578,497 of NC_064615.1, read as the reverse complement.
GGTGACTGGAACTCGATAGTAGGAAAAGGAAGAGAAGGAAACGTAGTACGTGAATATGGAATGGGAATAAGGAATGAAAGAGGAAGCCGCCTTGTAGAATTTTGCACAGAGCATAACTTAATCATAGCTAACACTTGGTTCAAAAATCATGAAAGAAGACTGTATACATGGAAGAAGCCTGGAGATACTGGAAGGTCTCAGATAGATTATATAATGGTAAGACAGAGATTCAGGAATCAGGTTTTAAATTGTATGACATTTCCAGGGACAGATATGGACTCTGACCACAATCTATTGGCTATGAACTGTAGATTAAAACTGAAGAAACTGCTTAAGGTAAGAATTTGAGGAGATGGGACCTGGGTAAACTGTAAAAACTAGGGGTTGTAGAGATTTTCAGGGAGAGTATAAGGGAACAATTGACAAGAATGGGGGAAAGAAATACAGTAGAAGAAGAACATGTAGCTTTGAGAAATGAAATAGTAAAAGTAGCAGAGGATCAAGTAGGTAAAAAGACGAGTGCTAAATGAAATCCTTGAGTAACAGAGGAGATGCTGAATTTAATTGATGAAAGGAGAATATATAAAAACGCAGTAAGTGAAGCAGGCAAAAAGGAATACAAACGTCTCAAAAATGAGATCGACAGGAAGTGCAAAATGGTTAAAAAGGTATAGCTAGAGTACAAATGTGAGGATGTAGAGGCGCGTATCACTAGGGGTAAGATAGGTACTGGCAACAGGAAAATGAAAGAGACCTTTGGAATAAAGAGAACCACTTGCATGAATATCAAGAGCTCAGATGGAAACCCAGTTCTAAGCAAAGAAGGGAAAGCAGATAGGTGGAAGGAGTATATAGTGGGTCTATACAAGGGGGATGTTCTTGAGAACAATATCGTTGAAATGGAAGAGAATGTGGATGAAGATGAAATGTGATACTGCGTGAAGAGTTTGACAGATCACATAAAGACCTAAGTCGAAACAAGGCCCCAGGAGTAGAAAACATTCCATTAGAACTACTGACAGCCTTGGGAGAACCAGGCCTATAAAAACTATGCCATCTAGTGAGCAAGATGTATGAGACAGGCGAAATACCCTCAGACTTCAAGAGGAATCTATTAATTCCAATCCCAAAGAAAGCAGATGTTGACAGGTGTGAAAATTACCGAACTATCAGTTAATAAGCCACGGCTGCAAAATACTGACACGAATTCTTTACAGACGAATGGAAAAACTGGTAGAAGCCGACCTCGGGGAAGATCAGTTTGGATTCCGTAGAAATATTGGAACACGTGCGGCAATACTGACCCTACGACTTATCATAGAAGCTAGATTAAGGAAAGGCAAAACTACGTTTCTAGCATTTGTAGACTTAGAGAAAGCTTTTGACAATGTTGACTGGAATACTCTCTTCCAAATTCTCAAGGTGGCAGGAGTAAAATACAGGGAGCGAAAGGCTATTTACTATTTGTACAGAAACCAGATGTGCAGTTATAAGAGTCGAGGGTCATGAAAAGGAAGCAATGGTTGGGAAGGGAGTGATACAGAGTTGTGGCCTCTCCCCGATGTTATTCAATCTGTATATTGAGCAAGCAGTAAAGGAAACAAAAGAAAAATTCGGAGTAGGTATTAAAATCCATGGAGAAGAAGTAAAAACTTTGAGGTTAGCCGATGACATTGTGATTCTGTCAGAGACAGCAGAGGACCTGTAAGAGCAGCTGAACGGAATGGACAGTATCTTGAAAGGAGGATATAAGTTCAAGCAGAACGCGTAAAATGGAATGCAGTTTAATTAAATCGGGTGATGCTGAGCGAATTAGATTAGTAAATGAGACGTTTAAAGTAGCAAATGAGTTCTGCTATTTGGGGAGCAAAATAACTGATGATGGTCGAAGTAGGGAGGATATAAAATGTAGACTGGCAATTGCAAGGAAATCGTTTCTTAAGAAGAGAAATTTGTTAACATCGAATATAGATTTAAGTGTCAGGAAGTCGTTTCTGAAAGTATTTCTATGGAGTGTAGCCATGTATGGAAGTGAAACATGGACGATAAATAGTTTGTACAAGGAGAGAATAGAAGCTTTCGAAATGTGGTGCTACAGAAGAATGCTGAAGATGAGTTGGGTAGATCATATAACTAATGAGGAGGTATTGAATAGAATTGGAGAGAAGAGAAATTTGTGGCACAACTTGGCTAGAAGAAGTGATCGGTCGGTAGGACATGTTGTGAGACATCGAGGGATCACCAATGTAGTACTGGAGGGCAGCGTGGAGGGTAAAAATCGTTAGACCGACAGATGAATACACGAAGCAGATTCAGAAGGATGTAGGTTGCAGTAGGTAGTGGGCGATGAAGAAGCTTGCACAGGATAGAGTAGCATGGAGAGCTGCAGCAAACCAGTCTCTGGACTGAAGACCACAACAACATATAAGTGCAATTTCTTTACGAGATTCTCGACAGGAGAAAAATTAAAGTGTACATCACGTGGCAGAAATAACGACATCAGCCGCAAGCGGACACTGAAATGAATCCAGTGACGACAAGTGAAAATTTGTGCCCAACTGGGACTCGAATCCGAATTACCCATTTATAACAAGCGATCGCTTTAACCACATAAACTATCCGTGCGCGCTTCCCGCATGTCGCACACTACATACCTAGTTCCCCTGTCCTTTATCCCCATTGCTCGTAGCCTTCCCTGACTGCCGCTAGAGGTGGAACGAAGAGTGTGTGTACATTTTATATTAAAAAATAATATAATTAGTTAAACAAATTGATTTTTTCTCGCATTTATCATTTTGATTGCTTATAGATTTTTAAGGGGATGCAATGCCCTTCAGTTTTAACTTACATCGATTTCTGTGTAATTAGTTCTCATTCTTGACCGTGTGTACAATATGGATTCTTAATCGGACTTCCTCTTCTGATGCAGGCAGCTAGTGACATGACGTTAGCATAGTGCGAAGAAGGAAATGAAAACTCTCGTGGTTTTGCACTAATTAGAATCCTCAGACTTCATATTTTTCATAAATATTGTTATTCAGGTTATACAGTGTCTACTACACACTTCTCACAAGACCATGTCTTCTCGCCGCGTGAACTAACGACAGAGTCTTTCTAATAATTTAAAAAAAATGAAAAAAAAGTGTCCATCATATGTCTTTCGCCTTCCGGCGTAGCAAAATAGCTCTTTGGCGACGATTACAGTGGCCGCGCTAGTGATTATTGTAGCATGTTGGGGCTTTTCCTTCATGTACCTATACGTCATCACTGAAGATATCATGATTAACCATCAAGGCGCACATATTTATGGCCGAAAGAATAGACATCACACATATGAAAAAATTGTCATTGTCGTTGTTGCAGTTCCACTGAATAATTTTCAAGCTGTGCTTACCCTTACGGGTATATAGACTGCTGGCCTTTAGAAATGCAGCACGATGAAGATGGAAAGCTAAGTAAGTCAAATAGTTGTGATGTGTGATACATGCTAGGATGTGCAAACAATTGGAAGTTCAGGCCGGTCGGTGTGACCGAGCTGTTCTACAAGCTACAGTCTGGAACCGTGCGCCCACTACAGTCTCAGGTTCGAATTCTGCCTCGGGCATGTATGTGTGTGCTGTCCTTAGGTTGGTTAGGTTTAAGTAGTTCTAAGTTTTAGGGAACTGATGACCTCAGAAGTTACGTCCCATAGTTCTCAGAGCCAGTTGAACCATTTGGAAGTTCAGGGCAGTCACTCAAAATAGATAGGAGTAACACCCTCTACATTTTATATATAATGAGAAATTACACAAGAGATTTCTGAATTAGAAATCATGTTTGAATGTTTGTTGTCATGTGAGAAGGAGAAATGTCCACTGGAAAATGTAAGAACTCGACAGCCACAAGACCGCGATGTATCTGGACAGCGGTTAATTGATCCGCCGATGTTGCTTATTGCGTTCGTCATCATCCCAAATTGTTACCCGAATATCGAATCGATGAGTTGCGGTGGGAAATCTTCAACGGTATGTCAATAAACTAAAACTAGAAAGGACCTGCATATTGTTGGCTCAAATGTGACGGATCGTACAGTAAGGTCAGGTGCCTTGAGCCAGGAAAGGGCGTCGGTGTGGCAAGGCAATGTGACAACAGTTAACACACAAAGTTGCGACACTCTCTAGTGTGAAAGTTTGGCAACTGGAGCGACACCATCGCTCCAATTAATGGTGAAATAAATGTAATACAGTCGATTTTCATTGATTTAATAACGTAAGTTACACTTATTCAAGAAGAAATACTTTCGAATGCGTGCATAATTTCAGCCACCACGCTGACAGTAAGAGAATATAAACACACATTTCGTGCATGAGAAGCATATCTTTCTGTTATTTTCTGTTCTTAAAATGATAGTCACGTTCCTTGACATATAAAAGATGGAGTTCATTGATTCGCCCATTTTTACACTCTGCTCTACTTCCTGATACAAGGAAATTTTTGTAAATCTAATTTTGCTTTAAAAATTCTCGCCGTTTGGGGCTCACATGTAGCAACGGTCGTGGACTTCGTTACTTCTCTTTTGGGAAACAGTTTTACCGCTTGTTCGTGTGTTAATATTACGTCTATGCGGTTTTCCCTTCAGCTATAGGTGTCGTAGCTTATTTGGTACCTGAAATAATGTAGGTATTACATTCCATACAGGTTTTCCACCGTTCCACATTAATTGATTTGGCTGGAAGTGTAGCGAACAAAACTTCGCGATGTTGGATACATATACGATGTCTTTATGCAACAGCTCAGATCTTGTAGTGTTTACCGCCAATTTTTTGTCATTAAACGAAAACAACATTGTTCAGTAAGTATCCGTACATTATAAGAAATTCGGCAATGACCTATCCCGTGATCTGCCGTTTGATACCTGCCATCATCGTTAGGAAATTCAAGAATGAGGACTGTCATTTTTCAGTTAAGGTCGATTTCTATGGCACCTCATGCGCTCCATATTGTAGAAGCTATGTTACAAATCAATATAAACGATAGCATTCGCACTCATTCGACATCGTGCTCAGAAGCGTCACTTTCTGGCCGATTGTAGCGCTGCTATCGCAGTGGGTAACCGGAACGAGACGGAGTGCCGTGACTTATTTTAGATTATATGGCACGTCGGCTTTTCAGACGAATCCTTGCTCCACGAAAAATGTAACAACGGCCATACACATTACTAAACGACTTCCCTGAAAACTACGTGGAACAGATAGTTGGAACAGCACTTATGATGGAAATATTTTAGACCTGATGGCAACAAACAAACATGAGCTCCTTGAGTATGTCCACATCCAAAGTGTTTACAAGTGACTATGAGGCGTTTGCGGCAACAATGATTGCAAAACTACAAAGGGCAACTAAAGCAGGTAGAAAGATACCAGTGGAAAAAATATCCTGTCGAAGCACAATAACTGCGAATAGGTTCCCGTTAAAAGACTCTGACTGCAAAGCAGTGTAGCATCTGCCTTATTCTAAGTTCCTTAGCACATCGAAAAAATGTCTCAAAATTTTGGCATGCCAACATATTCGCGCAATTTTTATACGCAGCTCACCTCAAATCCAAGAAGCTACTCTAGCTGTAACGCACCAAATATTCCATCGCTGTAAGTCATTCGTACCCAGCCACTCTCAGCTGCCCCTTCTCACTCACTCATTCAACCCAACTCATCGTCACTATCTCTTTGTACCTCTATGTCACTATTTCCTGTCTCACGCCCCAGTCCCTTCGTTCCGACATACCACTACAGTCTCTTCTCACTGTCACTGTGTCCCTCTTGCTTTCTCTTTCTGCTAATATCTCATTCCTTCCTACTCCAAAATCAGATTTGCTAAGAGGCACGTGTGCATTGTGGCATTCATTCTGCGATCATTTTATAAAGCATGTCTTGCCACTCTGACGTTCATCCTTAAGATGAGGTTCTTTTAGTGCAGCCTCAGTAGGTCAGGCTTGAAAATGAACCTGACAAGTTTTGAAACTAGTCGCCAAATATAAGGAATGAAGCTATTGACAGATTCGTTAGTGAACACTTTATTAAATTTAATAAAGTTGCTGTTTTCCTGTCAATAAAATGTCGAAACTAGAAAAAAAAGAGTCTGTTTACCCAGCCTTTCACATCTCAAGCCTCTGGTCAGATATATAAAACGTTCAGGATAGATGGAGTGCCGCCACAGTTCTACAAAAGTTTATGATGTGCTATGGGAACACAGTTGCATAATTTCAGTGAAGCACTATCCATTTGTTGCATTGTTACGAGTCGTTTCAATTTCTGAGAAACGGTAAGCGGCCATAAGGTACGAGTGGTCGTCGATGAAAACGGTAAGCAAATTCAAAAGAATAGACTGAGAGTAATACAAAACGTGGAAATTAAAAATCGTCCACAGCGTGCAAACCAGACTACAATTTTAAACCGAGAGGAAAACCAACGGCAAACACTTGCCTCTTAGCTTTGGTCGGAAGAGTGTCTTGCCGATCGCGATGTCCGTGTCCGGCAAGGGAACTAAAGTAACTATTTATAATGAACTGCAGCTCTCGAGGATACATTCCTTCAAGACATTAAAGAGAATATTAAAATCTTACTTCCGAACAAAAATATCCGACCGGAGATCTCCGAAATCATTGGCCTGTTATGTCTGAACATGTTTTTTAAGTACAAAGCCAGCATTATACCGTAATGCAGCATGTAAAATACTTTGTCTGAATATGGGGTTGTAATTACCAGTTCTAAAACTTAACCCACTTTACCAACAGCTTTTTTAGACTTTATGAATTCTTACGATCCTGTGGAATATTACTATGCAGAAAAGCCACTAGTTGTAGTGCATTGTATTATGAATACATATACATGGGGTACGTTGACTGGTAGTCTTTTGGAGTAGTATGAGCAACCAATGCCAGCTTCTGCCTCACTCCATGCGACGGAACTAGATCCCTTCAATTGTGGCGTGATGCGAGCTTTCTGGTGATACTGTAACGTCGCTTCCCACTTTTCTTTGGTCAGGAACAAGAATAATGGATGATAAAGTCTTCTTCGGAAGATGTAAAGTACGACTCAGTGGACGCTAGGTATGACTCATCTCACCGTACATCACCATAGTGGTCACGATCTGAACAGAAATGATAGTTTAACTGTCAGAGGAATGTGTGTACAGTGTGTTCAAGGAGGAATAACCAATACTAAGAAATACGACATGATGGATCATTCGAAATAAATAATCTAGAAAATGTAGGCTCGGAAATGCACATCTTAAGGGCTATGAGCACTTGTCCAGTAGAAGACACAGTAACGAAGATAAATAACTGCTCACAGCTCTCATGCTTGAAGAACTGTATGATACACAGTTCCACTGCGAAGATGGTCCATGATCGAAATCGGCAGTGAATAAATGTAGAGTAAGACAGCACAGTGTATATTATGTATTTATATCTAAATACAGCGATGCTGTTTATAGTTATCCGAACATTTTTCTATCTTATGGTGAGAATTTTAGAGCCCACGTTTAAAAGATATTTTTGTTCTGAAAATCGTTCCTTTCATCTCGAAAAATATTGACCTTTCATCCTGGAACACCCTGTATATTTTTGAGCTACCTCGTTTTGATAAAACCTTTATATTGGATGGTGAAACTTCGCTCTCCGCCATAAACTAGTAATCGAATCTGCGGATAGTTCATGAAGAGGAATCCCAAGAATAGAACCACTCCACCTCCATGATTCAGAGCACATACTACACAAAATTAAGCTTCAAACGTTCATCGATCTAAGACTACGTAATTTTTAACAGAGAATTCGCATTGTAAGTTGTATCTCAGTCTGCCGCAGTCTTTTCTAATGCGAGTTGACGGGCTCTCCCAGGGCCGTTCCGAGCCAATAAAGGGCTGGCCGTAAGTCAATTTTGCTTCCGCTGGCTCCTTCATTGGCGCGAGATTGCTCATTACGTGAGCCCGCAGCCTGAGCCCCACAGCGCAAACAATCTCTCTCCCCATCACTATCTTTCGACTAGGGCTCCCCAATACCATCCGGGTGCCGCGCTTGGCTTGATTACCATTTTCGGCTCAATACCATCGTTTCCAGTCTCATTAGCAATACCAATCTACCAGAAAGCTTTGTAAATAGCTACATTAGTCTTCCACGTGTTTACGTACTGTGACCGGTTCTCCGGAAATCAGTAAGTGACCAATATGTCCGACTACGTTCTGTTTCTCACTGTCATTAAACACTACAGAGCTTTATCACAGTTACCATTATGAAAAGACAATAAGTACTACAAACCATCAACGGCCTCAGACGTTAGATATTAAATATTGACCTCGTACAAAGACTAAAATCTTACACGTATTATAGCTCAAGACGCATCAGAAACAATTTTAATAATTTGTGAGTAATTTTCTCTGTTTACAGGCCTGCTTGTGTTTTCCTTCGTTTTGCTTCAAAAAGCTTCATTTTGTAAGTTATACGTTCTTACTACACCTAACATCAGTATGTTGAGCACCAGCTGTTTCTTCAAAAATGGTTCAAATGGCTCTGAGCACTATGGGACTTAACATCTGAGGTCATCAGGCCCCTAGGACGTAGAACTACTTAAGCCTAACTAACCTAAGGACATCACACACATTCATTCCCGAGGCAGGATTCGAACCTACGACCGTAGCGGTCGCGCGGTTCCAGACTGAAGTGCCTAGAACCACTCGACCACAGAGGCCGGCAGCTGTTTCTTCCTCAACCAAGAAATTTTCCTGTATGCCGGTCTATGTGTTCTAGGAACCTGCCCTCTTACACAAGGAGTTCGGAAACTACAGTTACAAATTTTTAAGACTTGTACAGAGGAGTGAGTATGTAATATTTTGAATTGGAATCCATGTTCGGAGACGTAGCGTTTCCGTACTATAACCATTTGAACCCATGTAGGCAACGTGACCACTTTTACAAGTAACTGATTAGGCGTGACCCAGTACATCATTTATTTTACTAATCAAATTAATAATGGTTCAAATGGCTCTGAGCACTATGGGACTCAACTTCTGAGGTCATTAGTCCCCTAGAACTTAGAACTAGTTAAACCGAACTAACCTAAGGACATCACAAACATCCATGCCCGAGGCAGGATTCGAACCTGCGACCGTAGCGGTCTTGCGGTTCCAGACTGCAGCGCCTTTAACCGCACGGTCACTTCGGCCGGCCAATCAAATTAATAGCCAAAGAAATTCCAACGAGTGAAGGAAGAAAAATTAGAGTTGAACGTCCCATCGATATAGAGTTCATTAGATGAGCACATGCTCGGATGGTGTCAAGGCTGGGAAGAAAATCGGCCGTGGCCTTTTAAAGGAACCATCCCATCATGCCAAAGAAACTGCTTGAGTACTTGTTGACGGGTTCAGATCGACGTGATACAGTACGGCTTCTTCCAGTTCAGATGTGCGGCGTCTCCTTGGAGCACCACAGTCATGTCTGCTGACTGTAGAGGTACCCTTTCTCGAAGCCGTTCCGTAACTGTGGCGAAAAGAGTATTCGATGGAGTCGAACGTGGTGGAGAACGATTTTGATAAAGGCGACGAGCAGGTCTCCCATTAGCGTGAGCCTCACCGTCCGTAAGGGTCATGTGGGTGTATTCTGCAAACGTGAACTTAACCATGTTTCTCTAACACTCACAGACACGTGAGACTCGAATCTACACTCATGCTCATAAATTAAGGATAATGCTGATACGTGGTGAAACAACACTCTGGTGGGGGGTTTGCGGGTTTAAATCACCTCGGGATTTGACCATGTGGTGCATCTGACCTGCGGTCGTCGCACGGTGGCGCTGGCAGCAGTCCACATATGCAGAGGTGTGTTGGTGCATGTCAGAGTACGGTGCAGCGAGTAAGTGTGCAGACGTTTTCAGACCTGATAATGGTGACTGTGTGTTGAAAATGGCTCAAAGAACACATACTGATGACGTTATGAGGGGTAGAATACTAGGGCGACTGGAGGCTGGTCAAGCATAGCAGGTCGTAGAACGGGCCCTCCGTGTACCACAAAGTGTGATCTGAAGATTATGGCAACGATTCCGGCAGACAGGAAACGTATCCAGGCGCTACAGTACGGGACGTCCACAGTGTACAACACCACAAGAAGACCGATATCTCACCATCAGTGCTGGCAGACGGCTACGGAGTATTGCCGGTAGCCTTGTTCGGGGCCTTACAGCAGCGACTGGAACAGTTGTCTCCAGACACAAAGTCTACAGACGACTGAACAGACATGGAGACCTGAAAGGTGCATTCCACTGACCCCTGGTCACAGGAGAGCTCGTAAAGCCTGGTGTCAAGAACACAGTACACGGTCGTTGGAACAGTGGTCCCAGGTTATGTTCACGGACGAGTCCAGGTATCTCGTTGGATTTTCATTTGGCGTGAATCAGGAACCAGATACCAACCCATTAATGTCCTTGAAAGGGACCTGTATGGAGGTCGTGGTTTCATGGTGTGGCGTGAGTTTATGATTAGTGCACGTACACCACTGCAGGTCTTTGACACAGGAACTGTAACAGGTCAGGTGTATCGGGACGTCATTTTGCACCAGTATGTCCGCCTTTTCAGGGATGCAGTGGGTTCCACCTTCCTCCTGATGGATGATAACGCACGGCCCCACCGAGCTGCCATCATGGAGGAGTGCCTTGAAACAGAAGATACCAGGCGAATGGAGTGGCCTGCCTGTTCTCCTGACCTAAACCCCATGGAGCACGTCTGGGATGCTCTCGGTCGACGTATCGCTGCACGTCTTCAAACCCCTAGGACACTTCAGGAGCTCCGACAGGCACTGGTGCAAGAATGGGAGGCTATACCCTAGCAGCTGCTCGACCATCTGATTCAGAGTATGCCAACCCGTTGTGTGTCCTGTGTACATGTGCATGGTGATCATATCCCACATTGATGTCGGGGTACATGCGCAGGAAACAGTGGCGTTTTGTAGCACATGTTTTTCGGAACGGTTTTCTCAACTTATCACCAATACCGTGGACTTACAGATCTGTGTCGTATGTATTCCCTATGTGCCTATGCTGTTAGCGCCTGTTTTGTGTAGTGCCACGTAGGGTGGCACCACATTCCTCAATTATCCTTAATTTATGAGCATGAGTGTAGTCAGAGAGGTAGGACAGACGTCAAATGACATCAGTCGATCCGATGTAACCCCGCCCCCCTACTGCCCCCCCTCCCCCAACCACCACCACCACGGCTACCATGTTGCATATCGACAAGTTTTCAAACGGCTGTAACATGGAAACGGTACCTTTCCGTCATGGGTTCCTGTTCAAAATATGACGTACTCACACTCCTCTACAAGTTCTACAAGTTTGTAACGGGAATTTCCGAACACCCTGTACGTAAAGAATTTACTTAGACCACATGTTTCACTGTTCATTCCTAGTAACTTTTCATTTGCTGGTTTTCCAACATCCATCGAGTAACATTGTAAGTGCTTCCAATTAGTATCTAATTGTCTGTCTGCCGTTTTCTTCCATGTCCGCCTCCGTATCTGAGTGGTGAGCGTAGCTGGTTGATGCCTTGTGGAGGACCCAGTTTGAATTCCCGGTATTGGAAAGGATTTCTCGTTGGTCGGACGACTGCAACGGGATCTACGCAGCTTCGTGATGTCAACAGAGGAGCTACTGAAATGAAAAGTAGCGGCTCCAAGATATGCAAAGCCGACAACGGCCGGGAGAGCGGTGTTCTAACCCCATGCTGTCCATACCATATCCATTGGCCGAGGATTACACTGCAGCCGGTAAGTTTGAGGTCAGAACGGTGGAGCTACTTGCGTCTATAGAATAGTAGGCTTCAGAAATTTATGAAGAGCGAAGTGTCTCCACCTAAGCTAACGTAGGAAATGCCGAGATAATTGTTTTAGCCATCAAGTGTAATCTCACTTCCTACACTGGGGACCTTTTCGGTACTTCCACTACCGTTCCTGGCAAAATTTAGATCTCATGCAACTTACTGTCGTTCTTTCCACTAATCGTAATTACTTTCCATTACTTGTCTTTCGCAAATGCTGAACCCTAAGCCTGCAGATAAACCCGGTCATCATTTATTCGAAGTGTAGTATTAGCACCACCTGTTGACAGTGGTAGAAACCGTCCTCTAGGACTTCCAGTTTGAGATCCAAAAATATCATCATTTGACTGAAATCGATTATTACTGTTCCATAGTAAAATATGACATAAACTTACAATTGCGTAGCCTTCCGCGGCGAGAGGTAGTTGATACAGACGTTTTCTGAGAATCGGACTGCATCATAATTTTAAAAACTATACTGGAGAAATGAACGTTCCGGCCACTGTTACGGAGGCCTCATTTCTGGATCAGATCCGTCCTCACGAGGGAACTGTACTTCGGACGCCTACGGGTTTCTGCAAATAGCGGGTGATAGGGGTACCACGCTGTGAAGATTATCTCCAAAGAATAAAAACGGAAGAAACTTCATCAGAGCATACATTTCTTTTTAAGACAATAGTGATTATTACAGTAATACTCGCGCTGCGTTTGTGCCGCTACAACTAGTATCAACGTAAACCAACCTTATTAGATAGCCAGATGAAAATTTTACGTTTAATGGCTAGTCGACGTCATCTGTTTGAGTCAAAACTGGTTCAGGATGTAAATATGTAATCTGAGTCTGACTGCCAGAGAACTTTTTGTTATAATTTAGCATCATTAAACACAGTTCGCAGAGACATTCTTAAAACAAAGCAACGCATTTCGAGAGTCATGGTTCTTTTCCTCTCTTTCTGTTCCAGTCACCTGTCCCAAAATTTCGAAATACTGATACCAGCGGTTGTTGCTAATATATGTTGGACAAAATAGCCTCCTCCGGCCTTACAATCATCCGGTTCTGTCTCCTTGGCCAGTCCCATCACAACATGCACTTACACACCAGTCAGATTCCTCTTTATCAGGTATTGTCTCCAACCAAGACATCTTGATACCACCGATTTAACCGACTCGCATTTACTGCTCGCCGCTGTGGCCGCTAAAATCTGTAGAGCGGTTGAAGTTCTACGATTCCTTCTTTTTCGTGTTGTATCTGCGAAATACTAAAGGGCCATTATTTTATATTTGTCCTAAAATGTATTTAATTTCCTTAGAAGTCTACTATTGCTATCCCCTGTTTACACAATCACAACATTCTAGTATTTGCATTCATGAATAGCTATTTAATGTTCCATCAGTTGTGTTGTATCTCAACATCTTTGTAAAGTGTATTGAATGTTACTAAGTGGTCTGGATGTGTTTTTAAATATATAAAAAACGCTTACCCACATCAATAGAGAGAAATTTTATACTTTATTGTGATATAATACTTTTTGGTGTCGCTCTGTGACTGTAATGATGAATATAAACAATCACATTTATGAGTCTAAATCGGCACAGAGTTAAGCAACGGCCAGTTTACATAGTTGACATCTGTTCTACATGTAATTTATTAGGTCATTAGAAAGATACCCTGAAAAGTTCCAGTGTTAAGAGTAATCTGTATATGTGTCTACAACGTACCTTTCAAATGCCGGGAACAGCAAATCAGAATGTGTAGCACATCGATCCTGTATGTCATGTGTGAAGTACAAAGAATCTGTCAAACAACTAATAGCTGTGGTATAAAGTTATCTAAATTTTAGTCGAATGTCGGCTAACTGTAATAACGACCGAAGGACTTTTGATTTCATGCTACTCTTACGTCGTTTAGTTTCGGAAAAGTTCTTGAATCACAGTTATTCAAAGTGACAGACACTGTTTTTATCTCATTAGCATTTTGGACAGTTATAAAAGATGTGAAATGTTACTGCAACTAACAAATATTACTTGTGAATATCGCAAAACTAATCTGTAAGTCTGCAAACTAACGAGATAAGTTCATTCCTTCTGTGGTATATTAATACCTGATATTCTTGGATGGCAGGAAATTATATTTGTTTTTTCGCTTTGTAACTTCCGTTCTATTTAATTATCATCAGTGAGAGGTGAAACTCCTGAGACCTGGCATTGAATTCGGAAGTACTCTCTTCGTTCTTCTTAATACATGTCAAAGGGGCGGGAGCTAATTTCGTGATATTAATTTTTGATGAACATTGGGAATTCTAAGTAGATTCGGTCGTCTACATTAATTAACAATGTTACACTTCTAAAGAATACGCAGGAGCACTGCCGTGTTCTGAAACTGTGACTAGTAGAACAGGAGACTAATTTCACGCAATATTCCTATAGTGCAGCATCGATAAGTTTTCACACTGAGTGTTAACACACTCACATTAAATGATTCTGACATAAACTGGTGTGCGGAACTTAAGAACGAAAGCAACTTTTGCGTGATGTGTCGCTGCCAAGTAACATAGCTCGTTGAAACTTGGACCATACATAGAAAGAACTGGTACCATGTACGAGTAGTAAAGAGGTAACTGAAAGAAACACGCAATGTGACGAATAGAAATGACACTTTTAATCAATGACATTCATTTTATGAAGTCACCGCGATTCATGATGGTCACCTGGTTTGTAATACGGTGTGGGATCAAGACGGGCAGCATTCCATGATCTGCACCGTGGTCCCATGTTAAGCAGTTCTTACACTATGTGATCAAATGTGCCCGGACTCACCCAAAAACATACATTTTTCATGTTCGCTGCATTGTGCTGCCACCTACTGCCAGGTACTCCATATCAGCGACATCAGTAATGATTAGACATCATGAGAGAGCAGTATGGGGCGCTCCGCGGAACTCACGGACTTCGAACGTGGTCAGGTGATTGAATGTCACTTGTGTCATATGCATGTAAGCGAGATTTCCACACTCCTAACCATCGCTAGGTCCACTGTTTCCGATGTGATAGTGATATGGAAACGTGAAGAGAGACGTACAGCACAAAAGCGTACAGGCCGACCTCGTCTGTTGACTGACAGAGACCCCCGACAGTTGAAGAGGATCGTAATGTGTAATAGGCAAACGTCTATCTAGACCATCACACAGGAATTCCAAACTGCATCAGGATCCAATGCAAGTACTATGACTGACAGACGGGAGTTGAGAAAACTTGCATTTGATGGTCGAACGGATGCTCATAAGCAGCACATCACGCCGGCAAATGCCAAATGACGCCCTGCGTTGTGTGGTGTGACGAATCACGGTACACAATGTGGCGATCCGACGGCAGGGTGTGGGTATGGCGAATGCCCGGTAAACGTCATCTGCCAGCGTGAGTAGTGCAACAGTAAATTTCGGAAGCGGTGATGTTATGGTGTGATCGTCTTTTTCATGGAGGGGGCTTGCACCCCTTGTGGTTTTGCATTGCACTATCAAGGCACAGGCCTACATTGATATTTTAAGCACCTTCTTGCTTCCCAGTGTTGAAGAGTAATTTGGAGATTTGCGACTGCATCTTTCAACACGATCGTGCACCTGTTCGTAAGGCACGGCCTGTGGCGGAGCGGTTACACGACAATAACACCCCCATTTAATGGACTGCCCTGCACAAAGTCCTGACCTGAATCCTATTCAACACCTTTGGGATGTTTTGGAACGCCGACTTCGTGCCAGGCCTCACCGACCGACATCGATACCTCTCCTCAGTGCAGCACTCGGTGAATAATGGGCTGCCATTCCGCAAGAAATCTTCCAGCACCTGAATGAACGTATGCCAGCGAGAGCGGAAGCTGTCATCAAGCCTAAGGGTGGGCCAACACCATAATGAATTCCAGCATTACTGATGGAGTACGCGACGAACATGTTAGTCATTTTCAGTCATCACATAGTGTATGAAGGTCGTTCTATTTTTCTCCAAGCTCGTTTGACAACTGCTGGATCACGGTTGGTACATGTGGACGTGCAGCAGTACTTCTCCCAAACGAATCCCACACCTGCTCGTTGGGATTTACGTCAGGGCAAGGAGCAGGCCAGTTCAAACGCCGAGTATCCTCTAATTGCCAGAGCTCCTCTACCTGCCCATTGTCATCCACAAAATTGAGGGCAGGGCCGAATGCAACCCTGAAAAGACGCTCATAGAGAAGGGGTACAGTGTCATGATAACATTGGAAAACGAATGCAGCGTTCTCAAAGATTTGGAGGTCAGTACCACGCCACATTATGCCTACCTACACCGTAACACGTGGACCACCATAGCAATCTTGTTCGACAAAGCTTGACGTACATCGTACGGCGAGAGATTGAAACACGTAACGCACCTAGGAACGTTGATTAACTGGACGGTTTTGGTAGTACAGGTGTTACTGATGTGGAAGGAATAACGTTTGATAACGGCGGAGCGAGAGGCTTACTAACCCCAAGCAAATTCACTTATCTTTTTTTAGTCACCAATTGTGTGACTGGTTTGAGTCGGGCCGCCACGAATTCCTACTCTCTGCTAAATTTTCATCTGAGAGTAGTACTTGCAACTTAAGTCCTCAATTAATTATTTTTGGATGTATCCCACTCTTTGTCTTCCGCTACAGGTTTTACCGTTCCCTATAGTACCATGGATGTTATTACCTTATGTCTTAACACACGTCCTATCATCCTGTCCCTTCTTCTTATCAGTGTTTTCCATAATTCCTATCCTCACCGATTTCTCATTTCTTACCTTATCAGTCCGTTTAATTTTGAACATTCTTCTATAGCACCACATCCCAAATGCTTCTGTTATCTTACATCGGTACGAATGCCCCTTTTTCCAGAGCTAGATTGCTTTTGATGTCCTCCTTACTCCGTCCGTCATTTATTTTCCTGCCTAGGTAGCAGAATTCCATAACTTCATCTACTGATGTTAAGCTTCTCGCTGTTCTCATTTCTGCTACTTCTCACAACTTTTGTCTTTCCATATTCTGCATTCGTTAGACTATTAGTTCTTCGTCGTTTTCACTCAGGATAGCAATGTCATCAGCGAATCGTATGACTGATATATTATGAACTTGAATTTTAAGACCACTTCTGATCCCTCCTTTTATTTCCATCATTGTTTCTTCGATGTTCAGATTGAGCAGTAGGGGCGAATGGCTACATCCCTGTCTTACAACCTTTTTCAACCGAGCACTTCTTTTTTCGTCGTCCACTCTAATTATTCTCTCTTGGCTCTAATACATATTGTATATTACCCGTCCTTCCCTTCTCTGAATTTTGAACACCTTGCACCATTTTATAACATGGACCGTTTTTTCCAGCTTGACAAATCCTATGAAAGTGTCTTGATTTTTCTTTAGTTTTGCTTCCATTCTCAACCGCAACGTCAGAACTGCCGGTCCGGTGCCTTTACTTTTCGTAAACCAAAAATAATCGTCATCTAACAGATCCTCAATTTTCTTTTGCATTATTCTGTATATTATTCACGTCAGCAACTTGGATACATAAGGTGTTGATTGTGCGATAATTCTCGCGCTTCTCCTCTCTTGGAGTCTTGCGAATTGTATGGACTTTTTTTTAACAAAGTTTGATGGTTTATTGCCAGCCTTATATATTGCACACACCAACGTGAATGATCGTTTTGTTGCCACTTCCACTAATGATTCTAGAAATTCCAGTGGAATGTTGTCTATCACTTTGCCTTATTTGATTTTAACTAGTCCAAAGCTCTTCTAAATTCTCATTCAAAAACTGGCTCCCCAATCTCTTCACTTCCTGTTTCTTCTTCTATAAAGTCATCAGATAATTCCTCCCCTCATAGAGGTCCTCAATGTACTCTTTTCACCTAACAGCTCTCTCCTCTGCATTTAACAGCAGAATTGCTGTTGCTCTCTTAACGTGAGTACCTTAGTTTTAATTTCGTCGAATGTTGTTTTCACTTTTCTATACGCAGTCATTCCTATAGTCTTTTCGTCTCCGACTTCTTCACATTTTTCACGTAGCCATTATTTAGAAGCAAATGAAACTGTCGGAAACTTACATGTAAATTACATATTGACTTCATTTATTATTCTCTTACCGAGTGAGGCGGCTCAGTGGTTAGTACAATGGACTCGTATTCGGGAGGACGACGATTCAAATTCTCGTCCGGCCGTCCTGATTTGGACTTTCCATTATTTTCCTAAATCGCTTCAGGCAAATGCCGGGATGGTTCCTTTGAATGGGCACAGCCGACCTCCTTCCCCATCCTTCCCTAAACCGGATGGGGCCGATGACCACACTCTTTAATCTCCTCCCCCAAACCAAAATGGCTCAAATGGCTCTGAGCGCTATGGGACTTAACATCTGTGGTCATCAGTCCCCGAGAACTTAGAACTACTTAAACCTAACTAACCTAAGGACATCACAAACATCCATGCCCGAGGCAGGATTCGAACCTGCGACCGTAGCAGTCGCGCGGTTCCGGACTGAGCGCCTAGAGCCGCTAGACCACCGCGGCCGGCCCCCAAACCAACCAGCCAACCTATAATTCTGTTACTTAAGTGTATAATTAGTTTATTTGACTGTAGAGTGAAGATGTAAATCTGTGTAATTCACGGTAAATTGCTACCGTGGTTTGAATGTAGCGCCCATGCTTTTATCATCACAAATTCCTCTCTTGTGCCAACATTTCCATGTCGGAGTAGGAATATTGCAACCTACTTTCTCAGTTACTTGCCACACGTATTCCAATCTCTGATCGCTCTACAGTTTTTACCCTCCACACCTTCCTCTAGTATAATGGAAGCTATTCCCTGGTATCTTAGTAGATGTCCTTTCATCCTAAACCTTCTTGTTGTGTTTTCCATTTATGTACATATCCTCGCCGTTTCTACGGACAACCTCCCACTTGCAGTCCTTCGTAGTCCATTTAATTTTCAACCACATTTCAAATGTTTCGCTTGTATTCTGTTCCAGTTTCCCTACAGTCCATATTTCACTACCATACCGTGTTGTGTTCCAACTGTACATTCTCACAAATTTCTTCCTCAAATTAAGGCCTATGTTCGATAATAGTACACATATAATCGCCAGGAATGCCCTTTTAACCAACGCTAGTCTCCTTCTTATGTCCTCCTTGTCATGTATTATTTTGATGCCTAGGTGGCAGAATTCCATACATTCGTCTAATTCCTGATCCCAAATATGATA
Organism: Schistocerca nitens; assembly: GCF_023898315.1. Classification (NCBI taxonomy): domain Eukaryota; kingdom Metazoa; phylum Arthropoda; class Insecta; order Orthoptera; family Acrididae; genus Schistocerca; species Schistocerca nitens. The sequence continues at coordinate 437,559,421 of NC_064615.1, read as the reverse complement.
TTAAGTTTTCCGCTGTTCTCATTTCTGCTACTTCTCAGTACATTCGTCTTTCTTCGATTTACTCTCAGTCCGTATTCTGTACTCACTAACTGTTCATTCCATTCAACACATCCCGTAATTCTTCTTCACTTTCACTGAGGATAGTAATGTCATCAGCAAATCTGATCAATGATATCCTTCCAGCTCTTGAACCTTTCTTTTATTTCCGTCATTGTTTCTTTGGTCTATAGGTTGAACAAAAGGGGTGAAGGAATACATCCCTGTCTTACAAACTTTCTAATCCGAGCACTTCGTTCTTGGTCTTTCACTATTACCGTTTACTCTTGGCTCTTGTACATACTGTATATTATCCGCCTTTCTTCAACTTACCCGTATTTGTCCAAGAATTTCGAACACCTTACACTATTTTACATTGTCGAACGTCTTTTCCCGGTTGACAAATCCTACGAACGTGTTTTTATTTTTCCTCAGTGTTGCTTCCATTATGAACCGCAACGTCAGAACTGCCTGTCTGGTGCCTTTACCTTTCTGAAATTAACAGCAACTTCTTGGTTACCTACTAATACTTGGTGTGACTGAGATTTTAAAGGAGCAGAGAATGATGTATTCAGCTACATGGAGGGTAACTTAGATGATGGTGAATCATTATATACGTTGTTGCTACTTGGGGAGCGGGTACACTCGTTAATCACTGTGACATACTCAGTAGATTTTGAAGAAGAAGTTTCAGAACATATTTGGCTATTATGATTTTAATTTGTTTTCCTACTTAAATTCATGTCATTCGTTGGTGAGCTTCTCTGTTATACATCTCGCGCTGGTCTGCGCAATATAATTAATGTCTCTGTTTATCACAATTGAGCGATGCTAGCTTTTACTACACCTTTTCTATGCTGTTTAGAGTATCTCCCAATAGAGAGCAAAACTTTAACATTATAGACGTTACGAGACATTCACAAAAGTTTGAATCAATTCAGAACTTGTTACAGTTGTCAACTGCACAAAGTATAGGCAACTTCAAGCAATTACTAGAATTCATGAATAAGTTAAGGCAAATGGTTACCACAACAGCCAGACTCCCTTTAAAAAATTAGACACCTTTTTAACTGACCATAAAAAATTTCGAAGTGAAGTAAATTAATTTTTTTTCTTTAAATAGTGCGCCTGAATAAATTTTAAAGAGGACAGGGAACAGGTAATGGTGGAATAACTCTGTAAGTAACAGACCGCAAAAAGTTCGAATGACAGTTACAAAACAGCAAAATATCACGTTAGTCGTTTAAAATAAACTGTGAAACAATTTTCTTTTTTCAAAGCTGAGATATAGTCAGTGGTGGAACTAGTCACATCCAAAAATATTTTTTTGTTGAAACAGACAAAATAGCAAGTAGTGATATTAATCCTAACAATTCCATCATATTACTCGGCGCATAACAAGAATATTTATGTGGGAAAACCGCCTAAGGTGGCAGTAAGAAAGTGAGACGCCGTTAAACGTTGCCTCAAAGAATAAACAGACCAGAAACCGGGGAAATGAACCGTCACACACATAAATGTCTACAGACAGCAGTACAAGAAGACAATAACATTTATGCTACGTGACTTGAAGATAGAAATGAGCCTAACCCTGTTTCAGCAAAAGCAGATAGACGGAAGACAGTTCAGTAAACGCAGTTCTAATGAGCTGTGGCGACTTCAATGGCATGAACTTATCATTAAATAAAATAGCCCTCACTTACTGAACTCATTAACAGCTAGATAGATACTTGATGAACAAGAGATGAGAATAGACACACTGAAGACAGAAGAGGTTTGCTTAATTTAAAACAAGTGATCGATATATCAAATAATTTACAACAAGAACAACCATGTTTTAACCTCTAACATACACCAATATTAGAATACAGCGCATGTGTACCTATCATCCTAGAATTTCTGAATTTCAACGTTGTAGTTTCAAGGGGCACACACAACTGTCTATTGTGTGTTATCAATCGAAGACTGCGTTTCATTAAAATTTGCTTTGCACAAGAGAAATGAGCTTAGTGACAACCTGAAATTCACAAACTGTGGTTACATCAAACGACAGAACAGTTGGCAATGAGTGGGTTAATGAATCAATGCAAAATTTCGCTTAGATGAAGGCAGGCTGCAATTGAATAGGTGAATCAAACATTAAAAAAAATTAATTTTCGGCCAGTTGTTGATTCACCTTGAATAGAACAATGAAAATAAGTACTGACGCCGGTAATAAGGCAAGGCGGTTGCTACAGCTAAAAATCGTCTCACTGTCTTACAATTAGGCACTAGGTAACCAGGGTGATGAGATGCAATCCACACAAACACTTGTGGTTCACCAAGAACGCTGCACCTCGTTAATTTCAACCACTGACAGATAAGTCGCTGTGCTCACAAAAGCAGATTGTTCTGCTTGTTTCAAATAGTAACTGCCACAACGCCACGTACTGGCCTCAGTGACGGCTGCCGCAATTCCGCTACGTTCAGCATGGGTCCAAAGTAAAAATATCCGCCACACTCGTGGACACCAAGCGTTGTCTCCTTACGTCAGGCAGCACACTCCACTCAGCGCAGAACCACCACTTCCCTACATACGCCTCGTACCTGTCGAGGCACACCTTCCCCACTTGGTGCGAGCATCTCCGTGAGCTGCCAGGCAACCTGTCAGAAAGATTCCCACTAAGCGGACTGTATCGATAAGAAAGCAAGTCATCGATGTAGCCAGCGCACATCACAATAATAATTCAGATTTTTTTCTTTTGAGTCATCACTCCTCTGACTGGTTTGAAGCGGCCCAGCACGAATTTCTGTGCCACTTCTTCATCCTACAGTGACACTTATAAGCTATGTCTTCAATTATTTGCTAGATGTATTCAAATCTCTGTCTTCCTCTACAGTTTTTACATTCTACGGCTCTCTCTAGTACCATAGAAATCATTCCTTGATGTCTTAACAGATGTCCGATCATCCTGCCCCTTCTCCTTGTCAGTGTTTTCCACTTAGTCCTTTCCTCTCCTATTCTCCGAAGAACGTCTTCATTCGTCACCCTATGAGTCCACCTGATTTTCAGCATTCGTCTATAGCATCACATCTCAATTTCTTCGATTTTCTTCATCTAATACGTTCTCAATTTTCTTTTCCATTCTTCTGTATATTGTTCTTGTAAGCGACTTTGGTGTGAGAGTTGTTACGATAGTTCTGCGATAATTCTCGCACTTATCAGCTCTAGCACTCTTCAGAATTGTGTGGACGATATTTTTCCGAAAGTCAGATGGTATATCGCCAGTTTCACACATTCTGCACAACAACGTGAATAGTCGATTCGTTAGAAATTCTTATGGGATGTTATCAATTCCTTCTCCTCTATTTGATATCAAGTTTTCCAAAGGAGTTATAAATTCCGATTCTAAAACTGTATCCCCCATCTCCTCTATATCAACTTTTGTTTCTTCTTCTATCACATCAGACAAATCGTCCCCCTCATATAGGCCTTCAATATACTGTTTCCACGTATCCTCTTTGCATTTAATAGTGGAATTCCCGTTGTATTCTTAATGTTACCACTCTTGCTTTCAATTTCACCGAAGGCTGTTTTGACTTTCCCGTATGCAGAGTCCGTTGTTACGACGATCATTTCTCTTTCGATTTCTTCAAATTGTTCATGCAAAAATTTCGTCTTAACTTACCTGCACTTTCCATTTATTTCATTCCTCGGCGAATAGTATTTCTTTACTCCTTAATAGCCGGCCGTTGAGGGCGAGCGGTTCTAGGCGCTTCAGTCCGGGACCACACTGCTGCTACAGTCGCAGGTTCTAATCCCGCCTCGCGCATGGATGTCTGTGCTGTCTTCAGCTTAGTTACGTTTAAGCAGTTCTAAGTTCTTACTACCCGTGGTCTAGGGGTAGCGTCTTTGATTCATAATCAAAACGTCTTCGGTCCAGGGTTCGATCCCCGCCGCTGCCTAATTTTTGATAAATAATCAGCATTGGCGGCCGAAGACTCCCGGCATAAGAAGTCAGCCTCATTCTGCCAACGGCCTTGTCAAAGAGGGCGGAGGAGCGGATAGAGGTTCAGGGCACTCTCTTGTCCTAGGGGTGGGAAATTGCCCCTAAAGGCGGAAGAATCAGCAATGATCAACGACATGAGGATGCAGAATGCAATGGAAACCACTGCATTAAAGACACGTAACGTGTATCCACAGAACATGTGGCCTGTATTTGAAGAAGTGTCATGATGATCTCTCCATTGGCAAAAGATTCCGGAATAGTCCCCCATTAGGATCTCCGGGAGGGGAAGGCCAAGGGGGAGGTTACCATGAGAAAAAGATTGAATAATCAACGAAAGGATAACGTTCTACGAGTCGGGGCGTGGAATGTCAGAAGCTTGAACGTGGTAGGGAAACTAGAAAATCTGAAAAGGGAAATGCAAAAGCTCAATCTAGATATAGTAGGGGTAAGTGAAGTGAAGTGGAAGGAAGACAAGGATTTCTGGTCAGATGAGTATCGGGTAATATCAACAGCAGCGGAAAATGGTATAACAGGTGTAGGATTCGTTATGAATAGGAAGGTAGGGCAGAGGGTGTGTTAGTGTGAACAGTTCAGTGACCGGGTTGTTCTAATCAGAATCGACAGCAGACCAACACCGACAACGATAGTTCAGGTATACATGCCGACATCGCAAGCTGAAGATGAACAGATAGAGAAAGTGTATGAGGATATTGAAAGGGTAATCCAGTATGCAAAGGGGGACGAAAATCTAATAGTCATGGGCGACTGGAATGCAGTTGTAGGGGAAGGAGTTGAAGAAAAGGTTACAGGAGAATATGGGCTTGGGACAAGGAATGAAAGAGGAGAAAGACTAATTGAGTTCTGTAACAAGTTTCAGCTGGTAATAGCGAATACCCTGTTCAAGAATCACAAGAGGAGGAGGTATACATGGAAAAGGCCGGGAGATACGGGAAGATTTCAATTAGATTACATCATGGTCAGACAGAGATTCCGAAATCAGATACTGGATTGTAAGGCGTACCCAGGAGCAGATATTGACTCAGATCACAATATAGTAGTGATGAAGAGTAGGCTGAAGTTCAAGACATTAGTCAGGAAGAATCAATACGCAAAGAAGTGGGATACGGAAGTACTAAGGAATGACGAGATACGTTTGAAGTTCTCTAACGCTATAGATACAGCAATAAGGAATAGCGCAGTAGGCATTACAGTTGAAGAGGAATGGACATCTCTAAAAAGGGCCATCACAGAAGCTGGGAAGGAAAACATACGTACAAAGAAGATAGCTGCGAAGAAACCATGGGTAACAGAAGAAATACTTCAGTTGATTGATGAAAGGAGGAAGTACAAACATGTTCCGGGAAAATCAGGAATACAGAAATACAAGTCGCTGAGGAATGAAATAAATAGGAAGTGCAGGGAAGCTAAGACGAAATGGCTGCAGGAAAAATGTGAAGACATCGAAAAAGATATGATTGTCGGAAGGACAGACTCAGCATACAGGAAAGTCAAAACAACCTTTGGTGACATTAAAAGCAGCGGTGGTAACATTAAGAGTGCAACGGGAATTCCACTGTTAAATGCAGAGGAGAGAGCAGATAGGTGGAAAGAATACATTGAAAGCCTCTATGAGGGTGAAGATTTGTCTGATGTGATAGAAGAAGAAACAGGAGTCGATTTAGAAGAGATAGGGGATCCAGTATTAGAATCGGAATTTAAAAGAGCTTTGGAGGACTTACGGTCAAATAAAGCAAAAGGGATAGATAACATTCCATCAGAATTTTTAAAATCATTGGGGGAAGTGGCAACAAAACGAGTATTCACGTTGGTGTGTAGAATATATGAGTCTGGCGATATACCATCTGACTTTCGGAAAAGCATCATCCACACAATTCCGAAGACGGCAAGAGCTGACAAGTGCGAGAATTACCGCACAATCAGCTTAACAGCTCATGCATCGAAGCTGCTTACAAGAATAATATACAGAAGAATGGAAAAGAAAATTGAGAATGCGCCAGGTGACGATCAGTTTGGCTTTAGGAAAAGTAAAAGGACGAGAGAGGCAATTCTGACGTTACGGCTAATAATGGAAGCAAGGCTAAAGAAAAATCAAGACACTATCATAGGATTTGTCGACCTGGAAAAAGCGTTCGACAATATAAAATGGTGCAAGCTGTTCGAGATTCTGAAAAAAGTAGAGGTAAGCTATAGGGAGAGACGGGTCATATACAATATGTACAACAACCAAGAGGGAATAATAAGAGTGGACGATCAAGAACGAAGTGCTCGTATTAAGAAGGGTGTAAGACAAGGCTGTAGCCTTTCGCCCCTATTCTTCAATCTGTACATCGAGGAAGCAATCATGGAAATAAAAGAAAGTTGCAGGAGTGGAATTAAAATACAAGGTGAAAGGATATCAATGATACGATTCGCTGATGACATTGCTATCCTGAGTGAAAGTGAAGAAGAATTAAATGATCTGTTGAACGGAATGAACAGTCTAATGAGTACACAGAAGTAGTAGAAATGAGAACAGCGAGAAACTTAACATCAAGATTGATGGTCACGAAGTCAACGAAGTTAAGGAATTCTGCTACCTAGGCAGTAAAATAACCAATGACGGACGGAGCAAGGAGGACATCAAAAGCAGACTCGCTATAGCAAAAAAGGCATTTCTGGCTAAGAGAAGTCTACTAATATCAAATACCGGCCTTAATTTGAGGAAGAAATTTCTGAGGATGTACGTCTGGAGTACAGCATTGTACGGTAGTGAAACATAGACTGTGAGAAAACCGGAACAGAAGAGAATCGAAGCATTTGAGATGTGGTGCTATAGACGAATGTTGAAAATTAGGTGGACAGATAAGGTAAGGAATGAGGAGGTTCTACGCAGAATCGGAGAGGAAAGGAATATGTGGAAAACACTGATAAGGAGAAGGGACAGGATGATAGGACATCTGCTAAGACATGAGGGAATGACTTCCATGGTACTAGAGGGAGTGGTAGAGGGCAAAAACTGTAGAGGAAGACAGAGATGGGAATACGTCAAGCAAATAATTGAGGACGTAGGTTGCAAGTGCTACTCTGAGATGAAGAGGTTAGCACAGGAAAGGAATTCGTGGCGGGCCGCATCAAACCAGTCTGTAGACTGATGACAAAAAAAAATAAAAAAAATAAAAAAGAAAAATCTAGGGGACTGATGACCTCAGATGTTAAGTCTCATAGTGCTCAGAGCCATTTGAACCATTTTTTGTATTCCGTGATATCTCAGAACATTTTTGTACTTCCTTCTTTCATCGATCAACTGAAGTACTTCCTGTTACTCATACGTTCTTCACATTTACCTTCTTTGTACTAATGGTTCTCCTTCCAGCATTTGTGATTGCCCTTATTATAGACAAAACACGCTGAGCTGCAGTGCCGGCGCCCCTAGACAACGGGTTTGTTCCAAAAAGTTTGATAATGAAAATAAACGAATGCCACTCGAATCGAATATTTCCCGGTTATTTTTATGGCCAGAAGTAATGGAAAGTGGTATGTGCTTGTTTTCGTCTTGAAGATTAGAAATTAGTAGAATAATTCAATAGGCTAGAAGAAACATCCAAGATGCCTTATCAGATGGATACAGAAATAGCAATATACACTATGTGATCAAAAGTATCGGCACACCTGGCTAAAATTGACTTACAAGTTCGTGACGCCCTCCATCGGTAACGCCGGAATTCAATATGGTGTCAGCCCACCCTTAGTCTTGATGAAAGCTTCCACTCTCGCAGGCATACGTTCAATCATGTGCTGGAAGGTTTCTTGGGGAACGGTAGCCCATTCTTCACGGAGTGCTAGACTGAGCAGAGGTATCGATGTCGGTCGGTGAGGCCTGGCACGAAGTCGGCCTTTCCAAACCTTCCCGAAGGTCATCTATAGGGTTTAGTTCAGGTCTCTGTGCGGGCCAGTCCATTACACGTATGTTATTGTCGTTAACCAATCCGCCACAGCCCCAATCGTGTTGAAAGATGCAATCGCCATACCCGAACTGCTATTCAACAATAGGAAATAAGAAGGTGCTTTAAACATCAATGTAGGCTGTCATAGTGCTACGCAAAACAACAAGGGGTGCAAGCCCCCTCCATGAAAAACACGACCACACCATAATAACGCCTCCGAATTTTACTGTTGGCACTACACACGCTGGCAGATGAAGGTCACCGTGCATTTGCCGTACCACACCCTGTCATCGAATCGCCACATTGTGTACCGTGATTCATCACTCCACACAACGTTTTTCCATTGTTCAGTCGTTCAATATTTACACTCCGTAAGGCCAAGCGAGGCGTCGTTTGGCATTTACTGGCGTGATGTGTGGCTTATGAGCAGCCACTCGACCATGAAATACAAGTTTTCTCACCTTCCACCTAACTGTCATAGCGCCTATAGTGGGTCCTGATGCTGTTTGGAATTCCTGTGTGATGATATGGATAGATGTCTGCTTATTATACATTCCGACCCTCCTCAACTGTCTGCCGTCTCTGTCAGTCAACAGACGAGGTCGGCCTGTACGCTTTTGTGCTGTACGTGTCCCTTTAAGTTTCCACTGCACTAGCACTTTGGAAACAGTGGACCAAGTGATGTGACAAAAGTGACACCCAATCACCTGATCACGTTCGAAGTTCATAAGTCCCATTCTACTCTCTTATTATGTCTAATGACTACTGATTACGCTGATGTGGAGTACCTGGCAGTAGGTGGCAGCGCAATGCACCTAATGTGAAAAATGTGTGTTTTGGGGGATGTCTGGATAGTTTTGATCACATAGTGTACTGGGAGAGAGCCTGATACTGAGAAGCACTTTGCCGCTAGATTTCGTGGGAGACATTGTGTGAGGCACTTTAGAAACTGCTTGGTAGTTACCTAAAGAGTTTATTCTCAGAGCCATGACTCTACGTTTGAGCCACATCTGGGAGACGCCTGGATCAGGTCAGGCTGTCCACAGCCCCATTCACTGTCTGGACGCACACGTGCCACCAGGATGACGATGTGTTCCGGTTGTTTGCAAGCAATCACTCAGTGTCAGAACGCTTTCGGTTCGTCAAAAAGCATCGCCTGGTAGCTGTAAACAGTTAGTTATTCTCAAAGTCAGCATGCCAATGTTTTGTTTATTTCAAACAAATAACTGCCAGCTGGAAAACGCGACACCCTGAGAAGATTAATATGGCAACGAGATTGATTTCTTTTCTTATCAATGGGGATTGTGGAAGAAGAGGCATTTGAAATTAGATGCTGGATTATAGACGTACCCAGACGCACATGTAGATCGAACTCACAATATATCAATTATTGACAATAGGCTGAAGGACGAGAGAATCGTCTGGAGGAATCAGTGCATAAAGAAGAGTGTTAGTGAAATACTGAATAATGATCAGGCGAGTTTGAACCTTAGACTGTAGATACTGCGATAGCGAATACCACAGTAGACAGTTCAGTTGCAGAGGCGTGGGCATCACCAAAATGTGTAATGAAAAATGTGTAATGACAGGCATTGGACAGATATGAGTACAAGGAACGTAACTGCCCAGAAACCTTTGGTGGCAGAAGAAATACATCTATTGATCAACGAAAGAGTGAAGTACAATAATGTTCAGGAAAGTACAAGAATGCAGCAATATTAGTTGACATACATCCGTGGTCTAGGGGTAGCGTCTTTGATTCATAATCAAAACGTCTCCCGGTCCCGGGTTCGATCCCCGCCACTGCCTAAATTTTGATAAATAATCAGCATTGGCGGCCGAAGACTTCCGGCATAAGAAGTCAGCCTCATTCTGCCAACGGCCTTGTCAAAGAGGGCGGACGAGCGGATAGAGGTTCAGGGCACTCTATTGTCCTAGGGGTGGGAAATCGCCCCTAAAGGCGGAAGAATCAGCAATGATCAACGACATGAGGATGCAGAAGGCAATGGAAACCACTGCATTAAAGACACGTAACGTGTATCCACAGGACATGTGGCCTGTAATTGAAGTAAGTGTCATGATGATCTCTCCATTGGCAAAAGATTCCGGAATAGTCCCCCATTCGGATCTCCGGGAGGGGACTGCCAAGGGGGAGGTTACCATGAGAAAAAGATTGAATAATCAACGAAAGGATAACGTTCTACGAGTCGGGGCGTGGAATGTCAGAAGCTTGAACGTGGTAGGGAAACTAGAAAATCTGAAAAGGGAAATGCAAAGGCTCAACCTAGATATAGTAGGGGTCAGTGAAGTGAAGTGGAAGGAAGACAAGGATTTCTGGTCAGATGAGTATCGGATAATATCAACAGCAGCAGAAAATGGTATAACAGGTGTAGGATTCGTTATGAATAGGAAGGTAGGGCAGAGGGTGTGTTACTGTGAACAGTCCAGTGACCGGGTTGTTCTAATCAGAATCGACAGCAGACCAACACCGACAACGATAGTTCAGGTATACATGCCGACGTCGCAAGCTGAAGATGAACAGATAGAGAAAGTGTATGAGGATATTGAAAGGGTAATGCAGTATGTGAAGGGGGACGAAAATCTAATAGTCATGGGCGACTGGAATGCAGTTGTAGGGGAAGGAATAGAAGAAAAGGTTACAGGAGAATATGGGCTTGGGACAAGGAATGAAAGAGGAGAAATACTAATTGAGTTCTGTAACAAGTTTCGGCTAGTAATAGCGAATACCCTGTTCAAGAATCACAAGAGAAGGAGGTATACTTGGAAAAGGCCGGGAGATACGGGAAGATTTCAATTAGATTACATCATGGTCAGACAGAGATTCAGAAATCAGATACTGGATTGTAAGGCGTACCCAGGAGCAGATATAGACTCCGATCACAATATAGTAGTGATGAAGAGTAGGCTGAAGTTCAAGACATTAGTCAGGAAGAATCAATACGCAAAGAAGTGGGATACGGAAGTACTAAGGAATGACGAGATACGTTTCAAGTTCTCTAACGCTATAGATACAGCAATAAGGAACAGCGCAGTAGGCAGTACAGTTGAAGAGGAATGGACATCTCTAAAAAGGACCATCACAGAAGTTGGGAAGGAAAACATAGGTACAAAGAAGGCAGCTGCGAAGAAATCATGGGTAACAGAAGAAATACTTCAGTTGATTGATGAAAGGAGGAAGTACAAACATGTTCCGGGAAAATCAGGAATACAGAAATACAAGTCGCTGAGGAATGAAATAAATAGGAAGTGCAGGGAAGCTAAGAGGAAATGGTTGCAGGAAAAATGTGAAGACATCGAAAAAGATATGATTGTCGGAAGGACAGACTCAGCATACAGGAAAGTCAAAACAACCTTTGGTGACATTAAAAGGAACGGTGGTAACATTAAGAGTGCAACGGGAATTCCACTGCTAAATGCAGAGGAGAGAGCAGATAGGTGGAAAGAATACATTGAAAACCTCTATGAGGGTGAAGAGTTGTCTGATGTGATAGAAGAAGAAACAGGAGTCGATTTAGAAGAGATAGGGGATCCAGTATTAGAATCGGAATTTAAAAGAGCTTTGGAGGACTTACGGTCAAATAAGGCAGAAGGGATAGATAACATTCCATCAGAATTTCTAAAATCATTGGGGGAAGTGGCAACAAAACGACTATTCACGTTGGTGTGTAGAATATATGAGTCTGGCGATATACCATCTGACTTTCGGAAAAGCATCATCCACATAATTCCGAAGACGGCAAGAGCTGACAAGTGCGAGAATTATCGCACAATCAGCTTAACAGCTCATGCATCGAAGCTGCTTACAAGAATAATATACAGAAGAATGGAAAAGAAAATTGAGAATGCGCTAGGTGACGATCAGTTTGGCTTTAGGAAAAGTAAAGGGACGAGAGAGGCCATTCTGACGTTACGGCTAATAATGGAAGCAAGGCTAAAGAAAAATCAAGACACTTTCATAGGATTTATCGACCTGGAAAAAGCGTTCGACAATATAAAATGGTGTAAGCTGTTCGAGATTATGAAAAAAGTAGGGGTAAGCTATAGGGAGAGACGGGTCATATACAATATGTACAACAACCAAGAGGGAATAATAAGAGTGGACGATCAAGAACGAAATGCTCGTATTAAGAAGGGTGTAAGACAAGGCTGTAGCCTTTCGCCCCTACTCTTCAATCTGTATATCGAGGAAGCAATCATGGAAATAAAAGAAAGGTTCAGGAGTGGAATTAAAATACAAGGTGAAAGGATATCAATGATACGATTCGCAGATGACATTGCTATCCTGAGTGAAAGTGAAGAAGAATTAAATGATCTGCTGAACGGAATGAACAGTCTAATGAGTACACAGTATGGTTTGAGAGTAAATCGGAGGAAGACGAAGGTAATGAGAAGTAGTAGAAATGAGAACAGCCAGAAACTTAACATCAGGATTGATGGTCACGAAGTCAATGAAGTTAAGGAATTCTGCTACCTAGGCAGTAAAATAACTAATGACGGACGGAGCAAGGAGGACATCAAAAGCAGACTCGCTACGGCAAAAAAGGCATTTCTGGCCAAGAGAAGTCTACTAATATCAAATACCGACCTTAATTTGAGGAAGAAATTTCTGAGGATGTACGTCTGGACTACAGCATTGTATGGTAGTGAAACATGGACTGTGGGAAAACCGGAACAGAAGAGAATCGAAGCATTTGAGATGTGGTGCTATAGGCGAATGTTGAAAATTAGGTGGACTGATAAGGTAAGGAATGAGGAGGTTCTACGCAGAATCGGAGAGGAAAGGAATATGTGGAAAACACTGATAAGGAGAAGGGACAGGATGATAGGACATCTGCTACGACATGAGGGAATGACTTCCATGGTACTAGAGGGTGCTGTAGAGGGCAAAAACTGTAGAGGAAGACAGAGATTGGAATACGTCAAGCAAATAATTGAGGACTTAGGTTGCAAGTGCTACTCTGAGATGAAGAGATTAGCACAGGAAAGGAATTTGTGGCGGGCTGCATCAAACCAGTCAGTAGACTGATGACCAAAAAAAAAAAAAAAAAGAAATGAAAGAGGAAGTGCAGGGAAACTAATGCGAAATGACTGCAGGAAAAATGTGAAGGAGCATATAATAAAAGGTTGTTGTTAGGAAAGACTGAGCATACAAAAAAGTGAAAACTGCCTTCGGTAAGGGTGTAAAATAAATTACAATGTTAAACTAAGAAGAGGTGACAGTATGTTTCGGGGACATACACACTGGCAACTTGAGTTCTTTACTGTTTTCGGCTAGAGCTGAAGATGGTTCAAAAATGGCTCTGAGCACTATGGGACTTAACTTTTGAGGTCATCAGTCCCTTAGAACTTAGAACTACTTAAACCTAAATAACCTAAGGACATCACACACATCCATGCCCGAGGCAGGATTCGAACCTGCGACCGTAGCGGTCTCGCGGTTCCAGACTGTAGAGCCTAGAACCGCTCGGTCACTCTGGCCGGCCGCTGAAGATGCGTCTGGTGGCTGGTAGATGGATCTCATTACTTTTCCTGAGTCTTGCCCAAACAGTCTCGCGTGAAGCTTCAGGTTACATCTCGGTGGATTTCAATTTCTTGTATATTGCCACAAACACACCACTTCCATTCCGCATTAAGTATAGTTTGTCACAGTTAAATTTATCCCAAAAATATCTCTATAGTCAGTTTCGGATCTGATCCAGCTTTACGCTCCTAGTACTATGTTAGCACCTTTACTCTTTGGGAGTGCTTTAAACTATCATATTCTATAGTGAATACTTCGATAGTTGACCAGTATGATTTTAATAGACTGTGGATGAGCTTCGCTCTGGATGTTACACTGCACTCAGTCGTCTCTTACAGCTATTGTTCTGTGCACTGCATGGAGAGCGAACAAATCGTAAGAAAAGAAATGCGTACCCCACACACACTTATCTGGCTAGGTAGCAGCCTCTGACACGTGATATATCAGTGACCGTTTAAAATGCTCCTTACAATGCTCAACTCTTCATTCCGACATTTTCGAGTTATACGAGGGTAATCCCAAAAGTAAGATGTGATATTTTTTTATAAGTACATAGACCTGTTTATTTCTACAATGGGTTACATGAGTTTACATCTTGAACATTTAGCTATTTTTCGACATAATCACCATTTCTGTCGATACATTTTTGTAGATGCTATGGCAGTTTTTGTATGCCCATGTCATACCAGCTCGCCCGCATGCTGTTCAGAAAGTTATGAACCTCTTTCACCTCGTCATCGGAGCTGAATCCCTATCCGGCCAAATGTTCTTTTGACCTAGAAACAGGTGATAGTCACTGGGCGCAAAGTCAGGACTATAGGGTGGGTAGGTGATTATGTTCCACAGAAACTGTTGCAGGAGAGCAACGGTTTGCCGAGCGAAGTGCGGGCGAGCGTTGTCATGGAGAATTGTACGCCCTTGCTGAGCACTCCTCTTCTCCGTTTCTGAATTGCCCGTTCGAGGTTTTTCAGAGTCTCACAGTACCTGTCAGAGTTAATTGTGGCCCCAGCGATTCAGCTCCGACGACGAGCTGAAAGAAGAGCGTCATAACTTTCTGAACTGCATGGCAGCGAGCTGGTACGACATGGGCATACAAAAACTGTCACAGCGTCTCCAAAAACTCATCGACAAAAATTGTGATTATGTCGAAAAATAGCTACATGTTCAAGCTGTAAACTGATGTAAACCATTGGAAATAAACATGTCTATGTACTTATAAAAAAATAGGAGACCTTACTTTTGGGATTACCCTCGTATGCATGTTCGCGGAGAATCATACGTACTATATATCAGTTGCATATTCTTCATTATAAATCTCTGTGTATTATTAGATACAGAGTTAGATGCTCCAAAGAAATAAAAAGTCACTGTAAATATGATAGCCTGATTATATCCTGATGCTCTAACGATATTTCTGTCGTGTTTCCTTCCTATTTCACGAAAACGGAACATTGTATTGGCTTACCTCTCACGCCGCACGTGCGTGCCATTTACGAATACTCCGGTATCTAGCAGGCTATGAAGTGGCGATATTGCGCTGCAGTGCTGACAACGCGGCCCGTGGTGCGTGTCGCGCGGGGCACGCCCTGCATTCTGAGGCAGGCGCTGCGCCGATTGTCCTCGCGGCACGTACGGCGCCAACGACGCTGCAGGCGGAAGTCCGATTCCCGACACAAATGTCTGCAACACGCGGACGAGCGCGCAACACGCGATGGCTGACCACCACACTGTGTATTATCAGCTGACAGCCATTTGGACAGTTCTGCAGCAGTTGTACGAAACGCCACCACATGCGCACACGAATTGTACATAGTTCTATGGTACATGAATTCTCATTGACAGCAACGAAAGCATGGCTGGGACGAGACAATGTCGAAGCAGGATCAAGACAGCGACTATTTTCAAGGAAGCACCCTAAAATTAGCGACATACTGAAGAACTTAATTCTCGACAAGAACTTTGCATCTTTCAAACACGAGCCAAGTTAAGTAACCGTGGCCAATTCCTTCGACTTCCTCGCGCTGCAGGCACACCGCCGTCCGTCTCATTTGCGTATCAGCCTGTCAAAAACTAGAAAGGTCACTGCCACGAACCACGAAGCGTGCTAGACGCTAAATAAACGGCTGGCAAATTCTAACAAAGTGAGCGTCATGACTGTAAGTAACATGAACCGAAATTAGTACCGTCCTGAAGAACTAAGAATATAACAACAGCAGAAAATCAACCAGAGTTCCATATCAAAGTTTAGGTTCAAAGAATTTTGAAATAACAGTTACAATCTATGCTGAGCATAGGGAAGCTTCCGTAACGATGTATGAACTGCAGGTCCACCGTTCCGTTCAACTATTTTTATCCTAGCGAGAGCCAAAGGCAATCCCAATGTGATGCATTTAGTTGGACATCTGCAACTGCAGCATCCGAAAGCGGAGCTATCTGCTACACAGATTCATGACATAACATTCACTATTGATACGTTCTTAAATAGTTAAATAGCTCTTCACACCTTATCAGTGGACTTTTTTTATCACTCTAAACAACCGCTGAGACATTTTTCCGTTTGGACTTTGTGCCTGATTCAATGTCTTAGACTCGCATGTAATCGGTTCCAGTGGGATTTTGACGTGCTAATACGGTGTGCCATAGCAAAAGGGATCCACCGACAGAACGAGGGTTTACCCAAAATTTGTCTCTACATAAGGAAATGAAGATAAATTCCTGGTCCCGTCACACTAATGTTATCACCGCGAACTATCCAATCACGGACGATAGGTGGCAGGAGTAGCAGTCGAGGATACATAGAATGTGTAATAGGGACGTAGAAAATAGTGCAGTCGCCGAAAGGCGGAAACAGAGTTATTTATCTGACATCCGAAAGGGGATGGTCATTGAGTTGCGGCCAATGGTGAAAGCAGGTTACGGTAGTTACACCCTAAGGAAGGAAAAAAATAAAAGGATGACGTGCCAAGAAGAAATTATTCAAAGGGGAAGGAAATAGGTAGATGCGATGTACATGACAAACGAATGATTACAAAATCAGAAATTTGTATGATCTACCCAAGGGAAACAGCTTCACAAATTGAGCAAGTCATTAACTCTTGCCCCTTATGCAAGTAGTTTTTTGGCTTGACAATGACTGATAGAGTTCAAAATGAGATTTTCCCTCTGCAGCAGAGTGTGCGCTGATAAGAAACTTTCTCGCAGATTAAAACTGTGAGCCGGACCGAGACTCGAACTCGGGACCTTTGCCTTCCGCAGGCAAGTGCTCTACCATCTGAGCTACCCAAGAACGACTCACGCCCCGTCCTCAGAGCTTTACTATTGCCATTAGCTCGTCTCCTACCTTCCAAACTTTACAGAAGCTCTCCTGCGAACGGCAAAGGTCCGGAGTTAGAGTCTCCGTCCGGCACACAGTTTTAATCTGCCAGGAAGTTTCACTGATAGAGGTGTTGGATGTCCTCCTGAGGGATATCACGTAAAATTCAGTTCAATTGGCGCGTTAGCTCGTCAAAATCCCGAGCTGGTTGGAGGGTTCTGCCCATAATACTCCCAACGTTCTCAATTGGCGAGAAATCCAGCAACCTCGTTGTCCAAGGTAGGGTTTGGCAAACACGAAGACAAGCAGCAGAAAAATTTTATGGGGTACAGGTGGGCACTACTTTGCTATAATGTAAGCCCAGGATGGCTTGTCATGAAGGGCAACAAAACGGGGCATAGATTACCACCTACGTTCCGTTGTACTGTAAGGGTTCGGGGACGACGACAAAAGGAGTCTTGCTATGGAAAGAAATATCACCATCACTGCTGGTTGTGGTGTCTTCTGGCAGGCGACAATCTGGGTAGCATCTCACCCCTATGCGTGGCGTCTCCAAACTCAGAATCTCATTGAATGCAGTAGAATTGTCTTCAGTGATGGGTCCCGCTTTGAAATAAGCCCCAATTATCGGCGAGGACGTGTCTGGAAACGCTCCGGACGTCGGTGGAATACCAAACTGACCCGCTTAATCTGTGAAGCTCTTTCTCTTGAATAAAGCATCCAAATTTCCTGAAATTACAGTCACTCTATAGCTGTACCTGTACATCCCATCTACCGATTTCCTTCCCATTCGGATAATTCCTTCGCGATTTATCGTTCTGCATTCTTAGAGCGCATATTGTGCTTGAAAAGTGGCGCTACCAAAAACCGGCGCCCAGGCAAATGTGGTGCACCATGGGCCACAACTGACGGGGATGAAGGACGACTGCAGGGATGTGTACGGGCTAATAGAAGTGCAACTGCTGAGCAACTGACCGCCCATACGAACCAAGAGGCCACCAACAGTGCCTCCTCAACGACCGTTCAGCGGGCTTTGCTGAGTATGGGCCCCCGTGGCAGGGGACTCGTTCATGTAGCCATGCTGACTGCTGATCATTGGCTATGAAGCCTGTAATTTGCACGCCAGTACTGCAACTAGACTCCCACCGAGGGGCGACAAGTGGGCTTTGTAGATGAATGACGTTTTATGCTGCATCAGACAGATGGTCATTGGCGTTTTTACAGTGAAACCTCTGAAGGCAAACACCTTGCTACTAGGAGGGAGCCTTATAGTCTGGGGAATGTTTTTGTGGCATTCGTTAGGTGATCTCGTCATTCTGGAAGCTGCAATAGATCAATACAGGTATGCAACTATCCTAGGGGACCACGTCCACGTTTACATGCAGTTTGTTTTTCATAGAATGTTGGCATCTGCCAGCAGTATATGTGCGTGCTTCGATGTGCACCAGGAAGAGCTTACCGTATTCCCTTGTACACCAAACTTCCCAGATTAAAACCCAATCGATGATATGTGGGACCACATCTGTAGGGTTGTTCGCACCATGGATCTACAACCGTGAAACCTAGCGTTGTTGTCCGCAGCCCTGGAGTTGGCATGGCTCCACATCCCTGTCGGTTACTTCCAGTGCCTCATTGACTCTCTTTCTACACGTCTCGCAGGAGCCTACGCTGCAGAAGTTGGTTATTAAGGCTTTTGACCGATGGTAACATTAATATGACTGGACGTTAGTATGTCCACCACCGAAGCGAGTGTAGCACAAACTATGTTTTAAAATGCCTTGTCGTATTGAGGTCGGTGATAAATGAACGCCTTAAAGACATAAATTGTGCAATAAAGACATGATGTTGGCAGCACTGGGAATAAATTTCACATTACCTAGAACAATCTGTAACCCAGTAATACTGTTTGGGAAGTACGTCGATGGGTGCTAGTCGAGATCTGTGACTGCTCGTCAGTTCCTGGTAACTTTTTGAGTTATACTAAAGGACTGTTTGTGGGAAGCGAGAGAATAACCACAAGTTAAAGTAGTTCTATGAGTAGATAGTAGTGTATCACGAATGAGCTGTTCCATATTATAACGACAACAAGGGCAGTTCACGTTAATTGAAATTGTCAAAGAAAATGCTTTGTGTGGAAGACGACAGGCTGGAGTGTTGGCGACTACACTTAGGGACATCTGTTATTCACAAAGCCACAGTATGCCTTTTTTAGAGATCTTATTGTTGCAAATTGGAAAGTAATGGAATATGTGGCAGAGGATTGCCTTGCCGCCTTTAAAATTACGCAGTTAGTGGCACCAAGTCGGCAACAGGAGCACTGGTTTGAGTGTGGGGCCCCCACATTCGGCGGGAGCTCCAGTGTGCAGAGAGTACTGGAAGTTGACCGTACAGTGGCGCCAGCAACTGCGGGAACTGCTGTGCAAATTTGATTTGGGTGTTGGCTGCGCGCAGCAGATTGGCCGGCAACAAGTTAGCAGATTAAATCCGGCCGCTGTTGACCGTGTGGTCCTCAGGAGGCCAAGATAACCACCGCCCTCCCTTGCGGCCGCGGCGGGCTGCGGGCTAGGGAGCTCCGTTTCCGGACGTAATTACCTTACCGGTATCAGAACAAGTCGCAGGCGGCCGCAGGAAGCTGATTATTCCAGTGGAGGCCAGGCCTCTCATACAGCTAATCTTCCTTCCTCAGTATTGTTACTGCACTGTAACGCTGCTGTCAGGTAGAACGAGTAGGAAGCAAGACTTAAGCAAATGTACAACTGCAGCTCAGAGTATAAGTGTGATGATAATGCGAGGCAACAGATGTCGCTGTGAAACGTTCCTTTAAAATACTTTCTTACACTTACAGATTAACGTTCTCATTAAGCTGCAAAGCATGTGTGTATACCTTCTGGAAGCTGATATACAAGATTTCTATTTGTGTTACTTGTCCTTTTATCGTCGTTGCATGTGAATGTGAGAATTAAAATGTAAAACTCTTCCCAAATGAAAAGCTGCTAAGTTTAATCTCTGTGTGTGGATTCCAACTCTCAATGGGGAGATTAAATAGGAAATGATATTCACTTTTTTGCGTTTTGAATTTGTTTCTCTGTGTAGTATTGTAGGACCTTAGAAGTGTTTTATTTTGAGTGTTAATTTGGGATATTTTATGTCGTCAACTCACAGTATTTTTACAAATCAGACGCTGGGGAGGACGAGGAGATTAGTGTTTAACGTCCCGTCGACAACGAGGTCATCAGAGGCGGAGCAAAAGCTTGGATTAGGGAAGGATGGGGAAGGAAATCTGCCCTGCCTTTGCAAAGGAGGCATCCCGGCATTTGTCTGAAAGCATTTAGAGAAGTCACGGAAAAGCTAAATCAGGATGGCCAGATGCGGATTTGAACCGTCGTCCTCCCGAATGCGAGTCCAGTGCACCACCTCACTCCTTAGACGGCGGGGCTTTCTACATGGGAAAGGTTATTCTTCCCGTTCTTACTTCACACTTTGGTTTATTATTAGATCTCTTCTTCAGTTCTCGGAAATCATCCATTATGCGATGCTACGAAGAAGTGTTCCATGTAACCCCGACAGTCCGAAAAATGTCGAGAATGGATTAATAAATTATATAGAGAAAGCCAGAATGAGATTTTCACTCTGCAGCGGAGTGTGCGCTGATATGAAACTTCCTGGCAGATTAAAACTGTGTGCCCGACCGAGACTCGAACTCGGGACCTTTGCCTTTCGCGGGCAAGTGCTCTACCATCTGAGCTACCGAAGCACGAAAGGCAAAGGTCCCGAGTTCGAGTCTCGGTCGGGCACACAGTTTTAATCTGCCAGGAAGTTTCATATCAGCGCACACTCCGCTGCAGGGTGAAAATCTCATTCTGGAAACATCCCCCAGGCTGTGGCTAAGCCATGTCTCCGCAGTATCCTTTCTTTCAGGAGTGCTAGTTCTGCAAGGTTCGCAGAAGAGCTTCTGTAAAGTTTGGAAGGTAGGAGACGAGATACTGGCAGAAGTAAAGCTGTGAGTACCGGGCGTGAGTCGTTCTTCGGTAGCTCAGATGGTAGAGCACTAGCCCCGAAGTTCGAGTCTCGGTCGGGCACACAGTTTTAATCTGCCAGGAAGTTTTATATAGAGGAAAGTTAACGTGATGATTTTATGAGGACTGATCAGAGTTTCCATTTGAGGACCATGCCGCGTCGTATAAGCAACGTACCACAACTCCGATACGGGTACCGAGGAAGGTGGCGGAGTGATAACCACTCTGGACTCACATTCTGGAGGACGACGCTTCACACCCGCGTCCAGCCATCCCGATTTAGGTTTTCTGTGATTTCCCTAAATCGCTTCAGCAAAACGCCGGTATGGTTTCTTTGAAACGCCACGGCCGATTTCCTTCCCCATCTTTCCTTAATGACAGCGTTGCCGATGGGACGTTTAACACTAATCTCCTCATTTTCCTCCGACGCGGGTATATGAGCACCGATGTGTAGGAAAGGCGTTAGTGTGGCATTCATGTGTAACCGTCGTGCGTGCCATAAATGTCGAAACGTGGACTATGGCAAAGTTCTTACCAAACAAGTAGGACCAATTCGCTGTTATTCTTTTCTTGGCTGCCGAAGGACAAACATAGCTAGACTTCTATCAAAGGACGAAGAATGTGTATGGGGTATCATGTATGTTGATAACCAACTTGCATGTCAGTTATGTTGGCAAAGCTTTGACCCGTCTTGCAAACACAACCTGTCAACCCACAAAAACAGTTGTGTAAGTCCAGTAAATGACTCCTTTTAATTGAGAATATATTAATCTATCACTGGCCTACTGCCTGCTCCAATTCCCTTAGGTATCCAAGAGATAGGTGAAAATAGGGTAAGATGGATTGCCTAATGACACCACCACAAACTAACGTATCAACAATCTAGCATTACTCTTTTATTTTTGGAGGAAATGAACGAAATAGTATTTGGTAACCGGGAATGTTATTGAAACTTCCTGGCAGATTAAAACAGTGTGCCTTGATCTTATAATTAAATGTTTCCCTGAGACATTTAAGTCTCTTCGTTATCTATAACAATGATCGAAGCAGAAGAAATGAATTAAAATTTGTGGTACGGCTGGGACCCGAATTCAAGTCTTCTCGTTCGCTAGGATTTTTTTATTTTTTTTAATTACCGGGACCTCCTGCACCCTGAGCAGGAATCATACCCCTTTTTTTGTTTTTTTTCCTAACAAAAGAAATAAAACAATATCATAGCCATCCCTACTTGGCACCGCCACTTGTGTCCCTGTCAAACAAAAATGAACTCTTACCTCTTCAGGCGTTGCCTTCCTAACTATACGTAACCACCCCCCAACTAAAATGTGAAGAAACTACACTATACGGGACTAACGTGTGTGCATCAACCCACAAAAACACGAGGGAAGGAAAGGGGGAAGGGTATTTCTAGTAGGGTGTGGCAGGTATTTTTATTATTGTTGTATTGTTTTTATTTTTATTTTAATTTTTTAATTTTTTTATATTTTTTAAATTTTTATTTTATTTTTTTTTATTTATATAGATATCAATGTGCGAACAGTCACAGTTAATCAAGCCTGGAAAACTAAAACAGAATGAAGACACCATCGAAGATAGTAAACATAAATAACATGAAAATAAAGCTACCACTTCGTAGTTAGGCTTCCCAGCGACTGCGCCCACTGATAAAGATTGTTCAATATATGATCATTTGCAGTTCGTTCTGACCTCATCTGCCACTGCCTGGAACATTCCAGCTACACGGCGGGGCTGTGAAAGGCACTCCATAGGTAGTTCGCAAAGCATTGTCGGTATCTGGCATGCTCGGAAATAGCATGATGTCTTTCTTGCAAATAGAACCAAAAGTCAAGTAAATTCTTGTGTCCGTCACGACAGAGGTAATGGACCGCATGTCCACGTATCCAGGTGACGGAGTTGGTTCGAGTCTTGTGGTAAAATGTCTCATCCGGAAACAATAACGTGCGTGCAGATATATGCTCCGGCCTAACTCGCAAGAGATAAGCCAGCATCTGCCGCACTAGGTGCCAAACCGGTTCCGTCTCTCCACAGCTGAGGCGGTGCTCGTCAGAATCTGCTGTATTACAACCCACACAACTGGAAGATTCTGCCATGTGGATATTGTAGAGACGTTCTTGCGTCACCAGCTTCCCATCAACGACTACGTACCATTGGGAAACAACATCGGAATCAAGCATGGCATCGTGTACAGTCTTCCACACCACGCGCCACCGTACGTCAGGATGTTTTAGTTCGACCACATTTAGGGGGCTGCGTTGCAGCATGTCATGATATAGGTGTCGAGTTGTGGCCATTTGTGGTGTCGTGAGCGCTACACTGCAATAACTTTGTTCTAAATAGAAACATCCTATATAAAAGAGGGGCGCTTGGATGTCCTTTAGTGGCTCCGGCGCTCTTAGTGAAGCAGGTTGTAGCGCCGTCAGAAGCAGACTCGTGAGGCTCGTCGATAACTGAGCGTCGTCGCGCGTCGCATGTCGTTCATGAAATCTAAGCCCAAGCAGCGGACAGTATCACTGAAGCGTATGGGGGCAATGTGTTCCTGCGGTAGCCGAATCCCGATGCTCAAGGCGACAGACTTGTCAACGTTGATTTGGCTACCAGAAGCTATACCGTAGGTTGCAATCCAGTCCAAAGCGGCAGCCATATCGTCAGCTCCACGTATGACGATCATCAAATCATCCGCATATGCGGTGCAGCGATAGATGGAGCCGCCGAACTGTATCCCAGTGAGCCTGTCGCGGAGACCACGCTACAAAGGTTCTAAGGCCAATGCAAATAACAATGTTGATAATGGACATCCCAGTCGTACTGATCGGCGGATCGGCATGGGTGCCGTCAGTCTTCCATTAACAAGAACTCGAGAAGTAGCCCCATGCAGAAGGCGTGTCAACACTGTGATAAAGGGGTCGGGGTATTCCATGCGCCGTAGAACGGCCGTGAGGAAAGTGTGGCCCACGCGGTCAAAAGCCTGGCTGAAGTCGACAGACGCCAGGGCTGCCGGCAAACGTCTCACCCGTACAAGGAAATGAGATCTCTGTAACGAATTAACGCAGTTCTGATGTTGTTGGGTTCTCCCAAGGACGTCTGATCGCTGGACAGGACGTGCAATAGTGTGCCGTGAATACGTTCTGACAGCAGCCTCGAAAAGATCTTGAAGTCGCTGGTCAATAACGTTAAGGGGCGATAATCGCGTACATGATTCCGTCCCTTCGGCTTATGGATGGGGACAATCAGTCCTTCCAAGAACGGTGCAGGCAACGGTATACCCGGGGACATCAATTCCTGACAAATTTCAACCCAACACGGTACCAACAGTCGTTTAAATGCTCGATAGAACTCTAATGGTAATGCATCGATGCCTGGTGATTTATGGGGAGCACCTTTACCAATGGCGTCGAGCACTTCATATTCTGTCACTTCTCCCAGTAAAGTCGTACCATGTCTGGTGGAACTGTACCGTGGACATGTGCTGCAACAGTGTCTACCGTCGCCATATCAGGGAGCACTGCTGAATAAAGTTGAGCGTAATGCCCATAGAAGGCTTCTGCTATATCTGCTTGTTCTGCCACGTGTCGTCCGTCTTCCGTTATCATGTCGGTTACCAGTGCCCTACGGCGCCTCCTGCGTTCTAGGAGCACGTGGTGCATAGATGGCCCTTCTGATTGTATCATGTCTGGAGTACGCGACCGTATAACAGCGCCCTGTAAATGATGGCGTGCTAAGGAGACGAGCTGCGCTTTCGCGCGTTTGACTATGATCTGCCTGTCAGGCGAGGGCTCCATAGCAAGACATTCCCGTAGGACGGTGTAATAAAAGTTTTCCGTGCTCCTCCTCCATGCCGCCGCTTCCCGGCCGTAAGCCATGAAGGTGAGCCTAAGAGCAGGCTTTGCACATTCAATCCACCAACTGAGGGTCGACCGGTAACGACCACGACGCTATGAGGACGCGTTCCACGACTCTTCGATAGCACCTTTACATACCGGCTCGTCCATATGGGCGACGTTGTTTCCAGGGGGTCTACTGCGCCACACACGTGCAGGTCGGAGGGAAATTGTGCAAATATAGGCTGTGTGGTCGGTGAATGCAGTGGGCCATGGCTCTCCTCCTCTCGTCGCCGTCGAAAGGGTGCTTCTGACGTAAATGCTGTCTAACCGACTTGATGAATTACTTGTATAATGGGTGTAACCAGGAGCTGGGCCATGGATTTGGCGCCACGTGTCGATCAGGCGGAGGTCACGCACTAGCGTTTCCAATTCCGCACACGGGACGTGATGTGGCTGCTGATCAGACGGAGATAATGTACAGTTAAAATCTCCTCCGATCACCATATCGTCTATGCGCTCATAAATGGACGCATAACATCTTCCGAAAAAAAGCGGGCCCGATCTCTCCGTCTCCCTGATCCTGAAGGGACATATACACTCCTGGAAATGGAAAAAAAGAACACATTGTCACCGGTGTGTCAGACCCACCATACTTGCTCCGGACACTGCGAGAGGGCTGTACAAGCAATGATCACACGCACGGCACAGCGGACACACCAGGAACCGCGGTGTTGACCGTCGAATGGCGCTAGCTGCGCAGCATTTGTGCACCGCCGCCGTCAGTGTCAGCCAGTTTGCCGTGGCATACGGAGCTCCATCGCAGTCTTTAACACTGGTAGCATGCCGCGACAGCGTGGACGTGAACCGTATGTGCAGTTGACGGACTTTGAGCGAGGGCGTATAATGGGCATGCGGGAGGCCGGGTGGACGTACCACCGAATTGCTCAACACGTGGGGCGTGAGGTCTCCACAGTACATCGATGTTGTCGCCAGTGGTCGGCGGAAGGTGCACGTGCCCGTCGACCTGGGACCGGACCGCAGCGACGCACGGATGCACGCCAAGACAGTAGGATCCTACGCAGTGCCGTAGGGGTCCGCACCGCCACTTCCCAGCAAATTAGGGACACTGTTGCTCCTGGGGTATCGGCGAGGACCATTGGCAACCGTCTCCATGAAGCTGGGCTACGGTCCCGCACACCGTTAGGCCGTCTTCCGCTCACGCCCCAACATCGTGCAGCCCGCCTCCAGTGGTGTCGCGACAGGCGTGAATGGAGGGACGAATGGAGACGTGTTGTCTTCAGCGATGAGAGTCGCTTCTGCCTCGGTGCCAATGATGGTCGTATGCGTGTTTGGCGCCGTGCAGGTGAGCGCCACAATCAGGACTGCATACGACCGAGGCACACAGGGCCAACACCCGGCATCATGGTGTGGAGAGCGATCTCCTACACTGGCCGTACACCACTGGTGATCGTCGAGGGGACACTGAATAGTGCACGGTACATCCAAACCGTCATCGAACCCATCGTTCTATCATTCCTAGACCGGCAAGGGAACTTGCTGTTCCAACAGGACAATGCACGTCCGCATGTATCCCGTGCCACCCAACGTGCTCTAGAAGGTGTAAGTCAACTACCCTGGCCAGCAAGATCTCCGGATCTGTCCCCCATTGAGCATGTTTGGGACTGGATGAAGCGTCGTCTCACGCGGTCTGCACGTCCAGCACGAACGCTGGTCCAACTGAGGCGCCAGGTGGAAATGGCATGGCAAGCCGTTCCACAGGACTACATCCAGCATCTCTACGATCGTCTCCATGGGAGACTAGCAGCCTGCATTGCTGCGAAAGGTGGATATACACTGTACTAGTGCCGACATTGTGCATGCTCTGTTGCCTGTGTCTATGTGCCTGTGGTTCTGTCAGTGTGATCATGTGATGTATCTGACCCCAGGAATGTGTCAATAAAGTTTCCCCTTCCTGGGACAATGAATTCACGGTGTTCTTATTTCAATTTCCAGGAGTGTACATTGATGAGTCGTACACCGTTGACAGTTACTGCCATGGCTCTTGCAATCGGTAAGTACAGTACGTCCGTAGCCGCAAAGCCATCCCGTAGCAGGACAGCCACACCATAATCGGTAGAAGAGGCTGGGAGATGTGTGCGGTATATCCGTAGAAGTCAGGGAAACTAGCGACACATACTTCCTGTAAGAGGGCCACGTCGATGTCCGCCGCATCGAGCATGCGTTGTAGCATTGTCATTTCGTGTGGTGCCATTACGCATTGATATTGATGGTGGCAAGGCGAAAGGTGTGCTGCCCAGCCTCTTCACCTAGGGTAGACGCCATGGCAATCAAAGGTGACCGCAAGAGATGCCGGACCCACCAAACCCGTTACAAATTATGAGTCTTTCACGCTAGGATTGGAATCCCCAATGCCACCCCTCCCCTGTCACCCGTGCCCTCCCCAGGAAGTTCCTCAATATCGTCCGACCACAGTGGGTGCAACACGATGCTATGTAGCTGATCGGCACCTAAATCTCTCTCTCTACGTCGTGTTTGGTAGAGGTAGACGGAGCGCTATCCATCGTCGCGACCTGCTGCATCTGTGGTGCAAGAAGTAACTGGGCACTCGTAGTATGGGCAAGTGAACCGTCTACACCACTTAGATCCTCAGCAGGCGCATTATCCATGCCACCTGATGAGATGTCACCTTCTTGACCGGCCGTGTGTAGGAGGCAATCGTCAGAAGGGGTCCGCCGACGTCGCTTGCGTCGTCGAGGCGAACGTTGCTTTCGAACGTGGACACCCGTATCCGAATTTGGGAGGCAATCCAGCGTCGTATCATTTTCCGCTAGGAAAGCCGCGGTCGGGACAATGTTCGCGTCCACGTCCATCGCGTTCTGAATCTTACGTTGGGTCTGGATTCCGTGGGACTGTTGCTGCTGTTGTTGCTGTGGAGGGGGCCACATATGGGTTGGCATCGGGGATCCTTCCTCTTCCTCCCTTGGTACTTCTGACGTCGATGGATGTGTCTGATCGCCCGTTTCGTCCTCATCTAAGGTGCGCATCGTCGTCTGAGCGTACGTGAGGGGCAGGATTGACATCCCCGTCGGGGAAACGGAGTCTCCCACTGGCATCTGCGTAATTCTACGTTGTAAGCAGCTCGATCGAACGTGGCCTTCCTGCCCACATCCGGAAAAGGTACGCGGTTGACCGTCGTACGTGATGATTGCACGACAGCCACAGATGTTCAAAGACGACGGCACATGTTTCTTGAGCTCAAGTTTAATTTGGCGCACACCATTGTAGACCTTATACGTCGAGAAAGTTTGCCACTTTTCTGCAACGTGGCTGATAACATTACCATATGGTCGGAAGGCGTCCTTGACAACTTCCTCTGGGACCTCGAAGGGGAGCTCAAAAATTCTTACAGTCCTTAGGCCCATGCCTGCATGATCCACCGTCACTGCACCGATATGCCCGTTAGAATGTTTGAATCTGAGTGAGTTCGAGTATTTAGACACCACTATCGCGCAGACCTCTGCACTGGTCATTTTAACATAAACCACGCTCGCCGTTATAGAAACATGTATTCTGAAGACAGTCGCCGGATCTAAATGTAGATCGTCGCGTATGAACTGTTCTATTTCATAGGCTCGAGGACGCGCGTGATCTGGTTGGAAAGTAATTTTGATCGAATCGTGGCGCCATGTGTGTGCCATAGTCGCACTGAACTTGGAACAAATACAACTCGCACCGCGAGAAGGTAAGCACAAGCAAGCGCTCACGGTCGCGTACGGTGGGGCGCTGCGCACGTCCTCGCCCCACCGCAGCCGAAAGCAAACGTGGTCATCTGAGCTACCCAAGCACGACTCACGCCCCGTCCTCACAGCTTGACTTCTGCCAGTACCTCGTCTCCTACCTTCCAAACTTTACAGAAGCTCTCCTGCGAACCTTCTGTAAAGTTTGGAAGGTAGGAGATGAGGTACTGGCAGAAGTGAAGCTGTGAGGACGGGGCGTGAGTCGTGCTTGGGTAGCTCAGATGGTGCCGGCACGGTAGCTCAGCGTGCTCGGTCAGAGGGTTAGCTGCCCCCTGTAATAAAAAAACTGAGTGAATGGATCAATAACGAACTTCAACGGGCGTCAGGTGACGTCCGCCACGAACAATTGAAACGAACAATAACGAACAAAAAATGAGATTACAAAAAAAAAAAAAAAAAAAATATGGTAGAGCGCTTGCCAGGGCAAGGCAAAGGTCCCGAGTTCGAGTCTCGGTCAGGCACACAGTTTTAATCTGCCAGGAAGTTCCATGTAAGTGCACACTCCGCTGCAGAGTGAAAATCTCATTCGGGAATATTATTGTTCAACAGACTTTGATATTAAATTTTATCAATAACCCCAACATAACTTTCAGTACATACAGAAAATGATTGAGAGCCCATAAAATTGGTTCAGATACTGCTTCCCTCTAAACAGGAGCATCAAATTATCAAATTCACATAATTACCTTGAATTTAACTAGCGTACATAATCTACAAATCTTTTGAAAATGATATTGAAATAGAATTTCTTGCGAGAACAGTCGAGAAGCACCGTAGTCCTCACAATGATGTCACAATCTAGGAAAACACTAGTGGACAAACCTCTTGCAGTGCTAAAACTGTCACGAAAAATTTCCGAATGCTTATGCTACTACATATCTCCCCAATTAAAGGCAACACTTGTCTGTTCACCGTCTGTCACTGCTGACTAACCGGTTGCAATAAACAGAATTTGTATATATTCTGGGACTTGCAGTAGCACTCATAATAAAAGCAGGAAATACTGTTCCCCAAGTCCAATAAGGCGCATTTGAATTCGTAGTTAATGGCCGCACACACGAACGGGAGAGACTGGTTAGAAACAGCTGTAGTTTAGTACAGCCCTTCAGCAGCAAGCCTCTCCCCCACGCATCGGCCCTCGCACACATCAGTGGGCTGGGGCGGCAGCTGATTTGAATTCTCACGTCAGATGTGGCACTCGCGGAATGAAGTGCACAGGCGTATTAGAACGATAACAATTTCTATTCTATCCAGTCACACTTTCCTCCTGTTTATCAACAAAATGATTTTTAAAAACGGACTAGTCCATTTTCAGCACTGAAGCGGAAGCTCTCTTTACTCTCAGTAATCCTTTCATGATCAGCAATGGTACTACGTTTATCAGCAAATGCTTTAAAATGAACTGACGTTCGTGCAGTCATAACACCTGCTCCGTTCATCGCCACCGCCTACCATCATGATGTAAATGGTCTGAGGGATCTGACATTATGACCGACACAGGTAAACTTTGTAAGTCAATATTTTATAGTGGTCGACTGTTTTTAACCAATTTTTAAATATTTTTTAACCAGACTGCTGTTTCTCCATGAGAAACGTTCTCGAAAATTACTTATCAGCAAACTACACGAACAATCATCAGGGTGCATTTTCTCCAAAATACAGGGAGGTGACACAAGTCATTGGATAGTGATTTTCACATACACAGATGGCGATAGTATCGCGTCCACAAGGTATAAAAGCTTTGGTTAAGCTGTCTTTTCTAGTCAAGTGATTCATGTAAGTAGGACTCTGAATACGGAATGGTAGATGGGGGCGGACGCATGGGACATTCCATTTAGGAGATCACTAGGGAACTGATATTCCGAGACACACAGTGCCACGAGTGCACCGAGAATACGAAATCTGGGGCATTAACTCTCACCACGGTGGAGGCAGTTGCCAACGGCCTTCACTTAATGAGCGAGGGCATCAGCGTTTGCGTAGAGTTTTCAGTGCTAACAGACAAGTAACACTCGATATAAGGTCAGAAATCAATGTGGGATGTATGACGAACCTATCCGTTAGGACACTGCAGTGAAATTTGGCGTTTATGGGCCGTGGCAGCATACGAACAAAGCGAGTGCCTTTGCCGAAATCACGACATCGCCAGCAGCGACTTTCCAGGGCTTTGACCATATCTATTGGACCCTAGACGACTGGAAAGCCGTGGCCTAGTAAGAGGAGGCCCCATTTCAGTTGGTAGGAGCTGATGACAGTGTTCGAGTGTCACGCAGACCTCACGAAGACATGAAACCAAGCTGGAGGTGGCTCCATAATTGTTTGGCTCTGTTTTTATCGAATGGAGTTGTTCCTTTGGTCCAACTGAACCGGTCATTGACTGGAAAAAGCTATGTTCGGCTACTTGGACACAATTTTTAACCAATTATGGATCTCACGGTCTCAAGCAACGGTGGAATTTTAATAGATGACAATGCGCCATGTCAATGTGCCACAATTACTCGCTTTTGGTTTGAAGAACATTCTGGACAATTCGAGCGCCACCGAGATCGCTCGACCTCAATCGCATGGAACATATACGAGACATAATCTAAAGGCCACAAACATCCAGCACCGGCAACTCTTTCGCAGTTGTGGAGGCTGTAGAGGCATTACAGCTCATTATTTCTGCAAGGCAATCCCAGCGACTTTTTGAGTCTACGGCACGTCGATTTGCTCCTCTACACCGGCTAAAAAAAAGGTCCGACTCGATATTAGGCGGTATCCCATGACTTTTCTCACCTCAGTGTATGTGTGACAGGTTCTGCTTTGATGACCGTTAAGCACAACGCCGGCATATCAGTTCCAGTTTTTTTCAATACACCGGGCAAGTAAATCACCCTGAACCTGTTTCTGAGGAAAATGATGGTTAGCTACCGGCCGGTGTGGCCAAGCGGTTCCAGGTGATTCAGTCTGAAACCGCGTGACCGCTACGGTCGCCGGTTCGAATCCTCCCTCGGGCATGGATGTGTGTGATGCCCTTAGGTTAGTTAGGTTTAAGTAGTTCTACGTTCTAGGGACTGATGTTCTCATATGTTAAGTCTCATAGTGCTCAGTGCCATTTGAACCATTTTGATGGTTTGCTCACTCGTTCCTAACCCTATTGGATAAATTCTCCAGAACAACCTTTTCTCGTCAGTATTTTAATTTGCCAGTTTATGGAAACCTTCGCAACAACTCTACTCAAAAACTCTGTGAGTTATCAATGATATTGCTTAAAGAATAACTGAATCAGAAATTCGAGTTTTACTGTCTTGCTGTTAATATAAGCAGGAATCAAAAGTGTTTAACAATTTCTTGGTATGTTTCAATAGAAAAACTACCAATGCACCGAATCATGGGCAAAATAGTGTTACGTAGCTTGTTAAGTTGTTTAGATATCTCTGTAGCACCATCATTCAACAACCTATCAGCCGACTTTTAAGTTGGGCACTCAGCGTGTGATTCTAGCCACGTGGTCTTCTTGGTGCAGTGCTGGGGCCAAGTATTAGACATCAGAGACCTTCTGCTTCCTAAGTGTGCGTTGTACTGGGACCCAAAAATCAGTTGTGTGTATGCTCCTGTCTCCAACTGCAGGACAATATGAGAAATCTGTCCACAGCACTTGCCCTCCCACCAAAGCCTAGCCTCAGCCTCTAAATAGTGGTCAATATAACTCAGTTTCTGGAGCTCATTGACGGTTAACGAACCGAACCATTTGGTGATGTTTCCTACGAACTGTATTTTCCACCTGTAGAGGTGGACTGTAATGTAGTTGTACGTATCTGCCATCATGTGTCAGTGAATAGCCTACCTCAGACGTGCTCTTGCTGCTTGTAAGCTAGTTGTTGATGCAAGAATGGTTGGAAGGCGTTGTGTTGCACATGGACCGTTATGGGCAGCCGTCAGATGATTGCAAGTATGTAAAGCTCCTCCCCGCAGAACAGTTGACAGTGTATTTAATGGGACAGCTCCTAAGAGCACAAATTTACATAGAGAAACCCAGTGGAAACTGGTGACGCACTCTGGCGCTCAGACTACCATTGCTACGTATATACTGGGTACAACACCCAGCGTCACATTCAAAATGCACCGATTCCGCTCGTCATGCATTTCCTACGCAAGCTGAATTACTTTACGTTTGTTGTTGTTGTTGTGGTCTTCAGTCCTAAGACTGGTTTGATGCAGCTCTCCATGCTACTCTATCCTGTGCAAGCTTCTTCATCTCCCAGTAACTACTGCAACCTACATCCTTCTGAATCTGCTTAGTGTATTCATCTCTCGGTCTCCCTCTACAATTTTTACCCATCTAATCTTCAGCATTCTTCTGTAGCATCAGATTTCGAAAGCATCTATTCTCTTCTTGTCTAAACTATTTATCGTCCACGTTTCACTTCCATACATGGCTACACTCCATACAAATACTTTCAGAAACGACTTCCTGACACTTAAATCTATACTCGACGTTAACAAATTTCTCTTCTTCAGAAACGCTTTCCTTGCCATTGCCAGTCTACATTTTATATCCTCTCTACTTCGACCATCATCAGTTATTTTGCTCCCTAAATAGCAAAACTCCTTTACTATTTTAAGTGTCTCATTTCCTAATCTAATTCCCTCAGCTTAACCCGACTTAATTCGACTAAATTCCATTAACCTCGTTTTTCTTTTGTTGATGTTCATCTTTTATCCCCGTTTCAAGACGCTATCCATTCCGTTCAACTGCTTTTCCAAGCCCTTTGCTGTCTCTGACAGAATTACAATGTCATCAACGAACCTCAAAGATTTTATTTCTTCTCCATGGATTTTAATACCTACTCCAAATTTTTCTTTCGTTTCCTTCACTGCTTGCTCAATATACAGATTGAATAACATCGAGGAGAGGCTACAACCCTGTCTCACTCCCTTCCCAACTACTGCTTCCCTTTCGTGTCCCTCGACTCTTATAACTGCCATCTGGCTTCTGTACAAATTGTAAATAGCCTTTCGCTCCCTGTATTTTACCCCAGCCACCTTCAGAATTTGAAAGAGCGTATGCCAGTCAAATTTGTCAAAAGCTTTCTCTAAGTCTACAAGTGCTAGAAACGTAGGTTTGACTTTCCTTAATCTAGCTTCTAAGATAAGCGGTAGGGTCAGTATTGCCCCACAAGTTCCAATATTTCTACGGAATCCAAACTGATCTTCCCCGATGTCGGCTTCTACCAGTTTTACCATTCGTCTGTAAAGAATTTGCGTTAGTATTTTGCAGCTGTGACTTATTAAACTGATAGTTCGGTAATTTTTACATCTGTCAACACCTGCTCTCTTTGAGATTGGAATTATTATATTCTTCTTGAAGTCTGAGCGAATTTTGCCTGTCTCATACATTTTGCTCACCAGATGGTGGAGTTTTGTCATGACTGGCTCTCCCAAGGCTGTGAGTAGTTATAATGGAATTTTGTCTACTCCTGGGGCCTTGTTTCGACACAGGTCTTTCAGTGCTCTGTCAAACTCTTCACGCAGTATCATATCTCCCATTTCATCTTCATCTACATCCTCTTCCATTTCCATAATATTGCCCTCAAGTACATCGCCCTTGTATAGACCCTCTATATACTCCTTCTACCTTTCTGCTTTCCCTTCTTTGCTTATAATTGGGTTTCCATCTGAGCTCTTTATATTCATACAAATGGTTCTCTTTTCTCCAAAGGTCTCTTTAATTTTCCTGTAGGCAGTATCTATCTTACCTCTGGTGAGATATTTCTCTACATCCTTACATTTGTCCTCCAGCCATCCCTGCTTAGTCATTTTGCACCTCCTGTCCATCTCATTTTTGTGACATTTGTATTCCTTTTTGCCTGCTTCATTTACTGCATTTTTATATTTTCTCCCTTCATCAATTAAGTTCAATATTTCTTCTGTTACCCAAGGATTTCTAGTAGCACTCGTCTTTGTACCTAATAATCCTCTGCTGCCTTTACTACTTCATCCCTCAAAGCTATCCATTCTTCTTCTACTGTATTTCTATCCCCCATTCCTGTCAATTGATCTCTTATGCTCTCGCTGAAACTCTGTACAACCTCTGGTTTAGTCAGTTTATCTCCTTAAATTGCCATCTTTTTGCAGTTTCTTCAGTTTTAATCCACAGTTCATAACCAATAGATTGTGGTCAGAGTCCACATCTGCCCCTGGGAATGTCTTACAATTTAAAACCTGGTTCCTAAATCTCTGTCTTACCATTATATAATGTATCTGAAACCTGTCAGTATCTCCAGGCTTCTTCCAGGTATACAGCCTTCATTTATGATTCTTGAACCAAGTGTTAGCTATGATTTAGTTGTGCTCTGTGCAAAATTCTACCAGGCGGCTTCCTCTTTCATTTCTTCCCCCAATCCATATTCACATACTACGTTTCCTTCACTCCCTTTTCCTACTACCGAATTCCAGTCACCCATGACTATTAAATTTTCGTCTCCCTTCACTATCTGTGAAATTTCTTTTATCTCATCATACACTTCTTCAATTTCTTCGTCATCTGCAGAGCTAGTTGGCATATAAACTTGTACTATTGTAGTAGGCGTGGGCTTCGTGTCTATCTTGGTCACAATAATGCGTTCACTATGCTGTTTGTAGTAGCTTACCCGCACTCCTATATTTCTATTAATTATTAAACCTACTCCTGCATTACCCGGAGATCCGAATGGGGGACTGTTTTACCTCCGGAATATTTTACCCAAGAGGACGCCATCATCTTTTAACCTTACAGTCAAGCTGCATGCCCTCGGGAAAATTACGTTCGTATTTTCCCCTTGCTTTCAGCCGTTCGCAGTACCAGCACAGCAAGGCCGTTTTGGTTAGTGTTACAAGGCCAGATCAGTCAATCATCCTGACTGTTGCCCCTGCAACTACCTGCAACTACTGAAAAGGCTGCTGCCCCTCTTCAGGAACCACGCGTTTGTCTGGCCTCTCAACAGATACCCCTCCGATGTGGTTGCACCTACGGTACGGCCATCTGTATCGCTGAGGCACGCAAGCCTCCCCACCAACGGCAAGGTCCATGGTTCATGGGGGGGGTACTTTATGTTATGATCTGAAAATCATTGGTGAGGTCCCCCAAAACTCCTGGCTGTGCTGAGACCAATACAGTGAGGCTGCTAAACTTGGTTCAAATGGTTCAAATGGCTCTGAGCACTATGGGACTCAACTGCTGTGGTCATTAGTCCCCTAGAACTTAGAACTACTTAAACCTAACTAACCTAAGGACATCACACACACCCATGCCCGAGGCAGGATTCGAACCTGCGACCGTAGCAGCAGCGCGGCTCCGGACTGGAGCGCCTAGAACCGCACGGCCACCGCGGCCGGCTGCTAAACTTGGTCTCCATAGCAACTGTCACTTGAGAATGCTGCTGTTCGGCTGGTGGAAGTTTCGTAAGGTGGCCATATTTTCTAGACATTAACATATTTCCTAGGCCCAAATCCAGGACACATTAAAAATTTTCCAAAATAGGCTATATTTATTTATTTATTACATGAGAAGAAGGTTTCAATTAAATGTAATAAATACAAAATATCAACTAAATTTGTTACAAAGAAATGCAAATTTACCTTTTATTAATACCTTCTAAGATGAATGAGTGTGATCAGGGCAACTGTATTTATCAGTGCTGTGAATTTGCTTTATTAAGTCTGTATTTTTCAACAACACATGAAAAAACTCGACACAAGTTTCATCATAATTTATTCTACTTACTAACATTGCTTTCATGGTTTCTACAGCCATCTGTGTTTTGTCACTTGTCCCTATATTGTTCACGTAGTCAAATGGTAGTATTCTAGAGACCAGCATACACTGCGTTGGCAACGCCAAAGTCAACGAGGGCGTATATTACTGTTCGACTGTTCGAGTTACTTTGTATTTCGTCTGCATGTTTGCCATAAAACCTCCTCTGCCTCTTCCATGGCTATCAGAAAATATGCAGACTTCTTCCTTCTTCTGTTCGAGTTACGGTTAGAACCGTTTCGACCGCGCGAATGCGTTCGAATGCGACTTTTTCCCAGTTGCCGTGGTCTCTGGCTGCCCATTTGCTGTTAGAGCTGCGGCCAACACGTGTTTGCACAGTAGAAACAGTTTGATAACGGTTTCGACAATTTGTCTTACCCTCTTGTCAAACAATTTCCCACCATAACTAAAACTAATAATAAAATATACCGATACAGGTGAAATGAATGTCTAATTCGGAAAAAAATGAGTCATGATTGTTAATTTCGGGACAAACAGGTGTCCCGAATTATCTTTGAAAAAATTCGGGACAGACACACAAAAATCGGGACTGTCCGAAAAAAAAAGGGACGGATGGTCACCTTGAAGTTTCGCTCATTTCATTTTGTATAGCTACCTCTTGTGCTTCTACACTTAACTAATTCCGACGCCCACGTCTTCGCGACCCCCCGCGCGAGGGCGCGGACGGCGAAGAGAGCGGCCCGCGGAGGGGAGGAGATTTAAATCGGCTGCCAGCCCTCAGGAGAACAGTTCATCAGCGCACCTGACGATGGCGACATGTCTGATCACCGAAATATTGTGCCCGTTGGACACTATGAACTGGCAGTATACCCGTGGACTGTCCGAGCAGTTCTTGCCTTGTCTGAAGTTCAGTTACATCTTAAAATGCAGCCTTACTTTCTTTGCAAGCATGGTCAAGCTTTGTGTCGAACTCCCTCACCAGATCGCAAGCGGTAGGTCGTGTCTCTTGGCGCGGTTTGTCTACCTCATGGCTTTGTAGCTGCCAACTACGGGAGTTAACTTCGCATCAAAACGTGAGTTTAAATTTTTCAACTGTGTGCCACTTTTGCATTCAGCTGAGTGGGAAACTGTGAACTGTTGTTTTGCATCACGGGCATTATAGCCGCCATGACAAAAGCATTCCAGCACTGGCTGTCGACAGTGGCTTGTTGTTTCTGTTGCTTAGTTGGTGGCAGCAGTCGTGACGAAAGTGTCGTCGTTGCCGGCAATTGCGATGCCAGCATCTGTGTTAGCGTCTCCGGCGGTGGCGGCGGCGGCGGTGACAGCTGTGGCGGCGGCTACAGCGGAGTTGTCGGCACTGTCGGCGGTAGCATGGGTGACTCACTCTGCAGTCGCAGCGATCGGCCCCGTCGTCGAGCGGGCTCTATATTGGTGGGCTGCGGTCCCAGTAGCAAGGAGCCATTCGGCTGCAACGCCCTGGGGCATACACCTGGAGGACTCGATCGAGGACATTGACCTGGAGGTCAAGGACGTGTGTCTTCTGGTCACTGTTCGTGCCCTACATCTAAACTTTCCATTACGCCGAGATTATCAACCGACCTCGTCGGTACTCCTTTAGTTCTGTCAAAAATATCCCTAAGTAAGAGTGTGTGCCTGTGCGAAACCCTCTCTACAATAGTCGCCACCTACAGCTCTCTTCGAATATGGTGTTTCCGGGATTCAATCGGTCCGTTTCAGCCGAAAAAAAGACAAAGAGTTGTTCTTGCTCAATGGAAGGAAAAACAGTCTTCTTCGAATTAGACAGACATCTTGTTGCACGGGTCAATCCTGAGCTACCGTTCCTGCAGCGGAATTTATGGAGAGGGCGGGGTGTAACCCATGCCCTCCCTAATTAAACTGGTGCTACTGAACCCCGTAACATGGCAAATATTTACACGAAGTCCTGTCACCAACTGCCAAGGTTGTGAAAGGGAGCGGTGAGAGATTTATTGGGTGGTGGTGGCGTGGCGACAGTCTTTCGAGGGTATATTGTCGCGTGTGCGAAATTAATTCGTATGCAGTGAGGATGTTTCAATAATTTACCCCCCGCACAAGCAACGCAGACTTCAATTTTTAGAGAACATAGTTGTGTGGAGGTAACAGCGATTGGTTTATTTTTATAATCAATTATTCAAAATGACAGTGACAATCGCATTATTTATTTTGCCGCCAACCGTGCACAGGCAGGGTGACGACTCCAGCGAGCGACCAAATGGTGTAAATTGCCCTGAAGATTACCCCATCGCGGGTTGAAACCGGTTGGCGGCAAAATAAATAATGCGATTGTGACTGTCATTTTGAATAATTGATTAACGCAGACTTGATTGGCTACTTGGTAGAGACTTCGTATCCTGTAACTTTCCTGATAGAAGATTTCCTAATTACTTTGTCTTGCAATTAATAAAATATCTAAATTTTCTCATTTGGAGAGTACTGAAGGGCTATGTATTTTAATTGCAAAAAACAATTCAACAGACAATATCTCATAAAATATTTCTTTATTTGAGACAACCGGTTTCAACAGACATTTGTTGTCATGTTCAAGTCTTAAAACTCTTTTTGATGTAAAACATGTTCGTCTTATTCTTAACCTCACGCAAAAGTTTCAACTACTTGACATCTTCTGCGTGAGGTTAAGAGTAAAATGAAAAATGTTTTATAACAAAAAGAGTTTTGAGACCTGAACATGACAGCAAGTGTCTGCTGGATACTGTTATCTTAAATAAATAAATATTTTATGCGATCGTGGTTGTTGAATGGTTGATTACAATAAAATATCTGCTTCCTGCCGCCATTAGACAGCACAATAAAAATATGTCTTCATTTCTGGAAAACAGCCACCTGGAGATCATTTTGGACGTTTGCAATGAACACATCGTTGGCCTACCAGAACTGTGTTCATTACATTGAGGTTAGCACCTTGCTGTGGTCAAATAGTACATTGAAACCAAATGAAATTTTACTGAATAGTGCCCACAATCACATACACAGTGTACAGGGTGGTCAGAAAAGGCCTGAAGTAAGCTGCGCCATTTCCGAATTAATTAGCACTGAAGTTAGCAAGTCAGGCCGCTGGACGCGCAAATTCAAGCGGCTGGTCAGATGCAATAACATCAGCTGTTCTCGCCGCCGAGGTGATAGCGAGGCTCAGGTTCAGTCCTTACTGCAGTTCCATGTCCAACATTTGCATCACTCTCTTGTTCGGTTCTAGGAAGCCAAACGAAAAATACGTTTGAATTCACTGTGTTTGACGGACTGCTTGAATTTGACCACGCAATGGCCTGATTGGTTGTCTTCGGTACTTATTAACTCGTAAATTAACTCTTAACTATTATTTCTGAGTACAACCACCCTGTAATACCCGAAAACCTTTACGAGCTTTTCAGACTGTTTATGACCACCCTGTACAGAAAGCCAGTTACTTAACTTTGCTCCATTGCCATTGCACCTAAATACCCCACACAGGTTTTTTTTTTTTTTTTTTTTTTTTTTTTTTTTTTTTTTTTTTTTAGTCGTCTGATTGATATGTTGCGGCCCGCTACGATTTCCTCTCCAGTGCGAATCTTTTCATTTCAGAGTAGAACTTGCAACGCGTGTTCTTAATTATTTGCCGGATTTATTCCAATCTCTGTCTTCCTCTACAGTTTTCACCCTCTACAGCCCCCTCTAGTACCATGGAAGTTATTTCCTTATGTCTTAACAGATGTCCTAAAATGCTGTATCTTCTTCTTGTCAGTGTTTTCCGCAAAATCCCTGCCTCAGCCTACCTAATTTTTGACATTCTTCTGTAGTATCATATCTCAAGTACTTCGATACTCTTTCGCCTCGGCATCCCGCAGTCCATTTTTCACTGCCATACAATGCAGTGCTCCAAACGTATATTCTCAAAAATTTGTTCTTAAAATCAAACCCTACGTTTGAAACCAGTAAACGTCTGTTGGCCAGGAACGGCAGAGATCTATCAAGCGCCTAACCAGTGTATAAACAATGGAGTATGTCGCAACGGTAAGTGATGACCAGACGGGCTGCTGACGACTTCATAGCCCCGACATTTGAAACTTCTTTATTAAATATTTTACTTAAACTTCTGAGTAAAATGGAATGCAATTGACCCTACTTTCTCGTTACTTATTCTTTTCATGTCAACACTGACCCACAATATTCTAGCGCAACGCAATCTGACTGCTCAAAAAAAGGATAACCTGACTTCAAATAATTAATTCAAAAGAATAGCCCTGACTAAAAAGAAATCTTAACAATGACCTATACATTTCATTAAGCACTTACCTCCCAAAATTCTTTATTGCGTGAATTACTGCAATTCAGCGAGCGTCAATACGGCCAACTAAATAAAATATTCTAACTACTAAAGCCACTAACTGCTAATAGGCATGTGGTTCGCAAAGGAAAGATTTAGTTTCAAACCAAATAATGTAGTTTTTTACCTTAATAATGTGACATCCAGTTCAGACACGAATATAAATCGTCATTGATATCTAGTACAAATAATATTCAATCTCCAAGTAGGACATGTACAGGTCCTTAGCCTACGCTAACACTTCAGACCTCTACCCATCATCAATGCTAACTTCTCACATCTAACATCCATCACTGCTGACCGTTCACCTCCAACTGCCCAACAGTACAGCCATCCCTGCTGGGGACTAACTTCCAACTGCGCAACACTACTGGCGATTAACTTCCAACGAGTCCAACCAGCCACAGAGTCTCTTACAAAGAAAGCGCAGTCAGAGATCCAATGCAAAGCGCTACACAGCGCTGCCAACACAGATGCAGCTCACTGACACATTCAAATTTTCTGATGAGCAGGTCCCCCACCATTTGTCGCCGGATGCCAACTCGCGTGAGGGTTCTGAATTCAAGAGAAAGCATATTCCACAGTTGGCAAGATGTGGCCATGTTGTACCGAAGGCAGCGGAGATGCACTGTGTTCAGTATCGCTTGCGCCAGGCTGTCTGGACTCCACAGTTGGCGCCAATTTTCCTGCCATAACGCTGTCAAAGCAACCTCCCTACTCTAATTTGCGACATTACAGTTTACTGAATTTAATGGGCTATCGATGTCAAACATCGTGTGACGAAAGTAGAAGTGGGGGTATGCATTAGTGAAGTGACTTATGTTCTGATAATTTACATTACTGTTTAATTGACCGATTAGAGATGGTATTACTATCATATACCATTTTTAAATAATTTTCCCCATGAATGTTTTTGCTTTATACCGTCGAGTAACTTCTCAAGCTGGCAATAACCTTTAAATTTCTGTATTTAAGCAACGGGTTTTTGAAGGCAGGACGGCGGTTACAGTTTCTCGCAATGCTACACAGCTAACAAAATGCTCAGGTAATATTAGGGGCCAAATTCCGTCCCTGCTCCTTCCTTTATCTCCCTTGGAATCTCCAGTTTCCACAGATGATAACGTATGTTCTACTTCTTGCCAATGCCCGATCTCAGTCTATAGTTTTGTTGAGCGAGTCTGTTGTGTGAAGCAGCTTTAGCTTTCGTTTATCAATGAATTCACCTTTTTAGTGCATCCTCCTATTTCTATCGTGAGCACGGATTTGTGTTCAAATATTGGGCTGTATTTCAGTCACGTGTTGTAGTTTAAGGAGTGTAATCGCTATTGTTAAGGGTCTGGGTTATGCTGCTATGGCGGCCACTAATACAAATCTAGGGATGTTCGTAAATTCCTCACATTTATTTTGTTTCCAATTTATAAACATTACTTTACTTGTTTGGAATGGGTAAACGCAAGCGGAGAGAAGCGGATTTGTTTCTTGAAATGCTTGGTTTGATATCACTAAACATGATTTTCATCTTTTAGACTTTCAAATTGTTCTATGCACTTCAGTCCGGAACCGCGCAACTGCTACGGTCGCAGGTTCGAATCCTGCCTCGGGCATGGATGTGTGTGATGTCTTTAGGTTGGTTAGGTTTTAGTAGTTCTAAGTTCTAGGGGACTGATGACCTCCGATGTTAGGTCCCATAGTGCTCAGAGCCATTTTTGAACTTGCAAATTCGTACGTGACACTGTTTAGAAATCTGAAAATAACTTGAAAACGTTATCGATTCATGGACTTAAAATGATATATAATACTGAAATGGTTTGGCAATGTTAGAATGAAAAGATACACCAAAATAGTTGTAATTTTGGGATATTTTAAGGGGGACAAAATTACAAACATTTCTTTTTGTGTCTCTGTTCACGCGGTGTTAACGTTGATGTCAAATATGGTGTTATAACAATGTACCATAACTTGCCTACAAAATGCCTTACGATTACATGCAACGATTTCAACCTTTTCGATATACTTTGATAGGCTATGCAGGTAATATTGTATAAAGGTGATGAAATTTGGGTCTCTTAACTTACCCGTATTTCCACTGTCATTTTTATGAGTGAATCTCAGAAGCCGTTGGCGCGGCGAAGACTCTTTCTTTGTTCTAACCGCATGTCCTTATTTGATGCTGTGATGAGCCACTGCAAGCTTAACGGTTTCGCTTAAGCAACGCTCCTCACACGCTCCAAACTGTCTGGCAGAAGTACCGTACGCCACACTCGCAGCTGTTGCTGAAGGCGCAGAGTGCTCGCAGTCCTAGTTGGTTTTTAACTGACCTAAACATATTCTTGTTGTTAACTACCGAGCAGACAAAAGTTTCTATGTTTATTTTTCTTCCTTATTCTGACGATCTTAGCTGCGAGCCGCCCTGCGTGTGGAAGGAACACCAGACTCCTACGTCTTTTATTCTGGATTACTGTCTATAATCTTGTTGCTCAGTTGTAGAGGATACAATATTTGTGTCTCCGAGT
The DNA here is from genome assembly GCF_023898315.1 of Schistocerca nitens. Taxonomy (NCBI): domain Eukaryota; kingdom Metazoa; phylum Arthropoda; class Insecta; order Orthoptera; family Acrididae; genus Schistocerca; species Schistocerca nitens. Next base: position 437,516,313 of record NC_064615.1, on the reverse strand, counting down.
AGCAATAGCGAGCTCAGAGATGTAGGATGTTCTCTAAAGAAGAGTTCCATATCTCCAGCCGTCTGTGATAGCTGTGGAATGAGAATCAACAAGGATACTAAAGAAAGGAATGGATTATCCATATTCCACTATGTGCCCAAGTGCAACAGGAAGCTGACTCAAAACTGTGGAGGAAACGCTCCAATTTGCGACTACCTACTGTTTTTGTTACGGATTTGTTGTATGCTTGTAATACGAGGAGATATACTAAGAGTTAAAGGTTAGGAACAGCAGTATATGAACATGAACAGGAAACATAACAACTCATCCGACAGAGATTAGAATCATCAAATTTACTACGCTCCCTGGGGAAAGGTCTATGACTGGCGTACATTTTCGTTAAACAGAGGTACACAAGCAAATTAAAATAACAAAACAATTCATACGCACATAAAATACGTCTCTTGTCTTCGTTTGTACTTGGATCACCAACATGCTTTTTATACATTCAGGCCTTAGGGAGGTCTCCCTTATTTACATTAGTTCCATATTGATTCTTGTTCATAGATACGTGCGTCGGTAACACTTCGTTTTCATCTGCGATGCGCCGGTACACGACGTCAGTGGTTCTCGATGGCCAGCCGGCGTAGTTCACAAACCGAGCGCTCGACAACGCAGCGCGGCGTCGCAGGGTTTCGGCAGTTACTAGTCTGTCTGTTAATCGCATACACCGCGTGCCATGTTTATTCGAGTGATGGTGTGGAGCTTCCAGCCATAAACCGTTCACTGCACCCACCCCGACCAGGAGAGCACCTGGCACAGTTTTCATCAGAGGACGCAATATTCAACTTGGTGAGTACGGTCAATTGCTATTTTCTACCTTAAAGTGTAGGGCATGCCCATGCTGCATTGTCACAGCACTATAGGCAGTCTCAAGCGTGTATCAGGAAGCAATGAATAAAGTTAAAATGCATTTATGCTCGCTTATTGTAACGTCTGTCCACAAATTTTTAATCATTATCTGTTTATGGACAAGTGATTTATCCAGCTGATATGCACTAACGTCTCTACACCATTAGATTACTACATAGGGATGATTTATAAACTCAGTTAATTTATTTGCTGTAAGTATGTACCACTGAATATGCAGGGTGAAGAAAAATGCCGCACATAGAGGTGGGCGTGCGATTCCTCATCCAGATTCAAGACAAAAGTTTTTCTAGCAAAATCAGATCGGGTGCATTTATATATGAAAACGAGAAGCTGGCAACACTGTTATACCGTTTCGCGCATCGGAATGTACAGAGGAGAGATATAATTAGCAAACACCGCTGTGTTTAACAATTATTATCAAGGAATTAACACACGATGCTAGCGACCGTTTAAATGTCTTAATGCACTTGTGCTTAGAGCCCTGTGGAACAACTTTTGCAGCCATTACGTGACTCATAGTGGACGGCTGATTTTAGGCTCGGCAACCTACTGCCTGTCTGGAAAGTACCGGGAAACTAGCACATTACATTCTCAAGCAGTACATGGTGTATCTCTCCGTGTGAAGGATTCTGGAGTTAAAACTTCCCCTCATTCGTATCTCCGGGAGGGTAACACATTGAGAGTAGATATATTTGAAAGGAGGAATGTTGAAGGATTGCAACATGGAATGTGAGGACACTATCGCAAGCAGGAAGCCTAAAGAATGCAAAACAGGAGATGAAATGGAGCAGATTAGTGTGAAATGTGTGAAATGAGATGGAGAGAGAATGGGGAAATAGAAAGTGGAGATTATAAGCTTTGTTACTCAGGGTAAATCAAGAGTGGTGAAAAAGGATAAGGAATATTGATAGGGCAAAAGCTAAAAAAAAAGGCAATGGTGGTACAATATATTGATGGAAGACTGGTGATGATAAAACTGAAGGGTAGTTCAAAAGATTTGGTGTTAATATAGGTATGTATGCCGACAAGCCAGCACAGAGATGAGGAAATGGAAGAATATAATCAGAAAATACAAGAGCTCATAGAGAAAGAAAATAGAAATGATTGCATTATCGTCATTATGAGGGACTGGAATGGAGTGGTGGGTGAAGGAAGAGATGAAGATACAGTAGGAAAATTTGGACTAGCAATAAGAAATGAGAGAGGTGAACGACTAATTGCTTTCAGTAAAGAAAATTCATTAGCAATGGGTTACACATTGTTTGAACACCACCAAAAGAGACGTGAGACATTGATATCAAATTTCAATAGGAAAGACATCAGTTGGACTATATCCTGATGCAAATAAGGCTTAGGAACTGTTTGAAGAATGCCAAAGCGTATCCAGGACCACAACGCAGTAGTAGGAGAAACACAAGTGAAGTAGAAAAAGTCTCGAGAGGTAAAACAAAAGAAAGACTAAACATAGAAAGACTCAAAGAGGTAGGAAAGGCATCAGATTTGGAAAACAGATTTATGGAAAAATGGGAAAGAGGTAGTGTTGAACAAAGTGTTAATGACAATGGATAAAAATGAGGGAAGGACTCATGGACTCTACCAAAGAAGTACTAGGAATTAGAGCTTCCTAAAGTACCAGGAAAGAATGGATAACAGAAAACATGTTGAAAAAGATGGAAGAGCGGAGAAAGTGGGAAAATGTAGAAACTGAAGAAGGCAATAAGAGATACAGGAAACTGAATAATGAATGAAGAAGAGAAACTGAAGGAGCAAGGGAAAAATTTATGAAACAGAAATGCATCGAAATAGAGATAACGGAGAAAGAGGGAAAGTATGAAATGATGTATAGACTCGCTAGTGAGATAGTTTTTACCATAAAAGAAAGATGAATAATATGAAAATAGAAAGAGCAGATGGTACTCTAGCAGAAGAACCATAGGAGGTTTTGAAGAGATGACAAGAATATATTAAATGTCTGTATAAGGGGGATGAAAAAAAAAAAAAAACAAAATTAAGTTTGAAGTGGAGCAATATGTGCCGGAAGATGGAAAGGCATGTACCATCTTGGAAGCAGAAGCAGAGAAGGAGCTGAAGGAGATGAAGAATAGGAAGGCATGTGGAATTGATGATTTGCCAGCAGAACTTTGAAGAGTTTGGGAAACAAGGCAAGAAAAGAAATGGTCTATCTCTGTAACGAGATATATGACAAAGGGGAATGGCCTGAGGACTTGCATGCAACAGTTATGATACCAACAGAGAAAAAGAGAAACACTACGAAATGTGAAGAGCGTAGGACCGTCAGCCTAATTTCTCATGCAGCTAAAGTGCTGCTGAGAGTGTTGAATTGAAGGCTACATGGCAAGCTGGATAGAGAGATTGCAGAGGAGCAGTTCGGGTTTAGAAGAGGAAAAGGAATAAAAGATGGTATTGGCCTGTTAAGAACTATAGGGGAAAGATATATGGAAAAAGGTAGAGAAATCTTTGCTGTTTTTATTGATTTAAAAAAGGCTTTTGACAGAGTTCAGTGGAAAAAGCTGATGGATATTTTGAAAAGGAAAGGAATAGATTGGAAAGAGAGATGACTGATACAGAATCTATATTTGCACCAGAAAGTAAGGATAAGGACTGGAAAAGAAATGTCAGAAGGAAGCAGCATTGGACGAGATGTTAGAAAAGGTTGTTGCCTTTCCCCATTGTTGTTTAACGCGTACCTTGAAGAGATTATTGCAAAAGACTTAGATGGGAAAAGAGTAATATGTATTGGTGGAAAGAGAATAGAATGTATAAGATTTGCTGATGACATGGTATTAGTGGTAGAGAGTGAGCGTACAGTGAATAACATGCTGAAAGATATGAATGAAGCTTGTGTAGAATATGGGATGCAAATAAACACAGCAAAGACAAAGAGTATGGTCATCAGTACAAGACGCAGACTGTCCAATATTAAACCGGGACAAGCAACCTTTCGCGAAGTATGTGCATTTAAATATCTTGGAAGCACAATAACTGAAGGCTTGAGATTCGAATTGCCATAGCGAGATTCGAATTGCCATAGCGAAGGAGGCATTCAGCAGAAAGAGGAGACCGTTACGTGGCAAATTAGATAAAGGTCTAAGAAAAAGTCTTGCAAAATGTTTTGTCTTGAGTGTGGCACTATATGGGGTAGAAACATGGACGCTGAGACGAGAGGATGAAAAAAGGTTGGAAGCATTTTAGATGTAGATGTGGAGGAGAATGGAGAGGCTAAGCTGGATGGAATGAGTGAGTAATGAAACAGTATCGGAAAGGGTTGGTGAGAGAAGATCTCTTCTGGAGATTATAAGAGAAAGGAAAAAGAACTGGTTGCGATATTCATTGAGAAGGGAGTGTTTGCTAGCAGATGCTTTGGAAGGATTGGTTTGTGGGAGAAGACTGATAGGAAGAAGGAGATACAAGATGACAGACGACATGAAGGGAAGAGGAAATCATGTGGACCAGAAGAGGATGGCAGAAGACCAGACGGCCTGGAGAACTACCATGTGAGAACCCGCCTTTTGGCAGAACACTGATGATGATGATGCCGTTGCATTAGGTAATACCAACATCCCTTTTATATTAAGACTGCTTTCTTGTAACCCTAGCATAGTATTTTGCATCTTTATTAGTGTGTGTGTGTGTGGGGGGGGAGGGTGTAATTCACTTATAAAAATTAAATAAAATTGGAATCAGATCATAAAGTAATCCCACCAGTAAATCCTGTTTGTGAGGTATACGAGATCTTTCAACATTCGAACGTCTTACTGTAGTAACACGGGATGAGACAAAGACAGAATTAATGTCGGCGCAGGCACAATTAAACCCGAACTATTGACCAAACAAGAAAAAGATATGCAGTCCATCTCGAGTGCAAGAGCTCAGTCAGACTGCGTGACTGAAATAGAAAATAGACTTGGCCACTCTTTCTATGTTTCGATACAGTGTATCGATATGTGGAACTGTTTCAGTGTTTCGAAACGGCTGTGGTTCACTGTTTCGAAACAGTGGTGTTTAATTCCGCCCCTGTCTCGGATAACCAGATAACCGGACCAGATTCGATCTCGAGCCAGACACAGAAACTGTATCGTTGTTTCAAAATAAGGCTGTTTCAGTCCACCTCTCCTTCGAATGGACTAATTGTATCGAAACAGGGATTTTTCATTCCGCTCTGTGTCGGACGAGATTCGTGCTCGTCACAGGTACTGAAACACAACATACCACTTCATGAAACACTTTCAAGAGTGTCGAAATCTTTATGACAAGAAACAGCATGAAGCTTAAGATATCCGAAAATAAAGATTCGTTTCTAGCTTACTGTCCTATTCCGAAATGGCGAAACATCTGCTATATAAACACTAACAAAACAATAAAACAACGCATACTATTCACATTCAAAATAATAAATATGTGAAAATCATTTAGTTAAATTACACTTTTTTTATAACATACGCTTCTCTGTTCATGTGCAATAATCATATTAATAAACGCAAGTATTAATAAAAAAAAATGCATAGAGTGAGAGTTATTAGATATATAAATAAATTTGGTGTAGGTATAATTGCAAGCAATTTGTTTGACATATCACTGATAGTGTAATGGTGAACGGGAAGGGCTGGGAAGCATGGTGAATTTATAGTAACGGTTCGAAACACCTTGAAAGACAAAATATTTTTCTGTTATATTCTGTTATTTATTCGAATTATTTGGCGTTATTTGTGAGTCTATAGTCACTGTGCCTATTATCCACAATGATTCCCTTTGTGTTCATACTAACGGAATCTGGGAATCCCAGTAGTATATCCGTTGTTTCTGCAGTTTGTTCCCACCTCCAGTTCCGTTCGTGGTGGTTCTTCTATCTTCAGCTACGGCTGTCCTCAGCCAATTGAAAAGTATGAAAGTCACATGACACGAAAGCAGCGCATTTGCTGCAGGAAATACGAAACTGCCAAGACAGCTAAGTGATAGTTTCATACTTTCTGCGATATGATTAGCGCTCTCGCACCTCATTTGGTTTATATGGACATACTTATACAGTAGACATTCAAGATGATAAAATGTGTAGGGATATTAGATTACAAAACACAAACTGTTTCATTTTTTTCAGAACAGTTACGTGTTTCAGTTTGCCCATCTCTATTGGAAAATATTTCTAACGAGCAAGAGCGTATGACAGGCCCAGTGATTAGCCGACAAAGATAAACATTTAAATGAATAGGGTTGTCACTGATGAAAAAGAATATCGAAAATGGATGACGTTACATTCCAGACTAATAAAGAGGATACAGATAAATGCAAATGCGAGATATTCACCGGTCAGTTTATGAAAGATGTTCACGTGAAAATTGTCAATATGCAGTTCGTAGTAATGGAGGATTCCATGACATCTGAGTTCGAAGAGTGCCATGAAACAGTTGTTAGGTAAATAAACCCAGTGAAACAGGACCTAAGCAGCTTAAATCAAGTCACTGAAGCCGATAGCTTATCCAACAACACATCTGACAAAACTGTTTCAGGCACGAACGGTGTTGCTGCCTTGGGAGCAAGACTGACGTCCCATCAATAAGCAGCTTCTGTTGTCACTAAGACAATACATGGTTTGAGCTGTACTCTGCTAGTGGAATTTTGCCTTGTTCTGGAATGATGTACAAAAGATTAAATCTGAAAGTGGATTTATCCAACGTGAAGGACCTCTATATGAAACGGAGGTTGTAGACACGTGTTCCACCCACGAGAGATTCGAGCGAGCACTTTTAGCAAAATATTGATCATGAGGAATTCAAGAGTGGCTCCAAAAGAAAAGTTCTGTCTGGAGACATTTAAGGAGCACCAAGGCAGCCGATGGAGCTGCTTTCAAAAACAGATAAATGAGGCGGAGTATTGGGATGAGGCCATCACGAAGGCTATGTTGCTGGTCCCAATTTATGACAAGCCAATGAATGCGCCAGACGAGAATGTAGCAACACTTTTGTTAGTTGTTGACAACAAAGACTTAATTCACAAAGATGCACAGGCTGCACAAACCACGCAACCACATAACCATAAAAATCGGCATTCCGACCAATCACGGAACAGATACTGCCACTGCGAACAAAGAGAGTTAAACGACCACTCGCGCTCACACAGTTACAGTTCTCGTCGTGAGGGGTAAGACAGGCCAGATCGCATTTTAGATAACTGTCGTTCCAACCGAAGGGGACACGTTCACTGTCATGATTGGCATGGTCGTCGGTTTGGAAGCTATGTTCATGTAGCAGAGGTCACTTGCGGCAGACAAGCTAATTGAGACTGGAAGGTGCCCCACTGAGCTACGGTGATAGGATGGCGTGGCTATGATAGAGGGATTATGTCAGGAACTTAACAGAAGAGATGAGCACGCAGAACACAATGAGCAGTCCGCAGTTAAGGCTGGCATTAGTCGATGACTTGTCACGGTAATTATAGAAACAGGCGCACACCTCGTTGCGGTATCGGCAGGGTTGTTCCAACGTCTCTGTGAGCCAAAGAATGTACCCACCTTCTCCATCACTGGTTGTATGATCGTGGGAGCAAAAAGCCGCAAGTCCGAAAAAGCTAAGAATCGAACCCTGATGGATCTCAAAGTAGGGGAATGAGCGTGTCATACCCGTTTCTCATGGTAGATGACCTCACCAGTAAATACATTGTCGATATTGATGTGGTGGCCGAGCGGTTCTAGGCGCAATAGTCTGGAACCGCGCGACCGCTACGGTGGCAGGTTCGAATCCTGCCGCGGGCATGGATGTGTGTGATGTCTTTAGGTTAGTTAGGTTTAAGTAGTTCTAAGTTCTAGGGGACTGATGAACACAGAAGTTAAGTCCCATAGTGCTCAGAGCCATTTGGACAGTTTTTTGATATTGATCTTTTGGACGAGTAGGACGCAGAGCCCGACCTCTCTGCCGGTAAGCTGGTTCTGACGTCGGACAGATTTCATCATTGCACAGCACGCCATGGCAAGTTTTTTCAGAGTGTACAAATACGGTAAGTGGCTGAGCTCAGCGGCCAAAAGCCGCAATGTGAACATAATCTGAGTGCAAACCAGCCCTATGTCGTGAAAGATAAATACAGAACTCTTAGTGTCTCCGTGCTTCGCTGGCAGTTGAGTTGGGACAGATATTAGAAGTCTTCTCTGCAGTCTTTAATGAACGTCCAGGAATCACATGAGGATACGTATACAAAGTCGATTTGCACCAGCACGGAACATTTTGTGACGGTTTTATCGTTTCACCTTGGTCAAAGCGCACAGCAGTTATTTAAGGAATCCATGCGAATTACAGGTCTATGTTCGTATCAAGACTTCAAGCGAGGTGAAATATAGTAGGGGCTGCATATATAGATAAGTTATTAAGTTTTGGTCATTCCCAGGGTTCACACATCAGTTGTGTGAGTCTGATATTTGTATGTGGTGTACTTGTCTTATTTTGGTAAATATAAAATGTAAGACTCTACAAGTAATGTAAATACTAAGTATTCTATGGAAACTCTGCAGTACAGTTATTGTGTACTCATTTTAGTGAAATTCTGTTCAGTACAGTTTAGGGCAGGATAGTTGATCCGATGACGTATGCATATATTAACACTCTGTCCTAACGCCACAAAGTCTTTGCACCATGATTCGTTAGTGCTCTGTTTGTTGATATTTCCTACATGCAGGGATCACAGCGTGTTGATGGAGAGAAAATTGTGAATTTGGCACTGTCGCAGATTCGGTGTGAATTGTGAGCATGAATCAGTCAGCTATGAGGGAACATGCATAATGCTTTTACGTAATTAATTATAAATACAGGTTGAAGAAAAAATGCCGCCCTTGGCTGTCAGAATGCAATTCCTCATCTTGATTCAAGACATAAATGTATGTAGCAAAACTTGGTCACGCCAACAGGTTTAATAGATAAGCGATTTAAAAAAAATAATTAAAAAAAGAACGAGGCTTTGGCAATGCTGTAACTGCGTTCAACGTTACTAAGAACAGAGAACGGGCAGAATGCATTCGTTCACCACTCAATAACGTATTAATTTCAGTTCGTGCCTGCTGTGAAAGTGCCACTGTGGATCACCTGCAATAATAAACAGAATAGATCACCTCGTTGCAATTTCAAAATTTAACAGGTCATAACTCCTACATAAATAAAGAAGTCTTCACATTTTTTATTCCTGAGAAGGAGGCAGGTCGAAATGATGTGTTACATGGCCCCCTTCCCATTTGAAACACGTAACCAAATCCAATACGGCAGGTTTCAAGATGGCCGCCGCCGTCGACATGGTTACTGTAAGTTGCGCCTCCACCTACAGACACCCCGTACGAGACACCATTATGATTCCTCACAACGTTCGGCTTTTTCCTCACCCTGTATATTAACAATGACAGAGATTAGTGTGAACTATCAATGGTGAATGCACATAAGCAAAGTACATGACATATTTTACAATAGACATTACGCCTACTGAGTGTATATAATTTACTGTTATCGTGATATTTAGTTTCAATTCAAATACACAGCAAAAACGATCAGAGGCAAAAGTTCGAAGCTGTGGAAAACTTAAGAGACTCATGAAACTGCGTCAACGACCCTATGCTATTAAGCTATTTTCCAGTTTTTTTTCCAGATTACGTGAAATTGATATTAAAACCAATCCGAGTTTTGGGACGGAATTAAGTTACTGTACTAAGCAAAAATGTTACTGTACATTAAAAATAAGAGAATTTGCCGCTTTTTTCAGATATTAATGATTCGTCCTGGAAAACGAAGCTACATCCGAGCAGCTGAAGAGGTAATTGCGGTCGTAACCAATCAAAAATCAAATTATCCATAGTTAATGGGGCATATTGCCAATTTCCCACTCATATTGTCTCATTTCTGGGGCAAAATATAGGACACTGAAAGCCGAACTGAGATATCGGTTGGAAACGAGTAATATAATTGCGCAAAATGTAGAGTGCCTTTCAGCTAATATCATGCTGGTAACGTTTTAAACTATTGCGGCCTTTCTTGTTAGCTAGTATTGTGTACTGTGCAGTTCGTACCGGTTTGAAGAATAAAAAACTTGGAGGTGTAAAGGACATTCATTAGTGGTACATACGACAATATCAATGTTTTCTCGGAGACTTTCGAGATGGAATGCTTCAATATAACCTTCTCCATTTACCAGCAGCGACGTTTAGAATAAAACACTCCATCTTTCGGTAGCTGTCTCCGCCTTTGCAATCAGGTCTTAAAATGACAGTCAGTGATGTGGCTTGTAAATCGAGAAGATTTTTTCATTTTATTGTTTATTTTCAACCGAAAATGGTTTGTTTTCTTCCTACACTCATAAGTCGTCTCAGTAGCTACACTTACACCTACACGTACACTTACAAATGGCTCTGAGCACTATGTACACGTACACTTACACTTTGTCCATTCTCAACTATATGTTTGAATGACCTCAATGTAAGGACACTATTACGCTGGTACCTTTAAACGAACAGCTTTTGACTACTACCTCACCAGATATGGATCGTTTACAAGTTGCTACGAAAAGGTTGTTATTATTATTATTTGTAGTACGCACTTGCTTTGTTAAGTTACCGCCATAAAACATGAAGCTCATCTCATTCTTAGGAATACTCAGCAATCTTTAAAGCAGAGAACAACTCTCAAGATTTCGAAACTTTTAACCACTGGAGATCTTTCCCACGGGACAATATGAATGACGAACTTGAAGCGGAACAATATCACCCATGCCACAGATTCAGTTAAATCACATAGAGCTTTCTCCCGTACCGAAGTAAACACTACTATTTTTGAGCATTCCCCCTCATAGCTGTTACTACTCTACGAGGCTGAAGAGAAAATTCTTCGGCTGACATCGTTACTCTTTAGTTCTCTGTTTATTGTCTAAAGTGCGGAGATCTGGACGTTTCGCAGTGTCACTTGCGTCAAAATATTTTCCAGGAATAAAATTTTAATATGTTCATTCGTAAGGATATTAGCTAAAAAATAGTGAAAATTAGGTTGACGCTCCAAAAATTTCCTTCTCAAAAAATCAGACTGGTAGTTGAAAAGGTTTTATTTATTTATTTTTTCACGATCTTGCTGTCACGTATCTTCTAATCCCTGCTAGGTCATAAAACTCACTTCGTCTTCGTCAGACGTTCCATTACTCTCTGCTGTGTAATCAGTAAGTAGGGGAACATTTACGTCCCAGAAAACATTGGATATTGCTCTTTCGGGAGGTGAAAGTAAACTGTTCCTATTTGATCAACTGCTGTAACTTGCCTTCCATTAGAAGATCCATGTCGCACCCACAGTAATAAATCTGTGCATACAATCAGATGTATTCTCTTTAAAACTGTCGAACGTTTCTAAGATGTTAGGTATGGTATCAACATACGCGGAATAAAAATTTCTCAGAGCTTTGTCATACCAGTTCTTCCTCACGAAATTTATCATGCTCCTTCTCCTGATGCTCATACTTACCCAGTTAAGTATGTAATAACCCTTTCTATTACAATCGTCGGTTGTTGACTATAACAGGGTACTGATGGGTACAAAATAACTCGACACAACACTGCTGAATGGCAACGCGTGGTGAGCAGCTACACTATCCAGAATTAGTCACCTACAATGAGATAAAGTTTTTAGAGTATGAAAAAATCTTTGATCACAATATTTTTTCCTTTACTTCATTACCATCTTCGATCTACACAGTCGTCATCAGATCTGTCTAAAGTTAAAAAAGAAGATTAAAACTTATCACAGTGACCCTTACAATTGTACAAAACAGTACAGGAATTAGCTTTTAATCTTTTTGTTTCTTGTTTTTGATGATGATTATATGGCTGAATAGACCATTCGTAGCAGATCAGTATGTTTTATCCCAATGCCAGGGACCATTCATAATAGCTCTTAGAGAATCATGTGCTTCACTGATCCGCTTTTCTCTCGCTTCTGCGTCCATATTACGTGACTAACATTTACAACAAATGTATGAAGTAAATATTGTTCACCTCGGTTGATCTATAAAATTTCAGTAAAAATCAATTGCCTTAATAGTAAAATTGGCAAGTGTTTTATTAGTTAGGCCGTCAGTTATATCTGATGCTGCAGTGTACCTTACCATGTTTACTTCTCAATACCACGGCAACGTTCGGTACAACTCTTATTGTGTTATAAAAGTGAGGTCTAGAAGCGAACACGTATCGAAATCATTTCACTCGCAGTCTCTTACCGCGCCGCCTCCACTAAAGTCAAAATGTTACCGTCGTATCTGCATATGTAAGGCTGGAATTTCGGTTCGTCAGTCCGACACATGCTGAATGGCGTTGTTTGTTAATTTCTTGAGAAACATATGAAGAAACATATGAATTGAAAACGGCGCGGTATTCATCTTGAGGTAAATCTTCAATGTGACATTGATGTTCATGCTGTTGGTGTGGTCGTTCGAGATAACATCAAGCGAATGAGAATCTCCACAGCGATTGAACACGATCACTTTTTTCTGAAAATTGCCACACGATCACAAGGCATAATTCACGACCGGGTACCTCAAGGTTTTCATTTCCTTTAACGCCAAATAAGGGCCACGTCAAGACAGATATTTAAATTTCATTTGCCTCAAACTTCTCCAACTAGTCTTTGATTTTCTCAGAAAGATCTCCTTTCATCAGACCATTTGACTGGTTGATTTCCTGTTTACCTTATCTTCCCCAAAAAACTTATAACTTCTTCAGTTGTAGACTCCTTTTGTCTCGGTAGCCTTAATTGCACATCTTTAGAGAAATATTTTCTCATTATTCGGATTTCTCACTTTATGTTTTTCAGTTTTTCAGTACTGATTTTTAATTGGTTCTTTTTTTATTTGTTGTATTTATTTATTTATTTCGGAGTGCCACTTCCCCCCTATGTCCTCAATAGTTTGCTTGGTGCATTCCAGTCTCTGTCACTATCTCCAGACATTTATAAGCGAATGGCATTCACAATCAATGAAGAGTTTAACATTGTAACAAATGGCTATGAAATTGTCATACCATTTTTTTAAAATCAATTATCATATGAGACGCAATACTACAAAAGGTTTCTAATTCACAGCAACTATTCCGTTGCACATGTGAAGATGAACTCTAGTTGGCGGCAAGACAGTGTCATAGAACACTTATTTAAGTACTGCAGTAGCGGAATAATTCGAAGAGTATCTATTATTTGCCACCGACGATGAAGAAGAAATGGCAAAGAGGACGTAACAGCTGCTGATACATTATCCCAAACACACCGTTCGTACAAAGACGTCCCAGTTTCTTACTGCATCGGCCCCGTCTATCGGATTACAAAACGTGACACCCGCAAAACTGAGATTCCTTTCGTATGCATCAGGTCTAGGGGCCGTGAGGCTTTTAGCATTCGTCGTGTTTCCACTAAAAGCGAAATACAGATTTCATTTAGTGTTTGTCAAAGAGACGGTGGGCTTCCTTCCCCCGTGTGCAATAAGAAGGGAGGGGCAGACAGGAGTTTCGCATTTTCGTCTTCTGCCACAGTAAGAGCTCCAGTTTCCTCCGGCGAACGAGCCTCAGGTGTGGTTGGGGAGAAGTGACATCCGCACCTGCCCCAGATTCCATTAGGCTCACCTCTTTCGCTTCTACACTCTTGGCTCCTTCTCTTTTCAGAGTATCACGATATGTCTTATACAGTTTCTATCAAGTCATGGAGTTGCATAAGTTCTGGCACTTACTGGTCCGTTCTGGAACAACAGTTGTTACATAACTATCCACTGTTATTTCTATACTGGCATTAATTTCCAACAAGTTCTCAAATGAAAGTAACAAACTTATGTCTTTCCTCTGATCGATTTTCCAGCACCCTGGACTCAAACGTGACGGCTGTGACTGAACCAGTTTTTACTTTGAAAATAATTTACGTATGCTCAGGAGACGTAGAGGAAAAATGTCTTGTACTCTGGTTATCTGCAGACTGAATAATTCAAAACGTGAAGAAAATGTAAAATCTAACAGTTTCGCCATACAATTTATTTTAACGGTTCATAGTTATAATTTAACGTAAAAAGGTAAGCTACTTCATTATATCTGTTTCCATTGTTTATTTATTTATGAAGCAAGAACAGCATATTTGCTGTAGATCTTATCTTACATAGCATCAGTGACTACATGCAGGCTAATGACGTTCCTGTCACAGTCATTTTTTGTACGTTATTTTACAACATGATTACCCACACACAGACACCGAAGACGAGAAAATACTTAAAGCGTTCCCTCCTCCAACCTTCAAGCACGGTTTTGTATACAGACGGTCGCTGTTTACAGACCGTCAATAATTATTTCTTTTGACATTGGTGGTTTTCAAGTAATTTACAAGTGGTAGTACTGCAACCTCCACTGGGTTCTGTGCGGGAAATCACGGATTCGTACCTCGCTTTTGAAGTTTTGCCATTTTTTATTATCAACAAAGTGGAACATACGAGTATATCAACTGCCATTCCTGATCGAGCGTGAGTCGACGAACAAAAATTTATATATTTCACTCTTTCCAAGCACAATAACCAACAGTTTCAAAGTCGATAATTTACAAATCTTCGCTCTTCCCCGTTGTTGGAATAGCGATTTCCCTGCACGATTTGTGACCAACAACGCTACTTTTTTTATTTTTGGATTGATAAGCAATAAATGCACATTCAGAAGTATCGGACATTGCAGTACTACTTTATTCGAAGTAAGTCCTTAGAGACGAGACTTATACTAATTACACAATCAACAAGTAGTACTGCACACGACCAAACTCAGGTAAATATCTCCGTCTCGTTCAAATGATTCAAATGGCTCTGAGGACTATGGGACTTAAGGGGCTCCGGAACGCCCTATACTTGCAATGTTAAAATAACGCTTATAAATTACATCTTTCCTCACAAAGTATTTTAGGTAGGAAGTTGTACTTTTTACAGATTATTTATTGGAATATGGGCTACAACTTAACTCAGGGATTTTACAAAATTTTAGTTCAGTTATTAAAGATGATTTTTTTTCAATTGTAATGAAAATTCACAACATTTTTTTGCAATTTTTTATTTATATATTCAAAAATATACAGTTTTTTGGAAAAAGGCTGTGTTAAATTATGCAGAAGGTACTGTGTAACATTTACTGAAAGTTTGAAACAAATATGTTTGGAAGATCCTTAGAAAACATGTAATTAGTATGAGAAAATAAAAGTTTTGGGAATCGAGCGACAATGATTGGATTAACTTTTTAGTGCATTCCTGGTCCATAGGATGGATTATCTTCATCCTCTGCAAACTCCTCCTCCAGCTTCCTCTTGTTCCTCCTCCTGTTTACTCTTGCTTGTATTTCTAGACTCTTTACAGCCCTGTCTGCAGCCCGAAGGCGTTTCTTGTCTAAAGCAAGCATCGCTCGTACCATGTTAGAACCTATCTTCATTCCCATATTTCTAAATACCTTTGGCTTTCCAACATTTCTCCTTTTCTTAAAAGCCTTCAGAGGATTTCTAATAACTTTACTTTTACTCATTATTATACTTCAACAAAACAGAGACTCAAGAAACAGAATTAATTACGAATATTTTCGAGATAACGACAGAGTAAATAAACATGAAACAATCGACAATCACACCAGCGATATATATTGAACCATCACAGGTTAGCCACAACACATACTTTATCTCACATCACTAAAATGTAGCCCGCATCTCGTGATCCTGCGGTAGCGTCCTCGCTTCCCACGCCCGGGTTCCCGGGTTCGATTCCCGGCGGGGTCAGGGATTTTCTCTGCCTCGTGATGGCTGGGTGTTGTGTGCTGTCCTTAGGTTAGTTAGGTTTAAGTAGTTTTAAGTTCTAGGGGACTTATGACCACAGCAGTTGAGTCCCATAGTGCTCAGAGCCATTTTTTGAACTAAAATGTACCTGATGAACACGGACGTTAATAATAACACCATTTGACAGCAGTTTAACAGCGCCACAGTGGGTCACGCCCATGTAGAACATATTTCAAAAAAAATTTAAAAATAGTTTTAGTCTTCGGAATTGAATAAATTATATATCTATTAAAAGGTAATAGTCTGCAGATTCAGAAAACGCAAAAAAGTAAAAATTGAACTTTTCATGATTTTGAGCCTTTCCGGAGCTCCTTAACATCTGAGGTCATCAGCCCCTAGAACTCAGAACTACTTAAACCTAACTAACCTAAGGACATCACACACATACATGCCCGAGGCAGGATTCGAACCTGCGACCGTAGCTGTTGCGCGGTTTCAAACTGAAGCGCCTAGCACCGCTCGGCCACACCGGCCGGCCCGTCTCTTTCAGATCGAATTTCCGTATACATGCGTTTCTCAGATAGTCAGTGCCAATATTCAGGAGTTGCGTTTCGTCTGTCCTAAATATCGCATTAACCATTGCTCGCGGTTTGGAATCATAGATGGTAGATAAAAATGGCAACGCAAGTCTACTGCTAGCTAGTGCGTTACCGTGAACTCAAATCCATTTTACGATAATTTCACCAAATGTCCTTTACTTCAATCCGCGTGACTAATCAAAGTGCATACAGCTCAGTCAATATAGAAAAAATATATGTGATGTTTATTTCTGAGTATACGTTGAATGGCAGTGACGATAAATGCATAGTGAGGGGTATATCCTCACAATGCCAGTTTACTGTAGTAAAGTTTCTCTAACATCTTCCACAGAACGGTAGTAAGTATCGACTGAAAAGACAGAATACGTGATCAATGAAAGCACCACACCAAAAATTTTAAGAACCAATTATGGTAGCACCAAGGAAAAAGACAACATTACATATTTTGCCGCAGGAGAGGAGTTCGTGGCACGGCTCATCAACAAGACGACTAACAAACCTCTTTGATAGTAACACAATTTTCTTTTCTCACAACTCACCAATGAACATAGTCAGTCCGCAGCTCGTGGTCGTGCGGTAGCGTTCTCGCTTCCCACGCCCGGGTTCCCGGGTTCGATTCCCGGCGGGGTCAGGGATTTTCTCTGCCTCGTGATGACTGGGTATTGTGTGATGTCCTTAGGTTAGTTAGGTTTAAGTAGTTCTACGTTCTAGGGGACTGATGACCTCAGATGTTAAGTCCCATAGTGCTCAGAGCCATTTGAACATAGTCAAATTTCATTAGGAGTCTTAAAAACATCCGATGACAGAAAGCAAAGAATTCCATCGTATAATGGGCAAGCATATTGTAGACATATGAAATAAATTATAACTATTAAATTAGAGTCAACAGTCCTATTCACATAATATATTGCGTTACATGCTGATGAACAAGAGTGTTACTTATGAACAACATACTTATAAACAGTAGATTGCATGTGTAAGGATATATTCTTCATAATCGATACTAACTTTGATCGGAAGATGACCTTCAGTTAAATTATACCTACAAATATTTGATCTGACATCATCTGAAAGGTTGTGCAAAGCTCTTCTCGAGGCCATCGGTAACTTATATTTACAACCTTTTTCATAATGAAGCAAGTGATCGATAGAGGCGCGTCTTACTCCATCATATACATTGAAGCGCCAACGAAACTGGCTGAGGCATGCGTATACAAATACAAAGACATATAAATAGTCTGAATACGGCGCTGTGGATGGCAACGCCAATATAACACAACAAGAGTCTGGCGCAGTTGTTAGATCGGTTACTGCAGCTACAATGGCAGGTTATCGAGATTTAAGTGAGTTTGAATGGCCGGCCGAAGTGGCCGTGCGGTTAAAGGCGCTGCAGTCTGGAACCGCAAGACCGCTACGGTCGCAGGTTCGAATCCTGCCTTGGGCATGGATGTTTGTGATGTCCTTAGGTTAGTTAGGTTTAACTAGTTCTAAGTTCTAGGGGACTAATAACCTCAGCAGTTGAGTCCCATAGTGCTCAGAGCCATTTTTTGAGTTTGAATGTGATGTTATAGTCAGCGTACGAGCAATAAGACACAGCATCTCCGAGGTAGCGATGGGGATTTTCCCGTACGACCATTTCACGAGTGTACCGTGAATATCAGGTGTCCGGTAAAACATCAATTCTCCGACATCGCTGCAACCGGAAGAAGATCCTGCAAGGACGGGACCAACGACGAATGAAGAGAATAGTTCAACGTGACAAGTGGAATCCTTCCGCAAATTGCTGCAGATTTCAATACTCGACCATCAACAAGTCGGGGTATGTCAGCGTGCGAGCCATTCAACGTAACATCATCGATATGGGCGTTCGGAGCCGGAGGCCCACTCGTGCGTGTACGCTTGATGACTGCACTACACAAAGCTTTACGCCTCGCCTGGGCCCGTCAACACCGAAATTGGACATTTGATGACTGGAAACATGTTGCCTGGTCGGACGAGTCTGGCTTCAAATTTATCGAGCGGACAGACTTGTACGGGTATGGAGACAACCTCCTGAATCCATGGACCCTGCGTGTCAGCAAGGGACTGTTAAGCTGGCATAGATTCTGTAGGGCGTGTGCAGTTGGAGTGATATGGGACCCCTGATACATCTAGATACGACACTGGCAGGTGACACGTACGTAAGCATCCTGTCTGATTAACGGCATTCCTGTCCATTGTGCATTCCGACGCACTTGGACAATTCCAGCAGGACTTTGCGACACCCCACACGTCCAGAATTGCTACAAAGTGGCTCGAGGAACACTCTTCTGAGTTCAAACACTTCCGCTGGGCGCCAAACGCCAGACATGAACATTATTGAGCACATCTGGGATGCCTTACAACGTGCTGTTTAGAAGAGATCTCCACCCCTCGTACTCTTACAGATTTATGGACAGCCCTGTAGGATTCATGGTGTCAGTTCCCTTCAGCACGGCTTCATACATTAGTCAAGTCCATGCTACATCGTGTTGCTGCACTTGTTCGTGGTCGTGGGGGCTCTACACTATATTAGGCAGGTGTACCAGTTTCTTTGGCTCTTCAGTGTAGAGCAAGTCTACTTCATTAGCAGGAACAAAGCAGTAAGGGGATTTAATCAACGTTACACTGACAACTATTTAATTAACGTTACCTTGACATATGTAACTAGTGATTTATGTTCCGACAGTTAAATCTTCACCTAACTATTGTAAGATTTCAACGTATCCGAGGTTGTCAAGTCGTAAATCAAGTATTTCAGGTAATCTGACACTCCATTTTCGTTTAAATGGACACATGGAATAGGCGTATTTGATAATGTGGTCAGGCAAACGCCTGTTTGTTATTGAATTAGGCTTTCGAGTCTTAGCGAGCATACATATACTAAATTACTACACTACGTGCTGGACGTAACACTTCATGGGTTAACGTTTCGCTCCCTGCGTTTAGTCAGCGCAGTTCTTGCTCTATGACATCGCAATGTTTCCAGTACGATTGATACCCACTGGTATTGTAGCCAGACGACGCCATCGTGTCCTTGGAGTGTACCTTAAACGGTTTCGTAAAAGACGGGAGCGATGGGAAGGTTCATTGCTTTTGCTGAAAGTTCAGTCTGCTCCTGGGTGCTGGTAGACTAGCAGATCGTTCACCTCAGCGGTATGGGCATTACTCACTGAAGGTAATGTAACGGGGTTGAACATGAGGAAGAAGTTTCTCAGAATGTACGTCCATAGAACAGCATTGGGCGGGAGTGAATGCTGGAGGGCAGGAAGAAACTGAAAACGGACAGAATTTAATACATACGAATTTATACGAGGGTTGGAACTTTAATAGTGTAAACTATTTACTTACGGCTCGTACAAAATAGATACGTGTTTGAAAGTTTTACTGACATTCAAAGTAGTCATCAGCATTGTGTATGACCCGTTGCCAGTGATGTGGAAACGTAGGATACTCTTAGCAGTGCCAGTTGTGTTGACAGTTCGAGCGGCGCAGTCTATTGCCCGACGAATTTGTAGCAGTTCTGAAGCGAATGCCCTGAAGTGTTTCTATCAGTTTAGAAATCGAGTTGAACTCGCGATAGCTTAAGTAAGGGGAGAACAGTAAGTGGTATGGCACTAACCTCCCCCATCAGTCAAACAAATCAGTAACAAATCATTCTGAAATCAGTAACATCTTGAACTGTACATGCTTGAGCATTATCCTGCAAAATGATGGTCAGTACCTGCAGAAAGTGTCATCTCTTCTGTCTCTATGCTGTTCATTTTTGGAAGACAACCTACGACCAGCTTAGAGACAAAAGTGATGACACTCTTGCAGGACCTGACCATCATTTTGCAGGATAATGCTCAAGCAAGTACAGTGAAAGCTGTTACTGATTTGTTTGACTGAGAGGGTTGCTACATGCTATACCACTTACTGCACTCCCCTGACTTAAGCCCTCATAAGTTCAGCTTGATTTCTAAACTGAAGGAAACACTTCACGGCATTCGCTTCAGAACTGCTGCAAATTCATCGAGCAGTAGACCGCGCCGCTCGAATTGTCAACACAACTGGAACTGCTAAGAGTATCCTACGAATTCCACATCTCTGGCAGCGGCTCATACACAATGCTGGTGACTACTTTGAAGGTCAGTAAAACTTTGAAACACGTATCTATTTTGTACGAGCTGTAAATAAATAGTTACCACTGTTAAAGTGACAACTCTCGTATATTGATAATTTCTGGTATTGTGTTACGGAACATGCTGAAAGTTCAGTGACCTGATAAGACGAAAAATGAAATGTTTCTCTGCAGAATCGGCAAGGAAAGTATTGTGTGGGGAATATCGAACAGACGAAAGGACAGAATGACAGGACACCTGTGAAAAGTCGAGGCATAATTTTCATGGCACTAGCGGAAAAATGATGACCCCTCACCTCTCAAAATGTCTCTGCCGGCTGTAGAATATCGGGCCAGATCTGTGCATTGTGGTTCCTTTTACAGCCATATGAGTCACGAGTTTGCTCAAGTGACAAATCACTTGTCTCAGCAGGAGTGCCCACTGGCGTGTTAATGTGCAATTTGAGTTTAGCAGTGTGGATTCGCCTTCTGTCCTGCAATTAAGCCTCCCGTGAGTTCGTCTATTCTTTATGCAAATAAGAAGACAAACACGCTATGTGGCCACATACTTCATAAGGGCCCATTACAACTGATTCTGGTGGTGGCAGCTTTCGGCACGAGAGAAATCCATGTCTTCCCTCGGGAGCAGAGAATCTGATGATCTGAGCGTCATCAAACACACTGGTACTGTGAGTTTTAGCTACACCGGCGACCAGTGAAAGAGCTATTGTCGTTGCAATCAGATGACATACTGAGAGACTCCGGTCTCCGTGTGGAAGGAAGTATTCTCTGCCCAACAAGCAATCATCTGTAATTCAGTTTTCCATGAGTGTTCAACGTTTGTAATTTTCGTTACACTGCCGATAACTTCATCTTTAACATTATAACTAAACAGGACGTATTGAATACAACACTTTCCTCGTTGATCCTTTTTTCAAAACAAACTTTAACCATTAGAATACTTAATTATTAACATAAATTTCGTTAGAGGTTGCACGTGTTTGTAGCTTATAGAGTACGGTTATTTGTATTATTGACACTCTGGCTTCAGTCTCTAAATTTAACTTTTGTGTTTTAGTTCAACGCGGTTCGGAGCTAAAACTTCGTCCTGTAGGATCTGATATTGACTTTTTTGCGGATACGTCCGCTGCAATTTATCAGCTTCATTTCACCGCAAAATGTTTATCTTCTGCATCGGTGGAAAACTTCCACATTTGCGATTAAACTTCAAATATTTGTACTACTTTCATCACTGTACTGTGTAACGTCAAAAGCAAACATACTGGCCCACTGCAGATAAGGCGGCAGGAAATTCATACCATTTCGTAACAGCGTCATGTACACTACTTACCGCTACAAGTGACTCATTCTGAGATTCTAATTTCAGTTCCAGTCCATCTGATTACAACATAAGCAAGGAGTAAGTGCTGTGAGTGTTACGTTTCGTGCTTAGTGCATTGCTTTTATTTAACTGCATTGTAAACATCCAGACCAAATATCACCATGGAAAACTTCAGCAATCTTCTGCAGCGTAAGTGCTCACGCAAAACTGATTCATTATCCTCAAGATCAAAAGGTGAAAAACTTACGAAATTGTGAAGTAACACAAATTTTTATACTATCTGACTCAAGGGACAAAATTTGAAATATAATATAGATAGTTGATTGATTACTGAGCAGTAGCCGGCCGGAGTAGCCGAGCGGTTCTAGGCGCTACAGTCTGGAACCGCGCGACCCTACGGTCGCAGGTTCGAATCCTGCCTCGGGAATGGATGTGTGTGATGTCCTTAGGTTAGTTAGGTTTAAGTAGTTCTAAGTTCTAGGGGACTGATGACCTCAGCAGTTAAGTCTCATAGTGCTCAGAGCCATTTGAACCATTTAGCAACATCTAGAACTGATGTAGTACTATGGATGGTCACATTAAACGAGGCTATTGTGCCATTGTGGGAAAAATTTATCAGCAGGCTTGGATAAATTCGGAACACGCTGGCTTTAACGAAAGAGTTTAGTGCCTGTGTTCGTCTGTCTTCATGTGTCGCTGAAAAAAAATTGTAATATACCTGCTGAATTTCAGCCAATTGTTGATGGCTGTCCCGGAAAGGGCTAAAGAATAATAGCTAGCAAAAAAAAAAAATCGAGAACTAAAACAAACTTGGGACGTAGCTGTTATCTTTAAAAACTATAAACCAACAGAAAAATATAACTGCAGTAAACGTAGGAGGGTAAGATCAATAATTTACGCATAATAGCTGCCACGGAAGACGGCCAGGCAAACAAACAGGAAAAAGGGCTCCCTGGTCTACCTCTTGTTGCAGAAGGAACTATAGCAGTAAGAGATCTACGGTTCGAATTTCATCTGTTGCATAGTGATTTCAGTATAATCTTGGTGCTGTCATTCTGCCTAGGTATCCAATGGTGAAAAAATACCGTGATGGCTCCTTGACGTAACTGTTCAATGATAATGTTGAGAACATGAACCTCATACGTGTCTAGAATCGTATTCTTAAACAAAACGAAGAAACGAGACCTATATAGTGAAAATACCTTCGGCAAAGCTGCACATTTGTGTTGGTTCGTTTTTTAACTACATTACCATGTATTTACTCGGCCCAGAGTACCAGTCTACGAGTAGGACGTATCTATTCTTCCTTCAGGATAGTGGGAAGTTTAGGTACAATGACGGAGGTGGATAACAATCATACATCCTTCTCTCCAAAGTAGACAACAAATTCATAGTAATGTTGAAATCTGATGACTGAGGTGCCCATGGGAGATGCGAAAATGCATCCACGTGCGATTAAAGGCATTCCTGGACGATGCCAGCTGGTTGGACAAGGGCATTGTCGTCTTGGGACACAGAATTGTTTTGGGGAACGAAGTTATACCATGGGATGGACCTTCTCCGCCAATATGGTCACATAATCATTGTCAGTAATGCGACCCTGCACAATAACCATGGGGGCAATGGAAAACAAAGATGTGGCTACCCAAATGATCACCAAAGCCTCGCCACGTTTCATTCTTAGGAAGTAAGCTTGGCCATAAGTTAGAAACAGTGTGAAACAAGTCTCATTTGACCAAATGACATTACTCCATTGGTCCATAGCCCAGGTTTTATAACTTGTAGCTCGTTTACCCGTTCTAGTCATTTGCATCTCTGAGGAGTAATTTCGGGGTTCCACCTTGCCCTGTAATTACCTGCTTATAAAGCTACCTTCGTGTTTTCTGGCGCTGGCGGGGTTCACAAGTGCGATACTTGGTTCAGCTGTCGTTCCATTAGTTTTCATCACGATCCGCTTTAACGACGGTCTGTCAGGACCACTCAACACTCACTCTCGTTCGCGTTGTGACTTAGCGGCTGATGGCTTTCCACTTTCCCTGCAGGCAGTGTTAATATTGGATACGGCGACTCCCGAAACACGATATTGGGGAGCTTGGTTACGGAAACACCCACCACATGAGCATCAACAATTTTCCCTGTGTGGCGAAACAAGTGCTGTATCATTTGAGAGTTACAGACGCGAGCGAAAGTGCCGGGACTTACCCAAGTTCACTGCTAGTACGTCACCACAAAAAGTCTGTGCGTAGCACGTAAATGCTGCACCATAATTTAAGAATTAAATTAAAAGTTAAACTTGCTTTTCCAAACATTGTCAGCATCTGCTTTAGTATATTAATGTTTAAAATGTCAAACCTCAAAGTGACCGAATGAATATTTTCGCTATATACATCGTTTTAAGAAAAAAATAAGTGGCGCGAAATAATAAAACTAGGAACCCAAAAATTGGTCATAATGTGCAGATGTGTGTCAAAATGAACTGGTACAAGTCTCAACGTGATTAAAGCAATATTTTGTCTGGAATACAAGTTTTTAATAAAAAATTGAAGGCGCTAAATATTGTACTTATAAATACGAAAATTTGTATGAAGCTTCAGTTTAGTATAAAAACGTTAATTATGTAACCCCATTGAGCTACCTCTAATAATTTTACAGTAATCTACTGAGACCTAAATTTTGACCAAAAATGTCCTTAATTGTAGTAGATTAAGTATCTGTTATATTAATGCTAGAAAGTTTTGTTTACAGCACGTGATGAAACCTATTAAATAATAGAGCTGTACCAAGTTTCAAGGCTGGATGCAAATAATAACAAATACAAAGTCTCTTAAAGTTTATGTTCTACTGTCAGTTCTGTTCTAGGCGGCAAAGTTTAAATGCAGAGATAGATGTTAAGAAGTTGTGTTGGTGCATTTCGTAAGATATCCAAATAAATTCAGTAGAAGCTATAGTCACATACACTGGAATAGCACAGCATGGTGTAATTGTACAGCTATGCTGTATTTATGTCAGGCTCCTGAGTGTCAGGTAAAGTGTTTGACAGTATTTTTTTGACTACTACTAATCACCCAATTCGTTCCACTTCCCAAAGCTCGTGTCTCTTCTCAACTCACAGATAATACTAAACTCCTTTCTTTGCGTATGTTCAGAACATATACATTGAGGTGTAAAACGTCGTAGGATATCTCTAAATATAGTGTTGCACGTCCCTTTTCCCGCCGTAGTGCAGCAACTGAACATGGCATAGACTCAAAAAGTCATTGGAATTCTACTGCAGAAATACTGAGTCTTGCTGCCTCTGTAAGAGTCGATAGTTCCGAAATTTTGCCCGATGCAGGATTTTGTGTACGAAGTAACCTCTCGCTTATGTCCCGTAGATGTTCAATGAGGTTCACGTCGGGCGCTCTGGGTGGCAGAAACCATTCGCGTGAATTGTCAGGAATGTTCTTCGAACCAGTTGCGAACAGTTGTGGTCCAGTGACAAGTCGTCCACACATATACCATCACTGATTGGGAACATGAAATCCATAGATGAGTGCAAATGAAGTAAAGTAGCCGAAAATAACCATTTATAGTCAATGTTTGCTTCAGCTGGACGAGAGGACCCAGCGCATTCCATGTAAACACAGCCAAACCATTATGGAGCCCCCACAAGCTTGCACAGTACCTGGTTGACAACTTGGGTCCATGGCTTCGCGGAGTCTGCGCCACACTCGAATCCTGCCATCAGCCATTATCAACTGAAATCGGAATTCATCTGGCCAGGCCGCTGTATTCCAGTAGTCTAGGGTCCAACCGGTTAGGTCACGAGCCCAGGAGAGGCGCTGCATGCGATGTCGTGCT
Source organism: Schistocerca nitens (assembly GCF_023898315.1). Taxonomy (NCBI): domain Eukaryota; kingdom Metazoa; phylum Arthropoda; class Insecta; order Orthoptera; family Acrididae; genus Schistocerca; species Schistocerca nitens. Next base: position 437,490,714 of record NC_064615.1, on the reverse strand, counting down.
GTCAGCAAAGGCACTCGCGTCAGCCGTCTGTTGTAATAGTCCATTAACCGCTCTCCCCTAACGCATACGTTCGTCATACGTCCCACATTGATTTCTGCGGTTATTTCACGCAGTGTTGCAAGTATGTTACCACTGACAGCTCTGCACAGACGCCGCTGCTCTCGGTCGTTAAGTTAAAGCCGCCGGCCACTGCGTTATCCGTGGTGAGAGGTACTGCGTGAAGTGTGGTATTTTCCCGACACGCTCTTGTGACTGTGGATCTCGGAATATTCCATTACTTAAAGATATCCGAAATGAAATGTCTCATTCATCTATCTCGAAGTACCATTCAGCGTCCGAAGTTTAACTCCAGTCGTGCGGAGATAATAGCGTCGGAAACCTTTTCACATGAATCCCCAGAGTAAAGATAATAGCTCTGCCAATGCACTGCCCTTTTATACCTTGTGTATGCGGTACTACCACAATGTGTATATGTGATTATACTATCGTCTGACTTTTTGTCACTTCAGTGTAGTATTTATAACTAACCGAACATAAATAAGGAGATGTATTTTAGCTTATATAATCCATATATACTACCAACACTCTATCATAGACACGAATAACCTATTTGGCCCCTTAGAAGTTCACCGTCTACATAAAAACATACCTAAAGCTTCAAACAACATGCGGAACAAGGTGCTCCAGCACACTCATCTTCGGAAAGAGTAAGTTCCAAATTCACACCCAGCCTTTATGATTTACTATATTCTTTGTCACTTATTTGAATCTGTGAATGTTTTCTTCAATAAAACCATCATTGTGTCTGCAACATGCGGTTTCAATCTGAGACTGACTTCCGTTGAACTGGTGTTACACGGAATCCTTCCACTGCTTCTAAATTGTCTTTTGGTCAATTGTTGCTTTCAAATTTTATAGAAATTACTAAGTATCGTCCTGTCTTCATCAATCATAAAAGGAATACAGATATCATGCTTATTACGTCCAACCTTGTAATGGCAAACTAACATTCGCCCTGTAAACTTCAGTTTGACTCTCATTACTATTTCAATGACGTTCTATTCTTATGATTTTGGGCATCAATTTTTTAAATTCACAAAAAACATTTTTCCATCTCATCTTTTGCAGTATTTCTTTTTGTAACTGCCAAATGTTTAATTCTAAAGTGTCTACAACATGGCTGTCATCAGTGATTTCGAGTTTTGATAATATTTTCAATAAGCGTAATTAAATCTGTTGACCCCTAATATCTAACTATATCCTTAATAATTCCTGTCAAGATATGCGTTATGAGTGCTATTTGTGAGTTAGCAGTTTGTAATTCCCCATCAGATGCAAGAGAAAGTTGCTAGCTAAAATATAGGTATTTAATAAAATGGCAGTCCTGAGTTTGCCATGTATAAAATATAAGCAGACGATAGTTCACTCTGGAAAACTAGAAATTGACAGTAGAAGATATCAAAGTATTAGACCTTAATGTTTTATTTTTCGTCCTGTTTACTTGGTTATACAAGAATTAACGTAAAAAAATCAGTGAATAAACTATTAGTCATTTTGGTTGAAGAATTCAGTGGCACTTCAGGTATTTTAGACTTGTTTCTAAACAGTCGATTCTTGAGAAGCGGAAGGTGCCTCATTTATATTTGACATTACTGAACCTGACATTTAAGCTGTCATTCGAGGTCATGGAAATTTCTGCGCTACAGAAATGGTCTCAAAGGTGACTAACTTCCACTTGAGAAACTGCAGTTCACACTCACGTCTGATATGGTGTTATGCCGCTTCATGTTCTTAGGGGAGATGATCTTTATTACGACTTGACTTCATACATCATGGTAAAATGGTGGGTAGTAGTTAATGCTCTTGCTTGCGTGCTCTAGGGAAGGAATAGCGGTAAGCTTTACCTGCGTTCAAAGCATTAAGGTGCCGACTTAAACAACTGCAGTAAAAGTACGGTGACCATGGGCCAAGGGAAGCGCGTTTCTTTCTGGGGAACCTGGTTGGAAACATTTCCGGACGGTCGAGTGCTGTGGTCTCATTGTTACACTGGTTAGCGCCAGCCGGTCGCCATCTACATCCAGTCAGACTGAATAGCACCAAGAAGTCGCGGCTGCAATGGCTAGCGCATTATAGGCCAGCAATAAAGCAGAGGATGGACCCTTGTTAGGCAGGTAGCCGACGAGACAACTGTGAGTGTTCTGCGAATTTCTGTGGGACATGTCACTGGCGCCCTGATGTCCAAAACATATTTGTGAAAGCACGAGGCTTTTAACGAGTTTATGGCCGTTCTTTGGAAACTTCGAAATGGACGCAACAGGGGATATAACAAGCTTCTATGGAGGTCATGTTGTTAGCAAATGACACGGTGTAAACGCATGGGAAAGAGGCTGCAAAGCTGAATCTTTTTCCCTTTTCTCCCAATTAAATTTAAAGTCTCTGATTGGTCAAATCGGTGTATGCAGAGCAAGAGAGCAAGGGGCGCTCTCAGAGTTCGAATGCCGCACTCCAGCTCGTGATTGTCTTGTGCTAAAGTGGGGGAAGTCCAAGATGTCAATGGGCTTTTGCTACCGAGCTGAGGTAGAAAGCGGACAGAAAGAGAAGATCACTCTTGTACTGGCGATTCGCTAGTAAGGAACTGCAGATCTCTACCTAAATGGTGAGAGTTGTGTCCTTTGCTAGTGTGCCTTTGCCAGTCACCTTCTGAACCATCAGAGGTACTGCTTCTAGCATCACGCACACGAGCAATGTGTGGGTGTAATCATTTGTCTTGAGTTGTCCGTCTAAACATTTGACATATTCTGTCATGCATAGTCGTGGCACGGAGTCAAATTGGCTTGGCAGAGTAGCAAACGGGTCCACCTGCACACTGTATTCCACCGGGGTTTCAGAGGCTCATAGGGAAGTACCTGCGTTCCGAATTAACCGAACGCGAGACCGCGCACTTGCATACTTAGAGCGCGCGCCATTAATAAATGACAGATGGCGGCTACAGTCGCCGAACGCATCGTGGTGTGTGCCCTGGCCAGCAGGAGGGTAAAATATTCACTGCTACATCTTAGGCCTCAAATATATGTTTCAAAGCATACTGTTCTTTCGAACCATATATATTATTAATTTTTGAATAGTAGAGTATAGATGCTTGATGGTGGCGTGTCATAACCAGGATTCACGTGTATGAAGTGAGATAAAGCCATTAGTGTTCCTTTTGGTGTCATGTGTCGATCCCCAGCTGATAACTTTGTCCGCCACAGGCCCCATGTTAGTGGAAGCGTTTGTAAAAAAAAAAAAAAAAAGAAAAAAAAAGTTCGTGTGACGTTTCTTTAGTCATTTTTCCTATCTTGTGATGTTAAGGATGAATAAATCTGTTGCCATTTAGATCACAACTTATCCCTGTGTTCTGATTATCAGTACCTTGCCATTTTGATTAAAGTCCTGATTTTAAAAGAAAGTGGTTAGCTTGCACACTATCTAATCAAAAGTACGCACACAATGCTCTTTATGGCCAAAATGACCGCTAGATGTCGCGAGAGGCAGATCCGTTATTACAAAAGGAGGCGGGGCTTATTTTGCTGTCAGTAGCGAAGCTGTAACAACAGAATAGACCAGACGGGAGAGTTAAGTCACTTAGAACGTGAACTAGTCAATGGATGTCACCTGGGTAACGAGACCCTAGGTCTCTAGAGCTTCCCAAATCGACTGTAGTGAAGTGCCTGCGAAGTGGGAATGTAAAGTAACGACCACAGATAATCCAAGACGAGGCCTTGTCTTGTCTGGCTTGCCGAGGGGTGGTTATGATCTTCCAGCATTATAATGATTTCTTAGGTGAAGTTCGAAACAAGAAAGTAGCTATATACCCAGTAACATAATGCTGTCTCCAATCATAATGCACAGTTAGGATAAATAATATAGTGCCTTACAGTATTGATATTCAGTAGTGAAAATCAGCGAGAGTAATTAATCACTCCAGACCAAACGTTTTGAAGACTAGGAGAGATGACCTGGGATGAAATTTATAATGAACCAAATGCCGACATAAAGTTTTATCTATTCTATGACAGATTCATATCAATATTTGAAAACAGCTTTCTGAATAAGCTAATAAGGAAGGACACTAAGCAACCACACAAGAAACCATGGAGCACTAGGGGGATTAAGGTTTCACGGTAAAGGAAAAGGGGATATATCTGTAGGACAGAACAATTAGAGATCATTCATTAGCAGTACGCTAGAATATCTACTCAAAATTACTAAGAAAAGTTAATTAAAATCAAGAAAAATTCACAATAATTTCGAAATCAGTAATCCGACAATGGACTTCAGACAATATGGAATGTAGTGAAACGAGCGACCTTACAACCAGCAACATATCAGGATAACATCACTACTGGACTAAAGAAAGTGCTATTCATGATGAGTCGCAGGTAACAAATATATTTAATATTCATTTCCTAATTATAGTAGAAATCATAGGGACAAACAGTTCAAGAGAAAAATCACTGCATAATGCTCAAAAACCAACTCTCCGAGAATTAAATCTAAAGCATTTCCAGAAACTAAGAAAATGGTACATTCTCTCGAAAATAATCTGGTTTTGGCGGTGTTTCCAATACAACAGTAAAAATTTCTTCCCGTGTAACAAGCCCTACCTTATCTGAAATATGTAATGCATCGCTAACCCAGAACATTATTCTAGAGTAACTGAAATATGCCGATGTTAAATCCTTTATAAGAAAGCTGATAATAGAGATGTCTTTTTTCACTAATAGCGTCGTTTTCCAATTTTTTGAGAAGGTATTATAGAATATTATCCCACATAAGCTGCAATAATATTAGTTACAATAGTAAATTACAGTTTGTATTTCAGAGGTACTGTTCTACTGAGAACGCTTTTTACATGTTCAATCACCGAATTTCACAACAATTAAATAACAAAGTAGCACCTGTTGCTATTTTCTGCTACCTACCTAATACGTCTGATTGTGTGAATCAGAATATTCTCCTTGATAAACTGAGATTTTATGGACTTGAGAGTACAGCGAACACATGAAGAATGTCACATATAACCAAAAGAATGCATAAAACTCTACGTAGTAATTCAGCCAATGAAATCAGGTGACATTCTTCTAAGTGAGGAGGAATCACGATGGGATTCCCCGAGGCTCAATCTTAGTTCCGCCGTTGTTCCTTGTATAGGTAAACAATTATAATCATCTATCTAATACACAAAATAGTTGAATTAGTTCTTTTTGCAGGTGATACTAACATTATAAACAATCCAATTACAAATACAGGAACAGAAGAAATGGCAAACAGTGTTCTTAATAGTGTCGGTTACTGATTTTTGTGAATGGTCTCAGTCTCAGTGTTAAAAAACACAACACATTCACTTCAGCACATCTAGAGGTACTACGTCAATGATAAGTGTAATAAATGGTGGGGAAATAATAAACAGGATGGAAGTCTTAGCTGCCCATATTGGTGAGAATTTAGATAGGAGTAAGGACATTTTTAAACTCCAATGACAAATTTGTTCAGCCACATTTTCACTCAGAATCATAATAAAACTTGGAGAGTGATAAGACAATAAGTATGGATACTTCGCATATTTTCATTCAGTTATGTCAATGGAAAAATGTTTTGGGGTAGTTCATCATTGACAAAGCAAGTCTTCATAATCTTTTCATTCAATTATATCATATGGAATAATGGTGTGGGGTAACTCATCATTAACAAAGCCTTCATTGCTGAAACATGTACTGTAAGAGTAATGTATGACACTCAAACAAGATTATCTGTTTAAGGAGTGACATATTTGGCTACTGCATAAGAGTAAATATATTCACTCATGAAATTTGTTGTAAATAATTCACTGCAGTTTTCCAATGGAAGAACGATGTTCATAATTACGGCCCCACAAGAAAAAAACAAGATTCTTTACGGAACATTAATTTTTTATATCACAACAAGGGCTGCACAATACTGCTCCAAAGTTTTTGTTTACGTACCCACTGATATAAAATGTACGAGAAAAGTAAAATTTGAAATTAACTAATAAAGTTTTTCCCTTACAATTGTTTCTGGTCCGTATAAAAAGAATAATTTCTGATGTGAATATAAAATGACTCGTTCCAAGTCATTAAGATGTAACGCAAAAATGATTTAACTAACTAAGTAGCAATGATCACGTTCGTTGGGCTTTTCGCATCGTATTTCAGCCAGAGAACGAACAGCCGAAATGGTCAGTGAAACCCATCTGCATCATTCAGCCTCGTATTCGGCTGTAGCTTACTGGGTAAGCTACGGCAGATCATTTATTCCGCTGACATTAGCTGACCGGCAGAATTTGAACGAAGCAAGATTTTCGTTTCAGCTGAGCGGGAAATCTACCGTAACGATACGGACGGGTATCTCGTCTTTCCACATCATTAGAGCTCAGGAACCGCGGAACAGCATCCAAACCGCGATACTATCTCGTCTATACATTACTGAGCTGTGTGTGATATGGTGAGCTGAGGCACGTGAAGAGGTATGAATCAATGATACTGTATGCCTCATCGCCCAAAAAGTGCTACTGATTCATCTGTCAACGAGTAACAAACTGCTCAGAAGACATTTGCAAAATTCTCAAAAAATCCGGAAGAAAAAGGGGAAAAGAAAGATACTGACCGGTACAGTTTTTTTATTTCTGATGTCACTTTGTAACGAAGATGAGAATAACATAACAAGAAGGTAATAAAACGCTACAGACAGGGATATTCGATCACTTACAAAGGAAAACACACGCCCTTCAATGTTCGCATCGTCTAATTGCGACTCCATTGACGCTTTAGCCACGTGACAGAAAGTGAAAGGAAAAACATTAATAGAAAGTGACCTGTAGTACACGAACAACTTAAAGAAGATCTCAGTTTGGTAGCAGATATGTTCCCCAGTCATCTACGTCTACACTTTGCGGTGCGTTGAGAAGGATGTCTGCGATACTGCTATCAGTTTCTTCCCTCCCTGTTCTGCTCGAAAATGGTCCGTTGCAAAGAACAACTGCCGATCGAGTCCCATGAAAGCTCTATTTCCCCGATTTTCTCGTCGCGTTTATTTCCCAGACATACGTGGAAGGAGGTGAAGTCCAGTGGTTTCGCTCATCCCTGACGTCCATTCAGTTATGCGTCATGTTCCGCACCATAAAGTCACAATGGAGCAAGTAGTATCAGGCGTCCCCTAGGTTTCGGTACTACACTTACACCCTTTACATTGTACGTAAATGATGCATTGAATATCGTCTCAGTTATGTGATTGGATTCGTGATTTCCTGTCAGTGAGGTCACAGTTCGTAGTTTAGATTAGATTAGATTTACTTTCATTCCAATTGATCCGTAGTGAGGAGGTCCTCCAGGATGTGGAACATGTCAATAAACAACAATACATGACAAATATTTACAACTAAAACAAATAAGCTAATGTACCATTCCACAGGTCCCAAGTGGAAAGATCGTCATTTTTTAATGAACACTAAGAGTCATTTTACAAATACTAATGCACTGAATTTAAAATAAAAAAGTTTTTTATTTATTTATAAGGTAAAAAATATGTAATACAACTACTGTAATACTTATTTACAATGAACACATTACTGCACTGAAATGGTGCAGAAGTTAGATTATACTTACACACACACACACACACACACACACAAAGTTTCAATGAACACATTACTGCACTGAAATTGTGCAGAAGTTATGTTGTACTTATATACAAATCAGTTGGTTTTACTAAGAAATTCATCAATAGAGTAGAAGGAGTTGGCCACCAATAAATCCTTTAGGCTTCTCTTAAACTGAATTTCATTGGTGGTTAAGCTTTTTATGGCTGCTGGCAAGTTATTGAAAATGTGTGTTCCTGAATAATGCACACCTTTTTGTACAAGACTAAGTGACTTTAAATCCTTGTGAAGATTATTCTTATTTCTAGTATTGATTCCATGAATTGAGCTGTTGGTTTGAAAAAGTGATATATTTTTAATGACAAATTTCATGGACGGAATGTCATCGAGAAAAACGGAAGTGATTTCTGGCGTTCCCCAAGGTACTGTTACAGATAGTTTGCTGTTTCTTATCTGTATAAACGATTTGGGAGACTATTTGAGCAGCCCTCTCACGTTATTTGCTGATGACGCTGTCGTTTATCGGCTAATAAAGTAATCATAAGATCAAAACAAATTGTAAAACGATTTAGAAAAGATATCTGTATGGTGCGAAAATTGGTACTTGATCCTAAATAACGAAAAGTGTGAAGTCATCCACATAAATGCTAAAAGGAATCCATTAAACTTGGGTTACACTATAAATCAGTCAAATCCAAAGGCCGTTAATTCAACTAAATACCTAGTAATTATAATTACTAACAATTTAAATTTGACTGAACAAGTAGAAAATGTTATGGGGAAGGGTATTCAAAGACTGCGTTTTATTGACAGGACACTTAGAAAATGTAACAGATATACTTGTCCGTCCTCTTTTACAATACTGCTGACCGGTGTGGGATCCTTACCAGACAGTATTGACGGAGTACATCGAAAAAGTTCAAAGAAGGCAGCACGTTTTCTATTATCGCGAAATAGGGGACAGAGTTTCACTGAAATGATAAAGTATTTGGGAAGGACATAATTAAAACAAAGGCGTTTTTCGTTGCGACGGAATCTTCTCACGAAATTCCAGTCATCAGTTTTCTCCTCCAAATTCGAAAATATGTTGCTGACACCGACGTTGTATCTAAGTGCAGAACTAGTATAGCTGAAGACAGATATCGAGAATCCCAATACCGACCTGTGCGCACTATCAAAATCGACGCAGGACATAGTAGTGAAGCTCAAGGGGTACTGGATGGTCATTCTAGCCCGGAGTATCGAGAACCCCTACCTGCTTAATCCTACATGAGACAAATATCATTTCTGCATGAGTAGAGTCTACGTATAATAACAGATGAAAATTTAAATTAGACTGAAAACGTAATTGCAATGTGCAAGAAAGCTTCAGCTTCTCTCCATGCCCTACAAAAATATAAAAGCTGTTCCCTCCTGACCTGAAAAAGAAACCTTGTACAAACACTTAAATTTCCAGCGATGTTATCCTGTAAGGCCTTTCCCAGGAATTCTCACGTCGCTTGTATATGGTTATGAAGTCCTCTGTTCGTTATATTTGTGATGTACGAGTCTTTTCTCATACTTCGCCATCATACGCACGGCTGCCCTGTGTGCAGATGACAGCAGAGATTTCCATACCCTATACTTTTCTACTGTATTATCAACGAACACCGTCCCTCAAATCTCTCCTCGACCTTAACGCTATCATCTGAACAACATGGCAAAGACAGCCGCTCCCACCAGAGCAAACTCCATGCTGTCCAGTTCCATTGTTCAGCCACTTTCTCTAAGTCCTTCGCAGTAGCAGCAACCCAGCTCAAGAATGACCTCCAGCGTTATATTACAGAAACAGTTAACTTCTCCAGATTCAGAAGACAGTTAACGACATATCCACCAAAACAGCAATAAGAATTACCACTGTCCCTGCAAGCACTTACTACCCCTCTACGAGTACATCATTTTTCCCAACCTGATCTTCTTCCTTTCCCAATATTCTTGTGTTGTCTCCTTAAAATTCCTTTCCCCAGAATTCTCTATATCATAAACATGAACCTTGTAAACTATAATTTTTTCCCTATCTACCACTAATCATGATTGTTATTATTTTCACTATTATTATTATTATTTTTATTATTACAATTATCACAACTAGTGGCAGCAGCTGCAGTAGTACGGATACTGTCAGCATTAATTTTGATAGTTCACAGTCAGCATTATTTACTCATATTGGCACTTCAGACACCTGAATGATTTTAATACGTTTTCCATATTAAAATTGCTGTTTCTTAGGAAACTATGATTTAATAAAGGTATGTATGAAACGCTGTACCGAAAAAAGAGAGGGCCTGATGATCCTACTCCGATAAGGATTAAAAAATAAATAATTGAATAAACAAAGAAGTAGTTTGTTGCTCGACATTTCTTCAAATGAAGTCGCTCGGAATCTCTCCAACAACATGCTTCGAGAAATAGAACGTCTCTTTTGTAGCGTCTGCTAATGGAGTTTGTTGAATGTCTCCTCAACGCTCTCGCACTTACCATCCTGTGGTGAAACGTGGCACTCCTCGTTGGCTCATAATTACCCATTCTCTAAATTCTGCTTGGTGGGAGTCCCAGACTAATTAACAGTCCTCACCAATCGAACTAACAAGCCACTCCATTCGTGAACTAATTACATTTCCTTAAGAGTCTTCCAATGAATTTCAGTCTGCTGTCCGCTTTTCCTAAAATTACTTTTATATGGTCATTCCACTTTAATCAATTCGGACGTTTACTTCAATGTTTTAGGGTTGTTACTCTTTCCTATGTTTTTTCACCAATATCAAAGTTGAACAGTAATGGATATCTTCGCCTGCTTAAGTGCACTATCTTATATTTATTTCCTTTCTCGGTCAACTGCGAGTCCTTGAACCAGCCATCGATTCTCCGAATATTGTGTTGCATTTAGCTACAGTTACCTGGCGGTGCAACATCTGACGTTCTCCGCCAGATCATTCTTATTGTACTGTAAACAGTAATGGCCTTTAACACCCCCTTGTCGTAGTCCAGAGCTCACCTTCTGTTCATTTGATTACGTTCCGATAAGAAACGTATTCTGGTCCATCGTCACAGTTGGAGACATTACTCAACCAATAATTAGTAGGGACAATTACTGATTTGTAAGCTGAGGCTGAGACTAGACAATCTGCGGAAATCCAATGAGTCAGCAGTTTTCTGATTGATTGATACGACACGCCACGAATTCCACTCCTGTGCCAACCTCCTCTCCTCAGAGTAGCAATTTCTACGCCCTCAGTTATTCCCTGGTAGCATTTCAATCTGTCTTCCTCCACAGCTCTTACAGTCTACTGCTCCCTCTAGTACCATGGATGTTATTCCATGACGTATTAACACATTTCCTTATATCCTGTTCCTTCACCTTGGCAGTGTTTTCCATATATTCCCTTTCTCACACATTCTACGGAAACCTTCCACATTCCTTGCCCTATCAGTCCACGTAATTCTCAACATTCCTCCGTAGTACTGTTAACGTACTGTGATATCGCTGGCTTAGTTGCAGAGTATCTTTGCGGGCAGCGCGTTTGCAGAGTCGAGCACGGGACACGGAACTCTTATGTGTATTGTGGGTAGCTCTGCATGTAAGTAGCATTGTTTTTATGGAAGTTCAAGTGTTGTTGCAAGTGCTATTACAGTAAAGTGATGGAATATGGAAGTGATTCAGAGTAAAGTGCGTAATGATGTAATTAAAAGTGAGCAGTGCCGCCAATAACGTATTTGTGTATACTCCCGTTGCTTGTCGCACCGTTCATCAATCGTCCCCGCCGTCTTTGGTCACCCAGAATGAACTAATGTGAATCAGTAATACTATTTATCACAAAAGAGAGCATGTAAGTGCCAGTGTCTTGTAGCGAGCGTGAGAACGTGCGTTCGGTAATCGCGTTCAGCGACAACAATCGTCCGCGTCGCGACGTTTACGCTTACAAGTGAGAACTGAGAACTAATTAACTCTAGAAATAGTGTTATATCATTACTAGTGTCAAGGAGGACTGGTACCAGAAGAAATCTTTGTAAGCGTGGCGAGCGTAAGAACTTCCGTTCGATTATTCGGCTTCCGCATCATCAACAATCATCCGCGCCGTGTTCGGTTACGCGTACGCTCGTCCAAGTGATATTGTGGACAGATAATCACCAGTAAGTTAATTGGTATAGTCACTTATGACCTACAGAGTGTAAACAGTGCTACCTGTGATTTTTTCAATTCGTCTCAGAATATAGATGTTCATACCAGACGTAGGACAGTGTTGTGCTTGACGTGGAGTGGCTCCTCTAAACCCGCTTGCATATTACATACATAATTTCAGGCAAGCCAGCAGCAGTGTGGAGCAGAACGATACGACCGCAGCGGGATTATCAGGTACGTGGTGAGGACAGAGCGCACGGTCAAAAAACGGTCTAAACGACAAACAGTTTAAGGGTTCCCCGCCATTCGAACCCCGCGGGCGTGTTACAGAACCAATCTCAAATCATCTAATTCTCTTCTGTTCCGGTTTTTTCCACAGTCCGTGTTTCCCTATCGCACAATTCCATACTCCAAACAAACATCCTCAGAAATCTTTTTCTTAAATTAAGGCCTATGTTTCATGTAAGTACAGTTTTCTTGCCCAGGTACGTCATTCTTACCAGTGATAGTGTGCTTGCCTCGTCCATCATGGGTTGATTTTCTGCAAGCATAGCGGAAATCTTTGACTTGGTGTACCTCGTGACGCCCAAGTCAGATGTTAAGTTTCTCGCTGTTCTCATTTCTGCCACTTCTTATTGCCTTTGTCTTTTTTCGATTTGCTCTCAGTCCATATTCTGTACTCATTAGACCATTCATTCCATTCAGATTTCGTAATCCTCTTTCATTTCACTGTGGACAGCAATGTCATCAGCTAATCTTGTTACTGATTTCCTTTCGCCGTGAATTTTAACCGCACTCTTGGTCGTTCCCTACATTTCTGTCTTTCTTTCTTCGACGTATGTATTGAACAACATCCCTGCTTTACTCCCCTTTTATTCCGCATACTTCATTCTTGGTCTTCCAGTTTTATTTTTTCCTCTTGGTTCTTGTACATACTGTACATTATCCATCTTTCCTTATAGCTTACCCTATTTTCCTCAGAATTTCGAAAATGTTGCATGCACCTTTTCACATCGACCTAAATTTTTTTCTAAGTCGACAAATCCTAGGGAAGGCAACTAATCGTCATCTACAGATTGTTAATTTCTTTTCGATTCTTCTGCATGTTATTCTCTTCAGAAACTTGGACGCATGTACCATTAAGTTGATTGTGCGATAATTCTCATACCTATCGGATCCTGCTCTCTTCAGAATTGTGTGGATGTTTTTTTTTCCAGAATGTCTGACGGTATATCGCCCGTCTTGTACGTTGTACACACCGACGAGTATAATTGTTTCGTTGGCCCACTACCCCAAATGGTTCTAGAAACTACGATGGAATGTTATCCATTCCTTCTGTGTTATTTGATCTTAGGTCATCCAGTTCCCTTTTAAATTCTGATTCTAATATTGAATTCCTTATCTTTACCCTGTCGACTCCTGTTTCTTCTTTTATCACGTCATCAGACAAGTTCCCTACCGCATAGAAGTCTCCAGTGCTCTCTTCTCACCTGCCCGTTCCCTACTCTTCATTTAACACTGGAACTCCCATTGTACTCTCAAAGTTACAACCATTCTTTTAATTTCACCGAATATTGTTTTGACTTTTTTTTTTGTGTATGCTGATTCGCCGCGCGGAGTGGCCGCGCTGTTTAGGACGCAATGTCACGGACTGCGCGGCCCCTCCCGCCGGAAGTTGGAGTCCTCCCTCGGGCATGGATGTGTGTGTTGTTCTTCGCGTACGTTAGTTTAAGTGGTGTGTAAGTCTAGGGACCAATGACCTCAGCAGTTTGATCCCTTAGGAGTTCACAGACATTTGAACATTTTTTATGCTGACTCAGTACTTCCGTAATTTTTTTTTCCAGTTTCTTCATATTTTTCACACAGCCATTTCACGTTAGCTTTACTGCAATTCTTATTTATATCATTCCTAAGTGACTAGTATTTCAGTATCTCTAAATGTTTCTCAACATTTTTGCACTTTCTTCCTTCATCATCCAACTGAAGTATTTCTTCTGTTACTCATGGTTTCTTCGCCGTTACCTTCTTAGTACCTATGTTCTTCTTTCCAACTTATTTGGTTGCCCACTTCTTTACGCATTGATTCTTCCTGACTAGTCTCTTACACTTCAGCCAACTCTTTCTCATTACTACATTCTGATCTTTTTCTATATTTGCTCTTTGGTAAGCCTTCCATTACACTATCTGATTTCGAACTCTCTGGCTGACCATGATGTAGTCTAACTGAATTCTTCCTGTGTCTCTCGGCCTTTTCCAAGTAAATCTCCTTCTCTTGTGTGTCTTGAACAGAGTATTCGTCATTATCATCTTAAATTTATCGCAGCACTGAATTACTCGTTCTCGTCACTCATTCCTACTACCAAGCCCATATTCGCCCGTAATCCTTTCTTCTACTCCTTTCCCTACAACCGCATTCCAAACCCCCATGACATCAGATTTTCATCTCTATTTACGTGCTGAATTACCCATTCAACAAAATCTACATATATACTCCGCTAGCAACCAAGCGATGTGTGGCGGGGAGCACAATTCGCGCCGAAGTCATACTTCACCCCCTCTGTTCCACTCGCTGATCGCGCGAGGGAAGAACGACTGTCTGAACGTCTCAAAACGAGCTCTAATTCCCCTTATCTTTGAATGGTGATCATTGCGCGATTTGAATGTTGGTGGCAATAATATATGCTCTACATCCTCGGCGAAGACCGGATGTCGAAATTTAGTAAGTATTTCCTTCCGCTTAGAGCGTCGTCTACCTGCAAGTGTGTCCCACTTCAAACGTTCTATGAGATCTGTAACGCTCTCGCGATGGCTAAATGTACCAGTCACGAATCATGCCCCTCTTTTTTGGACCTTTTCAATCTCTTGAATCAGACCCAACTGGTAAGGGTCCCATACAGACGAACAATACTCTAAGACTGGACGAATTAACGTATTGTAGGCAATTTAATTTGCTGAAGGAGTGCATCATTTCAGGATTCTACCAATAAACCGCAATCTAGAGTTCGCCTTGCCCGTTACTTGTGTAATCTGATCATTCAATTTGAGATCATTTCGAATAGTCACGACCCAGATACTTGGCGGATGTTAATTCCAAAGAATTGGCATTTATTTTCTACTCGTACATTAATGGGGATTTTCGCCTTGTTATACGCAGTAGGTTACACTTACTAATATTGAGAGATAACTGCCAATCATAACACCACGCATTTATTTTGTGCAAATCCTCATTTATTTGTTCACAACTTTCATGTGATACTACTTTCTTGTAGACTACAGCATCATCGGCAAACAGTCTAATGTTGCCGTCAATACCGTCAACCAGATCGTTTATGTAAATCGTAAAAAGCAGTGGATCTATTACGCTGCCCTGGGCACACCTGAAGTTACGCTTGTTTCTGTTGAAGTCACCCAGTTCAGGACGACATGCTGCTTCCTGTCTGTTAGAAAACTTTCTATCCAACCGCATATGTCATCGGATAGATCGTAAGCGCCCCCTTTTTGTAGCAAGCGACAGTGCGGAACAGAGTCGAACGCCTTTCGAAAGTCGAGAAATATGGTATCACCCTGGGAGCCAGTATCTAGAGCCTGTTGTACATCATGCACAAAGAGCGCCAGCTGTGTCTCGCATGACTGCTGTTCCCTAAAACCGTGCTGATTTCTGCAGATGAGCTTCTCAGAGTCTAGAAAGGTCATTGTGTCTGAACACAAAATATGTTCCATGATTCTACAACAAATCGATGTCAGCGAAATTGCTATGACCTGGGCCTTCTTCCAGTCCTGTGGAACTTTCCGCTGTTCCAGTAATCTCTGATGGATGATGGATAAGAATGGTGCTATATTTGTATCATAGTGAACTTATAATCTTACGGGGATACCGTCTAGGCCAGATGCCTTCCTGGCGTAAAAGGATCTTAACTTTTTTACAATCCCAGATACAATAACCACTATGTCACCCATCCTTGCGTTTGTTCCATTATTGAAAGGGGCAATGGCGCTGCAGTCCTCTACCGTAAACGAGTTTTTGAAAGCTAGGTTTGGAATTTCGGCATTCCGTTTAACATCATCCGTTACATTACACGTACTGTCAGCAAGAGAAGGTACTGAGTTATTTGTAGCGTTCATAGATTTTACGTAGGACCAAAAATTTTTGGGGTTATTTTTAGAATCTGCAGGTAGAATATTGCTTTCAAATTCGTTAAAAGAATCTCTCATTGACCCTTTGACAGCTGCTTTTATTTCGCATAATTTCTGTTTGTCAGTGGAGCAGTGACTACGTTTAAAACGACTGTGCAAAAGTCTCTGTTTTCTCAGCAACTACCTAATATGTTTGTTGTACCACCGTGGGTCGTTTCCCTCCTCTATTTTTTTGCTAGGCTCATACTTCTCTAGCACGTGGTGGGCAATACCTTTAAATTCAGACCGAAGATGCTAAATGTCTGTGTCCCGAGGTTGAAGCTTGGAGCTGACTATGAAGATATTCATTAATGACACTTTTATTTGCTTTCCCAAACAAGAAAACTCTATGTTTTTTTTTTTTAACTTCCAGAACTTCCAGTGACATAGAAGCCACAACGACATTATGGTCGCTAATACCTTCTTCTAGATTAACTTCCTCATAAAGATCAGGTCTGTTTGTCACCGAGATATCTAATATGTTCCCATCTCGAGTTGGTTTTCTAACCAATTGCTCAAGGTTGTATGTTGAGAGGACTCCTAGAATAACTTCATATGAGTCTTTCCTTCCGCCTCCTGTGATAAGCATGTAATTTTCCCGGTCAATGGATGCCAGATTAAAGTCTCCACCTGTAACTAATGGATAATTTGGATATTTTTTCCTATGTACTCAAGACTTTCTCTGAAACGTTCTGTGACGTTTGTTGCGATACTGGTGGTCTATAAAAGCATCCTAATACAATGGTCACTGCTTGTCTGACTGACACCTTTATCCAGACTATTTCACAGTCCGACCCAGTATCGATCTCAACTGCGTTTAAACAGCTTTTAACTGCAATGAACACAGCACGTCCCATGGCATCAGTCCTATCCTTCCTAAACATTGCCCATTCCGATTTCAAGATTTCACTGCTGTTTATGTCTTGTTTTAACCAGCTTACGGTACCTAATACAAAATTGGCAATGCTACCATTTATTTCGGAGAGTAACTCGGGGATATTGCTACAGAAAAAAAAAAAAAAACCTGTGCACGCGACAAGTATTGTGCTACCCATATAGCTGCTTCCTGTGTGTATTGCACCCCTTATCTATCGATGGGAGTCCTACAACCTTCCACCCCATGGCGTATATTGAGAAATCTGCAACCATTTTCGTCACAGAGTCGACGTAGCCTCTGGTTTAGATTCTCCATTCGACTCCAAACCAGAGGACCCCTGTCCACCCTGGGTACGATGCTCCGGATCGTGTAACAATCTGCAGCTGGCTGCTCCCCGCACGCTCGATAGCCGCCGGAAGAGCCTCTTCCATTCCCAAGCAAGGCCCCCCGGCAAGCACACCGAGTGAACGTTTTACTTCTTCCCTGCCCTATGCCCTAGCCGTTATGTTCCTGAGGGGCTCCATGACTCGCCTAACATTGGAGCTCCCAATAACTAACAAACCCCTACCCCACGTGTTTGCCCAGACCTTGCTGAAGGAGCGGCCACTATTGTGGTCAGGTCCAGCCTGCCCCCCCCCCCCCCCCCCCAGGATCAAACAGCAAAGTGCATGGGATTTGGCAGGAGCCTGCGTCCCCCATGCAACCTTCGCCTTGAGGCTCGAGGCCTCGACAAAGTCTGCCACCCACACTGAGGTGAGAGTGGGCCGGGCGGCTCAGTCGCACCTGAGGTCGGCTCAGTGACAGAGAGCTGTGACATCCCTCCCTGCACATCTAATACAGCAAAGGCTGCCCCAGGCACCCCATCCCCCCGCACCTCGAGGTGGCATTCTGGAGCTTGTTGACTGTTACCAACAAAGCTTCCATCTGCGTTTGGACAACATCATGTACTTTCTCTATCTCTTCATCGTCTGGTTTCTACTTCGTCATGTATGTCTGAACTAGTGTTGTCGGTTTGCTGTTGATTTTGAAGCGAACAGTCTTATCGCTGATCTGTTCACAGTAAATCACTCTCCGCTCTACCTTCGAATTCCTAATGAATCCTATCCTAAAACTAAAAACTCCTCCCGAACAGTCCATGAAGTCCCAACGCTCCCGACTGGCCGCCGTGTCATCCTCAGCCCATAGGCGTCACTGGATGCGGGTATTGGAGGGGTATGTGGTCAGCACACTGCTTTCCCGGCCGTATGTCAGTTTCCGACACTAGAGCCACTACTTCTCAATCAAGTAGCTCCTCAGTTTGCCTCACAAGGGGTGAGTGCACCCCGCTTTCCAACAGCGCTTTGCAGACCGGATGGTCACCCATCCAAATGCTAGCCCAGCCCGACAGCTCTTAACTTCGTTGATCTGACGGGAACAGGTGTTACCACTGCGGCAAGGCCGTTGCCTATACTATTTTCTGCTGCTCTTAATATCTCTCTGTACTTGTCTGACCAGAAATCCTTGTCTTCTCTCCGTTTCACTTCACTCACGCCCACTTTATCTAGACTGAGCCTGTGCATTTATCTTTCCAGATTTTTCATCTGCACTACCAAGGTGAAAACGTTCACATTCCATGCCTCGACTTTTTGAATGTTATACTTTCGTTGTCTATTCAGTACTTTTCTCCCATTTGGTAGTCCCCTCACGGAATGCGGTACTAGTCCGAAGTCCTTTGCTATTGGAGAGATCATAATGATACTACGGGCTACATGGCATTCAGACACGTATTATTTGCCTTTGATACAGTTGTTCCGTTGGCTTCTACATCCTCATGCCGTTAATCACTGCTGATTCTTCTGCGTTTGAGTTGTAGTTTAACACACCAATAGCAAGAGAGTACTCTGAACCACTGTCCGACCATCCCCCCTCTCTGACAAGACCGTTGGCAGAACGAGGCTGACTTGTTATTAGAGTACAGAATAATTTGTCTGAAAAGTAACTAGAAAAGAGAGTGCGAAAACACATTATTAACGGAAATATATAGGATATAACCTCATCAAATCGACTAGATTTCTTTGACGATCCCTACACGGGAACAGAACTCATTGAGCGTGAGGCTGGTACAACAGCAATTATTACCAAAGTTCGAAGGGTAGCAAAGAAAAACAAGTAGGAAGATCTGTACAGTACATTTAGCAAATAATAGAAAGAGGCAGTAGTATCATATATGCATCAGGAAAGCTTAGCTCTGATCGGGGGTACGTAGAAGAGGTGTGGCTGAAGCTTAAAGGCATGAACAGAATATAAATGTACGATGGGACTCTAAATAATAAGTTAGACATTACCGAATTTCTTCATTATGAGAGTACTGAAGGGCGATCTGTTTAATTGTTAAAAAACCACTCAAAATACAAGATCGCACAAAATGTTTTTTATTCAAGACAACCGGTTTCAACAGTCTTAGCTCTCATCTTTAGGTCTTAAACATTTTTTGTGCATGCGGTTTAGAGCAAACTGAACATGTTTTACTAAAAAAATGTTTAAGACCAGAAGATGACAGCCAAGACTATTGAAATCGGTTGTCTTGAAAAAAAAAATACTTGCGCGATCTTGAATTTGAGTGATTTTTAACAATTAGACATTATTGTTTTATTGACTGCTGCACAGATACAGGCTAACAACTTTATTCACCAAGTCTCTGTAAAAACGGTCAGAACATTCTAACAGACGTTAAATTTCTCGGCAGTAGAAATCCATTCTTTTGCCACGGAGTCCTTCGATAACCGCTATTTGTACTTCCTCATTATTGTAGATCCCTTTCCCTCGGATTGTACCTTCAGCATGCCGGAAAGAAGACTAAGCCGCATGGTGCAAGATCTGGACTTCCCGATCTGCGTCACACACATCTGTGCGTCCTCGGTCTAACTGCTGCCACCATTTCACTAAGGCTGGACGTATTGGATCCAGAGTTTCACAGCTAACCTGTGTGCAATTTCGACGTAATCCCCCAACAAGAGTTACACTGTCACGCGTACTTCAGCTGTAGAGTACGTTTAGAGTTGGGCGTCATTTCACACCCACACTGTGATGGACGCGTTATACGCATCGTAACAGAACTGTGCCTGCAGGATAACCAAAACACAAACTCTCTTTTCACAGTACGCCACTCTTGTTGCGCAATGGTCTTAGTGTGGTACAACATCCTTCTGGTAGAGCAGTCTGTGACGGTAGGGATCTTCTATGTATACAGACGCCATAAAGAAACATTTAAAAGGACGCCCACGGCATAACAGGTATAAAACAAAGGTTAGGTTGGACTCTTGGCAGTGTGTACGTATGACAACGCAGCTCATTGCCCTTGAAGGAAACTAGAGGTTCATTAGTCCAAATAGTGTACAAAAAACTGGAAACAACAACACGGATGACGTGCTCGAAGCTCACAATTATTCGAATTCACCGAGAAAAACCTGAACGATCGCACTAAAATACACACTTGTTAAGTAAATTAAGTCTCGAAGTAACTTTACTCTCTGTCTTCACCCACACAGACTCTGCTTGCATTAATACGGAACCAAGAGGAAACTACTCATTTGCCAACGCTTCCCAACACAAGGCAAATCTGCCTAGAAAAGAGATTTCATCTGCGAAATAGCATATTCTCAACAGCACACTCATATGAGATGAAGAATTTCACTTCGTCTGAACATTTTAAGGTAATACGTTAAAAGAAATAACCACTCTTATGTGTTTGATAATATGGGCTGGTGTCTGGTTACAACATCGACCTGAGGAAAGGTAACTGTTCAGTGCAAGCATAATTCTCGCAGTTCCTGCCCACTCAGTTTTCGTTAAATTCTATATTCCACCTTAAAATTAAAAGATTAATGGAGGAAAAGAGACTAAGGTTTATTGTCTGGTCGACGACAAAATTGTTAGAGATGCAGCACAGACTACGATTGAGGATGAATGGGGAAGGATACCAGCCGTGTCCGTTTCAAAGGGATCAACCGATGAAGGGAGACAATTCGTACCTAAACATGGGTGACTGGACGATGACTTAAACACCGGTCCTACCGATTCCAGAGTCTTAATCATCCCGTTACCTCACTCCGTCCGCAAACTTTACTTCTGCTCTTCACCATTTAACTTTCATTACGCTTTTTTGGTTTTCTTATTTGTTTACCACATGTTCAAAACCTAGTTGATCCGAACACTTTTACACGCTTCCGCACGTGTGCTTCCTGTCATAAATTTTTAATGCTCTTCAGTACTTTCCGATCCTCTTTCCAAGGGAAGTTCCGCAGCTGCAGTAAGAAGGATACCGGTACTTTTTCATCAGCTACGGGAGGTGTCTTTACGCAGCGTCTAATCGGAGAAGACAGGCTATTAACACCCTTGCCGCTTACGCAGTTTATTTCTGGGCCTAAGCTTCTTACAAGAGTTTTCTTGAGCTTCTCGTCGTAACAAGTGAACCAGGAAGCTGTCGCTTCGAGGGAAACAAATCTCCTGCTGCCGTTACTTTTTGTAAGGCATTTATTTTCACGCTAGGCTTTCTGCTGACCATCCACCCGTAACAAAACGAAACACGATGAATGTGATCAAAATTTACCTTAGAGAAGAATTTCCAGAAAATTATCCAGCGTGAAACCGTGTGAAAATAGCAGAGAACACCGTAAATACTAAGAATATCCTGGGGGCATTACTTGAAATAGCGTCTGTAATTTGTCCCGTGACTATTCTGCTATGATGAGAGCCATGTAATAAATCGTTTCATTTCAGTTGCTCAAACACTTCATGAATAGCAGTCTGATAATATAGTAACTGTACTGGAGCAGCATGTTTTTGCCGTTAGGTAATTTGCCTTCACTTATTTCATTTAGTACTAATTTGTTTGCATCCTTCGCTTTGTGACATTATATTAATAATAAAAAATCGGATTCATATTGCTTGTATACTCAGCAATTATTCTCTCTTTTACGTTCCTGCACTCTTTGTGCAATGTACATCAACTGTATCCTTAAGTTTTTCTCAGCTTACAGGTGAGTCAGTTGATACATATTTGTGCGAAATCGTGTTTAAGATGTATGTAAACATTTTATAGGCGTCTTTATTGCAATTGTTGTGTTTAATGATGCGAAAATGACTGTCGACATTAGATTGAATTTCTAGTGTAGTATTTTGGTAATATAATTTATTATTAAATGCTGGAAACTGATGCCCTTAAAAAGATATTAACTAACGAAACTCCTTTTCACTCACTTTAACTTTACCTCGATTTTATACTACACTGAAGCGCTAAACAAAGGGGTATAGTCACGGGTATTCAAATACAGAGATATCTAAAAAGGTAGGATACGACGCTGCTGCCGTCAACCCCTTTATAAGACAATAAGTGTCTGGCACCGTTGTTAGATCGATTGCTGCAGCTACAACGGCAGGTTATCAAGATTTAAGTGAGTTTGAACGTGTTGTTACAGTTGGCACACGAGCGACGGGAGACAGCATCTCCGAGGTAGCGATGAAGTGGGGATTTTCCAGTACGACCATTCCGCGAGTGTACCGTGAGTATTATAAATCCGGTAAAACGTCAAATCTCCGACATCGCTGCAGCTGGAAAAACATCCTGCAAGAACGAGACCAACGACGACTGAAGAGGATCGTTCAACGTAATGAAGTGCAACCCTTCCGCACATTGCTGCAGATTTCAATGAAGGAGCATCAACAAGTGTCAGCGTGCGAATCATTCAATGAATCGTCATCGATGCATATCAACAGGGGACTGTTCAAGCAGGTGGAGGCTATAATGATGTGGAGCGTGCGCAGTTCGAGTGATATGGGACCCTTGATACGTCTAGATACTACTCTGAGAGATGACATGTTTGTAAGAATCCTGTCTGGTCACCTGCATCCATTCATGTCCATTGTGCCCGGATTGGGCAATTCTAGCAGAACATTGGGATACCCCCACACGTCCAGAACTGCTGTATAGTGGCTCCCGGAACCCCCTTCTGAGTTTAAACGCATCCGCTGGACACCAAACTTCCCAGACGTGAAAATTATTGAGCATATCTACGATACCTTGCAACGTGCTGTTCAGAAGAGATCTCCACACCCGCGTACTCTTATGGATTTATGGACAACTCTGCAGGATTCATGGTGTCAGTTCCCTCCAGCACTTCAGACATTAATCGAGTCTATGACACGTCGTGTTGCGGCACTTTGGCGTGCTCGCGGAGGCCGAACACGATATTAGGTAGGTGGACCGGTTTCTTTGTGTCTTTAGTGTATTTAACACATACAGCTCTACATTCAGCGCATAATTCTAAAACATTCAGTCCATTGGCTCATCGTCCTGGCTGTCGTTCCTTACAGACAGTTTCAAAATTGCTTCATAGAAACGTACCTGTTTGTCGGGCAAATGACGTCAGAGTTTTTCCAAGACCTTGATTATAAAGGACATAATTGGAACCTTTCTTTATGGATAAGTTAGTTTTTCTGGCACAGTCAACGGATCAAATTGAAGGCCCAGACGAAGAATGTAACTAATCAGTCCGTTGATCTTTGTATAAGATTTAATGCAAGTCTTTCCTGCGTTATGAAAAAATGAATCTGTAAAGGTGCTGACATAGAATGTCACTTTCCCTTGTTTTCCTATACTTTGAGTTTCTTTTGAAATTCTGGTCTTCCTATACAGTATGGCTGCCACAATGGATTAAAGACTAGTATTAAAGTTCCAGCAACCACTTTAACGAGAAATGTATTGGGGTTTCGAACTTGCAAGAGTCACCTCTGTGACGTTATGAATAGTAAACAATCCATACTGCTTTGTTTTTGTGACGGCGAAATCCCTGACGCAGAATAAAAAACTGTGGCCGTCCGGTGTGGCCGAGCGGTTCTAGACACTTCAGTCTGGAACCGCGCAACCGCTACGGTCGCAGGTTCGAATCCTGTCTCGGGCATGGATCTGTGTGATGTCCTTAGGTCAGTTAGGCTTAAGTACTTCTAAGTTCTAGGGGACTGATGACCTCAGATGTTAAGTCCCATAGGGCTCAGAGCCATTTGAGCAAAAAAACTGTGTCCCCTCACAGGAAATTAACGTCCAGTTTTGTTAAATTTCCCAGAATCGTTTAGGTCAGTGTTTCACCAACTGTGCTCCGCGGAAAACTGGTGTTCTAGAGAAATTGAATGTGTATGCGTGGGAAAAGAATTAATAAAATAATGTTTCTCTTCTGCATTTTGACGATACTAACTTAGCTGGTGTAAATTTCATAACTGACCACTCTTGGTGACACAAAATGTCATGTGCATGTAATTACCAATAACATTAGCTTTTCTTCCGCTCTGTTTTATTACAGAAAACAGCTTCTACTATTCTACCGCCATCGTCGTGGTCCCTTCCTTGTAATAACGGTAGAAGTTGGAAGTCATCATTACTGGAACAACTGCCAACTTATGCGATCAAACAGTGTGGTTACACGCTGCTTGCCAGCGTGGATGTGGTTAAACGTTGCCTGTTTCTTTTACATTTACCGCAGAAGCCGTCGGAATACGTGCCGCTATGTTACTACCGGCTATGTTGATATGCTCTCACTTCCACTAGGTCGCAGTACAATATTCTGTGCTTCAAAATGTCTTTCTGACGTTTTAAAAATAATGTAATTGGGTTTAAAATTTACGCCCATAGCCCTAAAATCATTCATTTAGGAGTCACAAGTGTATATAATCATTAACTCTAAGCCGCAAAGAAGCACCAATGCTATATTGAAAATCTATTTCCAATTTACTGTTTGGAGCATGACTTACTAAATAACACATTTATATATAATATTTTATCGGTGCGCATTGGTGAGCGTCAGATGGTGAACTTAGCCAAATAAAGTTTTCAAGATGAACCTAGTTAGTGGTGACTGAAAAAGTGGAACCAAGACTTTCCTAAATTCAATGAAGCAGTCACCTGAGAATTTGTTTACTGCTAAAATGACAACACAATTATACGTGCAAAAATTTTGTATCTTGCAGTCGTGTTTCTACACAGAAAATAATCAGGTCCACATGCTGAGAAAGCTGTCAGCGGCGTGCAACATTCTAAATTGTAATTGCTGTACAAATTGGTTCACTTTTCATTCAACGTCTTATGTTTCCGACTGGAATGTAAGAGGTATGGCACTATCGTACGAGGTCGTATTGTATATGTCAATAGAAAAATCAGTAGCTTAATTGGTGTGGTTGAACGTCAATGTCTCTGTGATGAGCTTTCATGAAATTTCTTACTTCCATGTGGAATTTGTATCGCTGTTGGTGAGGTGGTTGCACGCCTGAATAGTCACCAATGAAAGACAAACGTAGCAAAGTTCCCCTCACACATTCATACATCACCGACGGTTATGTTCTTCCAGCGCTCCCTTGAGACCGAACCTTAACTTTTCATTGACAAGTTCAGGTCTATATATTTTCGTAAGAATATTATTTCAAGCGTATGGAAGGCATATCAACAAAGTTCTCTTCCATTTAGGGAATTGACATATTGCTAAAACGTATCCATGGATTCATGGTTAAAGAGAGGAACTTTGAGGGAACAAATTTGTGGCTGTTCAACTGCTTCATTTAATGCTGAGAAGAATGCACAAACCTAGATTTCTTCAGAAATTATATTAAAGAACTTGTGGCCCATACAGACAGGCCAAACGAAAATTCGATGAAAGATATTGAAAATTTGGTTTCATGTGTACCGGCGAGTCAGTTGCTCCTGTTTCAGCGTGTGTTTTATGTCAAACAAAACTCGCGAACAGTTCTTTCACCACAGCCAAACTTCGTAACACTGAGAAACAATGTGTGGTAATCACACGGACAAAGGAATTCACTTTTTGAAAGGCAGCGCGCCTCAACAGAAAAGTCTAAACGCCATATTATTATTTTTACAAAAACTGAAAATGAAGACGTGACCGAAGCATCTTACCATGTAATTTACAGTATTGTGCTTAATAGTGAAGCTCAATCAATTGTAAAAAAAATTATTAACCCACTTGTCAGGATTTAGTGTTACGAGTCACAATCAACGAGCAGACCACCAAAAAAATACATGTGGTGCAAATATATAAGAATAATGTTTCACGACGCATCAAAATTTTCCGTTGGCGTAGAGGAGGAGTTGATTCATCGATTTCAGATTTGTACTGGGTGTGCACTGTAAATGGATGAACCCATAGATGTCGCAAGACCAGCTCTGCTACTAGAATTGGTTCTTTATACATTTCCTGAAAGTACTGAAGACTTACTCAGGAGTGCGTATTTACATGAAATATGGCCATGAGAAGATAAATTCTTTTGTATTAATGATTACACTATAAACCATGACATCGATCGGGAGTATTTGCGCAGCTGGAGCTACAGCAATGGTAGGAAAATCCAAGGGACCTGTGTGGTGTCACCGTCTGACACCACACTTGCTAGGTGGTAGCTTAAATCGGCCACGGTCCATTAGTACATGTCGGACCCGCGTGTCGCCACTGTCAGGATCGCAGATCGAGCGCCACCACATGGCAGGTCTAGAGAGACGTACGAGCACTCGCCCAAGTTGTACGGACGACATTGCTAGCGACTACACGTACGAAGCCTTTCTCTCATTTGCCGAGAGACAGAATAGCCTTCAGCTAAGTTAATGGCTACGACGTAGCAAGGCGCCATTAGTTACTTCATGAATCTAAAGAGTCTCACTTGTATCATCAAGAATGCTGTATACCAAAGGACGACATAAAAGTTTTCTAGTAGCTACGTTTTTTTCTTTATCACATTCATTACGAATCCTGTTCCAGACTTCGCGCCAGTCGGCGTGTGTGTACGTGTGCCCTTTCGGCTACCCGTCTCTGTGGACTGGCTGCCTTGTCAGTCCACTACAACCTGTATCCCGTATACTGCAGGTATATACAAGAGCCACCAGCAGTAGTATTTTACATAGATAAGATCTGGTACCAAAACCATAGCTACTGATTTAAACTGTATTACGGGTGCAGTGGTCAAATTGTTAAACTATATAAAATCACGACCACAGCAGCCAACATTCTTTAAAATTCTGTGCGAGGAAATAGGCAGTGAACTCGACACACTTTTACTACATACGCAAGTGAGATGGATATCCATAAGAAAAGCGTTATTGATGCTTTTTGAAATACGTAATACGTTAGTGACCTTTTGATGTGTAAAATAACTCAGTACATATTTTTGTTGAATTTTTAAAAATCTTTTATTATTCATAAACGATGTATATCTGGCAATATTTCAACAAAGGGAAATGAAATTATCTTGTCACTGTGAAGTAAGTGTGTTGCATTCGTTGAGAAAAAATTTAAATTTTTGATTTTTTCACTTCTTTTAAACTGATTTCCTATTCTGCATAAACGATTAACTAAAAGAATTACAAAGTCTCTGACCCACCGCTACAGCTCTATGACGTGGAAAAACTCTTCGGCACTATTTTTCGAACACTAGTGAGGGTAATTCCAGGGTTGGAATTCCATTTTCTGTAACAACTGTGGCAGCAGGCTTAGCTGAAAGTTAGTATGAAGAATTAGTTGACTTAATAAATGACTGATTTAAAGCAAAAGTACAAAGATCAGCCATTATGTAATCTCTAGGTCAATTTATCAGAAGAATATTTTATTTGCTCAGAACAAATTATTAATATTTGGCTTCCGTTTATAACTGCATATTGATGTGAAGCAGAATTTTATTATTATACTGCAACGAAGACAAAGTTTAGGAACAGCCCTGATGACGCACCAGGTAACAGAAATTAACTTCCTACAATTTTACCCAAAAGCAATAAGATTTCTAAGCATCCAAAATCTCCAAAGCTATTGAAAACTTTATTCCACATTGTCGTTATGTGTTAATGAAGAAATAAAATAATCAATACATTCGAAATATGTATTTACTTTTTTTCATTTTTTAAAATTTTATAACGATTTCTATGTTCTTAGTTATGATTTACAATTGAAGCAATAACTGAAAAAAGAGTATCATTTTAAAAATATTATTGCTTTATCAACCTTCAAAATAAACAGTGATTTACATCAGGGTAACAGGATTCTCGAAAGCAAAACAGCAATCTGCTGAGAGTGTAATTCTTACTTTGCGCTGAGCAGTTGTCTGAGAATAGACGAAACTCGGTGTATTCTTGTGGTATACTCAAGGAAGCACTCATTGTATCACAAATTATCGGTAAACACTACTGCCAAAATATAATACATTGGATGTTTAGTTTTGTGAACAACAGCGACAAAAATTAATAATAGTCGAAACAATTGCAACACATTGTTTTCTTGTGAACACTGCTGGTAACGCCATCTATAGTTACGAGTAGAAAGTATTAACTGATAAGCAGCAGCGTCAGTGCTGTTATCGAAGCTGTATTTTTAAAGGATATGAGTCATGACTGAAGCCTGTTTACTTTTGAAACCTCATGGGTCATTGAGTGATGCCCTTATAAAAGCGACTTTATTTTCAGACTTCTGCAGAATGTCGGGTAAGTACCCCTTTAACGTCAGTTCTAGTAGCTACTAATATAGTATCTAAAGAAACATGAAACTCAAAATCAGTAAATTACGAAATGATGACCTTTTAAAAATGTTCGATCCATTTATAAAGTTACCTCCTTACTGAAAGTGGGCGGCCGGTGTGGCCGAGCGGTTCTAGGCGCTTCAGTCAGGAACAAGGCGACCGCTACGGTCGAAGGTTCGAATCCTGCCTCGGGCATGGATGTGTGTGAAATCCTTAGGTTAGTTAGCTTTAAGTAGTTCTAAGTTCTAGGGGACTGATGATCACAGATGTTAAGTCCCATAGTGCTCAGAGCCATTTGAACCATTTTTACTGAAAGTGACACACCACTGGAGAAACGCCCACACACGAGAGCAGGCGCATAGCAAGTGGCGAAATGAGGATTGCAAGTGAGTGATATTTGTAGTAACCATTGCTGAAAACATTTCAGTTTGGAAACTGAGGCTTTACACATCTTTGAGGGTATCATTCCCACTGCAACAATTGCTATCCTCACGATTTCAAAGAAAAATCCATGTCTGTGGTGTTACTCACGTTGTTTGTAATCATATTTGTAACAAATCTCCTGCTGTCGGTCATTTGTTTATCTCTTCTTTACTAACGTACATCAGCTCTCTGAGTTGTGCCCCCTAATAGGTGCTGTTATACGTATGAAGGAAATGTAACCATATTCTATATTAATCACTTTCTGTTTGGTATTTCCGTCATAGTATAACACTTCCATTTGTACAACCGTACACAGAAAAACTGTTGTATAACTTATATATTTCTTATGATGGTTGAAACATTATAGGACTTGTTATGCTAACATGTGTTCTCAATTTTTCTTATATCTACAAGAAACATGTACGTTACAAAGTTATTTTAAATTTATTGAATTGTTTAACTTTTAGTACAAGTTCCTAATCTTTCCATTCTACTATTTTTCGAAAATTTTTCCCGTCATCTCCTCTTTCCTTTCTGTTGTTCTTACTCTCACATTAACGAAGTTATTAATTTGATGTTTTGTCTTGCACTCATTGGAGAATTAGATTGATAGGGGAATATATCTATTAACAAACATGCTCAAGATATCAGGCTCACGGATAGTTTGCATTTGTGGTTAATGTAGTTGTGTGATCCATATTTTAAAGGTACCTCAACCTTCGAACTTCGTAGTTTTATTAGATAGACATTTTTGTTTCACGCAGTGAATCATCCACTATCACGTATCAGGGAATTAGAAGAAACAATTGAAAGGTTTGGACTCATTGTTTCATCAAAAACTTTTCGACCGTATTTCCGTTAGCGTGCACAACCGTATCGCGCAGTTGTGACTCAGAGTCCCAGAAAAGGCATCACATATGTACAGCGTCGTTAATTAAAATCCGACAAGATAAATGGAGTTAAGAAACATCGTAATGTCGAAGTGTAAGTATTTTTTACTTTTAATCTAATTTGTGCTACTACACTCCTGGAAATTGAAATAAGAACACCGTGAATTCATTGTCCCAGCAAGGGGAAACTTTATTGACACATTCCTGGGGTCAGATACATCACATGATCACACTGACAGAACCACAGGCACATAGACACAGGCAACAGAGCATGCACAATGTCGGCACTAGTACAGTGTATATCCACCTTTCGCAGCAATGCAGGCTGCTATTCTCCCATGGAGACGATCGTAGAGATGCTGGATGTAGTCCTGTGGAACGGCTTGCCATGCCATTTCCACCTGGCGCCTCAGTTGGACCAGCGTTCGTGCTGGACGTGCAGACCGCGTGAGACGACGCTTCATCCAGTCCCAAACATGCTCAATGGGGGACAGATCCGGAGATCTTGCTGGCCAGGGTAGTTGACTTACACCTTCTAGAGCACGTTGGGTGGCACGGGATACATGCGGACGTGCATTGTCCTGTTGGAACAGCAAGTTCCCTTGCCGGTCTAGGAATGGTAGAACGATGGGTTCGATGACGGTTTGGATGTACCGTGCACTATTCAGTGTCCCCTCGACGATCACCAGTGGTGTACGGCCAGTGTAGGAGATCGCTCCCCACACCATGATGCCGGGTGTTGGCCCTGTGTGCCTCGGTCGTATGCAGTCCTGATTGTAGCGCTCACCTGCACGGCGCCAAACACGCATACGACCATCATTGGCACCAAGGCAGAAGCGACTCTCATCGCTGAAGACGACACGTCTCCATTCGTCCCTCCATTCACGCCTGTCGCGACACCACTGGAGGCGGGCTGCACGATGTTGGGGCGTGAGCGGAAGACGACCTAACGGTGTGCGGGACCGTAGCCCAGCTTCATGGAGACGGTTGCGAATGGTCCTCGCCGATACCCCAGGAGCAACAGTGTCCCTAATTTGCCGGGAAGTGGCGGTGCGGTCCCCTACGACACTGCGTAGGATCCTACGGTCTTGGCGTGCATCCGTGCGTCGCTGCGGTCCAGTCCCAGGTCGACGGGCACGTGCACCTTCCGCCGACCACTGGCGACAACATCGATGTACTGTGGAGACCTCACGCCCCACGTGTTGAGCAATTCGGCGGTACGTCCACCCGGCCTCCCGCATGCCCACTATACGCCCTCGCTCAAAGTCCGTCAACTGCACATACGGTTCACGTCCACGCTGTCGCGGCATGCTACCAGTGTTAAAGACTGCGATGGAGCTCCGTATGCCACGGCAAACTGGCTGACACTGACGGCGGCGGTGCAGAAATGCTGCGCAGCTAGCGCCATTCGACGGCCAACACCGCGGTTCCTGGTGTGTCCGCTGTGCCGTGCGTGTGATCATTGCTTGTACAGCCCTCTCGCAGTGTCCGGAGCAAGTATGGTGGGTCTGACACACCGGTGTCAATGTGTTCTTTTTTCCATTTCCAGGAGTGTATATAAAGACAAGTCGTAGTTTAATGTTATTACCAACGATTCCGAAATGTACTTTACCGATTTCCTTCATATTTTTACTCTACACTGTAATGAACATTCGGGTGGAAGCAGGAACCGATCTCGGAACATACTTGACCCCGATTGACTTCAAATTTTTCACGATGCTGAAACTAAACTTGGATGGACATATGCTATAGATTTCTTTTTGAAACAACAGTGTATATGTTTTGTGTCAAAATCCACTGTGAGAAATAAAATGGTATGCTGTCCTGTGAAAATTACCAGTTCGTTATCTTTCTTGCAGTCAGTTTCAACTACGATAGTAAAGCATGTAAACAATTAGACATATTGTTTCTCACTTATATGTTCTTATTCCTCATAAATATTGAAGTTCAAAGAAAAATTATGTACAGAACGACTTGTTGTTTGTTTCATCTCTTGCTGTCAGTTTCAAGGAAAACAAGAAACCTATGTATAGCTTATCGGCTTATGATTAGAATACTCCCATGGACTCTGAATCCTGCGAAACTAATCCTACGCATTCTCAGATTAAAGCCACGCAGAACACTGACACTGAAGCTACTATTTGATAGATACAGCAGCCGGAGATGTCCCTCTCGTACCCCGTATACCAACGATGGCAGGTGATTTACCCATTCGTCTTAAGCTACTTCAGTGCCCAAGGAAAATATCGTTTGCAGTAACAATAAACAAGGCTCATGGTCAGAGAGAGGCGAAAGAGGACAGAGAGGGGGATGAGAAGAGGGTCATTTAGAAGTATTGAAGGAGATGCTCAGACATAGGAAGTGGAGGAGGAGGAAATGAGGAGAGTGTAGCGGAAGTTGGAGATGGGCAATGAGAAAGAACGTGTTTAACAACCTAGAAGAACTGCATTGCATTGCATAGTAGGTTATAATTCACTTAATTTTAGTTATCCTTGTGAGGATGCCCCAACATGTTTGTAATCGTACTTCAGGTCGCTAGATATGCAAGTGGGGTTAGGCACATGTTTTTACCTCACAGCCTGCCAGAGCCCTGCCAGATCTGAGGGAAAGAAGTTCCTCGTTTGTTGTCAATTGGGTTATCTAGCCACCAGTGGCACGGAGAGTGTCTGCAATAAATTAAATCTGCATGTAAAGGACAGACACCACGCATTCATATAAATGATTCGCATAGATGGGGAATGGGTCCGCCTTCTTCAATGTGAGTGCACCAATACATCAGACCTCCTGTTGGAATCTGAGTAGCGACCATGAAGGAAATGGACAGGAGCTGCGGACATGTGGCAATCGGTGGAAATGTGCGTCGGCCATGAGACGTGGTGAGATAGTCCGCGCGGTTGAGTTAACGCAGTGTCTCGGATCGCACAGTGGTTAATGCACCTGCCTAGTAAGCAGGCGATCCCGGATTCGAATCCAGGTCTGGTACATATTTTCACTCGACACCATATTATTCCGTTTGTTCCTAGAAACTCCAAATTAATTTTGTTCAGTTTTTACGTAATATTGGACCAAAAAATCTATCAGTGTCCACACCGTTCATTATCGTCGAATTCAGCATAATTTTACTACTTTGTTAATAGGTAAGCCGTTATTTTTCCTACGAAATCATTAATTACATCCATAAAATCACAATCCCTTGTGTGTTATGTGGTGTCACCGCCAGACACCACACTTGCTAGGTGGTAGCCTTTAAATCGGCCGCGGTCCGCTAGTATACGTCGGACCCGCGTGTCGCCACTGTCAGTGATTGCAGACCGAGCGCCGCCACACGGCAGGTCTAGAGAGACGTCCTAGCACTCGCCCCAGTTGTACAGACGACTTTGCTAGGAAAGGTTCACTGACAAACTACGCTCTCATTTGCCGAGACGATAGTTAGCATAGCCTTCAGCTACGTCATTTGCTACGACCTAGCAAGGCGCCATTACCAGTTTATATTGAGATTGTAAATCCTGTATCATCAAGAGCGATGCTCTCCAATTATGGATTAAAGTTAAGTATTACACCAAATGCATCCGTTTTTCTAAGTTCTCAAATACTTGTCCTGTTCCAGACCTCACGCCAGTCTGCGTGAGCTTAAACGCGTGCATTTCGGCCTCCTCTAGCAACACGGTGTTGGCTCTTCTGCCAATACATCATGTTATCTCAAGATTATTGCTAAGAATGCTAAGAATTGCTAAGAATTGTACTTTCCCGTTATGCACATATGTGAAAATTGAGTCACTGAAACTGGAATTACATGCAAGACAAAAGTTTCTGAATATTTTCACTATATTAATTACTCTGTGTAACATATATTTTGAAATACCTTCAATGCGGCAGTAACAGATAAGAGTCCAAAAGTGTAAACTTCTTTCTTTCAGCCAATATTTGTTTACTGTTTGAGGAATGTTCAAACTAAGTTTGAGTCAGTGTCAGTGAAATGTTTCATATTTTTGGCAACAATATTACATACTTTTTATGATGCTTACGTGACAGCCTCTTTTGCTAATGACATAAAGTTTTGTTGGTGACAAATTGTTAAACTTAGATGAGCTATCTTTTTTCCTTTCTTTCAATATAATCTAAATAAAAATCTACTATAAATGAATTATGCTTACGTGTGAAGTGGTGAAATAAACTGTATCTCATCATTCCAACAGCCGTATCCCATCATATTAAGCAAATAGCAGAACCTTATTCGTGTCATAAAACAAAATTATTCTTCCCATTTCTCTCGGACCTTCCCATTTTCTTCCCTTCTCATCCGCTTGGCAACTACTTGTCACGGTATGTAAGGAATGTGTTTTTTTTTTAAATTCTAATAAGGAAAATCACAATTCGAACGAATACATACACACCTGTAACGCGAAGAAAGCTGGGGAGCACCGAAACTTAGAGCGTGACTGACACTGACGGACATCACCAAACTGATGGTGAGGATAATCGGGGCGTCCACGGGGACTGTGCGCCCCCATTCTTGGCATGTTCTTCGCCCACTTTTCCATAGGTGCGTTTGTAAAACCAACTAGTTTCTGTAGTGTTAGTTGGAAGTCAAGTCCTGTCCGTGAGACTACTCTTGCAATGTTAAGAACTCCCGTCGTACGAAAAATGAGAAACGGAACCTAACAAACTGTTTAGTTCTTCGTAAATCTGATACTAGGTTCCGAGTAACAATTATACAATAGATAAAGCTAGCATTGCGGCTTCACTATTTAGATTACATTATATAAGATGAACGGTTAATGCAAGATCCGAGAAATGCAGGACTAAATGAATGTAAGAATTAATGTATATTTTAGCATATTGTCAGACACTGTAATGATGTTGCATTAATTTGTTATGAAAGCGGTGCTGATATTCAAGACCATAAAAGTGGGTTAAAAGCTGTGAGCCATCTGAGGAAGTTAACCTTGCATTACTGAGCAACTGTTTCACCAGGTATCCAGCCTAGCTTACCAAATTCCCAACCAGACTAACATTAATTATAGTCTTTTAATAGTCATACGACAAACGGTGATATATATATATATATATATATATATATATATATATATATATATATATATATAATTTCATGACGGACAGGATTGCACTACGAACGTAATTTCTTTGGGTGAAAATTGAATCGGTTGGTTGTGGTTAATTTCCTCTTGCATATGTTTCAACGTTCTTCGTGTGTTATTTTATGAATGCAGTGTTGTATGCAGTCTCTCAATCTTGGCTCCATATTTGATGTGTTCCGTAAGATTACAAACTCACATTTTCACAATCCTAAATAAGGCACCAGTTTAGCTATGAATCAAGTTTAATATGCTGAAATTTCAATCATCAATGTTAAAATAAATTTCCAAATATATACTGATTTATTTCTTTTCATTTAAATTCCCATATATATATATATATATATATATATATATATCTTTTCATTTAAATTCCCTTATATATATATATATATATATATATATATATATATATATATATATATATAAGGGAATTTATTTTAACATTGATGATTGAAATTTCAGCATATTAAACTTGATTCATGGCTAAACTGATGCCTTATTTAGGATTGTGAAAATGTGAGTTTGTAATCTTACGGAACACATCAAATATGGAGCCAAGATTGGGAGACTGCATACAACACTGCATTCATAAAATAACACACGAAGAACGTTGAAACATATGCAAGAGGAAATTAACCACAACCAACCGATTCAATTTTCACCCAAAGAAATTACGTTCGTAGCGCAATCTTGTCCGTCATGAAATTACCACACACTGGTACATTAAATTCATACTAACTCTCCGTGAAATCTTCCCGAAAAGAATAGCTGAAGGCTACTTTGATGCTTACACCACATGCTTCACGTGGTCAACTTGATTTACACAAAGAGTGTAGCTCCACAATAATTTTGATAATTAAAATAAAGTATATCGAAAAGCAATTTAAAAAAGAAAGACCTCGAACTGGTTACTATCGTCTTACTATTAACCTGATGGGTCAAACAATTGTATAATCACGTGGTACTGGTCTCACAAAGTACACCTCACGTGGGTTGAACATAAAGAAAACTTGCTATATTGAAAAATATTGTCAAGACGAGACGTTATAATCTCACCGACATTCGCATTTAAGATTGATGATCTTAGTTAGAGTTACTGATCAACACGTGGTTCCACTTTACTCATAAAGTAGTGACAAAGCAACTACCGGAAGATATTCTGAACTGTGACTCGAATTACACTGCGTTGCAATTTAAGATAACATTAGATATTTTAGAACTAAACCTGGAATAAACGTGATGAAATTTTCATTTAGGCTGAACTTAAGAAATCCATTGTCCTACGGACTTAGCAGACAAGCGCTTAGCCGGAGATCTTACCACTTCAGACGCTCGCCGCGGACAGACTGACCTGCGCTCCTACCGAGCGTGCTTCCCAAATACAAACGGAAGTGGCCAGAGAGGCAGCTTCCTATACCAACATGACAAGGGACGGACAGGACCATACTAAGCATAGAAACCTCTCTGCTTTTAGAAAGCGTAGCTACCTGTTCCGATGTTGGTCCTACTGTTCTCTAGCAGACAGGCTTGTTTGCTACCATCCAGCATGCAACTACAAATACATTTGCTCATTCATCCTCTCACACAGAAGGGAAGGGGGACGACAGTGTCTTATCATATCAGTATATAAAAGAAAGCGGATGTAGGTTCTGTATGAGACTGTGTGATATCAATTACATATATGAATTACATATAAAATGAGCTTTAAAGTGTAGTAGTGTGACAGATCGTTCTTGTTTATGTGTAAAAGTAACACGTTCCACTGCTCAGTCTCCTCTCAGATAGTCAGAAACACCACAGTAAAATTAGAAGAGGAATTTATGCCGTAAATGACAACAGATTTAAGAAATTAACATTAAAGGAATCCAACTGAGACCTTTCAACACATAAAAAAAAAGCGAAAGTACGTTTCGTAACATGTGAACGTATTTTAAGTTAAATAAAGACAGAAAAGAAGGAATAAAAAAGGTAACAACATAAATGCTGAATTTAAATTTGACAGTACGGCAACAAACAGTAATAGGTGGAGCTCAGTGGAAAATACTGATGACGTGCCCATAATCCCCAGGACGTTGGGGCCGAAGGTATTACAAATGAAAATGACAAAATGGCGAGGAGCCCCTCTGTTCCTGTGTCCTTCATATCTGAATTACTACGTAAAAACAGTTACAGTTTCGCTCTAGAACCTGGCTTTTTATTTTCTGAAATTACGGAGAGTTGTTAAGAATAAAAGCATTGTGACATATATCTTTGACTATCTTGTCCGTATTTGCGCTTATTCGCTTCAACGCAAACCTCATTGCCTCTTCTAAATACGGAAGTTTTGATTATCGTGTGAGAGAATTTTCTGATTACAGTGTGACTGAAATTACTTTGCATATCCAGCCGAAGAAAGGGACGCAGTGCGTTGTCACCTGTCGCAGCACACCAGCCGCTGCAACAGGGCGCAGGTCGGCCAGACGTCGACTGACTGCGAGATTTAATTGGTCCAGGTAATACGTAAGCTTAACTTTTAAATGCAAATAATTTTAACAGAGTTACAGTTGCAATATGCTCGTTAAGTAAACTTCTCCGTCCATGCTAAGCCATATAAGAAAATCTGAAATTAAACCTGGACCTCACAGATCTTTCGTTATGTGATTTGAGGAGCGCTCGCAAGTTCCGCTAGTTCCTAATGTTATTGATAGTTTATTCTATGCTGGATAAGTGAAGAGTTGGCCAACAGCGCCAAAGCACTGATCGTTACGTGTCGCACTGCTCGGAACGCTGTGTGCTGACTGTGGCCTATTTCAGACAGCTGCCAACGCCAGCGATTTAACAGCCGTGATACTACACTTGCATGGTGAAGTGTTGACGGTTTTACTATGTGTGCGAACGATTTTTACTAATATAAGTACGGTATTTGTACTTATATTTAAATTCGTTACTGAAAATGACACATATGACAAAATTCTGACAAAAGATTTAAATGTCAGTTTTTTTTTCTTTTCACTGCATTGAATTATAACAGCGTTAAATAATTTTATTTTCATTGCCACAACGAAGTTTCGCATTTCAAGATAGTCGTCTCTGTAATGCGCATTCACGAATCCGTGTTACTCCAGCGACACAATTCTACCATAGAAGCTGATTTGTACGAGCGAAGCACCTCCGTCATTTGTGAGCACTATTATACACACTACAAAACATTCCCACTCTCGCATCCTCTAAACACGTAGGACTCGCGCCATTTACCCCTTTACCCACGAGGTAAGCAGCCATCATTACTAAGGTAATGACCGAATTCACCGACGTCAATTAAAGTTAATGATATGGTGAAAGAAACCTCTGAGAGAGTGTTAAGTCGCAAATACAATCTTTAGTAAGGCTCATTTGAAAGTGCCTCGTCAATTATGACAGAAAATATTAGCTACTAATGACTCACAACGTATGTCAGGAGGGCGACAGAAAATGAGTGTCCGGGAGGCGCCGATATCAATCTTCTTTGGGATGTATGTATTACACGTCACAAAATCGACATCGTCGACATTCAAGAAACGTTCAAAACAAACCATTACCCTGCATCACGATCAACTGCATGAAAAATGGCGCGCCACAGTGATCACAGAGGTTCGCACCATCAAGATGGAAGTCGAACTCCTTCGGAGTTGCAAACCGTGCAGAACGTTCAACCAGTCATCCACTCTTGGTTGATTGATTTAGGGGAAGGGACGATACAGCGAGGTCATCGATCCCATCTGCTTAGGGAAGATGGGGAAGGAAGTCGGCCGCGCCCTTTCAAAGGAACCATCCTTGAATTTGTCTGAAGCAATTTAGGGAAATGACAGGAAAACCATATCAGGATGGCTGGACGCGGATTTGAATCGTCGTCCTCCAAAATCCGAATTCGAGTCCAGTGTGCTAACGATTGCGCCACCTTGTTCGGTAATCATATTGGTGTAACAGGGTGGTGAAAACTGATGGAATGTGATGGCATGCAACCGAATGCGAAAGAGTCTGTAGTGAAGCTTATCGAGGAACTGACTATTCTTTAAAGCACTGCGGCAGATAGTGCGATAATATCTTTTATAGGCAAATAAAATGCAAAACCCAAGAGGCTGAATTTGTCCAGTGGTTCCATGTGGTCTGAACTACAATGTCGCACACTTTTCAGAAGGGATAGTTTGCTCTAAAGGAGTATGATTTTTGTACACCGAACAGGAATCAAAAGCGAGTTACTACCATCTGTTGGCCAAAACCAGTGCTCATACCATAGTTGTAGTTCTCTTACACCCATTTTCCCACTATTGCTTACCGTGACATAAATATTTCCTACTGGCTTTGCAAGACCACGCACACGAGACAGAATTGTAGAGGGCAGAAAACCTCAAACTTGTAGCAGCGTAATAAATAACTGACCAGTTTTTTTTTCAAAATTTCGTTATCTTATGTGTTCCAATTCTGTAGCACTATTTGAAGTTATGCAACCATACACTGCTTCACTTGAAATCACTGTAATCTATGTCGTGCAGAATATGGTGTGCATAACGTAGTAGGTCACTATATTGTACATAATATAAACTGCATCGAGCATCCTTGAACCACACCAACATCAGTTTTTGTAACAACTGGGCCATGTCCTTCCTTGAATATCCCTAGTTCTTATACGCTGCACGTTCATATTGCTGAGAACATATCTGAAATCTGTTGATGATCGTTTTTCAATATGCTGCGGATGATCTGCCACGTACGTAACTATGTTTAACACCCGCTCCTTGGGCAATGATTGTCCGTTACTACGTTTCATTGGAGATGAATTTGTGGCTGCCTGTCCGATAACGGTGATGAACTACATGGCTCGACACATGTATCAACATCTTTATCACTTGTTATGTACGTATCGTCGTCATTGTACTACTCATGTAGTCGTATATTGTCCGCGCAGTCGAGGGTATACGGCACCACTGTCCACTGACTCATCTTCCAAAAACGCAAATATTTCACCTGCCACTTCTTTCATGCTCTGTTTAATTTCTTGGGTTTCTTTCTGACGATATGTCAACTTCGGTAACTTTTGTAGTAGACATAATGCAACTGCCCTGGTTTGTATCTACATCACTAGCACTGTAGCACTGTTGTGAGTTATTGGTCGACTAAGAAGTTCAACTACTCTCCGTAGCCTCATGCTGTGCTCACCAGTGGATACATCCAGTCCTTCCACCCTCTTGCCATTAGCAGCCAATATTGTGGTTGCATGGCCTTTAGCGACCT
Organism: Schistocerca nitens; assembly: GCF_023898315.1. Lineage (NCBI taxonomy): Eukaryota > Metazoa > Arthropoda > Insecta > Orthoptera > Acrididae > Schistocerca > Schistocerca nitens. The sequence goes on along the minus strand of NC_064615.1, from coordinate 437,450,651 downwards.
TGCGCTCAAGAGGTTCCTTGTTAGAAGAGTTACTGTCTCTATAAGTATTTTTGTTGGTCACTGAGCAAGAATATTACTCTGTTAATCTTAGTTGGCTCTTTGGATCTGAATGTTAGTTGCTAGCTGCTTGTTATTTCCAGATATATCTGAGAACCGCCGCCCGCACGAATGCTTGATTCGGGCTGACGTTCGGCGACCAGTGTTGCAGGAGAAGGCAGAGATTAGAACACATGCAACAAATAATTGATAACGTTAGGTGTGGGGTGCTGAGATGAAGAAATTGACACAAGGAAATGGTGGCAGCCTACATCATACCATTTAGCAAAGAAATTCGCCGAACTGTAGCGTAAATTGAGAAGTTAAACGTTGTTACTCAGAATAGATTGAAAAATCATGCAGCCTGTTGCAAAACAAAGGTTTACTATGCCTTGACCATGGTTTCAATATTAGGAAAATATCTTCTTCAGAAGTATTGGCCTCGCTTATCATACCACATGGAGCAATAGGTGTCACTAACTAAAATATTTGCGTTAGTTACATGTACCTTATGTCAGAGACTAAGGCCAACTGCTCTATTGTTGGCCTTAGCCTCTGACATGAGGTACATGTAACTTATGCAGATAGTTTATCTTGTAACGCCTATTGCATCATGTGATGTAATAAGTGAGGCCCATACTTCCGAAGAAGATAGTTTTTGCAAATATAGAAACCATGGTCAGGGTATCGTAAACTTTTATTTGCAACACGTTGGCTGATTTTTTTATCTATTCTAATTTATTTCATTTTCGCTACCACTTTCGGCAATTCAATATGCCATTATCAATACTGGCATGCTGGGGCCATCTTTTTCTGTATGTCGTGAATTCTCAAAAGCTACAACTTCGGTGAGTTAACTTCCTGAGAATTCACGACATTCAGAAGCAGATCGTCCGAGTAGGCCAATATCGATGATTTTTGAGAGGTACATGTGGTGCCTGAAGGTAGCATATTTAATTGCCGAAACGTACTGAAAATAAAATAAATTAACTTCTCAATTTTCACTACTGTTTGGCGAATTTCTTTGTTAAATATTTGACCAGCAGCGGTCTCACGTCCACAATGAATCAGCAGAGACTGCATCTGAGCAGTCTGTTAATTGTTCTCCTCAATTCAGTCTGCGACGCTCCTGCAGAATTAGTTTGACTTTTCGGTCGTTGTGTGCCAAAACACATTTTGAACTTTCAAATTGTAACTAGGTCAAAACCACACATGAAATAACAATTTCATCTCGAAGTCGTTATAGTTCCACGTATGGTTAGAATGTCTCTCTCTGGTGATCGCATACTGGAATTTTTCAGGCCTAACCACATACCTGCATAAACTATTCTGGGCTGTCAAGTCGAGACATTTGTGCTATTATGAGGAAGAAGATGTGGGCACTTCAATATCTGTCGCACTCAGACGCTTAGAAAAACTGCTCAGATGATTAGGCACCTATTTCTCTGTGAAGTTTGTGTAAGTATGGAAAGGCTTATCCACATCACGATTGCTCATTTGGCAAAATGGAAACGCCGAATTGTTATGGGAATGAGACTTCCACTATCTATCATTTTAATTTGAAGTACAGCGAAATTGATACTATTATTCAATAACGTAAAAGTTACTCATACATTGCTTCACTATAGCAGGCTCCAACACTGTCAATGTAGGTGGTAATCTTATAAGACAATACTTCCCTGAAAGGTAACGCGTATAAATTTAGACGTGGCTACGTCCCAGGTTACAAACTGTATCAGATTATCAAACAATGCCAGGAGAACATCAAGGAATGCAGAAAACTTCAGTATCATATGTGAAAGACACTGTTAGACCACCAAAAGCTGGCATTAACGAATACTTTATTTTGCTGGAACTAGTTTCGACTATGCGACATCATTTGACAGAGGTGTACTGTCACAGTCAGCAAATCACAACCTTATGATGAATCGTGATATACTTGTTCAAATGCTAAAATGCTGTATAAGACTCAACAGAAGATAACTGCCACCTTTCTTCCTTCCTTTCTTTCTTTCTTCCATCTCAGAGTAGCACTTGCAACCTACGTCCTCAGTTATTTCCTGGATGTATTTCAATCCCTGTCTTCCTCTACAGTTCTCACCCTGTACAACACACTCTTGTACCATGCACGTTATTCCTTGATGACTTAACAGATATCCCATCACCCCGTTCATTCTTCACGTCAGTGTTTTCCATATATTCCTTTCCTCGCCGACTCTACAGAGAACTCACATTGTCTGTCTACCATATCTTCGAGATTCGTCTGCAGCACCACGTCTCAAATGCTTCAATTCTCTTCTGTTCCGGTTTCTCCACAGTCAAGCTTTCAATGTGCTCTAGACGTACATTCTCAGAAATAACTTCCTCAGTTTAAGGTCCATAGTTGGTACCAGTACAATTCTCTTGAACAATAATGGCCTTTTTTTCGGGTGTTAGTCAGGATTTTTCCTCCTTGATCCGTGTGTTACGGGCAATTTTGTTGCTTAGGTAGCTTAACTTCACCTATTTCACTATCACCAGTTCTGATGTGATGTTTTTCGCTGATCTCATTTTTACTATTTCTCATTACCTTCATCTTTCTTCGATTTACAATCCCTGTTCTGTACTCTTTGGTGATTCATTCCCATCTTCACTATCACTTAGAATAGCAGTGTTAACAGCGAATCTTCTTGTTTATATACTTTCACCATGAATTTTAATTTGACTCATGAACCTTTCTTTCTGTTACGCAATTGCTTCTTTGATGTACAGATTGAACAGTAGGGGGAAAGACTACATCCCTGCCTTACACCCTTTTTAATCCGACCACTATGTTCTTGCTCTTACACTCTTATTGTTCCCTCTTGGTTCTTCTACATGTTGTACATTACCTGTCTTTCCCTATAGCTTACACGTATTGCTCTCTGAATTTCGAACGTCTTGCACCTTTTGACATTATCGAATGTTTTTTTCCAGGTCGAAAAATCCCATGAACATATCTGCGACTTTCTTCAGTCATGCTTCCATTATCAACCGAAACGTCGGAAATGCCTCTCTGGTGCCGTTACCTTTCCGAAGACCAAACTGATCGACATCTTAGTGATTTTTAATTTTCTTTTCCATTTTCCCGAATATTATTCTGGCCAGATGCGTGAAAACATGAACTCTTAAGCTGATTGTGTGATAATTCTCGCACTTGTCGGCTCTTGATATCTTCGGAATTATATGGATAATATTTTTATGAGAGCCTGATGGTATATCGCCTGTCTCATACATTCTACAAAACAACGTGAACAGTTAATGTGTTGCCACTTCCCATCAATGATTTTAGTATTTCCGATGAAATGCTGTCTATCCCTCCTGGCTTATTTGATCTTAAGTCCTCCAGAGCTCTTTTAAATTCTCATTCCGATCTGGGTCCCCTACAGCATTCCTGTCTTCTTCTATCACTTCATCAGACAAGTCCTCCCCACATAGATTGCTTCCACGTACTATTTCCATCTATCTGCTCTCTCTCCCCTGCATTTAATAGTGAAATTTCCAGTAAACTTTCAATTTTATTGCTCTGTCTTTTAATTTCACCGAAGACTGTTTTGACTTTTTTACATGCAGAGTCAGTCCTTCTGAGAATCGTTTCTTTTTCGACATCTTCAAATTTTTCACGCAATCGTTTCGCCTTAGCTTCCCTGCACTCCCTATTTATTTTATTCCTCAGTGAGTTGTAGTTCCGTATTCTGGAACTTCTCTCAACATTTTTGTATTTCCTTCTTTCGTCTATCGACTGCAGTATCGGTTCTATTACCCTTGGTTTCTTCGCAGCTACCTCCATCTACATATGTACCCCTACGTGACAGGAATCAAATATTCTCGGTTTCAACTAACTAGGTGTTTTGTATCGCAGTATCCTTGACTTTTTTAATACATATTTCTAACCATGCATTTAAATTGTTACGATTTTAATACATATTAGTAACCATGCACTAAAATTGTTACGACACAGAAATTTTAATGTTTTTCACGGACAGGGCTGCAAGAGTATAAAATATGGCACCTAGTGACATATGAATACAAGTATATCGCCGATTCTTTAAAGTATCGATCTCTCATTTATAAAACAGCTTCAAGTGTCTGATTATTTTACTGACTGTTAATGAGTTAAATATTTGACGTTAAGTATGTGAGGGAGGAAAAAATTTAGAAAAAGTTTCAAACTATGCTTAACATTTGTTGGAAGTCGCTGTGCTATCATTATGAAAGACTGGATGACTAAATTCTGAGTGATTTGCTCTTCATTTTAAGCGACAGCAAGTTTTTCAAGCATATCAGTGCTCCAGAATTACGTACAATACGATATAATTTTCCACGTACATTAATTGGTTAATGTGGATACTGTCATTCAGTGGCATATGGGATACTGTCTTCAAACTGTGATGGATATAGAGTAGCAAGTGAAATGGCAATAAATTAAAATGTCATGAAGGATTCTGAAGTCTGATTGCCTGACAGCGAGAAACAACGAGAAACGATTTTCCTTTCATCATTTTGCGGAGGTTGACAGCGACAGAAGCGAAGGGTTTGATTTTACATGTAAAGTTTGTTGAAAGTCTCTTGTTGTCAAATATAGGACGAATATATTCCGGGTAACTACTCACTGTCATTTACGCTGCCTCAACACGGTCTGTTTTTAACAGTATAACTTGACTTATTGTTTTAAGCTTTTAACGTAAGATTACGTATTTTAATGAGTACACTATTACAGCATTACGTGTAAATTGAAGATGGAGGGGGGACGGTGAGAAAGGAAAGAAAAATTAAAGGAAAGGAGTGCTGATGTCAGCTGCATCGAGACATTACAAAAGTCAAAACCAATTGCCGCATGTATGAAACGTACCCCCCTCCCCCCCATGAACCATGGACCTTGCCGTTGGTGGGGAGGCTTGCGTGCCTCAACGATACAGATAGCCGTACTGTAGGTGCAACCACAACGGAGGGGTATCTGTTGAGAGGCCAGACAAACATGTGGTTCCTGAAGAGGGGCAGCAGCCTTTTCAGTAGTTGCAGGGGCAACAGTCTGGATGATTGACTGATCTGGCCTTGTAACATTAACCAAAATGGCCTTGCTGTTCTGGTACTGCGAACGGCTGAAAGCAAGGGGAAACTACAGCCGTAATTTTTCACGAGGGCATGCAGTTTTACTGTATGATTAAATGATGATGGCGCCCTCGTGGGTAAAATATTCCGGACGTAACATAGTCCCCGATTCGGATCTCCGGGCGGGGACTACTCAAGAGGACGTCGTTATCAGGAGAAAGAAAACTGGCGTTCTACGGATCGGAGCGTGGAATGTCAGATCCCTTAACCGGGCAGGTAGATTAGAAAATTTAAAAAGGGAACTGGATAGGTTAAAGTTAGATAGTGTGGGAATTAGTGAAGTCCGGTGGCAGGAAGAACAAGACTTTTGGTCAGGTAAATACAGGGTTATAAATACAAAATCAAACAGGGGTAATGCAGGAGTAGGTTTAATAATGAATAAAAAAATAGGAGTGCCACTAAGCTACTACAATTAACATAGTGAACGCATTATTGTGGCCAAGATTGATACGAAGCCCACGCCTACTACAGTAGTGCAAGTTTATATGCCAACTAGCTCTGCAGATGACGAAGAAATTGATGAAATGTATGATGAGATACAAGAAAATATTCAGGTAGTGAAGGAAGACGAATATTTAATAGTCATGGGTGACTGGAATTCAAGAGTAGGAAAAGGGAGAGAAGGAAACATTGTAGGTGAATATGGATTGGGGCTAAGAAATAAAAGAGGAAGCCGCCTGGTAGAATTTTGCACAGAGCACAACAAAATCATAGCTAACACTTGGTTCAAGAATCATAAATGAAGGCTGTATACATGGAAGAAGCCTGGAGATACTGACAGGTTTCAGATACATTATATAATGGTAAGACAGAGATTTAGGAACCAGGTTTTAAATTGTAAGACATTCCCAGTGGCAGATGTGGACTCTGACCACAATCTATTGGTTATGAACTGTGGATTAAAACTGAAGAAACTGCAAAAAGGTGGCAATTTAAGGAGATAAACTGACTAAACCAGAGGTTGTACAGAGTTTCAGGGAGAGCGTAAGGGAACAATTGACAGGAATGGGGGAAAGGAATACAGTAGAAGAAGAAAGGGGAGGTCTGAGGGATGAAGTAGTGAAGGCAGCAGAGGATCAAATAGGTAAAAAGACGAGGGCTAGTAGAAACCCTTGGGTAACAGAAGAAATACTAAATTTAATTGATGAAAGGAGAAAATATAAAAATGCAGTAAATGAAGCAGCAAACAGGAATACAAACGTCTCAATAATGAGATTGACAGGAAGTGCAAAATGGCTAAGCAGGGATGGCTGGAGGACAAATGTAAGGATGTAGAGACTTATCTCACTAGGGGTAAGATAGATGCTGCCTACAGTAAAATTAAAGAGACCTTTGGAGAAAAGAGAACCACTTGTATGAATATCAAGAGCTCAGATGGAAACCCAGTTCTAAGCAAAGAAGGGAAAGCAGAAAGGTGGAAGGAGTATATAGTGGGTCTATACAAGAGCGATGTACTTGAGGACAATATTATGGAAATGGAAGAGGATGTAGATGAAGATGAAATGGGAGATACGATACTGTGTGAAGAGTTTGACAGAGCACTGAAAGACCTGACTCGAAACAAGGTCCTGGGAGTAGACAACATGCCATTAGAACTACTGACGGCCTTGGGAGAGCCAGTCCTGACCAAACTCTACCATCTGGTGAGCAAGATGTACGAGACAGGCGAAATACCGTCAGACTTCAAGAAGAATATAATAATTCCAATCCCAAAGAAAGCAGGTGTTGACAGATGCGAAAATTACCGAACTATCAGTTTAATAAGTCACAGCTGCAAAATACTAACGCGAATTCTTTACAGACGAATGGAAAAAACTGGTAGAAGCGGACCTCGGGGAAGATCAGTTTGGATTCCGTAGAAATGTGGGAACACGTGAGGCAATACTGTCCCTACGACTTATCTTAGAAGAAAGATTGAGAAAAGGCAAACCTACGTTTCTAGCATTTGTAGACTTAGAGAAAACTTTTGACAATGTTGATTGGAATACTCTCTTTCAAATTCTGAAGATGGCAGGGGTAAAATACAGGGAGCGAAGGGCTACTTAGAATTTGTACAGAAATCAGATGGCAGTTATAAGAGTCGAGGGACACGAAAGGGAAGCAGTGGTTGGGAAGGGAGTGACACAGGGTTTTAGCCTCTCCCCGATGTTCTTCAATCTGTATATTGAGCAAGCAAAAAGGAAACAAAAGGGAAGTTCGGAGTATGTATTAAAATCCATGGAGAAGAAATAAAAACTTTGAGGTTCGCCGATGACATTGTAATTCTGTCAGAGACAGCAGAGGACTTGGAACAACAGTTGAACGAAATGGATAGTGTCTTGAAAGGAGGGTATAAGATGAACATCAACAAAAGCAAAACGAGGATAATGGAATGTAGTCGAATTAAGTCGGGTGATGCTGAGGCAATTAGATTAGCAAATGAGACACTTACAGTAGTAAAGGAGTTTTGCTATTTGGGGAGCAAAATAACTGATGATGGTCGAAGTAGAGAGGATATAAAATGTAGACTGGCAATGGCAAGGAAAGCGTTTCTGAAGAAGAAAAATTTGTTAACATATAGATTTAAGTGTCAGGAAGTCGTTTCTGGAAGTATTTGTATAAAGTGTAGCCATGTATGGAAGTGAAACATGGACGATAAATAGTTTGGACAAGAAGAGAATAGAAGCTTTCGAAATGTGGTGCTACAGAAGAATGCTGAAGATTATATGGGTAGATCACATAACTAATGAGGAGGTATTGAATAGAATTGGGGAAAAGAGGAGCTTGTGGCACAACTTGACTAGAAGAAGGGATCGGTTGGTAGGACATGTTCTGAGACATCGAGGGATGACCAATTTAGTATTCGAGGGCAGCGTGGATGGTAAAAATCGTAGAGGGAGACCAAGAGATGAATACACTAAGCAGATTCAGAAGGATGTAGGCTGCTTAGGTACTGGGAGATGAAGAAGCTTGCACAGGATAGAGTAGCATGGAGAGCTGCATCAAACCAGTCTCAGAACTGAAGATCACGACAACAACATGGAACGTAATCACTTGAGAACGGCTCGACCTATTTAGCTGGTTTTTTTGTTGTTTGTAATTGTCGGGACGAGATTTGTACGAAAGAATCTTTTTGGAAAATCCACCGAAAATATAAGAAATTTTGATTGTATTTTTGTATCAAGATCTCAATGAAAGAAATCTGACGGTCGGCTTGGCAGTTCTGTTGTACTATGATTCGGAAAAATTGTAACTTACAGTCTGACAGTTCTGCTGTCGCACGTTTTCACAAAATTCAAAAAATTCCTCGTTAAATGTGGACATTTTGCGAAAGAGAAAATTATTGACAGCGATAAAATCATATATTGTTATGTTGAAATGACTGAATTGATGTCAGTTCGTGGTACTGGTCGTGATTTATTTCTTTGGGCGAAGTACACTGAAGAGCCAAAGAAAATGGTACACCTGCCTAATGTCCTGTAGGGCCCTACCGAGAATGCAGAAGTGCCGCAACACGACGTGGCATGGACTCGAATATCTGAAGTAGTGCTGGACGGAATTGACACCACGAATCATACAGGGCTGTCCATAAATGTCTTCTGAAAAGCACGTTACAAGACATCCCAGATATGCTCAAAACATTCATGTCTGGGGTGTTTGGTGGCAGTAGATGTGTTTAGACTCAGAAGAGTATTGGTGGAGCCACTCTGTCGCAATTCTCGACGTGTGGGGTGTCGTCTTGTCATGTTGGAGTTGCCAAAGCCCGTCGACATACACAATGGACATGAATGAACGCAGGTGATCAGACAGGATGCTTAACCACGTGTCAACTATCAGAGACCTATCTAGACGTATCAGGGTCCCATATCACTCCAACTGAACACGCCCCACACAATTACAGAGGCTCCACCAGCTTGAACAATGCCCTGATGACGTACAGGGTCCATGGATTCATGAGGTTGTCACACACTCGATACAATTTGAAACGGGACTCGTCGACCAAGGCATTGCGTTCCCAGTCATCAACAGTCCCATGCCGTTGTTGACGGGTCTAGGCGAGGCGTAAAACTTTGTGTTGTGCAGTCATCATGGATACACGACTGGGCCTTCGGCTCCGAAAGCCACATCGATGTTTCGTTGAATGTTTAGCACGTTAACACTTGTTGATGGCCCAGCACTGATATTTGCAGAAATTTGCGGAAGGGTTCCACTTCTGTCACGTTAAACTACTCTCTTGAGTAGTCGTTGATCCCGTTCTTGGAGGATCTTTTTTCGGCCACAGTGATGTCGGAGATTTGATGTTTTCTTGATTCCTGATATTAACGGTACACTCGTGAAATGGGTGTACGGCAAAATCCCCATTTCATCGCTACCTCGGAGATGCTGTGTCCGATCGCTCGTGAGCCAACTACTACACCACGTACAAACTCACTTAAATCTTGATAGCCTGCCATTGCAACTTCAGTAAGCGATCTAACAATTGCGCCAGACACTTTTTGCCTCATATACGTGTTGCCGACCGCAGCGCCGTGTTCTGCCTGTTCACATATCTCTGTATTTGAATATGTACTCCTATACCAGTTTATTTGGCGCTTTAGTGTACCACCAGCGAAACGTAGAAACTTCAGTCGGGGTACGCGCCACGACTGCAATAATCGTTGAATCAATGAGATTGACAAAGAGCTTAGACAGCGAATGGGGGCTAATCGAAAAAGAATTATGCAATAATAACTTTCAGTTAATCTGGCTGCGAAAAAGAACATGCGAAGCTGTGCTGTGAAAATGTGCAACTTTTTTTACCTTTTCGCAGTCACTTTTAACGGGAAACAGGAGGAGCGGGGCAGCATTTATCTATAACTTTATAACCCTACGTGGCTGTAGATTAAAAGTACGCAAAATACTGTCACTGAAGCTACTACAGTCAAGATCCAGGAACTGGAATGATCAGTGTCACACACCACGTACTAATGGTTCCAGCTGATTTCCCGTCCAATTTGACTTCTGTTCCCAAACAGTGTTCCGTAGGTCAGAGAGAGAGAGAGAGAAGGAGGAGGAGTAGTAGTAGGGAGATGGACACAGAATGTGGGATGAAACAGATATAAAGAAGGGAAAGGAGGAAATGGACAGAGAGATGAAAGAGGAGGAGATGGTTAGAGATAATGACGGACGGAAGGTATACTTTGAGCAGGGGCAGGAGATCGACATCTACATCTATACTGTGCAAACCACCGTGAGGTATAGGGCAGTGGGTACGTCCCATTGTACCAGTTATTAGATTTTCTTGCAGTTCCATTCACATATGGAGCGGGGGAAGTATGATTGACTGCCTCTGTGCGTGCAGTAATTATTCTAATCTTATCGTCACGATCTCTATGTGAGCGATACGCAGAGGATTGTAGTATATTCCTCGAGTCATCAGTTAAAGCCAGTTCTTGAAACTTTGTTAACAGGTTTTCTCGAGATAGTTTACGTCGATCTTCAAGAGAGTTTCAGGTCAATTCCTTCAGTATTTCTGTGACACTCTCTCACGGATTAACCAAACCTGTGATCATTCGCACTGCCCTTCTCTATAAACGTTCAACATACCCTGTTAGTCCTATTTGGTACGGTCCTACACACTTGAGCAATATTCTAGGATGGGTCGTACGAGAGATTTGAAGAACTCTGCTTTGTTGACTGATTGCTCTTCCCCAGTATTCTACTTAAAATCCCGAAGTCTACTAACGGCTTTACCCACGACAGAGCCTATGTGATTTTTCCATTTCATATCCCTACAAAGTGTTGGACCCAGGTATTTGCACGAGCAGGATAATTCCAACAGTGACTCACTGAAATTACAGTCATAGAATACTTCTTTTTTTCGTTTTGTGGACTGCACAATCTTACATTTCGGAACATTATGAGCAATTTGCCAACTTTGAAATCTTATCAAGATCTGACTGAATATTTATGCAGCTTCCGACAGTACTTCATTACAGGTAACTGCACCATTTTACCAAATACAGGGAGCGAAAGGCTATTTACAATTTGTACAGAAACCAGATGACACATATAAGAGTCGAGGGGCATGAAAGGGAAGCAGTGGTGAGGAAGGGAGTGAGACAGGATTGTAGCCTCTCCCCGATGTTATTTAATCTCTATATTGAGCAAGCAGTGAAGGAAAGAAAAGAAAAATTCGGAGTAGGTATTAAAATCCATGGAGAAGAAATAAAAACTTTGAGGTTCGCCGGTGATATTTTAATTCTGTCAGAGACAGCAAACGACTTAGAAGAGCAGTTGAACGGAATGGATAGTGTCTTGAAAGGAGGGTATAACATGAACATCAACAAAAGCAAAACGAGGATAATGGAATGTAGTCGAATTAAGTCGGGTGATGCTGAAGGAATTAGATTAGGAAATGAGACACTTACAGTAGTAAAGGAGTTTTGCTATTTTGGGAGCAAAATAACTGATGATGGTCGAAGCAGAGAGGATATAGAATGTAGACTGGCAATGGCAAGGAAATCGTTTCTGAAGAAGAGAATTTTGTTATCATCGAGTATAGATTTAAGTGTCAGGAAGTCGTTTCTGAAAGTATTTGTATGGAGTATAGCCATGTATGGAAGTGAAACATGGACCATAAATAGTTTGGACAAGAGGAGAATAGAAGCTTTCGAAATGTGGTGCTACAGAAGAATGCTGAAGATTAGATGGGTAGATCGTATAACTAATGAGGAGGTATTGAATAGGATTGGGGAGAAAAGTCTGTGGCACAACTTGACTAGAAGAAGGGTTCGTTTGGTAGGACATATTCTGAGGCATTAAGGGATCATCAATTTGGTATGGAGGGCAGCGTGGAGGGTAAAAATCGTAGAGGGAGACCAAGAGATGAATACACTAAACAGATACAGAAGGATGTAGGTTGCAGTAGGTACTGGAAGATGAAGAAGCTTGCACAGTTTAGAGTAGCATGGAGAGCTGCATCAAACGAGTCTCAGGACTGAAGACCACAACAACAACAACTGCACCATCTATAAAGAACCTGATTTTACGATTAATACTGCCTACGAGATAATTAATATACAACAATGACAGCATGGGTTCCAACACACTTCCCTCTGGCAAACGCGAAGTTACCTCTACAGATGTCGATGACTCTCCATCCAAAATAACATGCTGCTTCCACCCTACCAGAAAGTGTTCAATCCAGTCGCAAATTTCACTTGACACCTCCTATGATCGTACTTTTGACAATGAGCTAGCTGCAGTACTCAGTAAAATGCTTTTTACAAATCAAGAAATACAGCATTGACGTGATTGCCCTGATCTAAAGTCTTCAGTATGTTATGTGAGAAATGTGCAAGTTGTGTTTCACATGATCGACGTTTACGGAATTTATGCTGGTTGGCACTGAGGTGGTCATTCTGTTCAAGGTACCTGATTATGTTTGAGCTCAGAATATGTTCTAAGGTTTTACAAAAAAACCATATCAAGGATATTGGAAGGTAGTTTTGTGGATCATTTTTACTACCTGTGCTTTTCTCCAAGAACATGGCACTGCTTTTTATTCGAGGGATCTGTGATAGACTACGGCTAGAAGAGGGACTAACTCAGCAGCAAATTCAATATAGAATCTTACAGGGATTCCATCGGGCCCTGGGGTTTTGTTCACTTTTAACGTTTTCAACTGTGTCTCAACGCCACAGACACTAACACTTATTTCACTCATCTTTTCAGTGGTAGTAGGTTTTAATTGAGACAATTCTCCTGGGTTTTCCTTTGTAAAGGATCATTAGAGAATGGAGTTCAGGATTTCCACTTTTGAATTGCTACCCTCAGTTTCAGTTCCTGTCTCATTCGCTAGAGATTGGACACTAACTAACAGCCTTTATCACACGACCGGAATTTCTTTGGGTTCTGTGAATGATCACTGGACAATATTCTGCTACTGTAAGGCATAACGTATTGATTTCGTGACAGCAAAACGTGTTTCATCCACCAATTCTAAATCTATAGCTCCACGCTTTGTTGCAGTCTGTTATGCAGCAATTTCTGTTTCTGTAAAAGTTTGTTTACATTGACTGTATGCCATGGAGATTCTTTCCCATTATGGACTGTTCTACTGGGGACATATCTATCTAGTGCGTGGTCAACTGTTTTTTTTTTTTTTTTTTTTTATTGAGCCACAGTTCCTCTATGTGTTCCTACTTTGTGCTGAAAATTTCAATTTCCACATTGAGATATGACACTTATGTTTCTTATCTAGTTTACTGAACGTATATATCTTTCTGCTTGTTTTAGTTCTCCTATGTACTCTGTTGATCATTGTTGCCACACCCTCATCATAGTCACTGATACCAGTTTCGCTGTGAAGATCCCCAAAGAGGCCAGGTCTCTTCGTTGCCATTAGATCCAATACGTTTCCTACATGCGTGGGTTTGCTAACTATCTGTTTTGGATAGTTTTCACACAAGACATTTTGTAATATTCCACAGGATATCTTAACGCGCCCACCGCGAACAAAACAGTAATTTTCCCAGTTAATTTTTGGACAGTTAAAGTCTCCACCAAAGATAACAGTATGATTGATTGGGGAGCTTGCGTGCAAGTGAACTGAGGTATTCTCTGAAGTTTTCTGTTTCATAAGGAGATAATGTTTTTCCCGATTTTGCGGGCAACCTCCTAATTCTCTAGCTTTTAAATCTACTTAATTTTCAGCATCCTCAGATAACATAACGCCTCAAACGCTTCTATTCTCTTTTCTTTCGGTATTTTCGCAGTCCATAATTCTGTTCCAGACACTCCTCTACTCCTCAAGTATTGTCTCAGTTTCTTTTCGTGAAGTGAAGGCCTGTGTATGATACTAGTTGACTTATTTTGTTGGAAAATGCTCTTTTGCCCAATTTAGTCTGCCTTTTCTATCCTCCTCACTTCGGCTATCATATATTGTTTTGCTTCCAGGTTAACTGAATTTCTTCAATTCATTTGCTATACGGTTCCAAATTTTGATGCCAAGAATGTGCTAATCTTTATGCTGTGCCCTTTAACACTTTCACAGTTTTTGTGTTTTACTCTCAATACATAATCTTTGCTCAGTAGACTGCACATTCTATTCAGCATGTCCAGTTCTCCCCAACTTCCCCTCAGGATAGCAATGTCATCAGCATATCTTCTCACAGAAATCCTACTGCACTTAATTTTAATCCCGCTCCTGAACTTATATTCGAGATATATGTTTAAAAACTGATGAGAAGGTTTTTCACTTCTTTTTACGTAAATAATACTGTTCAGTATGGACAAACGTCATGGGTTATGCTCAGCGCTAGCTTAATTCCGTCATATCCCATGGAAGTAACACACCAACCACGATGCCATTATTCATGCTATCAGTCATGTAACATTGAATAATGGCTTTTGTGATGCCACAGTCGTACAGAACAGTGTGATAACGCGTTCATCCTTCCATTATTCAACGAAAGCAGCATTTTCACTATAAAATCACCGTTCTCGTAATGGAATTCTTGGATGTCTAAAATCAAGGTAACACACGGAGATATCACCATGAAGTGATTTGGAATTTCTTTTCAAACCACCCTTTGACATCTGGGAAATTATATCTGGGTGCTCCAAACTCAGTTCACACAACAAATAGACGTGCTTTAATGGTGTCTTTTGTTTTGAACATTTGGTTATGATAACGGGTGTTGCTTTCCTAAATCCCCTTGGGGATAACAAACAGCTGTCATCTTTAACACATCGTAATACTGCTTTGAAATCGCGTGTGCAGGTCGTACTGTAGACTGTTAATATACCGCTAATAATCCTGTTGTAGACTCCCACATGGACAGAATTCTGACTTGAGGTGTACGTTCGCATTTGTTAATTTATCTGTTTTAGGGTTTCCTTTGTAGTTCATCCGCAGTGCAAGTGTTATTATTCCCAGCCTTTCAAACTGAACTGATGTTATAATAGTCCATGTCTGTCATGTGGGTGTGAGCAGAAGTGGTTACTCAAATAATTCCCTCGATCTAAAGCTTAATGGTAGTAGAACACCTCAACTATACTCCGTTCATCATAGGAATAAACCTGATGTAAACATTACACTATGTATTCTTCCGCGTTTGCTGGAACATCACTGGATTTCGTATCGAGTGGAGTGGAAGCCAAGCTGTCTCGAGTACAGCCAAATACGATAACGAGGATAGCTTTTACGCGGTGCGTTACGCGCAAATCGACTCAAAGATAATACGGGTAACAGCTCTACCGGCGCAACTTTGACAGCACTGGCCAGGCAAGTAATTCAACTAACCTACAGTGATGTGAAAAGCTGCAGTAAAGACGTAAGAAGCGACGAGCAGTGAACAATATTGCTTTGAATGTCATTTAATTTTTAATCAGAAGGAAATAATATATGGTAAAACTCAGGCGATACGCCTCTTAGGTGATCGGATGGGAAACCACACGATATCGACCTTGTCTAACAATACTGTAATTAAAAACAAGAATGATAAAAATTCCCGACTTTAACAAAGGTAATTTTTCTGCATGAGCTATGTGCGGCGCAAAAGCGTACTAATGGGATTTTACCATGTTGTTAAATACTGAAGCCACTAAAGGTATTAAGTCAACCGTCTGGTAATCTATGAAATCCTTCCATATCGTACGCCGAGGAGTACGTTTCAGTACAACTACGCTGATAACGAGGCGTTCAGCAACAGAATCTCAAGCCACCAAAAGATACACATGAAAAGTCCACATGTCCTCCTCCTCCTTTATGACAGGCTGGTCTCCATTTCGCCGTCGTTCGGCGGTGACGTGTCACAAAGCTTCGTGCCTTAGTTCCAGTACGTATGGAAACTTAAATGTCTTTTTATTTCTCGCGAAAAATTCCTTAACGTTGCTCTAGATCAATTCTATTGGTTCAGATTGTAGGGTTCAGGTGGCAATCGTAGAAATGTAGCATGTGTACAGTGTGCTCGACGCCGTGAAAATTATTGTTTTCTATGTTTTTACGGTGTTTACCACTCTGGCTCCTGTGATACCACAACTGTCCTACGAAACAATGGGCATATTCAAACAAGGAGCACTTGGTTTTTCGTTTTGATCCAAACAAATTAAATTTATGATGATTTCCTTAATTTAACAGTGTTTTATAAAAGATCGACAGTTAAGAATGTGTATTTTCGATGAAAACCAGAATTTTGCGTGCGATATGTTATTGGAAACTAGAAGACGTGCATTTTTCTTGGAAAATGATGGTTAAGTATGACTTAATCACCATATATTGGATGAATTTCATATTTAAATGATTGATTACATCAGGTTTATTCTTATGATGAACGGAGTATAATTACGAAATTCACTCGTCATACTCAGCAGGTAGTGTTATAACATGCGATGTCACTGCAAAGATTAAACTATATTGATTTATGATTATCGTAGTTTGCCCATGTCAGCATGAGAGGTTTATGCTATGAAGTGCTATGATCCAGGGTGTGTGTACCACATTTATATCGTATCCATGGATCTTATCTAACAACGATCCCTTTCCTGCAAAAATCGGCAAGCTGTCCTTTTTGATTAATAATCTCCAGCTCGAGTGTTTCCAGTGTTTGAACGGTTACAGGGAGATATGACAGGAGATGAAACCTCTAACATTTTGTTCCCAGGCGTATTGTAGGAAGGAAATGGTATTTTTTTTATCCTCTGTCACTTAAGTTAGCATTTGTTGCTACATATGGAAGCGACAGAAGTCAGGTTCCCCTTTTGTCCGGTGTAGTGCAGTAACTCGACGTGGCAGGAACTCCACAAGTCACTGGAAGTCCACTGCAGAAATATAGAGCCAAGCTGCCTCGTGGTGTATCTGTCGATAATTGCGAAACTGCTGCCGGTGCACTATTTTGTGCACGAACTGGCCACTCTATCATGCCCCATAATGTCCGATGGGAGTCGTGTATGGCGGTATGTGTGGCAAAGTTATTCGCTCGACTTTTCCAGAACGTTCTTAAAACGAATCATGAACAATTGTGACCCAGTGACTTGGCGCATTGCCCCCTTAAAAATTCCATCGTTTTATATGAAGTCCGTGAACGGCTGCAAATGGTCTCCAGGTAACCGAATATTAAAAATGTCCAACAGTGCTCGGCTCAATTTGACCACAGGACCCAGCCCAGTCCACGTAAACACAGCCCACACCATTATGGAGCCACTACCAGTTTGCACAGTGCCTTGTTGACAACAATGAGAACATGATTTTATGGGGTCTGTGCCACAATCTAAACCTACCATCAACTCTTACCAACTGAAATCAAGACATCTGACTACACCACGTTTTCCAGTCTTCTGCGGTCCAACCGATATCGTCACGAGCCCAGTAGAGGCGCTGCAGGCAATGTCGTGCTATTACTAAAGGTACTCGGGTCCGTCGTCTGTTGCCATAGCACACTACCAGCATAATGACCTAACGGATACGTTCGTCATACATTAATTTCTGCGGTTATTTCACGCAGTATAGGTTCTCTGTTACCACTGATAACTCTACGTAAACGCTGCTACTCTCTACCGTTAAGTGAAGGCCGTCGGCCACCGCGTTGCCCGCGGTAAGAGGTAACCCCTGAAATTTCGTATTCTTGGTATACTCTTGACATTGCTGACCTCAGAATACTGAATTCCGAAAGGATATCCAAAGTGGAATGCCCCTACGCTTAGCTCTCTTAATTCCCGTCGTGGGGCCAAAGTCACATCGGACAATGTTTCACATGAATCACGTGATTACAGATTACAAATGGTTCAAATGGCTCTGAGCACTGTGGGACTTAACTTCTGAAGTCATCAGTCTCCTAGAACTTAGAACTACTTAAACCGAACTAACCTAAGGATTTCACACACATCCATGCCCGAGGCAGGATTCGAACCTGCGACCGTAGCGGTCACCCGGTTCCAGACTGTAGCGCCTAGAACCGCTCGGCCACCCTGGCCGCCTACAAATTACAGCTCCGCCAATGCAAAATCTTTTCACACACAATGTGCATATCGGTGCTCCATGTCACCTCAATGTGAACTGTATCAGTCTGTAATTTGTCTACCTGCTGTTAGACTAAAAACCTCAATGCCAGACGTTCTCCCATCGCGAAGAGGAAACGTGGCTCTATTCATCCTCTCTTTCTGTATTAAGCATACTGATGTTTGCACTTGATTCAAACGCTTTTATAAACGACTTTTAACATGTGCTTACATCATCAATATTGTATGCACCACACTGAACGTGTATGACTTCATCACCTGCGAATATTAGTTTATTTTATCACTATGTGATATTCAGAATTGTGTTTTTCGATCGTTTGTACTGAGTGAGTTTACTTTGTTGTGTAGTTTTCCGCCACAGAAGTGGATAGCGTCACTTTACATGCTTGATTTCGTAACTGTTGCGAAGAGCAAGTATTCAGAAGAGCTCCAGCCTACTAGCAGAGCGGAGCAAGTAGTAGCGGCAGCACCTTAGCGGTTGTACGCAGTTGATATACATCATTTAGTTTAGTGTAATGCTGGCTTACGTCTGAGTAGAAGTGAACAGGAGCAGATCATTTAGCTGTTTTTTATTAGTGCTATTTATTTTTGTTGTAAGAGTTAGCGTATTTTTCGATTGTTGGTGTTCATTGAGTTCAGTGTCCTGAGTTTCAACTGCATTATCTGTAGTTCAGACAATAATAACTGGTTATAGATGAATAAGGACTGCGCCTGATGTAAACAGATACAGGGCGAACCGACCACTGTCGGAAAACATTTGGAAGCTGTGAAGACCACAATTAATATGCTTAAAGCTGCTGCCGTGGGCTGCGGTGGCGTTAGCGTAGGGGAGAGTTAGGTTAACTGGGCCACATTTTTAAAAATTGGTCTGAATCATTTTCTGTACAGCTTATCAGTGTTTAATTTTATGGGAAGCCTAGGATAGATGTTTTCTTTGCAATGTAGTGCTCAAGGACACTGTAGCACTTCCAGTTTGTGTGAAATCTGAGGTAATAAACTTCTTCGCAAAATGACCACTTAACCTAACCGATAAGGTTAACTGCTCCGAGGTGGTATGGGTAACTGGTCAAGGTGGTAAAATCGATAGAAATACATTTAATTTTGAGTTTTACAATGTTTTAAAGTATATTTCACCAACATTTAGGTTTTATTACATTACATCTCAAATGTACTGACTGAAATTTTAAATAAAAGCAGTCTTAGCGAAGGCTGTATTAATATAAATCGACATTGAAATAAATCATGTCTTCAAATCTTTGACGGAAGTCTTTAAGGGGCAGGGGTAGTTTCATAATAATGTCTGCAGTGGCAACAAATGCATTTTCATCTGTTATGGAAAATCTGTTAGACGGTTTGTGCTGCTTATAGAAAATCACTTCAGCCCCTGAACTAAGAGATTTTTTCACAACAGCTACGTAATTGCTACCTGAGTCTTTTTTAATTCCATGGACTTTAACAATTAAGAAGTCAGCAACTTTAATTTCTGAAATATCCTCATCTGCTTCAATGTCTTCATCCCATGAACAATCGGATTCTTCTAAAACCAAGTGAGTGCTGTCTTCTGATGATGAATTTTGTTCTTGTGGAGTGGGTTTCTTTTTTTTATTCTTTTTATTCTTCTTTTCATCTCTGGCAGAGTCTTCTTCTTCCAGGCGAACCTTCACTGGTGAACTTGTAAGAATAAGAGATTCTCCTTTCTTTCGGCCACGATTATCTCTTTTTCGGGGACCACACTTCGGAAATGGAAGCAAGGCTTCTGGAGCCACAAACTGTTTTGCTTTGAATTCTTGTTCATGATGACAATGAGGAATAAGATTATCATCAGAATGTGAAGGAACTGGATGGGAAGCAGATGCAGGAGGAGGTGGAGGAACTGAACCTGGAACTGTATTAGGAACATTACTTTCTCAAACAACTTCATTCTCCGTTGGCTTAAATGGTCGGTCTGTCACAGATGAATACAAAAAATCTGCGTCACTAAATGTTTCATCATTGAAAGGCATTATTCCTGTAGCTGTGAAACCTTTGCTGATATTAGACGGAGTGAAAGCAGATGGAAATGCTTCACCTACACTTCCTGCTACGTCATAGACACGCAGTGTCTGACCAGGATGATTTAGTAGCCATCTGTCACAAGCTTTGTTGTAAAAGGACTTGAAAGGCCAAAAAACGGCAATATCCAGAGGCTGCAGCTTATGGCTGCAGTGTGGTGGTATTGTTAAAAAAACTATGTCATTTTCTTTGGAAAATGTTATTGCCCTTATGGACATGTGGCTTTCATGACTGTCAATGATAAGAATTTTTGGCTTTTCTTTGCTTGGTCGTTCATGTTTGGCAAAATGTGCCAATACGTCCATAAATATGTCCCCGGTCATCCATCCTGAGGTATGAGCCGCCCCTGCATTTCCAGGTGGTGCATTGTGGAGATGGTTCAAATGGCTCTGAGCACTATGGGACTTAACATCTGAGGGTCATCAGTCCCCTAGAACTTAGAGCTACTTAAGCCTAACTAACCTAAGGACATCACACACATCCATGCCCGAGGCAGGATTCGAACCCGCGACCGTAGCGGTCGCGCGGTTCCAGACTGAAGCGCCTAGAACCGCTTGGCCACACCGGCCGGCCATTGTGGAGAATGTGATCATGAAAATGGACACGTGGGAACACAAAAAATGGAGGAACAGCTATTCCAGTGCTCTCAATTATGCCACATATGGTTACAAGCGTACCTCTCTCTGCAGAAGTTATCTTCCCCACTTTCTTCTGGCCACATGGAGACACTACCAGGCTTGTGTACTGTTGTGAGGCCAGTCTCATCATGGTTGTAGACGTCTTCTGGACCAAATTTGAAGTTTCTATAATCTTCCTTCAAATTGGTATAAAATTTACCAACATTTGACTTATTGAAACTAGTAGCATGACTCAGACTGGTAGCTTCAGGTTGTCTAAGAGAGAGCTGATGCCTCTTCATAAAAGAATGAAGCCACTCCTTCCCAGCCATATTTTGTAGTTGCCAGTTTGCCAGAAGTTCCTTCTTGTTCAAAAATGGCTCTGAGCACTATGGGACTCAACTGCTGAGGTCATTAGTCCCCTAGAACTTAGAACTAGTTAAACCTAACTAACCTAAGGACATCACAAACATCCATGCCCGAGGCAGGATTCGAACCTGCGACCGTAGCGGTCTTGCGGTTCCACCTTCTTGTTAGCTGCAGCAAATTCATTTGCTAACTTCCTCGTGTCTGTGAATGATAAACCGTAATGCGTACCAGCAATTTCTTTCAGGTAGGAACACAAAGAAAGCTCCTCTTGTGCTCCCTTTTGTGCTCATTTGATGGCCTGAAGTTTACTTCACGGTCGTCAGCAGATTTGCAGACATAACGTTTTAGTGTTGTTCGAGGAATCTGAAACCGATTAGATGCTACACGAATACTAATTCCTTCTTTGATAGCTGTCACTGCTAGTTTAATATCTTCAGCTGAATACGACCGGTGGTTAGTTGTATGAATACGAACTCGTGGCATCTGAAAGAAAAATTTATACCTCAGCTAAAACAGGCCTTAAGTACATTACGTGAAATATTTTGAAATTAAAAACTGTGTAAGTTACAAAAGTAAATAGTTATGTTGGGGTTAACTGGACCGGTCCACATAACCTAACAGCCTTGGTGTCCAGTTAACTTAACCACACATTTTTCTTTTAATGTCGCTAAAACAACTGCTAAACTAACGTTAGTCAAAAACAGAACCATCTGCTGTAAAGGGTAAACACTTACAATTGCTATGGTGTATTTTACTTCTCCAAAACTCTTCCTGAAGTCACAAATAAACAACAAACAATATGAGCGGGAAAAAAATGTGGGACCTCGGAAACAAAGAAAGCCACACAACACAGTTGTTTATTGCTTTTCAACTGTTACTGGTAGCTGAAGATCTTTGACCTGAGTAGTTACTTGAGCCATCTGCTGGAAGACACAGAAAACAGATTCTGATACAATTTACAAGCAAGGACCAGTTGACCTGACCTGTCCAGTTAACCTAACTCTCCCCTATCTGAAGCCCCTGCGTCTTACGGTTATCACATTCTGGCTAGTCGGCACTTACGGTTTTGACAGGTAATTTGTGGCCTCGAATCTCTGGACGGGAGACCAAATTGGGTACAGGCCGTACAGCTGTCCCCTTACATCTTAAATATAAGTCTGAAGTATCGCTTGCTGCTGGAAATACGTCTGAGCCCACATGGGACGCCTCGTGTGTAAGCGATCTTCCTGAGAGGTCTGTACTAGTGTAGAGGTTGGGATTATTTGTCCTTCGGAGGTTCAGTGTCAGGTGGGCGACGGAGTCCCGGAGAAAAATGTAGGACAAGTCGGGCAGGGCCCAGGCCCGTGTCCATACTGTTTACCTGCCAGGGCATCTCGTCCAAGCTGTCGAGGACGCTCTGCAGGCAGCGACTGATCGGACTGTGGATGCACCCGAAGGCGGTTGGCAAATTGGTTAAGAAAGTTAGCCTCAGCTGCAGAAGTGGAAGCAGAGTTACGGTTTTGGAGCATCATTACCAGAACCGATCAGTGTACTTCAGATTTACAGTAGAGCGGCAGATCTAAATCAAATACTAATACGATTCTGCAACGGTATCGGATGCAAATTTCTCGACCTCCGTTATCGGGCGAAGGGCTCTAGGCTTCCCTTTAATATTTCAGGCATGCACTAGACACGGAGAGCGGCTACTAGTGTAGCAGAGTACGTGTCATGTGAACATGTGGCTTTGAGGATGGGGAAATTCCTCTACAAGTCCAGACAGAGCAGCACTCGTCAGAGCACATCGGAGAAAGAAAATGTTGAAATTGTACCAGTTAACTGCCGGAGAGTCTGTGGAAAGATTCCGGAACTACTGTCACTTAAGAACGTTAACAATGACCACATTGTACTAGGGAGAGAACGTTGGATGAAGCCAGAAGTTAACATCAACGAAATTCTAAATTCCAACTGCGATGTGAATCGCGAAGTAGGATGAACGCAGGTGGGGAGGACGTTCCTATAGCCATAACAAATACGATATTATCTGATGAGGTCAGTACAAAACTGAATGCAAAATAACTTGGGTGGAGACAAGTGCTAAAGTTGGATCATTTATGGTCGTAGATGCTTTTATAGATCCAGTGCCTTAACAGCAATAGTGGACGAACAGTTGAGGGGAAACTTGGGGAATATTCAGCGTAAATTCCCCAGTCATGTTACAAGTTTAGGTTGAGATTTTAACCTAACAGCTATAAACTGAGAGACTCAAGCGATCAGGGGCAGAGAACCACACGAAGCTGGTCTGAGTGCTTTGCCCGAATACCACCTTGAGCAGCTGATCAGGCAACCGACTCTTCAAGATAACATCTTAGTTCCCCTAGTGACAAGCAGATCCGAATTTTTCAACTCAATTAGCTTATAACAGGGAATCAGCGATCACAAGGCCGTTACAGCGCCACTGAATACGTCTGTAAAAAGAAATTCGAAGACCAAAACAAAGAAATATAGGAAAATCTTTCTGCTTAGATCAACGGACAAAGTTCAATAGCATTCTGCAATACGATTGAGACAGGTACGTGTCGAGAAAAGTGTGTTGGATGGAAAAGACCCGCCTGGTTCGACAACTGTGTTACAAACCTGCTATTAAGCAAAGAGACCTTCGTTGCAAATTGAAACGTAGCCAAACCCTAGCAGACAGAAGTTAAACGAAGCCAAAATTAGCTTTGGGAGAGCCACGCGTGGAGTATTGAAGAAAGTCAAAGGTTAAGTTCTGTTTACGGACTTGACAGAAAATCAAAAGTTTTAGTCTCATGTAAAAACGGATTGGAACTATCTGTCCAGACACTCTCACCATAATTGTAGTGAACCGGAGGACGACACAGAAATGGCAGAAATACTGAACGTCATCCGCCAAAACTGTTTCCCAGAGGAAGACCGCACTACAGTTGAAATTTCGCACGAACGAGAAAATGACTGATATCCAAATGAGTGACCATAGACTAGAAAATCAATAGAAATCGCTCAACACTGTACCGAAGGTCTTTGGAGGGGGAGTTGAGGGTCGACGAACAGACGCACAAAACTGTAGGCGTATACCTCAGACGTAAATCAATTGTTGAATCTAGGAAGAAATTTTATCCTCGAGTATTATTACATTTGTGGGGGCCAATCTCCTCTGTGGGAATGAACATGGTTTCCGGAAACAATGATAGTGTGAAACCCAGCTCTCTCTGTTTCTGGACAAGATCCAGAAAGCGGCAGATGCAGGCGCCTAGGTAGATGCTCAATCTTTTGAATTCCGGGCGGCGTTTCATGCAGTTCCACACTGCCTCCTAATGAACAAAATACGAGTTTAAGGAATATCACACTAACTGTGTAATTGGGTTGAAGAGTTTCTAACAAACTGAACGCAGCTTATCGTTTTGAATGGCGAAGAGTCTTCAGACGTAAAAGTAATTTCATGCATGCCGCAGGGGAAAGTTATAGGGCCATTAATTTTCACAACATATATAAATGACCTAGCCGATAATGTCAGAAGTTCCATGCGGCTTTTCGAGGATAATGTTGTCGTATGCAGCGAAGTCGCAACACCACAGAATTTTATCGAAATGCAGAATATCTACAGAGGATTGGTGCTTCGTGAAGGGAGTCGTAAGTGACCCTCGACAGTAGTAAATGTATTACGAATATACAGTTGAAATACCCTTGATGGTACGACTGTAGCTGAAAAACCCGACATTGTCTGGGTGTTTATTTATAGCTCTGCTTGAGACTTCATGCACAAGGAACTTACTTTTAACTTGCAAAGCTTATTTTATATAACATTTGAAGTAGCATGATTGGGGTCATGAAAAAGTGCATCTTTGTTTTAGTAACGCAGGAGAGAGCTACATATCGTTGACTGTACAAAAAGCAGCTGGCACTAAGGTCCACGCCCGCAACAAGCAACGTCTAGCCTTATTCTTTGTTTGATTCTGGCATAACGTACGCTCTCCGGAAGTTGTATACGTTCAAAGTCAATGGTAAACTTTTAGGAATAAGCAATATTCCGGGTATGAAAACTCTCTCGTTTGCGTCAATCACAGTTACGTCCGCCTCGCTTTCGAATCGAGTTTCCTAGCCTGATATTCTTAAGCTGCCGTAAGACTGACAATCTTCAATGCGTTCATGAGACTGCATGGTCAACCATTTTCTAAGCCCTTTTATTCATAAAAAAAATCGAAATGTAATTAGTAGGCATCTAAATCATAAAGCAAACGTAATAAATTGGTTTTTCCAGCAAACAACATAAATAAAATATACCGAAAGAATCAGAGTAATGTCGTTAAGTTTTTAATACATAAAGTAAACTCTGTAGGTCTTTATATCCTATCCAAGTAAATTCAATGTTAGTTTGTATTCGTAAAGATCAGGATTTCGGCATTTAATTCTGTCACTGACGTAAACATACGGAATTACCTCTGTCAGAAAGCTCCACGTAACTAATATCGCCATCTATTGGTTCTCTGGTAAATTACGAAACCTACAGGGCCATCGATTTCTTCTTTAGTGTATTACGCCTGAATGATTAAACGCCCGAACTACTGAGCTGACCGAGCGGATCTAGGAGCTACAGTCTGGAACCACGCGACTGCTACGGTCGCAGGTTCGAATCCTGCCTTGGGTATGGATGTGTGTGATGTTCTTAGGTTAGTTAGGTTTAAGTAGTTCTACGTTCTAGGGGACAGATGACCTCAGAAGTTAAGTCCCATAGCGCTCAGAGCCACTTGATTTTTTACTAAGCTGAGCAGACGATTTTATACAAAACTTTAAATTACTATATATTTTTTTCCTTGTTGCGATTTTGATGAAATAATGCCTGTACGCTGCCTCAAGCTGCGATCATGTTACCGTGAACACGCAATAAAATTCATCTTGTAGTTTTGGAGCTTAGCGTGTTCCAACATACACACACAAACGGACACGATAATTTTATGTAGAAACATAAATCACGATATCTTTTTCCCCATTATTAGATTTTGATGAAACAGAGCCTAACCGTTGCCGCAAGCTAAGCTCAAGTTACGTTTTTTCAGACATGAAAATTTTAAAGTTTTATTATCAGTATAGATAGATTTCACAATTGCAGAACAATTATTGGAAGCATTTACTTCCATAAAATACTTAGTAGTATACGTATGGAGAGATTTGAATTAGAACGACCACATAAAATTAATCGCGGATACGGCAGATGCCAGATAGATTCGTTGGACGAATCCTCATGAAATGCAGTCCATCAACAAAGGAAGCTGCTTAAAAAACAGTCTTGCGACCAATAGTTGAACGCTGTTCATCAGTGTCAGATAGCAGTGATACAGGAAATAGATAAAACCCAAAGAAGAGCGGCACGTTACGTTACAGCCTCATTTAGTGACCATGAAAGCTCACAGAGATGATCAGCTCCAGTGGCAGATGCAGAAAAACTGGCGATCTGATCCTGGTGTAGTTTATTGTTAAAGTTCCAAGAACGTACTTTCCTAGAACAGCCAACAAATATATTTATTCCTTCTACGTACATCGGCTGAAAAATACTGTAAAGATGAAATTATCTTACCGGAAATTGTGCTTCCCACGAACGCGACTGGAACACGAAAGGGGGAATGACAGTGGTACACGATGTACCCTCCGCCACTCTCCGCAAGGTGGCTTGCGGGATCATATAAGTGCAGATGCGTTATATGAATCGAAGGCTGTAATGCAATAGAGATTTTTCTTTGTCTAGGTCTAAAGGTGAAAAATAATTTTCCTCTTACAATTGAAGCTGTTCCTTTCAGCATCAATGTGTATGACACCCCACTATTTTGGAAGTGAGACTGATGTACGGATGTGGAGCATGTACTGTTTTATTGTGTAGTTCTTCTCTGCACGCTTGTTGAGATTCATAATGAATATGTGTCCACACATATACGTATTGAAGTTGAGATAGGGTGGAAAATTATACACTCCTGGAAATTGAAATAAGAACACCGTGAATTCATTGTCCCAGGAAGGGGAAACTTTGACACATTCCTGGGGTCAGATACATCACATGATCACACTGACAGAACCACAGGCACATAGACACAGGCAACAGAGCATGCACAATGTCGGCACTAGTACAGTGTATATCCACCTTTCGCAGCAATGCAGGCTGCTATTCTCCCATGGAGACGATCGTAGAGATGCTGGATGTAGTCCTGTGGAACGGCTTGCCATGCCATTTCCACCTGGCGCCTCAGTTGGACCAGCGTTCGTGCTGGACGTGCAGACCGCGTGAGACGACGCTTCATCCAGTCCCAAACATGCTCAATGGGGGACAGATCCGGAGATCTTGCTGGCCAGGGTAGTTGACTTACACCTTCTAGAGCACGTTGGGTGGCACGGGATACATGCGGACGTGCATTGTCCTGTTGGAACAGCAAGTTCCCTTGCCGGTCTAGGAATGGTAGAACGATGGGTTCGATGACGGTTTGGATGTACCGTGCACTATTCAGTGCCCCTCGACGATCACCAGTGGTGTACGGCCAGTGTAGGAGATCGCTCCCCACACTATGATGCCGGGTGTTGGCCCTGTGTGCCTCGGTCGTATGCAGTCCTGATTGT
Source organism: Schistocerca nitens (assembly GCF_023898315.1). Lineage (NCBI taxonomy): Eukaryota > Metazoa > Arthropoda > Insecta > Orthoptera > Acrididae > Schistocerca > Schistocerca nitens. Next base: position 437,422,869 of record NC_064615.1, on the reverse strand, counting down.
GGCGCTCACCTGCACGGCGCCAAACACGCATACGACCATCATTGGCACCAAGGCAGAAGCGACTCTCATCGCTGAAGACGACATGTCTCCATTCGTCCCTCCATTCACGCCTGTCGCGACACCACTGGAGGCGGGCTGCACGATGTTGGGGCGTGAGCGGAAGACGGCCTAACGGTGTGCGAGACCGTAGCCCAGCTTCATGGAGACGGTTGCGAATGGTCCTCGCCGATACCCCAGGAGCAACAGTGTCCCTAATTTGCTGGGAAGTGGCGGTGCGGTCCCCTACGGCACTGCGTAGGATCCTACGGTCTTGGCGTGCATCCGTGAGTCGCTGCGGTCCGGTCCCAGGTCGACGGGCACGTGCACCTTCCGCCGACCACTGGCGACAACATCGATGTACTGTGGAGACCTCACGCCCCACGTGTTGAGCAATTCGGCGGTACGTCCACCCGGCCTCCCGCATGCCCACATACGCCCTCTCTCAAAGTCCGTCAACTGCACATACGGTTCACGTCCACGCTGTCGCGGCATGCTACCAGTGTTAAAGACTGCGATGGAGCTCCGTATGCCACGGCAAACTGGCTGACACTGACGGCGGCGGTGCACAAATGCTGCGCAGCTAGCGCCATTCGACGGCCAACACCGCGGTTCCTGGCGTGTCCGCTGTGCCGTGCGTGTGATCATTGCTTGTACAGCCCTCTCGCAGTGTCCGGAGCAAGTATGGTGGGTCTGACACACCGGTGTCAATGTGTTCTTTTTTCCATTTCCAGGAGTGTAGATCACATGTTTTTCAGTGAAATAGTAATCTAATTTTTCAGGAGGTTTTAAGTATTCAAACAATTCAAAGCAATAGATTTATTTCGATCTTTCTAAACATACGCCACCCAACAGATGCCACGACCTCCTTCCAAATCTACCCTTACAATTCCACATTCAGCCGTGTTTCATATAATGTTAGGAATACAGAGCTATTCAAAAGTAGGAACATGTTTCAAAAAGTTATTGCTTCTAAAATAAAAAAGATAGAAACACAATTCTAACGGTCTCGGAAGGAGAAAAGTTCAAATTTTTACGCAATGTGAGCACTAAGTATCGCAAGCCAAATATCAAAATCGTGGTACATTTTCTGCCTCACATGAAGCAGTTGGTCTCTCGCAGCTTCAACAATGCGATGTCGCAGACTTTCGAGAGTGTCACGCATAGAGCAGTCTTTTACATAACACCATAGATAAAAGTCACAAGGTGTGAGGTCTGGAGACCTGAGAGGCCACAGTCGATGAAGTTCATCTTCTGCTCCTCCTCTTTGAATGCAACGTCCTGGAATGGTGTCATTCAGGTAACGTCGCACGTGATTAGTAAATTTCCACTCCACGATCCAAGGCTGTTAAGTGTATTGTGATATAACCTGAGGGCAGTTCGGTAATTGGTTGGTGCTGCTGTAACAGTACGTTTGCTGAAATTCGCTTGACAAAATTTCGTATACTGGGGGTCGAGTACTAGACCATGGAGCTACAACCCTTGGTGTACTTAGGTGTTGTTGTGAAAGTACAGAAAGCCTTACATTTACATAGCATCTCTTGCATCAGGCGTAAGGACAATTGGTGAAAGGTGAAAGTAAGTTAGAGTAAATAAGACCTGGTTGCTTCGGGCTGTCTTACGATACTTGGGTCTATGACACTTACTTAAATGTGGAAGTAGGTTAGGATAGCTAAAGTATGGTCCTGAAATGCGCTGAAATGAACAACTTGCCAGGTCGCCACCATAGTCCCTGATGATGGTCACCTGAGATAGGGCAGAATCGTGATACATCGCTAAACACATGTGACGCCATTGTTGACTAATCCATGCTTCCCAGTCACGGGACTACTTCAAACGCAGTCATTTGTGCTGTGGTACTAACGGCAGTCGGTGCAAGAGACAATAATTCACTCTCATGCTGTTGCTAGTCTCTTACTGATGATGTGCGATCTCAGAGAATGTTGCAAGCAATCCATTACCTGTTTTCATACGGAAGGAACTACGATTTTCCTGGTGTTCACTATGATAATTTTCTCTTGCAGTGGTAAGGCGTGATTGACTGGAACCTTGACGACCAGTATGCTTTCCCTCATGTTCCCATCCTGTCCAACACTGCGCCACTGGCACGTCCGAATACCCCACAAATCTGTATTTGCACGACTCTATCAGCCGGCTAAAAGGGAACCCACAATGAGGCACTTTTCGAACGTTGCCATGTACGGATAACGCTGTCTCACAGGAGTATGTGGCATCTCCGTGTCGTTGACAGTGATCATTCAACAACTGACGCTGCTGACGCCCCTAACATACCCTAGCAGGCCCGGAAACAACAGTAAACACGAGGAACACTAATGCATGCTGGTGGCCGCGCTACCTGGTTCAGACAATTGCAATTGTAATCATTCATATATCCACCAATGGTGTGCACGTGTACGAAGTTACATTGATATTCGACCATGTCTTCTGGGTATTTCAATAGTTTTGTCAGGAAACACATTTTTCCGTGTGTCAGATGGCATGTTTCCAGTCCCATGGAATCTACATACTAGGCCACTTCTTTCACCGAAGTTAGAAATCTGAGCACAAGTCTTCCAGAGCTCTGTCGAATTCTGACTCTAAACTGGATCCTCCAAATCTACACGGATATCATGTTCTATATGAGAGAGTTCCTCCCCTACATAGAAGCTCAGCCAAACAGAATTCAGACGCTGTCACTAGACCGTTCTAGGCTCTAGCAGGTACTTGGCATGTTCTGGTAGTCTACAGAGATTTCGGGGGACATGTGTGGCAAATGCCGTAAGAAACAGAAGTATACGTACATTTTTTTTCCTTGTTTTACGACACTTGCTTGTACACTATATTTATAATTTTTTTTAGGCTGTAAATAGGCCAATTTTCAGGTACAATGGGATTAAATAATATAAATTAAATAAGAGTTTTATACTCACTTGCATAGAAATTTTAAGAAAACAACAGAGTGCAAAAAAGAAAAAAATGAAAGTATTTTTTTTTCGAATTCACTTTACCTTATGAATATTCAGATTTTCTTTTTGGTATTCCTCTCATTTATTCTCTCTTTACCTGTGTTAAAATCTTATTTCGGTATTCTACAAAAGTCTGATTTATTCGATTTCGGAAACGGAATAAATTTCACGAGAATTTAGCCACTGTAATTATTGATCATAAATTGTTATAATTTTCAGCCACATACATCTTCAGAGGTTTTGGAACTTTCTTGAAAAATCCGGTTCAAAGGATACTTTTTGGTAACTTCCGAATACACATATGTTCCTCAAAATACACTCCTGGAAATGGAAAAAAGAACACATTGACACCGGTGTGTCAGACCCACCATACTTGCTCCGGACACTGCGAGAGGGCTGTACAAGCAATGATCACACGCACGGCACAGCGGACACGCCAGGAACCGCGGTGTTGGCCGTCGAATGGCGCTAGCTGCGCAGCATTTGTGCACCGCCGCCGTCATTGTCAGCCAGTTTGCCGTGGCATACGGAGCTCCATCGCAGTCTTTAACACTGGTAGCATACCGCGACAGCGTGGACGTGAACCGTATGTGCAGTTGACGGACTTTGAGCGAGGGCGTATAGTGGGCATGCGGGAGGCCGGGTGGACGTACCGCCGAATTGCTCAACACGTGGGGCGTGAGGTCTCCACAGTACATCGATGTTGTCGCCAGTGGTCGGCGGAAGGTGCACGTGCCCGTCGACCTGGGACCGGACCGCAGCGACGCACGGATGCACACCAAGACCGTAGGATCCTACGCAGTGCCGTAGGGGACCGCACCGCCACTTCCCAGCAAATTAGGGACACTGTTGCTCCTGGGGTATCAGCGAGGACCATTCGCAACCGTCTCCATGGAGCTGGGCTACGGTCCCGCACACCGTTAGGCCGTCTTCCGCTCACGCCCCAACATCGTGCAGCCCGCCTCCAGTGGTGTCGCGACAGGCGTGAATGGAGGGACGAATGGAGACGTGTCGTCTTCAGCGATGAGAGTCGCTTCTGCCTTGGTGCCAATGATGGTCGTATGCGTGTTTGGCGCCGTGCAGGTGAGCGCCACAATCAGGACTGCATACGACCGAGGCACACAGGGCCAACACCCGGCATCATGGTGTGGGGAGCGATCTCCTACACTGGCCGTACACCACCGGTGATCGTCGAGGGGACACTGAATAGTGCACGGTACATCCAAACCGTCATCGAACCCATCGTTCTACCATTCCTAGACCGGCAAGGGAACTTGCTGTTCCAACAGGACAATGCACGTCCGCATGTATCCCGTGCCACCCAACGTGCTCTAGAAGGTGTAAGTCAACTACCCTGGCCAGCAAGATCTCCGGATCTGTCCCCCATTGAGCATGTTTGGGACTGGATGAAGCGTCGTCTCACGCGGTCTGCACGTCCAGCACGAACGCTGGTCCAACTGAGGCGCCAGGTGGAAATGGCACGGCAAGCCGTTCCACAGGACTACATCCAGCATCTCTACGATCGTCTCCATGGGAGAATAGCAGCCTGCATTGCTGCGAAAGGTGGATATACACTGTACTAGTGCCGACATTGTGCATGCTCTGTTGCCTGTGTCTATGTGCCTGTGGTTCTGTCAGTGTGATCATGTGATGTATCTGACCCCAGGAATGTGTCAATAAAGTTTCCCCTTCCTGGGACAATGAATTCACGGTGTCCTTATTTCAATTTCCAGGAGTGTATTTTAGACACTGTTCACTAAAAAATTTGCGAGAAAATGTTTCTCCCCACGCTCACCCACTTTTATCCATCGTGATCAAACCCCCTTACTGAGAGCATGAGATCTACCAACACAATCGCGAGTGGGTGGCAGTGGGACGTCGTGGAGAAAAGTGTGTCCGCAGCTCGTGGTCGTGTGGTAGCGTTCTCGCTTCCCACGCTCGGGTTCCCGGGTTCGTTTCCCGGCGGGGTCAGGGATTTTCTCTGCCTCGTGATGACTGGGTGTTGTGTGATGTCCTTAGGTTAGTTAGGTTTAAGTAGTTCTAAGTTCTAGGGGACTGATGACCATAGATGTTAAGTCCCATAGTGCTCAGAGCCATTTGAACCATTTTTGAGAAAAGTGTTTCTTCATACATACACACTTGCCTTATATATGCAGAGGCTAGATCTCTACACGGTAATACAGAAATAAAAGTACACCATTCTGGACATAATTTAACAAAATTCCAGGACGTCAGATTATTTTCCCTTTCAATCTTTTAAGTAGCCGATTAAAAGATGTACAAATGTGATTACTCGAATGCTCAGTGACACGACTTTGTGTAACGTTTCGCACTGTTCACTATACATACGAAAATAATTTAAGAAAACATCTACGTAAGAACGCAGTTCTGTGAAAAGATGATGAAAAACACCGTAGGAGATAAGAAGAAAGTGAGATGCTAGTTGTTGGCTGTGGCCGGTAGGTAGTTTTAGATGCTGCCGTGGCCTAGCTTCAGTGCATATTATGAATTATGCAAGGGGCGTTCAATAGGTAATGCAACACATTTTTTGCTGAAGGAAGGGTGGTTTCATTGAGTATTCCAAAGCACCATAGTATTTCCCACTCTTCTGTCAACACAACCTTATTTTTCAGCATAATCTCAATTTTAATAACAAGTCACAATTTTGACTGAGTTAACATCATTGGCTATGACTTAACCTGAAAAAATACATATTTGTATAAATGCGAATCTAATCGTGGTTTTCATAACAAGAAATACAGATGACCTTGGAGTGATAGGGGCAAATGAATTTATTACACGCATTACGCACTTTTCATGTACTCCTTTTTCGTGATCTTCCGTATTCATAGCAGCGACGAACAGAACTCCTCTGCATCACTTCCAAAGTTTATGGCCGACTTTCCACCAGAGGAATGGCAAGACAAGCTTTTATTCTGAAGGACAGACTTCTTGTCAACATTTTTTTTTCTAACCTTCGGAGAGCCGGAGTTTTCATCCAAGACAGAGACAGGTCAATAAGAAAATCTCGACGTCGTACAGTAGTGCAGTTTTGGTTCCCTGTAGAAATGCAGAGTGCATTGAGGGTGCTAGGGTCATCAAACCATAAAATACAGTAAGAGGTATTCTTCTTGAATTTCTGGATACGTCATACAGCATGCATATCATACCTACCAGATTCACACCGTTCTTTGTACGGTTGTAGTACGATATTGTTTGTTTTCTGTTGAGATACTATATCGGCTTCTTTGTTGCTCAAACTCAGTTGACGGTCTTGCTCTTCCAGAACATCATCTTCATCGTTAGAACTTGAGTCAGGAATACAACCCTCATCCTCAGAGTCCTTGAGCCACACTAGAATTCAAATTTCTTGCCTCTGATTAATAATTTTACTAAAATTAAATGAAATTACACAATCATTTCAAATGTTTACGCTTTGTAAAACAATAATTAGTTAATATAATATCTAACGTATTCCAACAAAAAAATTGTAAAAATGGACTACGGATAAAGCAATATTTCAAAAATACTTACGTAATAGGTCACGCGGATTACAATGGTACATCGCTGACTTTGACGAGCTCCTGTGACACAACCACACGTGACTGGTGCTCGCATGACACTGTGTCACCCAACATTCCATCTTAAAGTTCACAGAGGCTCAAAGCATTGGCCGTACTCGACTTTCAGATTTTTTTGGAGTGCCATAAGTTCATTACTTATGGAACCCAAGCGACCGCTGCATCGTTAGTAAACTTGGATATTAATGCTTTCCTATAGTCATGAAAAAGAAATCTAAGAAAGAAGCCAAATCAGTGGCGGCTCGTGGGTGTACGTTCTGGGTGTTCACAAATTTTTAAATTCAGATAAATTTGAGAGAATCAAGTTAGTAGCATCTACTTTATAACGGTTATGCTTATCAACAAGTTTACACAACAACAGCCACTGCCAATAATAATAACAGTAATAATAATAAGATGCAAAACTTATCTGACAAAATAAAGAACTGTTTTTGGGGAATTTGGTTGTTTTTAACATAATTAAGTACGGTTTAGGGCAATAACGAAATAATGTGTGCGCTTTCGCAACTCTCCGTTTCGCATTTTGGTGTGAGTGGGTGTTTTTGTGCTTTTACATTTTTTCGGACAAATGTACAAGTTCCCTAACAGATACATTAGTTCACGAATTTACTTCCAGGCTGAAAATCAGATATTCTTAAGCTGCATCCATCTTGTGCTAAGTGTACACTACCTTCGTAAATGTTCGCTTGTAGCCTCACTTGTTTCATTTCGTTATTCTCTCAATCAAATGATCTGTTCTTGGAGGCCCCAGTTCCTTCACAGTCAACTTTTACTGGTGATTACTTTTCTGTTTCCAGAATGAGACTTTTTCTCTGCAGAGGAGTGTGCTTTGATATGAAACTTCCTGGTAGATTAAAGCTGTGTGCCGGACCGAGACTCGAACTCGGGAGCTTTGCCTTTTGAAACAAGTGCTCTACCGACAGAGCTACACAAGCACGACTAATGACTCGTCCTCACAGCCTTACTTTTCTGTTAGCATTTAAAATAGATTCAACATAGTTCATGTTAACACTGCACATGAAAGCACTGTAAACAGCCAACTCCAAGCACAAAGTGCCGTTTGTGGAAATGATTAACCTCAAGTAGTTATTCTACCAACATAGTAACTTGTCTAGAATACAAATCAGGCGCTGAGATCCATAATTGCCTAAAGCACACCACCGTCGATCGCACATTTAAGTGAATTTCAGAGAAACCAGTGATACAGCTTTTCGTGAATTTTCATTTATACAAAGTGGGCCTACAGCACACATATACCTTACTCATCATAAAATCAACAAATTTCAGAAGCGTGAATAAATGCTACAGTCTCACAATCGACGATGATGTGCTGTAGGCTTTACGATTCTCACCGCCTCAGATAGATTACTGGATGATAAAATTCATATCTTAATGTACTATAACTCATTCAGAAACCCACAAAATAGTTTTACTGTCAGTACAAATTTAACATATACTGACGTCCGATCTAATTTTACTATATAGTGAGAGAATTACCATATCTGAGGAGTGTGATGTCATGTAGCAGGATGTATGCCGAGCGAACTGGGATAAAAGTCTGCCGCAGTGTGTTACCATCTGGTGACACTGACGTAAGCTTCTAGTTGAGTGGCAAGGGCTAACTGTGCACATCATGACCTGTGCACGCTGATTATCAAATCAGTGTACACACACATCAAAAAAAGTTTTCCATCACCTCCGTTCCGAGAGTTCCGGAATCTGTACAGGAAATTGGAATAGAGATCAACATAAACATCATTTCCGCCCTTTTTATTGCTCATGAAAACCACACATTGCATGTTGTACCACCTTACAGCGAGTCCTTCAGAGGTGGTGGTCCAGATTGCTACCTCTAATATCTGGTAGCACCTCCTCTTGCATTGATGCATTCCTGTATTCGTCGTGGCATACTATCAAAAAGTTCATCAAGGCACTGTTGGTCCAGATTATCCCACCCCTCAAGTGCGATTCGGCCTAGATCCCTAAGAGTGGTTGGTGAGTCGCGTCGTCCACAAGCAGTCCTTTTCAATCCACCCCACGCATGTCCCATACGTTTCATGTATGGAGAATATGCTGGCCGCTCTAGTGGAGCGATGTCGTTATCGTGGAGGAAGTCATTCACGAGATGTACACGATGGGGGCGCAAATTGTCGTCCATGAAGTCGAATGCCTCGCCAATATGCTGCCGCTATGGTTGCACTATCGGTCGGAGGGTAGCATTCACGTATAGTACAGCCGTTACGGCGTCTTCCATGACCACCAGCGGCGTACGTCAGCTCCACATAAGGCCACCTCAAAACAGCAGGGAACCACCACCTTGTTGCACTCGCTGGACAGTGTACCTACGGCGATTGTCTGGTTGAACGCATATGCGACACCCATCGGTGAAGAGAACGTGATGCCAATCCTGAGCGGGCCATTCGGCATGGTGTTGGGTCCATCTGTACAGTCCTGCATGGTGTCGTGGCTGCAAAGATGGACCTCTTCATGGACGTCAAGAGTGAAGTTGCGCATCATGCAGTCTACTGCGTACAGTTTGAGTCGTAACACGACGTCCTGTGGCTGCACGGCAAACATTGTTCAACATGGTGGCGTTCCTCCGAGCTATAATCCGTAGTTAGCGGTCATCCACTGCAGTCGTAACCACTGGGCGGCCTGATCGAGGCATGTCAGCGACAGTTCCTGTCTTTCTGTATCTCCTACATGTCCGCACAACATCGCTTTTATTCAGTCCGAGACGCCTGGACACTTCCCTTGTTCAGAGCCCTTGCTGGTACAAAGTTACAATGCGGACGCGATCGAACCGCGCTACTGACAGTCTAGGCATAGCTGAACTACAGAAAACATGATGCTTGTACCTCCTTCCTGGTGGAATGATTGGAACTGATCGGCCGTCGGGCCCCCTCCTTCTAATAGGCGCTGCTCATGCATGGTTGTTTTGATCTTTGGGCAGGTTTAGTGACATCTCTGAACAGTGAAAGGTCTGGTACCGTGCGCCGCGGAATTTGAATCCGTGCCAGACGTCATGGACGTCGAAGACCCATAGAGGTCTCTGCACCAACGCGCCGTAAGCTGTGGCGGCGCGCGCCTCCTGGCCCGGTTCTAGTGTGAGGGCGCCACAGTGGAACACGTGGTTCCAGCGTCCAATAACGGCGCCTCCGACAGCGTACTAAACCGCCAGCCTCTCGGTCAGCCAGCTTGGCAGGTCCCCGGACTCGCACACGCTACGTGGACATTCGCGCTCCAGAGATCATCGCCATCAGCGTCTCGCGTGTGTGCTATCGTGTTTAGTGTTCAGTGTTCACCGTCGCACTCCATCGTTCACCTGTGCCATCGCCATCTTCAGTGTTTGTGCATCGTGTCAACAGTTTGTAGTGTAGATTATCGTCGAGTGTGAACGGCTCCGTGTTTGTCTTTATGTGTCTACTGTTTTATTACCCACCGTTATGTCACTTATGTGTATTCTTTCTGTTGTTTATTTATCTGCTCTATGGCTGAAGAGCGACGTAACATGCTGCTGACAGCCTGCCTGTTTGTACGGGTTTGAAAATAACAATGAAGAAAAAAAAAAAGGTCTGCCAGCCAGTCTAATCACGCGTACGACGGGTGACACCTCGCTTCACGTTAGACAGTTTACTTACTTGTTCTGTGTACGAGTGGACGTGTTTGTTTCCTTATGACTCAATTGTTCGACCTTGTTGTATTCGTTCTGTCCCTCGTTGGTCGTTTCCGTCCTCTCCCGTTGTGTTGTTGTTCGCGGGCCTTTCCGCGGGACCCGCCGCGCTTTGCGTCATTGCTACCCCGCGACCGTCCCGGTCTCAGTTACAACAAAAGGGACTGTGTCTGTGATACGGTAACCACAGTCAACGTCTATCTGCAGGAGTTCTGAGAACTCGGGTGATGCAAACCTTTTTTTGATGTGTATATTTGGCCCATAAGGCAATTACGTCATGCGTGTTGGGCATGCGCAAAAGCATCTTAAAACTGCACAACTGAAGGTGTGCTCGCATCCTTGGTACCAATTTTTGTGGAGTCTAGAAAAGCAGTAACGTAGTGTATGTAAGTGCCGTGTCTTCCATATTGTAGCGTCTATGGCACGTTTGACAGTATTCAAAGAAAAATAACTAATTAATCTGCAAGTTGTCAGAAGTTTTGCAGCCACGTGGTCTTGTGCTCTTACACAGCAGCCGTCACTGTGCCAAATCATCATTAAAAAGGCATACTTACGGACGCCACCTAAATCACTCGTATTAAATAGAAGTGAAAGAAAGCAGGCAGAGTCTGATTTGGCGACACTTCCCATTACATATATAATCGTACGTTGCACTTGTTTGTAGCGACCGTCAGTGTGTTCTCGAGCACGGCCGGACTGTTGTCGTCTCCGAGGCAACGCCGCCATGACGATGCAGGAGGCGTGCAGGCGCGGCGCGGAGCGCGCGGCGCTCTGCTGCTACCTGGAGAGCCACGGCGCGATGCAGCCGCTGCGCAGCGGGCTGCTGCAGCTCTACACGGACCGGCCGGGGCGGCCGCAGGCGTTGCAGCAGCTTCGCGCCAGCCTGAACGACCACAGGTGCCGTGCAGTTGGGACAGGGAGCGCTGCGCACCTGCCTGCCGTAGCTGCCACTTATTATTATCAGTCGTTGTGTGTGCATTGGTGTGTTATTCTGCAGGCCAAGCATGCAGGAGTGGGAAATGATGAAGCGCCGCGTGCACGAGCAGCGCATGGAGATAAAGAAGCTCGTGGCCGATAGGAACCAGCTGCGTAAGAAGGTCGCCACCATGGAGCTCTACTGGTTCCCCAAGCGCGAGGAGAAGCAGTCAGTGTAAGCAGCTCATCTTGCGTACTCGTTCAGTGCAACCTTACCGCAAGTTACAGTACATATTATAAGTATTAGGAGGGCAAACATTTTCAAAATTTTTTCAGCTCCCGAGAGTAGATGAGTTCCTTTTCCGGCATTAAATGTCAACTCTTTCATAGTCCACCTCTACTGCGGTCAATAGGGCTTTGCCGTAAAGTAGTTGACATTCACCAGTACACGTTTTGGTGCGACTGTGACCTCATTTAACGTCTTCATTTTGAGCCACATACTGAGGTGACAAAAGCCCTGGGATAGCGATATGCGTACAACAGTTGTCTGAATTATAGCGTACACAAGATACAAAAGGACAGTGCATTAGGAGGAGCTATCATTTGTACTCAAGTGCTTCATACGAAAAGACTTCGGAAGTGATTACGGCCACACGACGGAATTTAACAGACTTCGAACGCGGAGTGGTAGTTAGATCTAGATGCATGGAACATTCCATTTCGGAATTCGCTAGGGAATTCAATATTCCTAGATCCACAGTGTCAAGATTGTGCCGAGAACTCCACATTTCAGGTGTTATCTCTCACCATGGACGAAGCAGATGCCGACGGTCTTCGTTTAACGACCAAGTGCAGTGGCGTTTCCGTAGAGTTGTCAATGCTAACAGACAAGCACTACTGTGTGGAGTATTTGCAGAAATCAATGCGGGACCTACGACGAACGTACCGTTAGGACATTGTGGCGAAATTTGGCGTTAATGGGCTATGGCGGCAGACGAACGACTCGAGTTCCTTTGCGTTAACAGCACGACATCTCCTGAAGCGCCTCTCCTGAGCTCGTGACAATATCGGTCGGACCCCAGATGACTGGGAAACGTGGTGTGGTCAGATGAGTCCTGGTTTCAGTTGGTAAGAGTTGATGGTAGGTTTCGAGTGTGGCACAGACCCATGAGGGCACGGTCTCATTGTTGTCAACAAGGCACGGTGCAAATTGGTGGTGGCTTCATAATGGTGTGGGCTCTGTTTACTCGGAATGGACTGGATCCTAAGGTCAAACTAAACCTGTGATTGAATAGGACTGGTTATTTTTGGCTACTGGAGACGATCGACCATTCATGGGACACAATCTAGAGGTCCGTTCATACACAGAATCCTGCACTGGCAACACTTTCCGTAGAGCCAGAAAGGCTCAATAATTCTGCAGGGCACTTCCATTGACTCATTGAGTCCATGTCACGTCGAGTTGCTTCACTACGCAGGGCAAATGGAGGTCTGACACGATATTAGGAGGTATCCCATGACTTTTGTCATTTCAGTTTACAGCTAAAGTGTATTTTGGTATACTAGCTTCCACTGTTTTATTCGGGTACAGCAGTGTAACTTTGTAATGATTCACGTATTTACATATCTTCACCCCTGCACAGTAGATGTTCATTTGCCGTTTATTGTATAACAGAATACAAGGCTGTTACACTAATTGATAAATAATTCGGAATATCTTATATTTTTTCTCTAACTTTAAATTCGATTATTGTTAATGTACATACGCATTATTACCCTGTTTACTTGCTTACTTTTCACCTTTTTCGCCACATATCGAGGAGGTAAACCTGTTTGAATTTCTTGCTCAAAAATTGTTTTCTCTATACAATTTTGGTACTGTACAATAGTTCCAACAGGTTGGGAGAATTTGTGTGTGCTGCAGATTGCGTAACATCGTTTCTGCATGCAATAGTTTGATCAGGTGTGTAAATTTTACTCCTCTTATTCTTCCTCATGTGTTACTACCTAACCATCTTCTGTGCTGCAAATGTCTATTAAACTTGTCACTAAAGTAGAAGTGGAGTGGTTTGACAGAAAGCAATCACCTCGAATGTAATCATCAACGTTACATTAAATGTTTCGCAGTTTAATTAATTCTGCAATTACTGCTGCATTTTCTTGAGCTTCAATGGCCACAGGAGCGTCCTGTATTTGACCTCCGAACACTGCTTTGTTGAAGCACTTCGTAACAGTTTCGGGCTCTATTCTTCTTATTGTCAAGCCAAACCAATATACTAAATCCAGGACAGAAACCGACTGTGTAACAGCAAATGCACTTTCGTCCTCTTCAACAGTATGAGTAAAAGATCGCATCAGTAATCATCTGCAATGGGTCTTCAGTGTGTAAATAACTCCCTGGTCAATAGGTTGTGTGAGCTTGTTGAACCTGGAGGGAACGGAGCCTATTTCTCGTTTGATAACTTGACTTTCGGGCGGCAGGTTTCATTGTCTAGGACTGGGAGGACTAGGTGATTTCCTTTTTCTTGCATTGAAAGAGCCCGGTCACTCTTCCATAAGACTACTCATCATCAACGCCTTTTTATTGCTTCGTCATGTGACGGGAAACTTACTGAAATTTATGTATTTTCAGATGATGATGGTTCAGATGGCTCTGAGCACTATGGGACTTAACATCTGAGGTCATCAGTCCCCTAGACTTAGAACTACTTAAACCTAACTAACCTAAGGACAGCACACACATCCATGCCCGAGGCAGGATTCGAATCTGCGGCCGTAGCAGCAGCGCGGTTCCGGACTGAAGCGCCTAGAACCGCTCGGCCACAACGGCCGGCTTCTGTTCTTCAACCAAGGCGGTTTTTCCGCCTTTCCGATCATCAGTGACTCCTCCATTTTGCCAGATATGTTTCCACACAGCAGTACAGTGAGTGTTTCCTTGGACATTTTTCCACCTGTGTACTTTTCACCTCGAATTGCTAGAGATTTTGTAGACAGTACGCATAAACAGTCCCGTTTCGTAGGCACTAAATGTGTCTTTCGAGTCATAATTCGCAGTTAGGTTGTACAGTATTGTCTTCCATTCTACTGCAACTCTTTTCCGCAATTCTTTAGCTTTTCCAAACACCTCATTCCCCATGATATTGTGCATACCTTTGAAAAGGTCCAGTCATCCTGATGATGCCTTATATTCCGTATTTCCCAGTTCTTTAGAGACTTTCAGGAACTAATTTTGCAATATGCGTCCAGACGAAGGTAAGCTTTTTGCCAGCGCCCTTGGGAACCATTCGTACCCTACCAGGTAAATTTCTCCATAGCCCCGACATCTAAACCTTTCTTTTCATTTGCCCTTTCCCTTTTCTTTCATTCATCCCTAGCTTATCCTTGTTTCTTAAAGTATCGTAAATTTGTATTTTACCGCATTTGAAAGGCAACATTATTTCGCACGTAGTGCTTGACTTTCGCACTCACCTCTACTACCTTAATCTTTTCGCTAAGTGCTAGCGACACACAGATTTTCTTCGATACCACATTATCACTTAGAATGCTACTAGTCAACTGCACCTAACAGAAAATGATGCAGATAGTACATTTCTTGGAATTCTTGGCACTGCCGGGTAAAACCATTGTTTAACTGAACAACACCCATCTCTTTCGCTGTTCAGATAGCAGTAGAGTGTTCGTCCGTGCGCAACAGTGTTCCAGTGTCGGCCCGGGTGCGTCAGTAATAGTGGGAAACGAGAAATCCAGACATACGCAGCGCTCACAAACGAACCATTCCTTCTAATGTACCGATATTGCGCATCACTTGCTCGTCCTTGTACACAGCGGCGCGGTTTGGTGTCCACACACGCATCTCCGCGCTGTGCCGAACCTCTTTTCTTGGTTTTATGCAGGTTAACCGCATAGTCAGAGTACTATAGTCCTGTGTTAATAACTAATGTATACTGTAATACAGTAGTACTGTGTAAACTCGTTTTCCGCACAATACAATGAATTACTAGTTAAGTCTTAAGATTTACATTCTGTTTCTGCTTTAGGCACGTTCCGCTTTATTCAACTAATTAGCATATAGAAGTGTATTGAATTCATCGGTACTGAAATACCTGTATTTTTAATGGGTATAATGAGCCAAAGCCTTCTTTGAATGAATGAATTTAAGTTGTTGGGTTGTACCTGCAAAGCCGTTCAGCGTGAACTGTCATTAACAACTCGAAAACCAATAGTTGTCGGACATATGTTTAAAGGATGTTTTCTCGTTATGTCGTAAGCAACCTCTATCCAAAGTTGTAAAAGTAGTTTTGCCATACATTGGACTTTTTTGCTTTTTACGCATACATCCAAAGTCTGTAGAAGTAATTTTTTGGTTGATCCGCACTTTAGCTCCAGTTCAATCACCCGAGGAAGTGGCATGAGTCAGGCAAGTGACCTAGGCATTCTCCATCGACAGAGGTTCCATCCCTATCACATTTATCTCCCACAAGAGCTGCATGGAAACAATTTTCAGAAATGTTTTAACATCTGTACCCGGGCATTGAGACATGATACTACACATGTACCATGAATCTTATTTAATGCTGAAGCCACATTTACCAATCGTGGCCAGGTAAACAAGCGAAACATGCACTGTTGGTCTGTTGATTATCCCCTTGGGAACGTCAGCGTCCATGTAGTGTAGACGTGTGGTGTGGGATAGTGAACCATCAGCTCATAGGCCCGTTGTCCTTAGACGGAACACTGAACGCGCAGAAGTATTGCAGCCTCCTAACAGACCACCTTGCACGAATGCTAGGAGACATTCCTCTGCAGACTAGGAGGAACCTGAGACATCAGCGTGATGGCTGTCCAGCCCATAGTGCACGAAGTACTACAGCATGTCTTCACGAATTGTTTCCAAATAGTTGGACTGGACGCAGAGAGCCTGTATCTTGGCCAGCCCTTTCCACGGATTTGACACTTGTAGGCTTTTTCCTGTGGGAAAAACTGAAAGACGCCGTCTACAGGGACACACCAACTACATGCGATGATATGCAACGACGTATTACTGCAGCCTGCTCTGGTATCTCCGCTGAAATGCTACCACGTGTACAGCAGTCGTTCCATATTAGGCTGGAAAAATGTATTGCCGCGGCAGATGGTCATTTTGAATACAACATGTGATGCCCAGTTCTCTCATTCTGGCCAGAATCCATACAACTAGTGTATGCACTTGTGGTGTTCTTTAGAGTACGAAGCACGATATCTCGTAAATGGCTCACACTAGAATCCTTAAACAAACACTATCAACGTTTTAGTGTACTCTACGTTCAGTTTGTTAATGTCAGTAGACGTTGTTTCATTTAAAAAGTGTATGTTTGCACTAAAAATGCACTCTCTAAACATGACTGCAATCTGTTGATTGGCTAACAGTACGAATCCCTCACTACCAATCCATACTGTGGAAACCGCACGTCAATAGCACTTTTCGTTCCCGCAATAGTTACGATGAAACTTTTAGTTGATTCGCTCTGTATGAACTAACGAAATTTTTTCTTATTACTAAGAAAGGAACCTGTCCCCAAAGTTTTATAAAGAATGGTTTATAGTTTTATCATTCCTATAAATTTTACTTTGAATCCTTGACTGAGTGCTACTTTTTACGGTTATATAATCTGGTGCTTGATCACGTTGATAATTGAGTCAGTGATCAAACTAGACACATGGTGTCGCAATCTTCAATTAACTCATCGTTTTTCATCCCATGTGCATTGCGTACATGCCCTTGGTTACACAGTTGGTTATCATAAAATCGCTAGAAATGGTATTTTGATTTCTGTTATAGGTCTACTCCTTGTAGTTTGTCATGGAGATTCAGTAGTTTCATAAAACTTTTATACTTCCGACATCCCACATAGCGTTGATTTCAGCAGTCTGTCACATAAATTTTAATTTTGAGAGAAGAAGCAGTTTTCTAATCCGTCCAGTACTGCAAGCAATGCCATATTGCATTAGAAGTTTAGTAGTACATGCTCTTTCGTATTACGCTGTAATAAACAGTACTTCATTCTGTAACATTATGTATTTTTGTTTTAGTAGCTTTGCTTTTAGAACATGTTTCGTTCTCTGTAGCTGAAGTACTACGCGTCTCATACCCAAGGACCAAGCCTTAAGGCGGCGTGGGGCTCAGAACTCTAAGACGACCATTGCGGGACTCTCGATTTGTAATAGCTAGCCGCCTGGTAAGAGGAGAGGGGAAGCCAGTTAGTCAGCAACGTGGGAGTTGAGACGAAGAAGATCAAAGGCTTCTGAGGCGAATGCAGATGTCAATCTCAGCGGCAAAGAAGTCGGACGAGTCATTTTCTCCTGACAGTTGTACCTCAACGGAAGTAAAGGCAGAGAGGACTAACCTCAATGAGGCGAATCTGGCGGTGGAGGCAACACGTTAGGCAGAACTAAAATTCAAATCGCGTCTGACTTGAAATAAGCGGCTGCGTGATCGGCGTCTCTCTACATGTAGATGGTTCCTGCAAAAATCAGTTGCGTTTTTTATCAAAGTGATCGGCTACGAAAGGCGTCTGTTCCCATACTGGGCAACCTGTTAAGACCCATCTGGAGATTCGGTCATAGATGTAACATGCCACGAAGGGGCTAATATCCCGTCCTAATGTACTTTCAAGGAGGACATAATGGTAAACACTGAAAGGAAAAGTACTCCAGGTGGTAGACAAACTTTTAGTCCTGGAAACAGTGATGCAGCTAGGTCATTTGATTTTAGAGAGCCTAGAACATCACGTAAGAAAGAGTCTGAGCTTCCTAGAACTTCTCGCATACGGTATAAACAAAAACATCTGCCAGGCACATTGAACATTAACACTTTACTAAAAACGGGCAACTTAACCAACTGACATATATGTTAATCAGACGCAACATACTTGTAGTAGCGCTTCAGGAAACTAGATACGGTGATGACAACGCATTGGAATAAGAGGGTTACAGGATTTACTGAGGAAAACCGACCATAAGGAATTAACAGGAAGTCACTATGCTTCGAACAGCTTTCATTGTCAAATGGGACCTAACAGAATCCATAATAAATTATGCATACCCCTCGGAGCGTATATTACTTCTCTCGTTTAGAACAGCAAATAAGTGCTATACCGTCAGAAATTCACAAGCACTTACCAAGAACGATAACAGAAAGAAATCCCGAAAAAGCCGAACTATTTTGGCAAGCAATAGAAAATCAGACATCAAAACTACCAAAGCACCACATAAAACTGCTCATAGTAGGCTTCAGTGCACAGACTGGCAGAGAAGATAAATATAATGCAATCGTAGGAAATTTTCCTGCACACAAACGCACCAATAAGAATGGAGAAATGCTCATCAACTACTGCAGACAATTTGACTTAAAATTAATGTAAATCTTTTGTAGAAAATTACCAAGGAGAAAGAAGACCTGGTTGTCTCCTAATACAATTTAGACTCATATCAACTAGATCACGTGGCAATAACCAAACAAAACTACAGTGAAATCAAGAACGTATGGGTCAGAAGAGGACTAGGCCCAGATTCTGAGTATTTTTTTAAACAGAAATCAAAGCCAAATTTCAACCTAACAGTTCCAACCCAAAATTAAAAAAGTCCGCAGAACCGATACAAAATGTGTCACACAACAGGAATGAAATCGTTAAAAAGCTTCACGCAAAGAAGATGAGAAACTGGGACGAAATCAGAACGGCAATGATAGAAAGTGTGAAAGAACTAGAACAACCACGAAGAATAACGGAAGATGGATGGTGGATTGAGATATGTGACGAAGCAATAGAACATAGACTAACATTTTACAAAAACAGGAATTCTTACAAAAAGGAAAGAGACGAATAAATTCACTGAAATCGGAAAACAGACATCAAAAATTATACGAACAGAGAAAAGAAAACACGACAAAAAACCATTAAGAGTAAATAAATACATATTTAAGACAGGGCAACACCAGGGACATCCACACAGCATTCAAAGAAAAAATATCATGTTATAAGCCTATGTGCCTACACTTCAAAGATTCAACAAGCAAACTGATTACCAACAACACAGACAACTGTGAGATATTAGCAAAATATTTCAAAAATCTTATAACCTGCAAGGAGCTTAGACAACGACAAATTTTCAGAAAGCCTCAAAAGGAAAACCCACCTTCAGAAACACCGTCACTACAACAAATTGATCAATGCATGGGCCACCTGGAAAACAACAGAGCGACTGTTGAAGACGGGATATAAGCTAAGTTGTGGAAACATGGGGGCGGGGGAGGGGGGGGGGGTCGGGCAGCAAAAACCATTTATAAGGTTATGAAAGATTGCCGCGAGAAGGGAAGACTATCGGGAGACTGGAAACAAGCCATAATCCATCCGCTACACAAGATAGCTGACAGGAAAGACACCAACAATTAACGAAGCATATCTCTGCTTCCATTCACCTACAGAATTACATCTGAAGCTCTACTGAATAAGATAGAAGATCAAGAATAGCGCACAACTTGCGAATACCAAGATGGGGTTCAGAAAACGTGTATCGAGCCCGAAGCAAATTTTTAACCTGGAAAC
Organism: Schistocerca nitens; assembly: GCF_023898315.1. Classification (NCBI taxonomy): domain Eukaryota; kingdom Metazoa; phylum Arthropoda; class Insecta; order Orthoptera; family Acrididae; genus Schistocerca; species Schistocerca nitens. The sequence goes on along the minus strand of NC_064615.1, from coordinate 437,403,116 downwards.
AACTCTCGGGGTCAGAACAATGTAGAGCCTTAAGGCAGTCGTTACATCCATCGATTCCAATAAAGCCTACGATTCTGTACGTAGACAGACAGTATACCTAACACTGAAAGAAGCAGGTATCGACAAAACCACCAGATAATTAGTCCAACGGACACTCACAGACACAACTTCAGAAGGTAAATTTCTAGAAGTTTCTGAAACCTTCTAAACTGACACAGGTGTTCCACAGAACGATGGGCTCTCACCGATTCTTTTCAATATGGGCTTAGACAAGGTTATGAGGGAGTAGAGTGCAGAACTGGAAGACAAAACCATCGAAGAAATGTATCTAGGCCAAGGAAGAGGAAGACCTGAGACGAAATTCTTGCTTTTGGTGACGATATTGCAGTAATTTCTAGGAACAAAATAGATACAGAGATAATGATACAATCACTTTACGAAATCGCAGCTAAAACCGGTTACTAATATCATTTGAGATAACGGAATACATTGAACATAAACACAACAGAGAAAAATGTATACAAAAATAACCTGAAAACATTAAATGGATTGATAAGTTTAAATATCTGGAATACAGTCAAATGAGTTAGATAACACCACAAATGATTCAAATGGCTCTGAGCACTATGGGACTTAACTTCTAAGGTCATCAGTCCCGTAGAACTTAGAACTACTTAAACCTAACTAACGTAAGGACATCACACACATCCATGCCCGAGGCAGGATTCGAACCTGCGACCGTAGCGGTCGCGCGGTTCCAGACTGTAGCGCCTTTAACCGCTTGGCCACCCCGGCCGGCATAACACCACAAGTAAAGTAAGATCGAAGGAAATGAAATCAGCATACAAACTCACCCAAAACTGATGTAATAAAAGATCAGCATCATTCCAGGCAGCCGGCCGGTATGGCCGTGCGGTTAAAGGCGCTTCAGTCTGGAACCGCGTGACCGCTACGGTCGCAGGTTCGAATCCTGCCTCGGGCATGGATGTGTGTGTGATGTCCTTAGGTTAGTTAGGTTTAAGTAGTTCTAAGTTCTAGGGGACTGATGACCACAGAAGTTAAGTCTCATAGTGCTCAGAGCCATTTTAACCATTTTCATTCCAAGCCAAAATTAAACACTAGGCAACAATAACTGCACCGGAAGCACTTCACGGATCTCAGTGCATAACATTGAATAAAGGAAATGAAGAAGAAGAACTGGAAAAGATAGAAAAGAAAATACTCAGAAAAATTTTAGGAACCCCAAAAAAAAGCTAAGATAACAACTGCACGAAGAGGAGTAATGAAGATCTACATAGAGACATAAAAACAATCACAGACGGTCATATTTACAGAATGCATGAAAGCAGGCTGACGAAGGAGATTCGTAATTTCGTTTCCAAATAAAAAAAACACCACAGGATGACTGCAAAAGACAAAAGAGGACTTGAGAAAACTTAATGTCGTAGAAGGTACTATGTGGATCAGGGAAAGTTTCAGGCTTCTGATCAGTACTGCAAAATCTCCTGTCCAACAACGAAATTCACAGTCTAAGTAGGTGATGTCAAATGAACGTAGGCAGGCCATCAGCCAACTCGTGAAGAAGTTCTCAGACGATAAAAAGAAAAAGTTTGTATCTCTGTCTTAGGTTCTAAGCACTCTATAACTGGCCAAAGCTTCATGAGAATGGCGTCTAAAGCTGGCTACAGTTCTCCGAATCATGTCTACGAAAAATGTAATGTGATGGGCTGTATCAATGCAATATTTTGTCTTAGGAAGAAGCTTCATTTACAAACCATGGACAAATCAGTCTTCGAAATATGCAGTAATCGTCAGTTGAAAATCCACACTGACTCAAAGAAGTGGATGAAAACAATATTTTTGGTCTATCAGTGTGGTATCAACATGATGTATGTCTCTCCAGTTCCACCCATATAATCACAGGGCATCTTAAGATAACATGTGGAAATCACAGAAACAGTCGTTCAGGAAAAGCAAAATGGTCTGTACATTAACCAAAAATAACACTTCTATAATTTTATCTTTGGCGAACTTTAAAGGAAGAGGTCTCTTAGGAAACAACGACGAAATGCCCTATAACAGAGGCCTGTGCTGCCGTTAACTACAAATGAAAATCAACGTGCAGTATTGTTTCTCCAGAATCACTTTATAGCGTGTTAGCAGTGCTGAATGTCAACGTTATAAACACATGGTATGAAAGCCATGGCAATAAACACATGTACCATACCTGACTTACTTGCTGCTTACTTTTAGTACAATAGGGCTGACATTTTTGGAATTGTCTCTCCTGAGGATGGGACAGCGGTTTGCGGCACTGTTATTTTGATACTTTTTGATCAAGTCCCACACGTGAGTAGTGGAATAAGCTGAAGTGATGCCAGTCTGCATTGTTGTCAAATTTACTCAAGATGTCAGCTGTCTCCCACATCTTCTTCCTATGGTGTAGATATGACAACGCCACATTATTGACATAGCTACCCCCACTCCTCCATCTCCCACTTCCCCTACCCACCACCACCTCACCCAGTCCTCTCTCCCACTTCCGCTCCAATTCCCAACTTGTGAATTGGTGGGAAAAGTCAGACTGTGCTGAGATGCTGGAGGGGAAGGACGTAAGGTACTTTTTCTATTTACTTCCTTTATTAATTTTTCAGGGTGTTATCCTGCTGATGGATTGTCCTACAGCTGCATCCGCCCTCAGCCCATCCCCTGCCCCCCAATTTCTGCCAATTCCCACACCCACCTTTCCCAATCGCGCATATGTACGAGGTGTAGCTAGAAAAAAACCGGACTAGTACTGGTGAAACAATAAAACGAATGCAATAAGGCTGAAAGTCGCGTGGCCTGTCACGTGACTCTCGCTCCGCCTACTGCTCGAGTTTCATTTGCCTCCTGCACTCAGTCTGCCCATGGCGTCTGTTTTAAGTTGTTGACGTTTTGTCTGTGCGTCGGAAAATGGTGAGTGTACAGAAAGAACAGCGTGTTAACATCAAATTTTGTTTCAAACTAGGAAAATCTGCAAGTGAAACGTTTGTAATGTTACAAAAAGTGTACGGCGATGATTGTTTATCGCGAACACAAGTGTCTGAGTGGTTTAAACGATTTAAAGATGGCCGCGAAGACACCAGTGATGACACTCGCACTAGCAGAACATTGTCAGCAAAAACTGATGCAAACATTGAAAAAATCGGTAAACTTGTTCGACAAGATCGCCGTTTAACAATCAGAGCAGTGTCTGAGTTAACAGGAGTTGACAAGGAAAGTGTCGAACAAGTTTACCGATTTTTTCAATGTTTGCATCAGTTTTTGCTGACAATGATCTGCCAGTGCGAGTGTCATCACTGGTGAATTCGCGGCCATCTTTAAATCGTTTAAACCACTCAAACACTTGTGTTCGCGATAAACAATCATCGCCGTACACTTGTTGTAACATTACAAACGTTTCACTTGCAGATTTTCCTAGTCTGAAACAAAATTTGATGTTAACACGCTGTTCTTTCTGTACACTCACCATTTTCCGACGCACAGACAAAACGTCAACTACTTAAAACAGACGCCACGGGCAGACTGAGTGCAGGAGGCAGATGAAACTCGAGCAGTAGGCGGAGCGAGAGTCACGTGACAGGCCACGCGACTTTCAGCCTTATTGCATTCGTTTTATTGTTTCACCAGTACTAGTCCGGTTTTTTTCTAGCCACACCTCGTATGTTCGCCTCGAAATCTGAAGACCGACTGGTCTAGTCCATAATACCATCATCAGAGGGTGCTCAAAACTGTCCTACAGTTGCTCCTTCTCGTCCCTACTTCCTGCTGCCCCGCACCCCCCAGTTATGAATTGGCAGCAAAAAGTCGGGGATGGAGGTACTGTATTTTTCTTTTTTTCTTTTTGTGGCAAATGTTGAGATGTCGCTGCTGGACAGAGAGGAATGTAATAAGTGTATTACCTGTAAGCGTACAGCTGAAGACTGCTTTCATAGCCTCCCACACAAGTAATGAAAGGAGGTGATAATGGGCGGATGGGGATGGTATACATTTCAGCAAATTACGGTGGTGTAGCAGGATGGCCTGAGGATGCATTTCACAACTCATAGAAACTACTGCCTGCGCTGGAGCTGTTTGTGTTTCTCGAAATGGCTGATCAATCCACAGTGAAGGAATCAACTTCGCCCTACTCCTTTATCCCAGACTGAATGAACCAAATGTGCTCGTCTTGGTATATAGTGCGCAACTAAGGACGCTTGAAACGGGTTTTGTCCCCTTTCCGATTTTGTTTGTGTGTATATGCTATCTTGCTGTTAGCTCTAGTCCACATTACCACTCGGAATTGGTAGGGGAACTGTCCTACAGCTGCTGCTAAAAGAAATGCCTCCTACCAATCTACAAATTTACAGGTGTATAGCTGCTGAGCAATTTGTACACAGATATTTTCGGAATTGTACACAGAAACATGGTAAGAAGGGAAAGGGAGCAAACTATCATAGAAGCGTAGGAAAGTTAGTACATTCTGTCACAATAGACAGAAAAAGCTTCACTGCTCTAATTACACATCGAATTTATCGTGAAAACAACCATGACTCATAAACAATGGTTCATAATGCAACACATGCACTGGGTACTGAGAAAAATCATTGTAATAACACGACTACCACAAATACCGATTCCAAAAGATTGCACCTGTAGAGTGTGGCGGCAGGTACACCTATGTTCATCTCGATGTGCAGATAAAGACAGTGTTACAGCCTCTCATACCTCCACTCCTCCCTCCCTCTCAACATCATGTTCGTAGGGATACTGGTCCCAGGCCTGTTCCAACGTGTCGCTGTAGGTACACAAAGAGATCCATCTTCTGGCGGTGATATGCTGCTTCTGGTCTGTAGAAATCATTCTCAGCTGGACAAAAGAGTCAAGAACAGGACACTTCCTTCAAGCCGTTAAACGTATTTCTCGGAAAGACTAATCCCTGGAACAATATCGAAATACTTCACTATTTGTCACTGATCAAGAACTGAATGGTCAGCAGTGGAGTAGTTTCAAACATTCTGGATGTACCGACATGGTCTGAAAGTGATCCTCGGCTAAGTAAAAAACTCATGCGCATGAAATAAAAAAATATTCATGCAATACATCTTGGGTAAATGACATATAAACATGTCTTTATGCTAGTCATCTCACAGTGCAGCGATGCGTCCGCTCTGCCCCTGACAGGTGGAGAGGGCTGTTCACTCTTGCTAGCCATCAGCACTGTAACCCATCACCATCTGAGTTTACCCTAATTCATCAGGTAAACTGTTCGAAGATTGACTGGCAGAGGTTTCAGGCGCTCCACTGCAACGAATAAAGCTTCGTGTGTTTGTGTGTGTGTGTTCTCGTACCATATGGGAAGATGAGATTCCTGATGTTCAGACGGTGGAGGAATAGAGAGTGGAGGAATTTTGCACAGTTCACTTGCTCCTTAAGGGATAACACACTATGTGTCTGCCTGAAGTTGATTTTCATGGCAACTCAACAGCTGTAATACCAGCTCATTTATTTAATAAAACCACTGAATAAGTATGAACACACATTTGCTGCATGAAGTATTATCGTCATGTATTCTTCTGGTCCGATTCTCATGCTTGCTACAACGAAATATTGTCCCGACAGACCTCTCTCACATCGTCTACGGGATGTAGGCTTACGCTTTTCAAATGAATAGTGTGACTTCAACAGTGCAAATAGCGGATATAGTACTAAAATCAATGAAATTTCCAGAAGAGTAAGTGTAAACTCACACTTGTCGTCTAAACGTATGCTTGCTATGATGATTATTGAACCGAGAATATTGAATCTTGCTTGAATATACTACAAAATAAGCACTTCATAACATTCAACATCCTCAAACATACATTCAGCTAGCACGTTCCACACACTACGGTGAGTAGATGACTTCACCAATAACGTAATGCTGGTAGGGACAGACGACAACGTGATAATCAATACTGGGGTAATATTTCAGGATGGATAGACGTGCTTTTCCTGTGAGTGGTACTAGTGTGTCTCTGAAAAAAAAAAAAGCGCACACAAAGACAATAGTAACGACTGTGTGACGTACGATTCCATTCCACATCCCGCCCTTGGGTGTACAGGAAAACGAATCACTGTAATAACATCACACAACTATAAAATAAATAAATAAATAAAAGCCTTTCACCAGATCAGCGCATATGTCTTCACCTCGATGTGCGGATGGAGACTAATCAGCTTAGAGCCACTCTTACCTGCCCTAATACCTCCCCTCATCCCTCTCTCTCCTCCCCTGTAAGTAGGTACACGCTTCGTAGGGTTGTTTTGTACTGTTGCTGATGGTACACAAACAAATCCATCCACGGAGGTGCTGTGCTTTGCTCGGTGAAGGGGTGAAAATGATATACTGTTTCCGGTATGCAGGTAGACCCTCCCGTGGGTAGTGGTTCTACTTTCCCAAGCCTGTTCTATCCTCTGGCTGATGGTAGAGAAATAGAGCCGTATGCTAGTGATCCTTTGCTTCGGTTGGTGTTGGGTTGACAATGGTATACTATTTCCGGTCTGCAGAAAGCAAATATATTTCCAGGAAATGCCGATACCTGGAACAACAGCGAAATACGTGGTTATTCGTCGCGGAATGGATCTTCTTGTCCGAAGTGGTCCGCGTTTCAGTACAAGGAGCGGTCAAAAAGTTTCCGTTAGAAGGCCGTACAGTCCAGAATCGGCCAGACTCGATATAACAGTTAGGAGAAATCACGATGAGCATGGAGGCAATAATCCCATCGACGTATCAGGTCGAGGATACCCGTTTGGTAAAAAAAAAAAAAAAAAAAAAAAAAGAAAGGGTACTGTTGCGTGCAGACGTCCGTCACTGCCTGCTGCACATTCTCGTCCGACAGGAATTGTCGATTGTTCGATTATTCAGGGTCTTGTAAAAGGACCGAAGGCGTGATAATCGCGTGGGTTGAGACCAGGGCTATGGGGCGGGTGCTCCACTATCTTCCACTCGAGTTGGCGTAACTTCTGCGTCACGACGTTTGCGACTTGGTGGCGTCCGTTATCATGAAGCGACAGCACCTTCTGTCGCAGTTTTCCGCAACGGTGGTTTTCGACAGACGTGCTGCCCCAAACACAATCTAGATTCTCTGATTGATGTGTACCGGTGTTTGTCTTCCGGCAGCCAAGAAAAGAATAACTGCACGTCGGTCCTGTTTGGACGCATTTGGTTATTTACCGCACGCACTTCGTAATGATACGATTGCCACACTGATACCTGGGCTATATGTCGGTGTTGATATAACCGCATCGGAATCACGCTATGTTGTTTATTCGCTGCAGCAACGCCCTCAGATGAAAACTTTTTGATCGCTTCTTATATGTGCACACACGGCAGTACTCTACAAATATACCTCCAGGAAAAACTACCTAAAACTTTAATCTCTATTGGATGTTAACAACATTCTCATTCCAGACTCGCTTTTCTTGGCATTGGCAGTCTACATCACATATCCTCTCCACTTCGAACATCATCAGTTATTTTGCTGCTTAAACAACAAAATGCTTCTACTGGTTTTAGTTCGTCGTTATCTGATCTAATTCCCTCAGCGTCCCCTGATTTAATTCTTCAACATCCCATTGTGGTATCGATAGCAACGCATAGTTTCAAAGGTTGGCACTACCACGAAACACAGACGACAGTGCCCTCTAGCCAGTGCTGTCGAGTTCTACGAGCTCCGCGACTGCTTCGCCCCATTTCATAAGGTGCAGCCAGCCAGGATGCTTCGCTTCAGCTTCGCACCACATTCCAAGTTAAGTATTCGTATTGCTCGAATGAAGGCAATTTAAATTCATACACCACTACTGACGTATTTTCCCTCTTCCTGATCCAACCCACGCGCCGCCTCCCAGGCGGGATACAAAACCCATTACCCCTGTTTTGCTTTTGTTAACGTTCAAATTATATCCTCCTTTCACGACAACGTCTAATCCGTTCTGCTGATGTTCCAAGTCCTTTTCTCTCTGCCAGAATTACAATGTCATCGACGAACCTAAAAGTTTTATTTCTTCTCTCAGAACTTCAATTCCTTTTCTAAATTTTGCTTCTACTGCCTTCACTGCTTGCTCAACATCGACGATAGGCTACAAACCATTCTGCTCCTTTACCAACCAGTCTCCCCTTTTACGTCCCTTAATCTTTATAACTGCTCTCTGGTTTCTGTACAAGTTGTAAACAAACGTTTGCTTCCTGTATTTTACCTCTGCTTCCTTCAGAATTTCTAAGAGTGTATTCCGGTCGTCACTGTCAAAAGCTTTGTCCAAATGTACAGAAGCTATAAACGTAAGTTTGCTTTTCATAGCCTGTCTTGTAAGATAAGTCGTAGGGTAAGTATTGCCCGGAGTGTTCCTAAATTTCTCTGGAATCCAAACTGGTCTTCACGAGGTCGGCTTCTACCAGATCTTCCATTCTTCTATAAATAATTCGTGTTAGTATTTTGCAAGACTTATTAAATTTAAAGTTTCTTTGGATTTGAATTATCACATTATTCTTGAAGTCTAAGGATGCTTCGACTGTTTCATGTATCTTGCACGTCACGCGTAATGCTTTTTTTATGGCTGGCTCACCAAAGGATGTCAATAGTTCTGAGCGAATGTCGTCTACCCTGGCTCTTGTTCTGACTTAGGTCTTTCAGTCCTCTGCCAAATTTTTCTCGTAGTGTCGTATTTCCTATCTCATTTTCATTTACGTCCTCCTTCCTTTCTATAACATTGTCTTCAAGTACATTTCCCTTATATTGCCCGTTTAAATACTCCTTCCACCTTCCAGCTTTCCATTCCTTGCTCAGTACTGGTTTTGCGTCTAAGCTCTTGATATTCATATAACGGAGTCTCTTTTCTCCAAACGTCCCTTTAACCTTTCCTGTCGGCGCTATCTACACTGGTGTTTAAAATTAAAGCAACTGGTATCCCGTCGTTTGTCTAATTCACGATACAATCATACAAACTGTCAGTAGATGCCGTACTATTGTGTTCTGCACGGAAGATAGCATTTCTGTCAACGAACAACCACGCCAGTGATGACGTCAGGGCACGTATCAAACGGAGTAGTGTTTTCCGAGTAGTCCCACATCCACAGTTGCTGTGTAGACAGTAACAGTAGATGGAGTATGGCACAGGGAAGACACCTACCACATTCTCTTCGGTGGAGAGCCTACAGTGGAGAATAGCAGCAGGACAGTCGCAAACTCATGTGGCTCGATGGCTACGCGTGAATCGTTCTGTTGTTTCTCGGATGTGGTGAGACCAGGGCAGGACCGACCATGTGTGATATCAGAAAGAGAGGACCGTTATTTGACTGTAAGGGTACGACGCTACCGCCTTAGTGCTGTGCAGCAACTGACGTCCGTCCTCGCAGCATCCACTGGAGGTGTTGTATCGAGGCAAACGGTGTACAGAAGGCTTCGACAGAGCGGCCTTTATTGTCGGGGGCCTGATGTGTGTGTGCATCTGACGCGCCTTCACAGAAGGAAACGTCTAGAGTGGAGTCGTCAACATGCCACCTGGACAGTCGAAGAGTTGTCCAACGTTCTTTCCAGAGGTGAGTCCTGATTTGGTCTGGAGAATGGTTCTCGACGGATTCGCATCTGAATGGAATCTGGAACGCGATGTCGAGATCCGAAGATTGCGTAAAGATATCGACATTGACGAGGAACGCTAATGGTGTGGGGAGGGATTATGTTGATCACTCGAACATCTCTTCACGAAATTGTACGGCTGAATCGGGAAAGTTTAACTTCAGTGAGATATAGTGACGATGTCGTGGGACCTCATGTACGGTTATTGTGACGTGCTTCGCGTCCAGACCTCGTACTGATGGACGATGAAGCTCTACCTCATAGATAGTCCGCAGCTCGTGGTCGTGCGGTAGCGTTCTCGCTTCCCACGCCCGGGTTCCCGGGTTCGATTCCCGGCGGGGTCAGGGATTTTCTCTGCCTCGTGATGACTGGGTGTTGTGTGATGTCCTTAGGTTAGTTAGTTTTAAGTAGTTCTAAGTTCTATGGGACTGATGACCATAGATGTTAAGTCCCATAGTGCTCAGAGCCATTTGAACCATAAAACAAATTTGTAACAAAAGTTTTATTTTTGATTACCTAAAGAATGCTCGTTAAAGGCTACCTCATAGAGCACGAGTGGCTGATGTTTTCTTGAAAACGGAAGATACTGCACGTATGACGTGGCCTGCTTGCTCTCCTATACAGTATGTCTGAGATTCGCTAGATAGACAGGTTGCTTCAAGTCAGCTACCACCAACCAGTTTACAAGACTTACGAGCAGATCAGCAGGCAGAATAGGCGTTATTGCCTCAACATGACATTGATGACGTTATTCACAACATGCTCTGTGGCTGTTAGGGCCTGTATTGCTGCCAGAGGAGGTCACACCCCATAGTGAGCATGCTAACCAGTTGTCGGAATGTGTGTGCAAATATGTTAAGTTGGAAGAAACCAAAACCATTTTCGTCTGCTGTTACGCATGATACAGTTGTTTACGCTCTATGTTCTTGACATTTGCTTCTACTTTGGTGTCATTTCAGTCTGAGGAAGAGTATAGAGCATACCGTCAACGTCTAACATTTTATCAATAATGTATTGCCAGAAAAATGTAATCGATGATACTGAATGGCAATTGTGGAATTTTATTACAAAACTCCTGGACCTAGTTGCGTTCAACAATTCTGCAACAGTTACCAATCGGAAATACAGTGCCAAAGGTCTCCTAAATTTCCCAAGTACAACGGTGGTTGCCAAGGCTCTATTAAACGTTTACAGATTTTATTTTCTATAATCAGCCACTAAATAAGACCTACATCTTACGGGTATGTAATACCTCTAAAGGAGATGATAGAGTCGATATCTTGAAAGTAAAATTATTTGATGACTACCTGTGGCATTTTATTTTCCTTCTTGTTAAATTCAGCGAAACATGTCTAGGAAACAGAGGATAAGATAAAATTGTGTTTTGCTAAAGGCAGACCTTCTCCTAAACAAATATATTTGAGAGAACCTCGATACCACAGTTCCAACTGGTAAATATTACAATAGTTAATTTAGTATTAACCACACTTAGGCCCAAGATTTTGGCAATAAAAATAAATAGTTGCCATTCAGTATCATCGATTATATTTTTCTAAAACTAAGACTGCATGTTTCCTCACATATTTCTTTAGTGATACATTGCTGAAAAACGTTAGATAATGACAGTGCGTTCCGTAACATTTATTCAGATTGAAATGACAATCCCTTATGTGCTAAGGTAGCACTGTAACACGTAATGAGCTTCATAGAGTAATCTAAATTTAATTTGATGTTACAGTGTGATACACACTAACAGTAGGGATAATTAGTTACATTTTTCGAATAGCTGACACTAATTTTGACAGTGTATTTGTTTGTGTGTTTTCAAAATATATTAGCTAACATGTATTTTTGGCCTGGCCAGGTTAGTATCGATCCTTTCGGCCAAACTTGTCTGATTGGTATGTATCAGTATGTCATTTTTTATCTACATGTGTTGAGACATGTAAATTGCATTATGGCACTTAATTTGATATTGCACTAAAATCTTTTAGACACCGCTTTGATCGACTTGTATGTGTATGTGGAAAACATTTTTGTGGCACTTGATGTAAACACTGATTTTTTTTTGCATTAATCATGTATTTTTGCACTCATTTTAATCGTTGAATTTACATTGTAACACTTGAAAAGCAGTTAGATGTGGACAGTAATTAATTGCAAGCTCTGTTATAACTTTCACTATGGTGCCTTAATCGAACTAGGAGCTTTTAAAAGGGCATACATATGTTAGTGAAGGCAAACAACAGGAGCGTAAATCATTACTTCATTCTATTTCAAGTTTTGAAGTGTTGTGGAGTGGTATTTAAAGTAAAACTTATCTTCAGTAACTATGTATTTCCAGTTAGTCGGTTACAATACGTAAAACAATATTCTTTTCAACTCTTTATGGAGTGTATGTTTACTATTCATTCCCATCTTCCACACTGAAGGTTATATAGTCCATTGACATTTGTGAGTGTGACTGGTGAAACGATACATAAACAGCTTCTTGTTGTTAGGAATGAAACTACAGTTGGCAAAACTATTTTTTGCGCAATTTTGTGTCATTCAGGAGACGTTACTTATTTTTCAGGAGTGAATGTGTTTGAAAGACCTAATTTAGATGTGGAATTACTGTAAACATTATATTTTGATAAATAATTCAGGTCGATCAGATAATTTTGCGCACAGTCGGCTTTGGGGCTACATTGCGATTGTCACTTTCATTTTAATCAAAGCTAAAATTGTTTCATTTCAATGGAAGCTAAAACACTACTAGGCTCTGACTGGAGAATAGGAGAAGAATTACAAACCACAAGCAGCTTAGTTCCACCTTATTGGAATTTTTTCTGCATTAGCACAACTGTGCTTGTTCTACCATATAACAATGTTATTGGCTGTATCATTTTAATGGCTCCTAAAATACTAGACTATGATTTGCTCGGGGGAAGGGGGGGGGGGGGAAGAGTAGGGTTACAAAACAACAACTGTGATAGTTCCATCACCTTGGATTTCTTTCCCCACTAGCACAATTATGCCACGTCCACCATCTCGGTCTTTGATTGGCTGGAGAGGAGAGGAGGAAGCGGAAAGCAGATGTGGTTTGATGAAATCATTGGTAATGATAATGACGTAACTGAGAGTATTGTCTCCCTATATAGGCCACGCAAAAATCAAATTTGTCTAAAAATCGTTATTGCCTTCCTGTAGGTGATGGATTTCGTGGATTCTTAATATGCCTCCACGAAGGTAGCTGCAACCTACAGATTGTTAGTTAATGGTAATAAACGATAGAATGCCCATACCTTGTGTTAAGTATTGATGCTCTTTCAGGTGACGTTAATACAAAAGTCTTTACAGAGATATCCTTTCGTGAGAGGTAGTTGCAATACACACTACTGACAGCCTGCAGTTGCATACGTGGCCTTTAACGAGCATTCTTTAGCTAATCAAAAATAAAACGTTTATTACAAATTGGTTGATATAACGTGCCGTATTAAAATTACAGGCAGAACCTGAAGAAGTCAATCTATTTGTACAGTCTGCTCGTGGCATTTCATTGCTGTATTACATCAAAATAATGAACGGAATTGGTTTTCACAATAGTCGAAATATTGCCCTTTTAAAATTAAGTGATGTTCTATATTTTAGTGTAATTTTCCGATTCTGGCCTCATTTTACTGGAATAAAAAAAATAACGATTTCATATCGATGATAATTAAAAGTAGCACGTAATTACGAGGCGTATACTAACATGCTAAGTACATGAAGGGTACTGTATTTTGAGTAAGACTGTCAGTACAGCGTAAATTAGATATATCCCCTGCTCAGCCAGAACACCATGACCACCGACCTGCTATCGATATAAACCCGTCCAGGAGACAGCAGCGTCACCTTGCGAGGAATGACTGCTAGTCAGACACACGCACACTGCATGCAATATCAGTGAGCATGCTGTTCCTGCGTTATATGAAGACAACGCGCGATGTATCTGAGTCTGACCAGGACAGATTGTCGGAGCCTGGGGGCTCGGCATGAGCAATTCGGAAACTGCACGACTTGTTGTGTGTTCTAGGAGCGCTGTGGTGAATGTCTCGAATACGTGGCAAAACCAAGGTGAAACCACGTCTAGACTTCATCGGGTTTGGCGGCCATCCCTCATTACAGACATCGGAACTCGTAGGCTGGGAAGACTGGTAAAACACGACCGAGGGTGAACTGTGGTGGGATTGACATCATAATTTAATGCTATGCAGAGTACAAGTATGTCTGAAAACACACTGCACCGAACGCACCTAACGATGGGCCCCTGCAACCGACGACCCATGCGTGTGCCAAGGTTAACACCACGACATCGGCAAATATGACTGAAACGGGCATTGACCATCGGCAATGGACGTTGGTGCAGTGGCAGAGTGTTGTATGGTCTGACGAATTCCGATACCTTCTTTATCATGCCGATGGGAGGGCGTGAATTCGTTGTCTTCCAGGAGAACAGACCTTGACACTTGTACTCCGGGACAGAGACAACATGGCGGCTCCATTATGCCCTGGGGAACATTCACGTCGGCATCCATGGGTCCAGTGGAGCTTGTGTACAATGAGTGTCGTACACTAGTTGAGGACCTTGTACACCCCTTCATGGCGATCTAGTTTCCCGGCAGCAGTTGCATTTTTCAACAGGATAATGCGCCATGTCACAAGGCCAGAAGTATGATGGAGTGGTTCATGAATCACAGTGGCGAGTTCCTATTGACCTGCTGGTCCTCCCAACTCTCCAGATCTGAAACCGATCGAACAAATCTGGGATATGATTGAACGTGGCGTCACAGCTCATCGCCCTCTCCTAGGAATTGATGGAAATTAGGTTACTTGTGTGTGTGTGCAGATGTGATATCAACTCCCCCCAGCCACGTACCAAGGCTTGCTTGTTTCCATGCTACTACATGTCGCCGCTGTTATCCGTGCCAAAGCTGGACATACCGGCTATTAGGTAGGTGCTCATAATGATCTGGCTGATCAGTGGATTTTTCTTTGCAACGATGTTGTACAGTCTGAAAGAATCAAACTAAAATTCACTTTAAAACTATATGACCAGAACTACACCAAGAGTAATAATACCAACATAAACTGAATATTTATAATATATGTTTTGCTTTTCTAGGGCTGTTGAAGATGCTGGCTAGTCGTCATGCGCGGTGGCCATCTTGGTAATCTGGATACAAGGAATCGAATCTGAAAATAATCGTTATGGAATGTTAGGAAATCTCTGTACTGGTACAAGTTTCTTTGTACTGAAAACTACAATAAAATTTCGTCAGGCTGAAGTAAGTTGAAACTATTCATATACACTCCTGGAAATTGAAATAAGAACACCGTGAATTCATTGTCCCAGGAAGGGGAAACTTTATTGACACATTCCTGGGGTCAGATACATCACATGATCACACTGACAGAACCACAGGCACATAGACACAGGCAACAGAGCATGCACAATGTCGGCACTAGTACAGTGTATATCCACCTTTCGCAGCAATGCAGGCTGCTATTCTCCCATGGAGACGACCGTAGAGATGCTGGATGTAGTCCTGTGGAACAGCTTTCCATGCCATTTCCACCTGGCGCCTCAGTTGGACCAGCGTTCGTGCTGGACGTGCAGACCGCGTGAGACGACGCTTCATCCAGTCCCAAACATGCTCAATGGGGGACAGATCCGGAGATCTTGCTGGCCAGGGTAGTGACTTACGCCTTCTAGAGCACGTTGGGTGGCACGGGATACATGCGGACGTGCATTGTCCTGTTGGAACAGCAAGTTCCCTTGCCGGTCTAGGAATGGTAGAACTATGGGTTCGATGACGGTTTGGATGTACCGTGCACTATTCAGTGTCCCCTCGACGATCACCAGTGGTGTACGGCCAGTGTAGGAGATCGCTCCCCACACCATAATGCCGGGTGTTGGCCCTGTGTGCCTCGGTCGTATGCAGTCCTGATTGTGGCGTTCACCTGCACGGCGCCAAACACGCATACGATCATCATTGGCACCAAGGCAGAAGCGACTCTCATCGCTGAAGACGACACGTCTCCATTCGTCCCTCCATTCACGCCTGTCGCTACACCACTGGAGGCGGGCTGCACGATGTTGGGGCGTGAGCGGAAGACGGCCTAACGGTGTGCGGGACCGTAGCCCAGCTTCATGGAGACGGTTGCGAATGGTCCTCGCCGATACCCCAGGAGCAACAGTGTCCCTAATTTGCTGGGAAGTGGCGGTGCGGTGCCCTACGGCACTGCGTAGGATCCTACGGTCATGGCGTGCATCCGTGCGTCGCTGCGGTCCGGTCCCAGGTCGACGGGCACGTGCACCTTCCGCCGACCACTGGCGACAACATCGATGTACTATGGAGACCTCACGCCCCACGTGTTGAGCAATTCGGCGGTACGTCCACCCGGCCTCCCGCATGCCCACTATACGCCCTCGCTCAAAGTCCGTCAACTTATAAAGGCACATTTGCATGCCGTGCGTGAGTTTCCTCGGAAACGCGAAATCTTAATTAAATAAAGCCTATGGCACAGAACTGCAGCGCTATGTCGCTGATAAAACAAAAAAGGAATTACGTTACTCTTATGTTTGTTTAAGAGAAGAGAGAGAGCTCAGGTAGAAGTGGTGCGAGAAGCACGTATTTTATTTTATTGTCTGGCACACCGCCATATTTTCATGTTATAGAAGAATACTGCGAGTTGCAACCACACTAGGCACTCGATTCTGTAATGAATTTATATTTATGAAAGTAAGTAGGATTATGAACTGTAGGCTATTTCACTGAATATATCTGATTTAACTAACTGTGTAACTTTTTTATGTTTAGTAGACAATCACCTCTGTACGACGTATTGGCATGGCTGGCAAATCATTGTAATATTGAGATTAGATCATGAGTCCGTACCTACCGCAGCAGTCTTTGGAAACGATTTAATTACGAAGTCCGATTATTTTAGTTTTCTTTCACGGTCAACTACGAGTTACATTGCCTTTTCCGAATAGCCATTGTCAAGCGTCTGATACCGAATAATTAAAAGTCCACGCTCCAGATAAGGCAACGTTTATTACAACCAATCACTATCACTATTATACATAATTAATATTTTATTTTATTTTATTTATTTATTTTATATTGGCGACTGCGTGTCGGACTTGTTATTTTGTCATTTGTTACATTGTTCTCTTTGTTTCATGTGAAAAATCAACTTTCTGGACCTGGACTTGACTATATGAGAAATAACAAAAATCTGAAGATATTTGCCAATTATAAAATTTTGCGGGAAGACGCAATGAAGCTTCCAGCAAAATAAGGTAAGACGCAGCATCTTTGCATTGGCAGGCTTGACCAGACGCATAATTCAATGTATTAGCTCTTCAGTAGATTCTGTAGTATTTCTTTCGCGCGTAGCAGTTTTCAGTGATAAATTTCATTCTCAGTACTTTTCCTTAAACAATAACTCCTGCAACAATACCAATACACGAGTGTACAATATGGCCGACTTCTGTACGATACGTTGTAACATGGCCAGCAGCCATTAAGAATAATCCGATATACAGTCTACATTTTTAAATTTAACAAACAGCCATTGTTGCTACGAGCGATTCATGCTCAACTGCATTTTATTTTAAAACCAGTGTCACACATTATTTTCTTGAAACATATATCAAGTGTGGCACGGTCATAACTAGAAAACAATACGCAAAGATGGAACAGCAAGGACATACTATTCAGACGCAATCCGACTCGGACGAGAGACAAATGTTAGAAAATGACTTTACGACAGCAACCGGTAGTGACGATTCATCAAATATTGACGCAAGTGTTAACGGAAATTTTGACAATAGGCCGTCCACCACAAAAATTTCAAAGTCTCAGTCAGAGCCCATGCTAATACATGACGTCACGTCTAAGGACGCGGCGGGGGCAGAGACCTTGCAAACAGTAAACATTGCCAACATGTTACAAATGCTAATGAAACAGAACGCGGAAAACATGGCAACCTTAAGGATGCAGAACGCGGAAAACATGGCAACCTTAAGGATGCAGAACGCGGAAAACATGGCAACCTTAAAGACACAAAATGAACAGTTAAAGACACAAAATGACGAAATTAAATCTGACCTCATAGCACTCAAGACAGGTAGTGACACTTTGTGTAAACGTGTGGAACTTATAGACGCCACACTGACCAAACAGATGACTGAACTCAGTACGAAATTTTCCAAGCTTAATACGAGACAAGAAAAGACTACAAATGACGTAGCACTTTTACCGACACAAGTAAAAAACCTTAATGTCACGTGTGAAGCTCTTACTGAACAAATTCAAACATATCCATCAGTACACGACAACCTTGAAAAACGAATTACTGACGTGCAGAATAAATTTGACGATGTTGAACAACACCTGACTGACATCTTACAATCTGATGCCACAGCTCATTTTCAAAATATTAATAAAGAATTTCATGATTGGGTAGAGAACAAAGACAAACATTTTGATAGATGCATACGTGAAAATTTACCAACAATTGTGCACGACTCCGTAGCGGAATACATCACTAATAACAAACAGCTGATTAGTGACGCAGTACAGTCTGTCACTGCACCAGTGACGCAATTCACCGATCAACCACAGTCTGAATGTAACGAAAATATCAGTCAAAATGTACAGTTCAGAAACCAATATACATACGAGTGTGACGCACACATACCGTACACAACATACACACAAGAACAAAACACACCACGACAACAACACATACCACAACGGGCAAACACAAACACAAGCTATTATCGTGGTAAACCACAGCAACATTATCGTAATTACTCGCCAGCTGAGCATTGCAGTAATTACAGTGGAACAAATCCATATCATAATGCAAAGGAAGAAGAAAGCTTAATAAAACACAGGCAATTTCAGGCTTTTATCCCAGAAAAACGAACCATTCATCCGGTGATTTTTCTTAAATCTTTTAGTAACGCATTTCCACGCACTTGGAGTGACCGGAAAAAGATTTCATATATTGTCGGTTACATCCAAGGCGATGCAGCTGTCTGGGCATACAGTCAAGCTGACATATGTACCACGTACAGTGAGTTTGAGCGTGCCTTTCTGAACAAATTCTGGTCGCAATCCGTCCAGGAGCGACTCAGAAGACAAATTTTAGAACCTGAAACTTTTAACAGTAAAAATGGTAACTTACGCAGATATTTTGAAAAATACTTGAACATGGGACATTTTTTAGACGAACCCGTCGCAACACGTGATATACTCCGTGCGTTGAAGGCCAAATTGCCTTTCAACATTAAAGAAAAACTCTTACATATTCCGGATGACGATCCAGATTATTTTTTAACAGCTTTAGATTCGGTCGACATGTTACTAGAAGATCAGCGCTTCGCGCGGCAAAACAGCAGCCACAATGTTTATACTAGTGGTATGCAAAACATGCAGGCTTGCCAACTCAATTCTGGCGCGCCCACAGTTGGATACGCGGTACAGCAAAAACAGCAAACTCACATGCCGTCTCAATATGGAAATCAAAATCAACACGCGTATTCCAATACAAACAACAGTTACAACAGTAATAACACTCCATGCGGCAATCCATACAAAAAGCACCGCGGTAATAACAACAACGGTAACAGCGGATACAAATGTAACAACAAAAACACAAACAGAAACAGAAATAATAATAACTACGAGCCAAGACAGCATCAAGGCTGGACTCGTAGCGATCAATACTTTCATTCAAACACTGCTTTACCACAGCAGCCACCAGGACAAAATTGGAGCATACCTTACGACCGACAGGTAAGTTATAATGCGCAACAGCAACAACAACCGCAAAAGTTTGGAGATCACAACAGGCAATATCCGAATGTGAATATAATAGAAATGACACCTGATACACAACCTCAATCTGTGTCAGTACCTAATACAAATGCTAATCCAACAAACTAGAAACAGTCACTTCTATGCCCCGGGTCGTGGCTGAAGAATTCTTGGGGGGCGACTTCAATGTTAATCAGTTATTTGACACCACAATTGAACAACAAAATAATGATATGCCTAATAATTCTAAACAAAAACTACCTGTTTTATTTATAAGATACAACCACAATAACAATATATCAGATGAACTTTTACAAGACAGTACACAATGTCGTTCAAACACAAATGAAATTGTTTTAGCATCTACCACTGGTGTAGTAGGTGGGATTCCAACTACTATTATTCTAGATACAGGTGCAGCTGTGAGCGTTTTGTCTTTTAATTTCTATAAAAAGATGTGTGAATTGGAACCTTTCACGTCACTACTCTCTCGAATTGTTTTTAATTGTTGCTCTTTGGTTTATTTATTTATTTTTTGATTATTGGCGTAACAACGCATATATGGAAAGAGTTACGTGAAATACTTTTAACAATGCTGTGCTTTGAATTTCTTTATCATCGTTACCTTTTTGCAAAATAAAATGTATCTATGGAAGTCTTATTGTTCTGCATCTGGCCTACAATTTAAAGAACGATTTTTCTTAACTGCAACTCATGCTAAGGATCAATATAACTTCCCTACTTCATAGTTATTAAAAGTTGAAATTACTTTTAATGAACACTGATGTTACAGTTCGTATGATCGTTCAAAAACACAAGTTCGCAGTGGATTTTATTTCTTGGTGAAATACTATTTCATACTACGACTAGCCCAAGAACATGAGACTCTCATAAAAAAAATTACGTTATCACTATAAAATTTGCCAGATCAGAACGGAACACAGCAAGATTACTTTCAGATTTTGAAGGTACATTAAATTATTTGCACTGTAAATTATATCCTATCAGCAGCGCGCGTCAACCTGCAACACATCATAAAATCTGCTGATCTTCACTGCCAGCCTGGGAGCTAAAAGAAATAATATTATTTTACTATTATTTTACCGCTTCCTTGCGGTATGCTCGACTATATTGTAAGTCGTTTAAATACGCCGCGGCAGCGGCTCTTCGTTCTCCACGCAGCTCAGCACCACAGATAATATTTATATAACTGAAAAATGTCTCAACAGGATGGGATAATAGGCAAGCAAGCTTTAACAATTAATAATACAAGTTTTCATTTAAACAACTCTATTAAAACATTTAAATATCTCATTGATTACAGACCTGTGTGAATTCACACGTAATGGCGTACATTTCCCAGTCTCGACAAAAGAATGCTACATTCGCGTTCTCCACGACAACAACAGGAGATCTTACTCTCACAACTTCCAGATTAAGAAGACAAAGAATTTAATTTACATCACGCATTATATACTAGTTCTTTTGGAATCTCTGTTCAACATTTATCTTCTGTGGCGGTTTTATTACTCGCCGACGCAGACGTTCTCAAAAATAAATAATAAAAAAAATACATAATTTTACACAATGACACAATATGATACATCTAATTTTCTAATTACTACATAATATGTTGTTTTTGTTTCTTACTAGACGTTACAATGCCCCCTGGCAGCAATTGACTAACGTTGAAAATGTTCGGCAATATGCTGCCACTAACGTCTGTTTGGTTATTGTCTGTTACCTTGGTTGGAACATTCATTTTACACTTCTTAGTTCTTTCACACTGTAGGTTTAATTACACTTTTTATACTGTTCTTACACTTTGCGAGGTGACCGTCAACCTAGTCCCAGGGTCATTACATTTATTTGGCTCCCCCATTCGGGCTACGTGCGATCAGAAAACCTGGGAAAACTGCGCCGGAGCCATGGTCATCTCACAAAAAGTTCAGACTCTATTCAATGTTCACATATAACAAAGGCTATTTGTGATAGTATGTTAAACTTTTAGTCTCTTTGTTATCAATATAATATTTGTGTTCTGGATTGTAATGAAAGTCACTTATTACACATTTTTACAATAGTATAATGAATCGTCCTTGCACTTACTCGCGACAGTTGGTTTAAAATGTCTAGCATTCGTGCGAGTATCCTTCATTAACATGACGAAAACATATTAGATCGATACATCACTAAACCCATGAATACTTTGAATTTGTGTTGGATAACTCAAAAAAAAATGTTTGTCACATCATTTCGTGTCCACTAAACCCTATTCATGTTAGTGCATTAGATACATAGTTGATAGTTCATTTGAATGACAACAATGTTGTACGGAGCTGGCGGCGCGAAGCAATTGTTGAGTAGCGTCGTCTGGAACGCCGCGTACCGACGGCCGCTGGGTTCGACGACCGGCTCTCAGTAACAGCGACGTCGTGCTGACGTGGCGCCCAAGCAGTCGCGAACCGCGGCGAACCATTCGCCGATGTCGACGAGTGGCAGTGGTTTACCGCGACCGGCTGGCTGGCGGCACGGCACTCGTCTCTGCTTCTCCGCGTGGCTCCCCGTCGTAGCGCATGAAACAAACATTCCACAACGGTGTACTGTCTTTAAGGACACAGATTACTAGCTGTGGAAGAAGATGCAACTTGTTAAAAGCGTTTATTGTTCAGTAGCCGTCGCTTCACTGGTATGCACTGGTATGTTTTGGCGTGATAACAGGTTTCTTGTGGCATTGTGACACTGGTATTCAGGGTTCGTCACACGCACATTGTACTACACATTTTCACTCACTCCCACGGTTGATACACTGCCAGAGCGTCTTTCAACACGCGAAAATGTTTCGTTACACACATACTAAATGTCTCCGTCGAGCGATGTTTGTTTGAATCGACTTCGAACGGATCAATAACTACTGTTTTTATACACTGTCTATTGTTCGTTGAGCACTGCACTAGGACAGTCTATCACTCAACACTAGACTTATCGACGTATATATTGGTGCAGATACAACAGTCATTTTCTGTCCCTACTACACACAATATTTCGTCCTTTGCTTAATTGTTTATGCACACAGTTTATTTTTTAATACCTTTTAACTGTTCTTCGCATAATTACTCTCATCTACATGGCGTCTATTTGTTTTTACCTTATCACAACACAGTTTTCATATTGTTACTAGGCGTATATAGCCCTTTTGTAAATTTTTTAAAGGTGTGTGATCTTTTTTTTTTTTTTTTTTTTTTGTACATAGTTTTCCTTTCCTCCTTTCAGTGTAGCTTGCCTGGTTATCACCCATCTAGCAAACAGATTTTACCATGTGCATGACAGCTTGACTTGGGCATATTGCTCAATAAATACTTCATTTAGCACTAGCATTATTTTTAATGAATTTTCCTATATGACTACAGTGTAGGTTCCGCATTGGTTGACTTAATTCGCGTATCGCGTAATGAATATTCAAGGGCGTGTACCAAGTACACAGGCTTCAATTGAAGCATTGCTACATACAGAGCGGAGTTTCCACGGAACGGGCTTGTTTTTAATTAGCTTCTGCTCCAGTGTCGTTCTCAAATCACTACTGGCAGCAAACATCACATCACATAATTGTTGCATATTACAAAGTCAATGTTTGGCTAGTAAAGACTCTCTCTCTCAGGGTTCCTTATTCTAATACAATTACAGCAATTACCTCACTATATCAGATTGCTTCATTAATTGCACTTACACACTACACATAGAAAATGGTTCAAGAAATTAATCCTTTATAAAATGATTCAAGAAATTAATCCTCACTTTATCAACAAGAAGATTGTTCGTTGCTTAATGAGCATATAATATTTTAATGACTAATTGTCTGTAAACAAAATCTTTCCTGTGTAAGCTATTGCTCACTTTCTGATTCCACTTCCTCCAAGTTTAATTACACACAAATTTCTTTCTTAATACTAACATACTTATATTCTAAAACACAATTAAAATCTTCTTACAACTATTACTCTTTATATGTGATATGTCACTGAATAAATAACTTCACATCTTTACGTGGATATAATCCTTTGATCTTCCCCGTATGGGGATGTGCTAACAAATAGCTACATTCGTGTGGCCCTGAATATAGCAATTGCCACTTACTATTTTGTTTTAAGGTGGCTGAAGATTTAGGGTGGTTACGAATAAGTACTAGGTCTCCTACATTATATTTCTGTTCGTTAGTTACACCTCGATCGTACCTCTTTTTTTCTTTGGCCACTACTTCTCTCCTCGACCAAGGGATGGAGTAAGTTGCGCGACAGTATGTTTTATGGGGCATCACCTCTATGTGATAGTGGTACCCTTTGACTATTCCTGGTCGGTCGGTAAATACCATAGTATATTCCGATAGCAGCTGCGTCAACTGTTGCTTTTGTGTATCACTTAAACCTTCAGATTCGTGCACTTTGGTTTGAAATGCCTCAACATTTGTTTCAAAATTTCTCTCCTCTAAATTCGGGTAATAGAGGTCTGCTGCATGTGAAAAATCATCGAGGTGTAGTACCCAAGGGTTCCTACCTTTGATATTGATTCGATTACAACACGGCACAAGTACCTCCTTCGATTTCATCATAGATAACTCAATCCTCCTACCCCTATTAATTATGCTTAATTTCCCCAAGGAGAGGTCGATCAATGCGTCCCTCTCACGGAGAAAATCTACTCCCAGAATGCAGGCCACCTTTAATCCTTTAACAACGAGGAACGAGCTCACTATGGCTTCGCCCTCCTTACAAATCTCCACCTGCACCTGGTACTTAACTGATTGGCTCTGTGCACTAATGGCTCCAGACACCTTACAATTATTAACCGGGAAAGTCGGAATGCTATGTCCTTTTCCCAGTGCTTTAAATAACTCCATACTCATTACACTTACTGAGGCACCTGTGTCGATGATTATATTCACTGCAACATCATTGATTTTCGCTTCGATAATAGCTTGCACATTTTCGTTATTATCTTTCTTACATTCGTGCGATTCGTTCAGTAGATCTTTATCCATACTGACACCGTCGTTGTATCGCAGCATACGTATCCCAGGTATATTATTATCACTCGTGTTGCTCTCACTCCATCCCTCGGCCATCGATGGAGAGCATATCGAGGCCGATTCTAGTTTGTTGGATTGCTTACTTGTGAGGTACTTGGACGGCTATTGTCCGCGACCTCCACTATATGTACATTCTGATTTGTAGGCCGCCACGGCTGCGCAATAGGCGCGTTTTGCGGTGGTGGTCTATTGTTGTCATACCGGTCATTACCCTGTCGCTCTGGGCTTCTTCGCTGATTCTGTTGCCAATTTCGATTACTATCACTATAATTGCTCTGCCACTGACCTCGCGCATTTTTCCAGCGGTTGGTCCCTGACATTCCGGATTCGTACCGGTCGTCAAATCGACGCTTTTTGTTATAAGTTGGTTGTCCATACCCGTTCTGGCTTCTACCATTACTACCATTTTGCGAATGTTCTTGTCGCTTGTTACCACCCCCACCATTTCCATGGTTGTGGTTTTGTGCACTACTATTTCTGTCATGTTTACATCCTGACCCATTATTCCGCGAGTGATCGCACGCTGATTTTGCGTCTTCCTGTATCAAGTCTATTGAATCTAGAACAGACAGGAAGTTTTCCATGTCGCTTTCTGGTACGTGTATTAATTTCTCTTTGATATGAATGGGTAAATGTGATTTTAGCAGTCTTATTATGTCTCTTGGTGATATAGGCTCGTCCCAGTAGCGCGTTTTGTTTATATATTTTTCAAAATACCGCCTCAAATTCCCAAGACGGGGTGAGTACGGTTCGGGATTATATACTTCTTTTCTTAGCCGCTCTTGTATACAAGGCGACCAATATTTCGACAGAAATGCCCTTTCGAACTGTTCGTATGTCCTGCAGCTGTCTGCTACTTCTGTAGCCCACAACGCTGCGTCACCTTGAATGTACGACATTACGTATTGAATTTTCTGTGTTTCGTTCCATACACTGGGCAAGATATTTTTAAAGCTTTTTATGAATACTACTGGGTGTACTGATTTCCGTTCAGTAGTAAACGTTTGAAATTGCCTATTTTTGATTAAACTTTCTTCAACTAATATTTTTGAACTACATGGGTTTGCTCCTGGGACATATGCTGTGTGCTCCGAACCGGAGCTACAGCTCTTCGCATTATCGACTACAGATTCCCCATTGTTGTATCGCGTATAAGTTTGTGCGTTGCCAAAACCATGGGCTGTTGGCGACATAGGTTCCTGTTCCAGATGTTTTCTGCTTTGTGCTAAACCCTTCTCCAGGTCGGATATCCGTTTGTTCATATTCACTTGCCACTGCGGAATATCCTCACTGAGTATTTGTTTGATGGTTTGGACGTCGTTCTGTACCTGACTATTTACTGCGGTACTGAACGATTCGGAATCTCTATTTGCTATGGCTGCTTGTACTTTAGAATTAATATTTTTGTCAATCTCACTCTCCTTCACTTCTAGCCATGAGTTGAATTCTGTTTCAATTTTAGTTGCTTGTTCGTTCCACTTCTGCTCTACAAGCTGTGTGGAATCTATTTCTAGCTTTTCTACTCGGTTGGCTAATACACCTATTTCGTCTACCCTGTTAGTGTTTGCTACTTGCCGGTTGTTGACCTGTTCAGTCAGCTCCTGCACGGCCTTAGGTATCGACTCATAATTCTGTTTCATATCTGCAATCTCTTTTTTCATATTTTCTAACGACTGCACAAGTTGCTGGTCACGCTCAGCTTGCTGGCGATCTCGCTCGGCTTGCTGGGCAAGTAAATTTTCTGTTAATTGGCGATCTCGCTCAGCTTGCTGGGCAAGTAAATTTTCTGTTAATTGGCGATCTCGCTCAGCTTGCTGGCGATCTCGCTCGGCTTGCTGGGCAATAAAGATTTCAATTTTTTCGTCCTTTTCAGCTTGTTGTTGCGCAAATTTTGCCTGGTAATCTAACACACGCTCTAAGATAGCCTGAAGTGAATACCCACCAGGCAGATTACCACTCTCTGGTTCCTGCTTTTCTGGTGGTGGTACAATTTCTTTATCGACATCTCCTTGAGCACTAGTGGGCGGTAGCACCACCTCCTGTGCCCCTGCCCCCACATTTTCGCATGTTATATCCTCAAAGAGAGTACTTGAACTGCTTAAAGTACCCGGTTCTACATTTCCTGCACTAACTAATTGTTGTTCCTCAGTATCCATATTGCTCGGACGCTGACTACGCAACTTAACCATATTCCTAAATTGCTTACTGAACCACAGAATCTGACAGTTTTACCACTTGCACACAAAACACGTTAATTTAGCTACACTACACTACACACTAAAAATTACTATCTACCATCAACTTTGTCCTGTCACAAACACTAACATCAAACTACGCACAATATGCACACCACCAGCGATATGAGATCACTTCACTGGAGCTCAACTTCTACAAACAGGACAACTACACTGTAGTCTTACCTTTAGTTTATCTTATCTCGGGGTTCGGCTGCCCCCGGATTACGTAGTCGATAGAGCTTCTCAGTACTATCAGGATCGTCTTCTCAGACTCGCTTGCAGTAGTACGTTTTGTCATGAAAGAGTGTTTGCACATTCATTAATGCATAGCATTGATCATGATATACATACATACATTTATCACTAAATACATATATATATATATATATACATACATAACAATCAACCCTGAAAGAAAAATACATAAAATTTTATAATTGTGGCCACTGCAAATTCGGGCCCCGCGTTTTTGGGCGACAGTTTCACGTCACTACTCTCTCGAATTGTTTTTAATTGTTGCTCTTTGGTTTATTTATTTATTTTTTGATTATTGGCGTAACAACGCATATATGGAAAGAGTTACGTGAAATACTTTTAACAATGCTGTGCTTTGAATTTCTTTATCATCGTTACCTTTTTGCAAAATAAAATGTATCTATGGAAATCTTATTGTTCTGCATCTGGCCTACAATTTAAAGAACGATTTTTCTTAACTGCAACTCATGCTAAGGATCAATATAACTTCCCTACTTCATAGTTATTAAAAGTTGAAATTACTTTTAATGAACACTGATGTTACAGTTCGTATGATCGTTCAAAAACACAAGTTCGCAGTGGATTTTATTTCTTGGTGAAATACTATTTCATACCACGACTAGCCCAAGAACATGAGACTCTCATAAAAAAAATTACGTTATCACTATAAAATTTGCCAGATCAGAACGGAGCACAGCAAGATTACTATCAGATTTTGAAGGTACATTAAATTATTTGCACTGTAAATTATATCCTATCAGCAGCCCGCGTCAACCTGCAACACATCATAAAATCTGCTGATCTTCACTGCCAGCCTGGGAGCTAAAAGAAATAATATTATTTTACTATTATTTTACCGCTTCCTTGCGGTATGCTCGACTATATTGTAAGTCGTTTAAATACGCCGCGGCAGCGGCTCTTCGTTCTCCACGCAGCTCAGCACCACAGATAATATTTATATAACTGAAAAATGTCTCAACAGGATGGGATAATAGGCAAGCAAGCTTTAACAATTAATAATACAAGTTTTCATTTAAACAACTCTATTAAAACATTTAAATATCTCATTGATTACAGACCTGTGTGAATTCACACGTAATGGCGTACATTTCCCAGTCTCGACAAAAGAATGCTACATTCGCGTTCTCCACGACAACAACAGGAGATCTTACTCTCACAACTTCCAGATTAAGAAGACAAAGAATTTAATTTACATCACGCATTATATACTAGTTCCGTTTGTAATCTCTGTTCAACATTTATCTTCTGTGGCGGTTTTATTACTCGCCGACGCAGACGTTCTCAAAAATAAATAATAAAAAAAATACATAATTTTACACAATGACACAATATGATACATCTAATTTTCTAATTACTACGTAATATGTTGTTTTTGTTTCTTACTAGACGTTACAAACCTGTGCCTGAGTTTCCTGCCCAAAACTGTAAAATAACTACTGCTCTAGGTAATAAGTCATGTAGGGTTACGAAGCAAGTTTTTGTAAACATTAAAATAGGGAATGGAACCGTACAATGGCCATTCCTGGTTGTACAAAACCTTGTGACAAATTGCATATTAGGAATAGATATTATGAGCGAGAAGGACTGCATTATAGACTTCTCCAAAGGTGAATGTATTTTAAATGATAGAGGCAGTGTAATTATTATTGATTTGGACAGGAGAACTCTAAAGCATGACAAACACTGTACAGGGTACAAGGTTCAGTTAGTACTTGACAATGACATTCAAGACACGCAAACACACTCATCTCACACAGAGCTAATGGACTTGAAAACATTGCTTGATCATAAGATAAATGAAGCTACAGCTCTCAGTGTACATGAACGTATAAAACTACAGGAAGTGTTATCCAAATATTTACAAGTTTTTACCAAACGATTAGGTGTTATCAACACGTATGTCTACAAGATTGAAGTTAAGCCTCACAAGATCTTCTACCACAAGACATATAACGTACCGTTATCTCAACGACCTGCTGTGTGGCAAGAACTAAAACAAATTACAACATAGATTATAAGTAGTATAGAAATTTTCATTTCAGCGGTTCCAGTGACGCAGTTGAAGACAGAAGAACTTTTCTTTCAACGCCGCGGCACCACCGAGAAGACTGAATATTAAAGTAAAATTTATGATTACGTAGCAGTTAATGATACATAAACTTTTCACGGAACATTTGTGACTGTAGGTACCACTGACTTGGTGTGACACCTGACGAACCGACAGACGTCATCTGTGAAGCGAACTTTTACTTTGAGAAATAGATTAGACGCACATCTCTCAGCAAGAAAAGCATCTACCAGTAGCCAAGGTCACACAGACACTATACACACACGCACAAAACGCGAGGAATCGAACAGTTTTCCGTCTCTTATTATTTTGAATATTTATTGAGTAGTGAAAATGCCTGGTCTTGCCTACTGATGTAATGAATGTTGTGTCTAACCTATCTTAATTTCAGATGACATCACAAAATAAACATCGATAAAATCCCAGCAAAACCCTTAAAGAGGACGTAATTATCTGCAATTCATGTAATCAAATGTGACACAATGTAATAACCCATAGCTATGTAATAATGATGTAAACATGTTTATGTGCAACTGTATTATGTTTATGCTATGAAAATATGTGACGTGTGTATGTATGATTACTTATATTTTTTTTTCTCTTTCAATGATGTATAATGTAACTGTTACTATGTAAAAGAAATTTGAACAAAACGAGTGCCAAAAGGACATTGCATAGTGAACCATTGTTCACGGACATTAATGAACATTACTAACTCTGCAACTACGCAGAAACCTATGTGAAAGAAACTGTTAATAACATTCATTATGCATCGTACCTATGTAAACGCGATGAACCATTTCTTTGATTAATAACTACGAACATTTAGGTGAGCTATATTCAGCAAAAAACTGAAAATGTGAAGTGCATAATTCGTGCATCGTCTAGTGAAAATACTACAGTACCTAACTTCAAGATGTTAACTGGATTAAACGGACACAAAGTGCCTCTCCGGAAAACAACACGACGGGTGGAAGAATTTTGGTTGGAACTTCAGGGAATGAAATGTTCTCGAAATGTGACGGACACTCTTACCTGGACTGTCCAAGGATCCACGCCAGCTATGTGCTGTCCGAGGTTCTGCAGCCAAGCTTCCACGGAATAAAAAAAAAAAACGAACTGCACGTGGACCAATTACTAACGGGTCACGTCAGATCTGTAATAAACAATGTTTTTTAGTCACAACGAACTGCATCACAACGACTATAATGGAAATGGAAATGGACACGCTTATGTTTTAATCACGTTGTTATACAACGATGATACTAACCTGTGAAAAAATTATTGTGCAGCAGATGAATATGAACTGTAATAACGACACGATGCGAATAGGTCGACGACCTGAAACATACGGACATTTTTCTTTGAAGTATTTCAAAACAATACTATGTAACTAAGAACATTCAACAATCTGAGTTGTATTGTGATATAACAAATATTGTAAATTTAAAACTAAGTTACCTGTTATAGAATGTAGTCTTCATATGTAATCTTGGTTGAATATTTTCTTTGTGCAACTACTAAGATAAGCGCGCACACGAACAATATGAACTGCATTACTGTGCCGCGTGATCTAACTGTATGATATAACGGCACTGCCGGAGTCACACAGACTCTTCTGCGCATGCGCGCACTCTATCTGCCAACATAAGAACTTTTACGGCGCACCCGCGTCATTCAAATTTTGTATATAATGTGTATAATGTAGGTCATGTAAATAGTTGTAGATAACTTAGATTTTCTTGTGCCTTTAGGTGAATTGCTCGCCTGTAGGTGTGTCCTTTCGCCTCGCAATTCAGGGGGCAATATAAAGGCACATTTGCATGCCGTGCGTGAGTTTCCTCGGAAACGCGAAATCTTAATTAAATAAAGCCTATGGCACAGAACTGCAGCGCTATGTCGCTGATAAAACAAAAAAGGAATTACATTACTCTTATGTTTGTTTAAGAGAAGAGAGAGAGCTCAGGTAGAAGTGGTGCAAGAAGCACGTATTTTATTTTATTGTCTGGCACACCGCCATATTTTCATGTTATAGAAGAATACTGCGAGTTGCAACCACACTAGGCACTCGATTCTGTAATGAATTTATATTTATGAAAGTAAGTAGGATTATGAACTGTAGGCTATTTCACTGAATATATCTGATTTAACTAACTGTGTAACTTTTTTATGTTTAGTAGACAATCACCTCTGTACGACGTATTGGCATGGCTGGCAAATCATTGTAATATTGAGATTAGATCATGAGTCCGTACCTACCGCAGCAGTCTTTGGAAACGATTTAATTACGAAGTCCGATTATTTTAGTTTTCTTTCACGGTCAACTACGAGTTACATTGCCTTTTCCAAATAGCCATTGTCAAGCGTCTGATACCGAGTAATTAAAAGTCCACGCTCCAGATAAGGCAACGTTTATTACAACCAATCACTATCATTAATATACATACATAATATTTTATTTTATTTTATTTATTTTATAAACTGCACATACGGTTCACGTCCACGCTGTCGCGGCATGCTACCAGTGTTAAAGACTGCGATGGAGCTCCGTATACCACGGCAAACTGGCTGACACTGACGGCGGCGGTGCACAAATGCTGCGCAGCTAGCGCCATTCGACGGCCAACACCGCGGTTCCTGGTGTGTCCGCTGTGCCGTGCGTGTGATCATTGCTTGTACAGCCCTCTCGCAGTGTCCGGAGCAAGTATGGTGGGTCTGACACATCGGTGTCAATGTGTTCTTTTTTCCATTTCCAGGAGTGTAATAAGACAATATTCATAAGTGTGAGTATATTGCAGCGAAGCTACGATGAAAGTGAGTATTCAGTCCAATCATTCTCGAATTAGTGGCAGTGAATGCCAAAATTTATTTCTCCACTTCTTTGCAAAAGTTACCGGAACACATCAATTCTTCCTATTCTTTAACACAAGATCAAGACTCACTTATGCTGATATGAAACTCGTCAGAACAACAGGGGTTGAATACAATAACACGAACGCCTGTGTAGACAAGGCCTTATTACTAGGCTGCTTATAAATGATTTCAGCGAAACAGCTCGGCCGCTGCATGAACTCTTAAAGTAAGGAGCAAAATTTGAATGAGATAACAATCGAAAAGATGTGTTTCAGACTTCCAAGAGAAGATAATAAATCCATCCATTCTGCAGTATCCGCACTTCATGAAACAGTTAATAATAACCACCACCACAAACCAGGGTATACTAGGAGCCTTACTGAGTCAAGTCGAATTAAGGAAGAACCGACCTACCCATCGCCTATGCCTCCTGACTGTTAATAAAGTGGAGCAAAATTACAGTGCAGTAAACAGGAATTGTTGTGTATTGTATGGGCAGTAAAGCATTTCAAGCCATATGTTTTCAGCCGGAAGATCACTATATGGACAGATCATAAGCCACTAAAATGGAAATCGTGTATGATAGATCCGTCGTCCAACGTAATGAAGTTTAGACTGAAGCTTGAAGAATTCAACTGTGAGATTGCATAAAAAAAAAGTTGCCGATGCCCTATCGCACATAAGGGCAATACAGACTGCAGAAACAGACAATGAATACTCTTATGAGTTTCGAAGATGCACCTGCACAACGAGAGGTAAGTGAGGAAAATAAATACATAATTTTAAGCATTCCCATGACACATTAATGAGTGGGCATCAGGAATAAGTCACATGTACTAACTTGTAACGAGATACCGAACGTAATCGGGTATGATGCGAGATATTGCAGAATACATGACAAAGTGCCAAAGCTGCCAAATGAACAAAGTCATGCAACACAATCTAAAAGTGCCGCTAAAAGTAGCAATGAATTCTGAGATGCGATATCGAAATCATAGCGCCTCTGAATGGGGTGAAAAAAGGCAGCCAATACTTTCTAGCCATTCCAGGATGCATTAACACAATTTATTGTTGTAAAACCAATCGAAGTGGAGACGATTATTTGGCAGCTTGGAATGCTATCTGTTTTACTAGGTGATCATGGAAGTATCTTCGTGAATGGCACCATGAAAACAATGTGCAGTCTTCTTAAAATCCATATGATGGAGATTATAGCTCACTACCCGGAGAGCAGTGGGGCTTTAGAAAGCTAACTTAGATACTTAGTGGAGCACCTATGGCATTATATCAGCAAGGCACAATATGAGTGGAACACGTGGAAGGGTACATTATGTTGTGTTTGTGTATAATACCACACGTCATACAGCGACAGGAATATATTGTAGTTGTGCACTGAACGAAGATCCTGCCAGAACAATATACACTCCTGGAAATGGAAAAAAGAACACATTGACACCGGTGTGTCAGACCCACCATACTTGCTCCGGACACTGCGAGAGGGCTGTACAAGCAATGATCACACGCACGGCACAGCGGACACACCAGGAACCGCGGTGTTGGCCGTCGAATGGCGCTAGCTGCGCAGCATTTGTGCACCGCCGCCGTCAGTGTCAGCCAGTTTGCCGTGGCATACGGAGCTCCATCGCAGTCTTTAACACTGGTAGCATGCCGCGACAGCGTGGACGTGAACCGTATGTGCAGTTGACGGACTTTGAGCGAGGGCGTATAGTGGGCATGCGGGAGGCCGGGTGGACGTACCGCCGAATTGCTCAACACGTGGGGCGTGAGGTCTCCACAGTACATCGATGTTGTCGCCAGTGGTCGGCGGAAGGTGCAAGTGCCCGTCGACCTGGGACCGGACCGCAGCGACGCACGGATGCACGCCAAGACCGTAGGATCCTACGCAGTGCCGTAGGGGACCGCACCGCCACTTCCCAGCAAATTAGGGACACTGTTGCTCCTGGGGTATCGGCGAGGACCATTCGCAACCGTCTCCATGAAGCTGGGCTACGGTCCCGCACACCGTTAGGCCGTCTTCCGCTCACGCCCCAACATCGTGCAGCCCGCCTCCAGTGGTGTCGCGACAGGCGTGAATGGAGGGACGAATGGAGACGTGTCGTCTTCAGCGATGAGAGTCGCTTCTGCCTTGGTGCCACAATCAGGACTGCATACGACCGAGGCACACAGGGCCAACACCCGGCATCATGGTGTGGGGAGCGATCTCCTACACTGGCCGTACACCACTGGTGATCGTCGAGGGGACACTGAAAAGTGCACGGTACATCCAAACCGTCATCGAACCCATCGTTCTATCATTCCTGGACCGGCAAGGGAACTTGCTGTTCCAACAGGAGAATGCACGTCCGCATGTACCCCGTGCCACCCAACGTGCTCTAGAAGGTGTAAGTCAACTACCCTGGCCAGCAAGATCTCCGGATCTGTCCCCCATTGAGCATGTTTGGGACTGGATGAAGCGTCGTCTCACGCGGTCTGCACGTCCAGCACGAACGCTGGTCCAACTGAGGCGCCAGGTGGAAATGGCATGGCAAGCCGTTCCACAGGACTACATCCAGCATCTCTACGATCGTCTCCATGGGAGAATAGCAGCCTGCATTGCTGCGAAAGGTGGATATACACTGTACTAGTGCCGACATTGTGCATGCTCTGTTCCCTGTGTCTATGTGCCTGTG
Organism: Schistocerca nitens; assembly: GCF_023898315.1. Classification (NCBI taxonomy): domain Eukaryota; kingdom Metazoa; phylum Arthropoda; class Insecta; order Orthoptera; family Acrididae; genus Schistocerca; species Schistocerca nitens. Next base: position 437,368,417 of record NC_064615.1, on the reverse strand, counting down.
GTTCTGTCAGTGTGATCATGTGATGTATCTGACCCCAGGAATGTGTCAATAAAGTTTCCCCTTCCTGGGACAATGAATTCACGGTGTTCTTATTTCAATTTCCAGGAGTGTATATGATTTTGTGTTGGAGTTGTTTTTTCTTTAAAAAACCGCAGTGAATGCAGCAATGTATGTGGGAGTATGGCAGGTAACGAAAATTGTAGAGTAAGGAATATTTTGATCGAAACCAAAATCTGAAGCAGTTTAAGGTCTAAGACAAGATCTCGTACAATGCGTGTGCGTGACCGGGTAGATTGAAGAAACTAGATAATGTATGGAGAGGACCTTTTATGGTCGTGCGAACACTGAGGCAAAATATAGTCATTCACATTAAGAGAAATAATGACCTGGTTGTTTTTGCAAGTAACCTAAAGGAGTTCTTATAAATGTGCCAAATAATACTACATATTGGACGAGCAAGATACTTCGTATTTCAATATTAAAATAGAACCTGTGGAAGAAGAACAGACACAAGTGCTTCAACTAACAAACAGGTCACAGTAAGTTAACCAGCTTAATTACACAGTAGTTACTCTGACACGAAACAGTAGAGGCGGGAATGGGAAAGCTACACAGATAAATTAACGAATACACCAACAGTACGGACCAAAGGGCACCACAATTAGCTGCAATGACTGTAATGAAAGAACAACTGATTCAGTTAACAGCAATATTTAGCAAACTAGAGCACGAGCACGATCTGTTAATCTCCACGCTAGTAAACGAACAAAAGGGAATATTAGAACCACATTCAATTAATCCAGTGCAACTCGTACAATATTTACTATTAATGAGAGATAACTTGAGAAATAAGAAATTCCTATAACACTCACTGATCAAAATGCTTATCAGCTACTCAGGATTATTAACTAGATGTATCCTTGTCAGGTCATATATTGAGCTATGTCCTGAATGTGGCCGTTGGAGAAAGAATGTATTCAGTCTATATGGAGTGTTACTATAGACAGGAGAAATCTATGCCTGAAAAGATTGTACATTTATATGGCTCCATAAAGATATTTCCATATCATAGTCCAAACTAAACGACAATGTATTAAATTGGGAGGAGAACAATTAAATTGTAAGGAACAGGCAAAAAAAACGAAATATATGAAAAAAGTTATTTGCTAATGTTCACATACGAGCATGAAACATGGGCTGCTATAATATTGCAATCTTCGTGAGTAGTTCCAAAACCCTGCACACAGAAAATTGTCATATTAAATGAGAGCATTTGAACGTTTCTACGTAATGATGAATGGTTATTTGCAGCCCCTAAAGGTGAGGGTGTTACCTTCTTGTCCCATGATAACAAACTAAGTGCAAGGACTATGGATTTCATAGTTTCATTCAGTCAGAACAAATAATCGGGTTGAATGCAACGAGTGAAGATGTCGTGCCTGAACTGAACTTAGATATCGATTGCTGCATCAAGGGGCAGGAAAAAAAGAATGTTTACGAGATTAATTTACATTTACTAGTAGAGCCCAATGTATAACATTTAGACTGTCTCGAGGTAGCATGGCATAAACTAAGTGAAACTGAGACGAGAAAAAAGCATTCGAAGAAAGGAATCATTTTGCTGACTTTCACATCTCACCGTATCCCTTTGCCATCTACAGTGGAGTTTTATTTGTTGTCATAAAGTTTGCGTTTTGATTATGTCAGTGCTGCGAGTGCTGTTGTGGTTTTCTTGTTGGTTTAGGTTATTATGTAGCTGCTGGCTTTCTCCTTTTAGGTGTAGCTGAGTCAGAACACTTTACAAGATTTGTCACCCAACGTAACACCTGACGTACTCAATTTTTTCTTTTAATCCGGTTGCCGTAGTTGATTCTCTTGAAGTAGAAGTCCTACTAATCAGTGACTCTGAAATCTCTAGGGTAGATGAGAAAAGGCTTGACTTCTTCACGTTCTGGAGCTGTTACTGGAGAACAGAAGATATTTTTTTTCTCATATCACGAGAAAGCACGTCCACTACGTTCCTTTTACAGATACATATTTCCCTGAGGGGGTATACAGGCCATTACAGTGACTCATGAATTTGAGTAGAACGCAACTTTTTATGGCAGATGTTGAAAATACCGCTTCAGTTGTAAATTACTTTATTTTGGTTGTGTGAAAATAAAGTAATTTACAACTTAAACGGTATTTTCAACTTCTGCTATAATGCTCAGTTGCATATGTTTTTTCCAACAGGATGGTTTGCAACTTCTCATACTACATACGCCACGAAGGCTCAACGTGACCATCAAGCCTTCCCGCCGTTTGTTTTCATTCTTTGAGAGCGTGGTTGTTCTTTGACGGCCAAGTCACCGCCAACACGCAACACCAAAACGCAAAAGACCCCGCCCACAGCAGGTGAAGCTGTTTATTTATGCCACCTCTTGCCGTTTTCTTATATTCCACACTTCCCTATTAATGTCTGTAAGTACGAAAAAACACACCCGCGCGCAGTATGTGTTCCGCGACTTACTCCGTGCTTGATATTAATCTATCACGTCCACCTTTCCTTGCACTACACAAGTAGTGTGAAATATCTCTTACTTAAACGGCATGTAGCACTTCACTGTCGAGACAGTATTTGATTTTTTGGAGGCATATGCCAGACGACTATTGTGACAAATTGTGAAGTGCAGAAATTCTGGGAGTACATAAATTTAGTGTAGAAGGCCCTTAAGTTGGTTGGTGGAACCAAGACCCTTATGTACGAAGTTACATGAGGGTGAGGCACCCACATCATAAACGAGTAAGCTTACACATTTGTATAGAAGTGAAAGCGAAAGTCCAGAACTTAAGCTAGCCACCCGTAAAGACAGAAGATAAAATATAACCAGAAGTGAATGTAAGAAATATTTTACCAAATCTACAATCAAGAACATTCCCTCAAACAACAAGAAGTGGAAAGAGAAACATGTTACAACAGATGTACACATACGTGTATAGGTGTTTGTGTTTGTTTCTTTTGAATTATTATGTAGTCATTGTAAAACAGTGCTGAATAAACTATTCTAACAATTTCTATATAAGCCAATGTCAAACATGCTACACTCTCATTTAATAAAGCTATGAGGATATGAGTGTATCGAAATTATAAGAAAAATGTGTGTGGACTAATAATAAAACTGATGTATGTACGTTATAATAAGAGTGGTAATATTACACATAGGTGCCTGTATTTTGTACGAGGTATAATTAACCCTTTCTAAAACTTGCAAGAATAAATTATGACTTTTTCCTTTCACCAAAATTTTAGCTAATAAGCATTATTGTAAAATACCTATTTGATTAAGCAAAAGAAGTACAAAAATATACTGAGATCGCACGAAACATAAAGTCACCAATAAGACAATACAATACATTGTCTAATACAGAGCAGGAAACCCGTCGGCATTCAAAACAGTTTACAGTCGTCTCTTAATGGATAAATGCGGGACCTGTATGAGTCGGCAGGTAATCTTATACCATTTCTACTGCAAAATAATGGAAGATCACGTAACGATGATGAAGTTGTACAGCGATTACGCAATCATCTCTCCAAAGCAGACCACAAAGGCTCAACAATAGAGATATCTACTGTGATGGCCGGTGGATAGGCGAGAAATCGCCCTTGTGCTCACAAAACTTGTCATGGACGATGCGAACTGTGTGAACAACAGCTCTTTCGTGTTGCAACGCAGCATCTACATTGGGGAACAGACATTGAAACATGGAATGGACCCAATCGGTCAAAATGGTCACATAATCCTTGGCAGCTATGAGACGTTGCTGAATAACCACGAAGTCGGCAGACTACTACGTTGTGCATACCTATCGGAAATGAGCCTCAAGCTTTCCTCCAACCTTTCAGCAACTATATCGTTTAGGTCGGCGAGTCTGCGAAAGAAAAAATTATTAATTTATGGTACTTTTAGAATACGGTCTCTACCATTACTAACTCGCACCAACCGTGTACTTCAATTTCCCTAGAGAATAAACAACTTTTAACAGCAACAAACAGACCACCGCTTACTGAATTTAATCTGCGCTGTAGCTGATAACTTATCACAAGTTGGAAATTTGGTTCTGTTGAGAAAAAGTCATAATTCTTCTGCAGAGGACTGAAAATAGTATCAGATTGTTTCCTTTCCTATTCGGAAGCTGCGTAGATTTACCGATATTGTTGCAGCATGCAATATTTTGTGTACAAATAGCATACCTGAAATTGAGGCTATGTACTTTTTGTAGAATTTTGTTTTGCAACTCCTTATTTATTACACATAGTTCAGAAGCTATGCATCAGTTGAATCTGTAACTTGTAGTATCACCTTTATTCATTATCTTGTGTATTTCTGTAGTCAATCATGGAGCAGGAGCGCTCTTTACATTCACACAGCGTTCAGGGGCACGTTTACCGTACAATGCAATAAGTTTGCGCCTGACGTCCTGGGCTTTATCGTCAAATATCAACTCCTTGTTTATACCCCACAATGAAATAGATGGGCAGTCCCTTTACAGGGAATCATGGTTAACTGGTTTAGCTTTTTATGGGTTATTAGGTTGTCTGCTTGGAGTATATTCAGATTACCACATCAAGAGCTGAAAGTCCTGGAACGGAAGTCTAACAGTCGCTAATTACTATATCTGTATTTTCTAACACTACTACATGTATAAGGACGCGGGCTGTGTGGTGTGTGGTGGATTGATACGGAAGCCTAATGCACATATAGTTAGAAAGGAAGCCTCCTTAAATATTCTGCAGAGAGAGATTTTAACCACACGTCTATACTTGTACCTCGCGCAGCGATTGTATGCTCGCACTGTGCCACTAGCGAGGACAAGACTAATTGACAGGAGACTACGGAACTGATTTTGCGTGGTTTACGAAAAACTTCAACTAAAAACAACTTATTAGTAACATTCTAGTTAGGCACATTATAAAAACTAAAGCTCAGCTTGTCTTTCACCACTTGCATCCGATGTATTCAATATCTTCGGTTTTAGTTCAGAGTAAACATAGTCCCACGTCATCCCAACGAAGAGTTACGCGGTCAGCCTTGAGAAGCATTTTTATGTGTTTGTTTGTTTATTTGAGATCGGTCTTCTGACTCGCCCGCCCCGGATTCCTGCCCTATGCTAACTTCTTCATCTCAGAGTAGCACTTCCAACCTACGTTCTCAATTATTTGCTGGATGTACTCCAATCCCTGTCTTCCTCTACAGGTTTCACCTTCTATAGCTCCTTACACCTAGTAGACTTCTCTTGGCCAAGAACGCCCTTTTAGCCAGTGCTAGTCTGCTTTTGATATCCTTCTTGCTCCGACAGCCATGGGTTATTTTGCCGCCTAGGCTGCAGAATTCGTTAACTTCATCTGTTTCGTGATCACCAATCCTGATGTCAGGTTTTTTGTGTTCTCACTTCTGCTACTTCGGATTACTTTTGCGTTTGTTCGATTTATTTGGAATCCAAATGTACATTTTTAGAAATTTCTTTCTCAACATATCTTCTGTGTTTCACTTCTTTTGACCAGAAATGCCCTTTTTGCCTCTGGTAGATCTGCTTCTTATATCCTCCTTGCGCTCCATGATGGGTTATTTTGCTGCCTAGGAAGCAGAATTCCTTAACTTCATCTACTTCGCGAGCACCCATTTTGATGCTAAGTTTCTCGCAGTTCTCACTTTTACTATCTCTCATTAATTTACCTTTCTTCGATTTATGCTCATTCCATTTTCTGTACCCATTAGATTCTTCATTTCATTCAGGAGATCCTGTAATACTTCTTCACTTTCACTGAGAATAACAATGTCATCAGCAAATCTTATCAATGATGTCCTTTTACCTCGAATTTTAATTTCACTCTTGAACCTTTCGATAGCCTTTCATCTTGAATTTTAATTTCACTCTCAGACCTTGCTTCTATTTCCGTAATTACTTCTTCGATGTGTAGCTTGAATGGTTGGGGAAAAAGACTTCATCACTGGTTTACATCCTTTTCAATCCGAGCACTCGGTTTACGTCTCTTACTTTTGTTATTCCCTCTTGTTTCTTGTACACATTGTTTATTACTCGTCTTCCCCTACAGCTTAAACCTAGATTTTTGAGAATTTATAACATCTTGCACCATCTTACACTGTCAAACACCTTTTCGAGGTCGACAAATCCTGTGAACAAGTCTTGATTTTTCTTAAGTTTTGCTTCAACAATGGCTTTTCTGGTGCCATTCACTTTCCTAAAACCAAACTGATCATCATGAAGCAGATCTTCAGCTATCCTTTTCATTCTTCTTGTCGGAAGCTTAGATGCATGAGCTGTTAAGCTGATTATGGGATAAATTTCGCACTAAATTTTCACTCAAATATCTTTCAGCCATCTGATTTTGAATTTTTATTTTACTCATCCCCCTTATCAAGGTGTAGAGAGATTCTCACATCATACCCAGTCAAAATAGGAGCCAGCAATCAATAAGTGGTAACCGTAGATTTTTGACACAGTCATCACTTCAAGATGGCGTAATATATTGCCGAAACTGGTTGCTAATTGGAAATTAGATAACAATCGGAAATTAGAAGGCTGAAAGAGATTTGATTCGACACTCTGTACATAACATCAGTGGTCCCGCAGCCATCTGTGTGACTATGGACATACAGAGACAATTATCGCAATTGTCGTTTTTATGGTCTTCGGAACTCTGTGTATGATGTTTTTCTGAAAGTCAGATGGTGTATCGCCAAATTCATACATTCTACACGCCACTGTGAATAGTCGCTTAGTTGTCACTTCCCTCAATGCTTTTAGAAATTCTCATGGATGTTATCTATAACTTCTGTTTTATTCGAGGTAAGTCTTCCAAAGCTCTTTTTAATTCTGACGCCAATACTTTATCCCCTATCTCTTCTATATCGACTTCTGTTTTTTCACCTGTCACGTTATCAGACAATTCTTCCCCATCATAGAGACCTACATGCACTCTTTCCACATATTCGCTTCTCCTCAGCATTTAAGAGTGAAATCCCCATTGTAATCTTAATGTTATGACCGTTGCTATTAATTTCACCGAAGATTGTTTATACTTGTCTGTATGCTGAGTTAATCCTTCCGACAATAATTTTCGATTTCTTCACTTTTTTTTCAGCCATATCGCCTAAGATTGCCTGCACTTCATTTTTATTTCATTTTTAAGTGACTTGTATATCTGTATTTCTGAATTTCTCTGAACATTTTTGTACTTCCTTCTTTCGTCGTTCAACTGAAATATGTCTTGTGTTACCCATGGCTTCTTCACCGTTACCTTTTTTGTACCTATATTTTCCTCCCAATTTCTATAACTGCACTTTTTAGAGATGTCCATTCCTCTTCAACTGCACTGCCTACTGAGCTCTTCATTATTGCAGTATCAGTAGCCTCAGAGTACTTCAATTATATCTTCTCATTCATTAGTACTTGTGTATTCCACTTCTTTGCACATTGATTTTTCCTGACTAGTATGTTAAACTTCAGGCTACAATTCGTCACTACTAAATTGTAATCTGAGTATGTATATGCTCCTCGGTACACTTTAAAATCCAGTACATGATGTCTGAATCTCTGTCTGTACATGTCATCTAACTGCAATCTTCCCATATCTCCTGGCCATATCCTCCGCCTCATTTGATTCTTGAACAGAATATTCGCTATTACCAGCTGAAATTTATTGCGGAACTCAATTAGTATTTCTCCTGTCTTTATTTCTAGTACCAAGTCCACATTCTGTTGTAACCCTTTCTTCTACTGCTTCGTCTGCAAGCGCACTCCAATCCGCCACGACTATTAGATTTTCATCTCCCCTACGCACTCACTTAGCCTTTCAATTTCGTTATATACTTTCACTGTCTCTTCATCTTCTGCTTGCGAAGCACAAACTGTGAAAAAGAAATAAGAGGATGATATGTTTGGTCTGTAAGGAAAAAATATCTTGGGAATGTAGCTGAAGGGACAGGTCGTAAAGTTCATCGAAGTCAGCCTTGAACGACCGCTCGTTGGCGTGAGCGACAAGCACTCGCAAGGACATCCCATTGTGGCCGCCTGGGAGCTGACCTGCGCTGCTCATGTTGAGGAGTGGCGGCTTATATCGCTCCTGTCTGGAGCCTGTGTATCAGGAGAGTGACTCATGCACGCACAGTGACAGATGGTCTGAAGCGGGTTCAGTCGAGTACGTAGTTCTAATTTTCATCTGCTGGAGGACGGTAGTGCACAGAGACGTTCAAGAAACAAGTGAAGAGAATGTTTTTGTGTATTGTTCTGTTTATTTCTTGAAGGATTTTTTGTTTATTTATGTTTGTACAGGTTTGTACATGTTTTTAGTAATGTGAATGATGCGTGAATGTGATCTGAAATAAATATGCAGATCATTGTTTTACTGATGAATGCTGTACGACCTTGTGTGAGAAAGTCTTACAGTCTGAATGCAGATATGTTACGTAAGTTTATGGTAAAAGGAAAGTTAAGTCGAATACAAATGAAACTAGTTAATAACATGAAGTATAAACAAAATATCAGAATGTTAAATATTTATTTCGGGAAAAAGTACAGTTCGAAAGTGTCTTATTTGTTGATTGGTTATTCATGGAAAGCGCGGACTGACGTAGGATAATAATGTTTTTCTATTGGCTTTAAAGAAAACTGACCAATCAGAACAGTGTATTCTTCGCTCGTCTTTTCTCATGGTGATATAGAATGCTAACAGCAGTCTAAAAGAGTCGGAGCCCAGGCTTTCAATAGTACGGTCGTGTGTAGTATGTGCTCCGAAGGAAGTTATAATGTGCCGGTTTTAATTCTTCTACATGTTTCAAAAGTGTTTTAAAGCGAAGGCATATTTATTCCGGTGTGGTTTTTAGAATGTACGTGTTGTTTAAGTAATTTTGTGTATGAGAAAAAGACAGTAATTCCTCGTGGCATATTGAGCAAATCGGTGACTGAAAACTTGAGTGCATTAGACACCTATAAACTTAATAATATGGCGAGAATTTTATTTTAAGAACAGTCCGTGCTTAGTAGCTGTTCAGATTTCGGGAAATACGTTACCATAAACTTGCAAACGTGAATGAAATGGTTTGTGCATGACTGTGTTAAGATTAGCAAGGGCTTGACAGCGAACGTGTAGATTATCAAGGTTTAGAACATACCGAAGTGTTGCCAGTATTTTCACCTTTCATTAACAATTAAGACCTTTTCCAGATTCTTGGAATCCTTACGTTTTGTGCAGCCTGGTGCGAGTTGCAGTAAGGTTGGTTTCTGCCCGGCTTTCCTACCGGCGATCTGCTGCAGCGAGTTCACAGGTAGGTGCAGGTAAAGGGCGAAAGGAACCGCACCGCTGCACTGTCTACCACTTGAAGACTTTCTCGAGGCAGACAGTCTGCAGTTGTGACCGAAGTTAGGATTGTCATGGTCGTCTGCAGCGGAGTTATTGTGAATTTTATACCTGTAACTTCTGTTAGTTTCATTGCTTCTAGTTTTTCTTTGTGTGATACCTTTGGTCAATGATAGACTGGATAACAGAAAATATCGAAAAGGGGTGAATCCTTAATGACAGGGAGTAGTTCTCAACAAGGTGGAAAAATGGCTGCCACTCTGAGTTTCTCTTTCCGTTGTAAGAAACATTTAAGAAATGGCAGAGGGCAAGAGTTCATTAAAACATATTATAGGATTCACAAAGAAATTATACAGGAGCTACAGGATGCTGTCAATAGATATAATCCGAAATCGGCTGAAGCCCAAAGACTTAAAAATTCAAAATATTAAAATTTTTTAAATGCCAAAGGACTTACGTGAAACAGTATTTTAAACTAGGCTGAAGGCCTTATAAGCAAAACAATTCTAATTTTTAAAAAAAATCGGCTAGAAGTGACACAAGTACAAACAACAAGAACAAATTTTAAAAAATATAGGGCAGTACACCCAAGGGCGCTCAGATGTTCGAGAGTCGGGCAGGAATTCAAACACCAAAGCTCGCTTAGGTGAGACAGGCTGTCGGGCCAGCCATTCACGATCCGACGACAACCCAACCGACCGACAGTCAACGGACCTACCGACAAGATGACTTCCACTTAACCCAACCAGGGCACAATAGGGAGTTCAACGGAACAACGTAGAAGATATTGATGCCCACAACCAATCACACATGGAACTGTTAAACTACACACCGTGCTGGGCAGCAACAACATGATGAGGAAACTATACTGCCTGAAATTCACGTCAACAGCCAGGGCAGGTAACCGGAACGTTAACGGCCACAAGGCAGAAGATTCCGCTTGTGCACTTGAATTCAGATAACCAAATACAGTGAAACTCCACTGGAGGGTGGCTAGAATTTTCCAACTTGAAAACCACATTGTTGCTCAAGGGAACATCCCAACAGCTGACAACTAACTCCAAACGACACAATGTGAACAGTCTTGACTTGCTGGAAGGTTACATCAAAGCTCAACTTTCGTGTCCAGGGTCGGTGAGCCACAGACCTCGTGGCAATGGGAACAGCACCACACACTCCCACATCGCGTAGAGAACGCCACCGGGCCCAGCCAAACTACGCCCCGCCGAGAATTCCTTGCTGCTCCAAGCCAACCGAGCGACTGCTGCACATCAGCACGGAGACAACACTAAAATAACTGAGCAGTCGACATCACAGGCTACACACAATTTCACAAACACTTAGACGAAGAACGCAACCAATGCTAAAAGCAGTGACTGTGCAATCACAAGCACGGACCACGAGTTGAGACAGACACCACCAACCCATAAGCGATCGGCGACCAAATACACGTCGTCCGATAAGACGCCCAACCGACGATCAACCAAGACCGTCCCCACTCAAGCCATGTGTGCCGGAAACGGTCGGGCGAGTCATGGCTATCCGAGCCTCACTGCTACTCCAACCCGATCGAACTTCTGCCGTGTTCCAACTGTCTGACTGCCAGTTCCGAACCCCACTGCTGGCGCGTTCCAACTGACTTCGCGATACACAACGACCAGGAAGTAATAGTAGTCTGCAATGATAATACGGCAGGGCTTATATCGATAAGCGCTGCTGCTGCTGCTGCTGCTCACGGGAAGGCAAAGCAGCAACTCGGTGACACAAGTAATTGAAACTAACATAACGAAGTGGCAGTACAGCAAAAAACAGGATGTTAAATAACAGATGGCATAGACACGAGCCGCGCACGACTCATGCATATTTTAACTTCTCACAAATAAAATAATCTGCAACTGTTGAGCAGTGAAATACAAACAGGAAGAAAAAGAGAACTATGGGCTTAAAAAGGCAAATTGAGCGGACTGTTGTAAACATAATAGGTCAATACCAACTAGACTGCCATATGAATACATAAAAGATAAAAAACTTAAAGTTTGTAGTATAACGAAGTAAAATAATATACAGTGAACAAAAAGAAAAGGTGTGAGTTTGTATGTCTCTTGACATTACACATAATTCCATTTAGTACAGCTATGTTTTTTTACTGATTTCTCCTCTTCTGCTGTTTTCACCACACCATACAGTCCTTAGCCTGAGGGACATGTTGGCGTGTGGATGAGCTTTTGGATAGAGCAATCTCGCAGTTCTGTCAACAGGTGATATTAGGGAGTGTACTACCTGCAGAACAATTGACAGGCTTGCACCTAAAGACCCACTTTCATTAGTACAGTGCCTGGGAGGTCAGTATACCAGGCGGTATCTGGTGATCACAAACATCTAGACTTGTAACGTTCCCTGGCAACACACACACTATTAATAAACTAAAATTTAACTGTACTATATACGCCGCTATGAAGCAATTTGTGTATACTTTAATTATTTAACAAAAAATATTACTTAATTTTGTGTAAAGGACATTCGTTATTATTGTAATATTTTCTGTAGTAATATTCTCAATGTATTTATGATTGTAATATTTCTATACTCACAATGTAATTGCGAAATGTGTCATTATCTGCGATAACAAAAATGTAAAATTTAGCCGCAGAGGAAAGTAATGTTGTAAGATTACAAAGAGATGTTAATGGTCAGCAGTAGTATAAAAGGCACCACGTAGTGTATATTCTTTGTCGTCTTCCTCGAGAGCTGAGAGTGAGAGGAAGCTGTTACGTAGCATTTTATGAATGGGTAGACTTCTTTTGTCTGTATCTAGATTTAGCCGCCATTAGAGGAGAAATTACAAACTAATGTAAGTTGAATTATTGTTGTGGTCTAAATACATTATAATTTATCAAAAGTGTGTATTACTAATGTAAATTAGCTTGCCCATGTCATCTATAATATTTCTTTAAAGAATTTTCAGCATTTTTAGCGGTGTTGCTGGGCTGTGCCGCGATCGAACGATTTGCAGCGGCGGCACATTTAAAAAATTGTTCCGCTAAGAAAAATTAAACAAACCCGTAAATCGGGAGCAGATAAAAAAAAAGAATTGAATTAAGAAAATGTTTTTCTTTTACAGCGATCCTGAGACTGACGGAATTATTTACTAGTTTCACATTTGTGCATTCATAGGCGGATAGTTAACGTTGAAATTTAACAATTTTGGTTCTTTCAAATAACTTAAATGTATAGTGAAGTGTGTTTTATCAATGATAATTAAACGTCGGCTTGGCAATATTTAACCATTTTCTGCTAATAGAGACAGTCTTGTGTTCCATAGCTAACGCCGGGAAAGAATTCAGTAAATATTAAAAAAAAACACTGCATTTAGAAAATGTGTGCCAAGGCCGAATTATGTAAAGGATTTAATTCTCAACTAAATATTCTTAATCAGTTAATATGAATTCACGTAATTTTAAATGTTCTTAATTCTGTCTAAATGAATTTTTATTACCACACGTAAATAAGAGGTTCTACAACAAAGTTCGTACGTACAGAAGGAAATGGCTGGCTCTGAGCACTATGGGACTCAACTGCTGAGGTCATTAGTCCCCTAGAACTTAGAACTAGTTAAACCTAACTAACCTAAGGACATCACAAACATCCATGCCCTAGGCAGGATTCGAACCTGCGACCGTAGCGGTCTTGCGGTTCCAGACTGCAGCGCCTTTAACCGCACGGCCACTTCGGCCGGCTCGTACAGAAGGAAAGAAAGGCAAATTAACTAAAAACAAATTTTAAAAAAGGTAACTGATTTTTTTCTTTAATGTAATTTCATTAAATTGGCGCCCAACGTGGGGCTCGAATATGCAGTGGCCACAAAATACCCATGAGATAACTAGGGAATTATTGTAGTCGAACTTTGTTGGAGAACAACTAATATTTTTTTCATGTATTGTATGTATTGCCTAACCAATATTGTGTGGTAATACCTGTATATGATTTTTTGCATGAGAACACTATATACCCAGAGGAAAGCTGAAGAAGAGAGCTCATTATATCGAAAAATTAATTACCTACCACAATACCAGGAGGCAGCTGTACCCAAGATAGATCACCATAAGGTAAAGCTACAGTGTAGTTGTCCTGTGGGTAGTAAAGTAGCCTCAGTGCAGTGTTCTCGGATCATTAGTGGTGTGCTTGTTGTTAGTGTTCTTTTTTTAAAAATAACAGGACATTTGAGTAGTTAGTCAATGTAGTATATAATAAGTGTGTTTCAACAAATGACCATTTCTTGTGTGATTATGTCAGTGAAACTTGAGTGTTAGGATATTTAGTTCAGATTTTGTTTCTTTTGTTGACTATGGTTAGATTGCGTAGTCAGAAAGATATAAACATGGATAATGAACAGCAGTTAGCAAACAGTGATACCGAGTTAGAAAGTGGGACACAAAGTAATGTTAGTGGCGTAGTTCAGGAAGTACAATGTGAGAATCTGGGGGCAGAAGGGCAAGAAATGTTGCCACTGCCAGCCAGTGATTCAGTTGAAGGTAGAAATACTGTACCACCCACAAGCACTAGACACGGACCAGAGAGTGGTGAGGTGTCAGAAGTGCAATCATTAAGAGTTATGTTCGAGCGCATGCTCAATTTCCAAGCTACGTTTGTGCATGAACAAGCAGAGCGTGATCGACGCCAGCATGAGTGAGATTTGCAGTTAATGCAAGCCGGCCGCGGTGGTCTCGCGGTTCTAGGCGCTCAGTCCGGAACCGCGCGACTGCTACGGTCGCAGGTTCGAATCCTGCCTCGGGCATGGATGTGTGGGATGTCCTTAGGTTAGTTAGGTTTAAGTAGTTCTAAGTTCTAGGGGACTGATGACCACAGATGTTAAGTCCCATAGTGCTCAGAGCCATTTTTGAGTTAATGCAATCTTTGGAAGCTATGCAAAGTGAGATTGTTAGTTTGAAACAAAACTATGAAACCATACCCAAAGCGGTGCAAGAACTGAGCGAAAGAGTAGATAATATCCAGGTGGCTAACGCCAGTATCGTGGGTGAAATCAGTGTACTGGCTAACAGGATGGAACAATTAGAAATTGACACAAATCAAGTAATTGAAAACAAAATGTCCGAACAAGTGCACAATATTGAAAACCAATCTATAAAACAAATAGACGACACGGTGCACGCCGCGATTGAGGCCAAAGGCGTGGGCGCCAATGCGGAAATGCAGGACCTAAACAAGGCGGTGCACACTGACATTCCGCTGTGACAGCGGAATGTCAATCGTCGTCTTGCGGAGTTGGCAAACAGTTTGCTGCACGGCGACGCACAGGCACGCCAGCTAGGTCCACCAATAATAGGCCTATAAATAGAGCAGTAAAAAATTGCGACTGCGAGACAGAACAGGCAGCCAATGTTAGCGAAACAAACAAATGTCACTCCAAAATAGTGATTGAAGAAAGCCTGATTAAAAACCGACAGTTTCACATCTTTACAACGGAGAAGAAATCTGTTCACCCTGTAGTGTTTATCAAGGGATTTATAAACATTTTGCCTAGCGTTTGGAGTCATACACAAAAAATACAGTTCGTTATGTCTTACATACAAGGAGATGCTGCATTATGGGCAACCGAAGTAGCTGACAGTTGCGACACATATGAGCAATTTGAAAAGACATTCTTGGCCAAATATTGGTCAACATGTATTCAGGAGAGATTACGGAAAGAGGTATATAATCCAGAGCCGTATTCTCCACGATTAGGCAATTTGCGAAAATATTTTGAGAAATACATTAAGACCCGTTACTGGGAGGAGCAGATTTCATCCCGGGATTTGATCAGACTTTTGAAATCACACTTGCCGATACACGTAAAGGAAAAACTTATACACGTACCGCAGAACGACATTGAACATTTCTTGTCTGTTCTGGACTCAATTGACCTGATTGAGGAGGATGTTAAGGCAGCCTCTGAACAGGCTAGAAGTAACGGAAACGGTTACAGAAATGGTCGAAATAACACGCCTCCACCAAATAATAGAAACGGCGGAGGTAACAATAGGAGACAAGATTATGTACAAAACGTGAATAGAGGTAGAGTCCGGAACGGCAATAGGCCGCCGGTGAATAATGACCGGAAAAGGACGTCAGAAGAACGATATGAAACAGGCCCACCAAGCAATAGTAGATGGAAAAATGCCAGGGGGCCGTGGAACACTAATACATATAACGATGCAAACCGAACTTGGCCACAGAACCAGAGGCCCAGTCCGGACCGGCAAAACAGTGAAAGATATGACAATAACCGACCGCCACCACAAAATGCGCCAATTGCGCAACCGTGGCGGCCGACGCAACACAACTTACACATAGTGGAGGTCAGCGACACAGAGCAGCCACACCCATCCACCAGTAATAATCCAACAAACTAGATTCAGCCGAGATACGCTCTCCATCGTCGGCTGAGGTTTGGAGTGAGAGCAGCCCGACACAGAACAAAACATCGAGAATCTGTATCCTCAGGTATAATGACGGGGTACAGATGGGACATGAATTAATAACTGAACCACCCACGTGCATAAAGGAGCACAAAGACAAAGTACAAGCGATAATAGAGATCAAAATTAACAATATTGATGTGCAAGCAATCGTAGATACAGGTACTACTGTCAGTGTCATGAGTATGGACTTATTCAGAGTACTGAGGAAAGAAAAGCGTATGCTGACTTTTCCTGTGAACAATTGCAAAGTCACTGGAGCCATCAGTGCACAGCGACAAATAATTGAACTCCAAGTGCGGGTAGAGATGTACACTCCTGGAAATGGAAAAAAGAACACATTGACACCGGTGTGTCAGACCCACCATACTTGCTCCGGACACTGCGAGAGGGCTGTACAAGCAATGATCACACGCACGGCACAGCGGACACACCAGGAACCGCGGTGTTGGCCGTCGAATGGCGCTAGCTGCGCAGCATTTGTGCACCGCCGCCGTCAGTGTCAGCCAGTTTGCCGTGGCATACGGAGCTCCATCGCAGTCTTTAACACTGGTAGCATGCCGCGACAGCGTGGACGTGAACCGTATGTGCAGTTGACGGACTTTGAGCGAGGGCGTATAGTGGGCATGCGGGAGGCCGGGTGGACGTACCGCCGAATTGCTCAACACGTGGGGCGTGAGGTCTCCACAGTACATCGATGTTGTCGCCAGTGGTCGGCGGAAGGTGCACGTGCCCGTCGACCTGGGACCGGACCGCAGCGACGCACGGATGCACGCCAAGACCGTAGGATCCTACGCAGTGCCGTAGGGGACCGCACCGCCACTTCCCAGCAAATTAGGGACACTGTTGCTCCTGGGGTATCGGCGAGGACCATTCGCAACCGTCTCCATGAAGCTGGGCTACGGTCCCGCACACCGTTAGGCCGTCTTCCGCTCACGCCCCAACATCGTGCAGCCCGCCTCCAATGGTGTCGCGACAGGCGTGAATGGAGGGACGAATGGAGACGTGTCGTCTTCAGCGATGAGAGTCGCTTCTGCCTTGGTGCCAATGATGGTCGTATGCGTGTTTGGCGCCGTGCAGGTGAGCGCCACAATCAGGACTGCATACGACCGAGGCACACAGGGCCAACACCCGGCATCATGGTGTGGGGAGCGATCTCCTACACTGGCCGTACACCACTGGTGATCGTCGAGGGGACACTGAATAGTGCACGGTACATCCAAACCGTCATCGAACCCATCGTTCTACCATTCCTAGACCGACAAGGGAACTTGTTGTTCCAACAGGACAATGCACGTCCGCATGTATCCCGTGCCACCCAACGTGCTCTAGAAGGTGTAAGTCAACTACCCTGGCCAGCAAGATCTCCGGATCTGTCCCCCATTGAGCATGTTTGGGACTGGATGAAGCGTCGTCTCACGCGGTCTGCACGTCCAGCACGAACGCTGGTCCAACTGAGGCGCCAGGTGGAAATGGCATGGCAAGCCGTTCCACAGGACTACATCCAGCATCTCTACGATCGTCTCCATGGGAGAATAGCAGCCTGCATTGCTGCGAAAGGTGGATATACACTGTACTAGTGCCGACATTGTGCATGCTCTGTTGCCTGTGTCTATGTGCCTGTGGTTCTGTCAGTGTGATCATGTGATGTATCTGACCCCAGGAATGTGTCAATAAAGTTTCCCCTTCCTGGGACAATGAATTCACGGTGTTCTTATTTCAATTTCCAGGAGTGTATATAGGGGGAGAAGCCATAGCGTGCTCATTCCTGGTAGTAAAGGGTTTAAAGGTAGCCTGCATTTTGGGGGTAGATTTTTTGAGAGAAAGGGACGCAGTAATCGACCTTTCTCGGGGAAAATTAAGTTTGATGATCGCGGGGCTGCGGAGGAGATGATACACACAGACTTCCTATCGCTCTTACTTACCTGCAAATGAGTGAACGTTATCGTCAAAAGCCTGACGGTGATTATCGACGTCGATTGGACATGTACCCATAATCACATGCACCCAAGGAATCGGCAGGATTCCAGAAGAGCCACAGGCGACCTACTAGGACCAATGCCACAGTCTCCAAATGTCAGGGCAAAGGAAAAACATCTGTGTCGAACGCAGATGGCAGCAGGGGCAGTATATGCGGAAGCACCGCCACCAGCATTAACGTAGTGTGGACGACGCCATTTCCCATGAACATCGCGTTTATGGTTGGCAAATAACCCTAAATCTGACGAAACAACGGTTGCTGAATTACAACCGAACAGAAATCGAAGCCGCTATTGACGAACATAGAAATTATTTGTGGCTCAATATCTCAAAACTCCGATTAGAGGACGACACAGCGTGAAAAAGGGCAAGACTTTCCCCCACGGCCGCCAGCAAATGCCAGGTGGTTATAATTAAAGCGACGGTGTTCCAAGTGCTGGAGTGCGGTTTATATACATCGCAGGACTCTGGAACATCTTAGGTGTATTCATTAATCTGTGCGCTCGCGGAGTAAGATGAAAATATGATAGTTCCACTCGCTGGCACTAGCTGAAATCATGGCGCTGTAAGCAGTCAGAAGGTGGTGTGGGTGCCGGAAAAGGAGAGGAACCACCATACATATGATAACGGTGATTCTGGTGCGTTTATTGGCCTATGCAACACGTGTTCAACGTGGTCTCCCGATTCAGCAACATGCTGCATCCATAACAGCAATGTCGACAGTTGTTCGCAGCATATCTGGTTTAATCAGAGCGATATTTCATCATATTATATCCTCTCGATCAAAAGGAGTCCTCATACACCCTGACAGACACGACGTTTAATATATTCCCATAACCCGAAGAAGGCCATACATTTTGAAATTGTCCAAAGATGATGTGGTAACTGTGCGGCTGGTCCAGGTAGAGGTTCGAGTCCTCCCTCGGGCATGAGTGTGTTTGTTCGTCCTTAGAATAATTTAGGTTAAGTAGTGTGTAAGCTTAGGGACTGATGACCTTAGCAGTTAAGTCCCATAAGATTTCACACACATGATGTGGTAGTTAGCAAAGTTTTCTTGATTAAAAAATCTTTCACCTGGTATGCGACTTGTGGTGTCGCTCCGTCTTGCACGAAAATAATGGTATGGACACAGTTGCGGTCTTGCAAAGCTGAAGCCACGTGTTGCACAAGGAGATCCTTATAATGCACAAAAATGTGTGTAATCTTATGGAACGTATCTGCTAAGGTCATCAGTCACTAAGCTTACACATTACTTAACCTCAATAATTATCCTAAGGACAAACACACACACCCATGCCCGAGGGAGGACTCGAACCTCCGCCGGGATCAGCCGCACAGTCCATGACTGCAGCGCCTTAGACAGCCTTTTTTTTTTTTTTAAACAAGATGGATCCGGTATTGAGGTGGCGGAGACAAGGTGGGCAGGAGTCGCAACCCGAGGCCTGGCCACAATGTCTCCTCCCTCCCATCCTGGGGAAGTGGTACAAAAGATGCAGTTGGTGTATTATTGTGAAAGTTTTTTTGTTATTTTATGTATTTATTTTTCATCTTTTTAATTTTTTTTTATATTTTTACAGTAACTAACTGAAAACTAGTAAGAACACTCGTTGCGTCGAGTTGGGGACGCACATAACTAAAAACATGCTTATAGTAGTAGCAAAAGGCATAAAGAAAGAGAGCAAAGTGCGGGGCTAAGGAAGCCATGAAACAAAACCTAAGGGTGGAATCCATACCACCATTAACCGGTGCTACATCTTGCACCGGACGGGAAACAAAAACTGGGAAGACCTTTTCGCACCGGGGACAAAAAGAGGAAATGGGGCAAATACTGCTATAGAGTGCGAGGGTTCACGACGAAACTCTCCATCTGCTGTGTCATGCAGGTATGACTTCTCATAATGACCAAGATAGATCCCACGTTGTACCGTGTAGTGTTCTATCATCGTGTTGTAATTTCAGCTTCTCTTACCCGTAATTTTCAGCTACGTGGAGGGTCGTGGAACGCACTCCACAAATAATTGGAAAAATACCGTCGATACTTTGGGTTACGGAGGATCTTGCAGTGTCGTTCCTGCAAATAGTTCCAAAAGTCTAAAGTGTCCTTAGTGCCGTCTTGAAACAAATAATGCACTGCATGTCCACGAAGCCACGTCATGGATTTAGTTTTCGTGCGTGGGTAATACGCCTCATCCGGGAATAAGAGAGTCTTGGGGTCGATTTGATTCGGCGTTACTCGAAGGAAGTTTGCTGACATGCTGATATTTGCCTCACTAACTGCCACACTGCCGTAGACGCGCCACAGCTAAGACAGTGTTCATCGTTGTCTTGAACGTCACTGCTCGTGCACGTGGGTGAGTCTACCATATGGATCGCATGTAGCCTTGATCTGGTCACCTGCTTACCGTTGACAGTGATAGACCACATCGCCGTGACGTCAGTGTCCAGTGTTACGTGGTGAATTGTCCTCCACACTACTCGCCAGTTGCGTTCAGGTGCTTTCTCTCCACGTCGTTATCGGATCGTCCACGTTGCAGGACCCGATAAACCGTCTTTGCCGTCGCCAGTTGAGTCGCTGGTAAGGCAAGTCGAACGTAACTCAGTTCGAGGTAAAAGACTCCGATGTAGAAGAGCGAGGAAGGGACGTGGTGCATCGGCACAGGTGGCAACAGGGAGGGCGGTGTTAGTTCTTCTGTTAACAAACTCGTCAGACTGTCCGGACGGCGGTGCCATAGTTTGACTAACGTGCTCACAAATAGGGCGACCGCTCTGTCATGAACGTGATAAAGGCCAAGAAGCCCTCCCCGATTCGGTGGAAGGGTGAGAGTCTCACATTTGATCTTGAAAAGCATTCCTGAACTCACGAAGGACCTAAAAGCCGCAAGTATACGGCGAGCTAACATCACCGGTATGGGTAATATGTAGGCGATGTGCGGAATGTGTGACGCTAAATGTGTATTTACATTATGGCTCCATTGGACGATGTCCAGAGCTCGTAGGCGGTTGTTGGCAATCCCAGTCCGAAAATTTTCTAAAAAACCGTCGAAAGTTGTGAGCAACGTTCCGTCGTATATCGTCTGTAAAATCAATGCCGAGACATTTCAAAGTATCTCTGAGCTGTAAGGGAGTGACATTGTCCTCAGACAATCCGACCCCGATGTTCATCGCCACCGATTTTGTGACGTTGATACGACTACCATTGGCCATGCTATATGTGCGCTAGCGGTGTCGTTGCCGTTGCGGATGACAATCACCAGATCGTCAGCGTACTATTTACATCGGAAAGTGTGGCCTCGTAACGTCTTACCCGTTAGTCGTTGGCGCAGGCCGCATAGGAGTGGTTCCATGTCCACAGCGTAAAGTGGACAGAGGACAGCCTTTGCGTATGGATCGAGAAATGGTGAGAGGCTACGTAGGACGGCCGTTGACGATCACCTTGTATGTCGCGCCACGGAATAGTCGCATGACGATAGTGACGATTGGCTGCGGATGCCGGATATGTCGGAGAACCGCTTCCAAATAGTAGTGGTACACTCGGTCGAAAGCTTGACTGAAATCGATTGCCACCTGTGCACCCTTCAGATGACATGCCCTCGCCTGTGAGATCAAGTCACGATTTTCACTGATTGCTGTTTGAATATTATTGTCGCCTCCTAATGACGTTTGATCGGGTAAGATAACGTTTCGTAAGGTCTGATGTATCCGCGCCGCCAACAGTCGGGAAAAGATCTTAAAGTTGCAATTCAATAGCGTCAACGGGCGGTAGTCCTGCAGCCGTGAGCCACCGAACGGTTTGTGAATAGGAATAATCATCCCTTCCACAAGGACCGCGGGGAGCGGCACTTCCGGGGATAGTAGTTCGCGAGAGATGTCCGTCCATCGGGTGGCTAATAAATATTGAAAAGCCCGCTAAAATTCCAAGGGAAAGCCATCAGGATCAGGAGACATTTTGACAGCTCCTTTTCTAATGGCATCGATCACTTCTTCTTCCATAATTTCTCCCATCAAGGCCGCTTCCATTGCCGGGGTGACGGTGCTGTAAATCGTCTGAGAGACGTCCTCCAGTGCTGTCGGATCAGGGGTCTGAGCGGAATAGAGCTGAGAATAATGATCGTAGAACTCTTGGCCGCAATCCTGGTACGACAGGTGAACGATGTTTAATTTCCACGGGCTGCGGCTTCTCCACAAATGCCGCTGCAGGGTGACGGCACAAATGTAAGCTGAGTGGTCCGAGAAAGCTGCAGACCACAGTTCCGCATCCTGTGTTCCAGCGGCGAGAGAGCGTTAAACATAAATGCGGTCGATGCGACTGGAAGAATGACTCGTGAAGTGTGTAAATCCCGGTCGGTGGCCGTGAAGATGTTCCCAAGCGACCACCATCTGCAGGTCTCGAATTAGCAAGTGCCGGGAACGGATTATGTCGTGGGAGTTGGTCTCTGGGTGCCAGTACGCAATTGTAGTCACCTCCTGACACCAGATAGTCGTGGCGGCCTTGGAGGAGTGGGGCGACGTCTTCCGCAAAGAATCGTGAACTTCCGCGACGTTTGTCCGTCCCGGAAGGTGCGTAGATATAGATAAGACGGACACCTAGTACTGTGAGTACCATTCCTGTTGCTCCAGGCAGAAAGAGGATATCGTCCGCCAATATCCCTTCCCGAAGAAGTACAGCGACACCGCTGCCTGCGGGTGAAGGTGGATAGATGCAAGCATCGTAACTGTACATGCCTGGGAAGTCGTCGACGTACACTTCCTGGAGAAGGTCTATATCGATGGAAGCAGAATTCAACATATCCTGAAGCAAGCATAACTTATCGCGCGTTCGTATAGTGTTGATATTTATAGTTTCAACGCGATAAGTTTGAAGTCTATGCATAGCACCCATGTTGGCCATCAATACTCTTGTAAGGCTGTCTCGTCACTGTATCTGAAGGCGGGAAAGGATCAACACTGGTGGGGTTAATTCCTCCGCGTGTCGTCTGACACGATGGGCAAGGAGTTTCCCTCACTGTCGTCAGCCCAGTCGCCATGAAATACCACCGGCTGTTGGTGGCTGTTAGTTGCTGCTGCGACACTCGGCGCTGACTCCATCAGCTCTACTGGCTGGCAATCGGCATCGGCTGTCTGCTTGTCATCCTGCTGTTCTGTGGGGTCGGAGGGGCTGAAGCCGTCACCATGGCGATGTGTTAGGTGGGATGTTACTGCGGCCTCTGTACGGCCGGTACAGTCGTCGGAGTGTCCACAGTTCATGCCAGACGATCACTGCAAACACTAGTCCGATGGAGCACGCTGTCGTCTCCTGTGTTTCCGCGGGGAGTTTACGGACGTGTGTTTCAGTATCCAAATGCGGATGGATTTCTTCAACTGCTCCGGTGTCTGGAAGAAAATCCACTGTCGGCACAACCCGTGGGGTCAATGTTCATCCTGGCATCCATGCCTTCTTGCAAGGTCGGCCGGTGATTATCTTCAGATGGGGGCGCCGTTGTGGAGGCCGGATCCGGTACTGCAGAATTCATCATGGTCTCGCTATCGCGGACGACTATCGGACTAATGTGGTCAGCATCGGAAAGGGTTGCTGCCCGTGCAACCTCGGCATAATTGAGAGGAAGTGTCGTCACCTTAGAAGGAGTCATAGAATTACCTGTCGGAGACAATCCGACCGGACGTGCCCTTCTTGGCCACAACCGTAGCAAGTGCGTGGTTGACCGTCATACATAATGATCGCGCTAATCCGCCGATGACAAGATATGATGGTACATGTTTGGTCAGTTAAATTTTGATCTGTCTTACCCCGTTAAGAACGGGGTACGTTGTAAAGGTGGTCCATTTTTCGGTCATATGGCTGACCACTCTGCCGTAAGGCTGGAAAGCCGCGGTGACTACGTCCGGTGGGACTTTGAAAGGGAGTTCGAAGACGCGTATCGTACTGAGACCAAGCCCTGCGTGATCGATAGAGACCGCACCAATATGGCCATCAGAATGGTTGAATTTAAGATCATTCGCATGTGCGCGCACGATTCTGTTGCACACTTCGTCACTTACTAACTTGACGTAGACAATACTGCTCGTGATAGAGAGATGGATACCAATTATGTCCCGCGGTTCAATTGTAACGTCAAAAAATGGTTCAAATGGCTCTGAGCACTATGGGACTCTACTGCTGAGGTCATTAGTCTCCTAGAACTTAGAACTAATTAAACCTAACTAACCTAAGGACGTCACAAACATCCATGCCCGAGGCAGGATTCGAATCTGCGACCGTAGCGGTCTTGCGGTTCCAGACTGCAGCGCCTTTAACCGCACGGCCACTTCGGCCGGCAATTGTAACGTCATCACGTAGAAAACGTTACACTTCAAAAGCTCGCGGTCGTACACGATCGGGTTGAAACTGATCTTGATGGTCGTTTGCGTGAATGTGCCATGCTACAACGAAGTAGTAAACAACTATAAGCACTCGCGACCGCGCGGACGGGACGTGAACAAGACGTCCTCGCCGCAGCGCTGCGGAAAGCATACTGACCGTTCGGCTAATCCCGCGCGGCCCCTTGTAATGCACAGATGTCAATGTACACTCAACAGGGCTTCGAGGATGCAGAAGCTTGTGAAAACACATCACATAGTCAAGTATGCTGAGCGGGGTAGATGTTTCTGCACAACATGCGGAAGCGTAGAACTCCATATGCGACATTTCCGCGCATTTACGGTAACGCGTAGAGTTAAATGTGCCTCATCCATTCAAACTATATTACAGAGCCACACATCATCCATCTTCACGAGTGCCAAAAATGGGCGGCAAATTGTTTTGAACTGTTGATCAGGACAGAGAGAATTCCCGTGACACAGCTCAAACACTGGCTGCAGAATTTCAGCCATGTCCTACACGATCGTGTGTAGCTTCAACAACTTCAGCGGCTGCCATGGGAATGGGCCGCCTTTCGTTTTCTGCCGTACCACCTAATTCAATTTATTCACAGTTCTTGATCATATTCTATAGCCCAATTATTGACATACAGCCTTTTCGCAGTTTTTCTGTCGGAGATATTCCCGCAATGCAAAACTACTATTGCTTCCATTCTGATAAAAACAACTTTACCAGCAGTGCACGGTCTTTCTTCTAAATAGCCATTCCATTTCGTACGGATAACTTAAACCTTCTTAGCCCTTTACACCCACAGAAACTTCACAACAAAATAATTATCACGTGTCGCCAACCGACAGCATACTGATGCCGTATTTTCACCTGGTGGTGGACGGTGGATCTATTATTTTTTTCAGAATACTCCGCGAACATACCGATTAATGAACATACCTACGATGTTTCAGCATCCTGCGATGTATACAAACCACACTGCAGCACCAGAAACACCGTCAGTTAGCAGCACCTGGTGATACCTCCTCAGGCTGGATGAAATGTAACCTAAGCAATTTCCGGAAAACGCTCTTGCAGATGTATAAGACATGAATTCTACCTTCATTTACTAGACAGTGAGCCCATACTACGACCACTTTTTCTGGCTATTACGCCGCTGCTGATTTAGTGTACATCATTCCTTTAGACGAAAGGAATGGAATATTCCCAACTTTGTTGATACCAGAAAGTTTCCATGCTTGATTGTTTGACCTAAAAGAAATCGTTCAAATGGCTCTAAGCACTATGGGACTTATCATCTGAGGTCATCAGTCCCCTAGACTTAGAAGTACTTAAACGTAACTAACCTAAGGAAATGACACACATCCATGCCTGAAACAGGATTCGAACCTGCGACCGTAGCAGCCGCGTGGTTCCGGACTGAAGTACCTAGAACCGCTCGGACACCGCGGCCGGCTGTCTGACCCATAAACACCTTAAGTAGCTGGCACTTTTACGTTGCAGCTTCCTTCAATAGCCGCTCTTTCGAGGCACCTGCTCGGGGAGACCAATGAATCACACACTAAAATGACTTTCGCAGTTGAAAATCGCAGAATATACGAAAATTAATAATGCTCCTAACGAAGGGTAACAGTAATTAGGCTAGAGATGTGTCTGGTGTCTGCGATATGTAGGCCATAAACACCTTGAGGGAAACAGCTAGCCTAAATAAATCTGTGCACAGGCTGAAAAGTCTTGACAGACATAGGTCAATCATAATATTAGACGAATACATATTATATCTGCTGGAAACGTAGAACTAGCACAGCAGGTCTGATCATTCGTCCTGTTCATTTCAGGTATCTAGAAACGTTACAGTTGCTGTTCCTGAAGTGCCTACGATCATGGAATACTTTCTTTTCACTGGACACGCAGGGCATGTCGGTATTGTTATTGAAGAAGATCTATGGAAATCTGATAGACAGTGTGACTGAAGAATGCTATGACAGATTCCTAGCAGTTGTAGAAGGGACTTAGTAGATGAAGTTTTGATAAGGATCCCATGTACGGATTCCGTATTTCTGGATTTCCGGAAGGCTTTTGATATCGTACCACACAAGCGGCTAGTAGTGAAATTTCTTGCTTATAGAATATCGTCTCAGTTATGTGACTGGATTTGTGATTTTCTGTCAGAGAAAAAATGGTTCAAATGGCTCTGAGCACTATGGGACTCAACTGCTGTGGACATAAGTCCTCTAGAACTTAGAACTACTTAAACCTAACTAACCTAAGGACAGCACACAACACCCAGCCATCACGAGGCAGAGAAAATCCCACACCCCGCCGGGAATCGAACCCGGGAACCCGGGCGTGGGAAGCGAGAACGCTACCGCACGACCACGAGATGCGGGCTCCTGTCAGAGAGGTCACAGTTAGTAGTAATTGACGCAAAGTCATGGAGTAAAACAGAAGTGATTTCTAGCGTTCCCAAAGGTAGTGTTATAGGCCCTTTGCTGTTTCTTATCTATATAAACGATTTGGGAGACAATCTGAGCAGCCGTCTTCGGTTGTTTGCAGATGACGCTGTCGTTTGTAGACTAATAAAGTCATCAGAAGATCAAAACAAACTGCAACCTGATTTAGAAAAAATATCTGAATGGTGCGAAAAGTGTCAATTGACCGAACATAAAGGAAGTGTGAGGTCATCCACTTGAGTGCTGAAAGGAACTCGTTGGACTTCGGTTACACGATAAATCAGTCTAATCTAAAAGCAGTAAATTCAACTAAATACGTAGGTATTACAATTACGAACAACTTAAATTGGAAAGAACACATAGAAAATGTTGTGGGGAAGACTGCCTTTTATTGGCAGGACACTTAGAAAATGTAACAGACCTACTAAGGAGACTGCCTACACTACGCTTGTCCGTCCTCTTTTAGAATACTGCTGCTCGGTGTGGGATCCTTACCAGATAGGACTGACGGAGTACATCGAAAAAGTTCAAAGAAAGGCAGCACGTTTTGTAATATTGCGAAATATGGAAGAGAATGTCACAGAAATGATACAGCATTTGGGCTGGAAAGCATTAAAAGAAAGGCGTTTTTCCTTGCGACAGAATCTTCTCACGAAATTCCAGTCACCAACTTTCTCCTCCGAATGCGAAAATATTTTGTTGACACCGACCTATATAGGGAGGAACGATCACCACGATAAAATAAGGTAAATCAGAGCGCGTACGGAAAGATATAGGTGTTCATTCTTTCCGCTCGCTATACGAGATTGAAATAATAGAGAATTGTGAAGGTGGTTCGATGAACCGTCTGACAGGCACTTAAATGTGATTTGCAGAGTATCCATGTAGATGTAGATGCAGATGTACCGTTTGGAAATAAAAGTAGAGCGA
The DNA here is from genome assembly GCF_023898315.1 of Schistocerca nitens. NCBI lineage: Eukaryota > Metazoa > Arthropoda > Insecta > Orthoptera > Acrididae > Schistocerca > Schistocerca nitens. Next base: position 437,340,850 of record NC_064615.1, on the reverse strand, counting down.
AGATCGGATCACTTTCAGATATTCCTCTTCACGGTGCGCACACAAGCTGAGAGGAGTGAGCCGTCGTCGGTCGATGTCGTAATCAGCCTATGAAAACGGCTGCGAGAAATTGGTACGTTGGAAACCAGGAAGGTTAGTTGTGATGCTCCACCGACGCTCTGCAGTCTCGAATTTGCGGAGGACGTCCTTCGTCACGTAGAAGAGAATCCGAGGACAAGCAGTAGTAGCATTGCTCATGCCATTTGCTCCTACAGCACACAGGTCTGAGCTCATTTTCTCCGCTGTATGCGTACCGCGAAGCGGGAGATATCGAAGTGATCCGATCCTCAAACTGATTTCACATCCGAGCGGTACATTTCCGGACTTGTGTTCCCTATTAAAACTCCATCTACTGAGTCCCTTCTACGAGTACAACCAATAGTTATTGATAATCTACTTGAAAAGAAAATTGTAATTCTTGGTTTTCGTTGTTGGCAAGTAACTAGAAGACTACAATAGCAAATAAGTCCGCCAACACAACGTGGGAATGTTAAGTATTCTGGCCTTAATTTTAATTCCACATACCCAAAGAGTAACCTCCAAGGCAGATGTTGATAAAATGCTAATGTTTCTCTCTGAGAAAACGCCGCAAAAATTATAAACCATGTTGTTGTTGTAGTGGTCTTCAGCCTTGAGACTGGTTTGATGCAGCTCTCCATGCTACTCTATCCGGTGCAAGCTTCTTCATCTCCCAGTACCTACTGCAGCCTACATCCTTCTGAATCTGTATAGTGTATTCATCTGTCGGTCTCCCTCTACGATTTTTACCATCCACGCTGCCCTCCAATACTAAATTGGTGATCCCTTGATGCCTCAGAACATGTCCTACCAACCGATCCCTTCTTCTGGTCAAGTTGTGCCACAAACTTCTCTTCTCCCCAATCCTATTCAATACTTCCTCATTAGTTATGTGATCTACCCATCTCATTTTCAGCATTCTTCTGTAGCACCACATTTCAAAAGCCTCTATTCTCTTCTTGTGACAAACTATTTATCGTCCACGTTTCACTTCCATACCTGGCTACACTCCATACAAATACATTCAGAATCGCCTTCCTGACACTTAAATCTATACTCGATGTTAACAATTTCCTCTTCTTCAGAAACGCTTTCCTTACCATTGCAAGTCTACATTTTATATCCACACTACTTCGACCATCATCGGTTATTTTTCCCCCAAAATAGCGAAACTCTTTTACTACTTTAAGTGTCTCATTTCCAAGTCTAATTGCCTCAGAATCACTAGACTTAATTCGATTACATTCCATTATCCTCGTATTGCTTTTGTTGATGTTCATCTTATATCCTCCTTTCAAGACACTGTCCATTCCGTTCAACTGCTCTTCCAAGTCCTTTGCTGTCTCTGACAAAATTACAATGTCATCGGCGAACCTCAAAGTTTTTATTTCTTCTCCATGGATTTTAACACCTACTTCAAATTTTTATTTTGTTTCCTTTACTGCTTGCTGAATATACAGATTGAATAACATCGGGGAGAGGCTACAACCCTGTCTCAATCCCTTCCCAACCACTGCTTCGCTTTCCTGCCTCTCGACTCTTATAACTGCCATCTGGTGTCTGTACAAATTATAAATAGCCTTTCGCTCCCCGCATTTTACCCCTGCCACCTTTAGAATTAGAATGAGAGTACTCCAGTCAACATTGTCAAAAGCTTTCTCCAAGTCTAGAAACGCTAGGTATGTAGGTTTGCCGTTCCTTAATCTTTCTTCTAAGGTGAGTCGTAAGTTCAGTATTGCCTCACGTGTTCCAATATTTCTACGGAATCCATACTGATCTTCCCCGAGCTCGGCTTCTACCAGTTTTTCCATTCGTCTGTAAAGAATTCGCGTTAGTATTTTGCAGCTGCGACTTATTAAACTTATACTTTGGTAATTTTCACATCTGTCAACACCTCCTTTCTTTGGCATTGTAATTATTATATTCTTCTTGAAGTCTGACGGTATTTCGCTTGTCTCATACATCTTGCTCACCAGATGGTAGAGTTTGGTCAGGACTGGCTCTCCCAAGGCTGTCAGCAGTTCTAATGGAATGTTGTCTACTCCTGGAGCTTTGTTTCGACTCAGGTCTTTCAGTGCTCTGTCAAACTCTTCACGCAGTATCATATCTCCCATTTCATCTTCATCTACATCCTCTTCCAGTTCCATAATATTGTCCTCAAGTACATAGCCTTTGTATACACCCTCTGTACACTCCTTCCACATTTCTGCTTTCCTCTCTTTGCTTAGAACTGGGTTGCCATCTGAGCTCTTGATATTGATACAAGTGGTTCTCTTTTCTCCAAGGGTATCTTTAATTTTCCTGTAGGTAGTATCTATCTTACCCCTTGTGAGATAAGCATCTACATCCTTACATTTGTCCCGTAGCCATCCTTGCTCAACCATTTTGCACTTCCTGTCAATCTCATTTTTGAGACGTTTGTATTCCTTTGTGCCTGCTTCATTTATTGCATTTTTGTATTTTCTCCTTTCGTCAATTAAATTCAATATTTCTTCTGTTACCCAAGGATTTCTACTAGCCCTCGTCTTTTTACTTACTTGATCCTCTGCTGCCTTCACTACTTCATCCCTCAAAGCTAACCATTCTTCTTCTACTGTATTTCTTTCCCCCATTCCTGTCAATTTTTCCCTTATACTCTCCCTGAAACTCTGTACAACCACTGGTTTAGTCAGTTTATCCAGGTCCCATCTCCTTAAACTCCCACCTTTTTGCAGTTTCTTCAGTTTTAATCTGCAGTACATAACCAGTACATTGTGGTCAGAGTCCACATCTGCCCCTGGAAATGTCTTACAATTTAAAACCTGGTTCCTAAATCTCTGTCTTACCATTATATAATCTATCTGAAACATGTCAGTATCTCCAGGCTTCTTCCATGTATAGAACCTTACTTCATGATTCTTGAACCAAGTGTTAGCTATGATTAAGTTATGCTCTGTGCAGAATTCTACCAGGCGGATTCCTCTTTCATTTCTTACACCCAATCCATATTCACCTACTACGTTTCCTTCTCTTCCTTTTCCTACTATCGAATTCCAGTCACCCATGACTATTAAATTTTCGCCTCCCTTCACTATCTGAATAATTTCTTTTATCTCATCATACGTTTCTTCAATTTCTTCGTCATCTGCAGAGCTAGTTGGCATATTAACTTGTACTATTGTAGTAGGGGTGGGCATCGTGTCTATCTTGGCCACAATAATGCGTTCACTATGCTGTGTGTAGTAGCTTATCCGCACTCATATTTTTTTTATTTATTTTGAAACCTACTCCTGCATTAGCCCTATTTGATTTTGTATTTATAACCCTGTAATCACCTGACCAAAAGTGTTGCTCCTCTTGCCGCCGAACTTCACTAATTCCCACTATATCTAAATTTGACCTATCCATTTCCCTTTTTAAATTTTCCACCCTCCGAACCGTGGAACGCCAGTTTTCTTTCTCTTGATAACGACGTCCTCTTGAGTAGTTCCCGCCCGGAGATGCGAATGGGGGACTATTTTACCTTCGGAATATTCTACCCAAGAGGACGCCGTCATCATTTAATTATACAGTAAAGCTGCATGCCCTCGGGAAAAATTACGGCTGTAGTTTCCCCTTGCTTTCAGCCGTTCGCAGTACCATTACAGCAAGTCCGTTTTGGTTAGTGTTACAAAGCCAGGTCGGTTAATCATCCAGACTGTTGGCCCTGGAACTACTGAAAAGGCTGCTGCCCCTCTTCAGGAACCACACGTTTGTCTGGCCTCTTAACAGATACCTCTCCGTTGTGGTGGCTCCTACGGTATGGCCATCTGTATCGCTTAGGCACACTAGCCTCCCCACCAATGGGAACGTCCATGGTTCAAGTGGGGGAATATACCATTCCAACAATTAAAGTTTACCTGACAGTACAAATTATCTACGTATCTGAAGCACTTCACACATCACTGGGCGAATTACTATACTGACCATTAAATGCATCACCAAGAAGGATAGCAAATGAGGACAATTTCCTTATTAATCATATACAGTCTATTAGGAAGAGTACATTATTTAACATATCGGGGATTCGCAGACATTGTGGAGAACTTTTTCAATATTTCTGATTAAGCAAAATGTAAAATATTTGCCAGATGTCGATCGGCCAATCATAAATAAGTAGGAGCACTCATAGACTTTGAAAGACAATGACATAATTACGCTCTTCAATTACTAGCTTTAGTATTGTCTTCTGTTCTGTTCTTGTTCATCATAAAGAGTAGACGTGTATGTGAATCCTGGCACTATATTTATGAAAGTTCATTTGAATAATCGCCAGTTTAAGTTAAAACCGACTCTCCTCGTTTATCATTATTTATGGAAGCCTAATAACACATTCTCCTGGATCAATATTGTTATTATTTATACATGATGTATACAGATAGCAGCGACGGTCTTCGCGACGGCGCAGTATAAAACTGGAGGTAGGTGAACATGCCCTTTTCTTCCAGTGTGACCGCCATTTTCCTTTTTGTTTTTAATTTAGTCATTTGCCGCAACATTAATACCTGCAATCTTCATCATTTCTCTTTCTCTAAAGAAGTCCGATTCCTTTTGTTATAATTTTTATCTGGCTCTTATATCTACCATATCTCATATTCCTTGGAAGTAAGCCACAAGGAAAGGTAAATCAAGAAAATACGTGCGTCTACCTCTGCTGTATATTCATCATACACTCCTGGAAATTGAAATAAGAACACCGTGAATTCATCGTCCCAGGAAGGGGAAACTTTATTGACACATTCCTGGGGTCAGATACATCACATGATCACACTGACAGAACCACAGGCACATAGACACAGGCAACAGAGCATGCACAATGTCGGCACTAGTACAGTGTATATCCACCTTTCGCAGCAATGCAGGCTGCTATACTCCCATGGAGACGATCGTAGAGATGCTGGATGTAGTCCTGTGGAACGGCTTGCTATGCCATTTCCACCTGGCGCCACAGTTGGACCAGCGTTCGTGTTGGACGTGCAGACCGCGTGAGACGACGCTTCATCCAGTCCCAAACATGCTCAATGGGGGACAGATCCGGAGATCTTGCTGGCCAGGGTAGTTGACTTACACCTTCTAGAGCACGTTGGGTGGCACGGGATACATGCGGACGTGCATTGTCCTGTTGGAACAGCAAGTTCCCTTGCCGGTCTAGGAATGGTAGAACGATGGGTTCGATGACGGTTTGGATGTACCGTGCACTATTCAGTGTCCCCTCGACGATCACCAGTGGTGTACGGCCAGTGTAGGAGATCGCTCCGCACACCATGATGCCGGGTGTTGGCCCTGTGTGCCTCGGTCGTATGCAGTCCTGATTGTGGCGCTCACCTGCACGGCGCCAAACACGCATACGACCATCATTGGCACCAAGGCAGAAGCGACTCTCATCGCTGAAGACGACACGTCTCCATTCGTCCCTCCATTCACGCCTGTCGCGACACCACTGGAGGTGGGCTGCACGATGTTGGGGCGTGAGCGGAAGACGGCCTAACGGTGTGCGGGACCGTAGCCCAGCTTCATGGAGACGGTTGCGAATGGTCCTCGCCGAAACCCCAGGAGCAACAGTGTCCCTAATTTGCTGGGAAGTGGCGGTGCGGTCCCCTACGGCACTGCGTAGGATCCTACGGTCTTGGTGTGCATCCGTGCGTCGCTGCGGTCCGGTCCCAGGTCGACGGGCACGTGCACCTTCCGCCGACCACTGGCGACAACATCGATGTACTGTGGAGACCTCACGCCCCACGTGTTGAGCAATTCGGCGGTACGTCCACCCGGCCTCCCGCATGCCCACTATACGCCCCCGCTCAAAGTCCGTCAACTGCACATACGGTTCACGTCCACGCTGTCGCGGCATGCTACCAGTGTTAAAGACTGCGATGGAGCTACGTATGCCACGGCAAACTGGCTGACACTGACGGCGGCGGTGCACAAATGCTGCGCAGCTAGCGCCATTCGACGGCCAACACCGCGGTTCCTGGTGTGTCCGCTGTGCCGTGCGTGTGATCTTTGCTTGTACAGCCCTCTCGCAGTGTCCGGAGCAAGTATGGTGCGTCTGACACACCGGTGTCAATGTGTTCTTTTTTCCATTTCCAGGAGTGTATGTGAGTGACTTTTACAATAATTAAAATTTGTTACTATCATCCCCAAAAGTAGTAATTATCAAACAGTCCACTCACTCGCGAATGTACGCGCCGTTTCTCGTTGTTGCAGGCAGTCAGGTGTTAAATATTACTTATATTTTACTAAGATTCTGTTGCATAGTTTCCACTTGTGTATGTTGCTATTGTCACAACGTTGCTTCATGGTGAGAACTATGACGCGACTTTATAATTAATCCCATTTTCCAAGTTACTGCACCGGTTAGCGAAATAATCAGAAAGATTAAAAAAACAGCGCAGAATGCGAAATACAACATACAGGGTGACAAATGTGACGCACAGAAGTACAGAGTCGCTTCTGGATGCACCAATGGCTCCAAAAAGGCTGAACATCGAGTGGATAACAGCTATGGTTACTTCATTACATCCAGCTTGAGTTCTACACCAGATTTTATGAATCGCGTTAGGTGGGCAGCAGTGGTGCGCCAGTCTCTTGGCAACGGATGACCAGACTTTACAATAGGTGTGAAATCTGGAAAAAAATGTTGATCAGAGCATAGGTCGAACACTAGCTGAATCGAGGTAAGTCAGGACGGCACGGAAAGATAACGTCACGGAGACAGGCTTCGGTTGTAACACGTGGGAAATGTAGCGCATGACGTCCAAAGTAACGTCTGTGCGAACCATGTGTGAGCGCGTTGCATACCCAATGCACCCCAGTGCACCTCACAGACTCATGCCAGGAGCTATGACTGTATAACAATGATAAATGGAAATGAGCGTTTGGCGTCATTGCGGGGGAGGTCCGGCCGCCTTGGTGCAGGTTTTATTACATTCGACGCCACATTCGGCGATCTGCGCGTTGTATGGGGATGAAATGATGATGAAGACAACACAACACCCAGTCCCAGAACGAAGAAAATCTCCGACACAGCCAGGAATCGAATCCGGGCACTTAGGACGGCAATCCGTCACGCTGACCACTCAGCTATCGGGGCGGACTATGACAAAGGTGATTACAATCTCCTCATACTCTGCAAATACGGATTCGTCCGTCGTAAAGCAGCATCGACTCCTGCTTAAGAGATGACGTTGTGCTGCTGCTAGGCTAAGTATTTCATTGTCCAAACCACTATCAACGTGCCCCCCTCCGCAGCCACGTCAGGGACAGCCATAACAGCGTTCGCTGTGATTCTCCAAACGTCATAATGCGTTTCGCGTGGATACGTATGTTGCTGCTAACGAGACTATTTCATGACTCAAGATAGCTGAAGTGCCCTGATGGTACTAGACGTAAAAAATGATTCAGATGCCTCTGAGCGCTATGGAACCTAACATCTGAGGACATCAGTCCCGTAGAACTGAGGACATCACACACATCCATGCCTGAGGCATACGACCGTAGCAGTCACGTGGTTCCAGACTGAAGCGCCTAGAACCGCTCGGCCACGCCAGCCAGCACTACACTCCTCCCCCCCCCCTCCAAAAAAAAAAAAAAAACAAAAAAACACTCACCACGAAGCAACTATCGAATGGGATGGAAATGGGTAATGTGATGTACATGTAAAGACAAATCGTTACTAATTCAGAAAAATATTTGATGATTTATTAAAAAAAAGCACAAATTCAGTACGTCGGTAACACATCAACCTCTGGTCCTTATGCAAGCTGTTAATCGGCTTGGCGCTGATTAACAGCATTGTTGGATGTTCTCCTGCGGGATATCGTGCAAAATTCTGTCCAATTAGCGCCTTAGATCTTCAAAATCCCGTGATGGTTAGAGTGCCCTGCTCATAATGCACCAAAAGTTCTCAATTGTGGAGACATCCGGCAACCTTGCTGGCCGACATATGGTTTGGTAAGCACGAAGACGAGAAGTAGGAGCTCTCGCTGTGTGCTGGCGGGCGTTATCTTGCTGAAATGTAGGCTCAGAATGGTTTGCGATGAAGGGCAACAAAACGGTGCATAAAATGTCGTCGATGTACCGCTGTGATGTAAGGGTTCCGCGGATCAGAACCTAATGTGTTGTGCTTTCAAACGAAATGTCACCCCAGACCATCACTCCTGGTTGTCGGGCCAGCTGATTGGTGACAGGTTGATATCCCACGCCTGACTGGGGCATCTCCGCACACTTCTTCACTGGTCATTGGGGCTCATTTCGAAGCCATACATATCACTGAATACAATTGTACTCTAGTCAACGACACTGCAGGCTGAAGACGTCTCTGCAGACGCACCGGGTAGCCACGGGATACCTACCTGAATGCCTCCCGCCATACTCCCCGGTGACGTGGAGTGACGATCTGGGATGACATTTCTTTTCGTAACAGGACTCCTTTGTTTGTTTTTCATGCCACTCTCACAGCATAGCCGTACGTGTACGATATTCTACGCCTTGTTTTGTTGCCCTTCATGTCAAGGCATCCTGGGCTTACATTTCAGCAAGATAATTCCCGCCCGCACAAGGCCAGAGTTTCTACTTACTGCTTGTTTTCGTGCTTGCGAAACCCTATCTTGGAGAATGAGGTAGCTTCATCTCCCACCAATTGAGAGTGTTTGGAGCATTGTGGACAGCACGCTTCAGCCATCTTGGGAATTTGACGATCTAATGCGACGATTAGAATTTGGCACGATATCTCTCAGGAGGACACCCAACAACTCGACCAATCAATGAGTAGCTGAATAATTGCTTGCATAAGGGCCAGAGGTGCTACCAGAGCGTTGTTGACTGGCTCAGTTTGTAAAGCTCTTTCTCCGACTTCTCTGAATCATCCAACTTCTCTGAAATTTTTAGCCGGCCACAGTGGTCATGCGGTTCTAGGCGCTACGGTCTGGAGCCGAGCGACCGCTACGGTCGCAGGTTCGAATCCTGCCTCGGGCATCGATGTGTGGGATGTCCTTAGGTTAGTTACGTTTAATTCTACGTTCTACGTTCTACGTTCTACGTTCCAGGCGACTGATGACCTCAGAAGTTAAGTCGCATAGTGCTCAAAGCCGAAGCAGTTTTTTGAAATTTTTATCATTTGTTTGTTCCCGTCCCATTCAAATAATTCATTCGCGGTGTATCGTTTTCTCTCTCTCTCTCTCTCTCTCTCTTTTTAATATCTGTTTCTGGCGCCCTAGTAGCTTGAGGCCTTTGAGGCCCTGCATAGAGTTTAGTATGGCCATGCCGAACATATAGATTCCACATTTGTCCATATTTGCACGACAATTGCCTACGATGTGCGATATGGTAACTCAGCTCCTTGATTTTGTCAAATGCTTTTTTCGCACACCACATTCCCGAAACCAGACGCATGTAGTAATTACTGTAGCACATGGGTTGATGACCATGGAGAGAGTCGCAGAGTATATGGAGACAGGCAAGTCACCCGGTGAACTTGTATGAGATACGATACGCTCAGAACACAGCCTCCATTGTTCACTATTATTCAATAGCCATGAAACGTAGAATAAAGTCGAAGTAGCTGGAGCCATTCTGCCTGAATCACATTATGTTCATTTTCATTGTTGCTTAAGAGATTATTGCTTGGTTGAATATCATACTAGTGCTCACCCGAAACATCAAATGTAGTGTGTGTAACTATCCGTAACTCCATTAAAATGTTAGGTACCGCTATGACGACACTCATATTTTACCTTCGTATCGTTGTATCGTTACTTATATTTCTGAAACTAAATTTTAAATTTCAGTTATGTTTAGGATGCAAACAAGAACAATTCCGTATAATGAAACTGAATGTTTATTCCGTTTTTAACTAAAGACGTGTCGTCTATTAATACTAGCCGCAGCCAGTGGCCTAACAAAATATGTATCACAAAACAGTTTTCTCTGTATTATAGACCTTTGGTGATACCTGGTATGAATAAGCGAATCATGTTTTGTTAAGAACAACAAACATTCAATTGCGAAAGACGGAATTGTCCTTAGTTGTATTACAAATGTAACTGAAGTCTTCATTGTTCCAATGAATGCAACTGTTACCACTGTCTGTAAAACACAGAGTAGCGTCTCAGCCTTTATCCTGTTATCACCAATATCTAGTACTATTATGTCTTATATATAAATATGTGCGTACTTGTTTTCATTTGTTTTGTGCCGCCCACATGCACAGTGCATCTGCAATGACTTTTCTGCTGTCCTCACAATGCAGAAAGCTGTATGTAAAAACAACTGCTGCATCTGGAGGCCCTGAAGTAGATATAGGAATGCGAGGAACATCTGCACAACCAATCGAATAACGAAGTAGATACCTCCACAGACCTACACTTTAATATCCAGATTTGCTACATGGCTCTGAGCACTATGGGACTTAACGTCTATGGTCATTAGTCCCCTAGAACTTAGAACTACTTAAACTTAACTAACCTAAGGACATAACACAACACCCAGTCATCACGAGGCAGAGAAAATCCCTGACCCCGCAGGGAATCGAACCCGGTAACCCGGGCGCGGGAAGCGAGAACGCTACCGCACGACCACGAGCTGCGGACATTTGCTACATACTCACCTATATTTTTATAGGTTTTATTGTATTTATTTCATGTTACTTTTATTTATTTGGTTTGTTCCCTATATTAATGACACCTGACAATAATATTTAAATTCTTTTATTTATTTATTGTATTCATTTACTAAAACTATAAAACCGGCATCCTCGGCAATATTGAAGTACTATGGATGAAATATAAGAACGTCAGAAATTCTAGAAACTTGCTGAAGTATAAGATTACAGAGGAAGTTAGACATTAGAAAGAAATTTTGCATGAACAATGGCTATCACTGAAATGCAAAAGTATTGTTTTTACATGAATACATATTTGAACACTGTCAGAAGATTAATTAAGGTACAAAACCATGTTTCACTGCGACAAACAGGAATATGAATTTTGAAAATGGTATTAGTATTTCAAGTCAGTAAATCAGGTAATAGAATGGGGAATGTAACTCCTTACTCCCAAATTGCCTGGTAATTCCTCTTGCTATTCCTAGTGCGTTTCGAAGTGACAGTATATTGTCGTCGAGGTCAGCTATTTGAAAAGCTTCGGAACTACGGATCGTTAGTAATTTGTAGCCTATGGAAATGTTTCGGGTCGTATTTATGTCTTAGTTAGTGGCCTTCTAGTGATGGACATACTAGCCGTTTGCTGAGATTCAGCACCTAAAACCTTAGCTTTCGTGGGGTCATGATTTGACCTTAAGATGAGAAATTTCTCTATCCATCTTAGTTGTGAGCCAGTAGTGGATAGTTCCTTGTTGACACGTGCCAGGATTAAAAGTCAGTGTAAGCTGAATCAGTAGCGTAGAAACAGCCTTTTGAAAGTTTCTTCTCTAAGGCGTATACCGTTTCGTTATGACGGTTCCGTACACGGGAGTTTATTTCATGATGTTTAACTTTTTAAAAACGTATCTCATATAAAAACTTTTGAATATTTCTTTTGTCTCTTCAATTGAAACGTCCTACTATTTTAACACCCTTCTGCAATATGCAAACATTACAATTTTTGAAAATTACGAACATTTTATAAGTGCCTTTATCGAAAACATATTTTATGTATACAGGGTGGTCTGTTGATGGTGACCGGGCCAAATATTTCACAAAATAAGCGTCAAATGAATAAACTACAAAGAACGAAACTTGTCTAGCTTGAAGGGCGAAACCAGATGGCGCTATGGTTGGGCCGCTAGATGGCGCTGCCCTAGGTCAATCCGATATCAACTGCGTTTTTCTTTTTTTTTTTAATAGGAACCCCCATTTTTATTAAATATTCGTGTAGTACGTAAAGAAATATGAATCTTTCAGTTGGACCACTTTTTTCACTTTGTGATAGATGGCGCTGTAATTGTCACAAACATATGGCTCACAATTTTAGACGAACAGTTGGTAACAGGTAGGTCTTTTAAATTAAAGTGCAGAACGTAGGTACGTTTGTACATTTTGTTACGTTTATTCCAAATTGATACATGTACCTTTGTGAACTTATCTTGTCTGAGAACGCATGCTGCTACAGCGTGATTACCTGTAAATACCACATTAATGTAATAAATGCTTAAAATGATGTCCGTCAACCTCAATGCATTTGGAAAAAAAAAGAACATTTGTACTCACTTCGTTAAAAAGTTTCAATTGTGTACCTTTTTAAGTGTGACGTTATTCTTCTGATTGGTTTGACGCGGCCCGTCACAAATTCATCTCCCGTGCCAACCTCTTCATCTCAGAGTAGCACTTGGAACCTACGTCCTCAAGTATTTGCTGGATATATTCCGAACTCTGTCTTCCTCTTCAGTTTTTGTCCTTCACATCTCCCTCTAGTACTATGAAAGATATTTCCTGATGTCTTAACAGGTGTCCTATTGTCAGTATTTTTCACATATTCCTCTCCGATTCTGCACAGACCCGCCTCATTCCTTATCTTATCCGTCCACCTGATTTTCCACATTCGTCTGTAGCAAGGCATGTAAAGTGCTTCGATCCTCTTCTATCCTAGTCTTCCCGCAGTTCATGTTTCACTACCATACATTGCTGTGCTCCAAAAGTAAATTCTCAGCAATATCTTCCTCAAATTAAAGCCGATGTTAGATACTAGTAGGATTCTCTCGGCTAGGAATCCCATTCCTGCCAGTGCTAGCCTACTTCCTATGCCCTCCTTGCTCCGTCCGAGAGTGGTTATTGTGCTGCCTAGATAGTTGAATTCCTTAACTTCATCTACTTCGTGACCATCAATCCTGATGTTGGTGTTCTCGCTGTTCTCATTTCTGCCACCTCTTATTACTTTCATCCACCTTCGATTTACTTTCAGTCCGTATTCTATACTCATTAGACTGTTCATTCCATTCATCAGGTCACGTAATTCTTCTTCATTTTCACTGAGGATAGCAATTCCATCTGTGAATCGTATCGTCAGTCTCCTTTCATCTTGAATTATCATTGCATTCCTGAACATTTCTTTTATTTCCATCATTGCTTCTTCGATGTATAGATGGAACAGTAGTGACATCTCTGCCTTACACACTTTTTAATCCTAGCAATTCATTCTTGGTCTTTCACTCTTATTGTTTCCTCTTGGCTCTGGTACATGTTATATATTAGCCGTCTCTCCCTATAGATTACGCCTATCATTCTCAGAATTTTCAACATCTTGCACCATTTGATAATGCCGAACGTTTTTTTCCAGATCGACAAGTCCTATGAACGTCTGTTGAATTTTCTGTATTCTAGCTTCCATTTTCAACCGCAACGTCAGAACTGCCTCTCTGGTGTCTTTACCTTTCCTAAAGCCATACTCCGTTTTTTTCTATTATAATATTAATTTTCTTTTCCATTATAATATAAAGGTATCACGCTTGAAGCATGGAAATTTATGTGTGTATGCACATAACGTTTCTTAACAACTGCGCCTAATGCAGTTACATTGTCTTCAGAACTTTGGACTTTAAGAGCTTTTTTTCAATGTATTGCAATTTCGCATACTTTCCTCTTTAAGCCAATCTGCTCCGGAAACGACTGTATTGGAACTTACAACCGAAAATCGATCTGATACATCTGGCAGTGGGCCTCTTCTTTTCTGCGGACACTTTGGTTTCAGTATTTTGGGAGGAGGCAGTATGGACCAAAAGAAGAAACAAATTTCTCTAAACATGGCTCTAAGGATTATGAGCACTTCCTCAGTTTAAGAGACGAACAAGTGCTCATATCCTCCCAAATATCGAAAGCGGAGAGCTGGCAGTAGTAAAACCAGACTGTATGTCGTGATGAGTGTTTTCGAATAGTTGTGTAGCGTAACTGAGGAAATTTGGCTGAGCCCTTTCGCCGGGATTTGTACTTTGATTTTACAGCTGACGTAGCTGTTATCTAGTGGGGACTCTGCCAAATAGTTCGCTATTCCGCGCAACTTACTCGCCACTGTTTTTATTATTCAACTTGAAGTGGAACAGAACACGCTTTTAATTGCCTTTTGTAAGGTCGTCATCGTATTAAGTCAGCTTTACTGGCAAAGCAGGATTCAGTTTTGAAATCAAATTACTCACTGTACTGACTGCATTACCCAGTCATCTGTTCCATTTATTCCTTCAGTTTTATTTAAAGTGCTTTATCAATTATTTATTTATTGGCATTAGTTCCTGACTTCACTTATGTGTGATCGGTGTTTGCCTGTAAAATCTTTCGATTAAACAGCGGATATTATTATTAGAAGAAAAAAAGTAGTTGCGTTCTCTCACTCCTCAGCTACAAAGCCAAACGAGGTTACTCGCAAAAGGGCATCACTCTCGCACTGAAATAACACACGTAAATAACATTGACTTCTTCTTGGCACTGTTACGAAATTTCGATCGGCTTTAATTTTGCTTCTGGATATAAGAGTATAATTTCAGTTTATTGTTTTGTAAATGTTCCATTTGTTTATCCAAATGCCACAGATATTTTACAGGGTTGTAAGAAGAATGAAGGACAACGATTCAGTTTACGTATCGAGGTGTGAGATGAAGAGCCGAGTCTTCTGAGGAGGAGGCAACAGTGCTAAGCGAATAGGAAAACAGTGCCCTGTACGCCTCTCAGGTGCTCGACAGAAAGCTGCTTCTCGCATTACAAAGGAAATTACATGGCCTGCTACTGGCATCTCATTTCGAGCTCCTGCTCGCGCTTTGGTTTCAGCGCCAATAAAAAGTGCGCCGTCCCTGTTTACGGCACTCAGACCCATTCGCGGGAAGTACTCAGCTCCGTCGGCCGTAAATTGTTTTCCATTCAGAGGACTACCTCTAACGAAAGAGCGGAAAGTAATAAGAGCTTCATTTGGGAAAGAAATTACTTTTTGAAATCTGCCTTACGGCAAGTGTGCGGGACATTATTTTTTGTGCTTCATCATGAAATGGTATTTCGGTTTCTGACGTGGAACGTCGGCGACGATAAACTCTTTAACAGTACCACCGATCGG
Source organism: Schistocerca nitens (assembly GCF_023898315.1). Lineage (NCBI taxonomy): Eukaryota > Metazoa > Arthropoda > Insecta > Orthoptera > Acrididae > Schistocerca > Schistocerca nitens. Next base: position 437,325,749 of record NC_064615.1, on the reverse strand, counting down.
CGGCAATGAAAGGTTACGCCCATATTACTGCAATGGGAAGTGTAGTCAATTCACAGATCGATTTTTGCTATCTTATCCAACGTGCACACTTCTTCAACCACCCTTCTGTACTTTTAAAAGAAATGTTAGAAGAGACAACTTTTTAAGATTGTCTAACGTCAGTTTTTTTCAGCCTTCAATCAGTCACCAATTTTACACACAGTACCTAATATACTAAGCAGCATTGCAGCAGCGCATACTTCGATTAAGACAGCCATGTTCAAGTGTTATGTATTATTGTCATACATGGTAAACGTCTTGCTACCTACTCGTCAGTATACGATGTACCAGAATATATACCCAAAGGCATTTTCCCAAGACAAGTTTCTCTTCTTCGAAGAAGCACATGCCATTCGAAAATCAGTGATGTGTAGTAGAAGAGAGACAAATAAGAAGCTTCTGATCATATCAGAGCAACGGTCTAATTCAGTATTTGCAATCGTCCATTATGATGCAGGTATTCCCCAATTTTTTTCTGGATATCAAACAGAAACCTCAGAAAACAATGTAATTTGCGTATAACAGCAGCTTTTGTGAGTAACGAGCCACACAGTAATAATATTTAGGAGGGCGTGTGCACAGATTAGCAAAGGAGGAAATGAACCTACTGCACAAACACAATTTGAGACATTAAAAAAGAAGTCCATCGAGTGTGGGAGAGCAGGTGGAATTAATCTAGACATGTAAGAACCACATTTAGGCAAAAGACAGCCAGTTGTTCCTTGGAAACTTGGTTTACGTCGATTAAAGGAAACAGAAAAGAAAAAAAAAAATTGCTAATAAAATTGCGATGTTTAGTCATTTTCTCAGAATCGAGGTTAATGAGTCCACCTGTTATGCGTGTGTTGGAACATGAATTGACAATTCGAAAAACATAGTTTCTGCTGCAGATATACTGATCCTTTCACTAAATTTTCGTCTACAGCCACTAACCGTTGTCGATTATTGGCTATCCACGAACAATATGAGTATGACAAAACCTTAATTTTTAACTGAATCTAATATATTTATTAAACTGGAAGTTTAGTCTACGAATGAAAAAAGTGTACTATTTAGTGTTAAGAGATCTTACAGGACGTAGCCTCAATAAATGGATAAAATGGTCCACGCAGTAATCTATCTTCAAGGACATCGGACTGATGGGGCAAGATTTTAGAATCGGTCAAACACATATAACAGTCCATCCGGTTTTCTATAATTCTGCAACATTATCAGTGAACAACACCTGATATGTTACATTGATTTGTCCGCCTAATCACTTTCTGGTACTAAAGCTTGAGCCAAAATCACTTCGTTTACCTACACCAGTTAGTATCATGTATGCAGCATCACTGTTATGGGTATCAATATTCGCTCACTCAAATTTGAAAACATCATTTACTCGGGCAACACATAAATTGTCAACTGGAGACAAAGTTTGTTTATGAGGTAGCACTTTCTTTATAATTGTCGGTGTTCAGCATAAATTTTATGTAATTCTTAATATGACACATTATCGCTTAAGTCATCATTAGTTCTGCTGAAACAAAATTAAAAATAAGTAACGTTACACTAACAGGCTCAGCTGCCTGCAGGCCATGTCTAAAGAAAATCTAAAAATATTTAGTAAGTATAACATGGCTGACAGCCATAACATAGTGTTAAGATTATTTGTAGTTTTATAAAATGAAGAAATCTCACAGCAGTTCCTTAATCCACAATCTTTTATTGTGTCCACAACTGGTTTCGCAACACTTAAAAGTTCCATCACCTGGTATAAAAAAATTAAATTATTTAACCATCTGAGGTTACCCTCAATCCAATGTTCATTTATTTCGTTAGTTAGTTCCATGTTCCACAGAACATTTGAATCATTCATTTATCAATGTGATGAGGAACAAGTCAGTTTACAGGGGCAGTATACATGATTACTGTTAACGTTAATGAACACATTATCATTTTATTGCTACTCATGCAACTACAGTTAAAAACAATTTTTTTCCGTCTACTAGTTTTTAATCAGAAATACATCAATGGAATACAAGGAGTGGCCCAGGAGAAATGATTTTAAATTAGTTTTAAAACTTACTTTGCTACCTGTCACACGTTTTTTTGTTATTGAGCAAATGATCAAAAATTTTATTATTATGTACTGAAATCCTCTCTGAGTTACTGACAGTTTTAACAAGGTAATTTTTCCCTCTAGAGGTATGTGTGTGTAAATCACTGTTCTCCTCATATCATGGATTATTTATGACGAATTTCATGAGAGAAAATATTTTTGTGATGGTGCAGATAAAAGCCTAGCACCTTGAAAAGGTGCCTACATTATGTCTGTGAGTGAACACACATATTATATTTACTCTCCACTTTGTGCAATAAATACTTTCCTTTTAAGTGATGAGTTACACCGGAAAATTATTTTGTATGGCATTACTGAGTGGAAATATGTAAAATTTGTTTGTTTCCAAGATTAGCACTTATATGAAGAGTAGAAATATGTTGCTGTTGTGGTCTTCAGTCCTCAGACTGGTTTGATGCAGCTCTCCATGCTACTCTATCCTGTGCAAGCTTCTTCATCTCCCAGTACCTACTGCAGCCTACATCCTTCTGAATCTGCTTAGTGTATTCATCTCTTGGTCTCCCTCTACGATTTTTACCATCCACGCTGCCATCCAATACTAAATTGGTGATCCCTCGAGGTTTCAGAACGTGTCCTACCAACCGATCGCTTCTTCTAGTCAAGTTATGCTACAAGCTCCTCTTTTCCCAATTCTATTCAATACCTCCTCATTAGTTATGTGATCAACCCATCTAATTTTCAGCATTCTTCTGTAGCAGCACATTTCAAAAGCTTCTATTCTCTTCTTGTCTAAGCTATTTATCGTCCACGTTTCACTTCCATACATGGCTGCACTCCATACAAATACTTTCAGAAACGACTTCCTGACATTTAAATCTATACTCGATGTTAACAAATTTTTCTTCCTCAGGAACGCTTTCCTTGCCAGTCACATTTTATATCCTCTCTACTTCGACCATCATCAGTTGTTTTGCTCCCCAAATAGCAAAACTCCTTTACTACTTTAAGTGTCTCATTTCCTAATCTAATTCCCTCATCATCACCCGACTTAATTCGACTGCATTCCATTATCCTCGTTTTGCTTTTGCTTTGTTCATCTTATACCCTCCTTTTTAAGACACTGTCCATTCCGTTCAACTGCTCTTGCAAGTCCTTTGCTGTCTCTGACAGAATTACAATGTCATCGGCGAACCTCAAAGTTTTTCTTTCTTCTCCATGGATTTTAACACCTACTCCGAACTTTTCTTTTGTTTCCTTTATTGCTTGCTCAATATACAGATTGAATAACATCGGGGATAGGCTACAACCCTGCCTCACTCCCTTGACTCTTATAACTGCCATCTGGTTCCTGTACAAATTGTAAATAGCCTTTCGCTCTCTGTATTTTACCCCTGCCACCTTCAGAATTTGAAAGAGAGTATTCCAATCAACGTTGTCAAAAGCTTTCTCTAAGTCTACAAATGCTGGAAACGTAGGTTTACCTTTCTTTAATCTTTCTTCTAAGATAAGTCGTAGGGTCAGTATTGCCTCACGTGTTCCAACATTTCTACGGAATCCAAACTGATCTTTCCTGAGGTCGGCTTCTATCAGTTTTTCCATTCGTTTGTAAAGAATTCGCGTTAGTATTTTGCAGCTGTGACTTATTAAACTGATAGTTCGGTAATTTTCACATCTGTCAACACCTGCTTTCCTTGGGATTGGGATTATTATATTCTTCTTGAAGTCTGAGGGTATTTCGCCTCTCTCATACATCTTGCTCACCAGATGGTAGAGTTTTGTCAGGACTGGCTCCCCCAAGGTTATCAGTAGTTCTAATGGAATGTTGTCTACTCCGGGGGCCTTGTTTCGACTCAGGTCTCAGTGCTCTGTCAAACTCTTCACGCAATATCATATCTGCCATTTCATCTTCATCTACACCCTCTTCTATTTCCATAATATTGTCCTCAAGTATATCGCCCTTGTATAGGCCCTCTATATACCCTTTCCACCTTTCTGCTTTCCCTTCTTTGCTTAGAACTGGGTTTCCATCAAAGCTCTTGATATTCATGCAAGTGGTTCTCCTTTCTCCAAAGGTCTCTTTAATATTCCTGTAGGCAGTATCTATCTTATCCATAGTGAGATAAGCCTCTACATTCTTACATTTGCCCTCTAGCCATCCCTGCTTAGCCATTTTGCACTTCCTGGCGATATCATTTTTGAGACGTTTGTATTCCTTTCTGCCTGCTTCATTTACTGCATTTTTATGTTTTCTCCTTTCATCAATTAAATTCAATATTTCGTCTGTTAACCAAGGGTTTCTACTAGCCCTCGTCTTTTTACCTATTTGATCCTCTGCTGTCTTCACTATTTCATCCATCAAAGCTACCCATTCTTCTTCTACTCTATTTCTTTCCCCCATTCCTGTCAATTGTTCCCTTAAGCTCTCCCTGAAACTCTGTACAACCACTGGTTCTTTCAGTTTATCCGGGTCCCATCTCCTTCAGTTCCCACCTTTTGCAGTTTCCTCAGTTTTAATCTACAGTTCATAACCAATAGATTGTGGTCAAAGTCCACATCTGCCCCTGGAAATGTCTTACACTTTAAAACCTGGTTCCTAAATCTCTGTCTTACCATTATATAATCTATCTGATACCTTTTAGTATCTCCAGTGTTCTTCCATGTATGCAACCTTCTTTCATGATTCTTAAACCAAGTGTTAGCTATGATTAAATTATACTCTGCGCAAAATTCTACCAGCCGGCCTCCTCTTTCATTTCTTAGCCGCAGTCCATATTCACCTACTATGTTTGCTTCTCTCCCTTTTCCTACTGACGAATTCCAGTCACCCATGACTACTAAATTGTCGCCTCCCTTCACTACTTGAATAATTTCTTTTATCTCATCAAACATTTCTTCAATTTCTTCGTCATCTGCAAAGCTAGTTGGCATATAAACTTGTACTACTGTAGTAGGCGTGGGCTTCGTGTCTATCTTGGCCACAATAATGCGTTCACTATGCTGTTTTTAGCAGCTTACCCGTACACGTATTTTTTATTCATTATTGAACCTACTCCTGCATTACTCCTATTTGATTTTGTATTTATAACCCTGTATTCACCTGACCAGAAGTATTGTTCCTCCTGCCACCGAACTTCACTAATTCCCACTATATCCAACTTTAACCTATCCATTTCCCTTTTTCAATTTTCTAACCTGCCTGCCCGATTAAGTGATCTGACATTCCACGCTCCGATCCGTAGAACGTCAGTTTTCTTTCTCCTGATATCAAGGTCCTCCTGAGTAGTCCCTGCCCGGAGATCCGAATGGGGGACCATTTTACCTCCGGAATATTTTACCCAAGAGGACACCATCATCATTTAATCATACAGGAAAGCTGCATGCCCTCGGGAAAACTTACGGCTGTAGTTTCCCCTTGTTTCAGCCGTTCGCAGTACCAGAACAGCAAGGCCGTTTTGGTTAGCGTTACAAGGCCATATCAGTCAATCAACTACTGAAAAGGCTGTTGCCCGTCTTCAGGAACCACACGTTTGTCTGGCCTCTCAACAGATATCCCTCCGTTGTGGTTGCACCTACGGTACGGCTATCTGTATCGTTGAGGCACGCAAGCCTCCCCACCAACGGCCAGGTCCATGGTTCATATAGTGGAAATTAATTGTTTGAGAGCCACACTAATATGCTCCTTCCTGTTAGAGTTGTCATCAAAATATACAACCAAACATTTGGAGCATTCAGTCCTACTTACTGACTCCTGCTCATGTGCTACATCAATTGTTGATATGACTCTGTTTGTTGTACAGACCTATATGGAGTACATTTTCTTAAAATTTATACAGACTCCATTTTCCAAGAAGCACTAAGTAATTCTTTGGAAAATATCATTTGCTAACTCTTCTGTTTCTTTCTCTCTAATTAGATTTATTATAACACTAGTACCATCAGGAGAAAATACCAATTTGGCTTCTTTAATGTTAAGTGAAATGTGATTCATATATATAAGGAATAAGAGTAGACTCAAAATCGAACCCTGTGAGTGTCCCTTTGTGATTTTACTCCGGTCACCAAAATTTTTTACCTTACTCACATTGTGTGAATTATTTAGCAAAAACTTTTGCATTCTGACATTGTCCTATATAGTTTTAATGTTTATATCTGCGTTATTTATTTCTGTCACTACATGCATACTTCTTGACATTTTAACAACTTTTCTTCTTTGCACTATGCAAGTAATGTCGGATTCCAAAAATATTGGTCGACAGAGTGTGCTGTTTATACATTTATTCATCGAATAGTACAATCCTTAAATAATATATCGCCAGTTCGTATATTTCGTGATGTCTTCAAGGCCTTTGAGTGTTTATATCATGATACTCTCTTAGAAACACTCAAGTTTTATACATTTATGGCTTTATGCACAGCTGGTTTGAATCATGCTTGACAAACACAAATTTCCCTCTTCCTTTCGCATGAAATTTTAATTCCCTTGGTTATCAACGGCTTACTTGTTTTTAATGGATCTTATGATAATTTTTTAAGAAAGCAACTATAAAATATTGACAAATTTAGTATTGTATAAATTGAATTTGACATTACATTAGCATCTCTTTCTGTATGCACCTCATCCCATACTACCTCTATTAGCTTTCTCTAAAACACTGCATCCTCTTCTCGTTAATGAGCGTTATTGTTTTGTATGAACCTGCCTCTGGGTTATAAGGTGCCGTACTATTTATTTCCATCTATTGCGCATCATGAGATAGTCCATTAGCAACTGAACTGGGTACACATTAATTGATTCAGCCCGAGCACTGTCTATAGACGTATTATCAATCAGTGCCCTACCATTCTGCTTCACACGAGCAGGAAAATTGACCACTGAAATTAGATTGAAACAGTCAAATAATAATTCTAGTTCATTTTTCCGGTCTGCATCTTTTACTAAATCTACCTTGAAATCTCCACAGTAAATATATGACACTGTTTTAGTCTAAAGCAACTCGCTCAGGTTTTTGTTCACAGGGCAGGCTATGTCAAAGCAAAATTTCGACAAATCCCACACGAGTGCGTGCTGCTGCTGCTCCTGTTTCCTATGTTTTAAGTTGTTAACCAGGGTGTTTCCTACTCCTATTACAATAAGTACCCCATCCTCGCCACCAAAATCTCTGCGCAAGGCCACTATGTTCTGTCACCTGGCTGAGCTTGGCAGTACGTTTCACGATGCTTGTAACCTGGTATTCTCCGCCTAGATTTTCCTGTAGCATTTGGACTGAACCTCTCCCATGACTGCTCCCTAGTAGCAAGTCTCTTTTCTTTCTATGTGACTTTTCTTCCGAACTAGCTTTACAGTCGTTCCAGCGTGTCAGCTATTCGCTATTAATCTCAAAATGTAGTTGAGGCTCTTACTCTGAGTCATGTAATATGTCAAATTGATTGCTAACAGCAATTTGAAATATGATTTCTGAGGTTTTTCCCTGTTCTGTATTACTTGTCACCTTGTCCCAGCACCCATTGTCTCTTTCCCTCTACAATCTGTCTAATTCAGAATATGCCATTTCTAGTTCTGACTGGGAGGCAAAAACCTTTTTTACCTGTCCCACGATTTTCTTGGGTCGACTGCATGATGTACTACTCCATTAGCACCTCTCTAGCTTCCCCGCTGCATACTCCCCAATGGAACACCAACCCACAGTCCTGAAATGTTTCCCCATACCAGTTAGCCATGGAAAGAATCTTCCTTGACATAAATGTTTTCTGAGTATCCTGTACATCACAATGTAAAAATTCATACTGGGGGAATCAACATTTCAGCCACAGTTGAAGTGGCCTTCTGGGTCTACTGAAGTGATTTAGCTTTGATGAGTCGTTGGTTTCTTCAGTGTAGTATGACGCGGCACGATACACAGATAACTTTTGTGTCAACTGACACTAGCCGCTCAAGCCTACACCACTTTAGAAAGGTATCTTGTCAAAAGGATAAAAAGGATATAATTCCTAATAACAGTTACCCTGTACTGCGTGACTGGGAATACAAACAGGAAAACTATGTCGTAGTAAACCTTTGGCTCCATGACAACAACGGGGTGAGCATGACGTCAGATCGTTAAGTGATTTTATTTTTTACACTAGATAATGGAACCTTAAGTGTTGCAAAACCGGTCATGTACACAAAACAAGATTGTGGATTAAACCACTTTTGAGTGGTTTCCTCATTTTAGAAAATGGATTTATACAGTTGGAGCCGCTCTATAAGAACAACTTTTTTTACAGTTAAAAGCATTCTGGTACAAGTATCAACTTAAAGCATTGTGTAGACGCAAGTGGACGAACAAGTGGTAGCGATGGGCTCAAGGCGTCGTGCTAACACGAGCTGTAGCCGGTAAGGGGCCCTACTGATAATGTAATATAAGCGTCGAGTAACCCATATTCAGTAGTTTGAGTATTTCGAGAAAAATTTGTTAGCACCATGCCAAGTGAATTCCAAAAACAAATCAGCATCACTTTGCGTAAGGATGATTATGATCACCTTTTTTTGTGATGGTGAATTTAGTTATCTGCTTCGTTTAGTTTTCCGGGGATCATGTGTACGATTCACTGTAGCCTGCCTGGCTAGCCGCGCGGTCCAGCACGCTGCTTCCCGAGCGGGAAGGCGTGCGGGTCCCCGGCACGAATCCGCCCGGCGCGGTCCTGTGTGCTGGCAAGCCTGTGGATGGTTTTTAAGGTGGTTTTCCATATGCCTCGGCGAATGCGGGCTGGTTCCCCTTATTCCGCCTCAGTTACACTATGTCGGCGGTTGCTGCGCCAACACTGTTTCTACGTAGTCGTACACCATAACTACTCTACCACGCAAACATTTGGGGCTACATGCGTCTGGTATGAAACGTTTCCGGGGGTCCACTGGGGGCCGAACTGCACAGTAACCCTGGGTCCGGTGTGGGGTGGGGTGGATGGACCGCTGTGGCCTGTTGTGGGCTTGTGAACCATTGAGGGCTACAGTGGGACGAAGCCTCTCCGTCGTTTACGGGTCCCCAGTTCAATACACACAACACACGATTAATTATAATCCACAAGGTTGTAGTTTTTTTTATTTTTTATGCAGATAGTAACAAGTAATTCCTACCAGCCACCACTGACACATTACATAAATTTTAATTCTTCTGCGGAATGCGGAAAGTTAACAAGAAAAAGCTTTTTCAGTTTCTTTCCTAATTTAGTTTTTCTGCCTGTCAGATATTTCATATCATGGTGTAGGTGATAAAAAATTTTGATACCGGTATTGTCCACCCGTTTTGGCCTAAAGCTAGCTGTAATGTTGAGCAATGAATGTCGTTCTTTCTTCTGCTTTTGTAATTATGTGCATCATAGCCACTTTTGCTCCGGTGTGAGTTATTTAAAAACATCTTAAAGAACGAATAAGTGTACTATGAAGCAGTAGTCGAAATGCCTAACTCCTTAAGCGGATGTCTACAAGATTGTTTGGTGGGGGCCAGTCAGGATGCTTGCAGAAACTTTTTGAGCAATGAAAACTTTTTTCTTAAAGATCAGTGATCCCATGAGAATGTTGAATGAAAATACGAAAAAAGCATGTTAACCTACTGATTTGTCTTTCCCCGAAAATTGCAATTATTCGAAGTGAAAATGTGACATTACTCAGGTATTTTAGTAGCTCCATATTTTCACCAATATCAGCATCTATTGCCTTGAATTTCCCACCGTAGTCATAATTTTTTCACTATGCGTTATATTTGTCATTGGAGTAGTACCGCTAGACGTACAGAACCGAAAATGTAGTGTCTTTTTGAAACTGAAAGTGAGGCCATTTCCAGTTCACTACTCAATTATACATTATTAGTATCCTTCTGTTGCTGTCTGTAGGTTTGGATTGATATCAATACTGCTGTCATTTGCAAAAGTAATTACACTTTTTGAATATTAGATGCAAAGTCCTTTACACATATACCTGTAAGTAGCAGTACTGTACACACAATCTAGCTTTGTGGAACCCCGTAAGTGATATGACTCCTTCTTAGACAAAATAATCTATCCGCTTCACCATTGGTGGAATTATTAAGCCCAACTTAGTCCACTCTTCTGGTTACACTTAACTATATCCATTGTTTGGCTGCACAATCATTTCCGTAACAATCTCAGTTTGTCTTCGGAAAACCGTGTTTCGTAACTTGTTTTACTGGCACTGTCATCAGTAACATCACCATTCTAATCGTCCAGTGTCTTTGCACTGGTGTACCTTACATACGATCTGAATCTCTTTGGATTTTCTGCCAGATTTCGAGACAGAGTTTCGTTGTGAAAGCACACACTGAAGGTCGCGCTATTTTTCGGTATTCTGTAAAGCTTTGCCTGTCTTGGGGGTTTTGCTTTCTTTTAAATTTGTCATGCGTTTTCCGTTGCTTCCGCAACAGTGTTTTGACCTGTTTTGTGTACCATTGGGGGATCAGTACCATTTTTTAATAATTTATTTTGTATATCTCTCTCAAAAGCCGTCGATACTGTTTCTTTGAACTTAAACCACATCTGGTCTACGTTTACATATTCAAATTGGAAGGAGTGGACACTGTCTTAGGAAAGCATCAAGCGAATTTTTATCTGCTTTTTTAAATAGATGGATTTTGCGTTTATTTTTGGTGTGTTGTATTCAGCCTAACTGCAACAACCTTGTGGTCACAATCCCTATATCCGTCATGATGCTCCTTATTTTCTCAGGATTATTTGTTGCTAACAGGTCAAGTATGCTTTCGCAACTATTTACACTTCAAGCGGGATCTTGGGCTAACTGTTCAAAATAATTTTCTAAGAAAGCAATCAGAAAGGTTTCGGACGACGTTTTATGCCTGCCGACGACTTTAAACACGCATTTTCGCCAATATATCGAGGGTAGATTCAAGTCACCACTAAATGTAACTGTATGGGTGAGGTACCTATTTGAAATGAGATGCAAGTTTTCTTTGAACTGTTCAGCAACTCTGTCATCCGAGTCTGGGAGTTGGCAAAAGGAACCAGTTATTAAATTACTCCGGTTTTCAGTTATTACCTTTAACCGTACCAACGCAAAGCACTTATCTACTTCGATTTCTCTGCAAAATAAACTACATCCGAGAGCAGTAATCACGTCACTACCATCTGTATTTATTATATCCTTTCTGAATACGGTTAGACCCTTTGTAAAAATTCCAGCTGAACTTATTTCCGGCTTTAGCCACCTTTCCGAACCTGTAACGAATTGAGCTTCAGTGCTTTCTGTTACCGATTGGAGCACTGGTTCTTTTCCAATACAGCTACAATACCCGTTGTTTCTATGTCTGATTTCCCTTGTTTGCCCTACACCGTTCTTGACTATCGCCCTTTCTGTATTTTCTCGAGACCTTCTAACCTAAAAAAACGCCCTCTAAAAACAGAATCCTTGTGGGATCGCTTTGTTGTTTGTTTGTGTCCGGTCGACTGCTAAGAAACATTTTTCTCAAGAACGGGTGGATATATCAAGTTCGAATTTATGTCACAAATTCAGATCTATGATCTCTTGAAAGTTCCACTTTCTAAGTCACTTCAATCAAAATTCACGGTTATTTATATCACATAGTTTGATACTCGAAACTCACTCATTAAAACCCATAGGGTGTTACCAGTGACTCAGAATAATGAAACTTAGCCATAAGCAAGGTTTCATAGTGCAAGTAACGGAAAAAACGAAAATTTCTAATTGGTAATTATACAACACAAAAATATTTTTTAGTCATTTTTGTCCGTCTGTCGATTTGTCTGTCCGCCTGCTAAGACTTTTTTTTCTGTGGAACAGCTTGGAGTATGAAGTTCAAATTTACGTCACATACTAGGGTCTATGGTCACTTGGTGGAGTAAATATGGTAAGCTTCTAAGAGAATGAACCAAAAGATACGGCCATTATGTCACATACCGTGATACTCCAAAAACTCACTCATCAAAATGTATTGGGTGCTTCCCGTTGACATAGTCATGAAATTTAGCGAGAAGCAAGATTTCCTTGTACAAGAAAAGGAAAAAAATCCGAAATTGCTAATTTGTGATTATATCAAACGAAAAAATATTTTGTCATTTTTGTCTGTGTGTGTGTCCGTCTTTTAAGACCCTTTTATCACTGGAATAGATTGGCATATCGACTTGAAATTTATGTCACATACTAAACTGTATGATCCCTTGGAGATCTAAAACATTTAAGCTTCTAAGTCAATGCAATTCATACTCTCAAACTCACTCATCAAAATCTATTGGGTACTCCCCATTGAAATTGAATTATGAAATACGGCTTGGAGCAACGTTTCCCAGTACAAGTGAAGTAAAAAATCTGAAACTTATTAAATTTTAACTATATGACATAAAATATCTTTCACCTTTTGAACATACATCGAATGTATCATCCGTCAAAAGCGTAATAGACGAATATTACTGCATTCAAAATAAAATGAAAGTTGTAGTCATGTTTTTGTAAGTTAATAAAAATTGTTTTATTAAATGTTCCCTCTCTACGTGTATAAACTGAGGTCCCCCACTCGCTTCTTTTTATACGTCCGAGCTAGTGTGAGGAATTACTGTAGAGATTTTGATACGGTCCTAGAATTCCCGGGACCAACATCACGTACGGAACCCTCAGTGCGCGAGACTACACGCACTTGGCCAGTTTTCTCACTATCGCCTCTGATGTGGAACACTACTCTAACAGTACCACTTTTCTTGCGTTTCACGCTCTACCCATACAGATGCTGTGCCACTTCGTTCTTTGTTAGTCAGACTTGGTTGACACACTAGAAGCCTCTGCACCACCTAACCGCAATATGATATGATGGTGTACTGTGGGCGTATAGTGCTACCAAGTGAGCACGGACTGGTGTACCGTTGTTCCCCTTCAAATGTGGAAAACAAATAGCGGCAATTTATTCGAGTTCACCAACGGGCTGTTCCATTCTGTTTTGGCTTCCGCAGTGTTGTGGCACTCTTTCAGTCTGTGACAGCGCTGCTGCATATACCTGCAAACAAACAAAATATTTTTCAAACAATTTACGTGAATACTGCAATGTGACGTCGCTGCCAACGGCCGATATTTCGACAGGTGACCACCCTGTCATTTTCAAGGCAAAACTGCAGAAGATAAGCGCTATACAACTGAATTTTAAACCCCGGTTTGCAGAGCAATTCCGGAAATATAACACACACACACACACAAATAAAACACTGGCGCCATCACACTACCAATGATTAAAGTCGCCAGAAGTTATCGATAATGGAAATTACTGCTCGATCCATGATGGAGATTTTTACTTAAATTCTGCGTGGAATCCTGCTCTCACCCTTGTTTAAAAACAAAGGGACAGAGTTAATGCCACCTCACATGTTGTTTAGCGATTTCCTATACCGATAACTTCTGGCGTCGGTCATCTTTGTTTGTGTGCTGACGCTCGCTATACAGGGTGGTCCATTGATCGTGACCGGGCCAAATATGTAACGAAATAAGCGTCAAACGAAAAAACTACGAAGAACGATACTTGTCTAGCTTGAAGGGGGAAACCACATGGCACTAAGGTTGGCGCTAATGGCGCTGCCATAGGTCAAACGGATATCAAATGCGTTTTTTTTTTTAAATCGGAACACCCATTTTTTATTACATATTCGTGTAGTACGTAAAGAAATAAGAATGTTTTAGTTGGACCACTTTTTTCGCTATGTGATAGATGGCGCTGTAATAGTCACAAACATATGGCTCACAGTTTTAGACGAACAGTTGGTAACAGGTAGGTTTTTTAAATTAAAATACAGGACATAGGTACGTTTGAACATTTTATTTCGGTTGTTCCTATGTGATACATGTACCTTTGTAAACGTATCATTCCTGATAACGCATGCTGTTACAGTGTGATTACCTGTAAATATTACATTAATGCAATAAATGCTCAAAATGATGTCCGTCAACCTCAATGCATTTGGCAATACGTGTGACGACATTCCTCTCAACAGCGAGTAGTTAGCCTTCCGTAATGTTCGCATATGCACTGACAATGCGCTGACGCATGTTGTCAGGCGTTGTCGGTGGATCACGATAGCAAATATCCTTCAACTTTCCCCACAGAAAGAAATCCGGGGACGTCAGATCTGGTGAACGTACGGGCCATGGTATGGTGCTTCGACGACCAATCCACCTGTCATGAAATATGCTACTCAATACCGCTTCAACCGCACGCGATCTATGCGCCGGACATCCACCATGTTGGAAGAAAATCGCCGTTCTGTCATGCAGTGAAACATCTTGTAGTAACATCGGGGGAACATTACGTAGGAAGTCAGCATACATTGCACCATTTAGATTGCCATCGATAAAATGGGGGCCAATTATCCTTCCACCCATAATGCCGTAACATACATTAACCCGCCAAGGTCGCTGATGTTCCACTTGTCGCAGCCATCGTGGATTTTTCGTTGCCTAGTAGTGCATATTATGCCGATTTACGCTACGGCTGTTGGTGAATGACGCTTCGTCGCTAAATAGAACGCGTGCAAAAAATCTGTGATCGTCCCGTAATTTCTCTTATGCCCAGTGGCAGAACTGCACACGACGTTCAAAGTCGTCGCCGTGCAATTCCTGGTGAATAGAAATATGGTACGGCTGCAATCGATGTTGATGTAGCATTCCCAACACCGACGTTTTTGAGATTCCCGATCTCGCGCAATTTGTCTGCTAGTGATGTGTGGATTAGCGGCGACAGTAGCTAAAACACCTACTTGATCATCATCATTTGTTACAGGTCGTGGTTGACGTTCCACATGTGGCTGAACACTTCCTGTTTCCTTTAATAACGTAACTATCCGGCGAACGGTCCGGAAACTTGGATGATGTCGTCCGGGATACCGAGCAGCATACATAGCACAAGCCCGTTGGGCATTTTGATCACAATAGCCTTACATCAAAACGAAATCGACCTTTTCCGCAATCGGTAAACGGTCCACTTTAACATGGGAAATGTATCACGAAGCAAATACAGTCCGAACTGGCGGAATATTACGAATGACCACGTACTTATACTATTACAGTGCCATCTGTCACAAAGTGAAAAAAGTGGTTCAACTAAAACATTCATATTGCTTTACGTACTACACGTATATGTAATAAAAAAATGGGTGTTCCTATTTTTAAAAAAACGCAGTTGATATTCGTTTGAACTTTGACAGCAGCGCCATCTAGCGCGCCAACCATAGCGCCATCTGGTTTCCCCCTTCAAGCTAGAGGAATTTCGTTCTTTGTAGTTTTTTCGTTTGATGCTTATTTCGTGAGATATTTGGCCCGGTCACTATCAATGGACCAATATATGGTTCAAATGGCTTTGAGCACTATGGGACTTAACATGTGAGGTCATCAGTCCCCTAGAACTTAGAACTACTTAAACCTAACTAACCTAAGGACATCACGCACATCCATGCCCGACGCAGGATTCGAACCTGCGACCGTAGCAGTAGCGCGGTTCCGGACTGAAGCGCCTAGAACCGCTCGGCCACCGCGGCCGACCGGTAAGTATAGCTATGTTGAAATTTAAATCACGTGTTCTATCTTAAGTCTCCGATGCTGACTTGGTTCCAATGAGTTCAAAGAATAATAATTCCCTATGACTTGTAGGAACACAGATCCAACGCGATCTGGCCGATGTTAAGCCCGGCTTGCATCTGTTATGACGCCTAAAGCGCCCCTTCCAGTTCGGCGCACCAACTGGCGGCTTGTGTCGCTTGGGGCTAAAACCGACGCTCACACTACTTCAACCAACGTCAGACAATCTTCCGTAGTGTCTCGAGACCAGCGTCAGACACTCGATTCCAGGAATGACGGACTGAAAACGTAGGTTGGAAATCATTGTCACATAAAGTTATCCCTATACTGCCTACTTGGGTGTGTGCTCAACCATACACAAGTTATTTACTATGTCCTGTGTGTTCCGATGTTGTGACGTCAACTGTTGGTCGACATCAGTCATCTTCTATCACTGAGGCGTGCTCAAGGAATTATGTCGCCTTACAGTGGTGCTACAATATCTTCTGTACTACATTAGGAAAAAATTGTGGAAACCTAGTTGCTGTTGGACAATGCTCAGAAGAAATAGTTACTGAGAATACAGTTGTACAATTACGGCGAGAGTCGATCTGCAATCTGTTTCCTTTTGAGAAACATTAGAATTACATTTTGTCTTGCAGGGACTTATTTTATCGAAGTTGTTTGAAACATCACTGCGTACGAAAGATTCATGGTCGTGACATCGTTTATGAGCTTCAAAAGAAACGGTAATGATACAGTTGTCTTTACAACAAAGGAGCTAAGAGGAGTGCAAGAAGATTGTTTCGCTGAAGGAGTGCTATTCCCGTATCTCAGATAAATGACCGCAACGCTCAGACCAGGCGAATGTCTCGCGAGTCGTGAGGTATTTGTCAGTGTCATCGCGAAAACAAACGCAGAACTCGTGGCCGGCAGACAAATTACCGCCTGCCATCCAGATCTACGGTCTACACGATCCAACGGTTCTGTTGCTGGGAGGTTGATGAACACTTACATTTCGTCAAGGGAATGAGGGAATGAACGAGCCTTTCTAAAGGAAAACCTTCACAGAACTGATTCATTTCTCGTGACGGGCACTTTGGACTGCGGAAGAGGAAATCAAAAATAGAGATACGGTGAACAGCAGTTAATAATAACTGCTGCTGTATGAACAGATTCAGAGCGTGGTTTAATGAAATTACGTAATACACTGACTCGACAGCTGCCCTGTATTCTTGGATGACTGTATTTTTTGTTTGTTTGTTTGTTTTACTGCTTATTTATCGTGTCAGATGGCGAGGAAGTGAAACACGGTTATAAGAGTCTTAACAAAGAACAGAATCTAATGCCTACAAAATCTTTGACAAATGAAGACCACATTGTGGCAATATGGGCACTGGTTGCAGACAGTTTGAAGTCTTCTGACGAGATTAGACTCCAGAGGAAAACTGTATCTCTACAGTACTGTTCCTCTTCTTGTGCCAGCAGAACGGATTCAGTTTAGTAACCATCCGTGGCAAAGTCTTCCGTGTGACCATCAGAAAGTACTCCTTACGGTATTATTCACTTCTCATATGCTGTCGTGTACGTTGTTGTGATGCTTTGAGTCCGGAGTTGTTTTAATTGATGTTCTCGCCGCTTTCATTCGTGAACGTGCTTGCTCTTATTGAAACTGAAAGCTATCCTTAGGGGACGACCTCGAGGACTGCTACAGTTACAACTCTTGGCTGTCCGTTGGAGGCGCTAAATAATCAACCTACCTTTTAAACCAACGAAATCCCCTCACAATTATTGGCATAAGACGTTGAAATGTCCAATTTTTACTCAGAACTGACGATATATAAAGAACGTGTGTATCTTCTGATCTAAGCAATATTATTTAAGGTTTTGTCAATACCATTGTCATTACAGTTGGAGCATTTGCTCAGGAGTCAAAAGATTGACGACAAAGTAGCCCAAAAGAGTCTGATAAATTGCGTCGTGCACTATGCCGTATTCGAGAGGCGTGGAATTCAACACGACGTACCTTTCAATATGTGGTGAAGGATGCTTCTGGTACCAAAACACTCACCGGTCATTCTTGTTCAATTCGATAATGATGCGCTAAAAGAACCACAGAAGATATGCCTTTGCACAAGCACGAATTTCTTCATTTTATACTCATGGTCCTTTACAGAAATGATAACCCTTCTTGGACTATACGTCCTCACAGATTTGAACGATAAAAACTCCATGATGCACTATACCTGTTTTCCAGGGTCACCAATTGGATCCGGGTGAACGTCTGAGTATCGCTCTTGCGCTTGCCGAAGGAACACATGACGAACTGTGCGGCTTTTCTTTGGATACACACTGTCTCATACGTTAATTCGACCTCATGAAGGACCCAGGCTGGTCATAAGTAATTGAGATCAGTAGAAAAGTATTTTGTAAGACCTTTCTTTCATGAATAAATTACATTTCCGTGGGATTCCTCCAATGAATCTGCTCTTCGTGCAGTTAGTCTAGTTTGCTCGTTCCACTTTACGCCGCTCCGGAGTGATATTCAACGGCTGCTAACATTTACAACGATGTATCACGACTTTCATAACCAAACGCTAACGAGTCTTTCTTTCATAACCAAACAGTAGTGTGTCTTTCATCGTATTTATGTTCAATGTGTCATTTTCTCTGTTGAAGATGAACGGCCATTCCCAGCGCCACTCATCAATCTTTTGCAAGTCTTCTCGCAAAACGCTACCGCTTTCTGCCCTTGCAAATTCCCATGTACAACAGCCCTGTCCGCAAATAGCCTCATCGAGTTTCGGACATTATCTATTTGACGTTTTATGTGCACTGTGAACAACAACGGCGCAGTAAAAACCGGCTTACGATGTTGCTACGCTAGTATTAGTCTTAGTCGTAGAAAAGGGGAATTTTGTTAAAAATTCAGTAAAGGTGCAGTTGGGCAATGAAGTCTGGGGCCGCTGGCAGTGTGTGGTAATATTCGGCAGCCATTAGGGCAGTCAGAGTAAACATGGCGCGGGGCTGGAGCGGCGTATTGCACATACGATTGTTTGGAATGGAGCAACAGCAAGGGCAGGGAATTGCAGCGTTGCTTTAAGTTATTGCAATGTATGAGGCGAGGCAGTAGGCCAGAGCTGGGAATGGCGATTTATAAGTGGCTGACATATGGGAATTTATCCCTGCCATAGTTTCTGTCTCTCTCTGACACTACGCCAGAAGCGAGGGGAAAACCAGTATAAATAGTCAGGCACTTTTAGCTTGAGAGGTGTGTCAAGTCAGTTGAGAGTCAGGTCGGACCTGTGCTGGTCTACGCTTATAGGGGCCAGCGATGTTGTAAATATTCTGTGTACTTTGTTTCTATGTAGTTGTACTGGCTGTATTCTGCCCCCGGGGACACAACACCAGTGCAGGACGGAACGGCAGCCGGGTATTCGGAGATTGCACGGTCTGCCTGAAGGAGGGCAGTGACAGCGGTGTGCAGCGGGTCCAGGACGGGCCACGTTCGCTTCCCACCTGGCGTACCGAAGTCCGGGCGAGGCGTACGCTGCGGGAGGCGCAGCAGCGCTGGAGCAGCAGCGGAGACGGCGGCGGGTGTTCCAACCAGCAAGCACCACTAGGGGCAAACTGCGGCACCACATCCAGAAGGGCGTGGGCTCGAGTCTGATCCTGTCCTGGGCCACGGGCGTCCAGTACAACCACCTTCGTCCCATGGTCGGACAGAGCAGGCCAAACTAGGCGGAGGGCGACAGGGACCAGGGACTGCAACAGTCTCCGGAATCGCGGGCAGCTATGCAGCGCCAACTGGAGTCCCAGGTTCGACCACTGACACCCCGCAACAATCTCACGAAGATGCAGATTTTCGAGTTCTGTAAATGCGAATATTTTGAACCGAATTACAAAGGTCATTGGCATATCGATAAAATTGTAGTTTATTCGTTAACGGATACACATAAGTGCAGCGTATGCATTCCGGTAGTCAAGCAAGACTTTCGGTATAATTGGTCACTCGCAATCTGTCAACAACTGTTTGAAAATGGGGTGGAGGACGTTTTGCCTCCATCTTGCCCTTTGGATTGGAAACAGCCCTTCCAAGGTGGACTTGTCGTTGATAAAAGACCTCAGAACTTCGAGAGCAACCAGGAAAATTACGCTGCCCACATTAATGTGATCGCCTGCCAAAAGCCTGTATAACCACCTTTCGCAGCACGGGCCGCTGCGATACATGCAGGAAAAGAGTCAGTGAAGTTCTGGAAGGTAGCGACAGCGATGTGGAGCCGTGACGACTACAGTTTCGTCGCCAACTGCGCTAGGTTTCTCGACTGAGGACCCGTGGCGCGAAGAGCCCGATTGAAATGGTCGTCCAGTTCTAGATTGGACTTCAATCCGGAGAGTATAGAGGCCAGGGATTTACGAAAAACTCATCCTGGTGCTCTCTGAACAACGCACGTAGATTGCGAGCTGTGTGTCACTTAGCATTCTCCTACTGGTAAACGACATCGTGCTGCAGAAAAACGAACTGCATGTAGCGGTAGATATGGTCTCGAAGGGTAGTCGCGTAATTGTGTTGAGCCATTGTGCCTTCCAGAATGACACCATCACCAGGGAAATGCCCTATGACCCGGACACATTCAATGATTTTTACTGGGTGTTTGCTTTGAGACGTTTCAGGCCGTATACGCCAATGGCCATTTGCCCTACGCAGCATAACACGTGATTCATATAAAAAAAAAACCTATTGCCATTCAGTGGACGTCAAGTTGCGGTATTGGCGTACAAATTCCAGCCTTCGTCTCCGATGAACAGCTGTCACTTCATTTGGGCGGTCAGCTGCTGAACAGTTGCACCTCTATTCGCCCGTACACATCATCCCAGCAGTTGTTCCCCTCTGTCATCTATGGCCCGTGGAGCATCGCAGTTGCTTCAGCGCCGGTTTTGGATAGTGCCATTTTGCGATGCAGGGTATACTTTAACTATGGCGAACAGTTTACAATATTAACGGTTTCAGAAATCGTTCCACCACTGTTCCGAAAGCCAATGATCGTTCCCGTTTGTAAGTCAGATAAACAGCTCCATTTCTGAGTTACTACAACGCCTACACTATTTTCGCACCCACCCTTCCCCCGCGACATGTTTTGTATACCCTCCATTGCTAGTACTGCCACCTGGCGTCCATCAGTGGTTATTGCACGCTGACGTCGAGCATAGGCAGTGGTCACAGTGAGGTGACTGGACTGTTTACTATATTACAAACACGGAAAGGTCACCTTCAGAAAACGTGGTGTGTAAATGAATAGTAAATAAGAAATATAATGATTATTGTCAAAAGATTTGGATTACGTCCTACGTTTAGATATGTGGTAGAGAAGTACCAACGTGGAGATGATCACTAAAAATTTGGAAAACAATGAAATAATTTCTGTTCACGATCCACAGTAAGGAATGTAAGAATTTTAAATATGGTAGGGAAATTAGTAAATCTGAGAAAGAACTTTTCTGAGGCTGAAACTTACAAAAGACGAGAGGGTAAGACCATAAATCTGTTATTTTTGATACAAATGAGTCGTTCAGTTTCGAGACTTTCCACGCCTCAATCAGTAACTGTGTAGGTGACACAAAAAACTTATTATATCCCAGAGAATTGGATACACTTTTAACACACAGTTTAAAAACTCTGTGGCCCAGATTCGAGGGTAGGGCGACAAGTGGTCCCCTGTTGCCTCTCCCTCTTCCCTTGTGGGCACCTATGGGCCAAAACTTGATATTGTACAATCAGTGAAGAGAAATAAAAATGAGGGAAAGGCAACTCGTCTAATGATTACGTGGTAACATCATCAACGTCACAATATGGTATAACATGAGTAGGAATATTAATAGGAAGATAATGCGAAGATTGAATTCAGCTATAGGTATCCTCTCATCAGAACTAAAATCAAACCAAAGACAATAACTACATTTCAGGCAAACAATATGTCCTCCTAACCAGTAGAAATTATAAAAATGATGGGGAACTGGAACACTACAAAAAGCCGAGTTACAGAAGAATACGGGCGCAGCAGTAAGAATGGGAAAGGTAAAAAAATCCACCAGTTTAGCAATAATTTTCTGATAGTAGTAGCAAATAGATAAAAATTACAAGAGAATATCTCTTGCTAAGCGAAATTCGTAGAGACAGAAGAAGATCCTAGCTGGATTACTACATGGGGAGGCAGAGGTTTCCGAAAGTAGGTAGCAAACTGTTAGACGGAACCGGGAGCAAGCCATAATTTAGTCGTGAAGGAGAATAGGTTGAAGTCTAACAGGAATGTCAAGAAAATTCAACTGACAAGACATACTATAGTACTGAGGACTGATCACGTGCATTTGAAATTCTATGAAGCTTAGACACTGCAATAGTAAGTACCACAGGAGGTAGTTTAGTGAAAGAGGAACAGACATCTCTAAAATATGTCATCATTGTTATTACACGGCAATATATGGGTGTAAGAAATATAGCACCGAAGAAACTTCGAGTGACAGAAAAAATCAATTTAACGACGAAAGAGAACAGTAAAAATATTAAGAAAAGAACTGATACAACAGTATAATTCACTTATAAATGAGATGTACAGAAATCTGCAGGGAAATGTGAAGAAATAGAAAATAAATTTGTTGCCGTAAGGACAGATTTAGCATACAAAACAGTCAAAAAAGCTTTCGTAAACCCTAAAAGTAATGGATACAACTTCTAGGTTACAAAATCAATCCACTGTGAGAGCAGAGGAGACAGTGAATACCGATGAGCAGTGTGATGTGGAGGGAGAGACATAGTGGCAAGGTGGGCCCCCGCCCAGTGCAGCGCAGATGTGCTGCCAAACAGGCGGTACAGAAAAAGAGTTCTCCTACCCTATGCGTTCCAATCTTGTGCCTACGAGGAGAGGCCTACTCTTGACAGACGATTGTAAAAGCACACTTTTTTCACAGTGTCATTTCTACAGTGACATTTCGTCCAAGTAGCGTTACCTCTGCTTACAAACAGATTAGTATCACTAACGTGATTTATATGGCAACAGCGCACTTAATTCAGACGTTTATCACCTATGTGGCTCGCTCGTGTTTAACACTGCAGTCTTCCTGCTATTTCGCTATGATATTGTAGAATCTCGAAGATAGGAGACTAGGTGTTGAACAAATAACCCAATATGACCAAATGCTTCCGATTTTTGTCGATTCTTACAGGCTGAATATTACAGTGAAACTATTTGAGCTACACTGTGAGCCGTGGTAAAAATTGCTGTTTTGAAGAGCGCGCTGCAGCGCGTAGTGTGAAGCAGTCGCCCTCTGTTGCTGGCGTTGGCGCCGCTGTGGCAATCGCAGCTTTGGTGTCTCCCTCTGGTGGGAAAGGGGAAAGGTAGCCTGTTCACGTGCATTTAAGGGGCGCTATGAGCTCGCCAGTCAGTCAATCGGAGTCAGTCTGAGAGTAAGTGCAGTGAGTCGACAGTCTCAGTCGGAAGCCAGACACTCACATGTTAGTCAGTCGGCTGAAAGTCTCAGTCGTTGTTGGGTGGTGTGAGCCGGCTCGTCGTTACTCCGCTGTTGCACGAGTTGGCAGTCAGCAGCAGGCAGGTCCGCACGGTGCAAGTACACGCCGGGACCGTGGTCGACGCAGACGGAAGGCCGTTGGTCGATCGGTCGGCTGGTCGTCGGATGGCAACATGTGGCCTGCTGAGCACCGACACCAGTATCAGTCTGGAAGAGTTGGCAGACAGCAACAGTCGGGTCCGTAAGTATTCGCCGGGACCGCTGTCGGCGAAAGCGCGCTGCCGTTGGTCGTTTGCTCGGCAGGTCGTCTTAGTCGACGAAGTCTTGGATCCTCAGGATGAACACCATTTTCCGGGTCGGGATGTGGTTGGACCTTGTTGGTTCGTTGGAACAGAGCAGCGACGTAGTCTCCACAGCGCGAAGCCAGGCCGGGGCTTTTGACGGCGGACACGCGCTGTTGCATTTGGAGGCGCTAGCTGCGAGAGCGACTTTTCGCTTTCCTCCGAAGCAGGATCCTCAAGTTGAGTAATTTGTTACTCCTTTTTAAATCTGAACTGTTACGAATTGTTCGTTATATGTGGATTGTTCTTTCCTCAGCCGTTCACGCGTGTGATAACAAGTGGTGTGTGTTGTTGTCTAGAACACGCAGCCTTATCGGTAGTGATTTGACAGTTTTGACTTGTGTTTTCTGTATTCTTTTAAACTTGTCTTGAGTGGTGTTTGATGCCTTGATCTTGGTGAGGCCGACTTAGAAGGTGTAGGTATCTTGGTTTACTCGACATCGGCCGGTATTCTCTGTTGTTTGTGCAGTTGGATCTGACGGTTGGAAATGGTCAGATTGTCGGTCGGAGAGCTAGTATGTCTGTCTTTCGGAGCTGCCTCTGTATTGTTTGTCGGATTCGGCGTGTTAACGAATTGATTGCTTGGAGTATGACGGCCTAATTCCTGAAAAATGTTTTAATCTTGCCTATCATCTTGAGAGGCGGTATCTGTGTACTGTAGAGCATGTTAACTTGTTTGGCTAACCTTATATAATTTTATATAAGACTGCATTAAATGGGTTTTTATTTTAAAAAGTTATTTTAGCATATAAAGTTGCCACCCTTTCGCCGTAAGACTTTTCTTAGAAGTTGAAACCAAGTTGCACCTTTGGTGGCAAAGTTAATTTTTTTTTTAATTTTAGTGTTTTGTACCATTTCCATCCCTCCTACGGGGTGCATAGTTTGTGTGCTTATGTGAGTTGTTAAAACTCTTAGTTTAAAGTAATCTGGTGTGTTGCAGATTTGCA
The DNA here is from genome assembly GCF_023898315.1 of Schistocerca nitens. NCBI lineage: Eukaryota > Metazoa > Arthropoda > Insecta > Orthoptera > Acrididae > Schistocerca > Schistocerca nitens. The sequence goes on along the minus strand of NC_064615.1, from coordinate 437,301,281 downwards.
CCAGTGTAGTCTTTCAGAGGCTGTTGTGAGCGGTCGTAACTACGGCCGTGACAAAAGGGAGCGGCAAGGTTTTCTGCCAGAAAGCTCATACAGTCAAAACTTATTTCTTTCTGCCTCTGAATAAACTGTAACTTTGCTATTTTGAGGGTGCTTTCTGATTATAATTTTAAATCTGTTTCTTTTAAAAAATGCTTTAGGCACTATTAAAGTGAATAAAATTCCCATTTGTTAAAAGGAATTTGGTTATGATTTCATCAGTTACTCCCTGGCAACTACTTTCACGCTCACATAGTGTGATTAAATGTGTTAATGTTCTTGATGAATCGCTAGTAAATAAAATAAATTTTTAAGAATATTCTTTGAAAAGATAAATCACGGTTCACACTTATTCCATTTATTTGATAGAATAATAACCGGCCGTTGTGGCCGAGCGTTTCTAGGCGCTTCAGTCCGGAACAGCGCTGCTGCTAAAGTCGCAGGTTCGAATCCTGCCTCGGCCGTGGATGTGTGAAATATCCTTTGGTTAGTTAGGTTTAAGTAGTTCTAAGTCTAGGGGACAGATTACCTCAAATGTTAAGACCCATAGTTCTCAGAGCCATTTGAACCATTTCATCCAAACCGAAAAGTTAGGAGCGGCATTGTAAAGAAGTCAGACTAAATTGTTGCACTCGGTATTATTATTACGGATAGAGACTATCCAGGTAATACTATCAGATATGCGCCCTTACATTGTCCTGAATGAATTAACCGTAGGCCTTCCTACTGGTTGCTAGTTCCTAGAAGTATAACGGGGTTATATGGTGGAAACAGGTTGTGAAATCTGCTGTGAGGTGTGTTGCCGCAGCTTTCGTAATCACTTTACAATATTTGGCCCACTGAATACCAGTCTGTTGCGACAAACTGCCAGTTACCTATAGTAATATAGTTGTATTGATATTCTCTTACACTCTTATTTATAATTCCTGCACTGGCAGTCATTTGTACACACTACCACATTGTGTACGGAACCTGGTACACTCGAAAGAATTTAAATCTTAGGGCTGACATGCTCAGTTCGAGGTGATCGACTGGGAATTCGGGAGCACGGACGATTCTCCGCTGCAGACAGACTTACGCTGACGAATGAGGACCAGGATTCAGATGGTATCCGTATATGAAATGACTTTGTACTAGTCCCTTACAATACTGATGGATATGTTGGAACATCTGCTAACCCGCCCTTCTAATGCGCCCCATGGGTGCCTATTAGCTAACTCAGAGAACTGTGTAAGATAGGATCCAATGTATTATTCAGGAATGTCAAGTTCCTAGCCGGTAATACTTACGGCGGATCGTAGGAGAAATACAGAGGTGGATACTTTAGATTTAGAGGAGTAATCCGTGTTGCTACTGCCAGTAGCTGAAAAGTCGGTTCGGAGATGACGCACTTCGTGTCCCTCAGCAGCATCCGAAAGTCCCATAATACACACTTCTGTGCCGTTTGCACGTCACTGCTCGTGCCACGCGATGGTTATTATAGCTAGGTCATATAATGAGTATACCAAATGAGGCCCTGCATTACGAAAGTAAAGACGTGTTGCAAGGATGTTCCATGGGCACCATTCCACCCCTCTCCCCCACAACGGGACAATTCTGTCCGGCATGTCCCGTGACAGTTTAGATCAGCATGAAAGTGCATACTACAAGACATTGCCACAACTCCATCCTTTCGTATGTTAATGATCAAGATTTGCTTCCTTCATGCGCTACGCTAAAATGAATGCAGGAAAAAATTACTGCAGATCAAGCACATTCAACAGCCATTATGTCTTCAATGCTACGTCTAAACCCGTAATCTGAAATTACTCGCAACTACACTTTAAAAAAATAAATAACTAAATGAAATCAAAAATCTCTGATAACAAAACAAAACATACCAAATTACTAGACTGACAAGATAAACAAACAACCCATACTATAACCGCCAGTTAACTATCAACATAGCCAAAGAATGAAACTCCTCCACACACATGTAAATTAATACCCCAATCAAAATGCACAATCAAAAAACTCTTTCATCATTCGTAGTTCGTATATTTCAAATATACACATTCTCTAAGACTATGGTATACTCTGACGTAAAGTATTTGTAAATTTAAATTAAAACAAAGCCCTTCATCAAAGAATGCACCTGATAAAAACCCCAAAAATTCATAATACAGTAACTACTTTAAATATGTACAGGAACAGTCCCGACTGAAAAACACATTTATTTTGATGCTGACAGGTTTCGGTCAGTTTTTTACCATCATCAGACCCTCATACCAAAATCGTAGGCGATGGGCAGTGACATGAGCGGGTGTGGTAGCTCCACGAACGCAACTGTTCTACACCCGCTCCAGTCACCGCTCCCCTACCATCTAGGTATGAGGCCCCGACGATGGTATAAAACTGACCGAAACCGGATATCATATCATCAAAATAAACGTTTCTGCAGTCGAGACTGTTAGTGTCCATTTTTAAAGTGCCTTTTGCCAGACCACAGTGATGCACGAAAAATGTTCTCAATAGTTACTCATAATACAACATCCCTTTTACTTCATCCTAACACTAGGTCTTGAAACGTACAGGACCGCGCACGTAGATTGTGAAGAGCTCAACTTCTGCGTTGCCTTCGCCTCCTTGCCTCCTCCCCCAACCTTCCCAATTTTGGGATTGGTGTTGGTAACTCTCTCAAGGAGTCTGTAGCGCCTCAAAATGGACTGGTACGTCCAAGTTTGATGACCTCAGTGGAATGTCGTAGCTTTATATTCACTGGTGAGTTCATTTCAATTTCTTGATACGGTCGCTGATAACGAGTGAAGAATTCCTTTGTAGGATTCCCCTTCGGTGTGTAGGGAATCGTAAACATCAGGTAATTTCGCATCAACGATTTCAGGTAATTTGGCATTCTAATGTCGCTTCTGTTCCCTATGTTCGAGTGGCTTGGTACTGGCCTTCTATGCTTCAATAAGTGCCGTAAACTTCTTACGATATTTCGTATCGATTCGCCATTCTTCCCTACATTAAGCTTGGCTCTCTCAAATGATTAGGGTATTTTCAGGCCGTATATTAATCATATGGTATGAAATCACTACTTTCGTTAACCTTAAAATTACACGCAGTGACAAATTTGGTAACAGGGTATGCAAGTCATTACGATGGCTATTTACATAATGCTTAAGAAATGATGCATTTTCCAATGAAATCGCTCTGTTCTCCAATAGCCTGTGGATACGATGTATTAATCTTTAACTTCCGAATTTGTAAGAAATGACAAAACTGTTTAGCAATTACGACTTATAAAATGGCTGTGAGCACTATGGGACTTAACATCTGAGGTCATCAGTCCCCTAGAACTTAGAACTTCTTAAACCTAACTAACCTAAGGACATCACACACATCCATGCCCGAAGGAGGATTCGAACCTGCGACCCTAGCGGTCGCGCGGTTCCAGACTGAAGCGCCTAGAACCACTCGACCATACCAGCCGGCTTACGACTTACAATTAGTGTCTTGATACATATTTAATCTCTCTGAAACACACGGTTTCAACAACAAATACACTGCTGGCCACCGTAAATGCAACACCCTGAAGGAAGCATCCGAATCAAGTGAAATGTACACCATGGGTTTGCAGCGATGTGATATGCAACTGATTAGAATTTCAGCGCAGACGCACATCACGCGCGCCTGTGGCGCCAACTCATAGCGCCATTTAAGGCTTGGCGATTTCGACGAGTGTACGTTCGGCACGTGTGTTTACCTCGTGGTTGTTTCACAAGACGATCAGTTATGCCTCGTACACAACAGCGAACATCGTTTGATCAAGTATCCGAGTTCGACAGAGGAAGGATAGTGGCTTACCGAGATTGTGGATTATCATACAGAGAAATCGCTAGTCGTGTTGGACGAAACCAAACAACTGTAATGCGGATATGTGACCGTTGGATGCAGGAGCGTACGACGGACCGACGTGGTCGATCGCATTCACCTCGGTGCACCACTGCACGTGCTGATAGGCAAATTGTGCGCATGGCAGTGACGGATCGCTCAGTGACATCCCGAACCATAGCACAGCACATTGCGTCTGTAACGCATCATCCAGTGTCTGCGCGTACCATTCGACGCCGTTTACAGCAGAGTGGTCTGTCCGCAAGACGTCCATTGCTTCGTCTACCATTGACGCAGAACCACAGACGTCTCCGTCGCCAATGGTGTGATGACAGACGGATGTGGACGGCAGAATGGAATGACGTTGTCTTTACTGACGAGGCACGCTTCTCTCTGCAGCACCACGATGGTCGGATTCGAGTGTGGAGACACCGTGGAGAGAGGATTCTGGACAGCTGCATTATGCACCGCCACACTGGTCTTGCACCGGGTATTATGGTATGGGGCGGTATTGGATATTACTCTCGCACGCCTCTAGTACGCATTGCCGGTACTTCAAATAGCCGGCGCTACATATCCGAGGTGCTGGAGCCAGTTGTCCTTCCTTACCTTCAGGGCTCGGCCACAGCCATATTTCAACAGGATAATGCGCGACCACACGTGGCACGCATTGTCCAAAGGTTCTTCGTCTATAACCAGATTGAAGTGCTTCCCTGCCGGCTCGCTCTCCGGATCTTTCGCCGATAGAAAACATGTGGCCCATGGTTGCTCAACGAGTGACCCAGATTACATCCCCAGCTGCCACACCAGATGATCTTTGACAACGTGTGGAAGCTGCTTGGGCTGCTGTACCCCAGGAACACATCCAACGTCTCTTTGACTCAATTCCGAGACATGTGGCAGCGGTGATCTCCAACAATGGCGGCTACTCTGGCTACTGATTCTGGCAGGAACCACATGTCACAAACGTCTGTAAACGTAATCATTTGATACTTGGTCAACATGTTATCTACAAAATAAATTTTGTTGTGCTACCTCTTGTCTTTCTTGGTGTTGCATTTACGGTGGGCAGCAGTGTAGTTCACATGCCCTGAGCCACAGGGTTGGTTTGCTATATTTGGATGGCTACCTTTCTGATGTAACGATAAAAACGGTTAACTTGAAATACATGCAAACAGTAATTCTTGTTTTATGCGCCTTTTTGTAAACGGTGAGTCGCGGGATCGCTGCTTATTATTTCTTTCGTTTCCAGTAATTGTTTTCCGTAGCTAGAACGTTGTAACGTCTTAGAATCGCAGTGTCAGCCTTAGAGCTGCCGTCACCTGTTGCGCAAAGCATTATAAAGCTTCTCACAACAGAGGACCTACACCAGTTTGAAATTTTGAAAAGACTTGTGGCACAGTTAGGAGAAAACACCGTGAGAAAGACTAAAGTGTAGGCATGGCCCGAAAAGTTTGTATGAAGACCAGAAACAGTTAATAACGCAGCTCACCGGCGTCTCACGAAGACCAACATCTCTGACGAGAACATTCGCAGTCAGGCATCTCATTAAAGACGATCGCTAAATATCGGTTGTTGGAACTGCTAGAGAAGTTGGCATAAGCTACAGTAGTACTCACGCGAGAAGTTTACATAAGCTACAGTAGTACTCAGGGGATCATTACTGAAAACGATGGATTTAAGAAAGATTCCTCAAGGAAGTTGCCTCTTCTTCTCACTGCAGAGCAGAAATTTCATCTCCTCGAGGTGTGTAAACGGCTACCAAAACGCTAGAGAACTGAAGGGGAACATTTTTTGTGTCGGATCGTGACCTGTGATGAAACGTGGTGCACCATTACACTTGGGAATCGAAAACAAGCAGCTTGGAATGGCGCAAAAAGGACGAATCTGCACACGTCAGAGCCAAAAACCGTCTCTTCGCGGGCAAGGTTATTGCAACAGTCTTTTTTCTATTTTAAACTAATTCTTCTCATTGAGTTTCTGCAAGTACATCGAACTATAAATGCTGCATAGTTATGCTAACTTTTGGACGAAACAAAATGTGAATATCGACAGGAAAGGCGTGCTTTTCAAATCATGGATTTGATCGTGCTTCATGAAAACCCTACACAGCTGCCCGAATTCAGTATAATTCGGACGTGTTTTGGTCCATACTAGGGTATCCTCCCTACAGCTGGGACTTGTCGCTCTGCGGTTTTCATTGGTTTGGACCACTGAAGGAGGCAGTGGGTGGGCAAAGAGTTGATGACGATGGCGCTGTCAAAGCGTTTGTGCGCATCTGCCCCTGTCACAGCCACGTTCATGTCACAGCCACGTTCATTTTACGAGAACGGATGAAGAAACTGCCTATATGTTGGGAAAAATGTGTTTCCCGTTCTTGAGACTGTATAGAAAAATAAGTTCCGGGGGGGGGGGGGGGGGGGCGGTGAATTTTTGAAGCTTAAATAAATTAATAAAACAAATTCCTGTTTGTGTTGGACTCACCCTCTTCTTACTATTTGCACATAGCGATTCCCAGACTATTTTTTGTGTAAAAGGACTCAAACAGCTTACTAGGGTTCTGAAATTTGCATAAATAGCACAATCTCTCATTAAATTATTGTAAACAGATATAAAATTACAGCGAACATCGGAGTGTGAAGACGCATTCCGGAGATGAAAATAATTTTTGACCAATAGTCTAGTATTAATTTTTCAAATTATGAGAAGGAGTTCGTATTGTCTTGTGGCCAAAGTAATCATATGCTTGGCTATGTATTAAGTCAAAAAGAAAATTGAGTGGTGCATGTGGTAACCTATACCTTACGTCAGCTGAATAAAGCGGAATGGAATATTTCTACTATGCAGAAAGAGATGCTACGCATTATATATGACATACAATACATGTGATATTGTCTTCATGGCAGGTAATTTAAGGTAATGAGAGGTGACACAGAATTGAAGTGGCTACAAGGGATGGGAGATGCACCACAGAGATTAACGACTTCACCACTGAATCATAGTGCATTAAATTTTGGAGTAAGCCAACGACCTCCCAAGAACCATGAGAATGAAGGTGGTCTCAGTAGGGAAGTCTGTGTGTTAAGAAGCACGGGTCACGCCATTGTGGGGTAGAAGAAAATCCATGCAGCTGACAAGGATTGTAAACTATTTGCGACACAGTAACGAAAACAGCACTACTCGACACTGCAAGCGAAACTGCCTGTGTTGAGACACAGTGCTAACGGTGGATCGTTCAAGCGTTACGTTGAGATTTGCGATTGAAGGAAATAAGCACCAAAGTGTGAAGTTCTGATAACAAGTAATTCTTAGGAGACAATAGTAGCCATCAGCTTGAGAACAGTTGACGCCGTGAAACGTGCATGCTGAAAACACCACGCGCACCACATTATTGGCCGGCCGCGGTGGTCGAGCGGTTCTTGGAGCTTCAGTCCGCAACCGCGCTACTGCTACGGTCGCAGGTTCGAATCCTGCCCCGGGCATACATGTGTGTGATGTCCTTAGGTTGGTTAGGTTTAAGTAGTTCTAAGTCCTAGGGGACTGATGACCTCAGATATTAAGTCCCATAGTGCTCAGAGCTATTTGAACCATTTTTGAACGAATACATTCCGATAATCCTTGTACCTTACAGAAGACATGAACTTTGAAGATAGTTAAATTTGTTGGCCTGCCTGTGCGCACGGAACACTTGTCTTTTCTGCAACCCGTTACCATAAGGAATATTGATCTGTCCGTCCAAAACCAAATTTCCTTTGCTGTGCTTGTGATGTGCAATTCAAGACAGCGTCTTACCAATTTTCACGAAATGCTTCTGCAGCACACAACTCGCACAGGCAACGCGGGTCTACAGACACATTGCCGGCCGCGGTGGTCTAGCGGTTCTAGGCGCTCAGTCCGGAACCGCGCGACTGCTACGGTCGCAGGTTCGAATCCTGCCTCGGGCATGGATGTGTGTGATGTCCTTAGGTTAGTTAGGTTTAAGTAGTTCTAAGTTCTAGGGGACTGATGACCATAGATGTTAAGTCCCATAGTGCTCAGAGCCATTTTTTTTTCTACAGACACATTCATAAAGGTAAAGAGCGAAAAATGAGGAACTAAACGACTGATAAATGAGAACAAAGACTCCAAGTTCACTATACTTCATTAGGCCATGACAACAATACACTCTTTCATGAAGTTCTCACAAGTAGACCAGTTAATAAAATATTTCTTAATAATTTTCCTGTGCACCATTACATTCCTTGACACTTGTTCCTCTTATAGGGCAAAACCGTATGTTGCATTATAACATTTCTACAGTAAACTTCAGCCATACGCAATGTCCTGACAATAAGAAAGTACACAGTTACAAATATAAGAAAACTATTACCTTAGTACTTGAGTTTGTAATTCATCCGATAATATTTGCTCAGTATCTTCAATATTGCTCAAACATATTATTATACAATCCTTCTTAAACAATGCTGCTTCCAGTACATTGCCAGATTGTCTAACACACGGTACCAACTGTTACTCTCTGACTTACTCTAACCTCTTATGTCTCAAATCACAATTTGCAATTTCATTCAGAATTATGGCCAGAACTTCTTTGAAAATCGATATGGCAAATCGAACAGTCCCCTTTCAAGACTACGAGGCAGAGATGAACACTCGATTCTATGAACTTCAGAACAGTGAAACGCATAAAAAATTTATGCATTACGGCAGAACACTGTGATAATCCATGGTCAAATAAATAATATGTTTCACTTGTTCGTAAAAAAGGTGATAACAATTAGTTGAATTGTATGATGAATGTTTATTGCAATAAATGCATTAGCTGTAGCATGGAACCGTGTGATACGGCGACAACGTCGAGGGTATCATACCAACGTTACCAATTTCTTACGAGGGCTTTTACATCAGTGGAGGCAAGAGAAGCACGATACGAAACCCTGTCATTGTGCCATAACAATAGTTTCCATGAAAAACAAAACAAGTCAATAATATCCAAGACATAGCGTGCCAAAAACTCCTCTTGAACGCTATTAAGTAACTATAAATAAAGGAATGTAATTCAAAAATAGTATGTGCGACGAAAATATCTTTTTGGAGAAAATATAGCTGTCACAGAGAAGCTCAACCAGCACCAGCGGCAGATGCTGCAAGAGAGGCGTTCTGCATCACGGTGTGATTCACTGTTAAAATTCCCAGAGCGCACGTTGTTATTAAAGTCAACCACTATTGTTTCCTGCTACGTGTACCTCGCGGAAAAAGACCATGAATGTAAAATTACAGAAATTCTGCACTATCACGTGGATCACAGATGCAGATGTAGCTGTATACGATCTGAATATAAAAGGTTAGTCAAAAAAGGTAAGGGATTCATAAATTTTAAAAATAAGACAGAAGGAGTGATTTAAAGTAATCAGCGATGCGATGAGACGGATGTAGTTTCTTATTTCGGGTTATATGGCATATTTTTTTTTTCTTTTTTGAGAGTATGCGACATTTTCCATAACCCGCAGTTAAAATAGTGAAGTGATACGTTCAGTTAAACTGACGTAGGATGTTACGTGAACACAGATCCTTTCAGATAATCTTTAGGAAATGATACAGATATCTAAACTGAACACTGATTTGCGGAGGAAGTATAGACTGTTTTGGCTGGTCTGTCATGTGAAACGTCCGGTTCTGGCTAATGGGACCGTGATACCGTGTGCACTTTTGTGAATACACGGGGCCACACATGGCGGTGGGAACGGGCGGCTGTTGTTTGCAGAGCGTCACTGCGTCATTTATGCAGCATGGCGACAGCTGACGTCTGCCAGAAACTTCTCTGCGTGCAAACAGACAGGGAGCGCGCCGAATCGGCCGCAAGGCACTCCAGTGCTGAAACAGCACGTATTTCGCACTCCAACCTCTATATTGATATCTCGACCACTTTGCTTAATCTCCCGGTATGTGTCAGAAGCTCGTCGGCTACTCGTGTTGGAAACATGATTCTCCAAATTAGACCAAATCAAAAGTTGATGGTCTAGAGGCTTGGCGTACATGCATGCGCCAAAATATAGGGCGCTAAAGAAAATAATTCAAATAGGCGTGCATTCATGGTATAGGTGAATGGCACAGAACATGAAAATCTTTGGTCCTCGAGAACTACGTCTATCGCTAAAAGGACAATATGTTGCTTCGACTATAGTAATGGGTCGGCGGATAGATATGCCAGGATGACATTTGCAGCAATAGGGCAGATCGAGTAGATTGTACAGGGCGAATCTTAACTCTTACAGCAAAGTTCCTGAGGCAATTCTCGAATACTATGTGAATATTTTGGTATCAGGGACAAATGTTCTACAGTGTCTCCCTACAGAGTGATATTGTAATTACGATTTATTCCATTTGTTGCCCGAATTACTTTTGTTGCTCTGAAAATGCCTTAACAGCTGCTAAAAAGTCTGTTGTATGTGATATTGTAACATTGCGGGAAAGAATATAGTATGGAATGCTGTAGTACGATAGGTTACTGATATGTCTTGCTTTTTCCTAATGAAAATGGATATAATTTAATTCTGATGTATTGGCATAAAACTTGTTTTTTTTACTTTATATGTAATAATAAATGTGTAATAGCAACACTGTGGGGCAAAAAGAAAATCACGGTGAGGCAGAGTCATGCTGTGATTAAGTATCTTTCCATTCTTTTTTTTTTTTTTTTGTTTAAAACAAAGGCAGCAAGGCCAAACAGATTTATGGTGATGTTTGTGATATATTAGATGCCACTGCCCTTCCTACTCCACCAAAGAATATGTTTCCTGTATTGCTGAGGGTATTTCAGTACTGAAGGTAAAGAGCGTCCTTGAAGACCAACGCAAGTCACAGTTATGGAAACTGAGGAGGCTGTTTATTCCACTACCCTGTGTGATATCGGAGGATAACTGCTAAAACAGTAGCACAGATCCTGTGCATATCCCGAGAACGTGTACGTCGTATTATCCATTAGACTTTGGAAATGAGAAAGCTCTCAGCTAAATGTTTTACCAAATGTAACAGTGCAGACCAAAAGCTTGAACGAATGGTTGGTACACAGTCCATTTAGGTCCAATTTCTCCGAGATCATGTGGGAGTTTTGGACCGTCTTGTCACCATGGATGAAACATGGATATAAATGAATGATTCGGAGAATCAGTTGTCAGCAAACAAGTTGCCCGTATCCGTCTTTTGGCGTAAAGATATAATCCAACATGTTGACTGCTTACAGCATGGTAAAACTTTCACGGCATAGTACTACGTTCAACTTCTCCAAAAATTTAAGCACCGCTTGGTTTCCGAACTGCGGCTAAAGCTGACGAAAGGAAACTTGTTTCTTCAAAACCATGTTCCTCCTCACAAGGCGGCTATCACGCAGCAAAAATTGGCAGTCTGCACTTTGAAATCCTCAAACATCCCTCCTGTTCACCTGAATTGCCCGTCATACTGTTATCTGTTCCCAAACATTAAGAAACATCTCAAGGGAAGATGATTTCTGAACACTATTTCTGAACATTGAGGAGGCCAGAAAGGTTGCTCATGAGTGGTTTCCAGAGCAATTGAAATCATTCATTCTTTCTTTCTTTCTTTCTTTTTTTTTTTTTTTTTTTTTTTTTTTGAGGTGTTCATGGAGCTGGATGAAGCTGCCATAAATGAGTTGACACCAGGAGCGAAAATTTCGAGTAAATAATTTTTTCAAACCCACAACACCAATTTTTCTTTATAAAGCCAGGGACATCATATCAATAGGCCCTAGCACAGTGAGGTAATTGCCACCGTTGCCGGAACTACTCAGCAAAGGTTCGTTATGCGGCTCTTACACTGCATTCAGTTATCCCATGAACAAGGTGCAGGGTGCATATCGGTCTACCCTTCGTCAGTAAGCTTATTCGCAATGAGATGTATCAGTGTTAAGTTACAATTAACACTGCCAGAAAAACAAACTCGAGACGGCAACGATCAATATTGAATGCGACATTGAGGGTGAAGAGTAAAGTGGGCATTGCTGTTGTCGACAGAAAGACTGGTGAATGAACGGAAGAAATGTGTTTTCAAAACAGGATACATAGCGCATACTGCCCACATTATCATAGTTTCATAGATGTTTTCAGGTCAATTTTGATAAAAATATCGAACCTAAGGAGGCCACATGTCCGCTATAGCAAAACACAAGGAAAATGTACCTGAATAACTCCGAAATTTTGTCAGTACTGTTGAGGTTTACCCTGTGTTTCCGTAACTGAGCGACGGGGTTAACACGATAAGCGATGCGACAAGTTGCAGCAAAGGTCGCATTATACGACGGATTCGCACTGGGATGATGTGATACTTGATACAGTACCCTATGCAACTCCCCATACGACAAATAACAATACAGCACGAATCACGTTTCCTTTTCAGTTTCAGTCCAATCACGAACTCTTCTGAAAAGAACGTTATTGTGGCTTATCATTAGCTAAAGTTCAAAAAACTGAAAGAGGAAGTAATGTATGCCCCGGAACGATGCTATGAATATCATAGTTCGACTGTGGATTCTCGTGTGATTTCTAAACGTGAAAAATTCCACGATTTTTGTAGAATGGTGCAGACAGTTTTCAGTTTTTGAAGCAACTTGTATCAGCTGATCTGACAAATCAGTACATAGATTTTCCACTTGTTATTTATACTGCTCAGGTACTACTCATTACAACAACGTAAGTTGGTGGATGTGTGCCAATGACGTCAAAATCGACATCCTGACAAGTTAATTTTTTATGTTTTAAGTTTCAGTATGGTTCATATACATTAAATGATCAAAAGTATTTGGTCACCTCCAAAATAATACGTTTTAAATATTAGGTGCACGGTGGTGCCCCCTACTGCCATGTACTCCATGTCAGGGGCCTCAGACTCATTAGACATTGTGAGAGCAAAAAGGCGCGCTTTGAGGAACTCACGGAATTCGAACGTGGTCAGGTGATTGGATGTCACCGGTGTCATACGTCAATACGCGAGATTTCCACACTCCTTAACATCCCTAGGTCGACTGTTTCCGATGTGATAGTGAAGTGGAAACGTGAAGGGACACGTAGAACACAAAAGCGCACAGGCCGACCTCGTCTGTTGACTGACAGAGACCGCCGACAGTTGAAGAGCGTCGTAATGTGTAATAGGCAGATATCTATCCAGACCATCACACAGAAATTCCAAACTGCATCAGGATCCACTGCAAGTACTAGGACAATTAGGCGAGAGGTGATAAAACTAGGATTTCAGGGTCGAGTGGCTGCTCAAAAGCTACACGTCACGCCGGTAAATGCCAAACGACGCCTCGCTTGGTTTAAGGAGCGCAAACATTGGGCGATTGAGCAGTGGAAAAACGTCGTGTTGAGTGACGAATCAGGGTACACAATGTGGCGATCCGATCGCAGGGTGTGGGTATGACGAATGCCTGGTGAACGTCATCTACCAGAGTGTGTAGTGCCAACAGTAAAATTTGGAGGCGACAGTGTTATCGTGTGGTCGTGTTTTTCATGGAGGGGGCCTTGCAGCCCTTGTTGTTTTGCGTGGCTTTATCACAGCAGAGGCCTACACTGATGTTTTAAGCACCTTCTTACTTCCCACTGTTGAAGAGCAATTCGGGGATAGCGACTGCATCTTTCAACACGATCGAGCACCTGTTCAGAATGCACAGCCTGTCGCGGAGTGGTTACACGGCAATAACATCCCTGTAATGGATTGGCCTGCACAGAGGCCAGACCTGAATCCTATAGAACACCTTTGGGATGTTTTGGAACGGCGACTTCGTGCCAGGCCTCACCGACCGACATCGATACCTCTCCTCAGTGCAGCACTCGGTGAAGAATGGGCTGTCATTCCCCAAAAATCCTTCCAGCACCTGATTAAACGTATTCCTGCGAGAGTGGAAGCTTTCATCGACGTTAACGGTAGGCACACACCATTGTGAATTCCAGCATTTCTGATGGAGGTCGCCACGAACTTGTAAGTCATTTTCAGCCAGGTGTCTGGATACTTCAGATAACATAATGTAGAAATAATGGTTACAAATTAATAAACCTAGTACAGTATTTGTACCCCAATTTCGAAAATTAGTATATGATTCAGCTTAACGAGTATTGAGAAAAAAAGTTGCTGATATGAAGTGAGATCGGTCTTCATCAGTGGGTTGTTAAGTCTCCATAGGGGTAGACAAAGTTTATGAAGAAATGGATGAAGACCGTGATGATAAGAATAAATCCCGACGTTTCCTTCTCTGCTTCGTTCATTTACCATTCAGAAGTAACAGAAATTCAGATCTCCAATCTCTTTTACGCCTGTCACAACGTTTCCCAAAACCAGGGAGCACAGGTTGAAAAAATAACCAGTCAGCATATTCAACTGATGATTGAAGGTGTCGTTGCATTTCAGTAAGCTTTTCATTTCCAGCTTCGGCTTTTACTGGCAGCATACAAAAAACAGAAAGACAAGGCAGATCAGCACTCCGCTTGGCAAGCCACGGTAGGCGACAATAGCGTCGAGTGTAGCCTGTTGTACCAAACTTCGTCGCAGAGGACATCCCATATATATATCACGCATTTTCTCGAGAATGGAAAGAGATATGGCTCTCCTTCAATCTTAAAAACAATTTAGAATTGTTAGCTATAATTCGTGTCCGGCAGGCTATGACCGAAAACCAACCGAACGTACACTGGCCACGGACTGCATTCTTTACTGCAAGCTTTCCAAAATATGGCCGCTAGTTTACTTACTCGTATGTGCGAACTATTACATTAACTATTGGCAATAACTGAAATGTAACCAGTTCATTACCAAGTTGTTATATCAGGCTACACATATTCAAAAATCTATTTTATTTACATAATAGTTACCACAAAATCGAATGATGAAGACTGCATAACAGAGAACACGCGTGAATCCAAAAACAGTGGTTTTTAATTTTTTAGCGAAAAAAATGGTTCAAATGGCTCTGAGCACTATGGGACTTAACTTCTGAGGTCGTCAGTCCCCTAGAACTTAGAACTACTTAAACCTAACTAACCTAAGGACATCAAACACAACCATGCCCGAGGCACGATTCGAACCTGCGACCGTTGCGGTCGCGCGGTTCCAGACTGTAGCGCCTAGAACCGCTCGGCCACCTCGGCCGGCTTTTACACGAAAAGTAAAACTTTTCCTAAGAGCGCAACTACAAACACGGATGTAGTTTTGCTTCACGTATATAAAACCATATTTTTTATTGGATGATTTATGATTTCCGTCTACACGTATAGATCGTACAACCTAAGCTGCATGGAATGACCAGCACTCCTTGTTGCCCCAGGCGATAAAACAGAGATACGCCACATCGTATCAAACCAGTTAAGTTGTGCTCCGCCGATGCAGTTTGATTTTGTACCGCGAGTCGCATCGCATATCGTACTGCTGGTCCTATTGCCTCTGTGTGAACCGCGCCTTAAATTCACTTAAGGTGGCGCAGCAGGTGACTCCTCATCGTACACATGACACCAGTTGGGTCAAATTTGTGGAAGAATCAAGATGGAAAAAAGATCTTTTGTCCTGTGTAATAAAACGTACGAAATGGAAAATCACAAAATACTGGATTAAGTTAAAACGGTTACTTTGTATGCTTTATGAATCTCAGTTAAATTGGTTGCAAACCACTCTCAGTGTCCTCCACTGAATCTTCTGTCCACTTTGAACATCAAAGCCTCGTGATCAGATTTTTGCTTCCAGATTTGATCCACACTTTTCGTTATATTCGTGCATTGCACCTGTCAAGGATTGCACAGATTTATCACGTCAGGTTTGTGCGTCACGTTACTCCTACATTACAGATCTGAACAGCAAGAAAGATCCAAATACTAATAAATTTAGAATATTTACATTCGTAAACACGACTACGATACTGGGCCGTAGAGGCAGTGGATCTCTTTTCTTACTGCAGGGGATTCAGTTGCCGAGATAATTAAATTAAATGTTTACTGAAGGGAACAGAGGGAGACTGTAGTGCAATAATAGACGGACAACTGTCATTAAATCTGATATATTCTTAATGAAACACATATATGCGACGCCGTCTCATTAGAAGAAGTGGGTATTTTCCAGTACACAATTTGGGGCTATGAAGCGAACCGTAGGCCTACCTTAGGCCAAGCCAGATGTACATGAAAACCAAAGAAACATCTTAAAATAATGATAACTTGTCCAGTCCCTACAGAGTGTATTGCCGAAAGATTAGAGAAGAATCGTGAGAATTTATAATCTTCAATGTATGTAACGAGCCATGAATATTCACGAATTTCAAACACGCAGACAGGGTCTCTAACATTGCAATTACCGTGAAGCTAAAATTTCCTGGAGTAAATCACGTGTTTAGGGCTTATGAAGGATGGATGTGCTACGATTAGTCTACTACGAATGTCGTGACTAACGGTGACGTGTATGGTTGCTACTAAGTGGTGAAAATCAACAAATGCGTCATCAAAAAAAGGCAGCTGTTATCACACTAATTTCTTCATAAAATCATGCCTACCAAGAATAGCTACAGATTTGGACTGAGAGCATCTCCCAGTGATGTTATTTCCCCGGAAGCCGCACAGCATTGTGATTCCTCCGCTAGAAACAGGTCCCTACGGCCGAATTTATTGTATGAGAGAATGCATACGGTTGCTGTGGCGTTCTCCTGGGGGCAGTTCGTCCCATAGAAGGTACAGGTTAGTGGTCCTGAGGAGTTGCTAGTTCACGGAACGCATGAGGAGCCATTGTCCATATGCACTGTCGTTGCTTTACTTGATTTTCAAGTTAAGGGCCCCTGGAAAAATGCTGATTTACGCCATCTTGTGTATTTTATGAACTAAATGACAGACGATCAAGAAAACTGCTCCGCTCCGTACAGCCCACTATTTAACTAGTATTAGGATAAGCAGGACGAGTCTGTGATAAGAAACGCGGTTATTAATTCATTTAACTCGCTTCTATTGTAATGGGACTGCTGCTGAGACTTCTCCATATGTTATAGCAACTTTTATATCCTTATGCAGCTAACTCAAACGGGCTATTGTCTCTGTATTCAAACATATTCTGATTTTCAGTGCTAAACCTGTAAAACGAAATTACTGCCAACAAATGCATTTTACTACGTTGCTCCCATCAAACTAATCGAACACCATAAGAGTATAGGCCTACATATCTCAATAAATTTCTGCATTTGAACTCCACCCAACCATTACATAAACAATATACACATTCCCACACAAGCTCACAAATACATACATTTGAGGTACACAGAATTTAAAATTGACTGTAATGAATGGCAACAAAGATTAACTATGGATCCGGAAAGGGTATATGTTTTTTGTTTAGTTTTTGAATTTATTGCGGTAAATATTAAAAAAACAGTTTCTATTATGAAGATTTTTTTGTCAGTTTAAGTCCATATAGCTTCAATCAAAAAAATGTTCAAATATGAGTGAGTTCTTAAGGAACCAAACTGCAGAGGCCATCAGTCCCTAGACTTACACACTACTTAAACTAACCTATGCGAAGAACAACACACACACCCATGGCCGAGGGAGGACTGGAACCTCCGGCGAGAGAGGCCGCACCATCGTTGACATGGCGCCTATAACCGCGCGGCCACTCAGCGCGGCTGACTTCAGTCACAAAACGTTAACATTACAGTTCGACTTAGTCTTCAATATAGTATCAACTGACGGAAAAATGTGAATTTAAATGTGCACTACAGTCACCTGCGAGCGAAACAGAATCGTGTTCACACTGTAATACTTGAACGGATTTACTACCGATAAATTGTTCTCTATTTCACAGTCATACCTCTCAGGATGTTGCCTTACTTTATTTAATGTTTTTAGGATATTCCAAATGAATATTGCGTCAGTCTTCATCAAACAATTAGTGCTGTGATCTTTCGTCTGCTTGCAGAGACGTGTTTTCAAAGATGTCCTACCTAGAACTGTAGATAGTCGTCTGACGTCGGCTGCTATGTTAACAAATCGCTGGACGGCTGTCATAGTTGATCTTGATAGCTGAGGCAAATAGTGGAGCAAAAATTTAAGTTAGTCAAATTAAGCTGAAAATTATTTCGTCCCAAAACACAGCTTCAGAAATCAGCTTAACGAGCAAGAGATGTTTTTAAATCACTCATGGAATAGTTCAGGGTGGGATTCACTGCAGTGTTTTAAACAAAATTTAGATACTGCCATAGAATGTGCATACGGCAGCTGAACTTCCATTATGAAGTGCCAGACATACTTATTTAGCTTCACTTTCAAATATAAAGAGCTGATTGCTACAAAATTTACACGTAGATTTTACAAGGGACCGAAATCTTCATTACATTGCTTGCCAACGACAGGCTAGGACCTAATGTAAAGGACTTCGTTGAATTTGGATAATTATTTCATGCTCTTGATTTCCACAACTTATTGCCAAATTTAGCGGCATAAGTTTTACTGGAAGTACAGTTGGTGGTTTGGCTCGTACCTGACGTTCCCCTTACAGTGCGACGTACCTCAGAATACAAAGACGCCAACTGTGCAGATAAGTATCAAGTGTCCCCCTGCGCTGAATATTCGATCCGACACTTTTCGCACTGTACGTGAGTGATGTGTAGCCTCTTCTTTCACGCTTGAAATACCACATGCACGCTGATGATCTCGACCTATAAAACTAATTTCCTTGAGAACAGCTTCCAAGAGAGTCACTGCTGATCGGAGTGCATAATTAAAATCAGCACAGAATGAAGGGTTTAAAGCTCAGACCATCGATATCTACAACAGTTGTGGTTGATCATTCTAGCTTTAGGTCCCGGAATTTCGGTAATTCCTCCCATAGTTGAACCAAGTGGGGCAAATACAAACTTGTTTCATTGAGGAAAGAGCCTACAAGTACTGTCAGATTAAAGCCTAAAGCGGGCTGAACAAACCGCTACAACCGTATGTTGCTTTCACTGTCCTCCCAGCCCTTCAAATATATGAAAAGTTCTTACCGTTGATCCTGAAGCAGAAACTTGTAAAATTACTCATACCACAACTTCTTGACTATATCGATGTTGTTCTGCAAACCTTTCCTTAAGAAAGTCCGTGGCATTTGCAACAGGTGATGAACACGTACGTACGACGCACCTGTTACTATATGTCACGACCCTTTCAGCAGTCGTCCTGCTTACGTGCAGACAAGTGCATCATCAGCCTCTTCTATCTGTCCTTGACATTAACACTCTTATCAGAAAAGCACTTCAAGGACACACTATTCTGTCAGACGAAATTCCTTTTGCCCCACTGCATCACGTGCCCGCCTTTTAAGTGACACAAACTCGAAACTGGAATGATTTCCAATATCAAAGTCATTGGTCTCAACTCTATTTTTAAAAGACAGCGTATTACATGGGTGTAAATACAACAATGATGACTGCCCTTAATTTTTTAGTTGGCCTCTACGTTATTACAGTGAAGCACATTCTCTTTTTCACTAGATCTTCCGCAAGTCCTTACCATGCATTAATCTACCTCAATGCCTCTCTCTTCAAGTCTCATTACGTCTTAATAACTTTTTGCATCCTTAATCATAATTTCTCTTGGAATTTCTAATGTCACTGTTATTATTATAATTACTACTACCATTGTTAATAGTAGTAGTATTAATAACAGCAGTTGCAATTTTGTTATTCCTATTACTGTTAGTTTCCACTAAGCACTGATTTTCCAAACAGACCGTAGTGTATGTATATTAGCCTCCCTCTTATTTTTCTACTGTCATTATTATTAAGTATAATACTATATTTCTAAATTACTTAATTGCAAAAAGGTCTGTATGTGCGAAATCCTGACCCGAGTGAGAAGAAAGTTTTTTATCTTAAAATCGATCCTATTTAGTAAATAAATATAGGACACGACGATGATTCAACGTCTGTCGTGTAGAGTGCGGTGGTTAAGTGAAAGACAAGGGTTATCAAGTGGTCCGAGTGAGAAGAAAGTCTTTACTCTCTAAACCGATCACATTAAATAGATAAATATAGGACAAATGAATTATTCAACATCAGTCGTGTGGAGTGCGGTGGTCGAATGAGAGACAAGTGTTATCGAGATGAGCGGAGTGTAATTTAATTTAAATTGCTAGTAATAGACTATCATGGCAGACGAGAATGTAAAAAATTCACAACTAACGTAATAGTGACGATATTGCAGATTTTGACTATTAAATCGTCACGAGGATGTGTAGTAGTGACCATCTGGAAAAGCAAGAGACAAGCGAAAATTTCTCGGCTTGAGAGCGACTACCGTTTTACATGTAAACGTATACCTCTCTTTCGATTAAGTCTCTTTTAGATAAGCGTACTTTGTCCCTGAAATATGAGTTTGAGAGGATTGCAAAGTACCCATCTACGCCTCCTTCAACATTTTCGAACGTTTTCTACCCACGATTCTTCAGGTGTGGAAACGATGTAAGTCAGAGTGTGACAACTCTGATGAATCGACTATGTGTTACATGTATCCATACTTAAATTCCATTTTGTTTCTTATTGGCGAACATCATTTGTGCGCGACTGTATTGTCCAAACGAAGATATGACGGCGGGGGTTATAATTAAAGTGCAGCTACTCAGGGAGATCCAGTGTGAGCTATAATTGTCGTATGGCAGCGGAACGTGATAGGTATCCTAATGCGTCAATGCGGAATCGAATTACGCTGGAAGGAAGTTCCAATTTTGGGCACCAGGTGCAAATCTGGCGCTTTACAGCATCTCGTCGACATTTCTCCGGTGCTCATATCAAACAAATTGTGTAGTTTAGGCGGCGTTTGATAATAACATCAACATTACTCTTCTCTCACTTGTTTAACATTTTTGGCCAACATGCCGCTACTAATCCATTCATATCGAAACGTTTCTGTATGTCTTTCTTGCATTCGCAGTGCCATATTTGCACCAGGTGGTTCAAACTGGAACACAGTTTTTTCAAGCGTAAATGCGCATTGACGCTTTAGAATATCTATCAAGTTTCGCTTTCATAAGATGATATTTCAGCTCTCACTGGACCTCTGCGAGTAACACCGCTTTAATTATAACCACCCGGTAATTCTTTTTCACATACTGGCCTCATTTTACCTACATATCTTTGTGTTGTTGCAGTGAACTTGAGTAACGTCCACTAGTATACTTTTTTATATTTATCTAGGTGATCATCAACAAATAGCCATTTAGACCCTAAGAGGACACTGACTACAACATTTCGGCTTCTACAATCGTTATCACCTTTCGTTATGCAGGGTGACAGAATTCAACAAACTTTTCTTACTGCCAATTTGTTAGTTACTCGAGGCGGTGTAGACAGTCACATCATAAACTGTAACAAATCAGTGCTCAATGGCAATGGATTTATATGCTAACATAAGAGCAGCTGAACGGAATGGACTGTGTCTTGAAAGGAGGATATAAGATGAACATCAACAGAAGCAAAACGAGGATAATGGAATGTAGCCGAATTCAATCGGGTGATGCTGCAGGAATTAGATTAGGGAATGAGACGCTTAAAGTAGTAAATGAGTTTTACTATTTGGGGAGCAAAATAACTGATGATGGTCGAAGTAGAGAGGATATAAAATGTAGACTGGAAATGGCAAGGATAGTGTTTCTGAAGAACAGAAATTTGTTAACATCGAGTATAGATTCAAGTGTCAGGAAGTCGTTTCTGAAAGTATTTGTATGGAGTATAGCCATGTATGGAAGTGAAACGTGGACGATAAACAGATTAGACAAGAAGAGAATAGAAGCTTTCGAAATGTGGTGCTACAGAAGAATGCTGAAGATTAGACGGGTAGATCACATAACTAATGAGGAGGTATTGAATAGAATTGGCGAGAAGAGGAGTTTGTGGCACAACTTGACTAGAAGAAGGGATCGGTTGATAGTGCATATTCTGAGGCATCAAGGGATCACCAATTTAGTATTGGAGGGCAACGTCGAGGGGAAAAATCGTAGAGGGAGACCAAGAGATGAATACACTAAACAGATTCAGAAGGATGTAGGTTGCAGTAGGTACTGGGAGATGAAGAAGCTTGCACAGGATAGAGTAGCATGGTGAGCTGCACCAAACCAGTCTCTGGACTGAAGACCACAACAAACAACATCTAAACAGTACGGGGAAATTGTTATTTCTTCTTTTATTTCTGGAATTTTTCAACGAATGCGCACCCAACTTGCACAGAATTTTACAGTAATAGATTTTTTTTTGTATAAGTAGTGCCATTCTAACATGTCTACGGTGTCAACTGGTTCATTTCCAAAAGAGGGATAGCCACGTTCGAAACCGTCAGCCACTTCATACAAGCGTTTTCCAGTGAATCTTAACTACTATTGGATATGACATACCCAAAGCAAGAAATTTTTCGAGACCAGTTACTTCTGATCTTCTCAATTGAATGAAACACACATTATTAGACAACTTTTAAAGGCGTTTAAAGGAAACTATTCCGCATATAAGGTTGACACTTGGGTAAGTCATGTTGTGAGCAGTACTCAGATACTAAGAAATAACAAGAACGGATTTTCATTGATGTCTAAACTCTCCTTATGTGGAAAGATGTAGCGGAAGTTCCTTATTATCCATTTCACGTGTTGTCGTGTCGGGCTCTTACCTTTCCTATGTAGACCAAGCTGTTTTTGTGCCACACGTATCACGCACGTTACGCGTGCAGAGATATGGTAGTGACGCATCAGTGCTGCGCAGACACGCAGCAACAGCTAATGGCTGCGGGCGCAGGAACAGCAGCAGCAGCAGCAGCGATCCGCTTCGCTGTCGAGATTAATCGTCCGTGAGAGAGATATCGTCTTTCAGAGGACAAACGTGTGCCTACGCAGCCATGCGTCTGCTTCCCGGATGACTCTGACAGCCTTCAAATCTACTCGCAGTGCAGCATCCCAAAGGTCTGATGTATTGCAATTGTAAGATATCCACGCGTACGCAGTGACACAAGATTCCAACAATACCCGCACAATTTAGTGCAGAGTCTGTCAGTGTAGACAAAAAAATATTTCCAGTTGTTACAGGCGATACAGTTTTGGTATGAGATTAAAAACTGCATTTCCGGAAGAAATGCCCTACTACATTTACATCCACGTCTACATGCGTACTCTGCAATTCACACTTAAATATCTGGCAGAGGCTTCCCGGAACCACTTTCGGGCTTTTCTCTAACGTTACACTCTCGACCAACGCGTGGGAAAAATTAACCATGAAATATTTCTCTTACTCTGTTATGATGATCATTTCTCCGTATGTAGTCGGCCGACAGTAAAATATTTTCACATTCAGAGGAGAATGTCGGTGACTGAGATTTATTGAAAAGATCTCACCGCAACGAAAACCGCCTCTATTTTAATGAGAGCCATCTTAACTCGCTTTTCATATCCGTAAAACTATCCCCTATTTCGTCATACTCCAAAACAAGCTGCCCTTCTTTGATATTTTTCGATGTCCTCCGTCAATCCTGTCCCTGGTAAGGATCCCATACAGCACAGCAGTACTCTAGCAGAGGGCGAACAAGCTTAGTGTAGGCAGTCTGTTTAGTAGACCTGTCGGATCTTCTAAGTGTTCTGTGTTCTGTCAATAAATCGTTAGACTTCGGTTTGACTTCGACACAAGATTATCCACGTGATCGTTCCAACTTCAGTTGTTCGGAATTGTAAGCCGTAGATATTCAACCGAACTGACAGCTGTTAGGTTTGTGTGATTTTTCGAGTCATCGAAATTTAACGGTTTTCTTTTTGTACTCATATGGGTGACCTCTCACTTTTCCTTATTGAGAGACAATTGCCATTTTGCAATTGGTTCCGGTCTTCTGATGACTTTAATAGACGGTAAATATTATCATCTGCAATAAGTCCAAGAGAGCTGCTCAGATTGACTCCTAAATCCGTTGTGCAGTTTAGGAACAGCAGAGGGCCTATAACTCTTCGTTGGGGAACACCGGATATCTCTTCCGTTTTACCCGATATTTTTTCCGTCTATTACTACGTTCAGTAACCTTCCTGAGAGGAAGTCTCAGGTCCAGACGCACAACTGAAGCGGAACTTGATATACACTCCCGGAAATGGAAAAAAGAACACATTGGCTCTGAGCACTATGGGACTCAACTGCTGAGGTCATTAGTCCCCTAGAACTTAGAACTAGTTAAACCTAACTAACCTAAGGACATCACAAACATCCATGCCCGAGGCAGGATTCGAACCTGCGACCGTAGCGGTCTTGCGGTTCCAGACTGCAGTGCCTTTAACCGCACGGCCACTTCGGCCGGCACACATTGACACCGGTGTGTCAGACCCACCATACTTGCTCCGGACACTGCGAGAGGGCTGTACAAGCAATGATCACACGCACGGCACAGCGGTCACACCAGGACCCGCGGTGTTGGCCGTCGAATGGCGCTAGCTGCGCAGCATTTGTGCACCGCCGCCGTCAGTGTCAACCAGTTTGCCGTGGCATACGGAGCTCCATCGCAGTCTTTTAACACTGGTAGCATGCCGCGACAGCGTGGACGTGAAACGTATGTGCAGTTGACGGACTTTGAGCGAGGGCGTATAGTGGGCATGCGGGAGGCCGGGTGGACGTACCGCCGAATTGCTCAACACATGGGGCGTGAGGTCTCCACAGTACATCGAAGTTGTCGCCAGTGGTCGGCGGAAGGTGCACGTGCCCGTCGACCTGGGACCGGACCGCAGCGACGCACGGATGCACGCCAAGACCAGTGCCGTATGGGACCGCACCGCCACTTCCCAGCAAATTAGGGACACTGTTGCTCCTGGGGTATCGGCGAGGACCATTCGCAACCGTCTCCATGAAGCTGGGCTACGGTCCCGCACACCGTTAGGCCGTCTTCCGCTCACGCCCCAACATCGTGCAGCCCGCCTCCAGTGGTGTCGCGACAGGCGTGAATGGAGGGACGAATGGAGACGTGTCGTCTTCAGCGATGAGAGTCGCTTCTGCCTTGGTGCCAATGATGGTCGTATGCGTGTTTGGCGCCGTGCAGGTGAGCGCCACAATCAGGACTGCATACGACCGAGGCACACAGGGCCAACACCCGGCATCATGGTGTGGGGAGCGATCTCCTACACTGGCCGTACACCACTGGTGATCGTCGAGGGGACACTGAATAGTGCACGGTACATCCAAACCGTCATCGAACCCATCGTTCTACCATTCCTAGACCGGCAAGGGAACCTGCTGTTCCAACAGGACAATGCACGTCCGCATGTATCCCGTGCCACCAAACGTGCTCTAGAAGGTGTAAGTCTACTACCCTGGCCAGCAAGATCTGCGGATCTGTCCCCCATTGAGCATGTTTGGGACTGGATGAAGCGTCGTTTCACGCGGTCTGCACGTCCAGCACGAACGCTGGTCCAACTGAGGCGCCAGGTGGAAATGGCATGGCAAGCCGTTCCACAGGACTACATCCAGCATCTCTACGATCGTCTCCATGGGAGAATAGCAGCCTGCATTGCTGCGAAAGGTGGATATACACTGTACTAGTGCCGACGTTGTGCATGCTCTGTTGCCTGTGTCTATGTGCCTTTGGTTCTGTCAGTGTGATCATGTGATGTATCTGACCCCAGGAATGTGTCAATAAAGTTTCCCCTTCCTGGGACAATGAATTCACGGTGTTCTTATTTCAATTTCCAGGAGTGTATACAAAATTTCGCGAGGAACACTTTAGAGGTAACCTTTTTCAAGTGATACGAAGTCTCGGCATTTTATTTCGGTACAGCCATTTGCTCCCACATTTAACACCACATGCTTCCACATGACAGAAAATAAAGTGCAATTCGGTAAACGTGCAGCTCAGTGTAAAGGACGTCGTTTCTGAACAAGATCATCGTCGAGAAACGAGTCACTTATAATTCATCTTTTTGCGCTATTTTTAGTACTGTAATGTATTTTAAATGGTTCAAATGGCTCTGAGCACTATGGGACTTAACGTCTGAGGTCATCAGTCCTCTAGAACTTAGAACTACTTAAACCTAACTAACCTAAGGACGTCACACACATCCATAACCGAGGCAGGATTCGGACCTGCAACCGTAACGGTCGCGCGGTTCCAGGCTGAAGCGCCTAGAACCGCTCGGCCACACCAACGGCTAATGTATTTCGGTGGAAAGTACAGCGACATGTGAATTTCAACTTTGGACACCGATAAACGTCATACGTCAAAAGTGGACATCTAACAGTTATAAGTCTGCCATATCAACGTACAGTGACGCGGAACGCTGAAAGGCAATTTAACCGGGACGGTATTCATATATCAACTCGCCCGGTTAGCCCTGCTTGTTGACATGCCGCTTCCGGGATTTGGGGACGTGCACCGTCCGAATCGAGCCAGCCCAGCAGTTTAACGATGGGTAAGATAGCCTGGATCTGGTTTATAGGTGGTTTTCCACATTCGAGTGGATGAGTAATGGGCTGGTTTCCCCGCCCCGCCTCAGTTACATGATTTGCAATCATTTAGAAAATGCTCCCCCATTTTCACATGGAATAACAGCACCAGACGTAGACAAATGGGGTACTTAAATTCTGGCCGGTTGGTGGAGGAACGGGGAGAGGGGGGTGGGGGGGGAAGTGAACGAGAGGGGTATCGGGCCCCCCATCCAGTATGCCGACCCACAGATGATATGGGATCAGGCAAGGAGAATGAAGAAGGAACTTTTCACATATTATATAGAACTACAGCATAATGAGTAAAAGAAATAATATTAGCGCTTAACGTCCTATCAACGGAGGGCGATGAGGCCACTATAAATGGAGCACAAGATACAATACCGGGTAAGGAAATCGGCAGCTTCTGTCGAAGGCACTAAGCTAACACATCCCTTAACTCTAACAATAACAGCCGACCGGAGTGGCGGAGCGGTTAAAGGCGCTACAGTCTGGAACCGCATGACCATTACGGTCGCTGGTTCGAATCCTGCCTCAGACATGGATGTGTGTGATGTCCTTAGGTTAGTTAGGTTTAAGTAGTTCTACGTTCTAGGGGACTTATGACCACAGCAGTTGAGTCCCATAGTGCTCAGAGCCATTTTTCTAACAATAACAATGCATGTTCCATAACGCGCATTACCAAGGGGTAAGGATGAAGGGCAGGAAGAACATTACGCACACCATAAAAATTAAAAAATCTAAATTCATTAATTGTTACTAATTGATTTTAACAATTTACTTTACAAAAGGGTGCTGGTTTGTAAGTAGGGTCTAGAACCTGAAAAATGGTTTGGCATAGTCTTAGCAATATCAAGCAGATAGTGAAGGGTACCAATACTGCCACCTGTTCTATGACAGCAACAAAAAATTTCTAAATGCACGTCTTTAATTGTTGTTGTTTTTACTGCTTCTTAAATTATTAAAGTACAGACAAATTCTTGAACCTGAAAATAAAGAATATGTCTTTCACTGGGAAAGGTGACATCAACTACTACAACTTACGGTTTTGGGTTAAGTCTATCTGAACGATTTAAAACATTTCTCGAATCTTTTACAACGATTAAGTAAGAAGAATAATTTTTTCAAAATTTTAAAATGTAAAAAAACTGGCTTGATTTTAATATTTTCTAAAGGTGTGTATAAAGTACCACTCCCAAGGGTTACGTGATCTATAGAAACCTGCTAAAGTCTGCTCTTCATTGGAGTCTGATGTGGGAAGCACTGTGCCACCACTCTCTGTAAGGACATTATCGACTCCGAGTTTTTGTCCATTTTGGAGTGTTCAAATAAAGCTTAGTAAGCAGTATGTGGAAAAGGACAAGAAAATCACTTCGGCAGCTGAAGGATACCCCTAGAAAGGAACAAACCAGACTAGTGGGAGAGCAGCAAAAAACTGGAAAGACTAACACGTTAGCTAAGCTGCAGGGCTGCCATATTTTTCCTTCCTGTTAGAAACAGTTTAATGTTGAAAGATGTTTAGAGTACACACTTGTGAAAGAAATATATAAGAAAATCAGAAATTCAAAGTTTTCGTTGGTATAGATTACAACATTATCGAGATAGGAAATTAGAATATCAGTAATATGAAGAGCTTTTTTATATATCTCTCTGAGGCATAACATGAACATGTGTCTATTCACTCTCACTTCCCTAGCGTTTATCCTGTCGTATGGGGGTTCACAGTTTTCATGATATTCAAACTGTATTTTACTTCAACAGTGTAGAGTGGCTATGTATTACTGACGAAATACTGATAATATCGTTGCCTGGCCTAACGATGGTTCATGGTCAACAAGGAAGTTAATTCTTTTTAACGTTACTGCAATAAAGGATGAGCTCTGAACTAATTCATAAGACTGTAGTTTCGTTTTATGGCCTATTTAAAATGGGTCTTGGGTTATCGTCTCATGTAACCGCGGTTCTAGATACGGTCTAAAGCGTCTCACACTTTATGTGTAGTTAGTCTGATACTCTTTAAATACCATCACCTCCTTTGACTGAGATATTTTCTGAACTAGAACGATGTGATTATATGATTAAACATACAATTACATTTATTTCTTCAAACCATAGGAATGCCATCGCTCTATTGGGAACCAATAACGACTGGGAATTTATGAAGCTGTAATTGGTCTTACATTATTCTTTAGTGACCAGCGAGTCATGTCGGTATCGCCAATGACTCATTTTCCCTGCTGTCGATTTCTCTGCACCGTTAGTTAATCTCAGACCATTGATTATTTCACATGTGATACACAGATCCTAATTTTGGATGACTTCATTAATGCATTAAAAAGGCTGACTCCATTTTGGCATAACTCTTTGATCTCTGAGAGGGTTATTTTGATAAAGTTTAAGCTTCTCTTTGTTGTATGGGGAACTTTGATTCCTTTTCTATTGTGAAATGAGGACATAATTATTAATTTTTCTTTTGGGTGCGTTTTCTTTTTTTGCATTTACATTGAGTCTGACAATTCTCATAACTTCTGTTACTATTTTTTATATAAAGTTTCCTTTTTTAGACATTAACTGAATTTCATTTTGTAGCTTTTAACCTTTCTTGCTTTGTCGATCTTTGTCGATGTATTTTGTACATTGTAAGGGCTGATAGCTAGTTCCTCCCTGATAAATTTTAACTTTGTCTCACTATTCATGTTACGTTCGATACAAAACTGGGAAAAACCATAAACAAGCCTTCAACTTCACATTACAGCTATTTATGTCACATACAATATTTTTCATTAATTCTAAATACAGAAAATAATTATCGTTCCACAACTACAAAGTTTCACTGTTCTTTATAAGGAGCATTTCATAAAATGTTTTTCAATCAGGCAGTGCTGCATGTTGGTGTGGAACACACCATATGACGAAGCTCAAATGTGAACTGATAGATGGCATGTAACATTGCTTTGTGCTTCCTGGTAGTTACTGTGAGATTTAGTAGGGTGGTACAAGTGTGATTTTGTAGCTTTAGTTGTGAATAGGATTTCGTGAGATACTGATGAAGCAAGTTTGAGCTTGCTGAGGCTTCTGAGTCCCCTACACACCCGACTCGTCATGTATGAAAAACAAATCAAGGTAGCTATTTCAATGCACTTTTTACACATTTTGCATAAGATACAACATTTAGCCATACCATTAATAGCAAATATTGTGCTATATGGTATCTATGTGGTGTCTGTTCTTTTGGACATACCCAAACAAACAGACACCATATACAGGATGAGTCACTAATTATTGCCACCTACAATAAGTCTGACAGTATGATAGTAGCTGAAAAGTTTGTGGGACAAATGTTGCATGGGACAATGGGGGTCATAATATGATGTTGCCTTTATGTTGCTAGGTGGGGTCGCATCAGAGATCTGAAGCTCAACATTGTTTTTTTTAAAAAGGATGCCATAGTTTGGTAATTATTTTCTGATAGTGGCTATGAAGACAAATCCAATGATGTGTAACAGTAAGGTCTCTGAAGATCAATGAAAGTCAAAGAGATGGTGTGAACGTCCATTTACAGAAGGTGTTCCAAGTGATGACCATTGGCATCAATGCAGTGCTGCAATCTTCTTATCATGGATTGAGTGGTATTCCTTATCACATCACCACTTATCGAAGCACATGCTCTGATAATTCGCTCTCACTTATCTTTAGGTGTAGTTGGAACGACTTTATGAACAATGTCTTTTACAATCCCCACAAGAAAAAGTCCAGAGTTGTCAAGTCTGACAAATGAGCCAGCCACGACACATCTCATCCACGGCCGATTCAACGATTAGGGAATTGTCTCTGCTACTTATTTGTAGCCATCAGCGAAAAATATTCTGGACACCCATCATGTGAATACCACATCACCTGGAAGGTTTTCAATAATTCAGGTATCAGATGTACTAGTTGTAAATCCTGCATAATTGTTTCTATTGCTTTGCTTCCAATACAATGTTACTGTCATTTTCAGGATCCATGGTCGCTGGTCTGGCAGCAGTAGAAGAAAATATCCAATCTGTCTCACATGGTGGGGTGATCATCGATTTTCATCTCTGACTGCTGACATGTTTGCCACCTTAACTCAGCACATCAAACTGCCTCCAATAAAATAAAATTAGCCTAATGTAATGAACAAAACTGCAAAAAATTAGAAAAATTATGCATTCTAACGAAATATAAAATAATTTGAAAATCAGTCAATTATATACACAAATGGTTGAAGAGCACTTAATGTTTAAGTGAATAAAAGAAAAGGGCATGCAAACAATTTAAAATTTTCAAATAAAGCTCAACAATTCCAACTCTTGCAAGAACATCAATGAGTTAGACTTACATTTTTTTATAATATCGCTTGAATGGTGAAAGAACTTGTATGGACCTTAATAACTAATTAAATTATTCTGCCAAACACTTGTAATTTATTAATTATGGTGTGTGAGTTTAATTACTAGGGGAAGGAAATGTTGAACTAAAGTGTACATTAATAAAAAACAATGAAAATAATGAGCTTCACAATATCGAATTTACTTCACAGAAATACCATATGGAATTTTTAAAGTAAACCTAATAAAAAAAGTTTTTTCGTTTTCTAAATCTAATAAATTTTTTATCTTATAAGTTCTCTCCCCAAAATCAAACATTCAAATGTTCAAAATTTTTTCATTGTTGAATTTCTCATAGTTATTTAAAATTTAAATTAGAACAAATACAGCCTTACCAATGTGTAGGACGAATTTAAATTTGACAACAGTATTTTTGTTGAAAGAAATAATAAAATAAGAGAGAAACAAGTTAAACTCAATATATGCAATTATTATTTTCAAACATATATAATAATAAACCATTTGAGAAACAGTGATACAGTTATGATAAATGGTACATGTTACGATTTTAGAATGAAAATATTTCAGATCTTTAGAAGAAATAGAAAAGTGAAATTCTCTCCTTTTTAAGACTTTAGAAAGCTTTGTATATTATCGTCATTATACCATCATTACAGTTATAATTACCAAAAAATAATAAAAGCTGATATTCTGTATAAACAATATTTTAAAAAGTTTCTCACTTGTTAGCCAAAAAAATACATGTTTTGCAAAACCTCAGGTAATATTCTCTGTTGAACATGATAAGCTGCACTTTTTTTCCACAAAAAAATAAAAGCTAAAGTACTATTAGTCAAAGTAGTTATTTGACAGCAGTTTATTGTGTATTACTATGTGTTTTTCTAGGAGTTATATTTGTAACATGCATAGGAAAATTTGAAATGAAAAAATAGGTTTATTTCAATAGCCCAATTTAATTGTGTTGCTCAGTTAAAATTGTAATAGACTCAAAAGCTTTTACAAAGCTATTTGGTGGGCCTAAATTCCACATCCATTGTAGAAAAATTTCATTCCTTACATTTTTAAATAAATATTCTTTAATTTAACATTATCAACTATTGTTAATCAACCAACCGATTATTCTTGTGATTTGTTTCAAAGAGAACAAAAATAATTTGTATATAACTGGATTCAATTTCAACATTTCTGTTGATCAATATACTGTGTGGCCTTTTCCAAAAACTTCTTTAATTTACTGATTCAAACTTTACCTCCCATTTTATATTTTGGTTTATTGTTATATAAACGTATTTATACTATGTAGTATGTACATAATATATATTTATAGTATATATAATAGGACTATCTATAGTATTTTTCATTCTTTTCTAAGCCAGGCAGGAAGTCTGGGTTTAACATCCAGTTGACAGTGAAGGTGTTAGTGCATAACTACTGTTGGCTACATTTTTAATGTTGAATGTTTTGCATTATTATATTTGTCAATTAGTTTCTTAATTAAATGAACACACTTATAATTACTTTGAGGAGTGAGCTATTTCCACTTTTTTCTTTTCGTGTCCTATTAAATCTTTCACAACTCATCCCTTTAAAACTACAAATCTGTAGTAGATATTAATGTTATGCTTTTTAACAAGATTTCGAAAATAATTATTATTAAATTATTAACCATTATATGTTTGTAAATACTGTCGACATTTTAGCTTAAAACAAATTTCGAAAAATATCAACTACATTTAATATATATTTTAATGCTTTATTTATTTTTGAAACTCTTTTCAAGTTCTCTGAAGCCATTTCTTCTAAATCTCTTGCCATATATCATCTCTAACAAGAGAAATAAAATTTTTTCTATTAAAATTATTCCTCATTGGTTTGTGTAGTTCATAAATTATTTCATCACAATTATTATTAGGCTGTGTGTGAACACCTACAAAACCATGTTAAGAAATTTAATTCTTTTAGTTTTACACACTGTACAAATACCTACAATTGTTTAATTTCCATTATATGTTTTTGTTGAATCTGGATGACGTGTGTTAGTTAATTTTTTCATTTCAGACACCTGATGTAACTGTCGAAAAGGACAAATTTTCATTATAAATGTTATGCAATGGTATAATATTAAGTATTACCACATAAAATTGTTTTTAAATCTACTGGAACAGTATCGCTTTATCTCTTGATTTTACAGTTAGAAAATTTCATTCAAGCGATATTTTTATTGTTGGTAAGCAGAAGGTATTTCAATAGAATTATTAAACACACTTCATTGAATATCAAATTGTTAAATGATTTTTGTCAATAACTACAAATTGTTATATATAAAAAAGTATTAAAATTTATCAATTTTTAGTTCATATCCATCCATATCAATAAATTCTGTTATCTAACTACAAATTGTTATATATAAAAAAGTATTAAAATTTATCAATTTTTAGTTCATATCCATCCATATCAATAAATTCGTTTATCTATTTGTCTTTTACCATATTTTTAAACGATTTAAAATAATTTAATGGTTAATTAAATACTAACCTGTGGTTGTTTATTTTTATGTGATAATCATCTGTAGCGCTATCGTAAATGGTATTACTTTTATTGCCTTGTGTTCCAATTTCCATATGATTTCGTAATATTCTTTATGTCTTATTAATTTTTCCTTAATTTTTGTTCCATTTAACAGAATGTGTTTATTAATATTTTGTTAATATTGTTCTTAAATATATTAATAAAATACTTTGTTATATATTGATCCTAAAATATTCATTAAAGGTATAATAATCTGACAGGATTTTTTAAATTAATGTTCACAAAGAATCACAAATAAATTTACGAAAGTTTAGTTGTCTTTAACAGTATAATATGAATCATTTTTTCCTGAATAATTAATAATTTCTTTTGATACACTGCCTTCAAATGTACGACAAACAATATCTGTGTCATTTATTTTATAATAATAAATCCAATGAGTTCCATAACTATCAGTTTTAAATAAATTACCTACACAGACTCAAAAATTTTTGATTTATGACATAATTCATCAATCACAGAAATCGACTCCAAAACGATTGGTTTATTTCAGTAGAAATATTTTCTATATCTAAATTTGATAAGGGTTCTTATGTTTTTTAATTTTCTTGCGAAATTTTTTGGCAACAATTATTTACTCCATTGCCTTTATTTTCGAATGATAAATGATGTATGTTTTAGTCCTTCCAATTATGTATTAGCTCTCTTTTAATTTGTAACTGTATTTGCAACAACAAGTATTCCATCAGTTAACGAGATGGCAGCAGCTAAATATAGTAATGCAACCAATAATACAGGAACTAATCCCTCATGTTTGTGTTTTGTTGAATATTAAATTATTTTATTGAGCAGGTGTGCCTACTTTTGCAGGTGAATTTCATAATTTTTTTCTCTCTTTAGTTTTTGGGGATGAGTTAAGAAATTATTGCTGATATCCAATAGTTCATTATGTAGTTTAATATTAGTTGCTTTAAGTTTTGTTTTGGTACTTGGCACCAAAGAATAAGCAACTCAAAAATTATTGTTTAAAAAACTAATAAAATTACGATACCAAAAATTTATAAAATTATATTATGTAAAGGAATTTATAATCCCCAATAAAATATCGAAGCCCATATATAATTCTTTATTATCAAGAATTATTCCATTTCTGCTGTTTCTGATATGTTTCTCTTATTCAAGCGTATTCAGGATACACTTTTTCTTTTACAGTTAACTGAAGTTCTATATCTGCTTCATTTCCTTTTTAGAATAGTTTTTTTTCTACTTGTTTTTTCACTAACTTTACCTAATTTATTTCCATGTGCAAGTGGCTGAAGTGGCGTCAAATCGGAAGACTTCTACCTGCGGATGGTCTCACCTTATGGGAGGTCCAATTCAATTACATAATTTATTTATTCTTTGATCTCCTTGAACTAATCTTGATTCTAATTTTGCGTCTGCCCCATAATAATTATAACCAGGGAGATGTAATTAATTAATTACAGTATTTACGAAACCTTTACCATATTTATATAACTTCTGAAAAGTATGAGGTTAATAATTCAAATATTTAATGAAAAAAGAAATATGTTTCAAATTGATAACAATAAAATCATTATACTTCTTTACCATTTTTGTAACTTCTTGTGCCCTATCACTGTCTTAATTTATCTCCATCAAATTTTACTCTGTGTTTCACAACAAATTTAAAATTAAGAAGTGCTCTTCAATCAAAAATTTAATCTTCACTATATATTCTAATATTCTTTCATTTATGTTTATTTCCATATTTTGTTCTTTTCCTTTAAATTTAGTATACCATATTTGGATGTTCAAATTTTTATATTTTTAATCTTTCCTTCATATACTGTATTTCTGATTTACTTAGTATATAATCACTTTTACCACAATCATACTGTATATTGTTGGTATTTCGTTAAATACCTGTAACAAATGGTGATCCGGAATGGCAGGAACGATTTTCTTCACTACTTCTCAATTTTCTTCTATAGCTTGCAGTATAGGTAATGT
The DNA here is from genome assembly GCF_023898315.1 of Schistocerca nitens. NCBI lineage: Eukaryota > Metazoa > Arthropoda > Insecta > Orthoptera > Acrididae > Schistocerca > Schistocerca nitens. The sequence goes on along the minus strand of NC_064615.1, from coordinate 437,266,001 downwards.
ACTTTTTTAAATTTTTCATGTTCTGTTTTTGGTTGTCTCATATATTTTTAAATTCTTCTTCTAATTTTTCTTTTATCTTTTTATTTGTTGTAGTATTTTTAACAAGTAAAGGAGAATATTTTGCTAAAAATTTGATAATGATAAAATAATACCTCATATCTTATTTTTTAATATAAAATGTTATACTTTTTAAGTTTTTATGATGTTACTTTCTTATACCTTCACATTTCTTGTTGTTAGAAACATCATTATTTTTTCTTGACATATCTATTTTAACAAATACAAATTTATCATTATTCCAATACTTACCACACATTTCTTTAAAGTCATCGAATTTTGAATTTCAGTCAATTAACTCATGACATTACCATTTATTTGAAAAAGATTTTACTAGAACTTTATTTACTCATAAGTTACCTATTTTAGTATCATTTATTTCATTTTTCATTTAATTAAATTTTTACAAGTAAATAGAACCTGCAAAATTTAAGATTTGCAAATGTTCCCGGATTGAGATATCATCTAATTATTTCACCTCACATAAATATGCGTAAGTAGCTTGTAGAACAAAGTGTAGTTTTTATTTAAGTGACAATAAACAAATTATATAATAAAAGGAATATTGTTGTGTATGTGGTAAATATGTTTAAATATTGTGAAAAAGAATGTTTAAAATTAAGTTCCATTCATTTAAAAATAATGTTGACACTTATAAGTGATGAAAATATAAATCTTGAAAGATAACAAGATGTATGAATTTTCAAGAACTTAAAGACTTACATTGTTTTTATAAGCTTCCAGCATCTAAGAACAAATACTCAAATAAATATAAAAACTGTTCTAGAATATAACAAAATTAAGAAAATTTATAATTACTCTTGATATTATCTGCATCAGGTAAACAAAGGTTTTTCTACATAATCTGGATAATCACTAGCGTAAAATAATCAATGATTGACTTGATATCTTCTGAAAAATGTTCAGTTTTTCTATTGTTGATGTAACTCTCAGTATCTTGATAATACATATTAATATCTTCAGCACATTTTGTTTTCAGAACATTATTCTGAAAATTAACATGACCTCTTTTGATAAATCAAGTCTTAAAAGGGTTAGAAAATTATCACAAAAATATTTTAAGAGAAACATCAAAAGTTTTATTTGATAAATCTACAAAAATATTGAATATCACATACAGAGTGATAATGCAAGAATGTTTTCATAAGTTATTCATGTTATGAATTTAAGAGATGATTATAATGGTTGCGAATACAGCTTAGGAATCAAAGATCATACAGCCAATTTACTTTTCAATGCAAAACTTAAACATATCAAATATTAATTTCAAAAAATTAAATATAATTATTTAATTGTATAATGTTCTTATGTTACTGTATCTACTTTAATTTCTGAAACGTATCTTACATTTATGTGAGGGCTTCAGGTTTCCTTTATTAATTTCAAGTGAATAATTTCATGTTTTATGCTTCATATTAAATTCAGTGTTGTACATTGCTCTATAGCATTCTATGAACAATCCTTATAATCTTGAAAATTTGTTTTACTATTAACAGCACATTATTGTACTCCCTTCTGTTTTTGTTCCATATCACAAACGCTTTAAATATTCATTTTTGCACTTAAAACACCTAATTCTTTTATTATTTTACCAAGTGTCATCATTTATTTCTCCTAATAATTTTTTATTAACTTCTGTTATACTAGAAATATTATTTTCTGGATAACCACTAGTGTAAAAAATCAATGATTCGTTTGATAACTTCACAAAAATGTGCAGTGTTTATATTATAGATATAGTTATCAGTATCTTTATAATGCAGATTAATATCTTAAGCTTATTTTGGTTTCATGGCATTATACTTAAAATTAACATGAACTCGTTTGATAAATCAAGTACACATATTCCATTATACATTGGTTTGTGAAGCAACAGCCAAATGCTTCATAAAACATGCAACAGAACGTGCAGCCCATCAATAATAACAATACAGAACATCAAGAACATTTGCCTACTCAGTGTATAAACAGCCATGAAAATATTCAACACAAAAATCTTGCCAATTCTGGTGTATGAGATGGAGGTTATATGGACCACCTGAGAGAAAAAGTCTAAAAATACTAGAAAAGGTAAAATAGACTTATCTAAAAAGAGCACTTGGTGTCTCAAAGACTGCAAAATGTAGACTAGTGTACCTGTAGTGAGAGAGACATTCTTAACTGAAGACATCAAACTTCGATATATGATGCCACACAGCAGAGCTTCCAGAAAGCAACTGAAGATCATGGAGGACAAACGAGAAAAAATATGGCTGGAATTCTATGGCACCAAAGCAGTCACAAACTGCTCATAGACAGCACCAAACTTCCAACAGCAACATGTCCTAACTAGACCTTCTATTCATGGCTCTCTTCACCTAATCTGCAAAAACCAAACTTATCACAACCGAAGCACAACATGTGTATGTGAACTGTGTAATGAAGCCTGTGAACGATATCTCATAGAACTGTGCAGTGAAAGAGTGAAATCGATAAGTGAATATGCAAAAATGTAAAATGTAAATATAAATGTAAAATGTTAAGAAAAGTAACTGTACATGGCTGTTTGGCTATGATTTTATTAATTTCTTAAAAAAATTAAACTACACTCTATGTTCCTTCAAAGGATAGAAACTAAAGATTCATTAAACAATGTTCTACCTTTAAAATTTGGATTAGCTATTAACTTCCATATTTTTTTTACCATCTGAGTCTAAGTTTACATTACTCTGTTTCTAATATTTTCTATCATTTTTGCAAACACTACATTATTCATGAGTTTGTAGAAATCCTTTTCAAAATAAGTTTTTGCTTCAATTCTCATTTCAGCGTTTCAGTTTATACACTATTTTAACGAATAAAGTTGTTTAAATTTTAAAATTTTATGAACATTTGTTATTTTAATTCCCTGAGATAAATATTGTTTAGCGCTTCTATAGTGAAAACATAATTATATTTATTTCTGAAGTAGTTATTTATTTTTTATTTATTTCCTGACATAGTTTTATTTCCAGGAGCAAGAGGTAAACCTGTTTGTTCATCATGTAAATATTTTAGGTATTCTAGATCTACTTAAAAATGTAACCAAATTTGAAAGTGTCTGAAATTGTGCATTTCTAAATTATTTGGTTCAACCTGTTCTAATCCTCCATAAGATAACTACAGTCTCATAGCATAATCATATAAACTGTTTGTTACTAAATATGTTGAAAAATTAGATATTATATTTTTATCCATTTTTATATATTTAAGATACCTCTCACAATGTAGTGATAAACCTCTTGTTATTCCTAATATAATCTTAACAGTAAAAGTTAATCTCTGAGATAATGGATAAGTACGCAAATTTGTTTTCTGCTGTATGTAAATGAGCATTGTACTTTTGTAACTGCCATACCAGATAAGATGAAACACACACACACACACACACAAACAATTATATATATAAATACCATCAGTTCTTTTGATTAACATATTTTCTGATCATGAAGTAGGGTAATAAGATTGTTGTACATGATATTATTGATATTATGGTTTAATACATAATGTTATTTCTGAAAATTAGACAATATCTTTGTTATAGGAAAACTATATTCAACCATGAACCAGGAACGAGTGTAAATTTAAAATGCCAGTAAGTAGTTTTATATTATTCTTTAATCATCACCAAGTGACATGAGTACCAGCATAGGTTATTATTTCGTGCCAATGATTTCTGTGTACCATTACATAATCTCTTACAAAAACCAGAGGTAACGCGAATTTTCTGTTTTTTCGTAAGATATATGTTGTAGACAGTTAACGTTATGGGTGGAATCCATGTGTTATCGTATTTTACCTATTTGAGTATCATATTTCCTGTGGCAGGGAATTGAAAGTAACCGATCATTTGGTGAAGCAAGAGTAGGAAATCGCATAAAAACCATTGTCAATCTGGGCTGTGGAGCATATGGTGTAGCAAATTAAAAAGTCTGCTTCTGTGTTTGTACAAGAGCCTGAAAGCTGTTTTTGCGGTCAGCCAGGGAGCAATGGAGAGCATACTGACCGTAATTTCAAGTCTGCATGTCCACATTCTTCTTGTGCTCAAGAAATAACATGTTTCTACTTTCTGTTTACTTGGCAGATTCAGGAACTATGATTATAATTAACGGTTTTGAGCTCTAACTGATTAACATATTTAGTAAAAATTGACATGCACAAACATAATAATATTCCTGGTAATAATAGTAATGTCCCTATCATAAACAGCATTGTTAGCAGTTCACAGGCGACCTCTACGGTAGGCCCCAAACGAAATGGTCTGTCGCTCAAACTTCTAATCATCAAAGTTAACTGCTCGCCACATAAGTGGGAAATAGTTTCACCACTTGCCATAAGGTTTTTGTCAACATTACGAGCGACTAACAAAGACTTACTTTCGTGAAATCTAAGCGATGCAGGACAATGTACAGTCCTCGCAATATAGCATCCTATGATTACCGAAAACATGTGTTTGGTAGTTGTGTATTCTGACGTCATCCGAGGCACACCGTATGCTGGCGTTTGACTGACGCAGACAGATTGGTAGCTATGTGCAAAGTGTCTCTCTTACTGCCTATGTGGCTCTATTTATGTCTGGGCATAGGAGACAGCTGAACTCAACAACGGCTCTCTACCTGTGTAGGCACAGGTAGCAGCAGCTAAATGGCCAGTTTCTTGGAGACGTGTTATTTTATAACTCTATTGTGTAACAATTAACCATCTTCATAATTTTTATATAGCTAGAGTTAAGTTTGCTTTAGTTACCAAAAAAGTTTTACCTCGACTGCATTTAAACTTTGATGGCAAGAATTTTTAGAACGGAACCGCCAGTAGAACATGACCTCTTAACTACTTCTTTAACATACCATGTATTGATTGTTATTTACAGTGAAGTCTTGGAACTTGATATAGATATATTATTTCCTTGATGTACTCAAGTGTTATACTTAGAAATTTCTATGATAAATGCAAACGATACTTGACCTATTATGAACAAGGAAGATTTCATTCCAAATTTAGTTTTTACTAAATTACTTGAAAACCATTAAAGGTAGCTTCATGGAGACACATAGTTAATGTTTTTTATATCAAATTGAGGTTACATACTAATTTTCGTCTTTCTGAGTCTAATATATAGCACCTTAAATTTATCGTAAAAACGCTGATTTTGTCCAAAGAATTGCACCGATGAAGTGGCGTCTCGTAATTTTTGATTGTAATATACATTTGGACATTCTGAACAATTTTTTAGATTTTTAACTACATCACTGAGTGCCACTTATTTTTTCTTAAAACAACATATTTATCAAAACTTATTCACCTGATCATTGCGATATTTAACAGTTTTAACATCATTACAGTTGAGCATATACTGGTAAAGTTTCGGAAAGCTATTTCAGTTTTAATTTCACTCTTAGATTATGGGCTATAGTTTGTACGCTACGCACAGGCGCGTTATGATGACGTGGCGCAAATAGCAGTGAAATGGGGTCCCGACACACTCGATTACCTCTATATCTCTCACGATGATACGGCGCTTGTTTGGAAACAACCAGACCGGCTGTTGTTAATTCACTGTAGTAGTTTCATCTGAATGAGCTTCACCTCCCTGCTACTCTAAGAAGTAAAACGCTCAGAATTCGTAAATTTACGCCATAACTCTGATACTACGCCGTTAAGGCCTGAAAGTACAGCTTTTGAAAGTTGGTGCCCACTGTTCTTCACTCGCTTCGTGCCGCTGCAGTCTCGTAATACCCGAGCGCGAAGTATTTTAGGCTCTTAAGCGGAGTGACTGAGAGGTTCGTGTACATAATGTCAGATAACCAACGAGCGATAGTTCTTTGTTCACTGTGCCAAAGAGCGTGCTTTCTAATCTGCCAGAGATCTCTTTGCTTTAAGCAGTTTTATGTTGGCATTCAAAATTGCTGTGTAAATCAAACGTGTGTGTTATTATAAACGTAGCGTAACGCTATTTAGTTACTAACATCACTGTATTGCGTACATATGCTATGCGAGTCACGCAAGACGTAACACACTTTTATTTCATGAACGGTTACACATTTCGAAATCCGGTTTTCGGCAAATGTTAGAGCATCGACGGGCATGCACTTTCTTTTGTTAATGTTTGTAGCGCTGGTGTCAATCAGCAAAGATATTTAAGCAAGTACGTTTATGTAAATGAAATCGTATACTTTTTATAACTACATTAGATATCTCTTGAGAAGACAATTGCAGTGATATAGCGTTTGGTATTGTTGGCGTTGAAACCTGTCGTTAAAAAATTCGAGAAATATCCCAACATTTGAGATCACGGTGTCCAGAAACAGCATAAGTGGTGCAGATACCGCTAAGCGTAGCTGTCGTGCTACGCTGTGTCAGAATGTCAACACATTTACCCGTTTACGTATCTGCGCTGGAGGCCGCTCATTTCTGCTTCAACATTCGTTGCATCCTGACAGATACACTCATGAGGAGAAGCCGGTTAATGTAAAAGAAATGCCGTAAAAAGAGTACAGATGTACAGAGGTATCTATCTGGATCACCAGTGTCCGGCAATTGCACGAATTATTGAGAAAGTACTGCGGACAGTCTGTTTGAACGTCAAAAATAGGACAAGGAAGAACATTGCAGCTGACAGAGAACACGACGGAGCTGTGGTGGCTATGACGCTAAAGAATCCGCACAGTGGAAGGAGAAATACAGCCAAGGATTGTGGAATCAGCCAGACGAGTGTCATTCTTATCCTACACTGACAGGATGTCCATCCAGTATCATCTATCACTACACCAGGCACTCGACGACCGTTATTTCGAACGTCGTACAGAATTTTGTCAGTTTTCCCATCAGCATCTGAGAGACAAATGGTTCAAATGGCTCTGAGTCCTATGGGACTTAACATATGAGGTAAGCAGTCCCCTAGAACGTAGAACTACTTAAAAATGACTAACCTAAGGACATCACACACATCCACGCCCGAGGCAGGATTCGAACTTGCGACCGGAGCGGTCGGTCGGGTCCAGACTGAAACGCCTAGAACCACTCGGCCACTACGGCCGGCAACTGAGAGACAACCCTACGTTTTTCCAACATGTGGTCGATACCGATGAAACAACGTTTACTAACCAAGCTAATGTTAAATTGCATAACACGCACTACTGGGCAGCCGACAATCAACACTGGCTTCGTCAGGTGCTACATCAACGGCTGTGGAGCGTAAACGTATGGTGCGACATCATAGGAAATTACACTGTGGAAAATTATTTCATCTCAGGTTATGTAAATGGACATTCGTACGCACAACTTCTGCCGGTTTGTCTAGAATAGGTACCACTGGATATTCGACAGCGTATGCGGCTGCAACGCGGTGTTTACCCAGCACACTCGTCCCAAATTTCAGTGCAAATACTGAACGAGAACTTTCCTGGACGTTGGATACGACGAAATTCTGTTGTCAAATAGTCTGCAAGGTCCCCCGATTTGACTCATGAACATCTGGGAAGATACATAAATGTGAAATTGTTTTCCTAAGCTCTTTGTGATTTGCTAGATTCTAGCCTACCTCATACATCCGTATACAACATTCGTAGGTAATCTGCATCTAGGTCATCAGATGGTTCAAGGGGAAATAAAGTTTTTTTTATCGTTGTGCAGGCCTTTCTTACAGTATACACCTATGCAGCCTGGTCGGAGACGCCTCATAGGCAGTGTTAGCACCGCAAATGCCGTTTCCGGTCACCGTGTTCCCACAGTTTAGGACAGTTCTCGACTTTTTTACGACAAATTTCAAGAATCATTCACGTCTAAACTTACTCACATCTGTGTTAAATGATAACAGAGGGTGTACGGGATGATCGATTGAGACAGAGCTGCAACTAGGTACAATTCAAACGTTGACTCATTTATTCTAGAGAAGGACAAATTGCTGAAGGTAGATTTTTTTTCGAGTATTCTATTTGGATGCTTTAGTCACGTGATATAGCCAGCGTTCTATTCGTATGCGGGTACGTGTTCGGTATGTGGTTTAAAGCGCTGTCTACTTGCGAACGTTAACGGTGAACCCGTCGGTCATCAGAGGACTTCCATCTCATGTGTGATGAAAGTTGACACAATCCTCTAAACGCACTTTGATTTACGCGATCCCCACCCTGTCGCATGCTTGGTGTAAAATCGAGACTTCAGCCTCATAACTAAGTTAGCTGTGGATATTTGTGAGGGGCTGTAATCATTGTGTACACACTTACCCGACAGACGGGTGTTTACAGAGTCAGGATGACTTATAATTTTCACATGTCGGACGCTTCTGTTATACGTATCTGTTTGCTTGTAGGATGTACCGGCTGCTAATAACTATCATTTTTTATATAGAGTTGATGGAGTAATAGTATTATTTCTGACTCGTGATCTGGTGTGATCATTGGGCTCTAGACCTATCCGCAGGGCTATATCGGGCTCGTATCATAGAAAGGAAAAGTTTTACGATTGGAATAGAGATATCTCATCTTAGGGTGACCGGGGAGAAGGATGTATGTCTGACAGGACGGAAAAGTAAGCGATCTAAGGTTATTGCCCGTTTTTAAGTGCTGAACGTTCTAGTCTTAGGAGTGCGTGTTTATGTTATCTCTCTCTCTCTCTCTCTCTCTCTCTCTCTCTCTTTGTCTCTCCTACCGGAACCTTCGATGCGTGCGATCATGGACTCTAGAACAATACTTTACACATGATAGATTCGATGATTTGCTTAAAAATCTATCGAACTACGTTGTGTATAAATATCGCTCCGTTCTTGTTCTACTTAACTGTATGCTATTAAATTAAGGCACTTTGAGGTCTGTTACTATAGATCGATATGGTGTCCTAAGCTCCAAGACTTGGTTACATTTCGAGAAATGTGGTGCACTTGGATGGGTTAGGACTAGGAAAGCTCTATTCACTCAAGAGAGGCGGAGTGTAGCTGTATTCGTCTGTTCGGTTGAGGAATAATTGGGTAGCGATGTTGCGGGGTAGGTAGGTCAATGCCGATGTGAGGATGGTCTTTTAACGTAAGAGGGCTGGATAGCTCTGTGACCGCCATACACAGAGAGATTGATCGAGTACTATGCGCGAGGTCTTAGAAATATGTATAGCGTTGTCTGGTATAATTTTAACGTCTTTATGTGTTCGAGAAATAAGTGTGAATGGACGTGCTGAGCAGTCTTCTATGAATGGTCGCAATGATACTTGAAAAGTAGAGGTGGTATGGTTTATCTATGATACTGAAATTAAGGAAACAAGCTGTCACTTGATTGACCAGTGTTGGACTTACTGTAAAATTTTTCGCGATATCAGCTGTGGTGGATAATATTACAGTAGATCAGTGGTGTCTTATCCATCGCATATGTGCATTGGGTACGACATAATGACTGACTGACGTAGAAGTGGTCAATCACTTTCGAGGGAAGTCGCTACAACGCGAGCAGGCTCTTCTATTTTCCTTGTGTTGTGGCTGTCATTTATTTAAAATCATTCAATGTTATGCTATCGAATGTGAGAATATGATTTATAAGGTGCAAGGTATAGTTTCCTGTGAGAGGCCGTGCGTCAGTCCGTGTTACTGTCTATTTAGAATCAGACAATGAAGTCGCGGCAGAAAGACAAAATGCTCAGCAGTGTGCAAAAGCGTGTTAGAAAACACTGTTTGAACAAGGGCCAGAGGCAGCTTCCCATTCACTTAGAGTATGGGTGATCAAACTTTAAAGGCGTCTCTGCAGCGTGTGTGTATATTTAATATGATCTTGTTCATATAGGCATCTGTCGTTTGAGGTGTTGGATTTGGTGAGCTGCTAGGAATTCTTGGATGGTTGCACTCTGAGTTATTCTGGGGGGGAGTATTGTTAATTCCGTTTGTCCGTGCTGGAGGTGGATCGCATTGGTGCCTTCATGACTTTTTCACTGTTTGATGGTAGAGGTTAAAGATGATAGGGTGTTGAGAATCTGTTGTACTTATACGTAGTTTGAGGCGTACAACACTGCGCGCATTTACGGCGAATGGTCAAAACAAAGTCCTGTTGTAGTAACTGAGATCGTTCTGTTTATAGACAGGTTGTAGAAGGTAATAGATATGTCTTTCTCCACCTTAAATTGCAGAGATCAAATGGGTGAAGATAAATGGATACTCATCTGTGCTTAGAAAGGGAGAATGCTTTTTTATTATTAAGTGAGTTTTGGCAGGAGTGAATATGGTTTTATATTTGCGAGTGGAAATTGTGAGGGAAGGGTGAATGACGTCGGGTTCGCTGGCTGGGGGAGACACTGTTTACATGTCCTGTTGGAGATGCAAGGGGGAGATAGAGATCTGCGCTATTCAGGAATCCATTTGTGCACTGTATGTCGTTAGACAATAGCTGGAGAGCAGGTATAGGGAGAGCCCACTTCAGTATTCCGGTCCTGGGGCTGAGTGGATGGCTGTTTAGATGGACAGCTATGTGGCTTTGACATGCTGCCGGCGGCGCTCGCACACTATCATTGTAAGGCGCTTTGGGATTTGTTTGAGCATTTCGTACTTGTATCGGTGGTTATTGGGTTAAGAACTGTGATATTGAAGGTCATGTCCTCAGCGGGACCGCTGTGTAATTGAGTAAGTGTGTTTACGTATTTGAAGATATGTTTTGCGAATGGTGATGTTAAGTTGATGGGCAAGTTTAGCCACCACTGTAAAAAAAATAGCTGTCTGCTGCTGAAAGAAGGAAAGAAAGAAAGAAAGGGATGACCTTGCCCCCAGACCTGATGGATGAGTTATTAGATAAGAGCAAGTGATAGTTTAATGATGCTATGTGTTCGGATATAGGAGTCTCTAAACGGCGGAGCGAGTTTTTTTTTAATGTGAAAATTTATGCAATCTATTTTTTATTTTTTTTGGTCATCAGTCTACTGACTGGTTTGATGCGGCCCGCCACGAATTCCTTTCCTGTGCTAACCTCTTCATCTCAGAGTAGCACTTGCAACCTACGTCCTCAATTATTTGCTTGACGTATTCCAATCTCTGTCTTCCTCTACAGTTTTTGCCCTCTACAGCTCCCTCTAGTACCATGGAAGTCATTCCCTCATGTCTTAGCAGATGTCCTATCATCCTGTCCCTTCTCCTTATCAGTGGTTTCCACATACAGTACTGAGCATATTTACACATCTGTGTGAAGTATTATTTAGTAGCAGTTGGCTATAGTGTGTACTGAAATTATGATTGGGTGCGTGTCTGTGGGCTGTGTAACATGGCCCACGGCACATCTGGGATTGGTGTTCTGTGATAGCGTGATAGATACACTGTATGGTTAAATAAGTTGTTCGAAAAAAATAAAAAGAATGTTCTCAATGATTACACGCGCCTGCAGCGCAGATCACAGTGACTGGTTTTCTGCCACCATCTCGGTTGCATGCGAGTAGGAAATGTTTTCCCGGCCGCGTTAATCAAGTGTGTCAACGAGCTATGAGCTATTCTGAGAATAGGTCCAGTCTTGAGACGCCGGCGGTATACATGAGAAGAACAATGCAGCTTTCACATGTGTCGGTTGTCACGAGCGCTCGGAAGCTGAACTTGGCTGGAGACTCTGGAATCCCCTTCCCCGCCGACCGCACGCGCGCGCGGCCTGCCTTGGAGCGTAATCTAAGGCGCTTAGACGATATCAATTTCTCCGGTGATAGGTGCGAATGCGACTGTGTTGAGCTCATGTTTGGGGGAGGCCGAGCAGAGACTTTTGGTCGGTTTGGCAGCTGGTGGTGTTTGGGCGCGTCTGTTGACTATCTTGCGAGCATTGCTGTGCACTGTGCGGTGCTTTGTTTGGAGAGTTTAAGAGTACAGAGCTCGTCGGCTGGTATTGTGTGCTGCATTATTTAAGAGCTGTTTGCTATTGTGTGGTGAAATTAGGAGTTGTTTACGTGTTTGTGGCCTCTGTCAGATGACCACAGTGGGATCAGTGCGGGTGTTTTGTGACAAATATACTACCCGACTAAATAAAAGGGCTCCAAAGAATAGAGTGCAGCCCTTCCTTACTTCCCCGAGCAGCACAGCGCAGTCTGAGCTGTTTTTGCGCAATAACGGCAATCTGGTGAGAATGTGAGTGAGTAGAGAAATAACTGGACAAATTTATCTGTAGAGGAGTTACAGGTATGGATTGGAATGAATATCTTGATGGGTGTGGTTGTGTTGCCAAGTGTAGTGCACTACTGGAGTTCAGAAACTGCCTTATGTGAGCGTTACATATCGAAACCTATGAGAAGTAAAAGTTTCAAAAAGACACGTCGCAAATAAATGAAGGACACTCGTTCCTCCTTCCATCAGCCTATGGACTGAAATTATTTCCGAAGATTAGCAGTTGTTTGGCTGTTTGGAGGTAAATGTTTTGCTTTATTTACGAGTGGTTCGCATATCTGTAGGCTGTGCTATGAGTTATTTCTAACTGTTTACAATTAGCAAGCGTGTGTCTAGAACATTATAAATGAGTTATGTAGGAGTGTTTTGCAGGTCTCTATGATGTGGGACATGTCGGTGTGATACATATACTCTATTCCTAAATAAAGTAAATTAGTTCCTCCATCCATGGACGTAATGCAGGGTGAGTCCGTTTACCAGAAACGTGTAGGAAGAGGTTGAGTGCTGGTGGCTTGGTTTGAAACAATTTTCTTAGGTTGTTGGCGGATGCGCAAGTGAGGTTTGTTTATTGGCAGATTTCAAACTTGGCGCTGGTTCCTAGGAGGAGGAGGTGGCGGTCTGGTCCTCGAATAGTAGTTGAAATTAGGGAGTTGAACACGTTTGCATACATATATGAAATTGTAAATTCAATTATTTAATATAGTGGGGTGGTGAGAGTGAATTAGCGAGCGTTCTCGTGACAAGCAAATGCGCTGTTATACGGCCGTAGTGGATTCCACTGTCGGTCAAACTCTGGCGCCAAATGTATCCTTTGTCCGGCACGTGGTCGACAGGTTCTATCGTGTCCGGTGTTAAGTGCTCGCGGTTGCGGAGAGATGTTTACGTAGTCGGACTCTGAGACGCCGCTCGCCGCCTACCTGGCGCACTGACCGTGGGGTTGTGCAGGTACCGCTGGTCGCTTGACGTCAGCCGGCAAGGGAGCTGCCGATGGAGTGGGCTCAGCCGGCCGCGCGTATGTCAGCTGCGCTCTGGAGTTTCACTGTGTGAGCATGGAGAAGTCAGTTGGAACACACCTGCATGACCGTAATGTCTGAAATAAAGAGTCATTTTCCAGGTATTTACAGAAGGCTATGTCCGTCGCGTGTATGGAGGGTGTGTGACGTAAGCAGGGATGGCGGTGCAGCGATTGTACAGTTATTACACGTGCGCGAGAGTGAGTCAATTAGCGGGCGTTCTAGAGCGGTTCTAACATGCTGTTATATAGTCATGGCGAATTCTACTGTCGAGCAAACTTTGCCGCCAAAAGTGTAGCACTGCGTTCTCGTTCACACAGAGACACGTGGTGGATGGTGAGCGGTCGGCATCGTGAGGTTTGAATGTGGCGCCAAAAGTGTGGCAGCGAACGGTCAACCATTGTGTGATTCAGCTCCGAGGGAGACAATTTTGGCGGGAAACGTGCGGAGGCGACGAATACACGTGTTGAGCGGACAAGGGGCCACTGTGACGTCAAACTCGACAAGTTCCAGCGTGTCCAGCGAAAACATGTTTACGACGTGGGAGCGATCGCTTGGCTCGCCCCCTGTGCTAGTGGCCGGCTGCCTCACGTTACAGGTGTAGGCAGTGTCTCCATGCGCTGGCCAGGGGGTGGCGAGGATTTGAACTAATTCAGTTGGAGTGCGGACATCGTGGTGACTGCACTGCGATATCAAAGATGTGTGTGCTGACTGTGTTGGAGAACAAGTGATGACCGTACTGCTTGAAATAAAGTCTTCACTCCCTTCCCCCCTGCAAAATCAAAGGGCGTGACTTAAGTTACTATAGGAGCAGTTTATTATATGACGTGTTTATGATAAGCTAGCAGTGAAAAAAGATAAGTGAGGGAGAAAGTTCGTACGCGCCGAGAAAATCGGACATCTTGAATAAATAATAAATGATAATAATAGACAGAAGTACAGTTTTCGAGATAGTATCGTGTTGGAATTTGAATTTGGGGCAATTTTCTATTGGACGTAGGCCTCTAATAATAAATAATAATAATAATAAATGATAATAAATGACAATGAATGATAATGAATAATAATGAATAATAGTAAATAAAGTAAGGTTTTTCAGCCATTATCATGCTGGAATTTGAATTTGGATGGAATTTTCTAGTGAAGGCAGGTCAATAATAATAATAATAAATGATAATAAATAATAATAAATGATAATAAATGTTAATAACTGGTAATCAATAATAATAAAGACAAGTACGGTTTTTGCATGCATTATCCTGTTGGTATTCAAACTTCCCTCCATTTTTTCTTCTGGTGGCTTAGGTTAGTGGACATAGCACAGTTGGCCTATTTTCCCCCCCAAATTCAAAATTACCGCCGTTTTTTCTTGAGGTTAGGTTAGTGGACATAGCACAATTGGCCTATTTTCCCGCCAAAATCCGCCATCTTGGATGACGTCATGCGATGCCGCCAAGTCTACATGCCGCCATCTTGGATGACATCATCGCCGCCATCTTGAATAAATTTGGCAACAATGGAGAGTGGGGTGACGCGAAGGTTGCCCTACTACTGGGTGTATGTGTTGTTCTTAGCATAAGTTAGTTTAAGTTAGTTTAAGTGGTGTGTAAGTCTAGTGACCGACGACCTCAGCAATTTGGTCCCTTGGGAATTCACACAAACATTTTTAAAATGACCTCCTGGCGGGACGGCCGAGAAGAGATCGACCAAGCTGCTGGGAGAGGCTTAATAAGCCGGAGCTTATTCCTGGGAAGGGAGGACTATTGACGATGCCAAAGGGACACCATCTCCAGACAGACGGGAACACAGAGATCATCGGAAGGATTATAGGAACTAGTGGACTGCGGTACAAGGACTGCAGCCTTGGCAGCAGCGTCACCAGAGTCGTTTCTTGGCAGATCGAAATGACCAGGAACTCACATAAACATCACAGTGGCTCCGCCAAGAGTGAGCAATTTACAGTTTTCCTGGACCCGTTGCACTAAGGGATGGGCGGTGTACAGCGCACATTAACTTTGAAGGGCACTGAGTGAGCCTGAGCAGAGGACACAACTGAAAAGTCCTTGTCGCCACTTGTATTCAGTGGCCTGATACATGAAGAAGGGCTCGGATATAGATACTGAGCAGTGTGCTGGCAGCCGATATCGAAAGACACGGGCGCCAATGACGAAGGCACACCGGACCCCACCGTCAGTCCAAGAGCCATCAGTGTATACAAAGGTACTATGGCGAAGTTCCATGCGAAGGTCGTGTATTTAAAGGCGATAGGTCGAGGTTGGAGTATTGTCCTTAGGAAGCGAATGAAGGCCAAGGTCAACATGAGCCGTTTCACGAAGCCAAGGTGGTGAAGGGTCCACACCCAACGGGAAAGATGTAAGTAATGTGAAGTTAAGTCGCCGTAGCAAAGGCCGAAAGCGCGCTGCAGGAGGTAACAGAGAAGAGGAACGCACCCAGTACTGGCGATCAAAGGAATCTTCAAAGAAGGAGGGATAGGATAGATGGCCACGCATGGCAGACAAACGGCAGGCATACCTGCTGAGGAGCAAGTCACGGAGGTAGGGTATTGATAGTTCAGCAGCTTCAGCACACAGACTCTCAACTGGGCTAGTGAAAAAAGCGCCAGTGGCAAAACGGATGCCACGATGGTGAAGAATTTTGAGACAGCGTAAGAGGGATGGACGTGTTTGACTCATAAACAAAGCACCTATAGTCGAGTTTCGAACGGACAAGGGACTGGTACAAATGAAGGAGGTCGGATCAATCGGCACCCCAGGAAGTACCATTGAGGACACGTAGGTCATTGAGGAACTGTGTACAGTGGGCTGCCAGGTAAGAAACATGGGAGGACCAAGAGAGTTTCCTATAGAGCATGAGCCCCAGGAATTTCGTAATTTCAACTAACGGAATGCCGGATAAAGGTTTTCGACAAAGCAGAACCCAAATGCACCTTGAAAATTCTGTGTTTTAAAAATTCCTGGAGGGAACACGACAGGCGGCCACGGAAGACACATGTGTAAAGAGTACAAAGGATACCAGTTCTCCAGCAGGCGTTGTAGGCCTTTTCCAAATCGAAAAATACGGCCACAGTCTGGGATTCCACAGAAAATCATTCAAGACGTGGGTGGAAAAAGTAACGAGATGGTCAACTGCAGAACGCCGCACTGTGCATTCGTTAATAAATTGCGAGACTCGAGCCACCATACCAGCTGGGCATGAATTGTGCGTTCCATTATCTAGCAAACGCAGCTGGTGAGACAGATGGAGTGGTAGCTGGAAGGAAGGTTTCTGTCCTTACTGGGCTTAGGTATGGTTATGACAGTGGCTTCACTCCAAAGTCAGGGAAATGTGCCCTCTGCCCAGATGTGACTGTACGTGGTAAGCAGAAAGTGCTTGCCAGCAAGAGAAAGATGCTGCAACTTCTGAATATGGACAGTGTCTGCCCCAGCGGCGGAGGATCGGGATGAACTGAGAGCATGATCTAGCTCCCTCATAGTTAAGGCGGAATTTTAGCACTCCCAATTCTGAGAAGAGAATGGTATCACCCGAGCCTCCTCCACTCGTTTCCGATTGAGGAAGGCAGGGTGACAGTGGGAAGAGCTCGCAACGTCCGCGGAATGGCGGCCCAAGGTATTGGAGATGGTAATAGGGCCCACGATAACATCTAAAACTGCCAGACCGGAAATTGGCGAATGAATTTTGTGGTCCTAGAGAGCCGTCGGAGGTTGGCCCACACGACAGACGAAAGGGTGGAACTGTTAAAAAAACAGCGAGCTTTTTTGCTAGCCCTAAGACGCGGCGAAACATTGCACGCATCTGTTTATAATGCATGCAGATCGCCATCGTAGGATAAGAAGAGATGTAGGGGTGTCACCTCGACGGCTGCTGAGTGACAGCCTGTGAAGAGTCGCTGCTGCAGGGCACAGAAGCAGGAGGATCCTGCTCCATGGGGTCCACAGAAGCATCGGTTTGCTTGTGCTGTTAGTTTGTGGAGTCCATCGTTGGAAAACGGTTGGTAGTGCACACCTGCGACATGGAGGCTGGCCGGGCTAAGGTATCACATGCCAGCACCGTCGAAGAAGATCTTCCAGTTGGTGCCTTTGGTGGACTTCTTTTTGCCTTTCCAGTTAGAGAAAGACTCGGGTGTTGTTTGGCTGGAAGGATATAGGAAGTCTTCATGAGAGTACTCCTTCTTTCGTTTTTCACCTAACAGTTGTGTAGCTGATGACTTCGCCTCTTGAGGCGAGAGTTCGATGGCTTGTTGCATACCTGGACTGGGGGATGGTGATGCTACCTTTCACAGCCAAAGAGCTTAATTTGAGGTTGCGTGGCCATATCCTTTATGGAGTGAGAAAGAACAGAACTGTAAGTGCCAGACAGGAGAATACAGTGTTTGCGACTAAACAATAACTTGTGTGCTACAGGGCAATGCACTTTTTCCTTCACCCGAATCTCTTGGACAGCCTGCTCAACAAGATACACAGGACAATCCTGAGACGAGGCGGCATGGCCGCCATTGCAGTTGATGCAGTGGGGAGAACGAGGTGGACGATCACCCTCATGCGCATCCCCACTACAGGTTATGCATTTGGGTTGATGTCGATAAGATGTTCTAATGTGGTTGAAATGATGACATTGATACCAGCTCGTCAGGTTCCGAATGTATGGCCGGACTGTTACAATTTCATAGCATGCTTTGATCTTGGACAGGACCGCCCTGATAGCTGAGTGGTCAGCGTCCTTTGGCCCGGGTTCGATTCCCGGCTTGCTCGAAGATTTTCTCCGCTTAGGGATTAGGTGTGGTGTTGTCTTCATCATCATTTCATCCCCATCCGGCACACAGGTCGCCCAATGTGGCGTCGAATGTAATAAGACCTGCACCAAGGCGGCCAGACCTGCCCCACAGGGGGCCTCCTGGTCAATGACACCAAACGCTCATTTCCATCTTGGATGGGAGCACCACTCTATCAAAGGTGAGAAAAAGAGTGCAGGTCCGCACTAAGGAGGAATCTACCTTTTTCATCACCAGATGGACGGCAGTGACACCCTGAACAGAGTGGTAAGATTGGATTTCTGCCTCGGTTAGACTGTCGAGCAGCCTGGTGTAAACAGCACCACAGGAAGAATTCAAAGTTCTATGGACCTCGACATGAACAGGATAGCTGTGGAGAAGTGAGGCGGCAAGCAGTTCCTGTGTTTGAGAATCAGAAGTAGTCTCCAAAAACAAAGTGCCAATCTGTAAAGGACAGCAGGAATTCATAGGCCGGCAATTTCATCAACACCTTTCTGAATAATAAACGGATTTACCATGACGAAGGACTATTCGTCTTTAGTACATGCGACCACAAGGAACTGTGTTGCAGTGGAAGGGTCTTTGAATTGTAAGCCTCATTATGTTTACGTTTCGTATATGTTGATTGTGAAGATGATTGGCTCATTGCGAGAAAATCCCCCATGAATACCAGCGTCTCTGATGGCACGCTCCTTCCTACTGGGGGCCCCCTCCACAAGGGAGTGTTCACACATCAGGTCGCACCTCCTGAACACCTGACAGAGGGACCAATCGGCAATTTGGGAAGGCTGCAGCTCAGGCAATCACCCCTCCTGGAGCCTAGCCTGTACCAGGGGTTGTGTGTGAACCCTCCCTGTCGACACAGGGCAGGGAATTACGTGTTACCCAGTTACCTGTTACGTATCAGACACATGGGCTGGCCTTCAAAACCGCACAGAAAGGAGAAAAAAAGGAACCTCAAACGCCGAAGTGGAGGAATGAGAGGAGAAGGGAAACAAAGAAAGAAAAAGGGAGCGAAAAAACAGTGCTGAGACTGTTCTTACGTTAGCGACAGACAAAGCGGACCATTCCCAATAACACCCCAGGCATACCTCCCAAGCGAGGAGAAAAAGAATAACAAGAGGATAGACATGCAGCACGAAATGGAAAAGTTGCAAAGCCTGGGGACCCGTGGTAGCCAAGCACGAACCTGCCAAAGAGTGGCGAGCCCCCTAAGGGGGGATTAGGCAGGTATTAGGAGGAAATCGGCTGTGCCCTTTCAAAGGAAGCATCCTGTCATTTGCCAGAAGCCATTTCAGGAAATAACGGAAATCCTACATATGAATGGCCGGACAGGGATTTCAATCGTCATCCTCCCGAATACGAGTCCCGTGCGCTAGCCACAGCGTCGCCTTGTACGCTCGGAGTCATGCTGGAGTGGATTAATGTTTTTAGTTGTGACAACGAAGCTTGAAAAAGTTTACCATCCAAGTTTGTACATAGCTAAAATAAAAAGTGACGAATTCAGGTGAAAGTGACTAGTTATGAAGAAGCGTTCCTGCTAAAATCCTCAGCTACAAATATTAACAAATACTGTCGTTAACATCGATGTACTTTATTGTAATAACGCCATTTTATTACCTGTAGATACGGGCGTAACTGCTTTAAGGAGGAAAATTAACCTAAGTATTTCGATAACTACTCAGCGAAAATACGTAGTTGAACCACTCACCAGGTTCATGCTAAAGACTGTCTTTTCGTACATGTTTTGTTACATAGAGCCCATAAAATGTTCATTACTGCTCACCTTGAATTTCTTGTGACAGCTATACGTTTGAACACTGTTCGTTTCTTATTATAATGCGAAATTTTTACCGTCTGTGTATGTAGCGTTTTTCTTTAAATAAACGCAAATACTTACCTGATTTATGTGATGCAAAACAGCAATCTCACGGAAAAGCGTCGTGAGTGAGAACGCTGTTGTTTTGGCGTTTTATATTTCGACAAATTCTCGCTCATGAATAGAAATGTAATCAGCAGCATGTCGAACACTGCTGCGTGCCCCTGCCACAAGATGGAATTTCTATGCATCAGAAGTCAATTCGATGCGGACGTGAAGAGAAAGACAGCCAGAATGCATTGATTTGTCGTCGCAGCTGTAGCTGCGAGCATACAGAGGAAAATATTACGATGCCTGTGGAACGTGCAGTGTAATCCCAGTGGGACGACTTCTCTGATTCAGAATAGTCAGGATGCATTCAGATTCCCGGTGTCTCTCTTCTGCGGATATCTTTTAGATGCGAGGTGAGCCAATTTGAGAACTTTGAAATAAAGTTAGAGGTCTAGGAACAAACTAAAATAATTTTAACAATAGATTTAAAAATTAAATGAAATAAATGCAGCCAAGTTACAGATCATATAATAAAACATACTGCTAACGATGTCCTTTTAAAAGTTGGCATTCGTCCGCTCTCCCACTGAGACTCTACGTCGCTCATACTAACAAATAAGCTGGAATACATATAAATTAGACTTGAGATAGTTGTTGTAGTTCTCGAAATTTCTTGGCTAAACTGTGAAACCGCATCTCTGAAAGCCGGCCCCATAGGAAAGCGTCCACAGCTCGTGGTCTCGCGGTCGCGTTCTAGCTTCCCGGGCACGGGGTCCCGGATTCGATTCCCGGCGGGGTCAGGGATTTTCACCTGCCTCGAGATGACTGGGTGTTTATGTTATCCTCATCATTTCGTAATCATTCATGCGAGTGGCTAAACTGGGCTGAGTAAAGGTTGGGAATTTGTACGGGCGCTGATAACCGCGCAGTTGAGCGCCCCATAATCTAAACATCGTCATCATCATCCCATAGGAAAGCGAACGTCTCACGCTATTTATTTACAGCTCGTACAACATAGACACGTGTTGCAAAGTTTTACTGACCTTCAAAGTAGTCACCAGCATTGTGTATAACCTGTTGCCAGCGATGTGGAAGTCCTAGGATAATCTTAGCAGTGCCAGTTGTGTTGACAGTTCAAGCGGTGTGGTCTACTGCCCGGCGAATTTGTAGCAGTTCTGAAGCGAATGCCTTGAAGTGTTTCCTTCAGTTTAGAAATCGAGATGAACTCAATAGGGCTTACGTCAGAGGAGTGCAGTAGGTGGTAGAACACTTACCAGCCGCATCAGTCAACCAAATCAGCAACAGCTTGCACTGTACATGCTTGGGCATTGTCCTGCAAAATGATGGTCAGGTCGTGCAGAAAGTGTCATTATCTCTGTCTCTATGCTGTTCATTTTTGGAACACAACCTACGACCAGCGTAGAGACAGAAGTGATGACACTTTCTGGAAGACCTGACCATCATTTTCCAGGACAATGCTCAAGCATGTACAGTGCAAGCTGTTACTGATTTGTTTGACTGATGGGTCTGCTAAGTGCTATACCACCTGCTACACTCCACTGACTTAAGCCCTCGCGAGCTCAACTCGATTTCTAAACTGAAGGAAACACTTCAAGGCATTCGCTTCAGAACTGCTACATATTAGTCGGGCAGTAGACCACACCGCTCGAACTGTCAACACAACTGGCACTGCTAAGAGTATCCTACGACTTCCACATCGCTGGCAACAGGTTATACACAATGCCGGTGACTACTTTGAAGGTAAGTAAAACTTTGCAACACGTATCTGTTTTGTGCGAGCTGTAAATAGTTGCCACTATTAAAGTTCCAACCCTCGTATGTGTCACCTGTGAGAGTCGTATCTAGATATGTCAGGGGTTCCACATCAATCGAAATGTACACGCCCCACACCATTACAGAGCCTCCATTAGCTTGAACAGTCCCTTGCCGACATGCAGGGTCCATGGATTCATGAGCTTGTCTCCATGCCCGTACTTGTCCATCCGCTCGATAGAATTTGAAATGAGACTCGTCCAACCGGGCAGCATGTTTCCAGTCATCAACAGTCCAATGCCGGTGTTGACGGGCCCAGTCGAGGGGTGAAGCTTTGTGTCGTGCAGTCATCAAGGGTACACGAGTAGCCCTTCGGCTCCTAAAGCACATGTCGATGATGTTCCGTTGAGTGGTTCGCACGCAGACACTTGTTGATGATCCAGCATTGAAATCTGTAACAGTTCGTGTAAGGGTTGCACTTCTGTCACGTAGAACGATTATTTTCAGTCGTCGTTGGTCCCCATTCTTGCAGGATCTTATTCGGGCCGCAGCGATGTCGGAGATTTGATGTTTTATCCGATTCATCGTGAAATGGTCGTATTGGAAAATCTCCACTTCATCGCTATCAAGGAGATGATGTGTCCCATCGCTCGTGCGCCGCCTGTAACAGCATGTTCAAACTACTTAAATCTAGATAAACTGCCATTGTAGCAGATATAACCGATCCATCAACTGCGCCAGACATTTTTTTCTAATATAGGCGATGCCGACTATAGCACCGTATTCTGACTGTTTATACACTCCTGGAAATGAAAAAAAGAACACATTGACACCGGTGTGTCAGACCCACCATACTTGCTCCGGACACTGCGAGAGGGCTGTACAAGCAATGATCACACGCACGGCACAGCGGACACACCAGGAACCGCGGTGTTGGCCGTCGAATGGCGCTAGCTGCGCAGCTTTTGTGCACCGCCGCCGTCAGTGTCAGCCAGTTTGCCGTGGCATACGGAGCTCCATCGCAGTCTTTAACACTGGTAGCATGCCGCGACAGCGTGGACGTGAACCGTATGTGCAGTTGACGGACTTTGAGCGAGGGCGTATAGTGGGCATGCGGGAGGCCGGGTGGACGTACCGCCGAATTGCTCAACACGTGGGGCGTGAGGTCTCCACAGTACATCGATGTTGTCGCCAGTGGTCGGCGGAAGGTGCACGTGCCCGTCGACCTGGGACCGGACCGCAGCGACGCACGGATGCACGCCAAGACCGTAGGATCCTACGAAGTGCCGTAGGGGACCGCACCGCCACTTCCCAGCAAATTAGGGACACTGTTGCTCCTGGAGTATCGGCGAGGACCATTCGCAACCGTCTCCATGAAGCTGGGCTACGGTCCCGCACACCGTTAGGCCGTCTTCCACTCACGCCCCAACATCGTGCAGCCCGCCTCCAGTGGTGTCGCGACAGGCGTGAATGGAGGGACGAATGGAGACGTGTCGTCTTCAGCAATGAGAGTCGCTTCTGCCTTGGTGCCAATGATGGTCGTATGCGTGTTTGGCGCCGTGCAGGTGAGCGCCACAATCAGGACTGCATACGACCGAGGCACACAGGGCTAACACCCGGCATCATGGTGTGGGGAGCGATCTCCTACACTGGCCGTACACTACTGGTGATCGTCGAGGGGACACTGAATAGTGCACGGTACATCCAAACCGTCATCGAACCCATCGTTCTACCATTCCTAGACCGGCAAGGGAACTTGCTGTTCCAACAGGACAATGCACGTCCGCATGTATCCCGTGCCACCCAACGTGCTCTAGAAGGTGTAAGTCAACTACCCTGGCCAGCAAGATCTCCGGATCTGTCCCCCATTGAGCATGTTTGGGACTGGATGAAGCGTCGTCTCACGCGGTCTGCACGTCCAGCACGAACGCTGGTCCAACTGAGGCGCCAGGTGGAAATGGCATGGCAAGCCGTTCCACAGGACTACATCCAGCATCTCTACGATCGTCTCCATGGGAGAATAGCAGCCTGCATTGCTGCGAAAGGTGGATACACACTGTACTAGTGCCGACATTGTGCATGCTCTGTTGCCTGTGTCTATGTGCCTGTGGTTCTGTCAGTGTGATCATGTGATGTATCTGACCCCAGGAACGTGTCAATAAAGTTTCCCCTTCCTGGGACAATGAATTCACGGTGTTCTTATTTCAATTTCCAGGAGTGTATATCTCTATTAGAATTCGCATGCCTATATCAGTTTCCTTGGCGCTTCAGTGTAGGTATGCTAAGTGGATTGGATTTATGTGACTCGAGTTATGCTTTTGTTCTAGTACCGTTAGCTTGTGTATGCTCTGTCAGTTTAGAGGTATTTTTTGGTTTTAGTTTACAGATACATCTGAAGATTAGGCTGATCTCTGAAACCCACTAGTATAAAGACTTAAGTCACTAAGTACAACTGTAGTGGATGATTTAATTGTGAAAATTACATGCAACCTTTGTGGATGTCCCACTAGAAAAAAATTTATAGTTCTCACGTAGTTTCCGAGTGTGCGGTGTCCTACCCTCCTCTTAAATCAGAGTGTCGTGGTGTGAAATGTGTGCTAGTCTAACGAAGTATTTGAGCGATACGAAGACTATTCATGTTACATCTTTAGTGCATGCAACACTGCAGTTATCAGCTCCCTATCTAAACTATTCCTTGATGAATATGACTAAAATAGTTAAAACTAAAAAACTGACTTCATGTAATCTTCATTAAATGCATATTAGCTCCTTCCCTATCACTCTCACTTCTACACCCTTAAGTAAGTGCTACGGTACACAAACCTTAAATGGTTTCTCTCTCTGAAGATGAACTATTAAAACACAAATTCACAGAGAGAAGAGACTGAAGCAGTACGTGAGTATATTTTTACTATCTTGTCATTTGATAGTGCGCTTTTGGGTGTTGATCCGAGACGTTGATTCAGTTTTACACATAAAAAGAAATCAGCAACTCGGCTGCACCACTGAAAGCGCATGAGTGATCAGTTGCGGCGGGGAAACCTGACAGATCACATTTCAACGTTTACTTGTGCGTCGCATCTTAAAATACTGCTCACGCACGTGGGACCAACGCTAAGCAGGACTGGCCAGGGATATTAAACTTAAAATAAGATGGATGTCACGATTAGTCACAGATTAGTCTGACTCAGGGAAAGAATCAGAGAAATGTTGAAAATTCTGAATTGTCAAATACATAAAGATAGGACACCACCTAGTCTTTAGACCTCTACTTACAAAGTTTCTAAACAAGTATTAAGCGAAGAATGTAGAGATATTCTTGATGACCCCATGTAACGTTCCCGTAGGGCCGTGGGGGCAAGTTTAGTGCCATTGGGTATTTAGGGTAGTGAGTACTCATATTAATGTGAGTCTGAAAATTTGTAGAATGGTCTCAGAAAATAAAGGAAACAAAAGTTATTTATTAAATACTTTTACTGGTCTTCAAAGTAATCACCATTACCTACAAAACTCTTCCGACACTGGGAACTTTTCAGACGCATCTTATATTAAGTAACAGCATGCACAGACACATTTAAGTTGTTATTTTCCCCATGCTTCCTACACTGTGGGAACAGGACGTACCGTGCTGAGTACCCTCCGCGATGCAGTTAACAGTGGTTTGCAAACTAAATGTAGTGTCTGATGTGAAATGTATTCTCAGCAGTGAATATGGAGAACCAGCAGCTGAATAATGGAAATGGAAAGAAGCGTTTGGCGTCAAGAGCCGAGAGGCTCCTTACGGGGCAGATCTGGCCGCCTTGGTGCAGGTCTTATTACATTCACCGCCACATTGTGCGACCTGCACGCCGGATGGAGATGAAATGATGATGAAGACAACACAACACCCAGCCCCTGAGCGGAGAAAATCCCCGACCCTGCCGGGAATCGAACCCAGGCCCGTAGGACTGCAATCCGTCACGCTGACCACTCAGCTATCGGGGCGGACAGCTGAATAATGGAATGAAGACAGTGTAATTCTATCACGAACCCGGATTTCTCGCTTATTGAAAGCGTTCGCCTTAGCATTGTTCTATGTAAGCACGCTCCGTGGTCTGACACAAATTTCTGTGTATCGTCAACCGCGTCTCTACAACATGCACTCTCACATACGTAATGTATATTCCCGTATAGAAGATATTTTAACTGAAAGACACTTGCCCTGTATCGACGGATAAATATGATATTGAAGTGCCTGTGTTTCAGAAGCATTATGAAGTGTTCCATCGGCGACTACAGGCGCTACGAAACACAGGGAATGTATTCGCTGTTGCGAATATGGACAACCATCAACTGTATAATGGAATGGTGAAGTGAAAATCACTGTCAGACTTGGACGCGAACCCCGTTTTCCCGCTTATTACTACCAGCTACCAATCACCTTACCATTAGGCTCGCCGAGCACTCTCATTCGATGAGATCGATGGATCACAATCAAACACGTTGCTGTTGAGCTGGACGTCTCTGTTGGTAGCGCTGACACATTCGTCCACCATTTTGGGTAATCAAAAGTGTGTGTCCGCTGGGTTATTCGCCGCCTAATAGAAGACCGTAAAGAGCAATGAAGGACCATCTATGCGGAATTGATTACGCGTTACGAGAATGATCGTGACAATGTTTCGCCTAATATCTTCACAGGCCGTGAAACATGGGTTCATCACTTCGAACTGTAAACAAAACGGCAATTCAAAGACAGGCACCACACCACCTCCCCTGCGAAGAAGAATTTAAAAGCTGCATCCTCAGCCACTAAGTCACGGGGACGGACTTCTGGGACTCTGAAGTGGTTATTCTGACTGAGGTGCTCCCTCATCGTGCAACGATCAGCTGTAAATAGTATTGTGCTCCACTCAGGAAACTGAAGTTCGTCGCCACAAAAATGATCCAAAAGGTCTTCTCCTTCTCCATAACAAGGTCTCGTACAAGTCGGCACACCCAATAGGAGCTCACACAACGTCATTGGACTGTTCTTCCAAATCTACCTTACTGCCTGAATCTCGCACCTCCCCACTTCCATCAGTTCGGCCCAAAGAAGGAAGCATTCCGCAAGAATCAGTATACGGATAATGTTGAGGTTATTGATGCAGCAAGACGCTGACTCCGTCGTCGACCAGTAGAATGGTACGATGCTGGCAGAGAGGGCCTCCCAGTAATGTCGCATAAGGCCGTGACATCGAATGGAGGTTATGCTTCAGAATAGGGTTTTGCAGTCAAATGAATGAGAATGTATGTATCGGAATTCTGAATACAACCAACCTACTTTCAGAAATAAATATCTTCATTACTCATTTAGCACCCCTTGTAAAAGTTTTATTAAACGGTAAGACACAACACACTCCTTTAAATCATGAACCACATTTGTCTGATCACCACCCAAAATAGTGGCTATGTCAGCTGTTAAAGGCATTGACGTTTTCCCGTCGCGGTATAAAAGAAGTTTATTTGAAGAATGGGACAGCGAATTCTATGGACCAGAAGCGTTCATTAGAAACTGAACGCAAAGCCAGCAAGCAATAATCCGTCCGTTGATGCATTACAGACTACTGTCGTCTCTTCCCTTCCTTAACCACAAGAATTCATTTTCCTCTTAAAGGATGATCCTAAGCGTCAACAGCAAGGTTTCGGAGCGTAGGTGGATTGTACGTTGCCCCTCAGTGTCTCACATGCTGATATTCTTTTAAAAAATGTGGTGCACCATTTTAGAGATTTCCAATTCACCAAAGAGTTCTCGTTGCGCCAGTGCATGTGGAATATATGAAATGATTAGATTTACAGATGAATAGCACAAGCAGTTCTAAGATACCAGGTATCGACTCATGCTGGAACTCCCATATCGGTACGTGGTGTAGCCTCCATAGGCGGCAAAGCAGGAGCTGACAGATAGTGAATATTGTCGTGGGATATGTTATGCCACACCTGCACTACCTGTTAACATAGTTCTGTAAAAGTTGTTGTTGAGCGAGTCGCAAAAGTCATTTCTCGTCCCATCATATGCCACAGGTGCTCGAATGGAGACAAGTTTGGAAATAATGTTAGGCAGGGATGTTGGTGCATGTCTTGCAGACCTCATGGAGTTTCACAGGCAGTGTGTGGGTGAACACTATCCTAATGGAACAGCACATCACCTTCGTTACGCATGAATGGCTAAAGAACTGCTCTAATAACGATCTGCACGTAACCCCAGAAACACCAAAGTTGGACGAGAGTTGTAGCCTATCGCACCTCAGACCGTAAGGCCCATTGTGAGGCCACTGTGCCTTGGACGAATGCACTCTACGAGACAGCGCATCCTTATCCCTCTACTTCTAGTGTAGAGGGATAAGGATGAAGGAGAGGTATATACAGATTTTCCAAAGTCTTTATTAGCAATTTCTCCGATGTGGTAGGTGCGGAAGGCAATGACATCACGATCGACGAAACTCTCCAGGCCACCGACTGCAGGAACACCAGATCCACCTCTTACAATGGCTACTGTAAGCCATCCATTGCCATGCGTAAATGTATCATTCACGTCAATACTAAAATTTAGTCTGCAACCACGGAACATGCAGGGTCCTTCCAGAAGTTCACTGGCAGAAATGTTCTTCAACTTGTTACTCTTCTTGTCAGCAGCGGAGGTTGTCATTTCAATGTTCTCGATGGTTTTATAGACTGTTTGACGAGAACGTCGACGGTATCTTCTGTAAGTGCCTTCCAAACAGTCTATAAAACCATCGAGAACATTGAAATGACAACCTCCGCTGCTGACAAGAAGAGTAACAAGTTGAAGAACATTTCTGCCAGTGAACTTCTGGAAGGACCCTGCATGTTCCGTGGTTGCAGACTAAATTTTAGTATTGACGTGAATGATACATTTACGCATGGCAATGGATGGCTTACAGTAGCCATTGTAAGAGGTGGATCTGGTGTTCCTGCAGTCGGTGGCCTGGAGAGTTTCGTCGATCGTGATGTCATTGCCTTCCGCACCTACCACATCGGAGAAATTGCTAATAAAGACTTTGGAAAATCTGTATATACCTCTCCATCATCCTTATCCCTCTACACTAGATCATATGCGCAAACGACCATCGCTTGAATGCAGGCAGGAGCTATTTTTATCTCTGAAGACTATAGTGCCCCTTTCCATCTTCTAGGTAATCCTTTGACGGCACCGGCTGGGCCGTGCACGTCAATGCTGTGGTGTGAGTGGACGATGGGCTAGAGGCGTGCGTGCATGTAGTCACACTCCTAATACCCAGTTCGTGATGACATGACTGGGTATTCAATCTTCTTATCGGTGTAATCGAAGCCGTACGATCTGCCACTGCTGCCCTTACAATGCGACGATCGTGAAAGGTGTTTGTCTTGCGTGGACGTCCTGAACCTCGTCTGCGGGTATGAGAATGTTCATGCGGCCACTAACATCGTTGCAGTTTTAACGCACCACGTCCAGTTTGTGTGGCTCTTCTTCGACAGGACTATCCCTCCACTCGGAAGGCCACAATTCGACCCCTTTCAAACGCGCTCAGTTGGCTGTGGGAAGCACGAGTGCATCTCCATGACATAGTTGCCTGTTTGCTTTACACATCTTCACCACGCTGAGCCTTCTGGCTGCGAGCAACGGGTAGACGCAGATGGCGCTCAAGTACCTATGCTACTACGCTATCTGTTGGTGGACGACGCAGAAACAATTATGAGTATATTTACTATCCCCCAGGTGGCATATGCCGTTATCGGATCAAGTTCTTTCCTGGAATACTAACTTTTTTCCGGTAGTGTATTTCCTATGATAAACAGAAATTAACACAGCTAATTACAACTGCTTCGTTCGTTTTCAGAGCTCTGTATTTTGCAAAGTACTACATATATGATCGATGCGTGCATAGAACCGTAAACTAATTCAAATTTTGTATTCAACACAAGTTCTATGAGTATCCCTCTGGCCACGCGACACACGTCCAAGCGGGAGTCCGTTCAATACCTTATCTGTCCGCAGGTCGTGGTCTAGTGGCTGGCGTTGCTGCCTCTGGATTACGTGGTCCCGTGTTCTATTCCAGGCCGAGTTGGGGATTTTCTCTGCCCAGGGACTGGGTGTTAGTGTTGTACTCATCATTTCATCATCATCATCGTTCGTAACAGTGGCTAAGACTGGCCTGTGTAAAAAGTACGACTGGGCAAAAATTGGGACCTTGTACGGGTGCTGGTGACCGTGCAGTTGAGCGCCCCACAAACCAAATATCAGATGGTTCAAATGGATCTGACCACTATGGGACTTAACATCTGAGGTCATCAGTCCCCTAGAACTTACAAGGGAACCTCCTCATCGCAGCCCCCTCAGATTTAGTTATAAGTTGGCATAGTGGATAGGCCTTGAAAAACGGAACACAGATCAATCGAGAAAACAGGAAGAAGTTGTGTGGAACTATGAAAAAAATAGGCAAAATATACAAACTGATTAGTCCATGCGCAAGATAGGCAACATCAAGGACAGTGTGCGCTAAGCAGCGCTGTGGTCCCGTGGTTAGCGTGAGCGGCTGCGGAGCGAGAGGTTCTTGGTTCAAGTTCTCCCTCGAGTGAAAAGTTTACTTTTTTTATCTTCGCAAAGTTATGATCTGTCCGTTCGTTCATTGACGTCTCTATTCACTGTAAAAAGTTTAGTGTCTGTGTTTTGCGACCGCACCGCAAAACAGTGCGATTAGTAGACGAAAGGACGTGCCTCTCCAATGGGAACTGAAAACATTTGATCGCAAGGTCATAGGTCAACCGATTGCTCCACAGGAAAACACGTCTGATATATTCTATACGACACTGGTGACGGCATGTGCGTCACATGACAGGAATATGTTGTCGACCCACCTAACTTGTGCACTTAGCGAATGGGTAAAAAGATTCTTCTACCTTGCCCAATTTAGGTTTTCTTCTGGATGTGATAATCACTCCCAAAAAAGTGATGAAAACATAACGGACGGACAGATAATAATTGACTGAAAATAAAAAATTTAACTTTTCACTCGAGGGAAGACTTGAACCACGGACCTTTCGTTCCGCAGCCGCTCACGCTAACCACGAGACTACGGCGCTCCTCAACTCACATTTTCCTATATGTTGCTTATCGTGCGCATGGGCTACTCAGTTTGTATATTTTGCTTATTTTTTCATAGTTCCACACAACTTCTTCCTGTTTTCTCGATTGATCTGTGTTCCGTTTTTCAAGGCCTATCCACTGTGCCAACTTATAACTAAATCTGAGGGGGGTGCGATGGGGAGGTTCCCTTGTTAGAACGACTTAAATCTAACTAACCTAAGGACATCACACACATCCATGCCCGAGGCAGGATTCGAACCTGCGACCGTAGCGGTTGCGAGGTTCCAGACTGAAGCACCTAGAGCCGCTCGGTCACTGCGTCCGGTTACCAAACATCATCATTATACCTTATCTAGCAACACTTCGTCAATAGTCGGCACTACAGCACTGAGACGTTTTCTGAGGTGTTTCAGTATTCTTCGCAACGAGAGTATGGTGAACACGCTCCTTAATGTGCTCCCAAAGGAAAAAGTCAGGGGACGTATGGGTGAGGCGTGCCGAGGGGGTGGCAAAGAAACTGAACTACATGACTTTCACCACTCCATCGTTCGTTCCCGGTAGCTGAGTGCTCAGCGTGACAGAATGCCAGTCCTAAGGGCCCAGATTCGATTCCCGGCTGGGTCGGAGATTTTCTCCGCTCAGGGACTTCGTGTTGTGTTGTCCTCATCATCATCATTTCATCCCTATCGCCGCGCAAGTCTCCGAAGTGGCGTCAAATCGAAAGATTTGCACCAGGCACACGGTCTACCCGACAGGAGGCCCTAGTCACACGACATTTACATTTACCACTGCATCCAATCCTGCGACGCGAAATGAGGTGTTGGCCGTTTTGTTGTAACATGAAATCCTCTGGAACAGCAGTCAGTTGCGCAGACAACGGTAGTTCCAACATATTAAATCAAGAGGTATCCGTCACATTCCTCTCACTGGAGAAAAGCAGAGCACACGGCTTCGTCTGTAATCTTCACAGGGAAAATAGCCGTAAGAGGATCTCTTTGCTGAGCCACAAATTCTTGACGAGTTCTCAAATTGTAGCGATTAACATTTCCAAGTAAATGAAGTTTACCTCGTCGCTGAATATCAGCTTGGGGGCGAAATGGATGTCTTCAATTGTTTCCTGCACTGGAATGCAAGACTGAAGGCACCGGCCATAATATTCTGGTTTTGATCGTTGAACGAGCTGTAGACTGTATGGTTTGAAATCCAACCGCCGCCGAAAGAACCTTCCACACGGTATGGTGGGCTATTCCAAATTAGTGGCTTGTGCGGACAGATTTTTTTTTTTTTTTTAAATCAGAAAGGACCTTTTCCTCATCCTCTCCACGCTTACATCTGACACGCTAGGTCGACCGGTATTTTTCTGTTCACGGAGAAAAGCATTGTCCCTAAAAATTGTAATACCAACGCCCAATGGTCTGTTTGCATGGCAGTTCCACACGTCATTCCTTCTGACTGCACACTGCACTGCTTAATAGATAAATATCTCGCATATTTCTACATACAAAACTCTTTTCTTGCTTTGTCGCCATTTTGTCAAGGCAGTGCACTCGTAACGCCAGCTGGTGGTCATAATGCAAACTCGGCGAGTTTGCTGTTCGATTCATCTACAAATCGTATTCCTACATGTAATACCCTGGAAAATATAGAACTTTGAAAACGAGTGAATCATTTATGTTTTCCCTGTGTTTGATGTGCGAATCCTGAGGACAAATTCCAGGAAATCTATGGAGTAGCCAGAAGGATGTACTTCTGTATAATCTCCCGTATTCATGACAATATAGTCATGGTGCTAAGCTATAATATGACGAAACACTAACATATAACGCAATCTTACTGTACCACTGGAACAGTTCTCGGTCAACAGAAATCGAACAACAAATACAGACTGAAAAGAAAGCTTTAGCTGAGAAACGAGTGATACAGGATTGTGCTCTACACCGAAGCTATTGTCTCTGTACACCGAACAAGAAGTACCCCAGCTAGAAAACTGAAAACGGAATTAGAGTTCAGGTTGGCCGATGAAACTGTAATTGTCAGCGGCGGAAAATACGTGGCAGAGCAATGGAACAGAATCGATAGTGGCTTGAAATCCATGCATATTATACAAATGGATGTGTGTATGTGTCTATGTACCACTTCTCCTATTAAGGCACTGGATCGACTTCAACCAAATTTGGTATGCATAGCCCTCACTGTCAAGTAACACTCACTGATGGGGTAAGAACCACCTACCTATAATTGCTGAGGAGATATGACGTCAGAAGCATTGATATGCATGGAAAACTGCCGCGTTTTGCATGACGTTTAAATTTATTACTTCCTTGCTACTAACTCTATTCCCAACGTATTTTGCAGACATATACCGCTGAATGTACCTACACAAATACATCCTTGTACGACACATACTTCAAGAGATATGACGTCATAAACACTGAGATGTGTGAAAAAATGCCACATCAGGCGGGACGTTTTAATAATTTCATTCCTTACTACTGACACTGAACACTCCTACCGCGGTGTCAGCTAAAGAAATCCCTGACACCTGACAGCGCTTCTGACAGCTTTCAGTTATGAAGCGCAAACGGGTGTGAGCGAAAACAACAGCCGACTGTGGAGCTGTGAAGAAGCATTGTCATACAAACGTTTACAGAATCGTGTTGTACACACGGAAAGCAGCTGCGCCCAGCCTTCAGAAACTGTGTGTGGTCATCTGACACCGAATCTACTATATAATTTCAAAGGTGTTTTCACGAATACATATAAATGAAATTTTTTCTACTTTACATTATAAACACAGCTCAGATTTTGGTTTTCTTTTGTAATAGAAAATTGGAAAAAACGAGTATCCGGTTAAGGCCGATTTGACAGCTAGAGTGGTTATAAGATGAACATCAACAGTTACGTAGAACAAACAAGATGGCATGTACTCGATTTAAATCTGGGGACACAGCGGAAACTGGCTTTCGAATGACATACTAAATGGAGTCGATATTTTCGCTATTTGGGCAACAATACCACTGACGATATCAGAAATAAACTGTACATAAAATGCGATATAAATCTGAGAGTTAGCATGAGTCTTCTGAAAGTGTTTGGAATGTAGCTTGTTCAGAAGCAAAATGTGTTCGATAAAAAGTTCAAAAAAGAAAATAATGTAAGATTCTGAAATGTGGTGCTGCACAAGAATGCTGACGATTAGGTGGGTGGATCCGAGAACCACTGAGAACAACTGGACCGTACTCGGGAGAAAAGATATTTCGGGTACATCTTGATTGAAAGAAGGAATCGGTTGATAGGACACATCCTGAGTCGTAGTGAGACAGAAAGGTTCAAATAAATGATGGTTCCAGAAGTTATGGAGAGACGAAGAGGCTTCCGCAGGATAGAATAACGTGGAGGGATCCATTGAAACAGTTTCAGGACTGACGACCAGAACAACAAAATTTCCAGCATGCACATCCTTATACGTTCGCTGTACTATTATTGTTTCATTCGTTGGATTTTGCGTAACAAATCACAACTTAAGAGTAATTTCCGAAGAAAATAACTGAACGTTTAGTTGTTAAGATTACAGCAACAAATGCTACCGTAGCTCGACGCATGTGAGCAGCCAATAGTGGTTTGCTATTTGGGTATTCTGTTTTACAAATTTTGTGACAAAGGCTTTATCGCTTGATTTTTAGTTCAATATGTGACACGCCAATTTGAGAGTTTTATTTCTGATGAAGCAGTGCTGAAACCTGGATCAAAAGTCTCCTTTTGGGCGACCGTGGCCTGTTATTGTTATTAATTTACCAAATAAGCATGTTAAGATTAATATAATATGAAACTCTTCAGCACAATGAAAATTTTTTCAAAACTTTAACGTAGCTTAGTTTGTTTAACTATTCTAAGACATTATTTAAAAAAAAACAGTCTTGATTTCAATAATTGTTGTTTAATGACGCGTTTAGCCTATTTAGGACATCATCTGGTTTTCTACAGACAGAGAGGAAAGGAAAAAATCTAGTATCCAGACATATTTTCCTTTCATGCACACCCCGAAAGAAAACTATCATAGGAACATATACGAACTATTAGAAAGACAATTTGCGTTTGCTTTTTTGCTGTAAAATAAGCATATATCAAGATCACGCTAAACAAAAAGCGATCCTATACAATGATTGAGAAATAATAAGAAAACCTTTAAGGGGACCACACTTACTGCGGACATGTGGCTTTATTGAATCACATTATAGCTAAAATTGACCAACACAGTTGAAAACATCAGGCATATAAATATCTAAGCATTGGAGCAGGCGCTCCGTGGGACGTAGTGGCGGTAACTCACACAGAAGGCGTGCGTGAGTAATTTTGGAATGAGGATTTTAAATTAACGCATATACTGGGGATTGAAACATAGGCTAGATATCATAAAGAATGAATATATTAAAATGAGCCCCAATAAAAATACATTATAAAGTAGACTGCGCTAATTATGCAGATTTAAACCCATAAAGTAACTGTATAAGTGCTAACTGTAAAGATAAAATCACCTCTAGGGCTTCAATGGAAATACGGAAAATACTATAAAAATGTAAGGTGTATAAAACGTATAAGAAGTAGACGGGCTGCAAAATTAATGAGAACATGTTGAAAATAAGCTCTCATGTTTGCCATTACTATTGTCTAGAAGTTTTGACCATATATGGAAAGAAAGTTATAAATTTGATAAATTTATTCAACCTCTGTAGTATCGATTTACAGTCTGTTCCACGAGAAAGTGTATCCCGTTATCTGAATGAAACAAAAGACACTTTTATAAATATATGTTGTAACGTCTTGTAATAAACAAAGACAATATATTATGTAATAATTAAAATATTAGAGGTGTCATATTGTGTCATTATGTAAAATTATGTATTATTTTCTTTATTTTTTATTTTTGAGAACGTCTGTGTCGGCGAGTAATAAGACCGACACAGAAGATAAATGTTGTACAAAGATCACCAAATGAATTTGTATATAAGGCATGATGTAAAGCAATGTCTTTGTCTTCTTAATCTGAAAGCTGTGAGAGAAAGATCTCCTGTTATTGTCGTAGAGAGCGCGAAGGTAGCATTTTTTTGTCGAGATTGTGAATTGGACGCCATTGCGCGTGAATGTACACAGGTCTGTAATTATTAAGATATTTAAATGTTTAAATAGAGTTGTTTAAATGAAAACTTGTATTACTTAAATGTTAAAGTGTGCCTGCCTATTATCCCATCCTGTTAAGATATTTTTCAGCCATATAAAAATATTATCTGTGGAGCTGAGCTGTGTGGAGAAAGAAGAGCCGCTGCCGCGGCATATTTAAACGACTTACAATATAGTCGAGTATACCGCAAGGAAGCGGTAAAATAATAGTAAAAAATAATATTATTTCTTTTAGCTCCCAGGCTGGCAGTGAAGATCAGCAGATTTTATGATGTGTTGCAGGTTGACGCGGGCTGCTGATAGGATATAATTTTCAGTGCAAATAATTTTATGTACCTAAAGAATCTGATAGGAAACTTGCTGTGCTCCGTTCTGACCACGGCTAAATTTTATAGTGAATACGTAATTTTCTTTAATGAGAGTCTCATGTTCTTGGGCTAGCCGTGGTATGAAATAGCATTTTAGTAAGAAATAAAATCCACTGCAAACTTGTATTTGTGAACGATCGTACGAACTGTAACATCAGTGATTATAGGACATTAATTTCAACTTTGAATAATTACGAAGTAGGAAAGATATATTGATACTTAGCATGAGTTGCAGTTACTAAAAAATCGTTCCTTAAATTGTAGGCCAGATTCAGAACAATAATACTTCCATCATTTTATTTTGCTAAAAAAGGTAACGATGATAAAGCAATTAAAAGCACAGCATTGTTAAAAGAATTTCACGTCACTCTTTCCATATATGCGTTGTTACGCCAATAATAATTAAAAATAATTAAATAAACCAGAAGGAGCAAAAACAATTTTTATAAAAGCAACAATTAACGAAAGGGCAGTCGGCAACAGATATAGTTTTTTTTTCAGAGAGACGTGAAACTGGCGCCCAACGTGGGATGGATGGAATCGGGATACCAGAATGTACGATATTTTTTCCAAACACTTGGCAATTTATTGCATAAAATCAGTTACTGCCAAAACCATGGTCAGGCGGATCAGTCAAGAATATTTGCCTAAAGTGGGAAAACCCGAAGCCATAACAACTGATAATGCATCTTATTTCACGGGTCGAACTTGGAAAAATTACTTACGGGAACAAAATATACAGCACATTCTGGTATCCCGATTCCATCCAGAAGCAAGCCTAGTTGAAAGAATATTCAAAGAATTGAATAAGTTCCTTAGAATCTACATAGGAAACCGACATACTAAATGGCCAGAGCTAGTACCGAAATTTGTAGAAATACACAATTTAACACCCCATTCAAGTACAGGCTATCCACCGGTAGAGATATTGAATGGATTTAAGGAGACACCGAATGAATGGCTCACGCCGTTGCCGAGATTGCCAGCTAAGGCAGAAACAAGGGAAGAAAAGATGGAAAAGATATGGAACAGACTAACCAACTGTGCAGCAAAGAGGAAAAGGAAGTACGACCGAGGAGTAACAAACGAACAGAAATATAATGTAGGAGACCTAGTACTCATTCGTAACCACCCTAAATCCTCAGCCACCTTAAAACAGAATAGTAAGTGGCAATTGCTATATTCAGGACCCTTTAAAGTAATAGGCGTGCCACATGAATGTAGCTATTTGTTAGCACATCCCCATACGGGGAAGATCAAAGGATTATATCCACGTAAAGACGTGAAGTTATTTATTCAGTGACATATAATATATAAAGAGTAATAGGTGTAAAAAGATTTTAATTGTGTTTTAGAATATAAGTGTGTTAGTATTTAGAAAGAAATTTGTGTGTAATGAAGTTGGGAGGAAGTGGAATCAGAAAGTGAGCAATAGCTTACGCAGGACAGATTTTGTTTACAGACAATTAGTCATTAAGATATTATGTGCTTATTAAAAAATGAACAATTTTCTTGTTGTATAAAGGATTAATTTCTTGAACCATTTTCTATGTGTAGTGTGTAAGTGCAATCAATGATGCAATCTTATAGAGTAAGGGAATTGCTGTAATTGTATTAGGATAAGAAACCCTGAGAGAGAGAGTCTTTACTAGCCAGACATTGACTTTGCAATATGCAACAATGATGTAATGTGATGTTGGCTGCCAGTAGTGATTTGAGAACGACACTGGAGCAGAACCTAATTAAAAACGAGCCCGTTCCGTGGAAACTCCGTTCTGTATGTAGCAATGCTTCAATTGAAGCCTGTGTACTTGGTACACGACCTTGAATATTCATTACGCGATACGCGAGTTAAGTCAGACAATGCAGAACCTACACTGTAGTCATATAGGAAAAATCATTAAAAATAATGTTATTGCTGAACGAAGTATTTATTGAACAATATGCCCGAGTCAAGCTGTCATGCACATGGTAAAATCTGTTTGATAGATGGGTGATAATCAGGCAAGCTACACTAAAAAAAAAAAAAAAAAATATGTATAAAAAAAAAAAAAAAAATTCACACACCGTTAAAAAAAATTTACAAAAGGGCCAAATACGCCTAGCAACAATATGAAGAGTATGTTGTGATAAAGTGAAAACAAATAAATGCTATGTAAATCAGAGTGACTATGCAAGGAACAGTTAAAAGGTGTTAAAAAATAAACTGTGTGCATAAACACTTAAGGACAGGACGGAATATTGTGTGTAGTAGGGACAGAAAATGACTGTTGTATCTGCACCAATATATACGTCGATAAATCTAGTGTTGAGTGATAGACTGTCCTAGTGCAGCGCTCAACGAACAATAGACAGTGTATAAAAACAGTAGTTATTGATCCGTTCGGAGACGATTTACACAAACATCGCTCAACGGAGACATGTAGTATGAGTGTAACGAACCATTTTCGCGTGTTGAAAGACGCTCTGGCAGTGCATCAACCGTGGAAGTGAGTGAAAACGTGTAGTACAATGTGCGTGTGACGAACTCTGAATACCAGTGTCACGATGCCACAAAAAAACCTGTTATCACGCCAAAACATCCTGTGCATACCAGTGAAGCGACGGCTTACTGAACAATAAACGCTTTTAACAAATTGCCTCTTCTTCCACAGCTAGTAATCTGTGTCCTTAAAGACAGTACACCGTTGTGGAATGTTTGTTTCATGCGCCACGACGGGGAGCCATGCGGAGAAGCAGAGACGAGTGCCGTGCCGCCATCCAGCCGGTTGCGGTAAACCACTGCCACTCGCCGACAACAGCGAATGGTTCAGCGCGGTTCGCGACTGCTTGGGCGCCACGCTAGCACGACCTCACTGTTATTGAGAGCCGGTCGTCGAACCCAGCGGCCGTCGGTACGCGGCGTTCCAGACGACGCTACTCAACAATTGCTTCGCGCCGCCAGCTCCATACCACATTGTTGTCATTCAAATGAACTATTAACTATATGTATAATGTGCTAACATGAATGGTGTTTAATGGACACGCAATGACGTGATAAACATTTTTTTTGTTGTTATCCAACACGAACTCACAATATTCATGGATTTAGTGATGTATCGATCTAATATGTTTGCGTCATGTTAATGAAAGATACTCGCACGAATGCTAGACATTTTAAACCAACTGTCGCGAGTAAGTGCAAAGACGGTTCATTATACTATTGTAAAAATGTGTAATAAGTGACTTTCATAACAATCCAGAATACAAGTAGTATATTGATAACAAAGAGACTAAAAGTGTAGCATGCTATCACAAATAGCCTTTGTTATATGTGGACATTGAATAGAGTCTAAACTTTTCGTGAGATGACCATGGCTCCGGCGCAGTTTTCCCAGGTTTTCTGATCGCACGTAGCCCGAATGGGGGAGCCAAATAAATGTAATGACCCTGGGACTAGGTTGACGGTCACCTCGCAAAGTGTAAGAACAGTATACGAAGTGTAATTAAACCTACAGTGTAAAAGAACTGAGTAGTGTAAAGTGAATGTTCCAACCAAAGTAATAAACCATAAACAAGACAGACGTTAGTGGCAGCATATTGCCGAACATTTTCATCGTTAGTCAAATGCTGCCAGGGGGCAGTGTAACGTCTTGTAATAAACAAAGACAATATATTATGTAATAATTAAAATATTAGAGGTGTCATATTGTGTCATTATGTAAAATTATGTATTATTTTCTTTATTTTTTATTTTTGAGAACGTCTGTGTCGGCGAGTAATAAGACCGACACAGAAGATAAATGTTGTACAAAGATCACCAAATGAATTTGTATATAAGGCATGATGTAAAGCAATGTCTTTGTCTTCTTAATCTGAAAGCTGTGAGAGAAAGATCTCCTGTTATTGTCGTAGAGAGCGCGAAGGTAGCATTTTTTTGTCGAGATTGTGAATTGGACGCCATTGCGCGTGAATGTACACAGGTCTGTAATTATTAAGATATTTAAATGTTTAAATAGAGTTGTTTAAATGAAAACTTGTATTACTTAAATGTTAAAGTGTGCCTGCCTATTATCCCATCCTGTTAAGATATTTTTCAGCCATATAAAAATATTATCTGTGGAGCTGAGCTGTGTGGAGAAAGAAGAGCCGCTGCCGCGGCATATTTAAACGACTTACAATATAGTCGAGTATACCGCAAGGAAGCGGTAAAATAATAGTAAAAAATAATATTATTTCTTTTAGCTCCCAGGCTGGCAGTGAAGATCAGCAGATTTTATGATGTGTTGCAGGTTGACGCGGGCTGCTGATAGGATATAATTTTCAGTGCAAATAATTTTATGTACCTAAAGAATCTGATAGGAAACTTGCTGTGCTCCGTTCTGACCACGGCTAAATTTTATAGTGAATACGTAATTTTCTTTAATGAGAGTCTCATGTTCTTGGGCTAGCCGTGGTATGAAATAGCATTTTAGTAAGAAATAAAATCCACTGCAAACTTGTATTTGTGAACGATCGTACGAACTGTAACATCAGTGATTATAGGACATTAATTTCAACTTTGAATAATTACGAAGTAGGAAAGATATATTGATACTTAGCATGAGTTGCAGTTACTAAAAAATCGTTCCTTAAATTGTAGGCCAGATTCAGAACAATAATACTTCCATCATTTTATTTTGCTAAAAAAGGTAACGAT
The DNA here is from genome assembly GCF_023898315.1 of Schistocerca nitens. NCBI lineage: Eukaryota > Metazoa > Arthropoda > Insecta > Orthoptera > Acrididae > Schistocerca > Schistocerca nitens. The sequence goes on along the minus strand of NC_064615.1, from coordinate 437,225,033 downwards.
GATAAAGCAATTAAAAGCACAGCATTGTTAAAAGAATTTCACGTCACTCTTTCCATATATGCGTTGTTACGCCAATAATAATTAAAAATAATTAAATAAACCAGAAGGAGCAAAAACAATTTTTATAAAAGCAACAATTAACGAAAGGGCAGTCGGCAACAGATATAGTTTTTTTTTCAGAGAGACGTGAAAATGTCTACATGAAAATACGTGTTTTTACTAATTGCACAATTACCTAATAGTTAATCCAGTCGCCGCCATTATTGATTTTAGCTTGGCACCTTAGCACTCTCTCCGGTAAATCATTAACGTTTCCCCCCTTAAATATCGTTTAACCCACTTCGCAACAATGTCTTTGACTTTCTAAGAATTTTAGCAGCAGCTCCATATCAAAGTTTTGGTCCATTTGGATGATTTACGAGGGACACTACCTCGTGACGCTTCGGACACTTTGCAGTCATTTTAAACTGCAACCGGCGAAACAAAATATTCAACTCTCACACTATCTATACACTGTGCAAAAGCGCATTGATTACAGATCTGAGAACACTAACTGAGATGTGCTTGCGGGCGTTACGTTTAAAATTATGGCTCACACTTTCTTGCGGAACTAACTGTAACCATATTCTTTGTAAGTATGTTCTTGAGACCACAGATGTTAGTCAGAGAGGTTACTTCTTTTGAAGAGAATAGTAGTAGAGTGTGTTGGACAGTCTGGTTATGCATTTGGTTTGTAAATGACGGAAGCTGTCCTCCCTCGTAGTGGAGGCAGCATTATTTAAACAGGTTTTTGTAATTACATGTTTTGAACAAAAATTTCCAGGAAATGATATGATATCAATACAAGAATAACAATAGACACTTTTTCCACTCTTTTCTTTTTTTTATTTTTGTAACTGTATATGGCTCTGAGCACTATGGGACTTAACATCTGAGGTCATCAGTCCCCTAGAACTTAGAACTACTTAAACCTAACTAACCTAAGGACATCACACACATCCATGCCCGAGGCAGGATTCGAACCTGCGACCGTAGCGGTCGCGCGGTTCCAGACTGAAGCGCCTAGAACCGCTCGGCCACACCGGCTGGCTGTAAATGTATAGTTTCTTATTGATAGAACATTGGATGTGGCTGAAATTTTCTGTAGAAGTTTTATAGTGAAGCACATGGACTTACCAGAGAAATGAAATAAGTGTCAAGGAAGGCAAATATACCCAAGAGAGTTATTATGAAACTTTTAGCTAATTTGTCTAGAAGTGAGAACTTAATGAAAAGATACATTGTTGTTATCGCTTAATGAAGCGTGGATTAACTTCGAATCATGTTCTCATTTATCAGTCGTAAAGATTAGTTCCCCATTTTCATTTATTTTCATGATTGTGTTTACAGGCTCGCATTGAGCATCGAGAGTTGTTTACTGAGAAGCATTTTGCGAAAATCAGTTAGACACCATCATGAATTGCACATCGCAAGTAGGGGCAGATGAAATTTGGCGTTGGACAGTCGTATCAGTATTACTAATAGTGACAGGTTGATAGCAGACGAGTGTTCCGTGCGTAGAGGTACCGGTATGCCAATAAATTTAATTACCAACAAAGCTCACGGCCCCTGTAAGGCACAGTGATTGTCAGAGGGTTTTTTGAAAATATGGGTATCAATTCTGAGGTCTTATATTAGCAAAAGATTTCAGTTAAGTGCTAGCTTGGGAATTTTCAATTATCAGAAAGTCAGATGCGTTAATTTTCATGTTCATTTGCCCTGTCATCTCTATAACAATTCTGTTACGGCGATCGTTAGAGAGATTAGCTGTGTTAAGTGCCAACATTTTAACCTGAGTAATTTGTTTCGGTGCCAGATAACATATATAAATTCCATTGAAAAACAGATTGCTTTCTCGCAGACGAATTCCTTGATGTACTAGCTAGCGTGGATTTTGCGTCGTGTAGCTTTAGCTCCACATATTTCCCTTCAAAATTAAATTTTCGTGTGTTTCTGTTGCCCGATATCAAAGTAAGTTTCACACTTTTCTCAGATACCAACTTGGCGCCTACAAACACGAGTTAAAGTTTTAACAGAAACGTTTCAACGTTAAGAGGACGATAGTGCCAGGACTTATTAGTAAAGCCTAAAAATAAAGATGCTTGTAATTGCAATACCTAAAACCAATAGTAACAATGCTTGAGGAGTGGTAGCGCCCATAAAGCCTGCTGGACGCATATACTAATGAACAAGGGACAACATTTAAAATTGAACTATTTTAGGGAGAAATACCAAATAAGTAAATGTTCTAAAAATTGACACATTGGAGCCGAAATAGTTCTGATATTTACTAATCAGCTAGTAGATCAAGCACTAGAAGTCATTTTACCTTTACAATTAGCACTTATACTTTTATTTTTAGTTTAAGTTTATTTTTATTAAAGCCCGTATCAATTGCCTTTACACACTATAACGCGTGCTGCCTACTGGTGCTTTATGGAAATGTTCTGCTTCTAAATTTTGTGCAGCATGTCATATAGTGTTAATTTATTACTTATTACATTCGTTCTTTAGGATGTCATATTCAGTAGTCTAAGTTTTAATTCCTCTTATACGAATTTTTATTTCGAAACTACTCAATCGCGCCGACTGTGTGTATTTCCACCACTAAATCTCATGGAACATTTACTTATTCCATGCTTATCTGTTTACATGATTGATGTGTTCAACTGTGTTGGTCAATTTTTGTTACTCTGTGATTGAATGAAGCCACATGTCCGCATCTCTTTACCTGTGTTCCTATCGTTGCATCGCCGTGTCTGCTGTTATTCGTGTATCGAAGGTCAGGTTTTAACTTCTTATTTTGTCTCTGATATTGTACGTCTTCCTCGGTCTTTAAAGGTTTTATTATTGCTTCATATTTATTGTATAGGCACACGATCTGAACTTGTGTTTATTTTACAGCATAACAGCATTCGTAAGCTTTGTTTAGAATGTTTCGAAGAATCTCCTGTGACGTTTTTCTTTCGAGCTGTGCATGATGGGACCAAACATTGAGCTTTTGGTTTTCTCGTTTCTTCTCTTCTTGTAGAAAATCTGATGCTGTATTAAACAGGGGAAACGCGTCATTAAACAATAACTGTTGAAGCTTTTCAGACTGTATTTTCTCAAAATATTCTTTACATCTGTACAATACCAGCCAGCCTGCTGGAGTGGAAAAACATTTTCCTACCAACCGTTTTTGAGCAGTTCCTTGTAAGTTTAATGGACTCGCTTTTACTATTGAAGTTGCAGTCATATCTGTCATCTTCAAATACTGAACTGCAACAGTTATTTTTGCCAACACACCGGCTCTTTCACCAATTAAATAAAATCTGCTAATTACACTGTTTTCTGCTCGTATTTCTTCAAGTTATACATGTTATAAATCTGTTGGTGGATCCAGTTTGGATCCAGGAAGTAATGTTACTAACATACAATGAAGAGCCAAAGAAACTGGTACATCTGCCTAATATCGTGAAGGGACCCCGCGATCACGCAGAAGTGACTCAACAGGACGTGGCATGGACTCGACTAATGTCTAAAGTAGTGCTGGAGGGAATTAACATTATGAATCATGCAGGGCTGTCCATAAATCCGTAAAAGTACGAAGGGGCAGAAATCTCTTCTGAAGAACACGTTGCAAGGCATTCCAGATATGATCAATAATGTTCATGTCTGTGGAGTTTGGTGGCCACACAGAAGTGTGTTCGTGAAGCCACGCTACATCACTTCTGTACGTGTGGGATGTCGCATTGTCCTCCTGGAATTGTTCACGTCTGTTGGAATGCACAATGGACATGAATGGATGCAGGTGTGCGTGAAATCTTATGGGAGTTAACTGCTAAGGTCATCAGTCCCTAAGTTTAGACACTAATTAACCTAAATTATCCTAAGGACAAACACACACACCCATGCCCGAGGGAGGAGTCGAACCTGCGCCGGGACCAGCCATGGATGCAGGTGATCAGGCAGGATGCTTATGTAAGAGTCACCTGTCAGAGTCGTATCTAAACGTATCAGGGGTCCAATATAATTCCAACTGCACACGGCCGACACCATTACAGAGGCTCCACCAACTTCAACTGTAACCTGGTGACATGCAGGATCTATGGATTCATGGTCTCCATTCCCAAAGACGTCCATCTGCTCGATTCAATTTCAAACGAGCGACCAGGCAACATCTTCCAGTTATCACCAATAGTCCAATGTCGGTGTTGACGGGACCAGGCGAGGCGTAAAGCTTTGTGTCGTGCAGTCATTAAGAGTACAAAAGTGGGCTTTTGGCACCGAAAGCCCAAATCGTTAATGTTTCGTTGAATGGTTCTTATGCTGACACTTGTTGATGGCCCAGCATTGAAATCTGCAGCAATTTGCGGAAGGGTTGCACTTCCGTCACGCTAAACGATTCTCTTCAGTCGTCCTTGTTCCCGTTCTTGCAGGATCTTTTTCTGACTGCAGCGATGTCGGAGATTTGATGTTTTAGCGGTTTCCTGATATTCACGGCACAGTCGTGAAATAGTCGTACGGAAAAATCGCCGCTTTATCGCTACGTCGGAGATGCTGTGCCCCATCGCTCGTGTCCCGACTATAGTACCACGTTCAGACTCAGTTAAATCTTGATAACCTGCCAATGTAGCTGCAGTAACCGATCTAACAACTGCACCAGACACTTATTGTCTTATACAGGCACTGCCAACCGCCATTAGCGTGTTCTGGCTATTGTATATCTCTGTATTTGAATACGCGTGCCTATGTCATTTTCTTTGGAGCTTCAGTGCAGAAGGATGAAGCAAAAAGAAATAAATCTGTGGTGCTAGGCTCACAGGTGCGTCATTCGATCGGAGATGCCAGATAACTTGCCTCTGCATAAGCACGTTGCTAGGCAACGGCCGTTGCACGTGGACAGTAGGTCACCTGTTACACTATTCAGTTGTGCTTTCGACCGTACGGCGATTATTCACACAAAATGTGACAAGACGGTAACATATATCCGGTGTCTGGGAATTTAAAGCTGACGTAACGGATCGCTGTTCCAGACAGCACCGGCTACGCCGTGTAGTAATAAATTGGCGTAACGTTAGCCGAACGCCCGCCACAGCGAATGGCCGCCGCGCCCGCAATACCGGCCCGGTCTGTCTGCCGTGGCCGGAATTTATGTACACGAATATTACGGCGGGCTGGGCGCGTGTCGCCGGGCACGTCACAGCCGCCGGCCCCGCGAGCTACTGCGCCGCGCTCGCCACGCACAGTAGCCTACCTGCCAGGCGTTCGCCAAATTGCGATTGAGTCCTCTCTCTCGTCTAGCGCTCATCGAACGGATGTTAACGCACTTCGACATTCCAGTAGGTTCCATAACTGTCGGTGACTGATCTAGAAAGCTGGCGTGATACAGAAGACAAGGTATCCGGATTTGGTTTTACAGAGCAAAACATTTCTGCTGTCCGAATATGCTGCCTCTGACGGAAAATGGAAGTTGCGCAAGTACACACAACTTGTCAGGAGGTACACTACGAGTCATCTATCACAATTATGGATCTGCTTCTAAAACAGGGCCTTCCTTTTCGAATATTCTGTCATACCCGCGTTCTGACAGTAAAAGAAGAATAAATATGTGAAGACTAAGCGCCGCTATTGATTATTTGACTGGGTGTTCGCGGAGTGGGGTACTAATGAGTTCCCACAACAAAACTGACGTGTCTTTACGTAAGACGACTCTATTTAAACAGGCTCATTCCCTTAGCTGTCTGTGTAGCAACCACTTCGCATTAGTTTACAGTATGTTTTACTCTCTTTGTTATTGCTCGCGTAACAACTAACATACTGATAAATGGATGATATAAAATATGTTTCTACGAAAAGAGCCCTGAAATACCTTTTTGGGAATGCTGTGCTGTGACTTTCTTTGGATCATTAATTTTCAACAAAACAAAATATATTATGTTCTTATTATCCAGGATCTGGCTTTCAATAAAAAGAACATTGTTTCGTTACTGTAACCCACTACGAAGTTCAACATATCTTTCTTACTTTACAGTTATTGAAAAGGCTACTGAAAATTATTTCGTTATCGATAGTGATGTTACAGTACGCAAGGTTTCTTCAACATCAAAATTTTGCAGAGGACTTTTGTTAATATTAAAATACCAATAAGTACCACGAATAACACGAGAATATGACGCTATTATCATAGAAAAAATGTTTTTAATATAATGTTTGCCAGACCAGAACTACGCACAGCAAGATTTCTTTTATGTCATGAAGGTAAATTATCTTTTTGTACTGTTAATAACATCATCCGCAGCCAGCGTCAACCTGTAAAACACATCATAAAATCAGCTGCTCTGCCCTGCAATCCCGAAAGCTGAACGAAATAATTTTAGTTCTGTATTAGCTGTCCGCTTCTTTCCGGTATGGTTGGTTTCATTTAATGCAGTTTGAATGCGCCGCGGCAGCGGCTCGTTCGTTCGTAGCCCAGCTCTGCACCATGGATAATATTTAAATAGCTGAAAATGTCTTAAAAGGATGGAATAAAATACCAGGCAAGCTCATTACAAATCATAATGCTAATTTTCACTAAGTAACTCTATTTAAAACATTTAGACAGATTAAATTCTTACACACCTTTACCAAATCAATGCCTAATGGCGTCCTTGTCTCATTCTTGGCAAAAGACGAGGATACAATATACTGTCACTGGCTCTTCCTACTCACGTAACTCCAAAAAGACGACAGAGACATTAATGCTTGGTCACTACTATTTATACTCGGTTTAGTACATTTACATCTTTGACATTTAATAAGTATCGTCTGTGGCGGTTTCAGTACTCGGCGACACAGATATTATCTTTAAAAAACAGATACATAATTCTGTACAAGTATAAAACATGACACATAATGGTTTCTCTTTATTACGTAAAGTTCACACAATCATTGTCCATGCAGAAATAAAATTGCAATCATCCAGTTCAAATTTTTTTGTGTTTTGCCAGGAGACGTTACGTATGCTGTGTCCATCTAGCAGTGCGTCTGAGTGAAGTGATCAGGTTCATATCATATTACCTCACACTAAGATGTAAAGGCTCATGGGATACCACCTAATATCGTGTCGGACCTCATTTTTCCGGTGTAGTGCAGCAAAGAGATGTGGCATGTAGTCAAAAAATCGTTGGAAGGGCCCTGTAGAAATACTGAACCGTGCTGCATCCGTCCATAATTGCGAAAGTGTTGCCGGTGCAATATATTGAGCACGAACTGATCTCCCGATTATGTCCATTAATGTTCGATCGGATTCACGCCGAGCGCTCTGGGTGGCCAAATTATTCGCTCGAACAGTCCAAAATGTGCTTCATATCAATTGAGAACAGTTGGAGCCCAGTGACATGGCGTATTGTCATCCACAAACAATCCATCATTGTTTGAGAACAAGAAGCCTGGGAATGACTGCAAACGCTCTCCAGGTAGCCGAACATAACCATTTCCGATCACTGATACGTTTAGTTGGACTAGAGGACCCACTCCATCTGTGAGTATACACAGCCCACAACATTATGAAGGAACATTACGTTGTTGATAACTTGGGACCACAGCTTTCTGGGGTCTGCGTAACACTCGAACCCTACCCATGACTCGTAGAAACTGATCTCTCGAACCCTACCATTAGCTCTTACAAAGGTGAAATCGCGACTCATCTGACCATGCCATGTTTTTCAAGTCGTCTAGTTCCAATCGATAAGGTCGCGAGCCCAGGAGATGTGCTGCACGAGATCTTGGGCTGTTAGCAAAGCTAATCGCATCGGTCGTCTGCTGCCATAGTGCATTAACGCCAAATTTCCCCTCATTGTCCTCGGATACGGTCTTCGTACGTCCTAAATCGCTTTCTGCGGTTATTTCACGCAGTGTTGCTTGTCTGTTAGCACTGATAAATCTGTGCAAGCTCCGCTGGTCTTGGTCCTTAAGTGAAGGTCGTTGGCCACTGCGTTGTCCGTGGTGGGAGGCGATGCCAGAAATTCTGTATTCTTTGGGACACTCTTGACACTGTGGCCCTTGAAATATTGAATTCCCTTACGATTACCAAAATGGAAAGTCCCAAGGATCTAGCTCCAACCACCATTCCTTGTTCAAAGTCTGTTAATTCCCGTCGTGAGTCCGTAATCATGTCAGAAACCTTTCCATATGAATCACATCACTACAAATGTCAGCTCCGCCAATGCACTGTCCTTTAATAATTTGTGTACGCGATACTGTCCCATTACTTTTTTCACTTCAGTGTAGCACGGCGGTTAGAGGAGATGGAATTGAAAAACGTCCTAGTCGGACAGTAGCAACAGAGAGATTGGTGTAGCTCATTCTGCAGAGGTCTATACATTGCAGCCGTTTATGGTAAATGGTGCCATTGTGTTTCGCGGTCTGAGAGATCTCGAGTAACATCATGGTGGGAAGATCAGTTCATACGTGTACCGAGCAAACATCAGATAACTCTTACTGCACCTGAAATTCGCGGCGAAGTAAATGGTATGCGAGCTGCTACAGCCATTGTGTTAACAAAGTAGCGCTGTCTTCGTGAACGAAGTTTAAAGGGGTGCATGTCGGCCAAAAAAACTTTATTACACAGACAAAATAATGGGAAAAGACCGCAGTGGGCACAGCAACATAAAAACTGGAGCGGAGCGTGCAGCAATTGTGCGACGTGTTATTCACGTATGAATGTAAGTTTGAAGTATTTGAGAGCGATCGTCCAATGTTTGTCCTTGACTTACGTAGATCGTGTGGAGATACCTTTTGTGACGCCAACTGTAAACAATTTTTGTGTGTCCATCATTTTAGCAGGACGTCTGTGGGACGATAGCCGTTTACTATCGTGACAAAAAATAAAAACACCTACAGCCGTCCTTCCGATTTTATTTTATTTTGTTGCTACCAGTTTCGACGCTTCATTGCGTCATCTTCAGGTTGGAGTGCTGACACATTATCTGCGAATCCAGTAATGCTGGCAACTGATGGGTTGTGCATAGGGATCGTATCAACCTTTGCCACACCAAAACAGCCTGAAGATGACGCAATGAAGCGTCCAAACTGGTTGCGACAAAATAAAATAAAATCATAAGGACAGTGTAGGTGTGTTTTTATTTTTTGTCACGACTGTAAAGAATGATGGGGGGTCGCTCATGTTGGGGGGATGTTTTGGTGAACTCGATGATCTAGTGAGATTTAATGGAACGTTAAAGAATGAAGAATATCATAGGATATTGGTAAACAGATCAGCTCCATCTGGTAAGAGACTTATTGGACGTGGGTCTGTTCTGCAGCAGGACAACGATCCTAAAGATGCTTCTAAACTGAGCAGAGGCTATGTCAGTAGAACAGATAAATGTGGGGAAATGCAAGATATGATTTGGCCAAGTCAGTCACCTAACTTAAACCACATTGAGAGCTCTTATCCAATAAACTTAATAGGGAGATCAGAAAACTGATATCATCTAATGTTGAAGAGCTATAGGAAAATTTGCGGACGTTTTGCACTGTAGTATCTGAAAAAACACTAAAAAATCTTATTTCCAGAATATCAAGAGGTGGGCCAGCTGTTCTGAAGGAAAAGGCTGGATACTTTCGGGAGGCAATGATACAGACAGAAAATATTTATTTTCTTGAGCTATTTAGTTCGGGGACAGGATTTGTACATTGAAATAAATCTATAGTTTTTACCATGGGTGGTCAAGAATATTTGACCGGTGCGTTTCATGGTAGGGAAGAGTTTAGGTGACGCAATAATACACCATCACACTTCGACACTCTTTTCAGATACTCCACTTGATTGGCCGGATCAGCGTACAGCTGAGGTTTTAAGCCATTTTGGAATATACGTCGTGATACCTGAAGACATTCTTATTTTTCATGAGGAAATACGATATAATATAGGTAACTAAGAAAAATACATTGCGATCACTGCGTACGTCGTACGACTAACCTCGTAACCATTTGTACGCATTTGTTATAACGTCGATATTTCTTAGAGAGAAAATGTGTGTGGAAAATATACAGAGTGATTATAATTAAAGTTAAACTTTCAAACCGCTGTAGAAACAACACCATTGGTCGGAATGACGTCAAATTGCAACGGAATATTATCAGAGAGGGGGAAAACGTATTACAGAAGAAGAATAAATAGCTACAAGATGTAGCAATAGATGGTATTGTAAACATCATAATTTAATAGTGGTCGAGTGCAAATGACAAATGAATCACACAACAGTGCCTAAGGTGTACGTTTGACGTGAAACAAAATGTACCACTCAGTGTGCATGGGTATACAGGTGTGCCACCACGGCAAGGTCATATCACATGGGCTGGGAAAAATCGGTTTTTAATTGTCCTGGGGCCAAAAACTGCATTAAAGCATCAATCAAAATCAAATCGGATTATTAATTTCCGAGTGACTGGCGCAAAACATGCTCAATATGCTGTCCACCGTTTTCTGCAACAAGTTGAAATCGAGAAACAGCATGTTCTACAATTGATCGAAGTGTTTCTGGGGTCAGGTTCAGAATGTGTTGCGCAATGCGTGCCTTCAATGCAGCTAAGTTCACAATCCGGTCACTGAACACAACATCTTTTAGAGAGACCCACAGCCAGAAGTTACACGGATTAAGATCAGGTGAAAGTAGCGGCCAGGCTGTAGGGAAATGGCGACTGATAATCCTAGCATTTCCGAAATGGTTCTTCAGCAGCTGCTTGACTGGATTTACAATTTGCAGGGGTGCACCACCTTGCATAAAAATAATCCTATCCACACATCCAAGCTGTTGCAGTTGTGGAATGACGTGGTTGCGCAAAAGAGACTCATAGCGCTTACAAGTGACGGTACACGTAACAGGACCGGAAGCACCTGTCTTTTCGAAAATTTATGGCCCTACGATAAATGATACCGTCAACCCTCACTACACACTGACCTTTTGTGGAAGAAATGGTAATGGCTGATTTGCGTGTGGATTTTCCGTTGCTCATATTTGACAATTCTGTGTATTGACGTATCCTGTCAGATGGAAGTCGGCTTGGTCTGTCCACAAATCTTCCTGGGCCAATCATTGCCCACTTCCATGCGAGGAGGAAATTCTAAACCAAAGGTCTCTCTTTCTGACAGGTCAACAGGAAGCAACTCGTGCACATGACTAATTTTGAGTGGATAGCAAAGAAGGATGTTTCGTCTGATTTTACGGACCGTGCTCACGGTTATGTCCAATGTTCGGGCAATTCTCCGTGCACTACACGTTTGCACACCACCATTCGTCTCCTCCTTCACTGCTGTGGGCATTGCTTCCACTGACGTCGAATCAATTCCTTTCCTCCCTCTACCAAATTGCATACCAAAAGAACGCGTTTTTCGAATTTCCGTCTTTTCGAATTTCCGAATCATTTTCTCCAGAACGGACCAACGGCTGTTTTCAAATCCTTCAGTGTCCGGAACTTCTGCAGAGCGACGTGTGCAGTTATCGTTCTTGTAATACAGCGCCGGCCGAAGTGGCCGTGCGGTTAAAGGCGCTGCAGTCTGGAACCGCAAGACCGCTACGGTCGCAGGTTCGAATCCTGCCTCGGGCATGGTTGTTTGTGATGTCCTTAGGTTTAACTAGTTCTAAGTTCTAGGGGACTAATGACCTCAGCAGTTGAGTCCCATAGTGCTCAGAGCCATTTGAACTATTTTTTGTAAAACAGCTTTACAAGCAGAGCGCAATCCGGCACTGAGACAGTCATGGCGAACGTCGTAGACGCGAAAGGAGGAAAAGCCGTGTACCTGGCATGTGTATACCAACTTCTATGGGTTGTGCGCATGCCAGGTGTTTTCATTTACGTATTCTGACACATACAGCGCCATCTATTGATCAACTTTCACGCTATTTTTTTTTCTTCTGCCATACGTTTTCCCCCTTCTCCGATAATATTCCGTTGCAATTTGACGTCATTCTGAACAGTGGTGTTATTTCTACAGCGCTTTGAAAGTTTAACTTCAATTATAATCACCCTCTATATCAAAATAAAATATAAGATGTATTTATTTAATGAATATTTTAATATTTCGAAAATAATCACCATTCTTACTTTTATTTTTTATACTTCACTGTGACTACTTTCTGTGCTGTTGGCCATCATCAGAATTGTGAATGTTATACAATAAATATTGTTGACTTTAACAGATCCGATGATGAGCACCCTAGTTGAAACAAATCGAGTGTGAACTATTAAAACATGTAATCTAGACTGACCTCATTAACCAAATAAAAATAAATAATTAGTTAATTTACAAGATACATTACAATACAGTACCTAACCAGAATGGAACAATTACAAATAATGAAGAAGAAGCCGAAGTTCAGTCGATTTAAACTTGTCTCTCTATCTGGAGTAGTAAGCACTCACTCATTACAACTCACTTCAAGTTGGAAGTACTTACTTCGGATGTGTGGCTACGGATTTGCAGTGGCACTCCTGACGTAATAAACAGACAAGCCAACACAATTACTTTATTGTTTTTGCAGCCTATATATGATTTTGACGCTGATTCTGCCTGACGGGACGTATTTTATCTAGTTACAAATAATTATAGTCGGCTTACAACGAAAGTGGTAGAACAGAGGTAAGATCTGCCCAAACACACAATCTGGTAGGGAAAAACCTACCCATGGTACCATCAGCTCTAGGTACTTATATCGTTTGCAAGATGAAGGACAGATCAAAAAGGGAAGATATAGGCTTGATATTGTAATCTCTCATGCCATGCAGTACAGTAATGGGAACTATGGGATCCATTCATCCTGTAGCTTGATCAACGTACTTCAAAGCTAAGGAAATTTTTTTGGAATATTCTACACATGGTAGCTGAACGAAACCCAGTTTGGGTTAAAACTTCGTGTGATATATTTGACCATGCAAAAATTACTCATTTGGAAGAACTGCGCCGGCCGGGGTGGCCGAGCGGTTCTAGGCGCTACAGTCAGGAACCGCGCGACCGCTACGGTCGCAGGTTCGAATCCTGCTTCGGGCATGGATGTGTGTGATGTCCTTAAGTTAGTTAGGTTTAAGTAGGTCTAAGTTCTAGCGGACTGATGACCTCAGAAGTTAAGTCCCATAGTGCTCAGAGCCATTTGAACCATTTGGAAGAACTGCAGTGAATGTTTTGTTTGATAGAAACGTAGAGTCGAGGCAGTTTTCTTTTAATATAATTTCCCATAAACATAAGTAATGGTACCTCGACCTAGACAAGAATGACATACTGAATAATACGTACATGTTCAACAAAGCGATTTGCTGTTCGTAAACTGTTTTACTTTACTGCTAAGAGATAAATTATATCATCATATTGTTCATCGAGAATATATGGGTCTCCTGTAAATGCATAAAACTGCAACCAGCCACTTTTTTGAATAGTCATGAAACATGGACCTTGCCGTTGATGGGGAGGCTTGCGTGCTTCAGCGATACAGATAGGCGTACGGCAGGCGCAACCACAACGGAGGGGTATCTGTTGACAGGCCAGACAAACGTGTGGTTCCAGAAGATGGGTAGCAGTTGCAGGGGCAATGGACTGCTTGATTGATCTAGCCTTGTAACATTAATCAAAACGGCCTTGCTGTGCTGTTACTGCGAACGGCTGAAAGCAGCTTTACTGCATGGTTAAATAATGGTGGCGTCGTATTGAATAAAATATTTCTGAGGTAAAATAGTCCCCCATACGGATCTCCTGGAGGGGACTACTCAACAGAAACAAATCTGGCGTTCTACGAATCGGAGCGTGGAATAACAGATACCTTAATCAGGTAGAACATTTAAAAAGGGAAATGGATAGTTTAAAGTTAGATATAACGGGAATTAGTGATGTTCAGTAGCAGGAGGAATAAGACTTCTGCTCAGGTGAAGACAGGGTTATAAATACAAAATCGGATAGGGGTAATGCAAGAGTAGGTTTAATAATGAAAAAGAATATAGGAGAGCGGGTAAGCTACTATGAACAACATAATGAATATATTATTGTAGCCAAGATAGACACGAATCTCACGCCTACCACAGCAGTAGAAGTTTATACGCCAACTATCTCCACAGATGACGAACAGATTGAAGAAATGTATCACGAGAGAAAAGAAATTATTCAGATAGTGAAGGGAGACGAAAATTTAATAGCCATGAGGGACCGGAATTCCGTAGTACGAAAAAGAAGAGAAGGAAAAATAGTAGGCGAATACGGACTGGCGGTAAGGAATGAAAGAGGAAGCCGCCTGGTAGAAATTTGCACGGAGAATAACTTAATTATAGCCAACACTCGGTTTAAGAATCATGCAAGAAGGTTGTGAATGTGGATGAGGCCTGGAGACCCTGGAAGGTTTCAGATTATATAATCTGAGATTTAGGAACCATGTTTTAAACTATAAGACATTTCCAGGGGCAGATGTGGACTCTGACCACAATTTATTGGTTATGAACTGTAGATTAAAAGTGAAGAAACAGCAAAAAGGTGGGAATTTAAGGAGATAGGACCTGGATAAAATGAAATAACCAGAGGTTGTAGAAAGTTTCAGAGAGTGCATTAGGAAAAAATACAGTAGAAGAAGAATAGGTAGCTTTGAGAGATGAAATAGTGAAGGCAGCAGAAGATCAAATAGGTAAAAAGGTGAAGGTTAGTAGAAATCCTTGGGTTACAGAAGAGATATTGAATTTAATTGATGAAAAGGGATAATATAAAAATGCAGTATATGAAGCAGGCATAAAGTAATAGGCTACAAACGTCTCAAAAATGAGACCAGCAGGAAGTGCATAATGGGGAAGCAGTGATGGCTAGAGGACAAATGTAACGGTGTAGAGGAATATATCATTAGGGGTAAGATAGATACTGCCTCCAGGAAAATTAAAGAGACATTTGGAGAAAAGAAAACCACTTGCATGAATACCAAGAGCTCAGATAGAAAACCAGTTCGAAGCAAAGAATGGAAAGAGGAAAGGTGGAAGGAGTATATAGACGGTCTACACAAGGGCGACGTACTTGAGGACAATATTATGGAAATGGAAGAGTACTTAGATGAAGATGAAATGGGACATATGGTACTGGGTAAATAATTTGACAGACAACTGAATGACCTAAGTCGAAACGAGGCTCTGGGAGTAGACAATATTCCGTTAGAACTACTAATGGCCTTGGGAGAGGCAGCTCCAACAAAACTCTACCCTCTGATTAGCAATAAATATGAGACGAGCGAAATACCCTCAGACTTCAAAAAGAATATAATAATTCCAATCCCAAAGAAAGAAGGTGTTGATTGGTGTGAAAATTACCGAACTATCAGTTTGATAAGTCACGGCTGCAAAATACTAACACGAAATCTTTACAGACGAATGGAAAAATTGGTAGAAGCCGACCTCGGGGTAGATCAATTTGGATTCTGTAGAAATGTTGGAACATGTGAGGCAATACTGACCCTACGACGTATCTTAGAAGATAGATTAAGGAAAGGAAAACCTACGTTTCTAGCATTTGTAGATTTAGGGAAAGCTTTTGGCAATGTTGACTGGAATACTGTCTTTCAAATTCTGACGGTGGCAGGGGTAGAATACAGGGAGCGAAAGGCTATTTGCAATTTGTACAGAAACCAGATGTCAGTTATAGGAATCGAGGGGCACGAAAGGGAAGCAGTGGTTGGGAAAGGAGTGAAACAGGGTTGTAGCCTATCCCTGATGTTATTCAACCTGTATATTGAACAAGTAGTAAGTGAAACAAAAGAAAAATTTGGAGTAGGAATTTAAATCATGGAGAAGAAATAAAAATTTTGAGATTTGCCGATGACATTTTAATTCTGTTAGAGACAGCAAGGGACCTAGAAGAGCAGTTGTACAGACTGGACAGTGTCTTGAAAGGAGGATATAACATAAACATCAACAAAAGCAAAACGAGGTTAATGGAATGTAGTCAGCTTAAATCAGGTGATACTGAGTGCATCAGATTACGAAATGAGACACTAAAGTAGTAAATGAGTTTTGCTATTTGGGAAGCAAAATAACTGATGATGGTCGAAGTATAGGAGATATAAAATGTAGACTGGCAATGGCAAGGAATGCAGAAAGCAGAAAGGTGGAAGGAGTATATAGACCGTCTATACAAGGGTCTTGACTAGAAGAAGTGACCGGTCGGTAGGACATGTTCTGAGGCATGAAGGGACCACCAATTTAGTATTGTAGTCCAGTGTGGATTGTAAAAATCGTGGAGGGAGACCAGGAGATAGATACACTAAGTAGAGTTGCAGTAGTTAAATGGAGATGAAGAAGCTTGCACAGGATAGAGTAGAATGGAGCCTTTCCTCAAACCAGTCTCTGGACTGGAGACCACTTCAACAACGACAATACATTTATTAATCCTTTAACCAGTTTTCGTACCTTTTGAGGTTCATCTTCAGATGGTTTTTCTGGAAGTTAAATGTATATTTCTTGCACAATGCTGGGTGCAGGCTCTGTGACTAGGAGATGGAATGTGCTTAAACCTATCGCCTTGAGTATTATTTAACTGTCGATAGGGATGAACAATTTTTAGCATTTTACTTATTGCAACAATATGGATAGCTTTTCTGTTAGTGTCCATCTGTCTGCTTCCATTTTGATGAGCAGTTGGTACATCACTTCACACATTTTTATACAGTCTGTATGTATTTACACTGTGACATCGAAATTTTGCCAACATGCTGCATGTGCCATACTACTGTTGCATGATACAAATATCTTGACACAAAGATATTACACAGGCCTACTTTGCTTAGAGAGGTTATTTGTTTCTGATTGCATTATTAATGTCGATATATTGGCAAATACTTTAATCAGAACCACCGTTTACGTCAGAGCACAAAATAAAATAAATAAATGTATGACTACAAGAACAAGCTTAAAGTGATCTGGTTTCGTATTTCTATTCATATATTAATATATAATACAGTCTATTCATGAGCAAATGCTTTAATCAAGTAGGCATTTACGTGAATGCCCATGATTAAATTAATACAGTCTTACAGTATTTGCAAAGAAATGCAGCTGTCTATTTGACCATGAACTTTATAGTTGAATTTAGATAATAACAAAATTTCAAATGATATGATGACTCATTTCTGTTCTTACAGATTAGGTTAGATTAGTGCTTGTTCCATAGATCATGAATACGACACTTTGTAATGATGTGGAAAGTGTCAGGTTAATAAAAGGTGTCTATACAATATATTACATTACACAAAATATTACATGACACTTAATATTTTTAAGTTTTTTTTCTTTTCTTTGTGGGAGTTGGGGAAATTACCCACATACTATTTCGAAAAATTCATCTAACGAGTAGAAGGAGTTGCCATTAAGAAATTCTTTTAATTTCCTTTTAAATTCTCTATGGCTATCTGTCAGACATTTGACGCTGTAAGGTAAGTGACCAAAGACTTTTGTGGCAGCGTAATTTACCCCCTTCTGAGCCAAAGTTAGGCTTAACCTTCAGTTGTGAAGATCATCCTTTTTCCTAGTGTTGTAGCCTTGTACACTGCTATTACTTTTGAATTCATTCGGATTGTTAATAACAAATTTCATAAGTGAATATATATATATTGTGAGGCTACAGTGAGGACATCTAACTCTTTAAATAAGTGTCTGCAGGATGATCTAGGATGAGCTCCAGCAATTATTCTGATTACATGCTTTTGTGCAATTAACACTTTTTTACTCAATAATAGGTTACCCCCAGAATGTGATGCCATATTAAAGCAGAGAATAAAAATAGGCTTGGTAAGGTAATCTACTGAGGTGTATATCATCAAAATTTACAATGACTCTAATAGCATAAGTAGCTGAACTCAAATGTTTCAGCAGGTCTTCAGCATGTTTTTTCCAGTTCAACCCCTCAGCAATGCACACTCCTAGAAATTTTGAATATTCTACCTTAGCTACTGATTAACTGGATCTGGAATATTAAGAAAGATAGCTTGTGTTTTTTTGACTAAATGTAATATGTGTAAAATTTATAGCATTTGTAATGAATTAAACCAGTTAGTATGACCATGCAGTTTATATTTAAAACCAAGAACAAAAGTTGAAATGAATTGTTGACTTATTTCTGTGCTTAAATTAACGTGATCTTGAATATTAGTAAAGGCAAATTCTCTTTATTTCAGGTAGAGGTAATATTTATAAAAGCTATACTTTTTGCAATGGACTGCAGCTGTTTATATGACCATAAGGTTTAAATTTAAAACAATAACAAAATTGCAAATTAACTGCTGACTTATTTTGTTACCTACATTAACATGATCTGCAATATTAATAAATACAGGTTCTGTTTATTTCAGCAAGAGGTAATATGTATAAAAATACTGATTTATGTTAACAGTAGAGGGTTTCAGCATTTAGAAACATAGTAGAGGTTTTATTGTGTGCTAGGATATTTAGGGTGACACCAGTGTAGTTAGAATGTAAAGAGAAGGATAGTGTATTAGGAGGGTGTCAGGTTAGGGGAGTTGGTTCGGGAGTTGATGTAGGGTTGGTTGATTGATTACTTGTTGTAAACAAGTAACTCTTCGAAGTTCTGAAGGAAAAATTTGTTTCTCAGTTGATGATGGTCATTGAGTATGTAGTAAGACGCTGTATTTGTGTTGAAAAAGATTTCAGTTTCTATAAGAAGGTCAAGTATCATCCCTTTGTTGGCAAAATGGAATATGTTCTATGTTCACTGCAGAATGATTGTGTTGGGAAAGATGTGAGGCAAAGCAGAATTTGTTCAGTTTTTATAGACAGAGTGCATCTACATGTTCTTTAAATCTCATTGTGAAGCATCTACCAGTTTGTTCAATGTAGAAGCTTGGACATGAGTTGCCAATGACCTTCTATACACCCGACATTCGATACTGCTGTATAGTGGTTTTGCTGGTGTGTGTGATTTCATTTTGGATTTTGTTGGTGAAGAATCTTATTTTTATGTTGTATGTCTTGAACAGTTTGGCAATTTAGTGATACATCGTCCATAGGAAAGGCAGGCTTAAAAATGTCGTCTTCCTGTTTGAGGGTGGTTGTTCAGCAGGTGGTTGATTTGATTTAATTATGTGTGTTAGTTTATCTACTGTAGCAGGCTTGTACCCATGGCTGGAGGCAACTGATTTAATTATTTCTGTTTCTGTTTGTGTTTTATTTGTGTCCATTGGGATTTTAAGCATGCAGTAACCATTGTTTTGAGGAATGCTTTTCTGTGATTTTCATTTGAGTTTGTTACATCAAGATAGTAAATGTCTTCTGGTGTTTCATGTTTTATGGTTAACTGAATTTTGTGGTGTAATTTATTAAGTTATTTGGCGAGATTTTATATCTCTTTTGTTGTTCCATTCAACAGAATTAGTGGGGCGTTTGAATAGCGTTTGTAATAAGGCAGCTTGTCTTTCAGTTGAGTTTCAGATCTAAAAAAGTTGTTTCCGAGATTTTTCACATATATGTCTGCTAACAAGCCTGCAAGACTACTACCCATTGTCAGTCCACCTCCCTGAATGTAAAACTACTACCAATAAGCTCAAAACTGTTTGTGATGAAGAAGTTATTTTCAAATACATATGACTTAGGGGAACATCATTAAGTTCCATTGTGATTTTATAGCTTGGACTATTGATTGTGTTCACAGTGGGATATATCGGACATTCTGGTTTAGGGATCTTGGTTGTGATCTCAACGTTGGTGCTGATGGGTTCATCACTACACAACGTTTAGCTTCTGTTGGTGCCAACAGAAAGTTGCAGTTCTTAAATAACTTTCTAATTTTATTTGGGAATTTTGGAGTCAGTTAATATGCTATTGCTTTTACATAATTATTTCTGAAGAATTCACAAGTTTTGTTGATGTAATCTGATTCATATACGACAAACAGATGTGCTGCATTTGTCTACTTTGAAAATGAGGGCATTCTCGCTTGAAAGTATCTTGTTTATGTCACATATGTCCCATGTTCATTATTCATCTTATTGCACCTTTTGTTCTGGTGAATATTTCTCATAATGATGTTGTTTGCTTCATGGGCTATAGCATTTTGTTCATTGTGTTGTAGTTTAGCTGCTTTGCGTGCAATGACTGTGCTAACTACTAGATCTTTAATGTTGTTTTTACTTGGTAATACTGCTGTTAAGGGCTTTGTTTAACAGCTTTAATTCATTACTGCTGAAGCACATTTCTGTAGTATTTATCACTTCGTCAAATCCTTAAATTCAATTCGAGAAAAGATACTGGGGGACTTAACTGCTTTCTCTGAAATCAGAGCACATATCTTTTTCTCATGTCTATATGAGATGAGAGTGCGTTCTCTGTTGTTATATAAATTGTAATAGTCCAGAAAGAGCTTGCATACTTGAGCAACAAGTTCATGGCTTACTTCTAAGTGAATATTGTACAGCTTTTAATTGAGAAGACCTTCCTTATCGTAAAGAGATTTGATGTCAGTTTTTACCAAACAATTTAACATTGTGCTTTTCATATCGTTCCTGACATTCTTGGAGTCATTATTTTTATTCTGATGTAATTTCGAGCCACGGTTTTCTGAACCACACTTCTTGTTAAATCTTATTACCGGGATAGTTTTCGTTAGTTTAAGTTTACATTTCCGAAATTCGCGCATTGTTCTCATTGGCATGGTACCAACAGATTAAGCTTACCCATTATGGATATTATGGAACCAATGACTCTTAATTGAATACAAATACATGAAATTACAACACCCCACTGTTTTGAATAGTTGTTTATTATTCCATGAACTGGTTTTCGAACCTTAAAACGAGTAGTTAGTCAACTAACCCTACACCACCTCCGACACTCCTCCCCTAACACCCCTTCTCTAACCCTCCCCAATCCCTCTCTTCACATCCTAACTACACTGGTGACAACCTCAATATCCTACCACATAGTAAATCTCTACTACTAAATGTTGAAGCCCTCTACTGTTAAGAAACATCGGTGCTTGTATACACATTGCCTCTAGCTGAAATACACAGAACCTGTCTTTACTAATACTTCCGATCACGTAAATGTAGGAACATAAATTAGCGATCAGTTCATTTGAAATTTTGTTCCTGTTTTAAATTTAAAGCTCATTGTCACATAAACAGCTGTAGTTCTTCGCAAATAGTATAGCTTTTATAGATATTTCCTCTAGCTGAAATAAATAGAATGTGCCTTTACTAATATTCCAGATCACGTTAATGTAAGCACAGAAACGACAACAGTTCATTTGAATTTTTGTTCTTCGTTTTAAATATAAAGAGCATGGTCATACAAACAGCTTTAGTTCATTACAAGTACTTTTATACATATTACATTTATCAAAAAAAGAAGGGAATTTACCCTTACTGACATTATTGTAAGAACAGAAATAAGTAAGCAGTGAATTTGAAGTTTTGTTATTGTTTGAGTTTAAATATAAAGTTCATGGTAATACAAAAAATTGAGTTTCATTGCAAATGCCATAAGTCTGTATTACTTTATTCCTGGGCCTTCATCTTAATGCCAATCTTGATTTAAGTATCTGCTCATAAATTGACTGTATTATATGTTAATATACAAGTATAAGTAAGACACCAGATCACTTTAAGTTTGTTCTTGTAGCGATTCATTTATTTTTGGTTTTATTTTATTTTGTACTCTCATATTAACACCTGTTCTGACTAAAGTATTTGCCCATATATCAGCTTTAATACATGCAATCAAGAACAAATAACATCTCTAAGCTAAGTAGGCTCTGTCATAGCTTTGTCTCAAGATATTTGTAAGAAGCAACAGTTGTATAGCACATGATGTATGCTGGCAAATTTTCAATATCACAGTGTAAATACATACAGATTGTATATTAATGTGTGAAGTGATGTACCATCTGGCCATAAAAATGGAAACAGACAGCTGGACACTAACCCTTCTATTGCAGTGTCCAAAAAACTAAATATTTTCTGTCCATATCGACAGTTAAACACTATTCATGGCGGCAGAATAAAGCATGTTGCCGCTGCTTGTCACAGAGCCAGCACCCAGCATTATGCTAGAAATAGGTATGTATCTTCCAGGCGAACCTGAAAAGGTTGGAAAACAGATTAATGGAATAATAAATAGCTATTCAAAAAAGTGACTGGTAGCAGTTTTATGTATTTACATTCAGTTAACAGTCACGGATTCTAAAATAACCATACTGGACAAACTTCATAATTTAATTCTCCGTAGTTTATTATTTCAAGCTTCTGTAGCTTTAGTTGTTTACTCAAGCTGTTACACTTAGAGTGGCGAAACACAGCAGATACCACTTAGGAATATATTGTGGAGATAATTGGCTGGCACAAGCTGAAGAGGTTGTGACATGCAGCTCTCGATGACGTTGTGCTGCAATGTCATTGGCTGGGAGGTCTTAGTCTGTCGCTGCAGGTTAGCCTTGAGTGATGAATGTGACACAGTGAAAGGTTATCCCTCTCTACGATGGGGAAATCAAACAGGGCGAACCCTTTGGTAGTTTCCGTTGAGAGCTTTTCATACCTAACAACAGTGTTCCATCCTCTCCCCTCCTTTACAGTAAACAACAAAACTAA
This sequence comes from Schistocerca nitens, assembly GCF_023898315.1. Classification (NCBI taxonomy): domain Eukaryota; kingdom Metazoa; phylum Arthropoda; class Insecta; order Orthoptera; family Acrididae; genus Schistocerca; species Schistocerca nitens. The sequence goes on along the minus strand of NC_064615.1, from coordinate 437,202,420 downwards.
TACAGACTGAACACTTCAAATGCACCCGAAAGATATGCAAAGATCATCGGTGTCACTTTTGACCTTTGTCAGTGGAATTTTACCGGGCACGGTGAGTCGAAACTTTTCGATTGTGACTACTGAAACCGCTGTTCTGTTTCAAAATCTCGTATCTATGTTTCATCAAATGCAACGGTCGTTTTCAGGAACTGTTCTTCTTCGGTTCGATAACAATGAAGCAATTCTTCTACTATCCTTTTGCGACCCGCTTTCTGCTCTTCACTCAGCTCGTGCAGAACCCATCTGGCAGCAACTTTTCTCGTCTTCAATTTTTCAGTTATGATCCAGTAAACTGAAGTGACACACATTCTTCTCTCACATACAATGTCCTCAGATGTTAGTCGTCGATCTTCTCTGAAAACGTCATTAACAATAACCTGAGAGTTGTAGTTGATCCCCTTGGGCATCTTGCGTTGTCCTCAGTGCTTACCCGGTCTTCACGGAAACGAGGAAGCGAGCAGACCATCATGATACTGTGCTACGATCCATTACAGTATATCTACACAGCTCTCTCACAGGGTTGTAAATTTCCGTAAACATTCGATATTTATGCAGGAACGCTGATCACTCCCTGTAAAGGTCGCGCATGCACAGTGTACAGGACGTAAGAAATGACTCTCGCACTGTATTCCCGCCTCCAAAGCAGTGCCCATCACCATGAATATTGTTTTTATTAGTACATTTCAACAACTTTACACGTGTAGGACGAGAACTTTTGTCTTCAAACCTGCATATATATATATATATATATATATATATATATATATATATATATATATATATATATATATATATATATATATATATGCAGGTTTGAAGATATACTATTATAATAAAATTTTAAATAAATAATATATATATATATATATATATGTATATTATTTATTTAAAATTTTATTATAATTTTATGAATTTTATGGCTCCTCAAAATTGTTAGTAACTATTATTGTGTTAATCTGGTATTGGTGATACTAACATACTGTATGATTAGCACTGGCCTCCATTTTAGGATGTTCACCCACGCATTGTTTCTCGCAAATAAAATTAATTATGTTTCAGTACTGTGAAATGGGCGTAAATAAAGAAATTATTAGGGTTCACATGATCAGTCCACTGAAATACTTCTCACTCAACGATAAATTACTATATATGGGGTTTTGACAAAAACACAGCCAGAAATGCGTGCTTCAACATAAATGCAGATACTAGTGAAACCTGCAGGCTGCACTGTTGTATTTGATCACTAACAGAACCTGTGGTATGTCCTCAATACGTTGCAAGTGGCAGTTGTTGTCAGGACAGTGTCTGTGTAGCTGTGAGTGCACCATGTTGGAGCTAAGTGAATTCAAATATGGGCAAACTGTTGACGCCCGTATGATGAGGTGCTTCCATAACCAGAGAGCCGAAGAGTTTTGTGTTGCGAGAGGCACCGTTTCGAAGACAGTGAAAACTGAAAAGTAACATCCGCTTACTCTCAACGTAACGAAAGTATACGCTGAGTGATCATGACAAAAGATAATTGAAGAGGACTGTGACGGCAAATAAAAGGACGGCAGATGGCCAAGTCACTGGATAACTGAACGTCGCACTCACGGGCCCTGTAGACAGCAAAATAACACAAAATGATCTGCATACGCAGGAATTTCTGGGTGAGGTGGTATTCCAAAACTAATTATCAGTGATGCGAATCCCCGTAATAGGAAAATGGGGCGCCGTAGCTATAACACCTGGACTGTGGAGCAATCAATGTTTCCAACTTCTGGACGAGTGTACTTCCGAAGAGTGGAACATGGCTAGAGTTCCGTGATCATGAGAACAACTATATCGTGGTATTCCGCTGGCCTCATGGTTACCCTGTAGGGTTGCATTACAGCCAAGTGTTATGCGACAATATTTTGTTGATGAGGTCCATCTCTTGGTACAGTGTTTGTTCCCCAACGGTGATGGTGTTTTCCCACATGACAAGGCACATCGTCTCATAGATCACATCCGGACTGTTGTTGTGAGCACGTGGAGTAGTTGTCGCATCTGCACAGACCACCACAATCACCAGGTCTCAATATTACTGAGACCTTGTGGTCGACTTTGGAGAGAAGGGTGCGTGATCGTTATCAACCACCGTCATCGGTAGATGGGAGCGCCATTATTTATCAGGAAGAATGATCTACAATTCCCTTGAAAACCCTACGGGACATGGTCTTATTCATTCCGTGACTACAGTTAGCTGATTCGAATACCAACTGGTTTCCTAGGCCGTATTAGGCATGGTAATGTATTGCGTTTCCATATTTTTGTCCAACCCATGCACACTAGTGTTATTACTTTATGTAGTAATTGTAGTGCTTAATTCCCGATATAAGGACGGTTTAGTGTAACGGTTACCGAATGAATTTCTGAAATTCTTCCGCGTTGTCAGAAATTCGCGCCAATTTATCGTGTGAATCTCGGCAGCACTGTAATAATACTGCTATTTCGTCACCTTGCTTACGTTATTGATGTCATCCCACTGAAAAATAATCCTTTGCTCACTGATTTAAATTTTTATGGGAGGACTAGTAGTAATGGGTACCAAAGTCGGTCATCGACTACATCAAGTGAAACGTTTTCACGAAAGTAGAGGTGCTTGTTTGTAACCGACTATTGTAAAATACCTCAAGTGACAATTAATTGACGCAGGTACAAAATACGTACGTGCAAATGTTGCAAATGAAGTAGTTAAATGATTTCTGAATGTTTCACAAACTTATCGAAGGTAGCGTCTTTGTTTGATCGCCGTGTGATGAATGTAATCATCCTACAGGATTTACAAAATTATATTATGTAGTTACTGGAATTATAAAATTAGCTTCCGACAGTGAATTCCTGTTTACATATCCAGTCAGAAACTGTGAAACATTGTTTCCACTGATTAAAGAGAAAAATCACCGACTATTACTTTCTATAAAGTTTTACGAACCCGAACGGGTCATCAGTCTTCGTTAGACAGCTTAACTTCTAGAGGCTTTTATAGAGGGTAAACTGTGATTACGACCATTAATTTAAAGTTCCACGTCGCAAGGTCCAAGGCACAACATCCGCCGTTCTTCATTAAGGACACGTCAATATAACATGCTACGTGACACTGTGAAGCTGCTAATGAAATTTACACAGCAGATGGTACTTTAAAGCATGAATTTCATAGTACTTACGTTGCCCGCGCAGAAGTAAATGTTTACCAAGACTTCAAAATAGCTATTTTTCAAGTTGCCTCTTCAGTTTTAGAGATGAAGTCCTTGTCGATGGGATCCTGCGTTAACAACCTTATCCTGAATACTAAGTTTGGCTTAAACAGTGTCAAATGATTTGTGCTTAAAAATACGATTTGTATTAAATAATGCGACACAAATTACAACAATCTTCGTCCATCATAGAAATCATATGCACGGAAAGATATCATTCTTAGGTTTCAGAGTAAACGCAAGCATTCTAATGTGCTAAGATTGAAAGAGTGCTGACGGTGACGGTGTACTGAATAAATATCTGTGTTCTTACATCACTCGTACCTATTCTCCGTAATACAGGTTGTAACAGAGTGACGTCTGAAAATTTTGAGAGATTATAAGGGATCATTTGTTGAACTTCTTGCATTAGCAACCTATAGCCTGAAATTTGAAGTAAAGTTTCTACAGCCACCATTGGGCTGTTGAAAATCTACGCGTTACCTACACGAGTAGTTACCAGGTGACCAGGCGAAATTCTCGGTGAACATCTCCGCTGGAACTCTTGGAGATCACCTTATTCGACCTCATGTCTTACCGGGCGTTGAATCTTGCAATGTATTTGAACTTTGTGGACAGTGTCTTGCGTGAACTTCTGGAGGAAATCCCTTTGCTATAGCGCACTGGTATGTGGTTTCAGAACGAAGGTTTTCCGGCGAAAACAGGACGTATCTCACTGAGAATTTCACACATAGAGTAAATGGAAGTGGATGTTTAGTCCCTTGGTCTATGCGCTCTCCTGACTTCAGCTCTCTTGATTTTTTCTCTGGTGTTTTGTAAAACTCTTTCAGTACCCAGCACCAACAGGAAAATCACCTGAGCTAACTGGACACACCTTTACAACGTTTGGTACAATCAGAGCGGATTGCGAAATCTTACAGAGAATCAAACAAATCTTAGTACGTCCTTGCCCACTATGTAACGAAGTTTCTGATCACACGCTGAACATTTACTATACAGCAGTGACGCCACAGATTCGGATTACAGTATTTGGTTGTACTCTATTGTCCATAAACGTTTTAGAAACTACAGTATTCTAGGGTTTCACTTAGTATATGAAATGCTTAGAGAGTGCATTGTGGACTAGAAACTTTATTTGTCATTCCATCTGCAGGTACCTCATACTAGACATTCAAACTTTCATCCTATAGACTCTCTCAAATTTTTGAAACATCATTTTGTACCACTCTGTATATGCGTGGACGTGTAAGATGGTCTACCTTATGCTTTTTACCTGTAATTAGTGTTATTCCGGCACACTTGAAGTGCAAATAAATTGGTTGAAAAGGAGACGGAACAGTGTTGTTACTCAACAGATGTTTGGTAACTGCAATGTCTGGAACATATTAGACAAGTGATGTATAATATGTCCAATTCATATAATGGAGTTTGGTAAATCTGTACTTGGAAACATTAACTGACGTATTTATACAGAAATTGTAGCCTCAGTCTCTTATAGATGCTTAAACGGTTGTTTTAGGTGGAGTCTGATATTATATCTGTTTAAGACTTGAATTCCGTTACCTCATTTTTTTGTCACATTCATTTTCGCCTTTTTCTGTTTGTTACCGAACTTGGTTTTTTTCACAAACAAAATGCTACAGAGGACTCTGACCTTTCATTTATTGCTGAGTGACAAAAACATTCCGACTGTTTCGTGTGGACCAAAACACCAAACTTATTTGCCAGACTAAAGCTTCTGTACCTTACAAAATTTTAGATAGGAACTTACCAGCTCAGTACTCTGTTTCGCCCATTTAATCTGTCAGAAGCCCACGTCCAACGGTCTGAGGAGTACTAGCTAGTTTTAACAGGCACATTCGGTTTTTAATAATTTTATTCTTACTACTTGGAAAACTTCTCATACTCCTTTTCCTTGTAGAGCTTACACTTCACCTTAGATATGTCTTTTAAAGCAGTAAGTATATTTTTTCGTCGATGTTTATATTTGACTGAGTATGAAAAACAAAATGATCATTCTCACGTTAGTGGACTTATGACATCCCCATTTCCTTTTATTTCTGTTCCTCTTGATGTTCACATATGGCATTTTATTAGTTGCATGACGTATGAAACGTAATGTGAACTCACACAAAATTTCAGACGTGAAATATTCAGAAGTCTGAATCAAAGTTGATCAGTCTTGATTAAGACTTTGAAAGAGGAAGAACATAAAACTTGTAAATCTTTCAGACTATATGATAAAGTAAATAACAATTAAATTCATGTTAATTTCAAGTGCTTCTCCCATTTAGTTTTAATGTTTTATGTCGCGTTAGGATTGCATGCTACTGAAGTACGTAAGGTGTCTCCGTATAATTTTAAAACCCTTTCGTTCGTCTAAAATTATTTTTCAACATCATTCACTTTAATTTTCCAACATTCATTGGAACGACGAGTTTCGGCAGCTTCTTTCCATCAGCAGGTACTTTGCAGGTACATGTACATTAATTTCTCGTACAGATTTTATGGAAGTGTGATGAGATCTAATCGCTTAGTGTGTGTGAGCGCGATTATGTATGGAAATTTGTCTCTCTCCAGAAAGATTTATTTATTTTATTCTACACCATTATGTGTGTTAATGTTTAAATAATCACAGAGATGTGTTTTCAAACATTTTTATTGAATATTTCCTTATCTGGCACTCTCAGGCCAAGAATAAACTCAACACCAAAGTCACAAGTTCAAATCTCTGAAAATTACCCCAGTTATTTGTTGAATTCATGGAACTGCTTGAACTAGTAATAAATACAGCTATTTCACATATAATTACAAAATTTGCATATGGCATATGAACCTCTATGGATCTCCATGCATACAATTTTCTTATTATAAACGTTATATTAATGATACATTGCTCATGGTACATGGGGACATAAATAATATTATAAACGTACTTTACACTACCAGTAAACATAACAGAAATATAAAATTTTAACGCGAAAACAATAATACCTCCATCATGTTAGACCTGAACATCAGTTAAAAAAAAAACAATGGGCACAGCCTCGAAGTACATAAGAAAAACAATAGACGAGAATATACACACTTAATCTTGCCATCCAACAACACAAACACATATTGTATGCAGAAAGTTAGTTCATACAGGCAGTAAAATACCACTAGTTATCAACGCATAGTATGAAAAATCTATCACGATCAGAAACAAGCTGCAGCAAGTGTTGATGTTCACGCATTTATTGATAATGTAGCTCAGAAAAGAAAAAAAAACAATAATGAAACAACTACTACAAAGAATATAGAAAAGGAAGCCACTGCATGCATAGTAATCACAAGTAAATTCTCCAAGAAAGTAGCCAACATCTGCAGACTTCACAACATTAACATCAATTTCACAACACATAACTAACTGCACCTCACACTCAGACACAACGTCAATAATTCATTTAAATCCCCATGTGTAGGTGAAACAAACACCACAAATGTAATTAAGCCAGATCAGCAATAGCCACTCACATTAAGGACATTTTTCATCTACTACAGAACATCATGATCATAATACATTACATAAAATGGACAAGGAACATCTAATGTGCTTCAGTGAAGAACGATAAATTACATACACACACAGTTCACCATAAGAAGTTGCTAAATGATGGACTAGAAAGTAAGAATGAAAATATCTCCAAAAATTTCTCCAGTGTGGGATGGGTGTTTCATTGGGTCCCAAGAACACAAAAAATTTTTTTTTAAATTTTTCCAACAGTTGACCTTTACCATTACAGTATGGTAAGCAATGAACAAAAGAAGAAATTGGGAGGTTTCACTTTGCAATATAATTTTAAACTTTTTCAGAAAGTTAACGTGCAGTATCTTTGGTAAGCAACAATAACAAGAAAATATTGGAAAAGGTAAACATCTAATTGTTTAAATGTTATGGTTTCGCTTTAAAACCCATTTTCAACCACTCTTCACTTCCAGAGATGTATTTGATAGCAATTTTGCATTTTTCAAAGATACAATCTCGCATATCGAAATTTTCATGAATTCCTAATGCCTAAAACAAATTATATTCCCCAATAACAAGCAAAAATGGACCTAAAATTTAATAAACTTATATCAGATGTACATACTGCTCCAGTGGTTTCATTCCAAACCATTAGTAACAGGTGCAGTATAATTTCTAATTTACGCTACAGTAACTTAAGGTATACTTACTTTCACTGACAGTGATCTCCTCAATATGATCACTGCAAAATAACCACACATCACAACCTCCTATAATCGTGTGACACAATCTCTGCGCAGACAGTTGCTTCGAACGCTGTTAAGTCAGAGTTCTATACACTTTTATTACTTGCAGACCATCCAGATGGGACTAGACTCAACACAGCACACCGAAATGTCTTTTCTCTCAAAATCGTGTGTATCTTAATATAACTACCAATTATTATATCATCATCTAATCAGTTATTATTATTATTATTATAGAAAACAGAAATAGACTCGTGCATTTCTTAACAGTTTACTAACCTCGGCTCAGTGTTGAAAAATAGTAGACATTTCTAATGCGTATCATAATATAAATAACTCTAGTCATACGTTCAATGTGACACATGAGCCTGCTGAGCTGCACGTTGATGGTGATTCGTGGTGGAATCGTTGACAAAGGAAGCCTCATTTCTTTATCGATGGATATGTTCTAATTTTACTCAACATCAGGAACACCAGTCATACATATATGTAGTTGAAAAATCTAGTAACACATTAACGATAATCTCATTGATAGTATTCACTGCTTATAGACAACCAAAACGTGTCCTGTCTGCTTTCAAATCTTCTAGTTCCTCTTGTATGGCTGAACCTAAACTGTTCAGAAGATGTTTCGAATCTGCAAATGGATCACGGACTCCGTCAAAATCTTTATCAATCTCTGCAAAATATTTTTTTAGATTCTGCTGCAATAGTATTAAATTTTATTTAATCAAGTCCATCAACATCCCGTTACGGTCAGTAAAGGACCATGCTGCTAGGAACGACACACACCATTCATTTTCAATTTTCTATATCCACAAATTTACTTCTTAGTAAATTCTTAAATTTTATCCACACTAATTAGAATATTGTCATTGCTACCTTTCATTTTCTGTTTAGTTTATTTAAGTGTACGAAAAGATCAGAAGGATATATCAGCTTAGATACCCATTCATCATCCGTAGATGAATATGCTTACTCATGCCTCTCAATAGTACCTCGAATAAACCATCGTACTTCTGTATGTTGGAGGAGAGTACTATGCTGTGAGTCCATTTCTTGACAAAAACGTTGAAAAACCGTGAATTTAGGAACCGCGATTTTATGAAGCTCACGGCTTTTACTGTTTCGTCCATAACAGTTTTCAGAGATGCAAAGACTTAGCTACAGTAGCTTTGTAGTGAATGAGACTATAGTCGGGTCGTAAGCTGGAACTTACTTCGCGTACTTTACCTGCGAATCCTTTCGCTTAGTCTGTCATAGAAGCGGCTCAGGCTGTACAAACCCAGATGCAATTCTTCCACGTTAATTCAATATGGACCAAAATTTCTTCGCCGGTTGCTCGTTCGGATAATTCTCAGAGAAAAAAAAAGCCTCCTTCCAATCACATTCCCAACAACATACGTTGTGTAGGAAAGAAGTGACGCACGACCGCCAGTCGCGGTAGACTCATGGACGTGAAGTGGGAACTTACAACTGCTCTCTACTTCTATTTTCTCTTTAAAAATGCCTTCGATGTCACTGGACATCTCACTAACTCAATGACTAATTGTGTCGGCCGAGACAGGATTTTTCTTTTTTAAATTTCGGTAGCAGCTTCTGAACCAATGACCAATTTTACCATTCCTTTACACGTGGGCATCTACAACTTTTCTGCTATTATGTGTGGTTTTTTTGGCCTATACGATAAGTTCGGCGAAACACATACTTGTTTTTATTTTGTTCTAACAACCGACGAAAGTAATTCACATCTTCATTTAGCACAGAGGAATATTTCGTTGACAGTTAAGTTGTTTCAGTTGGCTGGGGACATTGCTGCATTACATCGCTTTTCACCACACGCAACATACTCAAGTAATGGGCAGTTTTTGTCGCCCCATACAAAACCATAAGTTAAATAATTAACACAATGTTGCCTTTGAACTACTTTTTGTATATTTTTTGAGCTCAATGGTTTCACTACTTGCACTTGAAGATCGATCCTTCCGTACAATGAACTTAATTATATAAAAATTTTTAATAACTTGGACTAGAAATTATTGGTGTAGCAATCACCATATTCGCACTGCTGCGTGGCACAGCTGTAATAAAACTGAAGGGAAACATTCAAACAATATAGAGGTCAAGATGAAGTAACAAGAATATTGTTGGAGCGAAATACTGCCTTATTAGACCCGAGTTTCTCATGGTGCACACAATATTCAAACAGCTTACAGGAATTCAGCCAGGTAATATTTACAGTGACCGCCGATACTTCGGCGGGAGTGCACCCCGCCGTTTTCCAGGCACAAACTGCAAGGACAGGCGATGCACAAGTAAATTTAAAACCTCATTTCTTGGAGTAATTCAGGAAAGATAACACACACACACACACACACAACACACTAAAACACACACACACTCAATACTAGTGCCAACAATGATGACCAAAGTCAGAGGTATCGATAGTGAAGGACTACGAATTGGCAGGTGAGGGAAAGAGGAGGATTCAAATCAGAGTTTATTCAGATATGTTAATGATACTTTTGTTGCTTGGTCTCATGGTACGGAGAATTTGAATGGCTATTTAGAACATCTGAAGTCGATCCACCCAAACATTCGTTTTACGATGGAGGTCGAAGAGGATTGTTGCCTTACCTTTCTTGAAGTTTTTGTTAGGAGGCAGGTTTAATGGATCATTGATGATAATGCGGAGCCAACACCTAAGTCTACTGGGTTTTGCCCTACGCAGGAAGCACATCCAACAATATCGGTCGTATTTTACGGAAATACGATGTGAAATGTGTTTTCCGACCTCCATCTAAAATTACTTTTGGATTGTGTTAAGGATGATCTTGGTTTGCGTAAGGAGTGTATATCGCATTCCTTGTTGCTGTGGCATGGTATACATTGGTCAGAGTATCAGGACCGTGGAGGACCGATGTATTGTTCATAAACGGCTCACACAATTACAGCAGCCAAGTAGATCTGCCATTATCGAACATTGTTTGGATACTGGTCACGCTATGTTGTATAACAATACCGAGATATTGGCATGCACGTCCAGCTATTGAGTCAGTGTTATTAAGCAAGCTGTTGAGATTAAATTAGCGAGCAAACTTGTAAACACGATTGGAGGTTTTCATTTAACCTCTGCTTGGAATTCTGCTGTCTATCTTGTCAAAAAACAGAGTCAATGTTACCTCACCTGCTAGTTCGTAGCCTTTCACTATCGATACCTCTGACTTTGGTCACCTTTGGTGGCACTAGTGTTCAGTGTTTGTTGTTTATCTTTCCTGAGTTATTTGAAGAACCGAGGTTTTAAATTTGCTTGTACATTGCCTGTCCGTTGTAGTTTTTGTCTTGAAAATGGCGGGGTGTGCTCCCGCCGAGATATCGACGGTGCTGTAATTATTACCTGGTTGAATTCGCGTAAGTTGTTTGAATACCGTCTTGTTATCTCACAACGTGTGGACCCTTCGGCAGCAAATGAAAACAGGAATTAAGTTTAAGAAGTGACTACAAACAGGAATAAATATCGAAACAAGGCAATAAACATAATAACAGAGGGATGTTTTTGCTAATGTCCAAAATTTTATGATCCCTGTTCATCTTCGCTAGTGTGAAACACATCTCCTCTAATGAGCAAGTACTCATGGCTCTGAAGGTATGCATTTGGTGCCTGTGTTCAGTAGATGTTTGTTTTTATTTTCTTGGACGATATTACTACCTCTGAATGTGCCTATCCTATACAGTCTTAGCAACAACAGTACCGGTACATGTATTCCTCTGTCAGTGACATCAGAACGGCCTTTGCTTATAACTTTCGAATCGGTGGTTTCCAGACCAGGGTGCCTTACCCGAAACTGTTAAATGTATCCTTCTTGGTCATCCATGGAAGTTTGCAACATCGTCAGAGAACCACCTTGTATGTACAAACAATTACAGGCCCCGGCAGCTATAACTCTGACACTGTGGAGTGTCGCCGAATGACGTTTCCGTTTATGGGTTCCTGTTCAAAATATTATGTACTAACTCCTCTCTATATGTCCTAGTAGTTTGTAACGGGAATTTCCGAACACCCTGTATAACCTACTAGCAAAACAGACAAATGGATCTCATCCCGTTTTAAGGGAACCTATAAATGATAGTTAATACACATGTAACTGTAAAGCATCTGAAAAGGGTATCATTCTGCTGAAACTTCTCGTGCTAGTACAAGCTGGTCCTAAGTTCATGTCCCATTCATGCAATTATTCAGATTTTACCATTCTCTACCCAACAAGCCAATGATTTAATTGATGTTCCCCTTCCAAAATAAGAAACGCTGTGGTCGCCGTTAATATAATCCGAGTTGACACTTCGGTTAATAACGATCGCGTTGTCATTGTTGTGAGCGGCACTGAAATACCAACAAATCACGAAAATATACTCTGACACAAATAACCTATCATATCTTGCGGTTTTTCTCAGGTACACGTCCGTGGTAACTTCACACCTCATAAGTAAACCACTTATATACAGCCCCAGTGCGTTCATATAGCTTAACCACTCCCGCGAGGCCATCTGCAACTACAGAATCTGTTAGATTATCCAAGTTATTTATGAAGTCTTCACAGGTTGTCAGCCGAGTAGCGTCGTCGTCTCGTAGCAACGTTTCGATGGAATCCGTCTCCATTATCTTCAGGCGAGGTGTCGGGATATCTGCTGCTTTCATCTATTACTTTCCCCTCTTTGGGGAAGTGTGAGGGGCAGTTTGTAGCCTTTCGGCTTTTACTCCCCTGTGTACGTGTGTGTGTGATTATTCTATAGTTTTTTTTCGGTGTCTCTGATATCTGATGAATGTTGTGAATGTGTCTGGTACTTGCCTGAGGTAGGCGAGATGATTGGTGTTTTTATGGGAAGGAACTGGATTAGGGATTGGGTATTGGGATTTTCTCTTCGACTTAATCGTCGAAGATCGTCATAGGGCGCTTGTGCTTATCGCGGGACATGTCATACCGACCTAGGGAGTGGATGAGTGCATTTCCGGATCTGGAAGAACCCTCATAGAAGGCCCTTGCCAGATCCTGGAAACGCTCGCTCAGGAGTGGGATTTCGGCTGCGGCGTGCAGATCGTCTGTGGGGAATCCAAGAGGTAGACGCAGTGCCCTTCTGAGGGCGTGGTTCTGCAGCCTCTGGAGTTTGTACAGGTGCTGCTTTGCCGCGTATCCCCAGACAGGGCACGCATACTCCATTACTGGCCGGATCAGGGCCTGGTATACATTTACTGCTACTGGGCAGGGAAGGGAGCTGGTTGTGTTTAGGATAGGGTATAGGATGGACATTCTGGCGCAGACCTCGTCTATGTGGGGTTTCCACGTAAGACGAGAGTCCAAGGTTACGCCAAGGCACTTGGCAGTTTTGCGCCAGGGGAGTTGGGTTCCATTTAGGTGAAGGTGGATGGGGGGGGGGGGGGACGTTGAGGAGGTTCGCGCCTTCCGAGCCTGCGGATAATCAGCATTGCCTGCGTCTTCTCAGAGTTGATGGTGATGCGCCAGCGACGGGCCTAGGTTTCTGTGTCGTCTAAAACCCTTTGTAGCCTACAAATGACCAGGCCCTTGTTCGCATTTCTCGTGTAGAAGGCTGTGTCGTCCGCGTACTGCGCGGTGTGCACCAGGGGGGCCGTTGGAGTGTCCGCAGTGTACAAACTGTACAATACGGGCCCCAGGACCGATCCCTGTGGCACCCCAGCACGAATACGCCTTCTGGTGGAGGTGGCAGTTTCCACTTTGACGGAGAAAGTCCTATTCGTGAGATAGCTCTTGATCAGCTGAACTATTCTCCCGGGAAACCCTTGTGTGTACAACTTGCAGAGTAGCCCTCTATGCCATACTGAATCAAAGGCTTTGGCTACGTCTAGTAGCACTATCCCTCAGTAGTCTCTGTGGTTGAAGCCCTCTGTGGCTGCTTCAACCATTCTCATGACCTGTTGTGGTGCAGAGTGGTTCTGCCGGAACCCAAATTGGAAATGCGGCAGAATTTGCTCTCTGGTAATATGTTCTTGTATGGGTCTTAGCAGGAGGCGCTCATAGACCTTGCTGAGAGTTGGCAAGAGGCTAATCGGCCTGTAGTGCTGCGGGAATAGAGGGTCTTTCCCTGGTTTGTGTATCGCGACCACTTCCGCATGTTTCCAGCAAGCTTGGAACTCGCGGAAACGAGTAATCTCGTTGAGGACGTTCGCGAGGTGTGTGATCGTTGTGGGTGGGAGTTTTTTGACTAACTGGTTTGTGACACTATCGTGCCCTGGCGCCTTTTTTGTAGGGAGGGACCTGATTACTCGTGCCACGTCCTCGGGGGCAAAAAGTATGAGTTCGTCCTCTGGGTCCTCCTCAGCATTGACGAAGACAGCCAGTTGACGACTGACTACCTCTTCATGCTCTTCATCCTGGGGTTCTGCCGTTTGAAACTGCTTCTCGAAGGGGTCGGCGAGGGCGTTGGCCTTCCCTGCATGGCTGTAGACCAGTCCCCGCTCGCCGTGCAGTGGCGGCATCCTAGGGCGTCTTTTTGTGAACTGTTTGGTTGCTTGCCATAGTGTGTGATCGTCTACTTTGAGAGCTGTGAGACGATTTTGCCATTGCTGGTTTCTGTGCTCATTGAGCGCTACCTTCAGTTCTCTCTGTAGACGATTGATCAGCCTCCTGGTGGCCTGATTTCTGGTGATCTTCCACTCTTTTGGCACTCTGTTCTTATGTCGGATTTGAGCTAGCAAGTGTTCCGGGAGTTGTATTTGCGGTGGAGGGCCATCCCTTTGTGGAGGGGTAGCCTCTTCCGCTGCCTGCAAGATGGTGCTTGTCAAGTCTTGTAGCGCTTGTTCTACTGTTTCGGCAGTAGGTGGCGGAGCGCGAGCGATATCAGAGGCGACAGTTTCTTGGTATCGCTCCCAGTCTGTGCGTTTGTAAGACGTCTGGTACCGTGGGAGTGCTACCCATTCTCCCACATCGACTTGTAGAATCACTGGGTTGTGGTCGGAGGACATTGTGTTGATTGTCCTTGCGGCCACAAATCCTGCGATCCTCCTAATGAGAGCTATGTCTAACACATCGGGCCTGCTTCCGTTTTTCGGAAAATGTGTGGGCTCGACTGGACCCTATGTTTCAAAGTGGTGGGTGCGCGCTAGTTGTTGCAGTTTGGCGCCTGCTCTGGAGGTTACTCTAGAATTCCAGTCAGGGTGTTTGGCATTGAAGTCTCCCCCTATTACGAGCTTGCCTTCAATTTGCCCTAGAGCAGCTATGTCTCCCTCATCTATCTGGTCATGTGGGGGTCGGTAGACTGCAACAATTGTTAGGGGTCCGGTGGCAGTGGTTACTTCCACCGCCACTGCTTCGATTTTATTGGTAGCTAGTAAGAATACCTGGTAGTGGGGGATCCCTATTTTTATGTATATGGCCACTCCTCCGCCTTGGGTTGGCCTGTCTTTGCGATAGCTAACATAGTTGGGGACTCTCGTTTTTATTCCTGGTTTTAGGTGGGTTTCCCCCATCATGCATATGTCGATGGAGAACTCCTTCATGAGTTCTGTCGGGATATCGTCGGTCGCGGACTGATATCTCTGCTGAACCGCTCTCTGCTTCCCGCTCAAAAAAATGGCTCTGAGCACTATGCGACTTAACTTCTGAGGTCATTAGTCGCCTAGAACTTAGAACTAATTAAACCTAACTAACCTAAGGACATCACACACATCCATGCCCGAGGCAGGATTCGAACCTGCGACCGGAGCGGTCACGCGGTTCCAGACTGAAGCGCCTTTAACCGCACGGCCACACCGGCCGGCCTGCTTCCCGCCTCCGGCCAATCACGCGCCCGCGGAATCGCCCGAGGCGACTGCAGCGGCAGGTGGTGTGGTGGGGGGGGGGGGGGGACGCGTGTTCGGGGTTCGTGTCCCGGCGTCTGCTTCGTCCGTGGCCCTAGGTGGAACGGAACGTTCTTCTCTGATTTTCCTGATTGCAGGCTCCCAGGCTGTGCTGAGATGGTAGCTACTGTCGCGGTTGATTAGGTTGTCGTGTAACCGTATTTTTATGGACTTTGATTACTGAGTCCCAAAATCAGTTTGTACTGCATATTTTCTTTGTGTCCTCGAAATCAAAGGTGTACTGCTCGTCAATACTATGTTCCGCCACAGCAGATTTGTTGGTCTGACTCAAGCGTACATACCTGATGTGTTCATTGCGCTGCTGTGAGATGCAACGCTGCGTCTGTCCTATGTATTGCATCCCATATTCGCATCCGATCTGGAACACACCAGGTGCCGTCAGACCTAGTGGATCCTTGGTTGAACGGAGAAGGTCTTTGATCTTTACCGCTGCGCGAAAGACGGTCTTCACTTTATGTTTCTTGGGGATTCTCGCGATCATGGCCGTTGGAGGACCGACGTATGGCAAGAACGCACAGCCCATTGCTTCTTCTTCATCCGGTCTCTCTTCTCTCTTTTTGTGGTCGGTCTTCAGAGCTCTCCTGATTTGTGTCTCACTGTGTCCATTTATCTTGAAGGTGTCCTTGAGGTGTTGCAATGCTCCTGGCCCTGTGCACTAAGGTGTTGAGTAGTAGAGAATTACGTTGCCCACGGTGGTGGCAGCTGTTGGCATTAAGATACTACGAGACGACGACGCTACTCGGCTGACAACCCGTGAAGACTTCATATATGAAATTCGCTGAGAAAGCCTGCACTCACATTATCCAAGTTGTTGTTAACGATCGAATGCTACAAACAAGCAAGCATCCGCGCTCACCATTTATCTCGAATGCACAGCGAGAATGAACAAAGAATATTGAAGCAAGGGGAACTATATCCTTATACTTCGGAATACATATCTGTATTCTGCAGAAGAAAACAAATCGCAAGGCAAAACTTAATTTTTGCTGTACCACTTATAAGGGTTTATTCTACTCACTCACGAAAGAAAGGTGTGCAGAAGAAGTGTTCACCGATTCTGTACGAACTATTTTTAGCCTAATCCCATAATTACGCTCATTACAGCGTTGCTATATCAGAGAATTAAGAACCCTTGAAGAGAGCAAATATAAAAATTCTAAGAGTCAACCTCACATTTGTCAGGAGAATCATAGTACAATGAATATAATTATGTATGTACTGTGTTTCTAACCAAGAAATTGAGAAGATATTCTGATATCACAGAATTACACTACTCACCTTATCATTGCCAAAAAGTAATGACAAATTAAAAGTTAAATAAACTGTTCATGGTATGCAGTAAACAACCACAGTTGGTTTTAGGTTACTTTATTCAAAAAGTGCTGCCACAGGTTTCGAAAAAAAAAATGGTTCAAATGGCTCTGAGCACTATGGGACTTATCATCTGAGGTCGTCAGTCCCCTAGAACTTAGAACTACTTAAACCTAATTAACCTAGGGACATCACGCACATCCATGCACGAGGCAGCATTCGAACCTGCAACAGTAGCGGTAGCGTGGTTCTAGACTGAAGCACCTAGAACCGCTCGGCCACCCCGGCCGGGTACAGGTTTCGAATTTATACAATTCATCATCAAACGGCTTTCGTGCTTTCGTCAAAACTTATGATGCATTGGTTGACTGATGAGTTGCCGTGCCATATCCGTCTGAAGCATTTGCTTTCACATTTTCTTCCAGCGAATCATATTCTGGAGAGACGGATAAAATACAACACGACAAGAGTTCAGAGGGAAAAATATAAGAGCAGAAGACCAATAACGAAGTGCTGGATTAAAAAGAGTGTAAAACAGGGATATAGCCTTTCGCTTCTATTGGTCAACCTACACAGCGAAGAGACAATTATCGAAATAAAAGAAAGGTTCGGTAATGAAATTTAAATTCAAGGTGAAA
Organism: Schistocerca nitens; assembly: GCF_023898315.1. NCBI lineage: Eukaryota > Metazoa > Arthropoda > Insecta > Orthoptera > Acrididae > Schistocerca > Schistocerca nitens. Next base: position 437,185,069 of record NC_064615.1, on the reverse strand, counting down.
GGATATCAATGAAAAGATTCGCTGATGACATTGTTATCCCTCTAATAGTGGAAAAGAATTGTGGGACTTGCTGAAAGGAATGAACACTCTATTGAGTACAGAATACGTAATAAATTGAAGAAAGACGAAAACAATGAAAAGTAGCAGTAATGACAACAGCGAGAAAGTTAACGTTAGGGTTCATGGTCACTATGTAGACTAAGTTAAGGAATTCTGCTACTTAGGAAGCAAAATACCTCATGAGGGAAGGAGCAGCGAAGGAATCAAAAGTAGACTAGCACTGGCAAAAAGGGTATTCATGACGGAGAGAAATCTACTTGTATCAAACATAGGCCTTAATCTGAGGAAGAAATTTCTGAGAATGTACGTTTGGAGCATAGAATTGTATGATAGTGAAAAATGGACAGTTGGAAAACCGGAACAGAAGAAATTCGAAGGGTTTGAGAGGTTACGCTACAGACGAATGTTGAAGACCAGGTGGTCTGGTAAAGTAAGGAATGAGCAGGTTATGCGCAGAATCGGAGACTAAAGGAGTATGTGGTAATCACTGACAAGACGAAGGGATAGGATGATAGGACATCTGTTGAGACATCGGGGAATAACTTCCATGGTACTAGAGGGAGCTGCAGGGGGTAAAAAACTGTAGAGGAAGAAAGAGATTGGAATACATACAGAAATAACTGAGGACGTAGGTTGCAAGTGCTGCTCTGAGATAAAGAGGCTAGCACAGGAGAGGAATGCGTGCCACCAAACCAGTCAAAGTAGAAGAAAGAGAGAGAGAGAGGGAGAAGAATGTTTTAAGTGCCATACCCACGCAATAACTGGCTTTAAGTGCCAATAAGAAAAATTTTGTTAGTGTTGTTAATATTGAGGCACTACTTTCTATTGTGATTATACAAATGAGCTTACAGAAATACAGTAGTAAAGTTCTAGCTTCTTGTTCTGTAGAGAACAAAATTCATTTCTCATTTCTATCAACAGTTTTACAAGACAGCAACAAAACTTAACATAAGAAAGAAATCACGCATTATTAACTTCTGTATCTTAAATATCTTTATTCTTTGGGCTCATAGACTGCGAAATTTATTGTACAGCTTTTGATGAAAAAAAAACATATATATAATATTTATTATGTAAAATGAATGGATGAAAATGGGGAAGAAATGGCTTTAAATATTTTTGTTATTTACTCTTTCAGTACGAACTTTGTTGTACAACCCCTTCTTTTACGTGTGGTAATAAAAATTGATTTAGACAGAATTAAGCACATTTAAAATTACGTGACCTTTAGCAACCCTCTCATGCTGATAAATTCGAACTAACTGATTAATGACATTTATGACTTTGAAAATTATTTAAATTAAATTTTTTACGTATTTCGGCCTTGCCACATATTTTTTAGATGCAGTGGGTTTTTAAATATTTACTGAATTCTTTCCCGGCGTTAGCTATGGAACACAAGACTGTCTCTGTTAGCATAAAATGGTTAAATATTACCAAGCCGACCTAAACGTTTAATTATCATTGACAAAACACACTTCATTATACGTTTAAGTTATTTGCTTTAGAAATTGAAAGAACCAACAGATTAACAACTTCAACGTTAATTATCCGCCTATGAATGCACAAATGTAAAACCAGTAATAAATTCAGTCAGCCTCAGGATCGCTGTAAAGGAAAAATATTTCGTAATTCACTGCTAATTTTACCTGCTCCCGATTTACGGGTTTGGTTAATTTTATAGCGGAACAATTTTTTAAATGTGCCGCCGCTGCAAATCGTTCGGTCGCGGCACAGCCCAGCAACACCAACGATAATCGCTAAAAATGCTGAAAATTCTTTAAAGAAATATTATAGATGACATGGGCAAGTTAATTTACATTAGTAATACACAATTTTGATAAATTATAATGCATTTAGACCATAACAATAATTAAAATTACACACCTTTATAATTTCTCCTCTAATGACGGCTAAAGATAGGTACAGACAAAAGAAGTCTTCTCATTCATATAATGCTACGTCACAGGTTCCTCTCTCTCTCAGCTCTCGAGGGAGACGACAAAGAATGCACATTATGTAGTGCTATTTATACTATTGCTGATTATGTATATCTCTTTGTAATCTTACAAAATTATTTTCCTCCGTGGCTATATTTTACATTTTTTCATCGCAGATATTAATATATTTCGTAATTACATTATGAGTATAGAAATATTACAATCATAAATACATCGAGAATATTATTACAGACTCTATTACAATAATAACCAACGTTCTTTATACAAAATTAAACAATATTTTTTGTTAAACAATTACAATATATACGAATTGCTTCATAGGGGCGTACATAGTACAATTAAATGTCATTTTAGTTTATTAATTGTGTGTGTGCTGCCAGGGAACGTTACAAGCTTCCCGTGGTGTTGAGAAAGGAATGGCAACATCGTCAACGATCTTTCTGTTTTACAACAGATAAACATGGCAGCCCTTTCAAACGAAGTACTCCATGACATTTATCACGCGTGGTCTTTCTTCTCTTGAATACATAAACATTTTTCCATTCTCCTGTTTCAGAGTAAGAACTTTTAATAGCTTTTTGAGATGGATGAGTATGATTCTCTTTTATTGTAGTGCGTTTGGTAGTGTTACTTATCAGCATTGATACTAATATTTCTCTAAAATTATGTCAGTTTTAAACACTGGAATTGAGTGGAATCAGTTCATAGCTTTAGCTGATTCAACAGTTTTGTGTAGATCTTGCAGAAGAAAGGCCGTCCTTAACTTCCTTCGTTTCCCAATAACAACAAAATCTCTGTCAGAGGAAAGCTCTACCCAGTAACCAAAAACACGTGTGTTTTCACTCCATCTCTGGATAGATGGACAAGACCTAGCCGCATGGCATAGGGAAGCACTGTTTCGCACACCCACCGTGCACAATCTAGTATTGAATTTTTGAAACACTTTCTCAATGATTGGAAACTTTGAGTATTAGTATATGCAACAGAGCACCAAGAACACAACAGCATTCAAAACTCGTTATGATTAAAATGGCTTTAAGAACGTTTGATATTTCTACTCTTCATTTGTAGATAAAACACTGAAAGAATATCGAGAAATTTTCCAAAGAATTTTTTTTTCTTTTACTTGTTAGGAATCTATCTTGAAGACTCCATCAGCTCAGCTTTTTCTACGTAAATGTTACGCTCTTCCACGAATCAAACAAGACTGTGGTGCCCAACGCCCCACATTGTACATGCTCGATGCCCTCTAGTGCTGCGCCCTTTATAGCAGCCAAGGCAATTCAACAATTTTGCTGTATGCTCCTAAAAAGTGTTTTGCAGGGACTGACTTTGTCAGTAATAGCTTAGCAGTGTTCTATCACCGAGTGGAAGCTTCATAGATACTTAACATAAATGATCATTTAATTTCATAGTCCTACAACGTTACCCTTGTGGACAGTTCTTGCACCAGGCGCATTTACTAGATATTGATACTATAAAAATCCGCTACCACTTTGTTGTAGATATAAATATCCACTCCAAATAATTTTGATTGTAACACACGTAATTCCCTAATTACCACACAGACATTGATGGACAAAGAAATCTGAACACCAAGAAGGAGTCATGCGAAATAAATGAATATTGGTAGGCGTGTTTCTGTGTCTGAAAGATGACGTCCACCGAAATTTCACTCTAGCTGCGTAAGAGTTGCACTAATAGCGCTACTATGAGGATGAAAGTAAGTTTTCCTTTAAATACACGCTGTAACGACCATGTATCGAACGTTGGTTACCTTTGAGACTGAATTTAATGAGTTGATGTTAGTTAAGGATACCTTAAGAAGATGCTATTATCAACAGCTCATTGAGTTTGAAGGAGGTCATGGCTACGAGACGTTGTGTGTTGCCTCCGCGATATTGCAGAAATACTTGGCAACGGTGCTGGCAGCGGTGGTCACGGGAAATTAGGTCGCAAGAAGACTGTGCTCTAGACGGCCACGTAGCACTTCCGAGAGGAAAGGTAGTCTTACTCGTCGAACAGATGTGGGGCATCGTGCTGTGTCTGTAGCAGTTGGCACCACAGTGACACAGCGAACTGTTGCAAATCGGTTACTGAAAAGATAGTTCCAAGCCAGGTGTCCTGTAACATTCCACTGACCTCAACCACCGCCGTTTGGATTTCAGTGGTGTCAAGAGAGAGCTCACAGGAGGGCGGAGTGGAGAGAGGTCTGTTGTGTTTCCCGATTAAAATCGATTCTGCCTAGGTGGCAGAGATGGCCCTGTATTTGTTAGAAGGAGTCCAGGTGAGCGCCTACAGACACCCTGCCTGCGGCCAAAACACACTGGACACATACCTGGAGTTGTGATATGGTGTGGGATTTCGCATCAAGGCAGGAGCACTCTCGTAGTTGTCCCACGCACTCTGATTGCAAATTTGTACATCAGGCTGGTGATTCGATCTCTGGTGCTGTCATTCATGAGCCTCATTCCAGGAGGAGCTTCCAACAGGATAACGGTTGCCCACATACCTCTGTTGTAACTCAACATACCCTACAGATTGTCGACATGTTACTTCCACTTGATTATTCATGTACAAGCGTTTCACATTTTCCGTGTCTTTTTCTCGCGTTTACGTTAAAATTTGATCTTACCGCTGAATTTCTCATACGAACTATTCTCCGTCAGGCGTTTTTCTATATATTTCATAGATGATTGTTATAGAAACAACGCTTCGGTTGCCAGTCATCATAATGCTTACTTCACAACGTTTTCTGCTGTTTCTATGCACATTGAAATATCACGTTTAAGAAATCGTTCACACATGAGAATCGTCCAAGCATACCGTCACTGACCATCGGACAGACACCCCTATGGACGACACAGTAATAAGCATTCCAGGTGTAGAGAAACAGCTGAAAGATTTGACAGCAAATAAATCACCAAGTCCGGATGGAATCCCTATTCGTTTTACAAAGAGTAAATTGTGGCATTAGCCCCTTACCTAGCCTGTATTTATCGTGAATCTTTTGCCCAGCAGGAAGTACCAAGCGACTGGAAAAAAGCGCTGGTGTCTCCAATATATAAAGAAGGGCAGAAGAACGGACCCGCAAAATAGCAGACCGATATCCCAAACTTCGGTTGGCTGCAGAATCCTTGAACACATTCTCAGTTCGAAAATAAACTTTCTTGAGACTGTGAAGCCTATGGCCACGACTCAGCATGATTTTAGAAAGCATCTCTCGTGCGAAACTCAGCTTAGCTTTTTCTCGAAAGGTATACTGCGAGCTATGGATGAAGGACAAGCGGGCAGATTCCATTTTTACCCATTTCCGGAAAGCGTTTGACACGATGACCCATTGCAGGCTGTTAACGAAGCTACGAGCATACGGAGAAAGTTCACAGATATCTGAGTGGCTCGAAGATTTCTTAAGTAATAGAACCCTGTACGTTGTTCTCGACGGCGTGTGTTCATCAGAGAGAGGAGTATCGTCAGATGTGCCCCAAGGAAGTGTGAAAGGACCGCTGCTGTTCGCTATATAAATAAATGATTTAGCGAACAGTTTGCGCAGCAATCTGCGGTTATTTGCTGATGATGTTGTGGTGTACGGTAAGGTGTCGAAATTGAGTGACTGCAGGAGGTTACCAGACGACTAGGTCAAAATTTATAGTTTGTGTGATAAATGGCAGCTAGCTCTAGATGTGGAAAAAAAATAAGTTAATGAGGATGAATAAGAAGAAAAAGCCTGTTATGATCGGATACTAGTGTTCTCCTTGACACAATCAAGTAGTTAAAATATCTGGGCGTAACGTTGCAGAGCGGTATGAAATGCAACGAGCATGTGAGAACTGTAGTAGGTAAGGCGAATGGTCGACTCCGGTTTGTTGGGAGAACTTTAGCAAAGGGCGGTTCACCTGTGAAAGTGAACCCCATATAGGACGCTGGTGAGACCTATTCTTGAATAATGCTCGATTGTTTGTGATCCGTACCAGCTCAGACTGAAGGAACACATCGAATTAGTTCAGAGGTGGGCTGCTAGGTTTGTTACAGGTGGGTTCGAACTTCACGTAATGTTACGGAGATGCTTCGGGAACTCAAATGGGAATCCCTAGAGGAAAGGTGAAGTTCTATTCGAGAAAAGTTATCGAGAAAATTTAGAGAACCGGCATTTAACCGGACTGTCGAACGATTTTCGTGCCGCCAACATACACTGCGAGTAAAGACCTCGAAGATGAGATACGAGAAATTAGGGCTCGTACCGAGGCATATAGACAGTCTTTTCTCCCTCGCACTATTTGTGAGTGGAATAGGATAGAAAATGATTAGTAGTGGTATAGGGTACCCTCCGCCACGAACCGTACCGTGGCTTGCGGAGAATATGTAAGTATTTAGATGTAAATAAAAAACAGCTTTTCTTCTCTGCATGCTGGCACACTGTGGCGGACAGTCGGTGTCGCATCTTCGACATCGTCTTCCTCCAGCTCGGATGGTGCACATCGATACCCTCACTCCATATCCATGGAAACTATTGACGTCACGTAACTCTACCTCTGCTATTATAATTTGGAAAATATTTCGAGTAGATTTCCCCACCATGTTATAGTTCTGGGTGGAGACTTTCATTTGCCGGATGTAGACTGGGAGACTCAAACGTTCATAACGGGTGGCAGGGACAAAGAATCCAGTGAAATTTTTTTAAGTGCTTTATCTGAAAACTACCTTGAGCAGTTAAACAGAGAACCGACTCGTGGCGATAACATATTAGACCTTCTGGTGACAAACAGACCCGAACTATTTGAAACAGTTAACGCAGAACAGGGATCAGCGATCATAAATCGGTTACTGCAACGATGATTTCAGCCGTAAATAGAAATATTAAAAGAGGTAGGAAGATTTTTCTGTTTAGCAAAAGTGACAAAAGGCAGATTTCAGAGTACCTGACGGCTCAACACAAAAGTTTTGTCTCAAGTACAGATAGTGTTGAGGATCAGTGGACAAAGTTCAAAACCATCGTACAATATGCGTTAGATGAGTATGTGCCAAGCAAGATCGTAAGAGATGGAAAAGAGCCACCGTGGTACAACAACCGAGTTAGGAAACTGCTGCGGAAGCAAAGGGAACTTCACAGCAAACATAAATATAGCCAAAGCCTTGGAGACAAACAAAAATTACGCGAAGCGAAATGTAGTGTGAGGAGGGCTATGCGAGAGGCGTTCAATGAATTCGAAAGTAAAGTTCTATGTACTGACTTGGCAGAAAATCCTAAGAAATTTTGGTCTTATGTCAAAGCTGTAGGTGGCTCAAAACAAAATATCCAGACACTCTGTGACCAAAATGGTACTGATACAGAGGATGACAGACTAAAGGCCGAAATACTAAATGTCTTTTTCCAAAACTGTTTCACAGAGGAAGACTGCACTGTAGTTCCTTCTCTAGATTGTCGCACAGATGACAAAATGGTAGATATCGAAATAGACGACAGGGATAGAGCAACAATTAAAATCGCTCAAAAGAGAAAAGGCCGCTGGACCTGATGGGATACCAGTCCGATTTTACACAGAGTACGCGAAGGAACTTGCCCCCCTTCTTGAAGCGGTGTACAGTTGGTCTCTAGAAGAGCGTAGCGTTCAAAAGGATTGGAAGAGGGCACAGGTCATCCCCGTTTTCAAGAAGGGACGTCGAACAGATGTGCAGAACTATAAATCTATATCTCTAACGTCGATCCGTTGTAGAATTTTACAACACGTATTATGTTTGAGTATAATGACTTTTCTGGAGAGTAGAAATTTACTCTGTAGGAATCAGCATGGGTTCCGAAAAAGACCATGGTGTCAAACCCAGTTCGCACTATTCGTCCACGAGACTCAGAGGGCCATAGACACGGGTTCCCAGGTAGATGCTCTGTTTCTTGACTTCCGCAAGGCGTTCGATAGAGTTCCCCACAGTCGTTTAATGAACAAAGTAAGAGCATATGGACTATCAGAGTGATTTGATTGATGAGTTCCTAGATAACAGAACGCAGCATGTCATTCTCAATGGAGAGAAGTCTTCCGAAGTAAGAGTGATTTCAGGTGTGCCGCAGGGGAGTGTCGTAGGACCGTTGCTATTCACAATATACATAAATGACCTTGTGGATAATATCGGAAGTTCACTGAGGCTTTTTGCGGATGATGCTGTGGTATATCGAGAGGTTGTAACAATGGAAAATTGTGCTGAAATGCAAGAGGATCTGCAGCGAATTGACGCAAGGTGCAGGGAATGGCAATTGAATCTCAATGTAGACAAGTGTAATGTGCTGCGAATACACAGAAAGATAGATCCCTTATCATTTAGCTTCAAAATAGCAGGTCATCAATTGGAAGCAGTTAATTCCATAAATTATCTGGGAATACGCATTAGGAGTGATTTAAAATGGAATGATCATATAAAGTTAATCGTTGGTAAAGCAGATGCCAGACTGAGATTCATTGGAAGAATCCTAAGGAAATGCAATCCGAAAACAAAGGAAGTAGGTTACAGTACGCTTGTTCGCCCACTGCTTGAATACTGCTCAGCAGTTTGGGATCCGTAAAAAATAGAATTGATAGAAGAGATAGAGAAGATCCAACGGGGAGCAGCGCGTTTCGTTACAGGATCATTTAGTAATCGCGAAAGCGTTACGGAGATGATAGATGAACTCCAGTGGAAGACTCTGCAGAAGAGACGCTCAGTAGCTCGGTACCGGCTTTTGTTGAAGTTTCGAGAACATACCTTCACCGAAGAGTCAAGCAGTATATTGCTCCCTCCTACGTATATCTGGCGAAGAGACCATGAGGATAAAATCAGAGAGATTAGAGCCCACACAGAAGCATACCGACAATCCTTCCTTCCACGAACAATACGAGACTGGAATAGAAGGGAGAACCGATAGAGGTACTCAAGGTACCCTCCGCCACACACCGTCAGGTGGCTTGCGGAGTATGGATGTAGATGTAGATTACGTTCTAAGAATCTTCTTCACATGCCCATAGAGGGCAATATAGATACTTACAGTCGATTAGAATTGGTTATAATCTCCTGTGTTTATGTAAAAGTATTTTTGACAAACTGCTTCATATTTATAGCAGCTACTTATATTAAGTTTTGTAACTTTTTTACTAACGTTTATTCTATTTTTATGTGTACATTGCTTTAATAAAGCTTTTTACGTATTGTATGCATGACTAGCTGTTAAGATTGGTTTGATTCGGGGGAGGGGAACAAAAAGCGAGGTCAGCGGTCCCATCGGATTGGGGAAGGAAGTCGGCTGTGTCATTTCGGAGGAACCATCCCGGCATTTACTTGAAGTGGTTTAGGGAAATCAAGGAAAACCAAAATCAGGATGACCGGACACGTGTTTGAACCGCCGTTCTCCCGAATGCGAGTCCAGTGTGTTAGCCACTGCGCCACGTCGCACGATAGCTGTTAAGGACGTGATGCGATGAGCGGTCAGTGGAGCATCCAATACTTTAACCGTAGCCCCTCTGGTCCAATCAGCCCTAACCGTGCATCCCCGATACCTGGTCTGTTCAACAATACCGCCTACCGTCATGAGTGTAATTTATTTTCGTTTTGGACATATTTTGTCTATCTTACGTTAACTGTTATTATTAAATTTCCCCCTAAATCTCTATTTTATGTACATAAATTTCAGTACATATGGTCTGAAGATCGTCACTGTTTGGCCGAACCGGTCGTTATTTTTATTGTGATCAAAACTGTTTTAACCTTAAAATAATCGCCAGACGTTGGTGGGTCGTAGGAAAGTACGTTTTTGCGTTTTCCCCGTGTTTAGTTTGTTTCCACTGTTTCCACTTAGTGTTCCATGTATTTCGTAACCTTTCTCTTATTTTTATATTTAGTGCACTTATAGGAAGTTTGCTGTAATTGACTTCAAACTGTTAGTTATGCGTTATTATTTCATGCTGAGTAACTTTCACTGAATGCTGCACCACACTTCAAAATGCCATAAATAAATGACACCATTATTTTAGCATAGTCTGTAAGTCACCGCAAACAACGATCGGAACCGTCTAAGGATCGTTCAATTGCTCGACGGTAGAAATCCGTTTCTCGTTACGGAGCTGTTTGCGACCCGTTGTGTGAACTTTCTCGTCGTCGGAAAATCATTTCCTCGATTGCCTCGATATCGGCGTCTGCGTTCGATGCCGGTGACCTTCCTTCTCGATCAGCAACATCTGCGTCCGTGCAGCCTTGGTGGAATTACTGGTACCATTTCTCTACAGCTGGCTGGCTCTGAGCACTATGGGACTCAACTGCTGAGGTCATAAGTCCCCTAGAACTTAGAACTACTTAAACCTAACTAACCTAAGGACAACACACACATCCATGCCCGAGGCAGGATTCGAACCTGCGACCGTAGCGGTCGCGCGGTTCCAGACTGTAGCGCCAGAACAGCTCGGCCACCAGCGGCCGGCTCTACAGCTGGACCTGACATTGTGTTTGATCCATATATTTCCACAGTTTCACTGTGAATCTTTTCGCCCAGAAGAATTGTACTATTTCGCGGTTGCATTACGTTTTTAGTTACCGCGCCATTTCACTTCCACAATTTGATGCAACTTAGCGGAACAGTGTTTGCAACAAACCTAGGCGGAGGCCTATCGTTAAGAGCGTTCGGTGCCCTCTGTGTTCAGACACACTTGTACTCTGCCCAGCATTAAAGTCTGATGTTATTTCCGCCACAGTTCCCTCCTGTCCTGTTTTACCAGTGTGTCCAGCCTACGACGTTCGACATCTGTCAGGTCAGTCAAATGCACCATTCCTCTGGTGCCCGTGCACATGTTATGTGTGTTTCAACCCCCCCCCCCCACCCTCTACACGCCAGACTACGCATGCAGTTCAGACAGTGTGCTATTAATAACAGGACAGTTTATAAAATAAATACCACGCAGGGGCCAACAGTCCAACCCCACGGCGTGTAGATTCGCTCCGGATAAACTTCGCATAACTATGTTGGGTATTGAAGAATTACGTGAGAGCTGTTATTGTTAAATTGTCCGATAGTCCTTGGGGCTCGTCCATCCAGCTCGTAGCAAAGAAGGTTGGTACCTATAGACAGCGCGGTAACAATTTGGCTCTTAATTCCCACAAGATACAAGGCAGTTATCCTGTCACAGATATTCAAGACTGTGCACATTATGTGGTACGCACCTCGGTGTTCAGCGAATTGGATTGTAAGAAGGCATATTTGCAAATCCCCGTGAATCCAGACAACGTTCTGAAGACAGCTATCATCACCTCTTTCGGGATTTATGAATTCTTTTACAAGCTGTATAGACTTTGAAAAGCAGAACAGACTTCACAAAGATTCATAGAAAATGCTGTTTTGAAATTCCCTTCTGCTACGCTTCCTTGGATGATATTTTAGTGTTCACAGCTTTCAAAAAGGAACGAACGAGCGTCTCAAGCTATTTTTCGATGCTTTTACACAAAATTAGTGTCATCATCAACAATCATGAGTGTCAGGTGAGACAGCCTCAGGATAGGTGCCTGGGCCATTTGATTTGCTATAACGGCATACTGCCTGGTCAACAACATACTGAACTCATTCGCCAGCCACCGTAGCCACAGACCTTTGATGAATTAAACCAGTTTATCAACATGACAAAATTTTTGTCACAGATCCCTGCCTAACGCAGCTGCCTTGCAAGCATCTCGTACAAACGCTTTATCATGCAACCACACCTTAGCCAGTAGGAATATTAACTTGTCCTGTCAGATGCAACAAGTATTTGGAAAAATAAAAGACTTCCCTTCTCAGTCTGAATCGTTGGCACTCCTAATACCCCCTGCCCACCTTACGATCACCTCAGATGTGAGCGATTTTTCGATTGACGCTGTTCTTCTCACATTCAGCAGCAGACTAGCAACAATCATCCCTTATCTTTTCCATAGTCGACGGACTCTCAGAGTAAATGATCGGATTATTATGACAGGAAACTGTTGGCAGTGTACAAACCAATGTAGCACGATAAAGGTGACACTGAGGGCAGAGCTTTCACAGTCTATAGAGATCATCACCCACTAGCAGGTTCTATTCGCATCCCAGCAACAGATTAATTATTGGCCACTGCACTTCCACAATTGGGAATAAATCACGGACCTTACAACAGACGTTCGACATCTTCACGGAGTGGACAATGTAGTAGGTGATTTTCTTTCACGGATCAACGGTCTCTCAGTAGATACTGACCCTGACAAACTTGCAACTGTGCAGCTTCAAGACGCACAATTATGCAAACTCCTACACGACAAGAAAATGCGACTGTGCATCGAATGCCGTGATGCTCCTTGCTCTTCAACACACGTGCTATGTGGCACCTCACAAAACAGCCTTTGTCCACTAGTACCACTCACCATGAGGCAAGCTGTTTTCAGTAAATTACACTGGCTATCACACCCTGGAATCTGACCTAAGAGACAAGGCTTGCCATAGACTGCTTCATATGATTAAAGGTCAAGAAAAACTGTAAATCTTGGATGCAGGCATTTACTGCCTGCGAGCGCTCTAAAATAGGCAGACGTGTACAACCGCAACACTGCCGTTTCTGTTGCATAAGGGCCGTTTTCAACACTCCACCTAGAACTCATTGGGTCCTTCTCCGATTCAAATGGTTGTAAAAACATTCTTTCGGTGATGGACAGAGTAACACGCAGGATCAATGCTATATCAATACCAGTCACTTTCTAGACCACCATAAAGGCGTTTTTCAGTCTGTGGGTTTCCTGATTCGGTTGCCCCGCCACAATAGTGACTCATCAATCCAGTCAATTCGACTCACCACTCTTCACCTAACTTTGTCACTTGTATGGTGTTTAGTGCTTCTCAACTACAGACTACCGTCCACAAAGGTAACGGCCTAGTAGATTGCTGGCACACTCAGAATAATTTTCATGTGTTATGGAAGGGGAATCGGCAGACACCCTATTTTCTTTTTAAGTGTACATTCGGCTAATAAAGTAAATCTTTGGGCGTCTCTGGCAGTTTACTTATATGGAGAAACACTCACTTTTCCAGTGGACTTCACACAGCCTCCCAAGTGTCTACAGACAAAGAACTATCACATCTCGTCCGTAAACTCAAGCACCGCATTGTACACATTAATATACACCACTGCCGGTGCATGGCTCTCAGAAAATCTTCGTCCATAAAGCTCTGTAAGACTGTGGCCACATCATGTTGTGCGGTGATACTGTCATACCGGCATTACAACCGCTCTACTCAGCCCCACATTAAGTGATTAGACGGGGCGACAACACCTCTGATATTTTACTGCATGGCAAACCGACTACTTGTAACGCCAGAAATGCATATCCTCCTATTTCCATCTATTTTACTATAATTTTTTACCTTATTTTGTTACCTGAAGATATGACATTTCTGTGCCTTTATATATTGTAATTGTTTCACAATATATATATTTATGCATTTATGTCAATGTATAATTGGTTTGTTTTGTAAATATTGTTTGTACGCTGGGTCTGGCCTAGGGAAAACTATGCTATCGAACGACTACATCGATAGGTCGTTTGGAGAACCAAAGTGTTTAGGATCTTTGGTAGTGTCACCTCTGCCGCATGGAGCGCGGGCAGAGGGAGAGTCTGGCTGGAGTAGGGCACTGGAGCAGGTGTGTTGTGTGACGCTCCCGCTAGGTGCCGCGCTTTCGGGGTTTGGCAGCATGTAATTGCGCTCGACTTGCTATGATAGTTTTTGACACGGTGTCGTGGACGGGAAGCATTAGCTGGCACACATCAAGAGCCCGTTTCGCCTGGTTACCGTGTCCAGAAGAAGGCGCGCCAACATCCAGCTTCTGCTACAGCGACGGCCGACAGTGAGTGACTGTCGCCACCTCCTCGATCGACGGCTTCAAACCTTCAATCAACCAACAAGGAAGACTGGAAGCACGTAAAGTTTTAGATCTGTATGGCAGACTTCAGCTTTTCAAACTGTTCCATTTTCATAACTAAAATTATATCAACTTAGCATAAACGTTTGTTGCTCATTGTCCCAGTTGCATTACCAAGCAAGGTCCCTTCCTTTTCCGGAATGAACCCGAGTGTCCTTGAAATTCAAACGCCAGCATTAAATTAATATCATTCCATTTCACTGTCTTAATTTCAAAGTTCAGTTAAAGTATTCACAGCTGGCTACAATATTTAGATTACACAAGCACAAATTAAGAGTGTGAGTTTTGTTACCATATTTTAGCTTACGTGTGACTGCAGCTCAGCTTGGTACGTACTAAATTTTACTATTGTTGATTGTTCAAAATCATTTAATTCAAGTTCAAAGTTAAATCACTTATTTCTAATTTGCGTACATTCAAGTAGCTTTTGAAATGATTGTTGAGGTAACCCAAGACTAACCTTATTTTATTGAATGTCGTAGTGCTTTAGAAACAAACTTCATTATTAATTTTAGTCACTAAATTAACTTTCAGTTTTCCGGTTTTATTAATCCTTTTCCTAAATTAAGTCAGAGTGTAATGAAATTAATTACCTCTGACAAACATTCAGTTTTCACACAACACGTGTCAACCTTCAGTTTCCACGCTTTTAGTGTTAATTGAATGTGCAATAACCTTTCTTTTTCAGTTCTTATAGTAGTTGTCCATAGGACTGGCGACTGTAATTTTCCCCAAATCTCAAATATCTAATTAACGCCAATTAATTGTTAACGTAACGACCGCACATTTTATTTCTTTATTAATTTTACCCTTTTCTCTAAATTAATTTCCACCAATTTAATTTGCATTTTTCCTTTCATTTAGATGTAACCCTTTCCTCCCTCTTTACCGACAAATTAACTTCGGTGACGATTGCTTTTCCCAAATTTCCATTAGGTACACGCGGTTTAATTTTTCACTGTCATTAAGGTCGATAAGTGAGGGGGAGGTTACATACTGTTACTGTCAACAGTAACCAGTGTGGACACTGGTTGGTGCCACTGACATTACTGGTCGTAGCATTAACCACATGACATTTAGCACATTGACTTGGATGAAAACAAAATTGTAACACGAAGGCGCTTGTGCCAGTTGCGACCTGAGGAGATCTCAGTCACATTAACTGAAGAGATTCTTCATGCGGGAGGGCAACAGGTGAGCAACATATGCACGACGGCACACTCTGAGGAACATTCTCCAAACAATACAGACTCTCATCAGACGTCAATCCGAACCACATCACTTCCACATTTTCAGAAGAAGGGGTTGACGGGAATGTCACAGTCACAGCTGCTAAAAACCATGCTCGGCTTGATCATTCATCACTGGAGCAAGACACATGCGCTGATACGGTGTCGTCGCCTCCCTTACTTCAGCCTACACAACTCACCGGCACCGAACCTCCATTGCACGTTTCGGACGATCTCGCCGGTCACCATCTCACACCACGCAATACCATCTTTTTTGACTGCTGCTGATCATGCACGCTCCTCCTACTCGACGCAGAGAGAAATGGTCCAGTCGTGCCCCTGCATAAGCAGCCAGCCATGGCACAGCTGGCCACATACATCTACACGAAGTTGAGGTTTGCAGCAGCACCTCCCCCTCCTCCCCCTGTGCTCTGCACTCTTAGCAGGGATCCTGTGGCGACCTAGCAACGATCGTGCGATGCAGCATAAGGAAAGTCTTTGACCTGCGCTGTACCTCTGCTGCAGGACAATCTGTTAGCTAATCTGATATGAGCTTCTGACGTGAAAATACATTCTCTCCTGTATCTCCACTTAGTAATAAAGTGCGAATTCACGGTATTCACAAGCTCCATTATTTAACCTGGAGCATACTCACTCACATCTACTCAAAAATTTCCTCTCTCAATTTAAATGGCATTCTAGTCTGAGAAATGACGACATTTCCAGATTCTTCAGTTTACTGAATATGTGGTCTTCTGGATTGTAGGAACGTTTTTCTTTAGCTTTGTGAAATACGCATAATTATCTAATTCACTATTATATAAGATAGGTTTTGTATGTACTTTATGTTCGTGTCCTAAAGCTGAAGCTATTCCTATACTTCTAATTAATTTAAAGCCTTAATTACTGTGCTGGAGAGTCACACTTCTCTGTCACTGTGTATATCAATGTTGTCATGAGGTGGTACATAAATTGTACTTGAACACTTCGGTAGCTTGCTTTTATAGTCTGCAGATGGCATTATTGTACTTAACATCAGGTTAGTTTTGTCTGTGGAGGAAGACACAAGCGTTTTACTTCACTGAGGTTCATCGAACCACAGCAGTAGAGTCTCTCTGTTTTCACAAATATAGTAAGTTGAAGTTGTAGTACAAACTGTGTTATATGTAGTCTATGACGTGATTACCTATAACTCAGTTGCTGAGAAAATAGTTTTCAACCGCTACCCCTCATGAAGGTGTCGTATATGAAATTTCCGTGGCGTAATGATATTATACCTATACTTTTCCCCAAATTCTCCAAATTGATATTTTTGTTTCCTATGTTAGAACCAATCATAAATACTGTGTATGTGAGTTATATTTTTTTGAATTGCATATTGTGCATGTGAGTTATGTTGTTTTGAATTGCACACTATGTGTGCGAATTAACTGTTAGTTTTTTCATGCTTCTGACCAAACAAACCATGATCGTACATTTTCCCATGTTATGTCTTACAAGTAAGTCTAAACTGTACTAAGTGCAAAGTGCAACAGCTAAACTGTAAGAAAATGTGAATGAACTGTTAAACTGTGAAGTAAAAAATTGTGCTGCAGCTGTAGAATATGGCTGTACTGTTGAGCGTGCTCTTCAGCTGTCCCAGTATATGATAAATATATAAAAATTTTGTGAATAAGATTCACACATTTTATGCATGTGGAGAAACAATACTTTTATTAGCTCTACATTGTTAACTGCAGAAAAATAAATCTACTTTGTTTGTCTCTTTTCACTCAGTTTCTTTGTAGGACCACCATGCCATATTTTTTTTATACAATATGTTGGAGGTTGGTTGAAGGAATCAAGTTCAGAAACAGACAATCGTTTATACATTTGAATTTGGGTTAATAAAGCTTAATACACAAACAAGTTCAAATAAGCATGTTATTCTCGACCAATGAATGGCGCTCTTTGAAAATCTATCGTATGTACTATTTGTTGATGCATGACACAACGAAATTCGGAGCAATGAATTCCTTTTAACTGTTCTGATGGGCAAGTTCCGTAAGGCTTCGGTAAACATTTCCATAAAATCAGTGTGATTTCCTCTGTGTTGTATATTTTCACTGTTCTTGTGTGGTCACGTGCTTATCCAATAAAACTGCTAGAGTTTCAGTGTTGAGTATGTGTGTTTGGCTCTTGCATAATTAATACAATTCGTAACCTCATAACATTACTTTTATTTCACTAAAACGTGGATTTTGCAAAATTACTGCTATGTCGTACCCTCGTTCTGAGTATATGCAAATGGCTCTGAGTACTATTGGACTCAACTGCTGAGGTCATTAGTCCCCTAGAACTTAGAACTAGTTAAACCTAACTAACCTAAGGACATCACAAACATCCATGCCCGAGGCAGGATTCGAACCTGCGACCGTAGCGGTCTTGCGGTTTCAGACTGCAGCGCCTTTAACCGCACGGCCACTTCGGCCGGCTGAGTATATGCATTCAACAAAATTTTCACCATTGCAGTCGGCTTGTACATTGTGGTAAACATCAACACTTTCTTCTTTGATACTCAGTTTCCCAGCTCTTCATTGCTTTCGGTGACATATACATACGCAAACATACAACATGAACACTGTTTACACATAAAAAAACGTTTTAGTTTTTGACTAGTTCAGCGTTCCTTAATGATGGACGATGTTCCAGAAATAAATTACTATGATTCAAGTCTCTCGGGTCTGTGAGGCTTCCCTTGGTTGTAAAGCAAATGCCAGTTGGTAAGCCTCTCTCATTTATTCCCAACTGGGATCTCCTATCTGCCCCACAATCAGCTTGTCTGGTGGTTGGCTGAATAGAACCGTGACTCTCTAATGGGTCAGATCTTGAACAGCTCGCTCCATTTCTTGTAGTGGAGAATGAAAAGATAAAATAAATAAATAAAAAGATACGCTCAGCTATGATGGTAAAACGAGTGTCGTTGCAAATGTAGCTGACAGTGGCACCAGTGTGGTTGTTGTTGCTGCTTGACCAATCTTGATTTCCACTGCTGCTCAAATGTATCAGGCATTACTTCGTCTACATCAGGAAGCTGTTGTGCTGAAACGCAAAAATTAAAACCATGAAAACGCATACATGTACATGTACACAATGAATAAGAAACATGGAGAGAGAGGGAAAGGGGTTAATACTTCCTTTCTATTGTGTATTTTGGTCTGAGGGTGGTGGATCTCTGATGGCGCTTTATGATAACGACCAACCATTAGTCAGGGTCTACTGAGCACAAATCCTGAGTCCACCAAATTGTATGGAGGCCAGAGGTTAGCGGAGAAGGGCGGGTGGGAGGGAGGGAGGAGGGGAGCCACTGTAGCTCCACGTAAATTGGAACAGCCTGGAAACACTGCATAGGGAGAGTAGGTCAGGCTGCACCAGTAAGGAATATCTCTTTTTTTATCTTAGGACGTGGGAATTGTGGCAACCAGGAAAGCTGCCCCAGTAATGCAGTGTTTGTGCATTAGAATGAGCGTGAGTTATAAACAGCTCACACAACCATTACATCGCATTCCACCGGAGTTGGTGGACAATTTGACAGCGCCACACATGGCCGGCCCTCACAGAACAGACAGTCGACCGCACGTGGTACGGCACCGGTCGGCAGAGGCCAACTGGAGCGGCACGGTTTTAGCGCCACACAACCGCGGTCGTACAGCAGGTTCATCCCACAATTATTTAACGACATAAGACGCTGCAATGGCACATATCTCAACATTCCTATCACACGCTGTATACATACGTAGTGTTAACGCAGTACATGTTTAAATAAAAAGCTTGATACTCATATGGTCATTTTAAAATTAGGAAAAGTGAGCTAGCTTCTCCTTCTTCATTTTTAAAATCAGCATCGGTGACCCGGTTGCTACCTTCTGATATTGTACATTTGCATTATCCACCACTTACATTGGAGGCGATAAATAATCAGAGAAACCGATTGTACTTCAGTCTGAAGCAGTTTCAGAAATCACACTGTTCTCAAGGATTTTCAAACTACAGCTGTACAAGATAGATCTGTTTGGGTGCTGTAAGTGCTTTATTCGTTTACGTCTGTATGCCGGTCTCCTTAACATTCGCGCGCGCGCGCCCGTGTGTGTGTGTGTGTGTGTGTGTGTGTGTGTGTGTGTGTGTGTGTGTGTGTGTGAACGTTCTGTCAACTGAACAAAGAAAGTGCCATGCTTACGTATCTGATGAAGTGAGTCACCAGATCTATCTGTAATTGTGTAACTCTATTCCAGTTAACTCGCACTAAAAATAATCACAGAACCTAGAATTCTATACTAAGGAATCTATCGTATTAAATTTTGTATTCTGTAGTCAGTGAACACTGCTACAATCCGTTAGGTCACAGTATGTGTCTCGTAAATCCAACACAGAAAACTAATAGAGTAATAATCCTGCACAAAATAACAAACCGAACTTTGAAACAGTAAATGTCCAAAATGCTTCTGTGGGAATGCCCTACGAATTTAAATAACCGAACTGACTAAATAAGGTCCCAAACATTGAACGATACACACACGAACATGTAACTCTGCACTGTAGGAGTAAGAACGTCGGACAAAAGAAATGAGATATGAATTGAACTTTAACTGAACTTACCCAGAAGATAAGTTGTAAATCCAATGATTGACTGTAAATGATCTTACTGTGTTCTAACAGTGATGTTAAACAGGCCCTAACAAACTTTTGTGACTTATCTTGTTGCAACGGTAACTCGGTATTGCTCGAAAGTGATGAATGTTAAAATGTAGCGCAGCAACAAACCAGCCAAAGAAAAACCTTGCTCAAGCGCAACGCTCCCTCCGTCGAAGGTTCGAGTGTTCCCTCGGGAATGGGTGTATGTGTCGTCCTTAGCGTACGTTAGTTTAAGTTACATTAAGTAGTGTGTAAGCTTAGGGACCGATGACCTCAGCAGGTTGGTCCCATAAGACATTACCACAAATTTCCAAAACTTCAAGTGCAATGCAAAGAAAAGCTACTATGCTAGGCACATCATATATAAGCTTTGAGTAACTGCTTTCCTCTGATTGCCATGTGGTGACACACGGTTACAAAATAAAACTTTAGTAAGGCGACGGTAGAAGAAACTGAACTTACTGCATTATGTATAACAGACTAGCATTTTTGTGTTGGGATACTGATTGATCTATCACGAAAGTGTTTACAAAATTCACCTCTCACACAAAAATAGAGCTCTGCCATGTAATTCGTTAATGAACTCTAAAGGGGTGGTACACGTACAGCTATTAGTCCAAGCCATGTGAGCAGATAATTTTGCTTAATCTCGTCCCGACAATAAAACTAACCAAACCGAATCAATAAAGAAAATTTACAACGAAAATTTACTCTTCTCAAACTCATTATAATTACCTGTAAGCAAGCAGTGCAGCGACAACATAACCTGAATCTCTTCGCATTTTTAAAATCAGTCTTTACAAAATCATATTTCCTAAAAGCAACATCCTTTGCGTTTGTATCCCTGTGTTCTGCTAGTTACTTCCAGACTGCTCAGCAGTATGACCAAGACCAGACTCCCTCAATTAATACTCTCGATTGCTACACAAGCAACGACAATACTACTGATAACAAAAGATCGCATTGCTTGTACTCAGAACCTCTGTTACATATCGACTGTTAAATAGTCCGAAAAATGTCCAGTACGTAGATATGAAGGATGATTTATCAAATAACAAGAGAACTCACATCACTCTCATAGAATACCAGTAAGAAGCTGGAGATCTTACAGTTGCAATATTTGGATGTCACGGAAGAAAAAACTTAAATGATCTTCTTATTTTCGAGTGGAAAGTGTTATGAAAGAACTACTGACCAGTACAAGGTGAGAACACTGAGGAATAGAGGATCCAGTATAATTGTGAAATGGGTGAGATCTACAACCGACCAAACATTGTAGACCTGATGAAAACAGCCTATGCGCAGGGTACATCGATTGGATGGTAAACGCTGATTGCCTTTGAAATCCATGGATTTTGCTTTCGAGGGAAAAAGACTAATAGGCAGACCAAAGGTAAGACAGTGAGATGAAATCCCTGATGACATGCCCTACATCGGCATAGTGTAAAAGCAGGAAATACGTTCCAGTGGAAGACGAGCCTTGTAGCTGCATATGGTGTTCTGGTAAGCAAGCAAGTAAGTAGACCTGGTACCACCATCTTGCATTATGAAGCCAGAGGAGGAAACAGAGTGGGGGAGGGAGGAGGGGGAAGAGTTGGGGAAAATCTGTCCACATTGTGTGACATCTTTTGAGCAAAGCAGGTCATCGCAAATCTGGTAACAATGCAGGATGCGTGAAACCCCAGTATTATCGTCGTGTTGTAGATGGTAAGATTGATATTCACGAAGACTGACTAAAGTCATGAAATACCAGATTGAGGGAAATGACATGGAAGGACTAGGCCCCTTTAACTGGTTCAAATGGCTCTGAGCACTATGGGACTCAACATCTGTGGTCATAAGTCCCCTAGAACTTAGAACTACTTAAACCTAACTAACCTAAGGACATCACACACATCCATGCCCGAGGCAGGATTCGAACCTGCGACCGTAGCAGTCGCGCGGTTCCTGACTGAGCGCCTAGAACCGCTAGACCACCGCGGCCGGCTCCCCTTTAACTAATATCATTTATCCTTAGGCAACAACTTTTAATATCTACATATTTTTTATAGGTAACTAGATGCCCCTTTGAAAAACAGGCGCTGCTGCTACGATCGCCGGTTCGAATCCTGCCTCGGGCATGGATGTGTGTGATGTCCTTAGGTTAGTTAGGTTTAAGTAGTTCTAAGTTCTAGGGGACTGATGACCTCAGATGTTAAGTCCCGTAGTGCTCACAGCCATTTGAACCATTTTTTTTTAAACAGATAGGAACATTTGTCATTACAAAATGTTAAATGAGAAAGCCGTTGAATTTCAGTAATAATAAAAATGAAGAAACTCAAGAAATAAGACCTTAATAGTAGTGGCCATTTCAGAATTTTTCAATTAAACAATTTTAAGTAAACCAGCAAAGTAAAATATTTGAAACAATTCTAGATAAACTTCTTCAAAACATCAGGCAGGCTCCAAAAGTGATTAGGCAAAGAAGTTCACAATAAAACATAAAACAAGGATGCAATATGTACTAAACATTAAAGGGAAACTTTTTTGTGCGAAACCAGTTAATCAAAGGCTTCTTGTCCGATAGCAAAATTTCGTTCACACTGCAAGCCTGATGACATAAGACAAGCAGTTTAAAGACAGATAGCCTGGACATGCGACTGCAAACAAATAGCAAGCCGCGCTAGGAAATGCTCGAGAGACGCGCACACGACTGCAAATAAGCCAGGCCCACGCGGCAAGAAGCCACCGACATGGAACACTCTCCCAGCAACGAAGTGCTGTTAACGAACAAGAAAGATGCCTGACTGAATTATACGGCGGCTAAAATTATGGTTTAACCATGATTGCAGTTATAGAGCGTTTCCAGTAAGCTAATACGCCCTAGAAAGAAAGCTTCGCTGGCAGGGAACTACAGAAAGGGGGTTGTAATTTCTTCCAGGAAGGAATATAATAAACCACTCGATACGGTCTTCCCATTAGCTGGAGCTCACACCATGCTTAAAAGGGCTGGATAATTGTCATACCAGAGAGCCCACCAGCTTCTAAAACATCATGAAAACAAATATTAAACTTAGAATAGCTGATTCTCTTGCATAAGAATTTTAAAACAAACATTTTTTTTTCCTTTTCAGTAAAAAAGTAGATGAGGCGTAGGCCACTGGCATAGCTATGTGTGACAACTGAGCACATTATATAACCATAACAACATTAACGGAGACAGAATTTTTAAGACAGAACGCTGACCATCAGATTAAGACAAGTTACTTGAAAATCACACAGAGCTGACAGGGTGGTGCACTAGTTCTAGTAGGACAGATCCAGATGATAAGGTGTGCATGAAGACTCAATGGGCATAAACACGAACATTTGTTCAAGCCGCTTGCGGGGCGAAAAATCGGTGCACAGGGCTGAACAACTAGTTGCGCAAAACATAATTAAACCAAACCGTGTGCCTTCTACTCAGTCCTGGCGAAGAAGAGTTAACGACGACCAAGACAAGACGTCGTGCCGATCCACACGTGTCCGTTGCTCCAAGCACTGCTGCTGCCCCCTTCTCCATACTGTGCGAGAACTTCCCGTCAACTCATAGGATACAGGTTCCGCCTTTCTGCAAACATACTGTTTTTTCCAGAATGAAATTTTCACTCTGCAGCGGAGTTTGTACTGATGTGAAACTACATGGCAGATTAATCTGCCAGGAAGTTTCATACTGTTTTCTTTTTACCGAAAAATGTTTCAGCACCTCATTGCTATCATCAGTGAGTTTACGTTTATTGAAAACTGTAATAAGTGACCATATTTTAGGCTGTAACTTATCCAACAAAATGGGGCCTAAAGAAAGTTTTAGTTCGTTTTGCTTCTTACCATTATTTTACAGTATATGGGTTTGCAGGACCAACTGTATGATGTCCTGCACCGATAGCTTGTCATCTGCAAAGCCAAACGATGTAAATGTGAATTTCATCTCCGAGTTAATAAATCCCTTGATTTTTAGGAAAAAGTGATTTTGGCTTGTCAAAATGTTTTGCCAAATTCCAAAATTTAACTGTAAACCCGGAAATAAAAGACAGGAGCTGCATAACCAAACGATGAATACCTGTCAACTGCATGCGCCTCGCTCTTCGGGCGCCTCTCTGCATTAACACGACTCAAGCGTTCGCTTTTGAAGACTAGACGAGACAGTGATAACTGCACAAGGGTGTAAACCTCGCCCCCTGAAGAGACGCCAGCTAAAAGTTAACGATAGTGAAATCGAGCCGTGACGGCTCACTTACATAGTGATATTCAAGACGCAAGCAGACGCAACAACAATCAAAAGCATGCTAAGAAAAGTGAGATCAGAGGAACAAAATCAGAAATTTACCACAGTGATTAAGAAAATGGAGAGGAATATGATACAAGTCTCGTGTTAGGTAAAAATACTTAAGGTGGCAGAAGTAAAGCAGTATTCACGAAAGCTGAGGAAAACTTATCGAATCGGCACTGGATACCCTAAAAGTGGTCTAGACCAGTGGTAGTCAACCTGGTCCCTACGGACCACTGGTGGGCGTTCAAGCTTTCATGGCGGGCGGCAGGCTATAGGCATTTAAAACTTTTCGCTACATTTTCGCAGAATTTTGACATAAAGTATCTGGTACGTATTTATAATCATAGGCTTTAACTTGCTCTCCTTTGTTTTATAAATTTTGTAATTTAAAGATACTTCCCCAACCGGTGCACAATTAGAAAATTTTACTACTAACGGAGGCATAAAAGTGGACTGTAGACAAAAAAGTTCGACTACCTGCGGTCTAGAAGAATGCAAAATTTCTGAAAAACAAGTAAACATAAAATGGCTCAAATGGCTATGAGCACTATGGCACTTAACATCTAAGCTCATCAGTCCCGTAGACTTTGAATTACTGAAACGTAACTAACCTAAGTACATCACACACATCCATCCCCGAGGCAGGATTCGAACCAGCGACCGCAGCAGCAGCGTGGTCCCGGACTGAAGCGCCTAGAACACATGATATGTGTCACAATGCTATCTACACTACAGCGTCACAAATTAAGGTATAGGTATAGCTTAAAAACATCCAGATTTGTTATCCGAGAAGTGGTTCAACGATAGCACGTGTACCAGTGGACATAAGAAAAGGTAATTTCACCCTCCATATGAAGGAAATGTTGTAGTTTGAAGAAAGCATTGGGGTGTGTGTCATATATCCTTACGATCGTTCACTGAACCCCGTACAGCAGAGTGCAGGAGTATTGAAAGGTCATCAGAAGTGCCATGTGTTTCCCGTCATATTACGGTTATGTATTGCCCCATGATATGTTTATGCTACAAAGTGTACTTATGATAACGTGGCTAAGTTAGAGAATAATTTGAATTAACACTCCCAGCCTTGTTTCATGTTGCGTAATTGAATATGACAAGTAAATATTTACTACAGCGAAAGATAATGTTACTGTCGCTCCTCTCAGGATACGACAAAATTTTCAATGTTATCAGCAGACCTAGGACGTATTTTCGTGAAAATGTGCGACTAAAAGAGAGTCGCATGGCTCGAATACTGTACCGTGTGCATCATGACTGTCTCGCAGAGAAAAAAAGACAAAAAAAAAGACAAAAGCGTAACGAAACCGCTATATTGTCGTGGGGCGCCGTAACTGCGGCCGGCGCGCGGAATTCAGAGCCGGAGATAAGCCGCTGCTAATGCCCCCCAGCTGTTGATGCCATCACGGACGGCGGCTCTTTTAGGCGCTGCCCGCGCGCTGTGGCCTCGACGTCACTCTAATGTGTTCGTTTACAGTGTGTCAGTGAGTCGGAGCTTCCAGACCTCTTTACTTGGCAACAGCAGACCGTCCGTACAAAAGCGACCGCTCGTCAGAAATTCTAACAAAACGATCAAATGATAATTCATGTACCACAGCTGCCTCATAATATTTGCTCTTCATCGTGACATGATACACCACAAGCTACACATTCTGTGAGACATAAATGTGTTAACTGTCTGTTTGGTGACATTTTTACTATTAAGGACTTTTGACTGAATTTTCAGTTCTTTTTCTTCAAACTAGGAAAACACGAAAATATTGCCTACTTTTAATACTCCTTGCAAACGATCTGCATGATGTACAATCTATAAAACAAAACTGTTCGTATGTCTTGCTAGTCCTTTCTGATTTTCTGGGATTGCTTATAATTTCCGCATATTGTTTTATACGTACATAACACTTAGTTTTCCCTCTATGAAACGCAAAGGTAATCCTGCCTCGAAGAAGATATAAGAGCACTTGTGTATGGAAGCCACGTAACGGAGTTTGAAGCTCCGGAGATCCAATAAAATAAATAGGGTTCGTTAGTCGATGTGCTGCAAGCCTAACACGAATATAGCGGAGGTATGCAGAACAAGGTAACACACTCGACCACAAATGGATATACATATGACAGTCATTTACTCCGAGTATGTATCAGCATATGCAGTTCATGAGAGATAGCGTCTTGGCACTCGTCCGTTATGGCAGTTTCAGTCCGTATGAAGCGGCAGCCAGGGACGGCATTCCACATTGATGTTGCCTGAAGTGGATAGAGTGGTGGCGCGAGACGGGGTCATCGATGTGTTAGAGAGTCGGTCCTTAAGACAAGTGTCGCTGCCTCAGCAAGACAACTTGTTAGTTGACATGTGTGTGGAACATCCGGTTTTAAAATTCTCCCAACACAAGAATGACACCAATTTCCCTAAATGCTCTCAAACAGTTCGCAATCACTTAACGAGTGCTGGCCTTACAACCGATAGGACTGTTAATAAAGGGTCCCTCTCTGAAGATAGCGAACTATATAGGCTTCCCTTCGCAGAATTGAATGTAGTCCATGACTGGCGCCACACCATCTTTTCAGACGCGTCAGTATTTAGCTCACTGAAAGACGGTCCAAAGATGGTCTGCAGGCCCAGGGAGCATGTTACATCTCACAGTACGTGGCGCTAGGTTATTCGCGTGTTTTCCTTATCACAGTATCGTGTTGCGGGGGCACGTCATCAGACAACGGAAACTTCATCGTACTTTTGGTCTTCTGGCATAGTATGAAACACGCTAGTGTGCCGAGAACGAGAAAACATTATCCCGTTGGAGTGAACACATTTCAGCTGGACCGCTCAACGGTTCACACAAGTATAATCTTTCAGCAACTGTTTTCGCAAAAGGCTGACGTCTTACTGATCGACAGGCTTGGTCGTTTTCCGGACTTGAATCCCATTGAACATTTCTGGCAAAAATGAAGCGACACATGAAGCTAACTGCCCAACTCCGGCCCCCAGACCTCCTATTAGACGCATGGGAGAGTCTCGTGGACGATGAGACATTTTCCAGAGGCTGTCCGCCTCCACGTCTCGTCGGATAATGCAGGTAATTGATGCCACTGGCGGGTGTACCTAATATTAACCTAACCCCTGATGTGAAACGTTCCTCTTTTCACACATCCCCACTTTATATTAAATTTGATATAGCTATACGTTTCCTAATTGGATATCTACGTGAAATAATTGTGCTCTAAATTCGTGCTATTTACACTTAAAACGTGTAAATTTGGAAACGCAAGAAGGAAGTCAACTTAAATTGACGTAATAGCGGTGTCCTAAAAAGAGACATAGACGAGACTCAATATCGATTAATATAAGAACAGGTAAACCCGAAAGCAATAACATTCTCTGCCTTATTGAATCTCCAATATCTTCTGCGTTTATTCTGCAAGGGAAGTGCAGTCAGGGCCTAGAAAAGGTCTTTTACGAGTTAACATTCTTCGGGAGCCCAAGAATAGCATTCCATGCACTGTGCCCATTTCACCGCGGTAGTCTTGAGACAAAAGACCACTGCAGCATATTCATTCATAGCTTCTTCTTCAGATTGCAAATCTGAAGCATTGCCCTCAGTTAAATTTATCAGACGTCTATTATCGGGAAGATCTTCTTCCTATGTTTTTCTGCTTTTCTACATCGAGAACGTAACTTTCGCTTCGTCTCCATTGATCCCACTACAGCTTTCTTCTCTCTGAATACTTTCCAAAAAATGTTCAAATGTATGTGAAATCTTATGGGACTTAACTGCTAAGGTCATCAGTCCCTAAGCTTACACACTACCTAACATAAATTATCTTAATAACAAACACACACAACCATGCCCGAGGGATGAATACTGTCAAACGCTCCCTGTGTAGAGATGCTGTTAGGAACTCAACATATTAAGAACGTGCTCAATTTACTAGAGTTAGGACTCTAGATGTGGTTTGCCAAACTCCGCTGAGTAAACTTTGTACGTCACACTCATGGTGCATTTCAAAGTCGTTGCCTCTAAGTAAATCCATGTTACAAGAGAAGAGCCGCGTTTTCCATTGTTATTGCTCTCATATAGACCACTCCAAATAACTTTACCCACCAGGTTTTTGTTTCTTGGGGATAATGCGTTTACAACGATCCCATGTATCTCACACAATAAACAGAAGATGTGGACACTTTTCTTTTGCTCTGTTTGTCAAACAAATTTGATATGTCGCTCATGTATTACCACAAGAGGATCATCACCAGACGGTTTCACAAAGTTCACAAAAGTGTCAAGCCGCTTATGAGTCTGAATACAGCTATTAGGGTTGCAAACTGAATTTATCCTAGTGTGAGATAATGTTTCCTAATATCGACAGAGTCACGTATTACGATACCCACGATATCGCACATTAATAATTAGCCATCTTGCGCTGAAAACCTAGCCTTATAGTCACGCTGCTCGGTTTAAAGGATAATTCATCATGGCGAATGAAAGAGTACTTTGTGAAGAATATAAATCGCATGAGTATTGTTGCAACTACTACTGAGCTTCAGATATTGAAACCTTACAAGCATATACGCTCAAACAATCCGAAATTCAACAGTTTTAAAATCAAGGATTTTCAACGGTGGCTTTATTGTTACTGTCCGCCCCGATTGCTGAGTGGTCAGCGCGGCGATCTGTCACGCCAAGGGGCCTGGGTTCGATTCCCGGCTGGGTCGGAGATTTTCTCCGCTGAGGGACTGGGTGTTGTGTTGTCCTCATTATTATTTCATCATCATCAGTGGAATACAACGGAAAACCACCACTGGAATCACATCCCTAGGCCCTCATGCGGCGGACCACTCTGACGACGGTTCCCCCATGACAAGACCTACCGTAAGGCAGAACACAAAGTCTATTGTTACTGCCCTACGCTTCCGGCCCTCAGACATTCTGGGAACTACAAGTTCTGATACTTTCCAACAGAGCTGAGCACTTTAGTCAGAATCTAGCAGTCTTATACCAGTGAACTCTCCCATTATATGCCACTTTTCTCGTTATTCAAAATCATTTGTAGTAACGATAGTATCTTGTGGGTAAATTAAAAACAATGATAAGTGAGAACATAGTCATTTTCTTAAATTAAATTCTAATTGCAATAAGGCAAAGCGAAGTGCTTCCGTCATCTGGCGCCCGTAACGTCATACTCGCAGATCGCTGAAATTATTGAGTTCCATTTACCTTCAATTTTAGGACAAACGATCTGTAACTTCCGTTTTAAAGCCATATTCCATGCTTTTTCTTCCAATTGGAAAGTCATGCAATGTCGTTCCCGCTTACAAATTTCCATGTCTACGTAGCAGAATAGTCACAGCGACAGACTGGGAGGTGGGGAGCCCGGGTTCGGTTCCCAGTACAACCAGGGATTTTCATTTTGCAGGAGAACAGAACCGCGCCGCACTCGGCCCCTTAATGCCACGTAAGGAGCTGCCTGAGTGAGACGTAGCGGGTCCGAAGTCGGAATGTGGACAACAGCCTGGAGTGCTGTGTGCTGGCCCCGTCTTCCTACACACCTCATGCGGTGATGAATATCTCACGAGGAGAACACGGCAGGTGCCATAACCCGGTTTACTTGAAATTTCGCTTAGTGGAAGAGGGCTCAAAATAAACGAACACGTTTCTCGGTTTATCCTAAGGTAGTAGACCGTTTCTGAAAAATCAACGGTCAGAGTTTTCGAGGTACTTTGTGTGTTATTTTAACGAGTGACGTCCTCGGAAGAAGTAGCGGCAACGTGGTTAGCGTCGTGGCTTCTTCATTTTGCGCCTCTTGTAAGAAACCTGATTATCACTTTTATTTTCGTTTTTCGTTTATGTACCCATGTCTGTTGAGATTACCACACGAATATTTTTCATTGTATATTGACATAACGTCCTTGTCTGTTTACTAACTGTAGCTCAAACTAATGAATTAAAAAAAAATGAGAAAATTATTTGAAATTGTTTCGGTGAAATTTCCGTAGTGTATCTTGATTCAGAATCAATTCCAAGCGCCAGTTTTCGGAAAATGATCCGTTATCGTGGCTTGCCGCAAAACTATTTCCAATGTGTGGAAACTTCACCGATGTTAATGAGGTTTCTTTCCCAAGTGAGATTCATTCCAAGGAGCGTCACTGTGGCAAATCTGCCTTCGCGCTGGGCACATGGTGTTCGGAAACGTGTGTTTCGAATGTTATTGTACAAGGAAATCCACCAAATCTTCCTGAAGAACAAACACGTAAATAAAATACAGGAATTAATATGAGAGAAAAAGATCAGAATATGAGAAAAAGATATTGTAAGCCCTCAACATATCATGTATACATACATTACATAATAAATGTATGGCACTTAATCCAAAATCCATTTGTAATTTTACAATTAAGAAAAACATTGAAAAGCTAATATCGCATAAATAATTCTTTATTTAAAATAACCGGTTTCGGCAAACTTTGGTGTCACCTTCAGGTTTTAGAAACATTTTCGTTAGGAAACACGTTTTATAACAATGAACAGGGTTCATAACAAAAAAATTTTGAACGCCTGAAGACAACAGAAAAGTCTGTTAAAACCGGTTGTTTAAGTAAATAAACATTTATACGATCTTGGCTTATGAATGTTTCTAGCAAGTAAAGCAAGTCTCTCCTGTGTTCTCAAAATGACGAAATTCACAGTTAATATAATGGCTTTGTATCCCCTAATCTGATAAGAAACATTCGTGTGTTACCTTCTACGGACATGGATAGACAGATGAAAACAATAAAAATAAAATAAAATAAATTAAAACAACTATCGCGTTTCGAAATATGGCACAAAACTGAAAAGCCCTTACGCAGATCACTGATCCATCCTTTCACCTACGGATATTGCGCGTTATAAGGCAGATGTAGTATCCTGAAAATACCTTCGAAAGCTTTGACCATCGTTTTCTCAGGAACGATCGAGTATCTGCGTATAAGCCGAGACAATTGTTCGCTTATTTTGACTCCTCTTCCATTGAGCGAAGTTCCTGGGAACTTGCCGTGCTCTCCTCGTTAGGATGACACAGCGGTCGGCCAACTGCCGCATGATCTTCAGGGTCTGATCGCGGGGTTTCCTTTTTGCCTTATCTCTTTCGGATCACTAACATGTCCAACCGGATCTTAATAAATATTGTCTGATAGAAATTAAATCTTATGTTCAGCCCCATCACGCTGAACAGTTGAACCTGTTTTTCCAAACATATTTGTAATTTTTTCCGAGGCATACACTTTCTTGTTCTGTCTGCTGCTTCTCTGAATAGGTTTGTGAATACAGACAAAACTTATTTTTTTTTTTTTTTGCAGAAATCGACCATGACGAGGTGTATACACCATGTCCCCTGAAATCACCGAAGTTTAGCTCCTTCGGGCGCGGGCAGTACTTGAATGGGTTACCGTCTGAGTACACCACGCACTTTGACAATTTTACGTTTGCCTTTGCGACAGAGGGGTCAGAAGGGGTGATGATGTAAAGCTCCTTATCTTCAGTGTTTACGTCAATTTAATAGATTACATTCCAACTCTCTCCTCAGTGTCTCAAAAGTGATGGCATCCAATACTGTTGGTGATTCGTCTGTTGGATGGGGACGTT
Organism: Schistocerca nitens; assembly: GCF_023898315.1. NCBI lineage: Eukaryota > Metazoa > Arthropoda > Insecta > Orthoptera > Acrididae > Schistocerca > Schistocerca nitens. The sequence continues at coordinate 437,153,302 of NC_064615.1, read as the reverse complement.
TAGAATCGGCGACCCCCTTGATGCTCTTCGAAAGGAGTAGGCTATGTGTCGGCATGGGGTGTCAGCCTCACCGCCAACACGCACATGACACCACACTATCACACACACACACACACACACACACACACACACACACACACACACATTACAGTCACCTACACGTATCGTATGGGTTTCGACCCGCGAAGGGAAGATACCTACGGAGGCGAAAGACAGGTACTTTCTTCTCTTCTGCGTGTTAATTAGGACCTGACTGTTTTCGAAACTGATAATGGAGTGATTGAGAATTTTAGTGTCTCCGAAAAACAAAGGTCAGAAAGATTCCTGTTGAGCTTGGCGCTTACATTTGTGTGCGTTATCTGAAAAATAGTGTATAAATACAAGTGTCGTTCGTGCTAAATAATTTAGCAATTTTTTAATTAGTTACACTCCTACATTTGAAATCGAGCTTAATTAAACATACTGTTCTTCTAGGAGTCTAACTGACCTCAAGTAACATACTCCTCCAAAGAATAATATTGTCTCACGGCTATAAAATGAATGGCCTTAAAATAACTTGAAAAGATTTTGTTTAAGAATTTGTGGTACAGTTTTTGTTGCTTCACACTGAAATAGTTCTGTTACAGACTACGAAAAATATGCATCAGTGATTTATTCATCAAGACACGAGACGCTACGGCAGGAGGCCGTGGGCACCTACCACGACCGGGACATGAGAAAATATTGGCCAGACGGGGGAGCCGAGCTTCGATTGCACGGGCCACTTCCACAGCGACGCTAACACTTCCTTCTTACCGCATCTGGCGCTGCTGGCCATATCACTAAATGTGCCGCGTTCTCTTTCAAAATCCAATATTTAAATTATAACATTTAATATGTATTCATTTCCAGTGTTGTGTATAGCTGATATGATAATATATTGCCGCTATTACCCAACACGGGCATTAACGGAGCGAAGATGTTCCCACAATTTGAAAAGTGCCTGTAGACGTCGAGCATGCCCTATTTGGCACTTTTCCGCGCGAAGTGCTTCTTATTTTATTTTTTTTATTTTTTTTATTTTGTCGACTGTACATCTTTATCCCCTCTACAAGTTCCTGCTTTTTTCAGCTTTTTTTCAGATGAGAATCTGTAAGCAAAATTTTGAAAAATACAGCCCTCAGTCGCGAACACAATTAATTTGTGACCTACAATTCGGTGTCGCAAGGGACACCTTCTTCGGACAAAATTAAAACTAAATGTTACAGCATAACGTACCAAAAAAATACGAAAGCTGCGGTCATACCTGACACCGTCAGATAGGCAGAATTAAAATAAAATGCAACAGAGGTGCAAGCCACTAGGGGCTGCCATGTGTCCTCTGCTACAGTCAACACAAAACTGAAACATCATGCGACTTGTGCGCTACGGCAACTTCAAGACATTAGCGCTATCTGGTGGCTAATTGGTAAAACAAGCTATTTTGTAAACATAGCTCGTAACTGCAGAGAGGGAAATAAACAAACACCTGAACGGTGTACATGACGTAACTAAAATAGCGGGATACTGCATGATATAAAATACAACTAATGATTGACTGGCTGTATACGTAAATTCCAGAATGAATGCATAAAGAAGACATATACGAAATAATCCATTAAATGACATTATTGCTTGCTATAATTGATACGTTATAAAACCAAAAAAGTTTTTTAACTTATGTATATGAGCCGTAAAAAGGAGAAAGAAAAGGTATCTCTGAATCTACAAGAAGTAGTTGGTACATCAAAGTGTTAGATCTCGTCAAGCAGCGGCTTTATGCCATTGAAATAACTTCTTCCGCTCAGCTGCACCTGCTCGTTGAGAAAAAGTCCTGTTAACAAGGTCAATTTATAGCTTAAGCCATTTCACAAAAAGTTACTTATTAATATGAATCCACAACCTCCCAAATTAAGAGCGCAATTTAAGATTTATAAGCTTGGCCATCCCATTCGTCCGATTTCGAACAGTCAGAACAGTGCTTATCATGAACTTGCTAGATTTTTACATGATCGGCTGAAAAAGTCTTTTGTTTTCTCTCATTGCTATTCTGTCTTAAATAGTGCTGCTCTAGTTCGCAAAATAGAGGATAAAGACTGTGACCAGGGTACTAGATTGGTATCGTTTGACATAAAAAAAACCTTTACACCAATGTCCCTGTGCAAGAAACCCTTAAGACTGTGGGGGAAAATCTGCGTAGGTTTAAGAAAGATATCTGTAATGAAGAAATTACAGATTTTATGAATTTGATCACCGTTGTAGTTAAGTACAATTACTTTCAGTTCAATGGGGAACTCACAATATATATAAATGACCTAGTAGATAGTGTCGGAAGTTCCATGCGGCTTTTCGCGGATGATGCTGTAATATACAGAGAAGTTCCAGCATTAGAAAATTGTAGCGAAATGCAGGAAGATCTGCAGCGGATAGGCACTTGGTGCAGGGAGTTTACAAATGTGGCAGTATACATGTGATGTGTTACGACAGAAAAAGGAACCTGTGACCACTGGAGGCAGTGCCACAAGTTCCTCCAAAAATCGTAACACAACACACACACATATGTAATGCTAACTAATGTAAATCCACCCGATGATGGAGGTTTAAATCTTCGAAACGCGTCGTGGAAATAAATAAAACGATGACTAGTAACAGTGAACTAGTTGTTTCATTTAATGTCAGTAACAGTCACGGTAAAGCCTAACCTAAAAAGTTCGCATTTGAGATGGCTTGGTTGTGCCCGCAGCCGATCTGGAAGATTTTATGTTCACCTTCTGAGGGTGGATCTGTGTAACGCTCCTGTTGTGAACTTAGTTTAAAGTGTTGAAAAGTTTCAACTTTTCTTTGAAGGGCGCTCAGTGTAACCTCACTATATTCAATTTGTCAACATTTGTTGAAGTTTGATAGGTTTAATTCCCCTTTGAAAATTGGATTCTGTGTAATTTTGCCGTATATATTAAGCGTATCTTTAAAAGCTGCTCAGCATAAAGTTTTCTCTATTTTAATCCATTTTTAAAGGTGGTTTAAAGTGATTTTTACCTTGTATGAACACCTAATTAAAGCTTTGAAAAGGTTTTAATCCACAATTTAAACGTTGAGTAAACTTCAACTTTTTGTTGTATGTTTTGTGTATTGATCACCTGATTCACACTAGCTTTTTTATTAGTAGAAGTAAAATTATGATGTATTTATTAGCATTTGATGTATTTAGATGAACTTAAACTCTCTGTATAATATTGCTAAAGTTATTCCACGGGTTGCCCAGGGTTTAGGCCAATTAAAAGGACCAAACCGCAGTCACACTCTCATGTATTGTTGTTATCATTGTGAGAAAATTTGCTTCCACCTAATCGTTGTGATGACATTTGATGGACATAGGAATGTTGTTTTGTGGCAAGTTAAGTGGTATAAGGTTGGTGGTGTAAATGTGCCGCACATTACAATTTGTTGTTCACTCCTGAAAAAAACTTATGGATCTAGTGTGCATGTATATTTTCAAGCATCTGAAATTTCTCAGTTTCATTGAAGAATTTTTGCATTTATATTTTGTCAGTCAAATGAAATTTCTCTTCAGTTGAAGCTTGTCTAAACATTTGTTCTGAGTCTCTGGCTTACGATTCATACCGCTAAACTTGTCTGTAAAACCATATTTTTCTTAATGGCTCTATGCATATTCTCAGTTTATACTGTTCAAAGAAAAAAATAATAGTAATATATTTTCCGTGTATCCCCGTCTTGTGTTCAGTCCATCCATTCCAGCAGACCGGGTCCTGCTTTCCTACCAAACACAGGTTCACAAACGAGCATTTTGTTAGGTGACAGTGAATGTGTGATTGCGAGCGCCACCGACTTCACTTTCAAATACTATCTGAGTTAATATTACGTACTTGAAATGTTAAGTTTCAGATTACGTCCCCAACTAACTGGGTTCAGATTTCACCCTCGGGCTACCTTAACAAGAAATACGGTACAGATTACAATTTACTGTTCACGTACCTGATAAGGAGATATTCCGCAATGCGTCCTCAGATTTAGAGGTGATGCTGTACTGGATTCTGCGGTGAGTTACGAACTCTTTCAAACAGTCCAGAACTTCTCGTAAATGTTGACAGGACTGTACAATACTCTGCTCCAGTTTTTCAACCTTATCGCTCTTTTAAGGTGATAGAAAAATTCGGAGGACTGAAACCAAGTAGCCTGTGTTCGACTTTGTCGCATTGGCGCGTTATATATCGTCTTACGTCATCCGGAAAACGTACTGGTGACCTATAATACATATAGCACACTTTCAAAAGGAAAAAGATATCATGGCTGAAATTCGAGCAAATTTCGTACGCGTTTCATGTGGCACCTCGCAGACATACATTCTCAATTCTGGAATTTTGTTACTTCTGTTATCGTATACATGCGTCAGGATTCGTTATTAGGCCTAATTGTGATGTTTTGATCACAATTAGGCCTAATAACGAATCCTGACGCATGTATAACAACAGAGATTATTGTAATGTTTACTGACAGATAAATAATAAATCTCTTGTGACGTAGAGCTTGGTGCAAAAATTTTCATGCATGTCAGATTGGGCTTTATCAGTTTACATTTGTACCGTCATCAGCAGTCAAACCCGGTTGAAAATCATCAACGCTACCATTCAGCTGTGGAGGAGGATTATTATGTTTAAGACATGAGCAAAAATCCCCTGATTGGATATTATTAACCTCAGGCCATTTAGACTAATTAATTACTACTGCTCTTCACAGTAAAATGCTGAGCCCTTCGCCAGTGCTCGGTGGTGAATTGATTGTTTACCGACTCACTCGCGCGCCCTTGTCGGCTGCGTCGCCTCTCTGTTTCACTTTATAGGGTCCGTAGCCCACAAAGACAGCCAAACTATGGGGTAGCAGAGCTTCATTGCAGACTACAGTGTTCAGTTGGTCTCGGCGATCCTCGTGTTTTATACTAGTACATTGGTGTGAGTCTGCTTGTCAAGCATTTTTGGGAAGTTAATCTATATTTTTACTTTTTTTAACCACGAGCAAACAGATGAAAATATGCGTGGTGAAGAAAGGCTTTCTAGCGCAGATTACCGAGAAAGAAAAGCACAAGGAAGACAAATTAAAAAAGAGGCTAAGGGTATGATAATTTACTTTTATGACGCCCTCTACAAGTAGAAAAAACTCTATAAGGATTTTGGTTCTCCAAACAGATATTGTGGGAACCTACTTGAAGAACTCGCTTCGCCTACAACTGTCTCTTCAAAAGTTGAACGGTTGCTGGATTTTATTTACAAGTTGGTTAACATTGTTTTGTGTTCTAAAAATTTACGAATCTCTTTAAAAAAATTCAATTTTATTACCGTAATCCTCTATTATTACAATCAGAGAGTTTGCTTGTAATCTAAGACGTAAAGATAGTGTCATAGAAAATGATATTTGGCTCGCGACTATCCAGTCCTCCACAGTATTCAGACTGTCCAGAAACACAGTTTTGTAAATGTACTGATCCCCCTACGTACCATGACCGAATCTCTATTACATCATGAAAAGTGAACATTTCCTTACATAGAACGTGTATCGTTCACGTTCTGTGTAATTTAGGTTGTAACATTGTTCTTAAAATGTGGGAGGGGGTGGCGAAAAGGGGGCGTGGTGGGGTAGGAGGTGGGTGTTGCCGCCAAATGAAATTATGCTGCCTGTGTGGAGAAATGTCCTGTGCAGAACAAAACAAATAATAGCTCTCAACGGCCACAGTACCGGAACTTATACGGGGAATTCCGCAGTTTCAATAGCGCTTTTGATTCTCTATGGCTAGCCATGGATCGAAAGGGACGACCTGTCAGTTTCACTGATGCAGTCGAAGAATTAGATGCCAATTCCTGTGTAAACACATAGGGAGACGCAGTCCTTTGCATCTGCATGACTGAATGGAATGAACACTATGTTTATGATGCCGGTAATTGACGTCCTCTTAAGCAGTTTATTACGGTTCAGAAAAATTCAGTAGAGACAAGCTAAACACTCAGGGCGTATAGCGAAAATGCAAGGAAGCCTTAAATTCCCGGTAGCAAAAGATAACCGGCTTTACACCCTATTCAACGGTATCATCCCTGCTGCGCTCAAGATAATAAATTGTCTTGCATTCTCCATAAAGCTTCGGTCCTGCATTGTGTGTACTGGTGTATAAAACAAAGACAAAGCGCGAATGAAACGTAATCTCTCGGACAAATAACTAAATCGGCTCACTTCATATTTCAGCATTTTATAGCCGCAATAAAAAAGTGCATGAAAGGGATAACACAAAGAATACAGACTCTGCAAAATACTAAATGCAATTTTTGATTTCACCCTGTCTCTGAAGCAATAACCTACTGGGTCTCGTTTAGATAAACTCATGAGTGTCGTGTGTCATAAACGTAGACGTAAAGCACATCAAAAAGGTAATATTAAGCGAAGCAAATTAAGTAAATGGCTGATAGAAACCAGACATTATGAGACAGGATGGCACTTCAGACAGGATGGCAAGACTAGAACTTAGTTTCTCTTGCTTGGTGGCTTCAAGGCTAATCAGCCGCCAAACTATTAGCTATCACACAGAGGTATGGTGATTACACCTTCAGGGTCATTGGAGGAGACGCACTTCCCAACTGACTCTCAGAAGATATCGGGCTGGACTTCCTGTGGTCCGAAGGGGCGGGCTGGTGAGAGCTTTGTCTATTCGTTCACTGCACCGTTAGCTAAGCACCGAAGCGAATGAGTGCAGCGAGAAGCACTATAAACAAACATTTGCAACTCGCTTTTATATGACGGCAAAGCGGCTAGCGTTGCAAAACGAAGCTCAGTTAACTCTCTTCTTAACTTGCCGTGTTTCGTTTGCTCCTTCAGTATCGTGCCAGTGTGATCACGTTCTGGCTGTGTTTTGAAGATTATAGCTCTCCTACGAGACCGTTAAACAAAATTTAATCGTAGCGATTGGCTTTACGTAGTATTTTATATACACTGTAAGACAAAATAAGACGCACACGAAGGAATTTTCCGAACGGGACGGAAATCGGTAGATGTGATGTACATGAACAGAAAAACCACGATTTCAGAAAAAAAAACTAATGATTTATTCAAGAGATAGGGCTCCACAAATTGAACAAGTCAATAACGTATTGATTAGCCCCTGGCCCTTATACACATAACTATTTGGCTTGGCATTAATTGATAGATGTCCTGAAGGATATCGTATCAAATTCTGTCCATTTGGCGCCTTAGATCGTCGAAATCCCTATCTGGGTCGAGGGCCTTGCCCGTAATGCTCTAAACGTTCTGAGTTGGCGAGAGATTCGGCAACCTTGATAGCCAAGGTTGAGTATGGCAAACACGAGCAGTAGAAAATCTCCTCGTATGTGGACGAGCATTACCTTGCTGAAACGTAAGCGCAAGATGGGGTACCATGAAGGAAAAAAAGTGGAAGTAGAATATTGCTGGCGTACCGCTGCGCTATAAGAATGCCGCGGACGCAACCAAAGGGGTCCTACTATGGAAAGAAATGACACTGCAGACCATCGCTTCTGCTTGTCGGGTCGTATGGCTGGTGTCCCATCGCTGTCCAGGGCGACTCCAAACATGTCTTCGCTGGTCGCTGGGGCTCAATTCGAAGCGGTACTCATCACTGAAGACTATTCTACTTATATCAACGAGTTTCCAGGACAAAGACGTAAATGTTAACACCAGAAGTCACGTGTTCATGCTCTGACATAGTTATGCCTATATGGCTCTTCTTGTTATGCACCGACGGTAACGGCTCTTCTTATAATTCGACGATGGTAACAATGTTATAGCCAGAAGCTAGATCTCCAATAACTTACGGATTCTGTAACTGATTGTTGTCCTCTTTCCATCTGAGCATAATTGTTTTGGGGCAGAGACTAAAAAGGACATGCAGGTTGCTTATCATGAACAAAAATAAACTCCATCTTGTGTCAACATAAAACTGTTTGTATTATCATTTATCAAAACACATAATATTTCGAGTGCATAACATATTCGGTGCTGCTGTCATAAATTGACTGTTATATAGCACTGAAATATACACGTGGAAAATTTATTTGCAATACTGATAAAGTCGCATTGTGTGATTAACTGATTGTGGAGACCGCCCAGTTAGCTGTGCGGTCTAACGCACTGCTTTCCGGGCTGGAAGGCGTGCCGGTCCCCGAAACGAACGCTTCCAACGGTTAGTGTCGAGGTCCACTGTGCTGGCCAATCTGTGGATGGTTTTTATGGCGGTTTTCCATCTGCCTCGGCGAATGCGGGCTGGTTCCCCTTATTATGCCTCATTTACACTATGTCGGCGATTGATGCCCAAACACTGTCTCTATGTATGCGTACATCATAATTACTCTACCACGCAAGATCGATGATTGCTATGATTAGATAGATTTGATTAGTTTTTCGTTCCATAGATCCATGCTGAGGAGATCCTCGTGGATGTGGAACATGTCAACTTTTTTTTAATTTCTTAGCTGAAATAACAATACTAATAGTATGAATATATACAATACATCATTTGTTTCTATTAAAAAATTCGTCTATGGAGTAGAAGGAGTTGGCTGCTAGTAAGTCTTCCAGGCTCCTTTTAAATTGATCTTTATTTGTAACTAAATTTTTTATGTTTGCTGGCAAATGATTGAAAATGAGTGTTCCTGAGTAGTGGGCCCCTTTTTGAACTAAAGTGCTTTTAAGTCTTTGTGCAGATCATTTTTGTTACTGGTATTGTATGTATGAACTGAGCTGTTCGTTGGAAAAAGAGATATATTATTTAGGACAAATTTCATTAAGGAGTAAATATACTGAGAGGCAGTGGTTAGTATACCCAGTTCTTTGAAGAGGTTTCTATATGACGTCCGTGTATTTACTCCACAAATAATACGTATTACACGCTTTTGGACTCTGAAAACTTTTGTTTGACTTGAAGAGTTACCCCAAAATATTATACCATATGACATTATGGAATGAAAGTAGTCAAAGTATGCAAGCTTTTTTATTTTTATGTCGCCTATGTCTGCTAACACTCGAATTGCAAATACAGATTTGTTAAGGCGTTTCTGCAGTTCTGTGGTGTGCTCCTCCCAACTGAATTTATTATCAAGTTGTAATCCCAGGAATTTAAGACTGTCAACCTCTTCTATCTGCTCTTCTTCATACTTTATGCATATGCTGGGTGGAAACCTCTTACAGGTTCTGAATTGCATGTAGTGAGTCTTTTCAAAGTTTAATGTCAATGAGTTGGCTTTAAACCATTTATTAATATCCATGAAAATATCATTAGCAGATCTTTCTCGAACTACACTCGACATACTATTTATTACAATACTTGTGTCATCTGCAAACAAAACGAACTCTGCTTCTGGCAGTGTAACTGATGAGAGATCATTAATGTACACAAGAAAAAGCAATAGCCCTAAGATGGATCCTTGTGGAACACCACATGTAATTTCTTCCCATTCTGATGATGACTTAATTCACTAGTCCATTGTACTGACACCATTTGTTTCCTATTAGCTAGGTATGACTTGAACCACTATAGGGACTGGGGGCTGACACTGAATGTAAATAAATGTGATTAGTGTGCTTAATTATATCTAAAGATCCAGTATTGTTTGATAGCACTATTGATGACAAATATCTAGAAATTGTAAGAAACATAAAATAACTGTAATCGTCTGGGTCGACCTCAAGTAGAACGGCCATACAAAACAGAATGTATGGAAAACCAAATGCGAGTCTCAGACACATTGAAGGAATATTAGGGAAATGTAATTCACCCATGTAATAAACTGTTTAAGAAACACCTGTTTGACTAATGCAGTATAGTTAAGAGGATGTACTGTCAATCCCTTCGAAGAAATCTGTGTTGTATACACTGCATGATGATTTAATCAAGCCTTGGCTTAAACCTAGGGGTTTTAAGATGCAATTCATTAACCAACGAGACTTTTCTACATTTTCAGAACGAAATATAAATAATAGGTTTGTTTATAAAATAACTTTTTTTCTTCTAACAGATGTGAATTTATATGCCATGCTTTTGGACTTGAAATGTCCAAAAATGTCCAAAAATTACCAATTTAAACATTGTAGGCTAGTATATAATGCATGTACCCCCTTTGTTTAAATAAATGTTTCCCACATAAATTTAACCAACTGCCGTCAATTGCGATATACTACTATAAAAAGTAAAAATTGCTTTGCAGGTTGCAATTGCTTACTGATATTGTTTTCCATAATATCTAATAGTTTAATGTACTGGACATTAGATGTGATGAGGTAGGATAAATTTAACAGAATTACACATGAGAGTGATCAAAGTCACAACCTCCCTGGTAGCATGCAGTTCATGGACATGTCATCAACAGAGCCACTATTACTCGCTCCTCATTTCACATGAAATGCCTTTGAGAGAAGCTTGCAAGGCTTGGCTAACTACTCATTCAGAGCCCTCTGAGATGATCGGACTACAGTGTGGGAGATGCAGTCAGCAGCAGCTCATGGATCAACTTGGTACTATGGACAAAAAGTGATTGGGAACTATAGACAATGATTTTTGGATCGTAAGTAGATATATTCTGTAGGTTCAGGCCAAATTTTTTTCTTAAGAGTTTAGCCTGCATTTACAAAATCTATTTAATACACCAAAATTTATTTCTGGCTCATTCATTCTGTTGTAATAAAAATTTAACTGTTTAAAAAAGTTACCTGAGAGTGAGCACCTGAAAGTACAATGAAGTGAACTGCTCCTTTTTACCTATATAAAGTTCCTCAGCATTTTTTTATTTACATTGAATAATATAAATATTAAAAGAAAAATAAAAGTTTAAACTAGAAATTGTATGTGAAGAAATCCATTAATATTACTTTTAAGTTTTGTCATTCCTTTGTATCTCAGCCTGATATTACCATCTTAAAAAATTGAAAAAATGACTTATTTATTACTATTAAAATTATTTAATTAATGAAAACTGATTGGCAACCAAAAATAAGAATACCAGGATAGAAATAGAAAGAAAAACATGATGAACCCTTATCAAATTCTGTTCAATGTGGAAAAATAGAACCAAGTGGATGTGAAAAAATGACATTAATGATTGACAGTTACATTCCAGCACCAGGATGGTTGAACTGGAATAAATTCAATCACTTGTCTGTTTATTCCAGAAGTTTAGACCAATCGAAACCTCAATAATTTAGAAAATGCGTAATAAATTAAAAAACAAAACTAATGTTAAGGTTCCTACTATGTAGACAATAATAACGAAATGATGCCATTGGATCAATCCCAAGATAATTTACTTGTAGTATTTGATGATCTCATTCCCGAAACTCACAACGTAATTAGAGAATTCAGTACAGGTAGGCATTAAGGAATAGATTGTTTTTATTTAGCTCACACATACTCTTAAATACCTACACAAATAGTCAGAGATAAACTTAATTTATTAAATATTTTTAAGGAAGTTGACACAAATTTAAATCGTATTTACTGTGAATTTGTTGGTAGTGATTTAAGTTTTCATAATTTTAAGGAGTAGTGTAGTAAATGTTGGAATCAGTTTCTATTTCATACAGTACAGGTGACTAGGAAACCTAATGACAGCAAGTACAGAGAAAAAATCAAATATTTTTTAACAACTTCCTAAACATGTTAAAGAGAACATGAGAAATTAATGTTTTTCTATCTTTAATAAATGTTGGCAAAATATTATTCAGAAATTGTTAAAGAAGCTGGATGAAACATGAAAAAAGTTGAAGAACTGAAAGGAAGTTTCAAGAGGCAGAAAAAGCAACCCAGAACAGAATATGAAAAATATAAAAAAGATCAGCCTGTCAGTGATACAACTCAGCAATTAAAACAAGGAACTGAAGGATTAGGCAATCATTTTCTGATATCAATTGAAGAAAATAGAGAGACTGAAACAAAAATGGTTCCATATCATGGAAAATTACCTGCTTGACGAAGTCCGGATTAATAATGGTCTCATGACAACCCTGCTTTATATGACTATACATTCAGCGAATCAGGAATTCGAACTATATTGAATAAATAAGAAGATTAGACTAAAAGTTTAAAATAGTTAAGGATCAGGTTCAGTGTTACACATTAAGTGAATCAAAAACCCAAAGTAGAAAGCAGGTCGATGTTTAAAAAATAAATATAAACGAAAGAATGTTGAAGTATATTAACCATATTGAAGAAAAAGTTTTTGGATTAAAACCTGTCAGTAGAATTAAATTTTTTGGTTCACTGCCAGTTGAATTCAATGGAGATAAATTAACTACTGGTGAAAAAGAATATGAAGATACAGGTTGTCTAATATATCTTTCAACTAAAGATATGTTAGTGTGGATAATACGAGTGAAAAATTTGATGCTGTTCATTATGAAAATATATTGTACCACTCAGCAGATTATATTCTTATAATGGTCCAAATAAAGTAACATCAAATATGGGCAGCAAATGAAAAGTGCTGATAAAAGAAATTGTTTGTGTATATTTACCAAAACTGAAAGCAGTTTTAGAATAAAGTTTGAGTGAAGATTTAGTAATATATATATATATATATATATATATATATATATATATATATATATATATATATATATATATAGAGTAATATATACATATATATATATATATATATATGTATATATGTATATAGTAAAATCAATTGAATATGTCTGAATGAATGATATACATGTACCAGTCAACAGATTAGCAGTAATTCATGGGGAAGGAATAGCTGGAAATATGAATTATCATAATGAAAAAGTTGGCATAACACAGATGTTAACAAATAAATTTTGTGATTTCATTATCAAAAATCCAAAAGGAATTCAATATTTGATTAGATCCTTGAATAACTTGCTGTATTAATTTTGAAATTCTGATAAACATCTAAAGGATTAATAAAAGTGACTTTAAATAATTTTACAAAGCCAGAATGCATCCACCAGGAAATTTGTACAGTGGACCATTCAATGAACTAGATGAAAGACTATTGCATATTGATAATATTCTAAATCCATTCGAAGAAGCATGTAAACAACGAAACCTAAAAAAAAATAGGAAAAGTCAAGAAGCAGATTAATAACTCTGACAATCAGCAAAAGAGAGAATGCATGCTTCTCATGCTTCACTTGGAGAAAAATAAGCTGCAACTGGAATTATAGGAATGATAGATGGAAAGAAAAAACTATGTATGGGTATCAAAGTTTATGAAAAAAGGGTGGGGACTACAAAAATATTCATTTTCTTAAATATTTTCCTATACAAATCTATTACCTTACTACTGACTACAAATAGCAACCTACTGATAAAATTAAAGCTAAAGGAATTATCAATAAATTAAACAGCAAGCAATTACATGGTTCTAATAGCTGTTTTTTAAGAAAGACAAATCATACCAAAAATGCTGTAGTGAACAATTATCGATTCTCTAATAGAAAAGGGATAAATTAGAAACTACAAAAATATTCATGCTCATAAAATTTTTATCTATATAAATCAATAATTTCAGCACTGATTATTCTGTGAAACCTAGTGTAAAGACCAAAGTGAAAGGTATTAAAAATAAATTAAATTATGGACAGTCACATGGTACATATAATATCTGAACAGATGCTCAAAATAGAAATGATATAAGAAATCTGTTTTAAATTTACTCATACAGTTGGCCACTCGATGTGTGGAAGAAATTTAAATATCTAACAAAGAAGGAAGAAGGTTCAGGACTATCAAAACGTGAAGAAATATTTCTTCAATAGTAATGGCTGCATTGCCATTTTAACTGCTGCTGGCACATTAGCTCCTGGAGCAGTTGGTGTTGCAATTGAAGATATAAATAAAAAGAACAGTGGTGAAGAATTAGAAAAACAAAAAAGACATAGTTTAGCAATGGAGAAGAAAGGTTCTGCAGGGGAAAAAATACAAAAATTGCTATGTATCCTAATTCATTAAGTAATTTTAATATAGAAGAACTTTCTAAACAACTAAAAAATCAAGCATATTCATGGCGTTTTTGAAATTGATTAACTGTCTAATAAACAAAAACAATGTGTCTGGAATAGTTAATTTAGGTACATCTGATGATGTTGGCAGTCATTGGATATGTTATTATAAGAATAATGACAGAAATTATGTTTGGCACATTTGGAGTAAACAGTCCTGAAGAAATGGTGAAATCTTAGTTCAAGTTGGCTGGTTGATCTGGAGGAAAGGACCAAACAGTGTGGTGATCAGTCCCATCACGTTAGGGAAGGGTGGGGAAGGAAGTTGGATGCACCCTTTCAAAGGAACCATCCTGGCATTTGCCTCAGATCAATGGAGATGTTCTATAATGCACAGCAAGGACCAAATTTTAATGAAGTAATATGTGGTCATTTGTTTTAAAACTGTTGTCAAATAATTTAAGTTTCATGATATTTGGAGATTAATAAATGGGAATTTTTGGTAATAGGATAAATACTAGAAATATAAAATCAGGAAAACTGGAAAAATTAAACGAGAAATTGATCCAAAAATAGAAAATTTAATGAATATATTTCATAAAGAACTATGTAACATCTTTAAGATAAAGAAAGGATACATTGATTTTAAAGGTAGTAGATTTAACAGATCATACAAGTGGTTTTGATGGAGTAATCAAAGAATATTTAGAGAATGAACTGAATAATCTTCTTAGAAACATGAATACACAAGTTTCCTAAAAGAATTGAATACCTATACAACTAAAACATGTTAAGTGATCTTAAAAAAAGAGTGTGTAGTACACATAAAATACAATTTAATCTTTTTACTGAAGATGAAATATTGAAATACACATTTGAGTATGATGTAAAAATCAAGAAATTATTTTGTCTGGGCCCACTGTACATGCTGGCCTGTCACCCATTGACTTTAAAACTGAGATAACACGGTATAATGTCTACGAATAGCAAATGTCCCACTCATCTAAATAATCCATTCCTTGAAATGAAAATGAGAGAGATAGAATGTTTAAATTTCGAAATCAATTTCTTGAAACTGTCTAATTTTCAGTTGGATTACTCACATTTATTGAACTGATTTTAGTGTCAAATGATGACAATGGAATGGAATTGAAATTAAATTGTAATTTTGTTGTGAGTACTCAATGCAGACAAGTTGAAATGTTAAGGAAATTTACACTTTAAATAGAAAACTATAGAATCAGCAGCGACCTGGAGAGGAAATCCTTCATCTGCCACAAAATAGAACAGAAAAGGATTGTCATTTGCCTCGCCTGGCAAGGGAGTTGCTTCGGGTATTGTCAAATTATTACTATGCAATAATTCTCCGAGTGTTGATTTGCGGAACACAGCATCATTACTATTCCATTTGTAGTCTACAACCTCTATTGCAGTGAACATTCCATCTGCATCACACAAAGCCAATAGAGCTATTGAAAGGAATCCTTCATAACAATAATCTGTGGACCCAATATTTGTGGAACACTGAATGCGGAAATGTTTGCTATCAAGAGGACCAAAACAGTTAGGTATATTCCATAGCCCATACCAACGTTTTAATATTCCTTCCTACATACGTCGTAGGAAGAGGACGAACGAGAGAATGTGGAATCCAGTGTTTCAGTTGATTGCAGTCTTTCTACTAGGAGTTCGGCATCCCATCATGATAACTTACAAACTCGGTCTAACATGAGCAATATTGCTACGACTTTGGGATTCAATCCGATTATCCCACTGCCGCAAGAAAGTAATTGGTACAATTTGTAAAACATTATAAACCATTATAAATATAACGAAACCGATGGACCACACCCTAACAGCGAAAAACATCCCCATATCGAACACCATCTCTTCTGAAATACGCTGTCGCCACTGCAAACGATGACAGTTAACGATGTACAGGGATTCGACAAACCCAAAATCTTCCTTTTGTTTGCCACATGGTACAGTGTCATTCATCATTCCAAATCGCAGGTTTCTAGGGCATCACCTTCTCAGACAACAATATGGGTATTGTGAGTCCGCCTTGATGCAAGACACTTGTTATTTATTTCTTCTCAAACTATTTTCAGCGACAAATATCGTCATAATCAGTGGGTTCTTTAAATATGTTACGAAACAAGTACAAAAACGTGAACTTACGTCTGTCAGCGTCATACAGTAGGGATTGCGATAGTATTGTGTATACAGTTTTGTTTTGTACTAGGGTGTTGCTTAGTTTGTCGTGTAATCACGTTCGTTGGACGGCTTACACTACTTTCCAAACGGAAAAACATAGCTTTCGCTCTTCGTTCATAATCCAAAACATTACACCACTTTGCTGTTCGGGTGTGTCGCGAGAAATGTATCGCATGTTGCGATAAGGATTTGAAAATTGTAGCGGGAGTTCTGACTTCTGTCCCTTATTTACGTCTGTGTGCCTGATGGAGGCGTGGTTCTTTTGCGTGCGTGTACTTTGTGTTCTGTGTCCTGGGTCACTTCTCCCAGAATGGTAAAGGGTGTGTTGTGGCAAAGTGTTGTGTTTTCATTTATTACGTTTCTCCCTTCCTCTACAGCCTTTTTGTATGTAATAATTTTCTTTTATTGTTTGTTGTCAGTATAAACTGCTGCTTTGTTTTCAGGATGTGTAGATCACTTTAGATATTAGTGGAGTTATGGTTTTTGTTCATTAGGTGTTCTGCGAAAGTGGAATGTGTGCTGTAATTCTTTTGACCTCTCATGTGCTCTGTGTACCTCCTTCGGAATTTCCTGCTTGTTGTTGTAAGTATTGGGCCTGGCAGGAGTTGCATGTGAGTTGCTATATGAAAGCATGACTGAAGTTGTCTGAGGTTCTTTTGTCTGGTCTTAGCCTTTTTGAACTGTGTTGTTTGTTCTGAATGTTACTGGGATCTCTTACTTTTTCTAGATGTTTCCATTGCTATGTAATATTTTATTTTTGTATGTTACTGTGTACTATCTATTTCTTTTTCCTTACCTGGTGTGGTGTGCTGTGTTGTCTGTATGTCCTGCCTCTGGGTTTTCGGATCCTTTGGTTCTGCTCTTGTGTCGATGACCCCTATTTCTGTGTTTCATTTTTACCTTGTTGTTGAGTTTGTTTATGATGTCTGTTTTACAGTCGTTTTCAACAGCTATTTTTTTATTATATTTAGTTCCTGTGCGTATTTTCTGGTTTAAGAGAGGTTCTGTTTATCCTGTGGAACATGCATATGGAACTGGGGTATTTATGCACTGTCAGGTGGTTTAATGGGCTGTGGATAACAGTGCTTGTGGACGTGGGTTTTCTGTAGATGGAAAATTCATGCTGGTGGTTCCTTCTTGTAATTGTAAGGGCCAAGAAATTTAGTTTCTCGTTTTTTTCTGCATCCATTGTGAAGTGGAGTTGTTTACTAACAGCTGCTCACATACTTGCAGGTGACATGATGTATGCCGAGAAGAATGGCAATAAAAAAGTAAAGAAAATGGGTCATACACAGCGACAAAAATCTGAAAACCACTCTGTAACGTATAAAAATAAGGTATTATGGAAGTAATATTGTAAACGTAATTATTATAGAACATAAGCAAACTGGTGATTTTCATTTATTGTAATATTGTTCTACCAAGAAATGCGGAAGATTCTGTTAACATATTATGAAAGTATTAAGTGCAAACACTATTAGAAAAACAAACAGTGCTCATGTAGTAATGTTTTACAGTGTGTTATAACTATGCAATCTTCTAAATGTTTTTTACTTACAGAACCCACTAAATTAAGGCGATATTTGTCGCTGAAACTAGTTTGGGAAAAAAAATAACAAAAGTGTTTTGCCTCAAGACAGACCCACAATTCCCATATTATCGTTTCTGTAGGCAAAGACGGACCAAATGGAACAGTTCCAAGATAAAATTACCCTCTTGAACGTCACTCAGAAACGCAACTAACGTACCACATTGTTTTCACCTCCTCATGAAAAATCGTTGTGCTAGCTGCACGTCTGGTGGAACTTTGGAACTCACAAACGCATGAGTGATTCCATTCGACGATTCCATGCAATTTTTTACAGCCACGCTGTGGAATGCTCAGTGATCTCTGTCTGTCAGTACATGATGTCTGCCCAGTATTGGTTTAGTTGTTGTCCCCTCGTCAGTTCCCTAATTGTGCCTTGTGGATCTTTTACTCAGGTGACTCGTAGTGACTAGTCCACGTTCGATGTTACTGTGCTCTCTTGAGACACCGATTCTGCTTTCGATTACTCACTTAAGCGCTAGCCGCTATTCTGTATTTTACAAAATGAAAGGTATATGCTAAAGTCTGATCAGGGTAGCTCCAGAAAATAGTTGGTAGTTG
Source organism: Schistocerca nitens (assembly GCF_023898315.1). Lineage (NCBI taxonomy): Eukaryota > Metazoa > Arthropoda > Insecta > Orthoptera > Acrididae > Schistocerca > Schistocerca nitens. Next base: position 437,134,932 of record NC_064615.1, on the reverse strand, counting down.
CCAACCGCAAGGTGGAACGAGTATAATATCTTTGAGCAGGAGGATCTTTGATGGTTAAGAGAGCCGGGTGCACGCAGTAAAAAAACCGGGCAGTCACAGGTAGGTGCCTGGACGAAGCAAATGTGTGCAGACAGCTTTAAGGGAGGAGTCGCAGCTAGGTGCACGGAGGAAGCAGACGTGTGGTGACAGTGTTAAGGTAGGTCGCTCCCCCTGACCAAACTTTAGCATGTAAATGAGAGAAGATATATAATCATTTCAAATTCGTTTTTGTTAGATAATGTTCAGAGTTAGGATTTGTATGTCCAAGATTTGATGCAGTAAGCGTTTTGTAAAATTTTTTGTAAGAGTTATTCGTGCTACGATAATGTTTGAAATAGTAGGTTTTGTGTATGACTTAAAATTTTAACAATATGTATGTTGAGATCAACATTGTGTTTAAATCTAACAGACTGAATCGTAATCCACATCCTTCGCTTGTATTGAATATGAAAATGAGTAGTAAACTAAAGTTACCCACCAATGAAAGAACCAAGTAAACATCAGGGTCAAAAGTTAATTTTCCACTACCATCTTAATGCCATTGCACAAATGGCACTATTCTCTTAAACTTGATTGCTCAGTCAAATACATGTTGCATTTCTGGCAAAGTGGAGGAGTGCAAGAAACAAGTTCACAGACGCAGTCAGATGCAGGTTTGCTGAATAATTAATTTAGAACAATCTTATCACTGATACTTTCACAGTATAAAAGGATACAATTTTGGTTAGATACTTTCAAAACTCTTCATTTAACGCACTTTGAATTCTTTAAATTTCTTTTGACCATGCGATATCTAACTGGAATTTACTTTAACGTTTAAGCAATCAAAAACTATTACTGACGTCTTTCCATAATGCGATGAGGATAAGGCGTCTGATTTATAATTTGGGCTCACATATAAAGTGATACTTCACTTCAACGCCTACCTGGGTAGTACTTCTTACAATTTGGTTCTGTCCTCATCATGGCAGCATGTAGGTCGAAGGAAACTGGTTTTACTTTACCTTATTACAGTACTTCGGTACAAAAATCTTATTCTACGAAGATATAGGTCACCTGCTCCGAAGAAATAGTTCCATGTTTCAACAATAATGTTACTATTACTGAATTGAAGTTAATTATCATTCACAAATTGACTTTTACATAGAGACAAAATGGATTCAAACTGTGAAAAAAATACGTAGCACAATGGCTACCATCTATAAAGTTTTTGAAATACGTATTTGTCGAAATTAATCAATTAAAAGCAATTTTAATGTAAAGATAATAAGCAACAACTTGTCAGAGAGACACAACATTTAACTGAAACAATAGCAGCTCTTTAAACCACAACACAGTTATATATGAATTTAATTAGAACATGCATCAAACATTCTCTGTTGTATATTTTAGATTCTAATATGACTTTTCAAATCGCATAAATTTACACAGAAACTTTTAGAAAATGTTATGATCAGGAATCACGGTTATGTTAGTGACGTAATTTAACAAGCTTTTTGAATATCTGCCTATATTCAAAAGTTGATCAGTATAAAGTGACTGTAATATTCTGATCAGTTCTAAGCACAATTAAATTTACGAAAATGTTCTTGCCTTAATTGTTGAAGGTGTTATAGAGTCATCGCAAATTTTTGGTTGCTGGCAATATGTCAACCTCTGCACGTCTCAAAACTGATGGAATAATGTGCAGAAAATAGAGCTGCTTGTAGGAGCTACAGTTCTTGAAGCTTCCACAGCTGAAAATTTCATCTTAGACTATGACTGAAATACCTTGCACCCACGGCCCGTAATTTTGAGAAAAGAATCCACACCATAAAAGCCACAACCATTATAAATGTCATTTCAGTCGAGACGGTGTTGAAGCTGTCAAAATTTTATCTCCTCGGACACGGCACAGTTTTACGTCCATATTCACTGCCAACCCGTCTGCGGCTCCACACCTTCCTAAGACTGGTCGTTACTCATCGCTCCAGTCATCTAAACTAATGGATGTCAAACTCCTAGTGGATCCCTGCATTGTGTACGTTGTGTTCCAAAATGTTGAGACATAATAATTGACGCCAAGAATATTACAGTCATATTTAGTACACTGAACATATAATACACACATCAAAAAAGTTTTGCATCATCCAGTTCCCAGAACTCCTGTAGATATACGTTTCCTGTGGATATTGTATAACCAACCAGTCCCTTTGACTGTTCAGAGATGTCACTAAACCCTCCCAAAGATGTAAACAACCATGCATGAGCAACGCGTATTTGATAGAGGGCGTCCACCAGCCGTCCAGTTCCAGTCACTCCACCAGGAAGAAGGTACACGACTCGTGTAGCCTGTAATTCAACCATGCCTAGACTTTCAGTACCGCGGTTCGACCGCATCCACATTGTTACTTTGGGCCAGGAAGTGATCTCAACAAGGGAAGTGTCCAAGTGTCTAGGAGTGAACAAAAGCGATGTTGTTCGGCAATGGAGGAGATACAGAGAGGCAGGAACTGTCGATAACATGCCTCGCTCAGGCCACCCACTGGCTACTATTGCAGTAAATGACAGCTTCCTAAGGATTATGGATCGGAGGAACCCTGACAGCAATGCCACCATGTTGAATAATGATTTTCGTGCGGCCACAGGACGTCGTGTTACAATTCAAACTGTGCGCACTAGGCTGAATGATACGCTACTTCACTCCAGACGTCCATGGCGAGGTCCATGTTTACGACCAAGACACCATGCAGCGCTGTACAGATGGGCCCAACAACAAGTCGAATAGACAGCTCAGTACTGGCATCACGTTCTCTTCACCGATGAGTGTCGCATGTGCCATCAACCAGACAATCGTCGGATTAGTTTTTTAGGAACTCGGTAAGGCTGAACGCCTTAGACACACCTGCGAGTGCAGGAAGGTGGAGTTTCCTTGTTGTTTTGGGGTGGCATTATGTGAGGCCGACGTACGCCGCTGGCACCGTAACGGTTGTACGATACGAGAATGCCATCCTCCGACCGATAGTGCAACCGTATTGGCGGCATACTGGCGAGACATCCGTCTTCATGGACGACAATTCGCGCCCCCCATAGTGCACATCTTGTCAATGACTTCCTTCAGGATGACGACATGTCCTCCAGACATGAACCCTATCGAACATGGCTGGGACAGATTGAAAAGGGCTGTTTATGGACGACGTGACCCACCAACCACTCTGAGGGGCCTACGCCGAATCGTCGTTGAGGAGTGAGACATTCTGGACCACAGTGCCTCGATGAACTTGTGGATAGTATTTTTTTTTTTTTTGTCATCAGTCTACTGATTGGTTTGATGCGGCCCGCCACGAATTCCTTTCCTGTGCTAACCTCTTCATCTCAGAGTAGCACTTGCAACCTACGTCCTCAATTATTTGCTTGACGTATTCCAATCTCTGTCATCCTCTACAGTTTCTGCCCTCTACAGCTCCCTCTAGCACCATGGAAGTCATTCCGTCATGTCTTAGCAGATGTCCTATCGTCCTGTCCCTTCTTATCAGTGTTTTCCACATATTCCTTTCCTCTCCGATTCTGCGTAGAACCTCCTCATTCCTTACCTTATCAGTTCACCTAATTTTCAACATTCGTCTATAGCACCACTTCTCAAATGCTTCGAGTCTCCTCTGTTCCGGATTTCCCACAGTCCATGTTTCACTACCATACAATGCTGTACTCCAGACGTACATCCTCAGAAATTTCTTCCTCAAATTAAGGCCGGTATTTGATATTATTAGACTTCTCTTGGCCATAAATGCCTTTTTTGCCATAGCGAGTCTGCTTTTGATGTCCTCCTTGCTCCGTCCGTCATTGGTTATTTTACTGCCTAGGTAGCAGAATTCCTTAACTTCATTGACTTCGTGACCATCAATTCTGATGTTAAGTTTCTCGCTGTTCTCAGTTCTACTACTTCTCATTACCTTCGTCTTTCTCCTATTTACTCTCAAACCATACTGTGTACTCATTAGACTGTTCATTCCGTTCAGCAGATCATTTAATTCTTCTTCACTTTCACTCAGGATGGCAATGTCATCAGCGAATCGTATCATTGATATCCTTTCTTTTATTTCCATCATTGCTTCCTCGATGTACAGATTGAAGAGTAGGGGTGAAAGGCTACAGCCTTGTCTTGTACCCTTCTTAATACGAGCACTTCGTTCTTGATCGTCCCCTCTTATTATTCCCTCTTGGTTGTTGTACATATTGTATATGACCCGTCTCTCCCTATAGCTTACCCCTACTTTTTTCGGAATCTCGAACAGCTTGCACCATTTTATATTGTCGAACGCTTTTTCCAGGTCGACAAATCCAATGAAAGTGTCTTGATTTTTCTTTAGCATTGCTTCCATTTTTAGCCGTAACGTCAGAATTGCCTCTCTCGTCCCTTTACTTTTCCTAAAGCCAAACTGATCGTCACCTAGCGCATTCTCAATTTTCTTTTCCATTCTTCTGTATATTATTCTTGTAAGCAGCTTCGATGCATGAGCTGTTAAGCTGATTCTGAGATAATTCTCGCACTTGTCAGCTCTTGCCGTCTTCGGAATTGTGTGGATGATGCTTTTCCGAAAGTCAGATGGTATGTCGCCAGAGTCATATATTCTACACACCAATGTGAATAGTCGTTTTGTTGCCACTTCCCCCAACGATTTTAGGAATTCTGATGGAATGTTATCTATCCCTTCTGCCTTATTTGACCGTAAGTCCTCTAAAGCTCTTTTAAATTCCGATTCTAATCCTGGATCCCCTATCTCTTCTAAATCGACTCCTTTTTCTTCTTCTATGGCATCAGACAAATCTTCACCCTCATAGAGCCTTTCAATGTATTCTTTCCACCCATCTGCTCTCTCCTCTGCATTTAACAGTGGAATTCCCGTTGCACTCTTAATGTTACCACCGTTGGTTTTAATGTCACCAAAGGTTGTTTTGACTTTCCTGTATGCTGAGTCGGTCCTTCCGACAATCATATCTTTTTCGATGTCTTCACATTTTTCCTGCAGCCATTTCGTCTTAGCTTCCCTGCACTTCCTATTTATTTCATTCCTCAGCGACTTATATTTCTGTATTCCTGATTTTCCTGGAACATGTTTGTACTTCCTCCTTTCATCAATCAACTGAAGTATTTCTTCTGGATAGTATACCACAACGAATTCAGGCATGCATCAGTGCAAGAGAACGTGCTACTGGGTATTAGAGGTATCGGTGTGTACAGAAATATGGACCACCACATGTGAAGGTCTCGCTGTTTGGTGGTAGAACATACAATGTGTGGTTTTAATGAGCAACAAAAAGCGCGGAAATGATGTTTATGTTGATCTATATTCCAATTCTATGTACAGGTTCCGGTTTTCTCGGAACCGAGCTGATGCAAAACTTTTTTTGATGAGTGTAGTTATTCACTGTTAGTTATTAACGCATCTTTATTTACGTGCTAACAGAGAATTGAAAGTTGTCCGTTTGGTCGATATTTTTGTGTCGACCTCAGTAGTTACAGATAAATTTCTAAGATTGTCAAAATTTGTTTCGCATCTAACGAGTGACCTCTCGGCATCTTACAAGTTAATTTGTTTCCTAAAATCGCTGCAACCCACAAGACCGATGTTTTGCTTCGGTGGAGAAGTATCTCTGGACGGAAAAAGAATGTACCATCTCTCTATAACCAGGGCGGCCGAGACACTCCTAGTTATTGACTTTTTGCCCTTTGCTGAATTCTTGTATCCAACTGAACAAAAATTTCCATGAAATACAGTGCAAACCGTATACTGGACAGATTTCGCTATGGTGGTGGTCCACTGACAGTCCCTCAGTTCACAAAAATTTCATTGCTCTAGTAGGGTACTCACGCATAGCACACCTGCAATGTTACTCTGACTGCAGAAAACTAATCAATGGCGGCGAAATACTGTGTGTCGATTGCCCTGCACACGACACGTGCTACCGCCTTCAGAATAAGTATACGTGCAAAATTTAAAACGATATAATGTGTTCTGGCGTTTGCGACTTATTTATTGACTCATCTTCGCACATAAAATCATTACTTTGTTGCAATACAAAAGGAATTGTGAATCTGTAATGAGCGGTTTTCTCCACGACATTATACAGCAATTCTCCTTCTGGTTGCTTTTTAAACTATTATCAGTGGTTCTCATGGAATTTTACATTTTGATTAGTTTCTCTACTCTAAGTGACTGGTGTGCCTAGATTCCATAAAACAGATGAAGCAGGTCACAGATAAAGCAGGTTGCAGATTTTGGTTCTTTGGTAGAATACTTGCAACGTGCAATCGTTATTACCAAGGAGATTGCTTCCTCAACACTCGTTTGACCTATCCTAGAATTGAATTTTCTCATATTTAGAAATGATAATGAGAGGTATGTTTTACATCGAAAAAGCTTCCTAAAGATAAGATTGCGTAAATATTTATTCAGATCTTAAACATTTTTATTAGAAAAAGTGTTCATTGTTGAGTTGGAACATCACGCCTACTTTTCATGTTAGCGGATAAAATGTAGCACATTATGCAAAGGTTTGTCAGAATATTTTATTTCTGACAAACCTTTGTATAAGGTGCTCAATTTTATCCACTAACTTGACAATTGAGCGTAAGGTTCAAACTTACAATGAACACGTTTTGTATGAAAAATTTCGAAGAGCTGAAGATGACAGTAACGTCTGTCGAAAAACTCTGTTGAAAATATGGAAATATTTATGCGATCTTCACTTTAGAAAATTTTTACGATCCTAGAACATCGTTGCAATACCAGAGATCTGTACCACATAGGACCAACAGAGCAACAGATACAAATAAAGGCAGTTCGAATTGTCTTGGGTTTGCTTCTCCCACTTAGATGAGAAAACTGAAATAGCAGACACTTGGAGACAAATGGTACCTACCTCACGAAACCGCACTTAAAATTTTTCTAGTGCCGTTTTTATGTAAAGAATCTAAGAACGTTGTAGTATCATCGTCGCCGTAAGGATCTCGACGACAGAATTCCTACGTCTCCTTCATCCGACTTTCTAGACATGTGCATATGGATTTCCATTCACAATTACACAGAACCATGAACGGAGTTCCAGTGACGTGATTTCGAAATGATATTTCCTCCTCTTGGGCCTCTGATACTGAAAGAAAATACACGCTATACCAGTGGCGGAAAGATTAGCTCTGAGACTTCGAAGTGTTGCTTATGGGACAACTACAGTTGCTTGAAATGCCAGTTCAAGGTAGCTACTGCATCAAAATCTAACATCATGGCACAAGCTTTCCAGACTTGCAGCGCGCACAGAGTGTTTAAAGTCATTGTTACCACACCCCATATGCCAGTGGAACTAGAAATGGGAAGTACCCCCTGCCGTCCACTTCACGGTAGTTTTCAGAGGATAGCTGTGAATTTGTATGTAGATGTAGAACACTTCCCCATAGAAAAAGAGCAATCCTACAGACGAAAGTATTTCATTATACAGAGCTCTTCGGATATATAAAAGTCACAGTCTTCTTGTTCAGAGGTAGTAAAATTATCCATTAGCTAGCTTCGGAATGTAAAACCATGAAGGCAGGGAGGAGATGTTCCATCTCGGGGAGTGCCGAGGCACGGCGCGGCCGCAGAGGCAACGGCTGCAGCGCGCCGTGAAGCAGATAAGACCCGCGCTCAAGAACACAGCTATGCGGCCTTTCAAAAGACCTGCCCCGGCTCACCCTTGCTTCCTGAGGGCACCTCCCTACTAGCGATAGCGGGCCCCGTCTGCAAGGCCTCACAACCGGCGCCACAAAGGACACTCCAGCAGCCGCGCCGACAAGTAGGTCACGCACAGTGGCTGCCCTCGAACGGTAGCACAAGGTGATTACCCCGACGTGATGGTATCAAGAGCTTCCTAAGAAATGTCGCAGTCAGAGATGAGGTACTGTAAATAGAGTAACTAGAAACGCCCCCGATGACAGCACTGTACTGGGCGGTAACTGCTGGAGACCCAGTCGGACTAAGAGCAAAAGGTTACCGTGTTGCGGGAGTGGCCTCTGACACCATACCTTCGAATCCATTACCTAGATATCCCTTCCATTCACAGTCCTTTCCACTCTGTTTCAGCTTTTTGTTGTTGTTGTTGTTGCATTGTTTTGTTTTATCTCGAGTCACCCACCGTCTCACTGATTGGAAGAGATGCTATCCACCACAAATTCCTGTCATGTACTAACCTCTCAAACTCACAGTACACCTTGCATCCTACAGCCTCAATTATTTGTTGGATGCATTCCAATCCTGTTTCTCCCCCTACAGTTTTTACCCTCTACAACTCCCTCTAGTCAGGTGGCAGTTATTCCCTGATACCTTAACACACGTCCTACTATGCTGCCCCTTCCTCTTGTCACTGCTTCCTATATGTTTCTTTCTTCATCGATTCTGTTGGGAAACTCATATCTTATAAGTCCATCCAATTTTAAAAGTACTTCTATATTATCACATTCCAAACGTTTCTATTATCTTTTTCAAATGGTTCAAATGGCTCTGAGCAGTATGGGACTTAACATCTGAAGTTCCAGACTGAAGCGCCTAGAACCGCTCGGCCACACCGGCCAGCTTATTATCTTTTCATTTCTAGTTTTAATTTTAGTAATATCTGTGACCACAATCTATCAGATAGGTTGTCACGCAGAATTCTTTATGCTGTGTATTACTAAGGAACCTTTCTGAACTTAATTATACTTCTTTAATCCCTTTACTATCCACTGTTCCTCTATTGGTTCACTATGTTTTTCTTTTTTACTTACTCCTACCCATCCAGAATGTCATGTGGTAGGCTCCTCAGCTAATTTGTGTTTGTGAAAAAACGTTGTTGTACTTCGTGCTACCTTCAGTGCCAGTATCCTTTAAGTCTTTACTAACTTAAGTTACCCAGTTGTAGTTTGTCACTAATAAGGCTATGGCTATAGTCTTAGAATCAATTGTTTGCCCATTCTACACAGATTACTGTAAAACCATAATGACCCATTCCTAACGGTATCCTTTAATTTTATGTAAATAGGTAAGTGTCCAGTCATTCATTTTTTTATCCCAATTTCGTTTTAGCTCTTTAATCCTTAGGTTTTCCTGAAAGTTTTCCTTTCCTAACCTTCAATAATTTCTGTTCTGTTCTGCATCCATTATCACAGTTCCAGATGCATAAAGAACTTCAATTTTAAGAACTGCATTATTACTTCGTAATTTTCCCGTTTGTGACATAAATGTCTTTGTTGTATCTGTTTCACATGAGTGTGTATGAGGTTTGTACTTTTAATTTTCTTTCTGTGTTAGCTTCTCGGTTGTATCCCACTGGTTCAATAATATCTCCTGAATACATGAATTTGCCTGCTTGTGCAATTTTGCCGAGTTTGGTGATCAAAGGTTGATGGTTGGAACTTGATCTGGTCCATTTCAAATAGTACGCCTTCTTACAGAAATTTGGAACCCAGTTGTGGCCACTGTTCCGTGGAATTTTTGTGCAGACTGCTTAGTGTGGCTTCAGATGCTAGAGATTGTTGTCATGTGTGTGAGTTGCGTTTGCGTGTGTGTGTATGCTGTCTATTTTCGACAAAGGCCTTGTTGGCCAAAATCTCACTTTTCGACAGACTTGTTTCTATCTGCCACTCAGCATCTCCGCTATATAGTGAGCAGCAACTATTCTTTTCATAATATTATTGTCCCTGTTATGAAGAGATATTTTACTAAATGAATATAGGTAATAATGTCAGTAATGGCATTTATATTAATTTCGTAACTGCTAAGAATTTCTTTAGAAGTTGAGCAACCAATCTTGCTAACATACAAACACTGGTTAACGATGACGAAACTTTCTCAGTTCATCAGAGGAATCGTGGCGTCGACATGTCGCTACGTTTTGACTACTTTTCTAATCTTAATCTTCAGGCAAAGTGCTAGGGTCACGTCTACGTGTTTCCGAAAGATATGTCGCTCCTATGGTGCGGGGGGGGGGGGGGGGGAAGGTGTGTCTATCAACGCTGTTCAGAACATGTGAAGAAGTCCGTAACTCCGCAGTTATGGCGACAGATTGGTAACCGAAGGGGTCCGGGTTTGTGCGGTTGGGCCGGAGATTTTCTTAGTTCGTCGACTTGGTGTAGGAGCACCCATACGATAGTCTGTAGAGGAGGGGACCTAGGATATGGAGTATGTTTAATATTTTGCAAGACGAGTGGCTACCTCTCTGTAGCCATAAAATGTTCCATTTTAGACCCAGTTAAAACCTGCGTAATGTCGACTTTTAAATCATACCTGATAGTATTACATACTTTTTTTTCCTTTCAATGAGAGATAGGGTGGTCACTTGCTTGCGATATGGGCGCCCTCGACTGGGTGTTGTGTTGTCCTTATCTCCATACCGTCCTATCGTTACAGCAGTTCCGTCCTAAATAACTTTTGAGTTACCCAGAGAAAGAAACATTAGTTGGTCATCTACATAACTTATGCACTACTGCAGTACTGTAGCGTGGAAAACGTCTGACATTATGTTAGATTTTGATGCAGTAGCTACTTTGAACTTCCATTTCAAGCCAATATAGTTGTCCAAAAGCAAGAGCTAATCTTTTCGCCACTGTTATAGCGTGTATTTTCCTTCAGTATCAGAGGTCCAAGGGGAGGATATATCATTTCGAAATCATGTCACTGGAACTCCGTTCATGGTTCTGTGTAATTGTGAATGGAAATCCATATGCACATTTCGAGAAAGTCGTGTGAAGGAGACGCAGAAATTCTGTATGGCCTTCAAATATTTGTATTTGACATACGTGATTCAAAGGCAATAGAACGCACCTGCAAATTCACTTAGAAAACAACGGTGATGATGATGAGGTCCCATACTCCGAGGAGCGTAGGGAACGATGCGGGAAACCCTCACCACCGTCTACGCAAGGTCGTAGCGGAGGTGGTTTGCCATTGCCTTCCTCCGGCCGTAATTGGGATGATTGATGATGATGAAGACAAGACAACAACACCCAGTCATCTCGAGACAGAGAAAATCCTTCATCCCGCCGGGAATCAAACCCGGGACCCCGTGCGCGGGAAGCGAGAACGCTACCGTAAGACAACGTGCTGCGGACAAACAACGGTGAAAAGGTAGGATTTTTGCAACTCACAACATATTAAGAGAATATAGAGGAAATAAAAGTAGTAGGTGGAAGCTTGTCGGAACTTGAGAATACTTACAGTCGATATTGAGCTAAGGAAGGCACATCTGTATAAGATGTACTGGCGCTAATTTTACGATGGGGTACCATAATCTGCAACCTTCTATATTAATTATTGGCTGACATTATTCCCAAGTACAATATTATCTTTTTTTGCTCGTATCATGTTGTTTTCTTCCATCGTACGAACGGTGACTTCCCTTTTACCGCGATAAAAAAGTAAATGCATCTCTTCTGTACTTCGAAGTAATACCAAATTACGAAAGTTTGTGTAGTAACTTACATATACTGAGAAACGAATCTACTCTTTGAGGTACGGAAGCGTGAGTTTTACGTTCTGAATATGACATATTGGCCTTAACAGTATTTACGATATATTGTAAAATTGTGATTATCAGGAGGTGGATCCAGCTCTTGCTTTGCGGCGCCCGTTGCACGAGGCAGCTGCTGCTGATGGCAACGGCGGAGGGGACGAAACGAACCCGACCGCGCGGAATGCTCCGGCACTCGGGACGTGTGCGACGCGCCGCCGAGCCGGCCCTTTCACCGAGACAAGTTCCCTCTGAAGGCGACGTTCTTTTATTGGAACTGTTTCCTGCTGACGTCAGAGTTCACAGAGGCTGACAAAAGACACTCGGCTCTGTCCGTCCTGTAAGTTTTTCTGTCCTCTGGTCGAGCACGGCCACGCAGCTAGTGGTAAGAAAGACATTCCGTTGGCAAAGCGAGTGTTCTAACTCGTTAACTTACTTTATTACGTTCGAATACTTGAACCCACTCTACGTCTACAACGCCTTAAATTTGTCACACACATAAAAGAACAAGACGTTCACAGGACAAGTTCTGATCTGCAAAAGTAAATTCACTGTGCTAGAGTAAGACTGCTGTATGTAGGAAATAAGAATGTCTTCAAAGCGTAGGTATGAAACTATTTAACAGCTGCTAAAGATACAGACATGTTGATTTTGCAACGTCACTTTTAGTAGCGATACATGAAAATATGGAAGGGGCGAAACGAACATCCATAGACAATGTACATAAAACGACTCACGCGGTAGCTCTGAGCAAGCCTGTGGACCATAGCAGATAGAAAGTTGTCCAACAGACAAATGAAGCAGAAAAAGAAGCTTTTCAAGGATTCTGAAACACTGTGCTTCACAATACCTGTGTGATTAATACTTCATTATACATGCTACACTGGACTGTGATAATCTCATAGGTTATCCATATAAGTCGGAGATCAACAGCTGTATAGCATATGCAAATTTTCTGTTGACAGAGTGCTTTTTGAGGTGATAAAGGCGCAATTCGAATATATTGTTGAAAACGAGCATCAAAACATAGGGCCTGAACTAATTTAATGATTCAGATAAATATATTTACATTAATACGTGTTCATTATCAAAGATAAATTACTACAATTGTTGAAGCTAAGAAAAAATTATAATTGCCTAAGTGCGTCCTGAACAGACAGTTTCTTGTGAAGCGCGCCAGTAGTATTGCACTACGAATTCCCATGTGTTGTTGGTGTGGTCCTCAGTTCGACGTCAGGGTCGACCGAACTTTGCATGCTATTCTGTCCTGTGTAAGTGTCTTCGTCTCTGCATGCATACTGCAGCTCACATCCTCCTCCCCCACCGACAAACCCTCTCACCCACCGACACACCCACCCACCAACACAAGCGCGTGCACACACACACACACACACACACACACACACACACACAGAGAGAGGGGGGGAAGGAGAGAGAGAGAGAGAGAGAGAGAGAAAGGGGGGGGGGAGGGAGAGAGAGAGAGAGAGAGAAAGAGAGAGAGAGAGAGAGACCAGCGTGCACACGAGCGATCCCACGCTTGACAACTAAAGTACGAATGACTTTTCCTTTACGAATTAGGTTGTTGTCCTGAACGAACATAGTATAGAGGGAAGACAGGGGGTTACAGGTGTAAGTCTGCAACTTCCGAGCGGTTAAGGACAAATGCAGAAAGACAAACTTCCAATAAAGGCAGATGATTGCAAGGATCAGTGCCAAACACCGTCACAGAGCATCTAAGAGAGATTTGGACTCTGGGACACTTTATACTCGCATCAGAAGACTCAACGATACCCAGGGGTCTGACAAACAATATTTGCCTGCAATCAGACTAACTAATACACAGGAGGATAACTCTAAAACATTAGGAAAAGCGAAGGAAGCAACTGGCTGCACAATAGAAGTCAATTGCTGAGTTCGTGGGGTGACAGGTAACAGAAATGACAATTACTAGCAGTACTGTAAATTACGAACGTTGAGAGCAGCACTCCAGGTTTGGTAACAACAGCGTTCAGCTGGTAGCTAAACGTCACCGCCCTTGCTATTGTGACTTGCAAGAACGCATTACAATGGCGTCTTGTCGGTGGGTGGGGCTACTATTTAATTCCCTGAAGCGAAACTTCTCCCCGCTGACAGCTCATCAGAGTGTCTGCAGTTCGCAGTACTCTAGCATTACTGTTTACCTCCGGTAAGTTAAACGCCGACTGTTTGCGTGCACTCTGTAATGTGGTTCTGATTTCCTATCTTGGAATGTTCTCGCTGGCTTCCAACAGCATTAAGCTTAACATAATACTGGTCAATATATCGTCAATATACGACATTCTGACCCATTTCTTTCCATCATTTTTTTTTCATACTCCGCAAGCCACCTGACGGTGTGTGGCGGAGGGTACCCTGAGTACCTCTATCGGTTCTCCCTTCTATTCCGGTCTCGTATTGTAACTTGTCCCATAAAGCTCTAAATTTCGGATTCCATTCGCTACCTCTTCATTAATTCCTCGATCTACATATATACTCTTTAGTAACGTATTATAACACCATATATTGGAAGCTTCTAGTCTCCTCTTGTCTGTACTGCTTATCACCCACATTTCATTTCCAAATACAAGGGGCGATCATAAAGTTTCCCTTAGAAGGCGTTGGTGCAGCGTACATGCAACGTAGCGCGTTCCCAGTGCGAGTACCGACATGCACGCAAGAAATTGGTTTGACAAAAGCTTTTGAGGACTGCTTGCGATAAACGTGAATTGTGACGACATTATTACCAAATGCATCCAAACAGGACCAACGTGCTGCTATTATTTTCATGGCTGTCGAAGGACAAACGCCGGTAGACAGCCATCAGAGAATGGAGAATGCGAATGAGGCAGCATATCTGTCAAAGACCACCGTTGTGGAATGGTGCACCAAGTTCCAAGGTGGTCACGATTCGATACATGACGCCCCCATATCGCAGATGTCGAAAGGCAGAAGCTACGCGAACTCAAGTGTGAGACAATCGAGCACCTGCCCTATAGTCCCGATCACTCCCCACGCGATTATCACCTTTTCGTTCACTTAATAAACACCGTTTGCTGTCGCACGAGGATGTGCAGCAGCTAGTTACGGACTTCACCAAGCAGCTGGACACGATGTTTTACGTGAAGGCTGTTTTCAGTCTGGTGTGTTGATGAGAAGATTGCCTCAATGCTCACGGCGATTTTGCCTGATTGGCATACTGATTTTGGATTCTATTGTCTTCGAGCGGAATATTTTTGATCGCCGCTTATAATAAGGCTACATCCCAAATAATCTGAGAAATGGTTTGCAAACAGTTGAGTTGATATTTGATGTTAACAAATATCTTTTTCTCAGAAACGTTTTACTTGCTAATTCCAGTATGTAGGTTACATCCACTTCACACTGGACACCGTCACTTATTTTACAACCAAAATAACACATTTCCTCTATTACGTTGATTCTCACAGTTACTAATCTAACTCCCTCAAAATCTCCTCATTTAATCTAGCTAATCTCATCGTTGTTCTAGTTTTGCTGACGTTGGTATTAAAACCTCTTTTCGTGCCACTATCTTAACTTTTCAACTTGTCATCTAAAATCTTTTCCGCGTCTAATACGATTAGAATCCCATCAGCTGACATCGAAGTTTTTATTTCCTTGCATGAATTTATCCTTGGTTTCCGTTAGTACTAGTTCCATGTAAAGAATGAGTAATGTGGTAGATAAACTGAAACCCTCGGCCACTCACTGCTCGCTTACTGCTTCTCTCTCATGTCATTCGACTCACGTAAGTGCAGTTCAACTCACAGATAATCCTTCGCTCCCTACATTCTACTTCCGATAAGTGTACTCTAGTACTTCGTATCTTTTCCTTTCCATTTTTCTTTTACAGAAACAAGAAATCGATATACTGTACATCAAAAGGTCGTCTCTTATTTGATTACTCCATTTTTTTCTAGCATGTTACTATCATGTTATTATTCTTCAATCGTTCCCCATTAAACTGACCATTCGGTAATATATCAGTCAGCATCTGCCTTGTTTGCAGTCTTCTTGAAGCCTTTGCGTGCTTTCACTGTTTATACATCTTACATAAAAGGTGAACTTTTTTTTTGTACTGATTATAAGGAAACGCGAGTTACTACTTCTGTTTTGTTTCGACATGGGTCATTCAGTACTATGTCAAATTTTTCTCGCAACATCGCTTCTAGCACCTAATTTTCAATTAACCCTACTACGTTTTCATAATACTGTCTTCAGAATGACTGAAGTGCTCTTCTATTCCAAGGGGCGTCCCATATTTTTATCGCCCAGTTTCTTTCTATTGTTATAGTTGTCTGGCGTAAAACGCTCAGTTATTGGCTTTTATAATGACTCTCACTGTCGACTTCAGGCCATATAACTTCAGTTTTATATATACCAATTGATTTAATATCCTTCGGTAGTACATCACAGAATGATTCAGAATTACTGATGTGCTCTTCCATTCTGTGAGGTGTCCAATAGTTTTGTCGCCTAGTTAGCAGCCAAAATTTGGTCAGTGTCATCGCGGAATATTCCCATTTGGCCCTAAAAGTTGGGGCGACGCTATACGTAACCTTCAAAATGGCTTCTGTAACGAAGGTGCGTTCCAAGCAGAACGATGTCATTGAGTTTCTTTTGGCGGAAAAGGAGAGCATCGCAGATATTCATGGGTGTTTGCCGAATGTCTACCAAGACCTGGCACTGAAAAGACACTGTGAATCGTTGGACGAGGCGCCTGTCATCATCGCAAAGAGGTCGCGCAAACCTGTCCGTTCTCCAGCGTGTCGGCCGGCCGCACGCAGCTCTGACTCCCACAATGATGGAATGTGCAGACATTCTCACTCGAGGGGATCGAAGGATCACAATCAAACACCTCCTTTCTCAACTGGCCATTTCTGTTGGTAGTGCTGACTCACTCGTCCATCGTACTCAAAAGTGTGTGTTCGCTGGATTCCTCACCTTCCGACTTCCATCTGTTTGGCACAATGAAGAGGTCACTCCGTGGGATCAGTACATGGATGATGGGGAATTTATTGGTACAGCAAGACGTTGACTCCAATGTCGACCAATAGAGTGGTGCCATGCGAACATACAGGCACATGTGAATTGGCGTAAGGTCGTCTCTTTGAAGGGAGGTTATGTTGAAAAACTGGGTTTTGTAGAGAAACGAGTGGAGAATAATATCGTGTACTAGAATCCTGAATAACACCAACCTGCGTTCAGAAAATATGTCTTGGTTTACTTACTGAACGTCCCCCGTACTTACAAAAGAAGAGGTTTAAACTTCTATTGCCGTTGATGGGAAAACCTTCCCCGAAAGGCGGGTAGTGTTCGGAGTGGACGTGCGGATAGCTTACCATTGTCCACTGGAAATCTTGCATCGAAAGGTTGGTGTTTGACAGGAGGGACATGACGCCAGCTTAGTATTTCTTAAGAGAGCGACCATAGTTAGTGAGCATTGGAGCTCTGGACACCTTAAGGCTTTCTACGGCAGGAAACGACTTCCTTTCGCTGTCGGAAGTCTGTATGGAAAGTTGGTAATGAAGATTCTGTGTGCACTCTTTCTTCATGCTTATTTTACTCACGCTCATTTTTCTAGTCCTTGCTATACCAATTCCCATTATAGGCTGTGAAGAATTTCATTCCAGTTTGATGCTTTTTTCAAGAATATTTCTATTCTATTACATTCAGTGCTACTCTTGATTCGAAGAAGACGTTAGACTCCTGATCCGAATGTTCACCTGAGATACCTCCGGACCGATTCGCCGACACTTAACAACCGGTTCTCTGAAGCCTCTGACGTGTGGATAACGCTCCTCACTCGTTTCGTACAAAAGAGCCGAATAGTTCAGATGCCGATTGCTGCCAAGAACATGCCATACGGCGACCGCTGACCCATATGGAGCCCACCATATACGATGCTGCACATAGTCACCAGCCGACCGCCAATTTTTCACCATTGATAGCTGGAGATCAAACCTCTAAGCTCGCCCATCAGAGAGCCTATAGCGTCGTACAAGCCCACTCATTTTGCAGTCTCAGCCCAGTCACAGAACCCTGAGGTGCAAGACCCTTCATGTATTTCATATTCACTTCATTCTTTTCATAAATTGATTTTTAAAGTTTCTATCTCTGTTCACCTCCATTTCACATGTATCGCTCGTATACAGGACGAAAAGTTTTACTTCTTCAGAGATGTGACGTTTGATTCAAATAATGACGACCAAGTCTGGCCCCCAACAAAACATATATTAATTTGCCCAACTAATTTACGGGAGTGAAGCTGGGTTACGTCTTCGGCAACACCGATATTTTGACAGGATCATACAGTGTCATTATCGAGACACAAATGAATCGATGACGCGTTGTGCAATCAAATTTAAAAACACTGTATGCAGAGCATATACTGAAATATAAAAAACACACACACACATACACACACACATTTACACACTGTAAATACTAGCACCACCACACAACCACAGATGACCAGCTTCAGAAGTGAACAGTAATAAATAAAGGGTAAGGCAGCATTAACTCTGCCCCCTATTATTTAAGCAAGGAGAGATCACGATTCCACATAGAAACGAAGGAAAACCCTCCACCGCTATTCACGAGGTCACTCGGTAATTCAGTATCAGCTGTTTCCTCAGTGTATTATCCTAGTAGCTGGAACTACATGCTAAAATCAATGTGTTGTTATATTCGTTAGAATTACCGGTGCCAAGGAAGTGTTCTGCAATACCAGAGTACCAGTACCCCAACTGATGGACGAGTGTCTCAGCACTACCAACATATATGTCCAGTTGAGCAGCGAGGTGTTTGATTGTGATCTGTCGACCAACTTGAGTGAGAGCGTCCGCAAGTTCCGTCATTGTGGGAGTCGCAGCTGAGTGTGGCTGGCTTGCCGGCACGCGGGAGATCGGACAGGTGTGCGCGACCTCTTTGCGCTGCTGACAGACGCCTCGCCCAACGACTCACAGTGTTTTTGTTCACTGCCAGGTCTCTGTAGACATCCTGCAAGCGCCCATGAATATCTGCGACACTTTAGTTTTCCACCAACAGAAACTCAATGGCAGCTCTCTGCTTGGAACGCATCTGCGTTACAGACGCCATTTTCCAGACGCTGAATGAGGTGAGTATTACTGAATGGCATAATAAAGAAGAGGAGACCTTGGGGTCTATCGCTTTCTTGTTTCTGAAAAGCGAAAAGAGATACGAAATCATATTGACCCCACTACTTACCTTAGGAGACAGGTAGGAACCTCAAAGGGCACTAATCTTGATAGTCGAAAAACATATCTTACATCATATTTCTGCAGAATATGACCAACCTTGTTGGATATTTTTAATGAGAAAGCGAAAATAATATTGACTTGGGTGCCTTCTAGCTATTATAATATGATCTAAACCAAGGGTAGTCGACCATTTTTTTCCTAGCACCCACATCTGTGTCTCTGTTGTTATTAAAAATTTCTAAGCGCCCACAGGTTCCAGGGAAGTATCTTTAAAAAATTTGTAAAGCAGAGTTACTGCAAGTTAAAGCGTATAATAATAACTACTTACCAAATATTTTACGTCAAATTATATGAAAACCTTTGAAAAGTTTTCGAAATCCCTACAGCCCATAGTGAAAGCTCCACGCCGACTAGGCGTGGTACGGACCAGGCTCACTGTCATTTGTCTAAACCATTCTGGCGAAAGATGACTTCGAGATGTTCTAACGCGGATGAAAAAATTCCGGAGCTGGATATGACGTGAGCCATGTGAACCATTGTATGAGGTATCCTTTCAGGTTGAGCCGGATTGAAACAGTTCTGTTATTTCTCTTGTATTTGACCTGAATTTGATTTAATCTTTTTGGTGCCAATCTAAACAAAACACGTCGGTTTAAATTAAGAGAAAATAACTAACAAACGACGTACTATGAACCACCTGTCTTCATCAGGAAACGGAAGTCTTCTACGGGTGTGTGACTCAATTGAGTCGCAGACCTACCTGTTGGTCCTGCATCTTCGGTGACCATCAGCCTATCATCGACCTGTTAAACTTACCTGACATTACCTGCAGCTATTACTATGTTCGCTCCAACATATGACATCTTTGTTGACGAGTTATTCTAATGCAACAACACTATGGGAATGATTGGTACACCCGTATATGATTAGCTGGTAAAATCTTTATATCTTGATGAGGCCCAGTGTCCTTAAATTTTACGATGTACGGTCGTTGCACAAAATTACGCCTGGTTTTATTAGGATTCATGGAGCTCACACGACTGTAACTCCTCCCTCTTAGTATGACAATACTGATACAATTCTAAGCTGCCACAACGAAGTTACGCTGTGCAGCACAGGATTTATTCTGTCTGCTATGCGTGACGTCAGTTCAGAATGTCACGATAGTTTCAGATTTAATGGCAATTAATGTTTTGATATTCTCCCAGACACAAACATAATCTGATCGTATCACCGTTGTGACCAAGTGGTTATCAGCGCCGAGAAAATCAAATCAGTGATGTACTGAACAATGGAATAGTCCCATCATCCTACTTACCCATATGGGTTGGAGTGATGGCTTATGCCATGGCATAAACCTTGCTCATTATCTACCATCGTTTAAGTCTGTGCAGGTTGTCTCAAATCAAAATAAGCTTTCTCAATACCAATCATTTATACCACCTGTACCAATGTACTTGATTAGATACTGTTAACTCAACATGAGCAAAAACAAAGCTTATTTTACCATGGAGGTGGAGCTGACGTTCGCTGAGCGTCCAGCCTCTTACAGCAGCAGACGCTTTCTCTGTAACGATGGCACGTCGCCCCCACTGGAACACGTCCTGGGCTACAGTGATGTCACCACATACTTCAGGAATATTAAAGCTTTTCATAGTATAACAGCTTAAATCGACGGCTCCAGTGGAGATATTCGCAGAATGGTTCATGATACAATTTCTCTTACCTTCTAACTATGACAATTTGTAATTTTATGTAGGATTATTTTTCCTTTTCCATTCTGCAATCTGCATCTACATCTACATCATACTCATAAAACCACCTAATGGTGTGTGGCGGAGTGTACTTTCGGTACCACTATCTGGTCCCTCCAACGCTGTTCCACTCGCGAATAGTGCGTGGAAAGAACGATTGTCGCTGTTGCCTCTAATTTCTCGAATTTTCTCTTCGTGGCCAATAAGCGACATGTATGTGAGGGGGAAGTAATACGTTGTTCTACTCCTCCTGAAAAGTGCTGTTCGGAAATTTCAATAGTAAATATCTCCGTGATGCACAACGCATCTCTTGTAACGTCTGGCAATGGAGTTTGTTTAGCATCTCCGTAACGATCTCCCCGCAGCTAAATGATCCCGTGACGAAACGCGCTGCTCATCATTGGATCTTCTCTATCTCTATCAGTTCTAGCTGATCCGATGAATCTGAGTCTGGTGTCTGCTTTTCCCACTATCTGTTTTATATGGTCATTCCACTTAAGGTCGCTCTGGATAGTTACGCCTAAATATTTTACGGCAGACGCTGTGTCCAGCTCTTGGTCATCAATAGTGTAGCTGTACAGTAGTGGATTTCTTTTCCTATGTATGCTCAATATGTTACATTTATTTACGTTCAGGGTGAACTGCCAGAATCTGCTCCATTCATCAATTCTCTGCAGGTCGTTCTGCAAATTCTTACTATCTTCTGGCGATACTACTTTGGTATAAACTACTGCGTCATTTGCGAATAGCCTTAAAGAGCATCCGACGCTTTCTACTAGATAATTTATATATATTGTAAATAGCAACGGTCCCCTCACACTTCCCTGTGGTACTCCAGATATTACCTTTATCCTAGAACTGGTCCATCAGCTCGTAGCTGAGGTGTATGCACCTCTGTAAACTACGCCACCTTTTTATTTCGGTAAGTGTTAGTATTCAGACACTAACCTTAGAACTCCCAGATGCAGTAATTTAAATTCCCGCCATGCTCGCCGGCTATTTCGTGTGCAACCTTGCCTCTCTTCCCGACAATGTGCATGGCTGCCTCCGGTTCCTGTGAATTTGGTTCATTGAGCACAATTAAAATTCAAGTACCTCGTAATTCTTCCCTCAGATCACTATGCGGTTTTCACCAGTGTCACTTTAATTAAGTTTTACGTCTCTCATTCCTTCATTGTTGCAGCCTTCTGGGACTAGCACTCCTGGAAGAAGAGAAAATCAGCAGTATCCTTTCTTCGAAGAGTGCTGCTCCCCGAGGGTATCCAGGAGATATTAGAAGAAGTTAGAAAAGTAGCGTATGTGTTTCCAACAGTGGTAAGGCAGTGAGTCGTGCTTGCACAGTCAAGTGGGCAGAGTCCCAGTCCGACACACAGTGTTAACTTGCCAGGAAGTTTCAAATCACTGCACACGCCACTGCAGACTGAATATTCATTGTGAATGGTTTATCTTCCTCCGAGTTGTTTCTGCTTTTATTCATATGTGGTTCAGTGGTGGGGCTAAAATTCAAGGTGACCGTAAATCAACAATGAAGTACGCTGATGACATTGCTATGCTCAATGCCAGTCAAGGGGAACTGCAGAATGTGCTGAAAGCAAATGAAAGTCTAACAAGTGGTAAATATGGGTTCGAGATAAGGCGACGGAAGACAGAAATAGAAAGCAACAGAAATGAGGTTAACGGTAAATTTGACATCAGAATTGTTGACCACGAAATATATTAAGAAAATCTGTACCTTGTAAACGTAACAGCACGTTATGGATAAGGCAAGGAGGATATAAGAAGTATATTAGCACAACAAAATAGGGATATCATTACCAAAATATATTCTGGCATCTCGCATCGGTTTCACTTTTTGGAAGAAATTTCTGAGAAAACAAGCTTCAAACACATTGTATGGAAGTGAACCGTGGACAGCGAGGAAACCACAAAAGAAGACCATCGAACTGAAACGTAGCGGTACAGAGAGATGTTGAAAATAAGGTTGAGAGAGAAGAAATAAGATGCACCACAGAATCAGCAAGAAGAGGAATGTATAGAGTATACTAAGAAGAGGAAGAGACAGGATGAGGGGACATTTGTTAAGGCATCAAGGAGAAAATTCCGTGGTACATAGAACTATAGAGAGTAAAAAATTCGTGAGAAAATAGATCTTGAAATACAGCCAACAAATAAGTGAGGACGATCGACTCAATCGCTACTCTGAGATGAAGTGGTAGGCCCAAGAGTGCAAGTAACGGCGAGCCACAGAAAGCCAGTCGCAAGATTCATGAAAAGAAAAGACTGATTCTTGTATCGCTCGCCAATGCTGCGGAGAACCATCTCACTCTTTACCTTATCACTCCACCTAATCTATAGCATTCTTCTGTAACATAACATCTCAAATGATACGATTCTCTTCTGTTCCAATTTCCCTACAGTCCATGTAACTGCCATACAATGCTGTGCTCCAGGTATGCATTTTTAGAAATTTCTTCCTCAAATAAAGACCCATATTTGTTGTTAGTACACTTCTCTTAGCCAGGAATGCCCTTTTTGCCAGAACTAGTCTCCTTTTGATGCCCTCCTTGCGCCGTCCGTCATGGGCTGTTTCGCTGACTAGGTGGCACAATACCTTCATCTTCTTCGCGATCATCAATCCTGTCGCTTTCTTGCTGTTCTCATTTTTGCTACTTCCGTCTTGCTTCGATTTACTCTCAATCCATATTCTGTTCTCTTTAGACCATTCAATCTAGTCAGCATATCCTGTAATTCTTTCTCACTTTCACGGAGGACAGAGATGTCATCAGCGAATCTTAACACTGATATCCTCCCACTCTGTATTTTAATCCCACTCTTGAACTTTTCTTGTATCTCCGTCATTGCTTCTTCGACGTATAGACCGAACAGCCGGGGCGAAATACTATATAGCTGTCTTACACGCTCTTTAATCCGTGCACTTCCAACTCATATTGTCAACTCTACGTAATTTATATTATGGGATTCCTGTCTTTCCCTCAACTTTTTTGTACTTCCTTTTTTGGTCAACCAGTTTTAGTATCTCTTCTGTTACCCAAGGTTACTTTGCAGATAGCTTTCTTGTACCTATGTTTGTGTCTCCACCATCGGTGTGCGCCATTTTTAGAGTTGTCCACTCCTCCTTATCTTAACTTCTTGCTCTGGTATTGCTTATCCCAGTATCTGGACTCTTAGGGAAATTCTAATGCATATCATCATTTTTAGTACACTGGTATCCCACTTCCTATGTGACTAATTATTCCGGACGGTTCTCTTAAACTTTGGTCTGATCTTCATAACAACTAAATTGTGACATGAGTCTATATCTGCAACTGGGTACGCCTTATAATTCTGTATCTGGTTTTTAGGAATCTCTGTCTGACCATGATATAATTCAGCCAGAATCATCCCATGTCTCCGGATCTTTTTCAAGTACATTTCCCTATGTTGTGAATCTTGAACAGAGTATTCGATTTTACCATCTGAAACTTATAGCAGAATTGAGCTAATGATTCTCCTATCCCATTCCTATTCGCCCGTAAGACTTTCTCCTATGCCTTTCCCTACCACCGCGGTCCAGTTTCCATGATTATTAGATTCTATCTCGGCTTACATAATGAATTACCAGTTCCGTACCTTTATATGCTTTCTCTATCTCCTCATCCTCTGATTGCAACGTCTACGTGTGAACTGAGCTATCATCGTTGGCGTTGGTTTGCTGTCGAATCTGATGAGAGCAGCCCCATCACGGAACTGTTTACGGTAGCTCTCTCTCTGTTCTCTTTTCCTGTTCATAACGAATTCTACTCCCGTTACGCCATTTGTTACCTATATTCCACTGACCAGAGATCTTTATCTACTTTACATTTCTCCTCCAATATATATCGAGACTGAGCATTTGCATTTATCTTTTCTAATTTTCTTGCTTTCTCACTGCGTACAAAGTTTTGATATTCCATGCTCTGACTACAAAATGTTATCCCTTCGTTGTTTATTCCATCTTTTTCTCATGATCATCTCCCATTTGGTCGTCTCCTCCCGGTGATCCGAATGGGGGATGAATCCAGGCTCTTTTCTCCAATGTAGACATCATCATGACAGTTTTTTTAGATTACACGCTACGTGTCCTATTGACACACATTAAGTGTCTTTAACGCAGTGGCATACATGGCTTTCTTCATCGTCATTCCATTGATAATCGCTGATTCTTATGCCTTTGGGTAGTTTCCCACCCAAAGGGCAAGAGACTGCCCTGAATCTCTGTCCGTTCCTCCACCCCTTTTGCAGGGTCGCCGTTGTTGATGAGCTATATTCAGAATTTAAGCACTGACTGGATTCAAATTCGGCATCGAGGAGGTCTGATTAGTAGTCGAAGATGCTACTCATAAACTGCGGGTGCAATGTTTTAATCAACACCCGTTCACTGCAGTTAAAACCCTCATCAAGCAAGTTTTTCTGTATTCTCGTTTTTGCCTAACTTCAAATGTCGCTGTTTGTTTAGTATCTTATGTGTAACTATTTAGCCATGGAAAGAGCACTAGGGCACTTACATCCGAATTCACAATCAATGTTTAGTCATAAATGTGAAGGATGTGTGTGTGTGTGTGTGTCTGTGTGTGTTTGTGTCAGGGTGGGTGGGTGGAAAATAACAATCTGACACTTTTGCGTGTTGCTCACTTGGTTTTGCAGGCATTTTAGACCTGTGAAGAACATTGTGTTACTTGACAAGCATCATATAACGATTTAGATGCGGAAATAATTGATTTGTTGGTTTTTTGTGTCTTACAATATGTATGTTATAGTAATCGCAACTGGGTAGCAACAGGAGATTAAGGCAGTAGTTTATTTTATTTCACATTTAGAAATTTTGCAGAATATTAGTTGGAAGCAAAACACATGTTAGAATATACGAATTTGTGATTTGTTAATTACATTCAATAAGCGATTTTTTTTGTTTTTACGTTGTTATGGAGAGTATGTTTCATACTCATCCTCGATTTTTTGAGTCATCATTCTTCTGACTGGTTTGATGTGGTCCACCATGAATTTCTCTCTTGCAGTAATCTCTTCAACTACGTCCTCCCTCTAGTTCCATTTCCTGATGTCCTGACACATATCCTATCTTCTTGTCGTGAGCAGCCTCATAAGCAACCTTAAGAAAGCTCTGTCACACCAGAATTATAGATTATTGGAAGAATTTTCTAGTTATCTAAGTGTTATTTCAACGACGCTATAATGCATTCAGTGTTTAGTGTTAATGTCATTAATTATTTCTTCCCATGGAACTCTGAGTATGGTAAGAAGGCGTTCCATCACGCAAAATGGTGTGAGACTGTGCCTTGGAAAACAGTCAGTATGTCGCCCCGAGCCGTTTGCTGGGCCTACAGATCCATATTTGGTTTCAATAATTCAAGTTATGTATTGGCTAATGTCTCCCACGGGTTGTTTGCGTCTATGTATTAGTAGACAGAGTATCGGAAACTTCTCGCAAGTTTGACTCTTCACGTCCGTTGCGCATGTGTTACGGTTCAGATTCGGGTGCATTCCGTAACAAAACTGTAAATAATCTGTCCCTCACAGAAATGACTGCCCCAGTTCGGATAGAACTCGAATGATGTGTACGACTGCTGTAGCAGATCAGTCTACCACAGAAGATATCAGAACGAGGTTCTTGCTTAACTGATAGCTTCTAGAAACTAATAGTGCAGAAAGAAAACTTACAGTATCGAAATAATCCCTGGTTCGACGTTGGTTCGGAAATCAACCTCAAATCCTGTTGGCCTCTTAATATTTACTGTGTCCACAAACCAGAGCGAGACTCCATTGCCGGTCGAGGTGGCCGAGCGGTTCTAGGCGCTACAGACTGGAACCGCGCGACCGCTACGGTCGCAGGTTCGAATCCTGCCTCGGGCATGCATGTATGTGATGTCCTTAGGTTAGTTAGGTTTAAGTAGTTCTAAGTTCTAGGGGACTGATGACCTTAGAAGTTAAGTCCCATAGTGCTCAGAACCATTTGAATTTTTGAGACTCCATTCATTTACGTCGCCTGGGATTACGAGGACTGTGTCAGACAGTTGAGGTGTGATAGCGCACTTTTATCGTGCCGACGAGTTGAGTTATTATTATTATTATTATTAACTTTTTTGTAATGTTACTAAATCGCTTAAGTCGAATGTAAAGATGTATTGATCTTCAGTAGAGCCACCCCTATAAATTTAGTTCCTCATCCTTGTCTAATCTGTAATAACTACCCGGATTTAGGTTTTTCATAGTTTCTCTATATCACTTAAGGCAGATGCCCGGATCGTTCCCTCACAAATAATGTAGATGATTTCCTTCCCTGCACTTCCAAATTCCTAGCTAAAGTTCCAATGACTTTTTCGTCTATGGAACGGTTTCCCAAACTGTGTTCCGCGAAATTCTGGTAACTTTTTTGTTATTAGCTAGAATTTAAAATTGTAGTAATCAATAAAAAATGGTTTTGTCATTTTTTAAAAAGTTATAAATTTTATTTACTTTTAAAATAACCAAGGTGTTCCATCGAAGTACCAGGATTCTCAGTGTTTCGTCAGAGGAAATGTTTGGGTCCCTCGATCTGTGCGACGATGGAACCAGTACTTACTGCATTCCTTCAGTATGCGCGGATTGCAATAACAGCTTTCGGAGATGAAAATCCTCTTCTGGCTTAGGTTACGACGTGTTAACATACAATTTTAAACTTACTTTGTAAACTTGAAACGGTTAATAGCTTGGAAGAACAGCAAAAATGAGTGTAAGAGAATTTTGATAGTAATGAGCAAGATCAGGTAATACAATATAATGGAACTGTAGATGTAGTTGCTGATTCGATGTGTTTCCAATGCGGTGCCGAGATTTAAAATGTTACCCTACAGCTGGATGTTGAAAATTAGTTGAGAGGCGAAACGTGGAGTGACGATACTTATTCAAGGTAGAATAAGAATCTGAGTGGGAAACGTTTTACTAGCATAACAGAAGATCATGTTACATGTTTCACAATTCATTAACAACAAAATAAGAATGAGAGGCTGCCTTTAGCATCTAAAGTACTGCATGATTAAGTCGCACTTTTACCGAACTTCAAACTGTTCGTTAGGAATGAGAACGTTCAGTGGTTTTGCACAGAAAAGAGCACCTAGATAACAGTACTGTGCAATCAAGACGTTGATAAAACATCTATCAACAAAACAACGATGAATATGTTGACTGTACTGTCTATTTCACTACTTGGCTTGTAGAATTGGAGACACGTGTGAAATATCACGAGAGACACAGATCTTCCACTAACAAATATATCGCGTCAGCAGTTTCATCATATCGATTTGGACAGAAAATGTGATGAATTGTGACACAGTTTATGTATAGTATGGGATAGTTGGTGGGAGACCGGCTTCATGAATAACTGGTAAGTTGTTGGAACTATGCTAGCAAGAGAATTAGTGAATATGGAGTGGAAGTGAAAGGAAGAATAAGAAACAAATGAAGAAAATGACTAGTAAAGATTCTGTCAAGCTAAGCAGGTCTTCTTTTGGAACTATCCAGTTCACAGATTTCATTAATGTCTCGGTGCTTCTTTTAACATATTTGTTTTACTTTTTTCCTTACAGCTTCTTTATTCAGGGGACGTGTTTTCATTACTAAGATTACACTCTTACATTTCTAAGTATGTGTTACAGGTTTTGCTTTAATTCTTTTGAGTTTGATATAAGCTTTTCACTAATCTAGGTTTACATTTTGCAATGATATGTTACGCAGAATTAAATGCATATGGGTTAAAAAAATGAAGCTGAAGTCAAAAGGTCGCATTATGGAAATGATCTAATGATCTCAAATTCAGAGTAGGGTGGGCATCAAGTCTTATGTACAGAGTGTGAATAACAACACATAGGATATTAGACACAACAGAAATTAGTGAAACTGGATAATGACAAACGCTACTGATTAGTTCCATTCGAAGCAATAACTAATAATAATAATTGTAGTAATTTCGTGTGGTTTGATGTACGAGGTTTGGAACTTTGATAGTGGCAACTATTTATTTACAGCTCGTACAAAACAAATACGTGTTTTAAAGTTTTACTGAATTTCAAAGTAGTTACCAGCATTGTGTATAACTCGTTGCCAGCGATGTGGAAGTCGTAGGATACTCTTAGCAGTGCCAGTTGTGTTGACAGTTCGAGCGGCGCGTTCTATTGCCCGACGAATTTGTAGCAGTTCTGAAGCGAATGCCGTGGAGTGTTTCCTTCAGTTTTCAGTTTAGAAATCGAGTTGAACTTACGAGAGCTTAAGTCAGAAGAGTGTAGTAGGTGGTACAGCACTTAGCAGCCCCGTCAGTCAAACACATCAGTAACAGCTTGCACTGTACGTGCTTGAGCATTGTCCTGCAAAATAATGGTCAGGTTCTGCAGAAAGTCTCATCTCTTCTGTCTCTATGCTGTTCATTTTTTGTAACACAACCTACAAGTAGCTTAAAGACAGAAGTGATGTCACTTTCTGCAGGAACTGACCATCATTTTGCAGGACAATACTCCAGCACGTACAGTGCAAGCTTCTACTGATTTATTTGACTGATTCCTCATTTTCGCACGGGTTTATAAAAATTGGAATTATTTTCTATAAACATGAATGACTGCAGAGTCTTTTATTATGTAAAGCATGTTTCCACTGTACTATTTTCTTCTTCTTTCGCTTCTTTTCCGGGTTCCTTTTTTTCCCATTTATTGTTGTTTTCAGTTATAATAATAACTGATTCGGTATCGTTTATTTCAGTGTATCTCGTCCATTTATGTAAGCAGTTACAACGTGCCGAGCGCAGTTCCGGCAGAAAAATAATATGGAGACTGGTCTTACAATAACTTTGATTCTGTGTGCGTTAAGAAGTTGTCGGGCATTTTAATACGGAGTATTTCATGCTGTCTTTAGTCTCTGAGGACGTCCCTCTGTAGCGGTTAGTAAGACCAAGGAGAATGGGATAAAATTCCAATTCCCTCCTTGATAATCTCTTGCAGCACATCAACCGTGCTCCGAGTAACTTTGAAGCTTCTTTTTCCTAAAACGTTATATGAGATTTGCCGGAACTCCAATAAAAGCCACTGTTACGGAATTGGGGAATCATTAAAATTTCTTGTAACTTATTTCTTTGGGCACATCTTCTTGCTTTACACTCAAAGCTCAAGTAATTAAGCTTTCTAACCCGTTTTATTAAGAGTGCTCGTAATATTTATTTAGCTGTACTTGCTATTAGATGTATATTCCTCCAAAATATCAGGACTGATAATTTTTCTAATTTGACCTGACTGGAACTCTGTTAATTATTTCCATTCCCGTGTATGTAATACATCCCAATGAAGTATACTTTAGTTGTTTGGCATGACTATTGATTTTGTAGATGTAGTCTAGTTTTTCGGAGTATCTGCGTTTATTCACATCGCTCCCGTAGCATCGTTGTCTCTACACAGACACCTTGATCCCTGCTTCAACTAAATTTTGTGGCTACTTATTTTTTAAAAATTTCCAATCTTCACTGAATTTTAGAAGGCAAGGAGAAAACACAAATTTGCGTATCACTCAAGGAGTTACGTACTTATTCTGACGCAACGAAGTGTAAAGGAGACAGCTTGGGACCATGTAATTGAAAAGTTGAAATAGATTTGTATTTCATATAGAAAAACGATTGATATAAGAAAATGTTTTTTAAGCTACAGCACAAGTAAGTTTACAGCCATACCCCAGGTAAAAATGGCTCTAAGCACTATGGGATTTAACATCTGAGGTCATCAGTCCCCTAAACTTCGAACTACGTAAACCTAACTAACCTAAGGACATCACACACATCCATGCCCGAGGCAGGATTCGGATCTGCGAGTGGAGCAGCAGTGTGGTTCCGGACTGAAGCGCCTAGAACCGCTCGCCCACAGCCGCCGGCTATAGCACAGGTAACCTCAGTATGATGACAGAAATACATAACACACTACATGTAGTGAAGAATGATGCTCTTTATTGCTATTTCTGTGAATCTTATGTTTACAAGGACCCTGCCTGCACAGAAAAGTTTCCTTCTGTGAGAACCCGGAAGTTTAACATTCTCAATTAATGCTCTGTGTTTTAAGCATGTTTTTAAAATACATTTCAAAGCTGTCAAAACACACTAAAAACACAGAGCATATTTAATCAGCCAAGGAGAAACAGAGACTTGTATAAAACCATAATGCAACGAGGCATGGAGGTGCCAGCCAATAGCTCATAAGATAGACATTCCCATCCACTAGACAGAAATTTTCAGAGTAGCTCCCACACACCAACTCGCAAAACAAATACCATCACAGATCACCCTGTCATACAAACTTGAGAATGATAAGTCAATAAAAAGTAACACTCAAATAATAGAAAATGTTAGAGATATAAAGTCGCATGTACAGCAAAACTGCTTTCCCTAT
The DNA here is from genome assembly GCF_023898315.1 of Schistocerca nitens. Classification (NCBI taxonomy): domain Eukaryota; kingdom Metazoa; phylum Arthropoda; class Insecta; order Orthoptera; family Acrididae; genus Schistocerca; species Schistocerca nitens. Next base: position 437,103,936 of record NC_064615.1, on the reverse strand, counting down.
AAAACGAATAATTCAATTCAGAACCACATCCTAAAGCCAAAACCAAAACCGGACAGCTACCAACAATTTGGTATCTACCATCTCAATTGCAGGGACTGTGACTATATCTACATTGGGATGACTGCGGAACGTATGACATAAGATACAAAGAGCCCGATAGAACATTAAAATATAACACAAACTACTCAACTTTTGCAGACTACCTCGAACAGGAATACAATATGCCTAGCACATTAGGAAAATTAAGGAAACCAGTAATGAGGCATCTCCTCCCTTTTCACGTTAACTTCTACACAAAGCATTGACACACAATAGACAGTTTCGTAATGACCAATTTAGAGAACAGACAACATAATAAATAAAAGCAAAAAAAAAAAGAAACGTTTCCTTTCAAATTTTTCTTATTCTCTCACGCTATATCACCCCTCCCGACTCTTTTTTAATATGGCTTCTTCCTTCTCACCGATTCTCCACCATCTCATTACCAGCTCACTCTCTACTCCTCTACTTTACACTCACTGTTCATTCAACTTTGTCCCCCTCACCTACTCAAGAACTCCATCATTACTCCTTCATTACTCTTAAATATTAAATAAATACATAGTAAAATAATTAAATGACGTAACACATGTGACCAGCAACACTACCCACGTAAAGCACACACACATATGTTTAGCCACAAAACTGCAAACAGAAGTGTTGCTACTTAATGTTGTGTTTCACATCAAGAAATGCATAATTCAACAAAGCAATGTGGGAATAGCCGGAAAACAACAGCACCAAAAGTAGAAATACCTCAGAAAGGACAGCAGAAGGCGTTTCCTCGTGTGAGTGGAATCCGGACATAAAACACTGTAACTGAGATATTTTGTAACAAACTACTTTTTGACCTAGAAAGGAAGCCAAATTGTATATATATATATATATATATATATATATATATATATATATATATATATATATATATATCTTTACACACCAATGAAGATGTTTTATTGTAATAAAACGATACGTGTTTCGTGAAAAAATGTCACTGTAATGGAATGCTATGAAATTTGTTTTGGTTGGATTTTCTTATCTGCTAAGAACATGTACAAACCTAAATTATGTACCACTGTCAGGAAAACATTACTAAAACTGTTAGGAATTTGCAGCTACCATTGATAAATTCATTTTTCACATTCAAAGAAAGTTCGTAAATTCATCAATTTGTTTTTAATTTATTTCTCTTGCACTATTCCTGTTACTTTCGTTCATACCACACATCATGATATTCATCGATAGCCGTGGAGTGTCATGACGTGAAACGCCATTCCCTGTGTCCTTCGTATTACAGCTTTACGATATTGATGTATCTGTAAAGATGTTTCTAGTAGCAATACGCTTGATCCCATATCATTTAGGAGACTGATGACATTAGCTGTTTAGTCTCCCTAAACCCATAATCAGCATCTCTCGTAACTCTTGTTGTAAATTGGCCGATGGAGATCAGATAACATGAAATTGAAAGGGACTCAATTAAATCTCTAGAACAGATGCAGTGTGGAAAATTTTAATTAAAATATTTACTTAAAATTATTTCATACTCCAGAATGAGATTTTCACTCTGCAGCGGAGTGTGCGCTGATATGAAACATCCTGGCAGATTAAAACTGTGTGCCCGACCGAAACTCGAACTCGGGACCTTTGCCTTTCGCGGGCAAGTGCTCTACCATCTGAGCTACCGAAGCACGACTTACGCCCGGTCCTCACAGCTTCACTTCTGCCAGTATCTCGTCTCCTACCTTCCAAACTTTACAGAAGCTCTCCTGCGTACCATGCAGAACTAGCACTCCTGAAAGAAAGGATACAGCGGAGACATGGCTTAGCCACAGCCTCGGGGATGTTTCCAGAATGAGATTTCACTCTGCAGCGGAGTGTGCGCTGATATGAAACTTCCTGGCAGATTAAAACTGTGTGCCCGACCGAGACTCGAACTCGGGACCTTTGCCTTTCGCGGGTAAGTGCTCTACCATCTGAGCTACCGAAGCACGACTCACGCCCGTTCCTCACAGCTTCACTTCTGCCAGTATCTCGTCTCCTACCTTCCAAACTTTATAGAAGCTCTCCTGCATACCATGCAGAACTAGCACTCCTGAAAGAAAGGATACTGCGGAGACATGGCTTAGCCACTGCCTGGGGGGTGTTTCCAGAATGAGATTTTCACTCTGCAGCGGAGTGTGCGCTGATATGAAACTTCCTGGCAGCTTAAAACTGTGTGCCCGACCGAGACTCGAATTCGGGACCTTTGCCTTTCGCGGGCAAGTGCTCTACCATCTGAGCTCGCGAAGCACGACACACGTCCGGTCCTCACAGCTTCACTTCTGCCAGTATCTCGTCTCCTACCTTCCAAACTTTACAGAAGCTCTGCTGCGTACCATGCAGAACTAGCACTCCTGAAAGAAAGGATACTGCGGAGACATGGCTTAGCCACAGCCTGGGGGATGTTTCCAGAATGAGATTTTCACTCTGCAGCGGAGTGTGCGCTGATATGAAACTTCCTGGCAGATTAAAACTGTGTGCCCGACCGAGACTCGAACTAGGGACCTTTGCCTTTCGCGGGCAAGTGCTCTACCATCTGAGCTACCGAAGCACGACTCACGCCCGGTTCTCACAGCTTCACTTCTGCCAGTATCTCGTCTCCTACCTTCCAAACTTTACAGAAGCTCTCCTGCGTACCATGCAGAACTAGCACTCCTGAAAGAAAGGATACTGCGGAGACATGGTTTCATATCAACGCACACTCCGCTGCAAAGTGAAAATCTCATTCTGGAAACATCCCCCAGGCTGTGGCTAAGCCTTGTCTCCCCAGTATCCTTTCTTTCAGGAGTGCTAGTTCTGCTTGGTACGCAGGAGAGCTTCTGTAAAGTTTGGAAGGTAGGAGACGAGATACTGGCAGAAGTGAAGCTGTGAGGACCGGGCGTGAGTCGTGCTTCGGTAGCTCAAATGGTAGAGCACTTACCCGCGAAAGGCAAAGGTCCCGAGTTCGAGTCTCGGTCGGGCACACAGTTTCTTATTTCATACTGTTTAGGACAAAAAACTTTTAAACGTGCATATAATTGTTTCCTCAACACTTCAAAATTACCAACCAGAATGCTGTATGTTGTCATTATACCAACTAACAAACCCACGAATCTCTACGTCACTAGCACAAGCATCAAAATGTCGATAGCTGAACATTATTAGTGTAGTTTTTATATAGGTATGTTATTTTAATTGACAGGGCAACTCCTTCTTCCTACACGACAAGCCTACAACACGATGCTGAATTTAAATATTTCGTTTTTTAACTGCGTAATTTTTACATTTTAGGCTCAATATTTTTGGGCCAATTTTCTCCGTTTAATGCTGACAGTCTGAACTTTTCAGTTGCCCGAAGAAAAAAGTGTTGCCCCACACGAGTGGCTACGTCGACACTACCATGTGTGTCCGTGACCCCATAATGATTCTATCAGTCGAACTGGTTTCTCTGTTCTTATCATCTACAATTATATTTTGTGGCCATTGATTTTGAGTATAAAACTGGGTCAGCGCCTATAGTACATTCCAGTCAAATTATGAATATAATTTTATTCGCTTAGAATATCTTGCATGTATGACGACTGAAATATTTTGTACGAAAGAACTGCTGTAGTAAACGATGACGAGTTTTTCGAGGCGTGATTAATTAATGGCATGCTTCTCAGTATACAACAGCCTTTTTAGTACATTTTTTCACAGTCTTTCCACTTCAGGTGCAGCGAGTTGTGCTGTCATGTGTACTAGCTTCTTGATTGCAACCAGACGGTTGACAGTTTTTGACCCCATGCCAATACCTATAGTTTGATTGTTCGTCTCCCGACTCCCGCAGAGTCCATTGATGCAAGTTTGTTTCGCAGAGCCTGTGTTGGTATTACTTCAAACGTACAGTGTCTTAGAAGTTTCCTCCTCTGGTGCATGCTGTGAACAATGAGATGTTAATAAAGTGATTGCAGTACCCCACGCCTTGTTTAAACTGAAACCTCCGTTTTTGTTTATTAGATATACCACCAGAGTCCACAAGATCGGGTGCCTAAATATTGTGCCAAACACTGAAACAACAGTTCAACTGACTCTTAGGAGAAACACTATTACACTATGTGATCAAAAGTATCCGGACACCAGGCTGAAATTGACCTATAAGTTCGTGAAGCCCTCTATCGGTAACGTTGGAATTCAGTACGGTGTTGGCCCACCCATAGCCTTGACGACAGCTTTCACTCTCGTAGGCATGCGTTCAGTCGGGTACTGGAAGCTTTCTTGGGGAATGGCAGCCCGATCTTCACGGAGTGCTGCACACCGTAACACCACCGCTTCCAAATTTTACTGTTGGCACTACACACGCTGGCAGAAGACGTTCACCGGGCATTCGCCATACCCGCACTCTGCCATCGGATCGCCACATTGTGTACCGTGATTCATCACTCCACACATCGTTTATCCACTGTTCAGTCGTCCAATGTTTACGCTCCTTGCACCACGTGAGGCGTCGTTTCGTATTTACCGGTGTGATGTGTGGCTTATGAGCAGCGGCTCGACCAAGAAATCCAAATTTTCTCACCTCCCATCTGTCATAGTACTTGCAATGGATACTGATGCAGTTTGGAATTCCTGTGTGATGGTCTGGATCGATTTCTGCTTATTACATATTACGAACCTCTTCAATTGTCGGCGGTCTCTGTCAGTCAACACACGAGGTCGGCCTGTACGCTTTTTTGCTGTACATGTCTCAAAATGGTTCAAATGGCTCTGAGCACTATGGAACTTAACATCTGAGGTCATCAGTTCCCTAGAACTTAGGACTATTTAAACCTAACTAACCAAAGGACACACATCCATGCCCGAGGCCGGATTCGTACCTGCGAACAGAGTGGTTGCGTAGTTCCAGACGGAAGTGCCTAGAACCGCTCGACCACACCAACCGGCTGTGTACGTGTCTCTTTGCGTCTTGACTTCACTATCACATTGGAAACAGTGGACCTAGGGATTTTTAGGAACGTGGAAATCTCGCGTACAGACATATGACACAAGTGACACCCAATCACCTTACCATGTTCGAAGTGCGTAAGTTCCGCGGAGCGCACAATTCTGCTCTCTCACGCTGTCTGATTACTACTGAGGTCGCTGATATGGAGTATAGTAGTATGGAGTATGGAGTATAGTAGTAGGTGGCGGCACAATGCATCTAATACGAAAAACGTATGTCTTCACGCTGTCCGGATACTTTTGATAAAATATTGTACATGCTGACCACTTTATCTGAAACATTAGTTAATACACTTGTAACACCACACACGTCACTTATTTGGTTTTGACGTGTGTTCACCCTAGGTAATTGACTAACAGATCAACAGAGAGTGCAAAACTGCCACAATGCCGGATAATGCAAAGAAAGTAATAAGGCCCTGTGACTCCTGATTGAACTGCGGTGGCAGTGTTGACATTAACTGATTCAGAAGTGATCCCTTTTAACTAAAAAGTGGGGCACATTGATGTTATATTCAGCTATTGAACACCAGATGCAAATGTTGAACATAGCATTAATTAAGAAAGTGACTTGGGATTTCAACTAATTGATTGAAAACAGATGCAGTCGATTAGCACAAATCTATTTTAGCTCACGACCTTTAATCATCACATTACATGACTCTCCTAACAGGCAGTGGTAATAAATTGCGTTTGCGTAGAGTAAAGTGCGATAAATCAAAAGTAATTCCTATCGACTGACCCAGGGGTAATGCCAAGTTCGAGAAGAATTCTACAATACACGGCCCATGAGACCCTTGTGGAAACTTTGCCGACGTGATCCAACAAATTAATCAGTGGCCCAACTCAAGCTGGAGCAGGCGCAATATCACAGAATTCAGCCTTGCGGGGCGGCGTCGTTGTGCGGACGTCGGCCGACCTCGTGGTGCTGCAAGGCTGCACTCGTCTATTCACTTCTAGCTGTCTTGCTCAGTACATAGCTGAACGAAAACTTCCTATCTCCAAGCTCAATCTTTCCGTTTGCTAAGTCCCAAACTGCAGAGATGTTCTCTCTCAGGCAAGCTGAGTAAAGAACGCCATGACCGCACTCAGGGCAATCTGGGAATGGAAGACTTCTACGGAGCCTTTTGCCAGTCTGCTCTTTGGCTCGGTTTTCCTCCAGCAAAATCACTTACGCCAATTGTAGCGCAAATGGCGTTAATTATACGTCGCTTCCCAGTGCTGACTAATGCCTTCTCTGGGAAGTGAACAAATTCCCACAAAATTTCCCTACCTCTCAACTTCTGCTATTTAGCTCCTCCCAGGCCACCCCTAACGTCTGCACAAAACACTAATTTTTCCGGAATTCTGACTCCCAGGAGAGTACTTCAAATTCCATGGTCCTATGTTCCCATTGGAAGCCGACATATTTCATTCTGTCGCTCTTGAACATTTACTTCAGACTCTGTGGACTGTGAATTCAGCGTGAAGTTGCTATAGTCACGAACACGCATATTTTGGCCTCTGTTGACCGCTCCACCGTAGCTTTGCGCGGCTTTCTCGCATGTTTCACTGGAAACAGGACAACGGACATTTATCAACAGGCATACAAGTTCTCAATCTGCTTCCTGGTACCAGCATGGGGTCAACCAACCCCTCTCACTGTCACTCATCTTAAGGCAGCTGGAGGTCACACCCCATTACTGCTTTCTCAGAGTTTGATCCGTCCTAAGCAGCTTACTGTTGCTTCCCTTCGCCGCTCCACAGCCCGGCCGCGGTCTACTCTGAATAATTCCTTGGGATAAGCTAGCATCCAGTAAATCGACACGTTTCCACAAAGTTTTCATGTCACGTGATTTACTTTAAAAGCATCACCCAACATTAATTATTCCAATACGTCCATACTATACCATCTACAATATGCATTGCGCCTTGTCAGTCATTTTTGTTCAGCCCTACTGTTCACTCAATGTGAGTTCGGTGATCTTCAATGACTTCATGTAAGGTGCATAGTTCTCGCCATCTTACACACTCTAAGACAAAAAAGAAAGAAGAAACAACGCTTCACGAATGAGTGATCCAGATAGGACTGAAATCGGTAGATGTACATGTACAGACAAACAAATTATTACAATTTCAGAAAAAAATATAAGAGATAGAGCTTCAAAAAGTAAGCAAGTCAATAATGCGTTGATACACTACTGGCCCTTAGCAAGCAGTTATTTGGCTTAAAATTGAATGATAGGCGTCTTACCACGAAAATAAATGGCACCCCAGACCATCACTCCCGGTTATCGGGCCTTATCACAGGCGACAGTGACGTTTGAATCCCAGTGCTGTCTAGGGCGTCTCCAGACACGTCTTTGGCCTGGAATCTCATTGACTAGAGTAGGATTGTCTTCAGCGATGAGCCCTGCTATGCAATGAACCCCGATCTCAAGTGAATACATGCCTGGAGGCGCCCTGGACCAGGATGCCATTTTTTTTAATGGCAGGAGCCTTTTGCTTGTCATACGCGGCACCCTTACAGAACATCGGTAAGTCGACGATAATCTATGCCCCGATTTGTGGCCCTTCACGGCAAGCCATCCTGGGCTTACATTTCAGCAAGATAATGCCCGCCCTCACACAGTGTGAGTTTCTTCTGCTCATCTTCATGTTTTCCTAACCCCACCCTGTCCATCAATGTCGCTGGATCTATCCTCAACTGAGAACGTTTGGATCATTATGGGCAGAGTCCTTCAGTCATCACGAGATTTTCGACGATCCAACATGTCAATTGAACAGAATTTGGCGCGATATGCCTCAGGAGGATATCCAAGGCGAGTAACTGCTTGCATAAAGGCTTGGGGTGGACCAAAGCATTATCGACTTGCTTCATTTGTGAAGCTCCTTCTTTTGAATAAATGATCAAATTTTTCTAGAACTGTATCATTTATTTGCCTGTGTGTGCATCTCACACATACCTATTTCCGTACCATTCGGATAATTCCTTCTTCGTGCTTAGGTTTTTGGTCTTAGAGAGTACTTCCGTAAAAGGGAAGATGTACGCTCAGAATACTGTAAACGGAACACAGTGATTAGCTTACGTTACACGCAGCAGTTTAAAACCGTTTTGTCTTTTTTTTTTTTTTACATATGTAAACAAATTTAGGACTAGTATGAAATGATAATGTTCATCAAAAGAACATTTTTTTCTGACGACAGCAAGCAGTTTCCACACCATGATCAAACGTTTCATGTTACTTCATTCTGAAGTAGTGCACGTCTCACGTCTGGCTTGTACCAACGCTCTTTTTAGTGCGCCAGCTGCACGTACGCGGTGATAACTGCGCCGTGCCCCATGGGGTGTTAGTTGATTACCACTGGGAGCCGGCCCCTGTCTCCGCTGCACTTCATCCTAAAGGTCTTCACCAGCAGACCGACCCGAAATTGCTCACAAGTTGATCTTTTGACATACGTATCAAGTAAGAACTGCTCCATAAATGTGAAAATCATATCGTGACCCAAGGAAACATCACCACATGTGTAAATGAAAACAGTCTTTTATCACAAATTTCTTTCTTTATTTTGTGAAAGGTTCCGATCCTTGATATCTTCATCAGATTCGTCTATCTTCGTAACATAGTAAACAAAACTTAATATTTTTAGCCAAGATAGGCACCTTAAGATATAGTAAAAATACGATTAAAGCAACTGGAATCCAAGGAATACAATGGATAAGTCGGATGCCGGGAGATGATATGAAAAGTGTACAATGTGCAGGATGATTGTGGAAAGGGAAATATAAGATCACTGTTCAAGAAAGGAAGTAGAACGTCGTGAACCAGCTACCGGAGAATAACACTGCTATCATATTGCCATAAGATAAGGGGGAAAATTATAGAACAGAGACTGAATAAATTCCTAGAACATCAGTTCGAGGAACAAGAGCATGGATTCAGAAACTACGGAGAACCGATAGTTTTCATTTTCTTCTTCCGACAGTTAATGGAGAAGTATTGGGACAAAGGAAAGAACCTGATAGTGATGTTCCTGGATTTGAGAAAGAATGTAAGTGTACCAAGTTGCAAAATATGGGAATAGGTGAGGAAACATAATGTTCTTGATTAATTAATTAAAAAAGTTCAGATGCTGTATGAAGGTGGTGAAAATAGTGTACAAGTAGGAGGTGGAAGATCAAAATGGTTTAAGACAAAGAGAGGTGTTCAGCAATGCACATCGCTTTCCCTGTTACTCTTCACCACACTCAGTCACAATCAGGAGAGAAATCATGGAAGTAGTAAGTGAAGATCTCATTTCTTTCGCTTCTGATGATATCACGATTTGTGTAGAGAAGGAAATGGAGGTTCAGAAGAGACTGGATTAATGGAGTAAAAAACTTAAAGAATTCAAGCTGACTGAATAAGAGCAAGGCAGTGGTAATGAAGATAAGTAGGGCACCCACACCTCGCAACATCACACTAGAAGGAGAGAAGATTGAAAGCATGGAAAGTTTCAATTACCTGAGTGGTCTCATAACAAGTGATGGAAGTGCCAAACTACAATGGTGTGCAAAAGTAAAGCAATAAACCACTATTTCCTGTCTTGTGTCTAATTTATTTTATTATTATAACAACTGTCAACAGATGTCCGTGCAGTCGCGTTCTGCACGGAAAATGGCATTCCGGTCAGTGGACAACCACGTCAACGATGACGTCAGGGCACCTTACAAAACGGGTAGTGTTTGCCGGGTAGTCCCACATCCACAATCGCTGTGTGTACTGTCACAGACGGTGCAGTATGGCACGAAGAAGACGCCTACCGGACTCTATGTGGTGGGGAGCCAAAACAAGAATGGCAGTGTTTGCCGGGTAGTCCCACATCCACAGTCGCTGTGTATACTGTCACAGACGGTGCAGTATGGCACGAAGAAGACGCCTATTACACTCTCTGTGGTGGGGAGCCAAAAGAAGAATGGCAGCAGGACAGTCGCAAACTGATGAGGCCCGATGGCTTAATGTGAATCGTTCTGTTGTTTCTGGGATGTGTCAAAAATTTATAGAGGCCGAAAAAGTACCCCAAAGAGCAGAGCAGGGCCTAACACTTTTGATGTCCGAAAGAGAGGACCGTTATTTGAATGTAAGGACGAAACGGTACCACCTTAGAACTACATGGACCTCGCATCCGACGTCGTAGCACCCACTGGACGTGTTGTATCGAGACAAATGGTATAAAGGGGGCTTTTTATTGTTGGCCTTTATTGTTGATTACCTGCTGTATGTGTACCTCTGATGCACCTTCACATGCCTCCTGTGTGGTCGAACAGTGAGCTTATGTTTCTTTCACAGATGAATCCCAGTTTGGTCTGGAGAGTTATTCTCGATGCATTCGCATCTGGAGGGAACGTGAAACACAATTTCGGCACCCAACATCATGCAGAGACAACGATATCGAGGAGGATCCCTAGTGTTGTGGGCAGGGATTATGTCGACCACATGAGTACCACTTCCTGAAATTGTATGGGTGAATCGGCAAGATTTAACACGTGCCGTGACGAGATCTTGGGGCCTCATGTGCTGTTGTTGCATGGTGGTGGGGGCCAGATTTCGTATTCATGGAAGATAATGATCGACCTCATAGAGCAAGAGCAGTTGATGTTTTCTTGGAAACGGAAGATACTGCACGCAGGGCGTGGCCTGCTCGCTCTCTTGATGTGAATCCCACAAAGAATATCTGGGGTGCACTAGGAAGACAGGTTGCACAGTGTCACCATCCACCAGCCACACTCCAAGACTTGTGAGCAGCTCTCTGTGAAGAATAGCCGTTATTGTCTCATATCACTGATGATATCATTGACAGCATGTCCCGCCTTTGGTAGGCCTAAATTTCTGCCAGAGGTTGTCACACCCCATACTAAGCATATTAACTAATAATCGGAATGTGTGTGCAAATCAAAGTCGGAAAAAACGAAGAAAGTTTTTGTCTCCGTTACGAATATTGCTGCTGCTTACGTTCCGAATTCTTCACAACCTTGGAAAACTTCCGTTCGTTACTGTAATTTTGGACACCAGTGTAGAAGTTTCAAACAGAATACAAAAAGGATTCCGCTTCAAAGTATGAAGGGAGGCCCTTTAAGAGCTAAACAGACCATTTATAAAAACTGTCTCCTGCCAGTCACAACCTGTACCCTGGAAATTGGAAATTTGTGGTAAGTTCCTAAGGGACCAATCTGCTGAGGTTATCGGTCTCTAGGCTTAGACACTACTTAATCAAAATAGCTTACGCTAAGGACAACACACACAGACACACACACACCCATGACCGAGGAAGGACTCGAACCTCAGACTGGGCGAGCCGTGCGAACCGTGGTAAGTTGGCAGAGTTGCGTATGGAAGTTGCTCCACTGGACAGACGAGGGAAAGATCCTTACATAAGTGACCAGATATGTGAACTTGGATTCACTGTCATATCGCTACCATCTAAGCTCAGGCAATATCAGGTCCAATACGTAAAATATTTCAGCTAGACTAGATGTGAAAAAAATGCATTCGACTTTTATTCGCCTCTGAGATATAAATTTTAGTCCCTTTGTTTTCATATGAAGTTCGTACGAACTCAAGTAAGTACGTGGATTAAGTATTATGTGCTTCTTTCCAAATGTGGTGACCTTTCTTTGTCTCTACCTGTGATAATTACAAAACCGCAAAAGGAACACAAAGACCTTCTACGGGAAGTTCAAGCACATGAGAGAACAATGCTAAGAATTTCGAAGGGAAGACCGATCGCTAGTCGCAATCAGGCATCGAAATAATTCTATGGTGTAAATTGGATATTTGTGCTGGACCGCGATTCGAACACGGATCTCCTGTTAAAGGTGAGTGGTTACCTGAAGCGCCACGGACATCCAGACAAGCTACTCATCCGCCCAAAATTCTCGTAATGGGCTATGTACCAACTTGGTCGCAGCAATCCCTGTATTTCCACAAGAGTAACTTATCTTCACCCTCTATGAGGGTGAAGATTTGTCTGATGTGATAGAAGAAGAAACGGGAGTCGATTTAGAAGAGATAGGGGATCCAGTATTAGAATCGGAATTTAAAAGAGATTTGGAGGACTTACGGTCAAATAAGGCAGAAGGGATAGAGAACATTCCATCAGAATTTCTAAAATCATTGGGGGAAGTGGCAACAAAACGACTATTCACGTTGGTGCGTAGAATATATGAGTCTGGCGATATACCATCTGACTTTCGGAAAAGCATCATCCACACAATTCCGAAGACGGCAAGAGCTGACAAGTGCGAGAATTATCGCACAATCAGCTTAACAGCTCATGCATCGAAGCTGCTTAGAAGAATAATATACAGAAGAATGGAAAAGAAAATTGAGAATGCGCTAGGTGACGATCAGTTTGGCTCTAGGAAAAGTAAAAGGACGAGAGAGGCAATTCTGACGTTACGGCTAATAATGGAAGCAAGGCTAAAGAAAAATCAAGACACTTTCATAGGATTTGTCGACCTGGAAAAAGCGTTCGACAATATAAAATGGTGCAAGCTGTTCGAGATTATGAAAAAAGTAGGGGTAAGCTATAGGGAGAGACGGGTCATATACAATACGTACAACAACCAAGAGGGAATAATAAGAGTGGACGATCAAGAAAGAAGTGCTCGTATTAAGAAGGATGTAAGACAAGGCTGTAGCCTTTCGCCCCTACTCTTCAATCTGTACATCGAGGAAGCAATGATGGAAATAAAAGAAAGGTTCAGGAGTGGAATTAAAATACAAGGTGAAAGGATATCAATGATACGATTCGCTGATGACATTGCTATCCTGAGTGAAAGTGAAGAAGAATTAAATGATCTGCTGAACAGAATGAACAGTCTGAGTACACAGTATGGTTTGAGAGTAAATCGGAGAAAGACGAAGGTAATGAGAAGTAGTAGAAATGAGAACAGAGAGAAACTTAACATCAGGATTGATGGTCATAAAGTCAATGAAGTTAAGGAATTCTGCTACCTAGGCAGTAAAATAACCAATGACGGACGGAGCAAGGAGGACATCAAAAGCAGACTCGCTATGGCAAAAAAGGCATTTCTGGCCAAGAGAAGTCTACTAATATCAAATACCGGCCTTAATTTGAGGAAGAAATTTCTGAGGATGTACGTCTGGAGTACAGCATTGTATGGTAGTGAAACATGGACTGTGGGGAAACCGGAACAGAAGAGAATCGAAGCATTTGAGATGTGGTGCTATGGACGAATGTTGAAAATTAGGTGGACTGATAAGGTAAGGAATGAGGAGGTTCTACGCAGAATCGGAGAGGAGAGGAATATGTGGAAAACACTGATAAGGAGAAGGAACAGGATGATAGGACATTTGCTAAGACATGAGGGAATGACTTCCATGGTACTAGAAGGAGCTGTAGAGGGCAAAAACTGTAGGGGAAGTCAGAGATTGGAATACGTCAAGCAAATAATTGAGGACGTAGGTTGCAAGTGCTACTCTGAGATGAAGAGGTTAGCACAGGAAAGGAATTCGTGGCGGGCCGCATCAAACCAGTCAGTAGACTGATGACCAAAAAAAAAAAAAACTTATCAAGGCCATCACAACAGTGTTCAGTCATCCGGGGATACCGGTGGGAAACAGAAATAGATTCCAACACAGGACTCTAGACATGGGGCAGTGACGAAGTTTGGAAATGAGTACAACGAAGCGTAACAACTCATATTTTATCATCAGTGACAAGGACCATGAAAGCCTATTAACATATATAAATTCACAGTTTTGGTAAAGGAGACGTAAAAGGACCGATTTTATCACCTATAAACAGTATTACAAGTCGGCCAACTGTAAATCACAATAAACAAAAAAAAAAAAAAAAAAAGACCAGAAGATATGCCAGTGTAGCACATCTGAGAACCAGATAATATGTCAGAATCTGTGCATCGTTATACTACATTATTACTGTGAGTTACACAGGGTGATTCAGCAGCCCCAACTTATTTTCGTCTTATGCAACCTGCTGTGTTATATCTGACCTTCATACACTGCACAGGAGATTTTCATATATCTTCGCTCGCTACGCGCAAACTAGGAGAAATCAGTACGACCTATTTGTAGGAAATTTAACGTAATTAAATTTTGAATTGGGATAAGTTTTCGCTGAGGACAACGGTTTTAGAATTATTCAAGAGAAACGTACAAAACTGACTTTCAAACGCATCTCCAACCCTCACAGTCATCACTGACCATTTGTTATTTATAGTTTGTTGTTCTTGGCACTCATTTCTACCACTGTACAAAACTTTCCGACTATACGAACTATTCTCGATATTCGACAATTTTTGGTCTCTATTGATTTGGCTAATACGTCGGCAGCACAGTTGTCTATTTCGTTAACATTATTAATTAAAACTTGTCCATGAGGTTAATGAATGACAAACGATTTTTTTAACTTGCTCTGAACAATTCGATCCAGACTTAACCCTTTTATGGATAAGTGCTCGGCTAAGCCTGTGACGTAATAAGGCCAGTTAACGAAGACCAAAAAAGGTCAAATGTGGGAAATAATTCGTGTAGTTGCAAAAACATGTACAGTGGTAGGAGGGCGTGCCACGAACAATGTACTAGAAATCCTGACCCTAATGGGCTGAGTGTGGGAGTGGGATACTTTTGAAGGTCACTTTTGTACATTGTTCTTCAATTATTCGATACCGGAAAAGTATCCCGTTACAAAATTTAACTACATTAAATTTCCTATAAAAAGGTCCTGTTCTTTTTTTTTTCGTAGGAGTAATAGTTTGCCCGTAGCGAACAAGAGAATATGAAAATGTCGCACGCGGTTCGTGATGGCCAGATAAGTCATTGCATGTTGGATAAAACGACATCATTAGGTGCAGCTCAATCACCTGTATAATGATATTTTACTATCACTTAATGTTAATAAACCCAAAGCTGTAGAGATTAATAGCCACCTTTCAGACTGTTACAAACTATCTTGCTAAGTAGGAGCAACAAAATATTTCTGAACAGCTGAGACTCGTATTCAATTATTGCGGAACTCGTGAAATTCACGAAGGCAGCAAATTGAATGATACGTACATCAACTAGGTTTATTGCCGGAGACATATGAAAAAAACAGTAGAGCTTAACATTCATCCAGTAACGTGATCGGTAGAGACAAAACAGATCTCGGACTGAGAGGCAGGATGGAGAAGAAAATCAGCTGTAATTTTCAAAGGAACAACGTTACCGACCATTGTCTCAAGCGATATAGGGAAGGAACAAAAATCCTAACTCTGGATAACTGGGCGAGGATATGAATCCCCATTCATTTGGATGTGAATTCAGTGTGCCGACCACTGCACCACTAGACTAGGTGCCAGCATAGGAATAGGTTTAGATGATGACGAACAGCGACTATGTACGATAGGAAGTCATAAAATGTTTATTGTCACCTAGAAAATATAAAGTTGCGTAAATAATATTTCCTTTATTTGAAATTTCGTATCTGTCCTCCTGTAACACATGGAAATTCCCGCTCCACAGTAGCATATCATGTCACCAATGAGGCCAAAACAAAATGGTGCAATCCTCTGATTCAGTGCAGTATGGTGTGCAGTTTCATTTTCTACATTTGAAGGGGAACGACAACTCGGGAAGCTCTCCAAGGGGAAGTTTTTGTTGTACAACGATACCTCATCTCGTTCGATTAGGGCACAGTCACATACGGTGCTTCTTTGGACTATGAAAATCGGACTCGTCCCCCGTACCTTCCTGACATGGCATCCTGTGACTTCCTCCCCTTTCTTCAGAGGAAGAAGCCACTACGTGGCTGAGATTTACACAATGAGGATGAGATGACTTTCGAGGTGGAACGTTTCCTGAACAGATAAAAAGACGGGCTTCTACAAATGAGGTCTTTTGATAAGTCACAGTTGGAAGAAAAGTGTCGCACTGGAGGCTGAATACGTACTTATGGACTAACACTATCCGCTGCTTGATGTTTCTGACGCGACTGTTATAGCTTTAAGCGTACGTCTCGCACAGTGTCTGTGCTTTTAAATGTAAAGAATTGAGTCGAGACCTTCCAAATACCTTAGGAAACCTAAACACCGTAAGCATTAGGTGGCATTCGTTACTCCCACACTGTTACGTACGTAGCCCACTGCATACGGCTGTTACATTTTCGCGGGCCAGGTTATGTTTATCTGAGTAATAATCATAACTCAGATTCTAATGTGTTAATTGCTGTTTCCTTGTTGCAAACATTTTCTTCATATACAGACTGTAATCGGTATAAGTGTAGATATTTCTATTGGTGACTGAGGACGATGTACTGAACTTTAGGTTAGTATTTACTTCATTTTCAGACTAATAATTATAGTTGTTTTGAGTATTATGATTTTATTGCGGTTAGCACCTCCACGTGGATGTGGAAAGAGCACACCATTAATGCTTATTTTTCTCTTGACAGTAGGTCAGCTGGATGCATGGACGCAAAATTGTTAGTTATACTGACAGGCGTAGTCCACTTAGTGGTGCAGTTATGGCCGTGCAGGCAACATCAAGTAGTACATTATTTCATGTGTTTGCGGGAAGACTGTTCGATGGAAAGAAAAGGCAACCAACACCGATGAGTGCACATATTGAGGTAACACACATGAAAATATCTGTATACGGAGAAACCAATAAAATCTTTAAGTGGGACTCGAGGTGAAATATTTACTAAATGTAGTGATAAAAATCAGCAGATTTATCAGAAAGTCCGTACAATGACGGTGTTATTGTTACTGCAATCATACAGAATTCAGGAGTACATAGTGAAACGAAGGGAGAATATTAATGCCGGAAGACGAAGACGCCGGCCAGAGTGGCCGAGCGGTTCTAGGCGCCTCAGTTTGGAACCGCGCGACCGCTACGGTCGCAGGTTCGAATCCTGCCACAGACATGGATGTGTGAGATGTCCTTAGGTTAGTTAGGTTTAAGTAGTTCTAAGTTCTAGGGGACTGATGACCTCCGATGTTTAGTCCCATTGTGCTCAGAGCCATTTGAACCATTTTAAGATGAAGAGGGAAGTGCTCGGATTAAAATTGTTGGGATTTAGTCTTTCTCCCTCATTGTTCAATATATACAACTACGAAAAAAGACAGCAGAACTAAAATTCAGGATGATAGGATACCAAAGCCAAGATTCTCTGACGACGTTGCTATCCTCGATGAAAATGAGGGAAATTACAGGACCTACTGAAAGAAAAGAACACGCTAATGAGCTCAGACTACAGATTGAAAGTAAACTAAAGGAACAGATAGATCTAATACGGAGTAAAACAAACACGAAATTAGTGATAAGGTAGATCTTGGGAACCACAAATTAGAATAGATGAAGGAATTTTGCTGTCTAGGAAATACACACAGGACGAAGCATGGGTAATGTGAGAAACCGTGTGAGACACGCAAGAAGGGAAACCATCGCTAAAATGACGAGAGCTATCAAGCAGAGGATTTCATTTGAGAAATTAATTTCTAATACCATACGTCCAGAAAATTACAGGGAGTGAGAAGATAAGAACTGAACATGTCCTCTGCAGAACCTGGAAGGAAAGGAATGTGTGCAAAATAACGATTAAAGAAGTGACAGGAATGTAGACATTAACTGGAAATAACTTCCTTGGCACTAGGAGGAGCCGTAGGAGAAAAAAAAAGAACTGTAGTGGAAGGCATAAAATGGAATACATACCAAAAGTAATCGCAGACGCTGGGAATAATTGCTAGCTACTCTCAGATGACGTCTTGCACACAATACACACAGCCGTAAAGTTTCATTCCGTCTTCTTAGATTCCAGAAAGGCGTTCGACACTAGACCACATTGTGGACTTCGGCGAAGATATGACCACATGGCGAATTTCAGCAAGTATGTGATTATCTCGAGGTATATCTCACTAACAGCTTTCAGTAGTCATAGTGGGCGGCGAATGTTCCAGGGAAACGAAAGTAGTATCGTGTGTGCCCCAAGGTTGCGTAGTAGGACCTCTAGTGTTTTCAGAATACGTAAGCAATACAGTGGGGTGGCGAAAGACGTGGGATAGCGATATGCACACATACAGATTGTGAGATGGTGGTAGTATCGCATACACAAGGTATAAAACGCACTCCATTGAGGGACGCGTCATTTTTACTCCGTTAATTCACGTGGAAAGGTTTCCAAAAAGGTTTCCGACATGATTATGTATTCCGAGATTATGTATTCACAGTGTCAAGAGAGTGCCGTAAATACCAATTTTCAGGTGTTACCTCTCACCACAAATAACGCACTTAACCACCGGTACCAGTGGCGTTTGCGCAGAGTTGTCAGTGCTAGCAGACGAGCAACACTGCGTGAAATAACCGCAGAAATCAATGTCTGAAGTACGAAAAACGTATCCGTTAGGACAGTGCGGCGCACTTTGGCGTTAATTCTCTATTGCAGTAGTCAAACGATGCACGGGGCTTTGCTGACAGCACGACATCGCCTGCAGAGCTTGTCCTGAGCTGGTGACGATTCCGATTGGACCCTAGACAAATGGAAAAGCGTGGCTTGGTCAGATGAATCCCGATTAAATTTGTTAAGAGCTGATTGTAACTTTAGAACGAGGGGCAGACCCCACGAAGCCATGGTCTACGTTGTCAACAAGGTACTGCGCAAGGTAGTGGTGGCTCGATAAAGGTGTGGGCTTTGTTTTCATGGAATGGACTGTGTCCTCTCGTCAAACTGCACCGATCACTGAATGAAAATGGTTGTGTTCCGCTACGTGGAGAACATTTGCAGACACTCATGAACTTTATGCTCCCAGTCATTGATGAAATTTTTACGGATGACAATGCACCACGTTGCCGGGCCACAATATTTCGCGATTGGTTTAAAGAACATTCTGGACAGTTCGAGCGAATGATTTGGTCGCCAGACATGAATCCCATCGAAAATTTATGGGACTTAATCGAGAAGTCAGTTCTTACAGAAAATCCTGCACCGGAAACACTTACGCAGTTATGGACGGGTATAGACGCAGCATGGCGTAATATTTCTGCAGAGCACTTCCAACAACTTTTTGAGTCAGTGTCGTCGAGTTATTGCACCATGCCGGGAAAAATGAGGTCCAACTCGATATGGGAGTGTTCAGTGAAGTTGCCGCCATGTATCGGAAAATATCATCGTTGGATGGCCGTAAGGAAGTGCAGAAAAACGTGGACAAAATTTCCATCTTTGCAACGAATGGTAGACCTGTTCAGGGGGTGGATTATTGTGAGGTAATGTAAGCAACTAAGAAAAAATAATCGATAATGTCTGATTACATAATTAGTGGTGAACTTCTTTAGCACGTCGCATAAGTATTTAGAGCTAATGCTAATAAACGGAAAAGAAGAATTCGAAGCGTTTAAGATGTGATGCTACGAAAGGAGAGACAGCATACAGGACTCTAGTTCGACCAGTTTCAGGGTATTGCTCCAGTATTTCGAGCGTATTGCTCCAGTATTTCAAGCCCTTATCAAGTAGACATAACAACAGACATCGGATGAATTCACAGACGCAGTGCTAGGACTAACAGGTCGATATAACCCACATGAGAGTGTAACAAAAATGCTTGAGAAACTTCGCTGGGAATCCTTGGGTGAATGACGAGACTTTTTCGCAAAACCTCTTCTACAACATATTCCACTACTCACCTAACGATGTATGGCGGAGGATACTTCTGGTACCACTAGTTGAACCCCACTCCTCTGTTCCATTCGTGAGTGGCGTGCCGTGCGGGAGGATGATTGTCCGTAAGCCTTGGTACTAACTTTTAATTTCTCTACTTTTATTGTCGTGCTCATTACGCGAGAAATATGTGGGAGAAATTAATACGATGTGCCAGTGTTCCTGGATAGTGCTCTCTTGCATTTTCAACAGTAAACCTCTCCATTGATGCACAACGCCTTTCTTGTAACTTCTGCCACTGGAAATTGTTGAGCGCCTCTCTACGCTCTCGCACCGACTAAACGATCCCGTGACGAAACACGCCGCTTTTCATTACCTCTGTCTCTTCTATCTGTCCACCTGGTAACGATCTCAGAGAGAGGAACAGTACTCAAGAATAGACGGAAGAAGTGCCTCGTAAACCACTTCCTTCGTGGATGAGTTACATTTTCTAAGGATTCTTCCTATGAATCTCAGTCTGTCACCTTCTTTTCCTGCTAATTCCTTTATATGGTTATTCCACGTAAGGTCGCTCTAGATAATTAACCCCATATATTTTAAGACCGAACAGTTTCCCACACTTTACCATCAGTAGTGTAGTTGTCTACTAGTGCTTTTCTTTTTCTGTCCATGCACAATATTTTAAATGTATTTACATTTAGGATCAATTGCCTGATCCCGCACCATTCATCAATCCTCTGCAGGTCATTCTGCAAATCGAAACTGCTTTCTGGTGTTGCTACTTTCTTATGGAGAACCGCATTATCTGCGAGCAGTGCTAAACATCTTCGCCGCTTTCTACTAGATCACGTATACCGGATATTCCTGTAAGAGAGTGCAAAAATGTAACAGGACACAGACAATGCGCCGCTGAACAATTTGAGATAGGGAACCTGCGGTCGGAGAAACCGACTTGAGGATATATGGATGTAAACTTGTCTACTGCTTTGTCTAGCATTACTGTTTTCTAGCTCATTTGCAACTAACATGCGTACAAGTTTACGCGTACTGTGCTGTTTATTTACATGTACATTCTTTATTTCATGCACGGAAACAAGGAGGACGAGCCTGATTACTAGGAAGTCATGATACAGGTTTTGTTTACTTTACTTGTCCATAGGGTGGCTCTGTTGTATGGTATTTATATTGGCCCATGACTGAACGTGGTATGAATCAACAACATGACGGTGCACTGCCTCACTTCAGTGTGGATGTTCGCAACCATTTCAATGTGTATTTCCTAGTCGTTGTATTGGAAGGGGAGGTCCTATTCCATGCCCTGCGAGGTCGCCTTTCTTGAATGCCTTTGATTCTTTCGTAAGGGCACATGTACGGTTAATTGTGTATGAGGCCCCAGTGGGCGGAGATGCAGTTAATTTCCAGAACTGTAGCTGCCGGTGATGTGATTCGAAACACACCAGGGGTATTTGTCACGGTGCGTCAGATATTGTTGGCCGATATCATACCTGCACTGAGATTTATGGCCGTCAGTTTCCGCACATTTTGAAGAGATACAGTGCAAATGATGCATTCTTTGTATCAGTGATGGTATTTGCCGTTAATTGTAACTAATGAAATAAAAATGTACACAGTAATGTGATTTCATTCCTATCATTTCCTTAAGCTGGCTACTCCGAACTGAGGCTCCATTCCTCAAATTGTTTAGTGGAGCATCTTCTACGTCCTGTTAAAGGGACTTTCCTCAGGATCTTCTGGTGTCCACTACTGCTATCCTGCTGAAGGTCCCGGCAGATGGGTAGAAATGTCGATCATTTTAGAAGAAACATGACACGGCCTAATAACCCAGAAGATTTTAACTTCAAACGCCGTTAACATCATAAGAAATTGAAAGGTTGAAGACAATGCCACCACAAGTGATCACCTTCACTTTAGGCGACACAGAGTGCCACTGGACCATGGGGTGTGAGCTTCAGTTGAACTACAACAGAGCAGATTGGAAGCGCTTAGCGAGGAAGTGCGACGTTCCTGAGTTACCACAAGATGACCCAATGCATGACACAGACGTGAGCAACTATGCCGAAGAGCTGGTGAGTGCGATAACCAGAGCGGTGAAGGTAGCCGTACCGACTAGGAGGAAGGCCATGGAGGCCTCTCCAGTGTCAGCCGATCTAGAGGATATGCGCCAGTCTGTCAGAAGTCTGAGACGGCACTATCAGCGCAGTGTTGTCTGGTGTGAAAGGCAAAGATGGCTGCAGCAATACCGGGAGCCAAAGGAAAGTTTCCAAAATGAACTTCTTGCGGTAAGGGTACAGAGCTATGTACTAAATCAATTAGCTATAGACCCACGGGGAGTACCATACAAGTTAGTGAGAGATAAGATCCGCTCTCAAATGGCGATATCAACAGTCAGGCATGGGGACAGGTTGACGGAAACCTGGCAAGAAACTGCTGAGGTCCTCCTCCAGTCCCTACTGCCTGACGACAGTGCGGATGGGGATACTGAAAGGCAGCGCCAATTGTGAAATGACTATATTGATAGATATATCAATGATAGGGAAGTTTCCCCCTTTTCTGAAGAGGAGAATCGCTAAAGAGAGGGAAAGCCCCTGGGCCAGACGGCATTGTTGCGGAGGTGGTGGAATTCTTAGCCCCTTAACTCGTAACACCACTCACCCAACTATTCAATGAGTGCTTTAGACAGCAAAAATTCCCAAAAATCTGGAAAGTTGCAAAGGTTGTAACATAAAGAAAGGACCCAACAAAAACCCAGTTGAAACCAAATCATACAGACCGATTTCTTTGTTGGACTTGTTTGGGAAATAACTAAAGAAACTGTTGGCTGACAGACTGACTGCCTATCTTGTACTGTGCAGGATGAGTAGCAGGCTGTTCGGCTTTAGGTCTGGGCGGTCAGCATCTGAGGCGATCGCCCTGGCGGCCGAGGTCTGCGACTGATATCTGTAAAAATACGTAGTTTGCTTCATCGTGGACTTCAGTGGCACCTTCGACCACCTGTGGTGACCTACGCTCTTCTCCTGTTTACGGGAGAAAAGTGTCCAGGGCCGCTATATGGTTGCCTGAGGAGCTATTGCGAGGATCAGGTGGTGTGGCTATCATCCCCTAGCGGGAAAATTGGAAAAATCAAGAAAAAAGGGATGTCCTCAGGGTTCTGTGTTAGGTCCAATGCTCTGGGACATCCACATGGAGCCACTACTGGATAATCTACAGAAGAGCGAAGAGGTGCTAGAGGTGATAGCCTACGCAGATGACCTCCTTCTGTTGGTTGGTTGCCGTAGCAGCGAAGATATAGAGCTGAAGACAGAAAGGGGAATGGAAAAAAATAAAACTATTGTGCCGGAACACAAAAATGACAATTTCATCGAATAAGTCTACATATCTTTTGCTAAAAGGGCAACTCTTAAGGTACCCCACAGTGAGAATTGAGTGCTTGCCAGTTCTTCGGCGATGTGAGGAACGCTACTTGGGAGTCATCATTGATGAAAGGTGGAACTTTGGAAAGCACATTTAAACCGTTACCCAAAGAGACCTACAAGTACTCAATACTCTTATCTCCATTGGCCATAAAACAGTCCATCTTCCCCTTCATCTGATAAAACTATTTCATAACAGCATATTAACGTCAAAACTGGGCGCCCAGGCTCTCAATGGTGGTGCCCGCCATGTCAGTCAGAAGACTGGAGAGGAACATGATATTAATGTCAGTGCGGGAATAAAGGACATCTCTCGGTAGAGCCCTGTTAGTGATAATGGGGCTCTGTCCTCTGGATATTAAAATTAGAGAGCAAGCAGCATGGTTCTGGGCCAAAAAAAAGGGAACATTGATAAAACAGGGGACATTCTGGGCATTCGGTTTGGGGACGAGGGTGCGATTAGGAGAAGAGGCGAGGAGCTGTGGCCGGAATCGTTGGAGGCTGATGATACTGGCCGTAGAACATTTCAACTTATGCCAGACGTGAAAAAACGGTTCGGAATGAAGTACTTTGAGCCAAATCTGGGATTGTTCCACTTTCTCACTGGTCAAGAGCCCTATCTGACATATATATGTCAGTTTGGGAGGAGGGTTCCACCTGCGTGTGACTGTGGCGCATCGGAGGGTACTCCCACCCATGTGGTTTACAAGTGCCCCCTTCTCAATGATGTAGCAACCGCGTTACGACTTCATCTAACAAACAATGACACATACTCCCTACTGAGACGTGGGGATACATTTCGAACTTAAAACCGGCTAGCAAACGAGGTATCACGGACAGTTCTATCAGAATAACTGAGGGACAATGGTGACTAGTACCAAACAACCAAATGTGTCCCAGTACCCTGATCCAGTACCGCCTGTGCGTGGATAGGTCGACTTACAGTTAGAATCCCCCACATGCAGGACTAGGGGGATGGGGTACATCAAACCGAACTGAGACATGCACGGGACTTGACGTAGAATAGAATCTTAAAAGGGAACCTCCCCATCGCACCCCTCTCAGATTTAGTTATAAGTTGGCACAGTGGATAGGCCTTGAAAAACTGAACACAGATCAATCGAGAAAACAGGAAGAAGTTGTGTGGAACTATGAAAAAAATTAGTAAAATATACAAACTGAGTAGTCCATGCGAAGATAGGCAACATCAAGGACACTGGGAGTCGAGGAGCGCCGTGGTCCCGCGGTTAGCGAGAGCAGCTACGGAACGTGAGGTCCTAGGTTCAAGTCTTCCCTCAAGTGAAAAGTTTAATTTTTTATTTTCAGTTTATGTGACAAACTCTTATGTTTTCATCACTTTTTTGGGAGTGATTATCACATCCACAAGAAAACCTAAATCGGGCAAGGTAGAAGAATCTTTTTACCCATTCGCTAAGTGTACAAGTTAGGTGGGTCGACAACATATTCCTGTCATGTGACGCACATGCCATCACCAGTGCCGTATAGAATATATCAGACGTGTTTTCCCGTGGAGGAATCGGTTGACCTAGGACCTTGCGATCAAATGTTTTCGGTTCCCATTGGAGAGGCACGCCCTTTCGTCTACTAATCGCACGGTTTTGCGGTGCGGCCGCAAAACACAGACACTAAACTTATTGCAGTGAACAGAGACGTCAGTGAACGTACGGACAGATCAAAACTTTGGGAAAATAAACAAAGTAAAATTTTCATTCGGGGGAAGACTTGAACCAAGGACCTCTCGTTCTGCAGCTACTCACGCTAACCACGGGACCACGGCGCTCCTGAGCTCTGATTCTC
This sequence comes from Schistocerca nitens, assembly GCF_023898315.1. NCBI lineage: Eukaryota > Metazoa > Arthropoda > Insecta > Orthoptera > Acrididae > Schistocerca > Schistocerca nitens. Next base: position 437,079,007 of record NC_064615.1, on the reverse strand, counting down.
CTTGATGTTGCCTATCTTACGCATGGACTACTCAGTTTGTATATTTTACTAATTTTTTTCACGGTTCCACACAACTTCTTCCTGCTTTCTCGATTGATCTGTGTTCAGTTTTTCAAGGCCTATCCGCTGTGCCAACTTATAACTAAATCTGAGGGGGGTGCGGTGGGGAGGTTCCCTTGTTAGTAGAAGGAAACATAAATAGGAACCTGCAGCGATTCAAGTCATCCTTGGTCTCATCGGGGTTAGCTCGGTGGGCAAGGCCGTGCAATAGGTTTATACACTTCACTGACACATATGTTACGCTGAAGGCAGTAGAGGTTTAGCCATAAGTAGCCACTAGAATAAGTAGAGTACTAATATAGGATATAAACTGCCCATTGGAACACACTGTACTGTAGAGTAGCTCACCTGTAAACGCCGCAATTAGCTGCTAATAATAATGATATTGTGACCGTTAAGGACTCAGCAATCATGTGAGGTAGGTTGTATATGTATAGTATGTAAATATCAAGAATACAGATTTTTAAAAAAATAATTAAACTCTTTGTGAAAAAGAGGTGGGTGGTATATATGTATAGTATGTAAATATCAAGAATACAGATTTTTCAAAAAAAAATTAAACTCTTTGTGAAAAAGAAAAAAAAAACACCAAGGGGCGGCAGCAGCCCGGCAAAAGTTCTTTGAAATCCGTCTTGCGTCGCAGGACAGTCGGTCCAGTGAAGTGGCGGCTGGAACGGCGTTCGCAGCATTGACATTGCTCTGTGGATTTTGTGACGCAATCAGATGAAAGGGCTGCTAGCTGGTCCCGGTGACACGGCCAGAGATCGATACGCTGCCAGTAATCGAATGTGCCGCGAGTCTCTTGGCCCGGAGGACTGACGTTACGTCCGGCTGTTACGTCCGGCTGTCTCGGAGATTGTGCCGGATAGCCGACTACTGCGCAGTCACAGTCCCGGGGGGAATGTGTTTCTTTCCAATTCACAACCTCTCATCTCAAACCCTCATTTCGGTTAGACTATATTTTGTACACACGTTTATCATGTGTTGTCTTCTGTATGGCTGTAGATTCAAGCACAGCACATTCGGTTACTGCGTCTTCCTATAGGTTAACGTAATGGGGTGGACTGATTTCTCTTAGCGTAAATCCTGTAGTAATTTTTACGATTGAGAAGAGTACAGAGTGCAATTGTTACCTGACAGCAGTCTCTGTCGGCAACAGACGAGCTATAGATATGGGGATAGAAAGAGTTCTGGCATTAAATATTATAATCTTACTTGAAAAAGGGAACCTAGTCTCAGATTGAGTTGGAGAAAATTCATGGCAACGCTGTACCAACGCCGATAACACTATTACTTGATAAACTGATTTTTAATTAATCACATAAGTACTGTGACTTGATTGAGTTTCCTTCTGACTTTGCCCGATGAAACCTATGGGCGTCATGACCGTCAACCTTAGTATTAAGATTCGTGATATTGCTGATATGACAGAAACCTTACAAAAATGACATTTTCCACATGAAGAATTTTAGTACCGTTGTAGTTGCGTACGGTTTAGAAAAGTCCATGAAAACACATTTAAAATTCGTGTTCAGAAAAATGACGTAAAATCTGAATAATGTCTGGCATCATTATGCGATTCTAGACGAAATTTCACTTTGCCATTATGCACCAATGATAATACTGCGTTCCGAATAAGGAATTACTGAAGCTGCAAGACCACCAAATGAAGCGGAGCCTTTTAGTGAACGGGAAGAGTTACCACTGTTTACCGAGACTCACAGCATATTGCCGAGCAACAGCACATTTGAGTACACCTGCTAGCACTTACACCCAGTATCGTGTATTATTTGTTACGTATATCACTATGTCTCTCTCCCGCACAATTTTTGCCCTCTTCGCCTCCTTCAGCATCACGGACGGCATTACCTCATGTCTTAACAAATGTCCCATCATCTTGTCCCACTTTCTAGTTAGAATTTTCCGTGTCCACCAGGAACCAGAATACGGCAAACGCAGAAGGGTCACACCGTAAACAATTACGGCCACGCAGCGAAACATGACCAACACAACAAGTTGTTTATAATGAATATGAATGACAAAAGTGCCAGCAAGTAACTTTGACGCCATCCATCTGTTGTGTGACAAGAGAGAGAGCGGGATTTCGAGAAGAATTTAATGAAAAACCACCGTCTCTATTTACGAGGTCATTTTTTTATTGGGCTATCCCAATAACTCAAAATTCACACTAGGATAGCTGTGTTGTTATATTCCACAGGATGACCAAGACGATGTTCTGCAGTAACAGATTTCATTGGCTGTTATAAGCCCGTGTGAGGTTTATGTTGCACACATCGGTCTTCCACGGTCCTGATAGTCGGACCAATATGTTGTAACGCAACGGTATTACCAAATTTCGTCAGGTTAGAAGCGCGCACGTCTGAGTTCGTGTGAGGGCACTGAAAAAGATAGAAACATCAGATAATCAAAACTCGGTGCATATCATGGCAGATTTCGGACCCGTTTTATTGACTGACTCACTTGTAAATTAAATGTACATATAGAGCTACATCTAGATCTACAGACCGCAAGCCACTTTGCTGTGTGTAGCGAAGGGTACTTTCTGTACCAATGTCATTTCCCCTTTTTCCTCTTCCAATCGCATATGTTTCGCGGAAGAAGGATTGCTGGTAAGCCTCCTTGTGGGCTCGAATCTCTCTCGTTTTATCTTCATAGTATTTTCTCCGTAAGCGACCGCTAGACATTTTATGGAGGTAACTGCTTCCAGTGATTGTTCTGCAATCACTTAATCATACAAAAAGGATATTTTTGCCCATGTATGGTGAGGGTCAGTTGTCACTCCCTGCACCAAGCCTCGATCCTGTGCAAGCATTTATACATTTTGCCATAATTTTCTTACTTGCGACTTTTCCGTGAAATGTCTCATGGAACATCGACCATTACATACTAGATCATTTATACAAACTGTAAAATGTAATGGTCTTACGACACTCCCTTAGGGCAAGCCTGAAGTCACTTTCACTTCTGAATACTTCTTCCCGTTCAGAGTACCAAGCTGTGTGCTGTTTGCTAGAAACTCTCCAATCCAATCTCACAGATAGTCTAATAATCCGCATGCTCTCAACACAAATATGTCAACGAGGCGTCAGTGTGGGACTGTATCGTACGCCTTCCACAAGTCAAGGAACAGGCATCTACCTGGGCGCTTGTATCTGCTACCTTCTGGGCCTTGTGGACGAACAGAGCGAGCTGGGTTTCACACGATAGTTATTTCCGGAATCCAAGTGGGTTTCTACTGAGGGAATTGTCGGTATCCAGAAACGTCATAACACACGAGCAGAAAACATGTTCCAAAATTACACAATAGATCGGCGTCAGAGATATAGGCCTCTAGCTTTTTGAGTCTTCGGTGACACTTCTTAAAATGGCAATTTCCTGCGCTTTCTTCCTGTCATTAGAAAAGCTCTTGTATGCACCTACGGTACACTTGTGGTGGAAGAGCAGCAAGTTCTTTAGCGTAACCTGTGTAGACTCGAACTGGTATCCCGTCGGATCCAGTGCCCTCTCCTGTCCCTTACTGCCTAGTCACTCATTTCCGTAGCTGTCATTTTGTCATTCGTGAAACGATATGAAAGAAGAATTATGGCGCGATCATCCACTGTAAAACAGTTCTGGAAAAAGATGTTTAGTATCTCAGTCTTTTCCCTGTCATCCTCTGTTTCAATGCCATTATGATCACAGAGTGACTGGACGTATGGCTTCGATCGATCTACTGATTTAAATTAGGACCAGTCAGGCAACAGCCGCCCGCTGATAAACGGCAGCAACAGTCAAATACCAGATTTTACAATTTCCTAACATGGAGCGAACTACTTCGTTTCATCCGTGTGTTTTAGTGGTTTAATTTTTGACTTTCTTCCTGTTAATTCAATGTTCAATTTAAGCTGTTCCCGCGTTTTGTTTGTGTGGGAAAGTAAACCTATTATGAGACATATTACAAGTTGATAATGAGAATTTTTGAATTTCCGACTGTTAATCTAATTTATTAGACACACTTAGTGCGTTTTCGTCAGTGTCTACATTACAGTTCCACATAGCGTGTCGATAGTCCTTTGTTTGCGTACGAAATCTAGTTTTCCACGGTCTTTAGTATGGATAGGGACTGTGATTGCTATGTGCGGATGCGAGAAGAATTGGTGGCACTTGGTCCGCACCGGCGTCCAGCCCATTTACTGCTCACAGTAACATTGACTTCTCACCCGTGGTCGCGTGGGATGTCGCCTCGGAGCGTGACAGGCTGCACAAGGCATTCCCAGTTAGTGTAACAAACAGGTTCCAGGTGTTGTCTATGCCTGACAATAGGAAACGTCTCAGCCTACAAGATCCCAGCAGTCGCAAAGCGTGGAGTTATTGGTAGTTAAGAGCTCAAGTGTTAGTTGCGATATGGGGCTCCTTAGGGACATGGTTACCAAGGAGGAGAAGAAAGCCAGTGTGCACTCCGTGTGCATACTGGATGGATTCATTCCAGACGTGCAACGGGTCCTTCTGGAGGCTATAAACAGCACAGGGTGCTGCCAACTGCCGGTGGTGGCTCACGTCGGTACCAGTGATGTGTGTCGCTTGGCATAGGAAGAGATTCTTCATGGTTTCATGCGGCTATCAGAAGTGGTAAAGGCTGCCAATCTCGCCTGCAAGATGTAAGCAGAGCTCACCGTTTGTAGCATAGTCGACAGGACGCATAGCGGACCTCCTGTACAGAGCCGAGTAGAAGATATGAATCAGAGGCTGAGTTGGTTCAGCGGATTCCTCGACTTGTGCCATAGGATGGTAGGGTTTCTGATTGCGCTAAATAGGTCAGGAGTCGATCACATGCAGGAGGCGGCTACACGACTGACATGGACTGAGCGGTTTTTTACATTAGAGGGTCTCGGGTAAACACAATAGGGGCTTTGGGTTGTTACAAGCACTAAAAGCAGGGTAAAGCTGGAGGTAAAAATCAGCCGAAATAAGGACTTAACGGTGTTCAGAGAAAGCAGGCTAAATACTGTTGGCGATGGCGTGTTTGTTGCTGTTACAATTTGTTTATCTCGCAGCGAAATTGAACTAGATAATTCCTGTGAATTAGTATGGGTAGAAGTAATTCCTGGCAACCAGAATAAAATAATAATTGGATGCTTTTTGACGACACACAGTCAACACGGATTTATAAATCATCGTTCCTGTGAAACACAGCAAGCTCTTTACTCACGAAGCTTTGAATGATGTCGACAAGAGGTTTCACATTGATGAAGAATTTCTAGGTTTCTAGAAGGCTTTTGACACCACGTCTCACAAGCGGCTTGTAATCAAATTGAGGGCTTATGGAATATCGCCTCAGTTATGCTACTGGATTCGTGATTTCCTGTCAGAGAGGTCACATTTCGTAGTAATCGACGGGAAGTCATCGAGTGAAATAGAGGTGATTTACGGCGTCCCAAGATAGTTTACAGACCCTCTGCTGTTCCTTATCTATATAAACAATTTGGGAGACAATCCGAACGGCCGCCTTAGGTTGTTTGCAGGTGATGCTGTCGTTTATTGTCTAGAAAGATCGTCAGAAGACCAAAACGCTGAACAATTTAAGAAATGAAAAAAAAAAAGATATCAGGAGGGGTCGAAAATTTGCAGTTCACTCCAAATAATGAAAAGTGTGAGGTCGTCCACGTGAGTGCTAAAAGGGATCCGTTAACTTCAGTTGTCTGTCTTCATTTGGAGCACTGCTGCACGGTGTAGGATCCTTACCAGATACGGTTAACGGAGTGTATCGAGAAAGTTCAAAGAAGGACAGCATGTTTTCTATTATCCAGAAATGTGGGAGAGAGTGTCACGGACATGATACAGGATTTGTGGTGGACGTTATTGAAACAAAAGCGTTCCTAGTTGCGGCGGTATTTTCTCACGAAATTTTAGTCATCCATTTTCTCCTTGGAATGTGAAAATATTTCGTTTACGCCGACCTAGATGGGGAGAAACGATCATCATAATAAAATAAGGGATATCTGTGCTCGCACAGAAGAGAGAGTGTTCGTTTCTTCCGCACGCTGTTCGGTAGTGGAACAATAGCGAATTTTTGTGAAGGAATTTAAGTGTGATTTGCAGAGTATCCATGTAGACGTAGATGTAGATTCAGAAAACTGATTAGAATTATCTATTAAGTTGGTAAACAGAATGTTACTTTCGAATTCGCCAATTTTTGCTTTGTTTCTTTGTTCGACTATGAGGTTTTTACTATGTTTAATTTGCCAAGACTCTCTCTTCGCTTTGACCAGCATTCATGTAACTCGGTTGTCGAACCACGGTGGGTCTTTTCGAACCCTTAAAGTTTTACTTTTCACCTGTCTCTAAAGCGTGCTGTATGATTCTCTTGAAAGTTGTCCTTTGATGCTCAACATTGTCAGTGCTGCAAATCTGAAAGAGCTTTATATCTTTCTTTGTCTATCCATCTTACAGCTTTATTAATCTTATTTCTAAGTTGTCCAAATTTTATGGTTCAAATGGTTCAAATGGCTCTGAGTACTATGGAACTTAACATCTGAGGTCATCGGTCCCCTAGAACTTAGAACTACTTAAACCTAACTAACCTAAGGACATCACACACATCCATGCCCGAGGCAATATTCGAACCTGCGACCGTAGCGGTCGCACGGTTCCAGACTGAAGCGCCTAGAACCGCTCGGCCACAATGGCCGGCCAAATATGATGTGCAAATTTTCCACTGATTTAAGAGAGAAGAGAGGCCGTAACAAATAGATTCCTCACATACTGGTGAACAGTAGGACGGAATCTAAATTCGTGTCCCATCGTTCAACAAGGACTTGATTATTTCCTCCAGATGACATCAACAATTAAATTCAGACGGGCTGTCCGGTGTTTAAAGAACACAGTACAGCACAATACGACACGCAACAACTGAACGACCATATTTTTATTATAGTTAAGCAAATACACGAACGGTTGTAAATTACATCTGAATTATAATATTTCTGTTATTGTTGAACAAATACACAGACAGTTGTGATTATTTGTTGAGTGATCTGGACGCCACATACCATCCTTACGAACCAGAAAAAGAGGTCGAGAGACACACATTACGTGGTATTTCGACACAAAATACTGTAAATTCTGCCTGTGTAAAGCAAAAGAGGCCGTAGACTTATGTGTCATCTTGTTATTTTCATCACTCACCCGATTCACAGCAGGTCGATAGAGGAATGTATGTCTGGTCTGACTTTCACTGTAACAATTATGGAGAAAAGTGATTTGTAGGTGGGCTAACTCAACTGACAATCTTAAGCGTATGATATGACGTGGGCCTTGTGAAGCAAGGCACGAAGTTATCATCACGCTTAGTCGGATGGCGACAGCATTCGGCCTAAAGACATAGGTCAGTGTGATTTGACATCATATAAACAGCTTACCCTAATGTGCCATCAAGCTCCCTCATGACCATCCCTTCAAGGAAGGGGAGCCAGCTATCTTTTTCACCAGCATACGGAAGCTAATAGTCGGGTAGAATAAATTCATATGTTATAAAAAGCTGTGCTTCATGTCGTCAAGTACTGGGGTACTAACTATGGGAAGCAACCAGACGCTATCAAGCCAAAGTACGATCTACTTATATTAAAGTATGATTAACATTCAATATAGATAACTTACAAAAATTTTATTGCTACTGGAGGGTTCTCGGTGAACACAATAAAACGTGAGATCTACAATTGAGCCATATAGTGTGGTTTAAAATAGGAATATAATTACGTTTGATATTCACAACATAAAGTACTTATGTGTCAAAATGTTATGAAGCGTGTCAGCTTGTTAACAGCACGCCACAGACAGGCACGCCGTGATATTACGAGCAGTGAGTGCGTGCATGAAAGCTGGGTATTTGGTTGAGCAGTATAAGGCTAACAAGTTGCCGTGAAGTAGCTGGGCCAGGTAAGTCGGCCTGCTAGGTACCCAGGCTATTGCAGGGGGCTGTGACCGAATGTGTGTGTGTGTGGGGGGGGGCGGCTCGGCCGGCGTTTTGGAAATCTGAGGTTGTACGGACGAGTGTGCCGCTGTGTGTTTAAATGAGGCAAAATGACCTAATAACTATTTTAAAACTGAAATTTAAAGTATTTACGGAAACGCTAAAACTATGTCCTCGCATGCTACAAAAAAATCTAAAGATAGCGCCGAATTCGCAGTAGTAAGACAAGCGCTCTGAAATTATCATGTGCATAAAATGAAGTCAATAATATGTTATCCAGATGATGCGAGGGATTAGCCGAGCGGTCTAAGGCGCTGCAGTCACGGACTGTTTTTTGTTATCCACTCAACATATGTATGTGATACAAAGTTATGTACAATTTGATCTCGGCTCTATGCTATATGTCTATTATTGTTAAACAAATACACGAATAATTATAAATTATTTGTTGAATAATCCGAATAAGGTAGCCAAAACAAGAATATTCTCCACATCTACCCAAACGATTATTACCAGTATGAGAGGATTGTTCGTTATATGAGAAATCCACATCTTAATTTAACGAGATTTTGAATACTTCATACGTGTTAGATTCTCGTTTGAATAACGTAGAACCGCAGTGCCAAAGGTGAATAAAGTTGTGAAGCTGACAAAGTTTTCTACTGTTCCGTTTGTGGAGTATTAAACTGAATAAAGCCAGTACTCTGGCTAAGTTTACAATTGAATAATGTGATGGGGGGTTGCTAATTAACCAAGAATATGTAATGTAAATTTTAAAATGTATAAATATGGTAATCTGTATAATCTCATGGGTGGCGGCCAGTTGTAAGTTTCAGTAATCATTAACGCAGTTGGTTACATGACCCAGTTTTAAATAGGCAGGCAGTGCAGAGTATTGGAATCTTCCTCTTCGTCTCTCAGTCGGTGGGGTTAATTTTGGTACATTTTGTGAGATCAGTGGCCACTTTTAACTGTAGTTCGGCGCTTGGAACTATTTCCATCTGCACCAGTTTGGAAATTAGGAATATTATGGAAATTTGAGTGTCAGTGGGCATTGAACCATGCTCAGGCCAACAATGACAAATTTTGAACTTTAGTAAATTTTATGCTGTGTAAAGATTTTTATGCACTGGCTGACCTTTACGATTTAGTTGCACATTAAGTGACTTTATGGACGGTTCCATGCCTTTATTTCAGATATATTATTGCTGCCGAGTGTTCTGTCTGGACAACAGAATTAATCATTTTGGTTTCTTGTATCTATATTATGTTGAATTACAACTCACTTGAGACCACCAATCTGAATAAATTTGTGTGAGATTTGAATAATATATTTACTGATCTTTTTAATTTTTTACAGTTTTGTCATTGCTAATTAAGGCGGGTCATGTATGATCCACGCTTCCGTAATGACTTATAGGAACAGTGCATGACGGAACACCTTTTGATCAGATGAGCCACATATATATCTAAATTGGTGTACTCGTCCTCTGAGGGTTATTTAACAATGAACTGATGCTGACTGGTTATTAATTTCTCATTATTATTACTGAGCCCTTGTTAAGATTTCATAAGAACGGCTTGTCTGCGATTCATTATAAGATAAACCTCAGGATCAGGTATCCCAATAAATCTGTTACGTCATGAACTTTACGTAGTGCAGCAGCAACAGCAGTAGCAGCAGTACAGTCGTTATGTATGGCAGCACATTTTGCTGCAACAACAGGCAGCAGTCGACACGACGTTTCACTGTGGTTAGGCTGTCTCAGCACCACAGAGCTTCCGTGCGACAGTCTCTGTGTCACAATCTTTGTGCCAGACTGATTCTGCATTGCAGTCTCAAAAATGGTACAAATGGCTCTAAGCACTATGGGACTTACGATCTGAGGTCATCAGTCCCCTAGTTGAACCTATGTATGACGGTAGTATCTGTTCCCGAAAGAACACATACCGTGGATGACCATGCAGCTTTGCTAGAAATGAAATGATAATTAAATAGACACCCTAGCTGCAAACAGGCGTTGATATACTTCACTGGGGACATGTTGAAAATGTGTGCCCCGACCGGGACTCGAACCCGGGATCTCCTGCTTACATGGCAGACGCCCTATCCATCTGAGCCACCAAGGGCACAGAGGATAGTGCGTCTGCAGGGACTTATCCCTTGCACGCTCCCCGTGAGATCCACATTCCCAACATGTCCACACCACTACATTCGTAGTGCGCCTCAGATGGATAGATCGTCTGCCATGTAAGCAGGAGATCCCGGGTTCGAGTCCCGGTCGGGGCACACATTTTCAACATGTCCCCAGTGAAGTATATCAACGCCTGTTTGCAGCTAGGGTGTCTATTTAATTATCATTTCATTTTACTTAAACCTAACTAACCTAAGGACATCACACATATCCATGCCCGAGGCAGCAGTCGAACCAGCGACCGTAGCAGCAGCGCGGTTCCGGACTGAAGCGCCTATAACTGCTCGGCCACAGCGGCCGGCCATTGTAGTTTCCACCATAGTGCCACTTTGTGTGCATGCCACCACCTGTTTGCACCGCGATGTGTGCTGTCGTACGTCCAAGCCGCTGTATCTCAGCGCCATAGCATCTCCACGCTACAGCTTCTGTGTCACAGACTTCGTGCAGCAGTGCCTCTGTGCTGCTGTCCCTGCAGCACATCAGCATTGCAGCATCTCTGAGCCGCATTCCGCATACTTCAGTGCTTCCATGCCACCATCTTTGTGCTGCAGCACATCTGCCTCAATGTGGCATCATCTTTATGCTGCTGACTCTGAGGTGGAGTGTCTCAGCGTCACTGCATTTCCACGCCACAGCATCTCCGCGATGCAGTCTTTGTGCCACAGCACATCCACACACTTGTCTCCGTCGCAGTGACTCAGCGCCGTCACGTTTCCATGCTGCAACGTATCTGTGCCACAGTCTTCCTCCTGCAGCCAATCCTGGCGTCTGTGCAACTGCCTTTGTGCAACAGCATCTCAGAAATGCTCCATATTCACGCCACTGAACTGTTCCGATTGCAGCGTCTCCATGCTGCAGTTGCAACGTCTCCATGCTGCAGTGATTCCACGCCATTATCGCTGTGCCACAGAGCCTGACGGTCATCATCCATAAATCCTGTGGTAACTCTATGCTGCATACCACACTCTGTCCCACAGCCAGTGATCTCAGGCATCATTTTCGGCAGATCATCACATTAACTCATATCGGCAGAGGCAGCGTATTAGAAGCTTGAGTAGCATTTTATTTGTTTTTATGATCATCTCTTTAGTTGAAAAAATTAAAAAATTGTCAAGAGATTGTGACATAGAGTGTACATAAGTGAGGCAGACAGTCTGAAAAGCTGGAGAGAGACAGGCATTGACAGTCATGGTTGACAGAAGATCGATTTTCATTGCTTTTGAACTTTTGAATGTTATGATATGTGGATGATTTGCGGAAATTAAATCAGAAGTTAAGGAGGGTGGGTGGGGTGTGGGTGGGAGGATGCAATCAAAGCTAGCCTGTAGGACTGAGGCAAAATAATCGACGTAAGTGGAATATTTTATCATTTGGAAGATAAATTTACAGAAGCTGAAAATAAAATTCGTACTAATGCCAAACAAATAGAGGGGTTACAAGTAATGTTGGTAACATAGGAGAACGGTTGTTTTCCAGGGTGGAGGCTGTGAAAGGTAATTTTAGGCGAAATTGAAGCACAAGAATAGAAGTACTGGGTTGCTACAATTAAAGTTCAGCTACTCCTGGAGGTCCAGTGTGTGCTGTAATTATTGCATGGCTTCGAAACTTGATAGATTTCTTAATACATTAATGCGGAACCTTTTCACGCTGGAAGAACTATTAGATGCATTTGTGGCCAACAGGTGCAAATCTGCCGCTGTCACCGTTTGTATGGCAGTATGACGTCCAAGATGTTATTTGACGAGCCATAACGTGAATGGTATGACTACCAAAAAAGAGACGCCCTGCGCTGTTACTGAATCTGTTTTATGCGAATCGCGGCAGTGACAGTGCTGCGTTAAGAGAGTATCGCCGGCTGAAAGGACTGTGGAAAGGCCCGGTGACATTAAACGATATAAATAATATGATAATGAAATTCTAAAAACGGGTGAGATTAGGGTGGCATCTGGAAGAGGAAGGCGTCCTATCTCAGTGGATGAGATAGGTTGCTGTAACTCAGCATGCACCACGTGACCCGAGTAGTCCCAGTGCTCGTTCAATGTCACGTGAATTGTCCATCGCTCAAACAAAGTGCGGAAAATTCCGCGGTCTATTTTACAGTGGTATGTGTATCCACAGGACATGTGGCCTGTAATTGAAAAGGTATCTTCATTATATCTGCATTGACAAAAGATTTCGAAACAGTCCCCCATTCACATCTCCGGGAGGAGACTGCCAATGGGTAGATGACAATCTACATCTACGTGTACATCTACATCTACTTCACTTCTCTGCTACTCACAATAGAGTGCCTGGAAGAAGGTTCAATGAACCACCTTCAATCTGGCTCTATACAGTTCCAATCTCGAACGGCGCGCGGGAAAAACGTGCACTTAAATTTTTCTGTGCGAGCCCTGGTTTATCTTATTTTATCGTGATGATCAATTTTCCCTACGTCAGCGGGTACCTTGCACCCGTGGTCTAGGGTAGCGTCTTTGATTTATAATCAAAACGTCTTTGGTCCCGGGTTCGAATCCCACTGCTGCTTAACTTTTGATTAATAATCAGCAGTGGCGGCCGAAGACTTCGGGCATAAGAAGTCACCCTCATTCTGCCAACGGCCTTCGCAAAGAAGGTGGAGCAACGGACAGAGATTCAGGGCATTTTCTTGTCCTAGGGGTCGGAAATTGCCCCTAAATGCGGAAGAATCAGCAATTATCAACGACATGAGAATGCAGAAGGAAATGGAAACCAATGCATTAAAGACACGTAACGTGTATCCACAGGACATGCGGCCTGTAATTGAAGAAGTGTCATGATCACCTCTCCATTGGCAAAAGATTCCCAAATAGTCCCCCATTTGGGTAACCGGGAGGGGACTGCCAAGGGGGAGGTTACCATGAGAAAAAATGTTCAAATGTGTGTGAAATCTTTTGGGACTTAACTGCTAAGGTCATCAGTCCCTAAGCTTACACACTATTTAACCTAAATTGTCCTAAGACAAACACACACACCCATGCCCGAGGGAGGACTCGAACCTACGCTGGGACGAGCCGCACAGTCCGTTACCATGAGAAAAAGATTGAATAATCAACGGAGTGATAAGGTTCTACGAGTCGGGGCGTGGAATTTCAGAAGCTTGAACGAGGTATGGAAACTAGAAAATCTTCAAAGGGAAATGCCAAAGCTAAATCTAGATATAGTAGGGGTCAGTAAGTGAAGTGGAAAGAAGACAAGGATTTCTGGTCAGATGAGTATAGGGTAATATCAACAGCAGCAGAATATGGTATAACAGGTGTAGGATTCGTTATGGATAGGAAGGTAAAGCAAAGAGTGTGTTTCTGTGAACATTCAGTGACAGGGTTGTTCTTATCAGAATCGACAGCAAACCAACAGCAACAACGACAGTTCAGGTATACATGCCGACGTCACAAGCTGAAGATGAATAGGAAGAGAAAGTGTATGAGGATATTGAAAGGGTAATACAGTATGTAAAGAGAGATCAAAATCTAATAGTTATGGGGGACTGGAATGCAGTTGTATGGGAAGGAGTAGAAGTCAAGGTTACAGAAGAATTTGAGCTTGGAACAAGGAATTAGAGAGAGGAAAGACTAACTGAGGTCCGTAACAAGTTTCAACTAGTAATATCGAATGCACTGTTCAAGAACCACGAAAGGAGGAGGTATACTTGGGAAAGGCCAGGGGATACGGCAAGATTTCAGTTACGTAACATCTTGGTCAGACAGAGGTTTCGAAATCAGATACTGGATCTTAAGGAGAACCCAGGAGCAGATATAGTGGTGATGAAGAGTATGGTGAAGTTTAAGACATCAGTCAGGAAGAATCAATACGCAAAGAAGTGGGATACAGAAGTACTAAGGAAAGACGAGATACGCTTGAAGTTTTCTAAGGCTATAGATACAGCAATAAGGAATAGTTCCGTAGGTAGTACAATTGAAGAGGAATGGATATCGCTGAAAAGGGCCATCACAGAAGTTGGGAAGAAAGACATAGGCACAATGAAGCTAACTGCGAAGAAACCACGGGTAACAGAAGAAATATTTCAGTTGATGGACAAAAATGTCCGGTAAACTCAGGAATACAGAAATACAAGTCGCTGAGGCATGAAATTAACAGGAAGTCCAGGGAAGGTAAGACGAAATGGCTGCAGGAAAAGTGTGGACAAATTTAAAACAGCTTTAGAGGACTTAAGGTCAAATCAGGGAGAAGGGATAGATACGATTACACCAGAATTTCAAAAATTATTGGAGGAAGTGGCAACAAAACGACTATTCACGTTGGTGAGTAGAATATATGAGTCTGACGACATACCATGTGACTGTCGGAAAAGCATCATCTACACAATTCCGAAGACGGCAGGAGCTGACAAGTGTGAGAATTATCGCACAATCAGCTTAAGAGCTGCTTACAAGAGTAATATACAGAATAATGGAAAAGGAAATTGAGGACACACTACATGACGATCAGTTTCGCTTTAGGAAACCTAAAGGTGCCAGAGAGGCAGTTCTGAAGTTGCGGTTGTTAATGGAAGCAAGACTAAAGAAAAATCAAGATACGGTCATAGAATTTGACGACGTGGAAAAAGCATTCGACAATGTAAAATGATGCAATGTAAAATGATGCAAGGTATTAGAAATTCTGGGAAAAACATGGGTAAGTTCTGGAGAGACGTCTAATATACAATATGTACATCACCCAAGAGGAAATAGTAAGAGTGGACGACCAAGAACGAAGTGCTAGTATGAAAAAGGGTGTAAGACAAGGATATAGCCTTTCGCCCCTACTGTTCAATCTGTACATTGAGAAAGCAATGATGAAAATAAAAGAAAAGATCAGCAGTGGAATTAAAGTTCAAGGTGATACGATTTGCTGATGACACTGCTTCTTGAGTGAAAGTGAAGAAGAATTACATGATCTGCTGAACAGGATGAACAGTCTAATGAGTACACAGTATGGTTTGAGAGTAAATCGAAGAAAGACGAAGGTAATGAGTAATAGTAGAAATGAGAACAGTGAGAAACTTAACATCAGAATTGATGGTCACGAAGTAGATGAAGTTAAGGAATTTTGCTACATACCAATGACGGACGGAGGAAGGAGGACATCAAAAGCAGACTAGCTATGGCAAAGAAAGGCACTCCTGACCAAGAGAAGTCTACTAATATCAAACATCGGCCTTAATTTGAGCAAGAAATTTCTGAGAATATACGTCTGGAGTACAGCATTGGTTGGTAGTGAAACATGGACTGTGGGAAAACCGGAAAAGAAGAGAATCGAAGCATTTGAGATGTGGTGCTATAGACGAACGTTGAAAATTAGGTGGACTGATTAGGAAAGGAATGAGGAGGTTACACACTGAATCGAAGAGGAAAGGAACACGTGAAAAACACTGATAAGGAGAAGGGACAGGATGATAGGACATCTGTTAAGACATGAGGGAATGACTTACATGGTACTAGAGGGAGCTGTAGAGGGCGAAGCCGTAGAGGAAGACAGAGGTTGGAATACATACAGCAAATAATTGAGGACGTACGTTGCAAGTGCTATTCTGAGATGAAGAGGTTATCACAGGTGAGGAATTCGTGGCGGGCTGCATCAAACCAGTCAGAAGATTGATGCAAAAGATGCCAACAGAACGTTTTCGCAATCGGAGGAGGAAAAAGGTGACTGAAATTTCATGAGAAGATATTGTCACAACGAAAAACGCCTTTGTTTTAATGATTGCCACTCCGATTCACGTATCATGTCTGTGACACTATCTCCCCTACTTAGTGATAAAAGAAAAAGTGGTGCCCTTCTTTGAACTTTTTCGATATCACCCGTCACTATGTCCTGATGCGGATCCCACACCGCACAGCAAGACTCCAGAATAGGTCGAACAAACGTGGTGTAAGCAGTCTCTTTAGTAGACCAGTTTCACCCTCGACGTGTTCTTCTAATGAATCGCAGTCTTTGGTTTGCTCTACCTACAACATTATCTGTGTGATCGCCCCAATTTAGTTTACTTGCAATTGTAATCCCTAAGTATTTAGTTGAATTTACAACCGGCAGATTTGTGTGACTTATCGTGTAATCGAAATTTAGTGGATTTCTTTTAGTACTCAAGAGAATAACTTGAAACTTTCCTTTAATCAGGATCAATTTCCACTTTGAGCATCCTACGGATATCTTATCTAAATCATTTTGAAATTCGTTTCGGTCGTCTCATGACTTTAAAAGACGGTAAATGACAGCATCATTTGCAAAAAATCTAAGAGAGCTGCTCTGATTTTCTCTTATGTTGTCAATGTAGATCAGGAACAATAGAGGGCCTATAAAACTTCCTTGGGGAACTCCAGATATTATTTCTGTTTTAGTCGATGACTTTCCGTCTATTACTACGAACTGTTGCCTTTCTGAGAGGAAATCACGAATTAAGTCGCACAACTGAGGCGTTACTGCCTAGGCACTATGACTAATAGCTCAAAAAATTAATGAAAGGTTAACGTTCTACAGGTTGGGATGTGAATGTCAGCTTGAATGGGGTAGGGAAGCCAGAAAATCTGAAAAGGGAAATGGAAAGGCTAAATCTATATACATAGTAGGGGTTAGTGAAGTGAAATAGAAAGAAGACAGATTTATGGTCAGATGAATCCAGGGTAATATCAGCAGTAGCAGAATGAAGTATAACGAAAGGAGGATTCCTTATGAATAGAAAGGTAGGGAAAAGAGTGTGTTACAGTGAACAGTTCAGTGACAGGATTGTTTGTATCAGAATCTTTAGCAAACCAACACCGACAACGATATTTCAGGTATACATGCCGACATCGCAAGCTGAAGATGAAGAGATAGAGAAATTCTATGAGGAGATTGAAAGGGTAATACAGTACATAAAAGGAGATGAAACTCTGATAGTCACGGGGGACTGTAATGCTATTGTAGTGGAAGGAGTAGAAGAAACGGTTACAGGAAGATATCAGCTTGGGACAAGAAATGAGATAGGGGGAAGAGTAATTGAGTTCTGTAATAAATTTCAGCTAGTAATAATGAATACTCTGTTCAAGAATCACAAGAGGAGGCGGATTACTTGTAAAATACCTGGTGATTCGGGAATATTTCAGTTTTATTAGATCATGGTCAGACAGAGATTCCGATATCAGATTCTGGACTGTAAGGCGTACCCAGAAACAGATATAGACTCAGATCACAGTATAGTAGTGATGAAGAATAGGCTGAATTTCAAGCGATTAGTAAGGAAGAATCAGTTCGCAAAGAAGTGGGATACGGAAGTACTAAGCGAAAAAGAGAAACGCCTGAGGGTTCTCTAAGGCTATTGATACAGCAATAAGGAATAGCTCAGTAGGTAGTACAGTTGAAGAGAAATGGACATCTTTAAAAAAGGCAGTCCCACAAGTTGGAAAGAAAAGCGTAAGTGCAAAGAAGGTAGCTACGAAGAAACCATGGGTAAAAGAAGAAATACTTCAGTTGATCGATGAAAGAAGGAAGTACAAAAATGTTCACGGAGATTCAGGAATACAGAAATACAAGTTTATGAGGAATGAAATTAACACGAAGTGCAGGGAAGTTAAGTGGAAATGACTGCATGAAAAATGTGAGTAAATCGAAAAACAAATGATTGTCGCAAGGACTGACTCAGTATACAGGAAAGTCAAATTAACCTTCGGTGACGTTACAAGCAAGGGTGGTGCCATAAACAGTGTGGTGTCACCGCCAGACACCACACTTGCTAGGTGGTAGCTTAAATCGGCCGCGGTCCATTAGTACATGTCGGACCCGCGTGTCGCCACTGTCAGGATCGCAGACCGAGCGCCACCACAAGGCAGGTCTCGAGAGACGTACTGGCACTCGCCCCAGTTGTACGACGACGTTGCTAGCGACTACACTGACGAAGCCTTTCTCTCATTTGCCGAGAGACAGAATAGCCTTCAGCTAAGTTAATGGCTACGACCTAGCAAGGCGCCATTTGTACCATTGCATGTATCTCAAGATAGTCTCACTTGTATCATCAAGAATGCTGTATACCAAAGGAAGATATAAAAGTTAAGTGTTCCAGTAGCTACGTTCTTTTCTTTATCACATTCATTACGAATCCTGTTCCAGACTTAACGCCGGACGGCGTGAGTTGACGCGTGCCCTTTCGGCTACTTCACTGTGGACTGGCTGCCTTAACAGTCCACTACAAACAGTGCAACGAGAATTTCACTGTTCAATCAGAGGAGTGGGAGGATAGCTGGAAAGAGTACAAGGAAGCCCTCTATGAGGGGAAGATTTGTCTGATGTGAGAGAAGAAGAAACAGAAGTCGATTTAGAAGAGGTAGGGGATCCAGTATTAGACTCAGAGTTTGAGTGAGCTTTGGAGAACTTAAAATCAAACAAGGCAGAAGGGGCTGACAGCATCCCATCAGAATTTCTAAAATCATTGGGGGAAGTGGCAACAAAACGACTATTCATGTTTGTATGTGGAATGTATGAGCCTGGCGACATACCTTCTGACTTTCGGAAAAATATCATCCTCACAACTGAGAAGACTGCAAGAGTTGATAAGTGCGAGAATTATCGCATACTCAACTTAACAGCCCATCTATCCAAGTTGCTTACAAGAATAATATACAGAAAAATTGCAAAGACAGTTGAGGATGTGCTAAATGACGATCAGTTTGGCTTTAGGAAAGATAAAGGCGCCAGAGTGGCAGTTCTGACGTTGCGGTTGATAATGGAAGCAAGACTAAAGAAAAATCAAGACATGTTCACAGGATTTGACTACCGGGAAAAAGCATTCGACAGTGCAAGGTATTCGAAATTCTGGGAAAAATAGGGGTAAGCTATGGAGAGACGGCTAACATACAATATGTACATCAGCCAAGAGGAAATAATGGGAGTGGATGACCAAGAACGAAGTGCGGATGTAAGACAAGGATGTAGCCTTTCGCCCCTACTGTTCAATCTGCACATTGAGGAAGCAATGATGGAGATAAAAGAAAGGTTCAGAAGTGGAATTAAAATTCAAAGTGGAAGGGTATCAGTGTTACGATTCGCTGACGAAATTTCAATTCTGAGTGAAAGTGAAGAAGAATTACATGATGTCCTGAATGGAGTGAACAATCTAATGAGTACAGAATATGGATTTCGAGTAAATGAAAGAAAGACAGAAGTAATGAGAAGAAGCAGAAATAAAAACAGCCAGCAACTTAATATCAGGATTGACGGTCATGAAGTAGATGAAGTTGAAATCTGTTAGTTGGGCAGCAATATAACCACTGACGGATGGAGCAAGGATGATTTCTAAAGCAGACTAGTACTGGCAAAACGGGTATTCCTAGCTAAGACAAGTTTACTAGTAAGAAATTTATGAGGATATACTCTGGAGCACAGCATTGTGTGGTAGTAAAACACGGACTGTTGGAAAAGTCGAACAGAAAGAAACCAAGCATTTGAGGTGCAGTGCTACAGACAAATGTTGAAAATTAGATGGACTGATACGGTAAGGAAATTAGGAATTTGTGCACAGAATCAGAGGGGGAGGAATATGTGGATAACACTGACGAGGAGAGGGGATAGGATGAAAGCACATCCGTTAAGACATCTGGGAATAACTTCCGTGTTACTAGAGGGAGTTACAGAGGGCAAAAACTGGCGAGGGAGACTGATATTGGAATACATGCAGCAAATAATTGAGGACGTACGTTGCAAGTGGTACTCTGACATGAAAAGGTTGGCACAAGAGAGGAATTCGTGGCGGGCAGTATCAAACCAATCAGATGATTGATGACAGAAAAAAAAGAAAAATCCTGTATAGCATCCGTACGTCGCAGCAACTGAAACCTCGCGATCAGCAGCGACCTACTGATTCGCTCTTTAACTTGTGACATGGATCAACATGTGGCCGAGCAACAGCCTATGGAGTGACGAGGCACTACAGGGTCCAAAGAATGACTGTCGAATCTGAGGTACTACTAGACCACTTTTTGTGTACTAAGAGCAATCGCACTCGACATATGTGACTGTAGGTGTGGATTCACATCCACGTTTACTCTTGGTCCATTCGTATTTGAAAAGATTACACGCAGAGGGCTTGTCAGGTGTAACGTGACGTTATCAAGACCTCATAGTATAGCATGTGATTCCTGCTTTGGAAGAGCCCAGCTGTGTGGAAAACACTGTTTTAGTGCAAGACGCTTAATGCAAATTTTCACCTACGTTTTATTTCCAGAGGTTTTACCGAAGCATGCAAGATCAACGTCATCTGAGTCCATGCGAGTTTGGCTCTGGGGGTATCTAAAACGACGTGTTTACTACGGACACGTTCCATCTCTCCTGATCGGAAGGTCAATATACAGGAACACGTTGGACATAATCCACCGAAACTATGGCGAACAACTTTGATCACGTGGTCAGATCAGAAGGCCTTTATACTGGAACACGTTGGGCATATCCCACCGAAACTGCTGTGAGCAACTGTTGATCACGTGCTTTTAAGGATGCATGATCTCGGCTTCCCACGTGTTCATAGTGAACATATTATATTAGCGACAGTTCGCAATAAAATCAACATTTTGCTCTCTCACTTGTTTAACTTTTTCTGCCTACATCCAGTTCCTAATCCATTTCATATAGAAACATTTGTATATGTCTTCCTTGCATTCACAGCTCCCGATGTGCACCTAATGGCCAAAATTGGAGATAATTTTTCCAGCGTAAATCGGTTCCGCAGTAAAGCGTAAAGCATTGGAATATCTGCCACGTTTCGTTGCCATACTACACTGAAGAGCCAAAGAAACTGGTACACCTGCCTAATATCATATGGTATCCCGCAAGGAGGCAGATGTGCCGCAAGACGACGTGGAAAAGTCTTGACTAATGTCTCAAGCAGTGCTGGAGGGAATAGACACCATGAATCCTGAAGGGCTGTCCATAAATCCGTAAGAGTAGCGAGGGGGTGGAGTTCTCTTCTGAACAGCACTTTGTAAGGCATGTTGAATAACGTTAATGTCTGCAGAAGCATTGAAACTCGGAAGAGTGTTCCTGGAGCCACTCTGTAGCAATTCTGGACGTGTGGGGGTCGCATTGTCCTGCTGGAACTGCACAAGTCCGTCGGAATGCACAATGGACATGAATGGATGCAGGTGATCATACAGGATCCTTACGTGCGTGCCATGTATCATGTGTCCTAGATCACTCCATGTGTACACCCCTCATCCCGTTACAGAGCCTCTACCAGCTTGAACAGTATCTTGCTGACATGCAGGGTCCATGGATTTATAAGGTTGTCTCCATTCTCATACACGTCCATCCGCTCGATACAATTCGAAACTAGACTCTTACGACTAGGCAACATGTTTCCAGTCACCAACTGTCCAATGTCGGTGTTGATGGACCCAGGTGAGGCGCAAAGCTTAGTGTCATGCAGTCATCAAGGGCACAAGAGTGGGCCTTCGGCTCCGGAAGCCTATATCGATGATGTTTCGTTGAATGGTTTGCACGCTGACACTTGTTGATGACCAACCATTGAAATCTGCAGAAAGGCTGCACTTCTATCACACTGAACGATTCACTTCAGTCGTCGTTAGTCCCGTTCTTGCAGGATCATTTTCCGGCCGCAGCGATGTTGGAAATCTGATGTTTTACCGGATTCCTGATATTCACGGTAAACGCTTGAAATAGTCGTACCGGAAAATCCCCACTTCGTCTCTACTTCGGAGATGCTGTGTCCTGTCGCTCGTGTGCCGACTATAACACCACTTTCAAACTCTTGATAACCTGCCATTGTAGCAGCACTGACCGATCTAATAACTGCGCCAGACACTTGTTGTCCTATACAGGCGTTGTCGACGGCAGCGCCGAATTCTACCTGTGTACATATTTCTGTATTTAAATACGCATGCCTATACCAAGTTTCTTTGGCCCTTCACTGTATAATTACAGCTCACGCTAGACCTCTGTGAGTCGCTGCACGGTTTTAACCGTTTTAATTTAATCATCTACAGGTCTATACCAAAGGGAAATAGATATAAAAAGAAATTTCTGAATGTAACAAAGGAATAAGAAGTAATAACAAAGAATTAGAAGGGAAATAAGTGTGTTGAAACAGAAATAGTGTATCAGAAATGCATGGCAATTTAATGTTAGGTATCCAGTCGGGGAACAGTTTAATACCAAACCATTGGAGAGAATAAATTTCATGCAGCAGGTTTACCGGCTGTATGTACGAATACTGTTGTTTAGAATGCTAAAAAAGAAACTGTAAAAAGCAAAATCAGGAGAGGGAGCCAGGACATGTATTGGTACAGCACTCGTGGTTGCCGCATCGCGGTCGCGAAGTAAGGGCCGAGGCAGTTCCAGAAAAGTTTTTACTGTCTGACGATAATTTATGGATTTTTAGTTTTAGCTTGACGACGTTCACTAGGGACAAACGGTAGTTACTTTTATTCTGTAGAAGGTTGAGTTATCCCTACTGAAACCTAGGTAAATTTTAGGTAAACGGTTCAACTGAGGCTGTTGGTTATTAAAATTAAAATTAATATTTATACACTTGCTGACAGGGCTGCGAAATGTTGAAAATATTTAAGACCGAAACTTTTTCAACAGAGAGGGAATGGTAGAAAACATAACAGGAGATATTACGCACATGTTCAGAAAACAAAAACAAAAAACATCTTGAACAACTGGAGACAGGACGTTCACATTCACAGGACACGCACTTTAATATTTTCTGCAGAAATGATTAGCATTTCAGTCATCTCGGTTCAGCACGTGTCCTGTTCCCTGATAAGCACAGGGTCCGCCATGGTCCCTTATAACTTGGTCAATGCGGGATGGCATCGACGCGTATAAGGCTCCAATGGCTTCTTGTGGTATAGCCATCCATACTGCACTCGCGTTTTTCCAAAGTTCGTCTGTGGTGGTTGGCACTGGGTCACAGTGCAGCACCCGTCGTTTCACCATATCCCGTACATTTTCAATTGGCGGCAAGTCCGGTGATTTGCCGCGCCGGGGCAAAAGGCTGTCATCCTGTGACACCAAAAAAGCACATGTTCGTGCAGCAACATGTGGTCGCGCAATATCTTGCTGAAAAATGGCGAATGGGGTGTTGTGCAGAAAGGGTGTAGCTACAGATCGCAGAATGTCAGTCACGTACGTCATATTGGTCACAGTACCCTGAACATGTATTAACTGTGATTTGGAGTTGTACCCAATGACTCCCCACACTATATGGCCTTCCGACGCCACTTTATGTCTTGTGCAAATGCAGTCACTGTGATGCCGCTCTCCCTGTCTGCGGTGAACCAAATTTCGGCCATCAGTTTCTAGCAAACCTGGATTCGTCTCAAAACACTATCTGATGTCATTCCTGTCCTCAGAGCCGACGTTCCATACGCCATTGCCGTCTAACATGTTTCTGCACATTCGTAAAAGATAGGCGGAGGAGTGCATGACGCGCACGTAACCCATGTCATAATAAACGGCGACAGACTATCACCCTTGATAGTGTACGATGTATTACAGTGTTCCACTGTTGCAACAGACCCAAGGAGGACGCAGATACATCCCGCAATGCCATTCTGATAAGGTGTCAATCTTCTAAGGGGATCGTCTGGCTGGTGAGCCATCCCGTCGTGTTTTACGACCTTCTCTGGCCCATTGAACCATTCTTCAGACACCCGTTGCACTACCGGAACATTTATTGCCACATAAGCAGCTGTTTCCAGATGGCGCATCACACTCTCTCATACAAATAACGCGCCTTTATAAAATCTCATTGATTTGACGGTACGGTTCGCTGATATGTTTGGGAGGCATCCTGCGTGTCTGCTGAAGTCCCACTGATCCATTACCGTCAGTTTATAGTGACAATGAAAGCCGCAGGAATATTTCACTAGTAGGTGGTGTTGCGCCCGATATCGATGTTGCCGCGCGGAATGGCCGTCCGTTTTGAGGCGCCATGTCACAGACTGCGTGACCCTCCCGCCTGCGGTTCTAGTCTTCCCTCGGGCATTGTTCTTAGAATAAGTTAGTTTAAGTAGTGTGTAAGTCTAGGGACCGATAACATCAGCAGTTTGGTCCATTAAGAATTCACACACATTGGAACATTTTGATATCGATGTTGTTGAGCCTGCTAGCCGACATGGTTCAATTGCTAATCATTTCTGCAGATCATGCTGATGCACTTGTCATGTGAATATGAACGTCCTATCTCTAGTCGTTCAAGGCGTTTTGTATCTCCTCAAAATGATTGTAAAATAATAACAATAATATTAATACTAGCACTAGTAACAGACAGAGAGATGACAGAAGTGGTTACCATAACCAACCCACATTATTGTACTATGAGGTAATATTCTTAAGGTTTTTTCTTTTTAACAATCATAAAGTGGGTCTCTTTTCTCCTTCGCCGATCTAAGACACTCTTTGATCTTGCAAAGTCGGGAATATACCGTATACCTTGCACATGCGGAAAAGTTTATGTCGGAATGACTGGACGATCCATTAACACCAGGATCAAAGAGCATAAGCGACATTGCAGGTTGGGGCAGGTGGAGAAATCGGCCGTGGCAGAGCACGCACTGAATGAGACCGACCACGTAATAAAATTCGCCGACACGGAAGTTCTGGCTGTAGAGAAGCACTATCACACGCGCTTGTTCAGAGAAGCTGTAGAAATCCAAAAACACGCGAACAGTTTCAACAAGAAAGAGGAAAGCCTTAAGGTAAATGGATCCTGGCTTCCCGTACTGCAGCGAACGACCGTCGCAGGTAGCAAGAGGAGAACCGCACCGGAAATGACCGCGGAGAAGCTATCGGACGTTGGCGCGCCAGGTACATATAGTCTGCGGCCGCGAGCTCGCTTCCAGTTCACCACCGGCAATGGAGGGTGAAGCTTTGACAATGCCAGCCACTCGTGCTGGCGAAACGTCAGAAAAATCATTAGATGAACGTCGGCCGAAGAACCCGAGACAGAAGCCAATAGGCAGTTTGTCAACAAGTGGCCACGAAAGCCTTAACAATTTTGTATAACAAGAAGTGACGTTTACGTTAGGTGACGTCTATTATCATTGCAAAAGTTACGTTCATTAAATCTAAAAACAATTGTCAAGGGCCTTACAGAGCCCACTGTGTATCCTTTGGCCAGCTTTCAGAGTTTCATGAGAAACTTATAAAACTGCAATTTTCCCTATCTCTTGTGATGTGGTTACATTTAGAACCAAATATTACGACGTGACACAGTGAAATATCTACAATAGCCGATACAAAGGTCTAAAGAAGAGATCGTCTTCCTTCGCAGTTTTTTTCTGACCACACAATTTCTGATCAGTTTCCTTAAGATTTTTTTCACATTCAATGGAGTCTAATTCCCTGGTAAAGAAGTACCTCGTTCGTCAAAGAATAGTTGATCCTATCCCTGTATGTAGTTCTCTAAAGACTCGGTGAAACAACGGTACTATTTGGTCTGCAGTTTTTAAAAAGTGGGGTTCGTCACAACCATGTTCTATGACAATGATGCATTTTACAGAGCACAAATCACTAAATTTCGCCTTGTTTTCATAATATTAGAACAAAAAAAAATGTTCAAGTGTGTGTGAAATGTTATGGGACTTAACTGCTAAGGTCATCGGTCCCTAAGCTTACACACTACTTAACCTAAATTATCCCAAGGACAAACACACACAACCATGCCCGAGGTATGGCTCGAACCTCCGCCGGGACCAGCCGCACAGTCCATGACTGCAGCACCCTAGACCGCTCGGCAGTATTAGAACCATTAATTCCATTGGGACATTAATAAACTGCATAAAATAGGAACGTGGACTCCAACTGAATTACAGCATCTGACGGACAAAACGTGTCGACCACGAAGCAAATAAAGTGAATCATCCTATATCTACATTTGCATACTAGTCAATGTATTGTGGATGGTCTCAATCAAATCTCATAGATAAAAAAGGATAAGACATTCCTTTGTTTCAATTAATCATTCCAGCAT
Organism: Schistocerca nitens; assembly: GCF_023898315.1. Lineage (NCBI taxonomy): Eukaryota > Metazoa > Arthropoda > Insecta > Orthoptera > Acrididae > Schistocerca > Schistocerca nitens. The sequence continues at coordinate 437,052,804 of NC_064615.1, read as the reverse complement.
TTATGAATAACAATGGGTAAATCTACTGAAGAGCTATAAGAATGTGTGGCATAATACGGGTCAACATATTTTCGTTGTTTATTTTTTACAGAAACGAAAGTATACATATAGCTCAGAGTCACAAGTAAATAAGGTGTTTATGTTCGGCAGTCACATGTATGCGCCATTATGAGAGCTACATACAAAGTCACTGTGACAAGGATTCCTCAGCGGTAATTGATCATGGTGGACCTTCCAGTAAACTCTGGCAACACTGCTTTAGGCCAAGGTGTTTGGTGTGCCTGCTATTTGGCTTGAATCCACAAATCACGCATTGGATTGCCATTTTTGTATGCTACCTCGCTTCGGAATGGAACCAATATCATGAGAAACAGGAGTATTCAATACACTGGCATCCCATCTTTCATTCGCCCTGTGGCTCATAGCGAAGGATTGACAGCTCCTGTTCGCCCACATGTACCACTATCAAGCAGTGATAGCAATGATGCTGAAACGATACACACAGCAAAAAATATCATACGACTGTGACACTGACGCCATATTTCCACCATCTTCATATGGAGAAACACACAAAATCGAAAAGCGTGAGCTCAGTGACGTGTTAGCGATTTAGTTCTTTCAAAACCTAAAACCAAACTCTTGGTCTCACGACTGCAGTAGTAGAATTTTCTCACTGACGCGGTGCATGTCTGTATGTTTTCCTGCAGCGTCGGAAAAAAAACTTTAATGTCATTTCAGTACTGAAGGACACATCAGATTCTGTAGTGACAAATAGTTTATTGGAAGACTTGAACATTAGATACAAATCAAACCAAGAGACACTTTATAGAAGGCTGAGAAACAAGATTGAGGGTGAAATCTGGCTTTGCAGGACAGAGACGATCAGGTTATGGTTGTGGAAAGGGGCCACGATCAGTTACTGGAAGTTGTACAAAACGCACTAACTTTATTTTCCTAAAACACTCAATCACACATGCCCTTAAAAGAATTAAAAAACAATATAGTTGAAGGAACGAACACAAGTTATTAAAATTGCCTTAAGGAATACACACGGCTGAAGACCTTAGTTACAAAATTTTACATAAAAACTCGGTTAAAAGCCACATACTAAACATAGAACAACTCACGGCTTAAGGCCTAGATAACAAGGATTTGCAATAGAGCAAAATTCCCCTTTTTCTCTTAAAACAAATATTTTGACAAGAATCTTCAAAATTTTAACTTAAGACGTCTGAGGGCCTTATTTTAAAATTAAAACAAACTAAATTAATAGGCGGATGAAGTCCTCGCACGTACTTGAGACAAAAAACACAATCTAAAAACAACAGATCAATGGTGCTCTGAAGTTTTTCAAGGGTCGGCCTGAGGAGGTAACTCTGACGTGAGATTCGGTAAGATAGGCAGCCAAGAATAAGGTTAAGTCATCAGGTCGCAACCCGACCCAGGGACGGCTGAAGGACCGACCGACAACTTAATTAATTCCACTCCGCCGACCAACGGGACGACAACGGAAAATATCAGCCGATGACGAAGATACCAGCAGCACTACATCTTAAAAATTGGCGTCTAAAAACAGCCAAGGCACAATAACCATTCAAAAATATGAACACGAAAGGCTGTCAAACTATACGCGGTACGGACAGCATCAATACTGCGAGGAAAAACACATTGCGGAACACTACGCTAAAGCCCTCGCCGTGGAGACTTCCTCACTACACTGTCCCAACAGACCGACTGCCTACCCCAGTACGCAGACAGCATTAATATAACTGTTCAGTCGAAATTTCACAAGCTAGACACAGTTCCACGAAAACACTTCCACAAGAACTCGAACAATCGTAAAAGCAATCGCTGTGGAACAACCAGGACGAACGACAAGTCGACACACACAGAGAACCCGAAGCGTTTGGCAACCAAATATACATCGTCCGATGAGACGACCGAATGAACGACCGGCCAAGGTCGTCCCCATTCAAGACATGTGTGTCAGCAACAGTCGGGCAAGTCTTGACTGTCCGGGCCTCACTGCAGCTCCACCCCGACACAACTCCATGTCCGTTCGGAACTCGGAGACACGGCGAACTGGGCACACTGGCTCAGACCCAACCATGCAGAGGGAACTCCTGGCCATTGGCCACCCGACATCTCCGCACAAGCAAGGAACCGACCCACGTCCCGCAAGATGATCAATTGAAGGGGCCCAGAAGCGATCGGAAGAGCAAATACACGTCACCCGCTGGGGCGACCGACCGAAATATCAACCAACGGTCGTCCCCGCTCAAGTCTCCTTCCGTCCGACAGTGCACGTGTGTCCCCAGTGGTCGGGCGAGTACTGGATGGGCATACCTTACTGGAGATCGATCCCAACTGTACTCACCGCGCACCACGACCCGGAAATACTAGCGGTCGCTTCAAAGATAGTACGACAGTGCTCTTATCGATAGCGTTGCTGCTGCCACTCACGTGCAGTCAGGGCAGCAACTTAGTGACGCCAGTAAATCGAATACGAAACGGGACGGCAGTAACGCAAAGACAAGATGTCAAGTAATGAACGGCATGAACATGAGTCGCGCACGGCTCATAGGGCAGTACTTTTACACAGTAGTAATGAAGGGCCATCCGTCCCTGCATCCCTGTTACATATGTTGCGTAAAACTTATTCTACGTTGTAATCCGTTGTAAACTGTGCTAATTACAGTAAACATTAATGGTTGGCGTCTAGAGATTTCAAAGTCACTGCGATGTCGCTGGGTTTGCAAGGACGTCACACTAAATATTGTTACTACCTATGAGGGTGACACTCTCGCTCAAGGTAAAAAAAAACTACATACACGCAGCTCTGGTGCCTGGGCCAAAATATGTTTGAGAATAATATTTAGCTCTTCCGAACAAAATTGTTCTCACACCATTGCACATTAAGTTGGACTCATGGCAGACTGTCCACAGCTCGTGGTGTAGTGGCCAGCGATGCTGCCTCTGGATCACAGGGTCCGGGTTCGATTCCCGGCTGGGATGAGGATTTTCTCTGCCCGGGGCTGGGTGTTTGTGTTGCCTCATGATTTCATGATCATCATCATCATTCGCGACAGTGGTTAGATTGGACTGTGATAAAACTGGACTGTATAAAAATTGGGACTTTGTATGGGCGCTGATGACCGCTCAGTTGAGCACCCAATAAACCAAACCTCATCATCATCATCATCATCATCATCTTCATCATCATGGCAGATTTCGTTAAGACTGTGCACAGAAATGAAGCGGCATTGCAGTGTTTGTGATAGGTATTTCCACGACTTATCACTTCAAAAATGGTTCAAATGGCTCTGAGCACTATGGGACTTAACATCTATGGTCATCAGTCCCCTAGAACTTAGAACTACTTAAACCTAACTAACCTAAGGACATCACACAACACCCAGTCATCACGAGGCAGAGAAAATCCCTGATCCCGCCGGGAATCGAACCCGGGAAACCGGGCGTGGAAAGCGAGAACGCTACCGCACGACCACGAGCTGCGGACGACTTATCACTGACAAGGTCACAAATGGGGTATTCATTGGTGTACAGAGATCTCAGCTGTTGGAGAACACATGCCTTGTGTCCGTTCTAACCTCTGATCAGCTACATGAGTGGCATTGTTTTGGTAATGTGACAACTTTGTTCTTGGGAAACAAGAGGACCTCATGGACGAATTCGTGCATTCATTTAAGGTCATTAGCTGCAACATGGTTGAACTGTAATTTTACTTTCAAAATCTTTTCTTAAAGAATTTACTTTATTTACTAGCGATTCACCAAGAACATTAACACATTTAATCACACTAGGTGAGCGTGGAAATAGCTGCCATGAAATAACTGATGGAAAATAAAATTACCTTTAACAAGTGTGAATTTTATTCCTAAAAGCCTTTTCAAAAACAGATTTAAAATTACAATCAGAAAGCAGCCTCTAAATATCATGTTACAATTATTCAGAGGCAGAATAACAATTTTTTTTATTATTTTACGATAGGAGCCTTCGGGCTGAGAAGCTTCCACTCCCTTTCAACACGGCCGTAGTCACGACCGCTCACAACGACATCTGAAAACTTACACTGGTGCAAATCTGCAACACACCAGATTACTTTAAACTAAAAATTTTAACAACTCACGCAAACACATTAACTATGCACCCCGTAAGAGGGATGGAAAAAGTACAAACACTCACACTAAGAAATTATTTGCCACCAAAAGTGCAATTTGTTTTTAAAGGCTCTTACGGTGGGAGGGTGGCAACTTTATAAAAATTACTACTTAAATAAAACCCATGAAATTCAGACTTACATAAAGTGTACAACGTGCTCTACATTACACATATACCGCCTCGCAAGATGATAGGCAAGATAAAAACATATTTCAGGAATTCGGCCTTTCCCTTAATTCTATAAATTCGTTAACACCGAATCCGACAAACATGACAGAGGCAGCTCCGAACGACAGACATATTAGCACTCCGACTGACAATCCGACCGATTTCCAACCGTCAGATCCAACTGTTCAAACAACAGAGAATATCGGCCGATGTCGAGTAAACCAAGATACCTACACTTTCTAACTCGGCCTGACCAAGATCAAAGCATCAAACACCACTCAAGACAAGTTTAAAAGAATACAGAAAACGCAAGTCACAACTGTCAGATCACTACGGAAGAAGGCTGCGGGTTCTAGACAGCAACACCCACCACTTGTTATCACTGCTGAGGAAACAACAATCCACAGACAACGAACAAATCGTAACAGTCGAGATTTTAAAAGAAGTCATTAATTACTGAACTTGAGGATCCTGCTTCAGAGGAAAGCGAAGAGTTGCTCTCGCAGCTAGCGCCTCCACGTGCAACAGCGCGTGCCCGCCGCCAAAAGCCCCGGCCTGGCTTCGCGCTGTGGAGACTACGTCGCTGCTCAGTTCCAACGAACCAACAAGGTCCAACCACATCCCGACTCGGAAAATGGTGTTCATCCTGAGGATCCAAGACGTCGTCGACTAAGACGACCGGCCGAGGAAACGACCAACGGCAGCCCGCTTTCAACGACAGCGGTCGCGGCGAATACTAACACCATACGGAACCGACGGTTGCTGGCTGCCAACTCTTCCCGACTGATACTAGTGTCCGTGCTCATCAGACCATATGTCGCCATCCGACGACCAGCCGACCGATCGACCAACGGTCTTCCGTCTGCGTCGACCACGGCCCCGGTGCGTACTTGCACCGTGCGGACCTGCGTGCTGCTGACTGCCAACTCGTCCAACCGCGGAGTAACGACGAAACCGACTCAGTCCACAACCCAACAGCGACTGAGACTTAGAGCTGACCGACTAACATGCGAGTGTCTGTCTTCTGACAGACTCTGTCGCCTCACTGCACCGACTCCCAGACTGACAGACTGACCGACTGACCAGACTGCCCGAGACTGACAGACTAACCACCACTGAGCTCATAGCGCCCCTTAAATGCAAGTGAACAGGCAACTTTTCCCCTTTTCCACCAGACGGAGACACCAAAGCTGGGATTGCCACAGCGGCGCCACCGCCAGAAAAGGAGGGCGACTGCTTTACACTACGCGCTGCGGCGCGCTCTTCAAGACAGCAATTTTTCCGGGGCTCAATGACGCTGAAGTTCCACTTCCTTTACTCCCTCCTCGAAGTGTTTCCAGGGAGCTGTGGTGCATCCCGTGATGAGCACCAGCCCGTTTCTCAAATGGAGCAGTGGTACACAGAGCGGTGGACTACCGCTATGGCCGGCCGCTGTGGACGAGCGTTTCTAGAAACTTCAGTCCGGAACCGCGCTGCTGCTACGGTCGCAGGTTTGAATCCTGCCTCGGGCATGGCTGTGTGTGATATCCTTAGTTAGGTTTAACTAGTTCTAAGTCTAGGGGACTGATGACCTCAGATATTAAGTCCCATAGTGCTTCGAGGCATTTGAACCATTTTCTACCGCTATGTCAGCTGATTTCAGCTGGATGCTACAGGGCGATGCTCAAGACACTACCCACAAGAGGAAGGCAAAGAAACGGCTGGATTAAGGTGGGAAAGTTCAGTTAAGCTACATATCCTGATGATTATGGTAACAATATACGTGAAACGTAAAGTCACATTTTACTTGTAACTCTGAGTTAGGGGACAATTTTAATCGTTCTATTCGTGTTCAGTGCATCGAAATTTATAAAAAGTGTCTACTTTGATGTTATTAATCTTAGAGTCCCTGAGAATCAGCTAATGTAAATGTTGTAAAACCCACATACTGCAGGGATCCACAAATACCGGTCGATTTTCTTCTTCTTCTTCTTCTTATTATTAGTATTACAATCACATTTCCAATACATAGTTTAGTGCCTCGTGGGGCACACTGTATCCAACTGTATTAAAGCAGAAAAGGTTTATTTGATCAACTTAAATTGTTAAGAAAATATGGAAAGAGCTATTTTCCACGTTATTACGTTCTTTTTTCTAAATTTTAGTACTTAATGACAAGAGTTAATTCCTGTTACAACTGGAAGGTAGTATTTATTTCTTTAAAATAAAATAGAAAGTAAAAATACCATCTATTCAGTAATCTAGATGTATAACTTTATTTTTGAGAGACATTTTACAGTAGAAATCGCCAAGTAAGTTCTGAACAGCAGGTTCCTCTAGAAAGGTCTGCTTTCTTCATTATTTGCTTTATAATGACCATGGATAGTCTTTGAATATTACATATTACCTAAAGATGTGGCAATAGCTGATGTGTGTGACAATATATAAATGCGACAAAAAGACTCTCGACCGGCCATTTAGAGGCTACTCGTTATCTTGACGTTGATATTCTTTGTTCCCCAATAGAGTAATCTGAAACGTCATTTCCGCTGGGGTGTCACTTGCTGCTGACAGAAACGGTGCATGGTATGTTGCGACTGAGTTTCGGTGTACAGGCTGTTGTCCCCTAATGACAACAAACGTAGCGTGATGTATGGCATACTGTATGAGACAGAATATGATTAACTGCTGACCCTTAGTGTCACGTGCTGTCACGGCAGCTAATGACATAAGATATGTGGTATTGTGTGATATATCAAGAGGTGTCTGCTGTAGCCAAGCTTCACGACGATGGGTGAGAGACAAGACCTCGGAAGCAGAAGTCCTCTAAAAAAGCAGTTAAATGAGATCAAATGAAACTAAAAGGTCATTAGAGGCAAGGGTTTCTATTGACTCTTTTCCACTTACCTTCACTCATTATAAAGCCAGCGTCCGTTATAATAATGTAGGTTCTGGCAGCCGTTTTTGTGACCTCCTCACAATATAATCAAACTACCAACGTTTCGGGTTCTATTTCCAGTAGCCAGGGTGGCTACTTGCGTTCTGTGGTATTACATTATAGGGCCCTACCTCTTCAGCTGAAAACAACTGAACGTCCTTGCACACTGTATTTTACTGCGAGACTGGATGAATGGAGAAGGATACTCTCGTGGCTGTCGTATAAATCGCAGAGTTCGTCTGCTTTGGGGGCTGATGAGGCATTCTCTGTATTTGTTGGCTAGCTTTCTAAATACTTTTTGTTCGAGTTCACCATCACGCGTGCTGTAGATTTCTACGTCCAAATAAAGATAACACTCCGTACTTTGCGACTTGCACCGGAAATGCATTTTCAGATGTTGTGGGTCTGGACGGTCGTGAAAACTGTCAACTTCGTATTCTCGGTAGTGCTAAATGAAGACGGGCCGATCCAATATTCCTTTATTACCAGTAGCATGCGTAGTGTAACTCCACTTTTAGCATGGCCTGGAACAAAGCAGCGGCGGTTTGAGATCGAGCTGGATTTCTAGCACTGTTAAACTGATGGGCTTAGTTTTTTTAAGCGTTATTGTAATTTCTTGTCACATACGAAGATAACGTGTAATAACATTTTACTTCACTAATTCAAGGACTTACAGATCCTATGTAGTTTCAGTTTTGAACCGTCACCTCAGAAACAATCAACTTTACTTAGGCATCAAAACTGCCAAAACATTTGCTTCTCCTTACATAGCAATGAAATTCTTATAATGATCGAACCACACATACACTACTTAGGCCGTGAGTACACTGAAAGTAAATGAGCAGTAGGAGCACATAACACTTGTATCCACCAAGTCAACCACAAAACAAATTTTTACCATGGCTCTAATTAACAGCAAGCCTAAATGGCAATTGCCTGCCGTTGCGTACTGTGATCAGTGGAGGCTGTGTTCGAAATTGATGATTACTTAATACAGCTGCCTTTAAAATGTAAAATAAATCGTACTATAATCTTTTACAGTTTCCACATATGGGCAGGACAAAATTTCTCGGTGAGCTACAGTTTCTAGCAACACACTAAACTGTCAGGATACACCAGTTACGAAAGCCTAACGTACGTTGTTCTTAGTGGAGGAACATGGAAACCTAACACAACAACATTTGGCGGGAGAGAATGAGCATACTGGCGTACGTTAAAGGGCTAAACATTGATGCATGAATGCCGTGAAACATGTGGCACAAATATATTTCAGAGACTTACTTTTCCTGTACTGAAAATCGTGGAAAGAATGTAGAATATGATAGCAGGAAAAGCAAGGTAGATTATCACTAAACTTGTTTCAAATGAAAAGATACCGGGCTGTTGGACTGTTTGAGGCTATAACATTGGTGGGATGCAATCTTTGTACCCAACGTAAACAAAATAATCGCACTCAAGAATACGAGTGACGAAGTGAGCTCCTGTGGGCGGGCGGCCGTATTAAACCCCCTCCCCTAGGGAGGCGTTCTCTCTGGAGTCCGCGCCCGCCCGTCAGCGGTCGCTGAGACGCTGGCGTCGGCGTCTGTTGTGGCATCGGTGGAATTGCCTCGTCCGCCCTAGTCGCCCGTTCGTTTCCTTTGCTGAGCGTCTATTTAATTACAATCAATTCTGCTTCCCATGCCCTGCTAAGGTTGTAGCTGCAATCTCGGTTGACGAATCCGTCCCTGGTACAAGTTTCGATAGCCTCTCTAACGACGCTGTCCCAGTATTTGGATGTCTGTGCCAAAACCCTGGTATGTTGGTAGTCCATTTTGTGATTTTCGGACAAACAGTGCTCTGCGACCGCCGACTTGTTGGGGTACTCAAGTCGAGTGTGCCTCTCATGTTCTCGGCAACGATCTTCGATGGTGCGCTCTGTCTGTCCAATATAAGTCTTCCCACATTGACACGGAATCTGATATATGCCGGCCTTCCGCAAACCAAGATCGTCTTCGACACTTCCCAATAATGTTCGTGTTTAATTTTGTGGGCAAAAGACAGTTATTACTCGGTGTTTCTTCAATATTCGTCCTATTTTCCCCGATGGTGCGCCAGTATACGGTATACAGGCAGTGGTTATCTCTTTCTCCGTGACTTCTTCCGTCTCCATACGCTGTAATCTAGAGGTGGGGCGGAGAGCGCGTCTGACCTGCCATTCCTACCCGTTTTTCCGGAATACAGTTTTAAGGTGTTCCAGCTCTGCAGACTCTCTGCGTGGGACCGCGGAGAGAACGCCCCGCGAAGGTAGGGGATTTAATACGGCCGCCCACCCTCAGAAGCTCAGCTCGTCAGCGCACCTGACGATAGCGACATGTCTGATCGCCGAAATATTGTGCCCGTTGGACACTATGGACCAGCAGTACATCCGTGGACTGTTCGAGCAAGAAATACGCCGGGAGACACTGAAGAATCACATGACTAAAATTAGTTTAAAATGAAAATAGTTTCATAAATTATACAACACGTGAAAGCCCTTTACCTCTCGATATCAAGATAAAAATGCGTCTATTTTCACGTTTTTCTTACAGAACGAGTACTCGCTGAAAAGTAATGCCCCTGAATTTTGTGTGTGAAAATTCTTCAAACTTTTTTAAACAAACAAGCTTTATTAACATTCTGCATCCTTTTTCTTCGTCTTTACATGGGTATTTATCCCTCAACGTAGTCACCCTGGCGACGAAAACATTTTTCCCAACAAGAGACTGCTCTATTGATCCCGCCATTCAAATGTTCAAATGTGTGTGAAATCTTATGGGACTTAACTGCTAAGGTCATCAGTCCCTAAGCTTACGCACTACTTAACCTAAATTATCCTAAGGACAAACACATACACCCATGCCCGAGGGAGGACTCGAACCTCCGCCGGGACTAGCCGCACGGTCCATAACTGCAGCGCCTTAGACCGCCTGGCTAATCCCACGCGGCGATCCCGCCATTGTAGAGTGTTTGACTCTGTTGACGAAGCCATAACCTCACTTCTGCTTGCACTGCATCACTATCAAAGTGAAGCTTCCGAGGACGTTTTTAAGTTTGGAAACGGATGAAAGATGGGTGAACCCTAGTCGAAGCTGTAGGAGATATGGCTGATGACACTGAACCCAAGGAGGCGTATTGCTGCAGATGTCGAAGCGCTCGTGTGCGGTCTCGCATCGTCGTGCTGGAAGAGAGCTCGCTCCGTGGGTGGACAAACTCTTCGAAATCGAGCTTTCTATTTTTACTTAGTACCTTGCAGAGTTTCGAAGCGAAACCCAAATGCACCACACCCGGAACGTCCCAGAATACTGTCAACGTGACTCTGCCGGCTGATGCCATTGTCTTGAACATTTTTGCCGTCGGTGATCCTTTATGGCGGAACTCAATTCATGCTCTTTTGTTTTCAGGGTAAAAATGGTTAACACAGCTTTAAACACGTATCAAAAACTTATTAAGGAACTCATTCCATTCAAGCTCCAGACGCTAAGAAATTGTTAACAGACGTGCAAGCTCCACTGTTTCACGACAGGAGTGAGCACTCGAGGCACCCACAGTACACACAGTTTCCTGTACCCTGCACGCTTTTGATACGTGCCTCACTTACCGGGGAGCTGTGTTTGCGTTACCCGACGATTTTCTCTGACCGGTTCATCAACCTGATGAGTCTCGTCTGCCACTGTACGTGGTCGTGCACTCCAAACACTGTCACACACTTTGAAGTTAGCACCTCAGTTTCCTTCATTACGAGTACGAACAACCTTACGTAGCACAGTACTGACGTAGGTAGTATCATTCATCTATGGATTGTAATTGGAGGCACTTTTCTGCGGTTAAAAACTTGATTACAGCACGGTGTTCCTCACGCACCGACATAGTTATGTTACACACCACCATGTTACACGCCAAAATTAGGTGTTGCAACTTCCGTCACCGAAGCGGGAAAGTCAACTGAGTAATATGCATGACATGTAACACCTCAGCCGATACTGAGAACAGAATAAATAATTCGGAGACATTACTTCTGAACACGCTCTCGTAATTAAAACTGTGAAGGTCTTCAAAACTTAGCAGGAGGGGCGTTCAATATGTAATGCAGCTCATTTTTTTTCTGAAACTAGGTTGATTTTATGCACGATTCCAATACACCATACTATTCCCCACTCTTTTGACGACAAGACCTTATTTTACAACAAAATCTCCGTCCAATGCGACGGCCTTGTAGCACGTTACTTGGAGCGCCTGTCTGCCTGCATGGTACCACTCCACTGGTCGACATCAGAGCCAAAACGTTGTTGCATCAATACCAGCCCCCCTCCCCCCACCCCACCCCATCATCCACGTACTGCTTCGAGAGGAGTGCATACTTATTTGGGCCAAAGGAGTGCATACTTCTTTGGGCCAAAGTGGAAAGGTGTGAGATCCAGGCTGTAGTGTGGATGAGGAAGAACAGCCTAATGAAGATTTATGAGCTTTTCTTGGGTGCGTAGACTTGTGTGAGATATTGCGTTGTCCTGGAGAAGGAGAGGCTCGTTGCATATTTCTGGCGATTAACATGTTTAAATCGTTTCGTCAATTTCCTGAGGGTAGCACTTAAATGCCCTGCTTAACCCGCAGGACAGGACAGATAGAATAAATTGTGGAAATGTGCCAAAATAAGGAGCTGTCAGCCACACTCGAACATACAACCTTATTATTTGATCAAACATTACAAGAGCCCAAAAAAATTTTTTTAACGCACAGCTTTAACCTTTGAGACTTAATTACCGGCTGAAAGCCACTTTAATTTAAAAACGGCTGATGGCCAATAACTTAAAATGCAAGCATAATCAGAAATTTAAAAGGCAAGCCTTATCTTAAAACATTTCTTTAGTTAGGTTAAAATAAACAAGTTAAATGCAAATCGGCTGAAGGTCGAAGACTTAAAAATTTAAAAAAAAAATCAAAATGCCGAAGGGCTTACGTGAAACAGTACTTTAAACTACGCTGAAGGCCTTAAGAGGAAAACAACCCTAATTTTAAAAAAATCGGTTAGAAGCCATGCAAATACAAACAACAAGAACAAATTAAAAAGAATAGGGCAGAACACACAAGGGCGCCCAGATGTTCGAGGGTCGGCCTGTAATTCAAACACTAACGCTCGCTTAGCTGAGACCGGCAGTTGGGCCAACTATTCACGATCCGACAACAACCCAGCCGACCGACTCCTCAGAGCCAGTACGCCGACAACATTTAAAATAACTTGTCAGTCAAAATCAGACAAACTACACACGGTTTGACGAACACTTGCGTGAAGAACTAGACAATGCTAACGGCAGTGACTGTACAATAACAGGGAGGAATCACGAGTCTGCACACACAGCCAACCCATAAGCGATCGCCGGTCAAATGCACGTCGTCCAACAAGACGACCGACCGACGACCAACCAAAGTCGTCCCCACTCCAATCCTGTCTGTCGGCAACCGTCGGGCGAGTCATGGCGGTCCGGACCTCACTGTTGCCGCACCCCGACTGAACCTGTGCCGCATGCCAACTCCAACACTGCCAGGCCAAAACTGTACTGCTGGTGCGTTACAACTCACTGACAGCTCCGAACTCCCTCTTAACACGTGACAACCTGGAAGTAATAGCAGTCAACAAAGATAATACGCCAGGGCTTATATCAATAAGCGCCGCTGCTACCGCTCACGGACAGGCAAGGCGGCAACTCAGTGACACCATTAATTAAAATCAAGATAACGAGGTGGTAGTACTGTAAAAACAGGGTATCAAATGAGATATGGCACGAACACGAGCTACGAACGGCTCAAGCACAATACATTTTGTAGGTGATCGTTACACCATGAGTGAGAACATGAAACAAAACAACCTCTTTAGAGTCTCAGAAGACTGTGCCATGACTTTACCGACTGAGGGTGTGGATTTGAACTTTTTCTTTGGAGGAGAAGTGATGCGGCGCTGCTCCACGGATTACGGTTTTTTTTCCGGTTCAAAGTGGCGAATACGTTTCATAGTCTGTGACGATGTTCCACGAAAATATGTCACGATCAGCCTCATAACGCTCAAAAATCTGAGCACAGACGGATCTTCGTTGCCCTTTATTATCTTCTGTTAGACTGCTAAGAGCTCAGTCGGCACACGGCTTTGGGTACCCCAACTGGAGGATGAGTGTGTCAGCACTATCGACAGAAGCGTGCAGCTAATCACTGCGAATGAGAGTATCGGCACTTTACAACATTCTAGGAGTGTGCAGTGTGCGGCCGGCCGGCCGGCCCGAGGGAAATCGAACAGGTTTGAGCGACCTTGTTGCGATGATGACAGCGGCTTCTCTCAACGACTCATCGTGGTTTTTCTCACTGTTCCATCTCTGTAGACACTCTGCAAGCGCCTATGAATACCGGCGGTGGTTTTCCGCCAAACGGAACTCAATGACGGCTCTCCGCTTGGAACCTACCTCTGTTATGGACGGCATTTTGAAGGCTACGTATAGTACCGCCACGTATCGGAACTTCATGAAACTGTAGTGGCTGAAGCGTAAATATTCCAACATGTTCCACAACAAATTCCGAATTTTTTTTTTTTTTTTGAGCTAGAACAGGCTGACAAGGGAACCTCCCCATCGCATCCCCCTCAGATTTAGTTATAAGTTGGCACAGTGGATAGGCCTTGAAATACTGAACACAGATCAATCGAGAAAACAGGAAGAAGTTGTGTGGGACTATGAAAAAAATAAGCAAAATATACAAATTGAGTAATCCATGTGCAACATAGGCAACATCATGGATAATATGAGCGCAGGAGCGCCGTGGTCGCGAGGTTAGCGTCAGCAGCTGCGGAACGAGAGGTCCTCGGGTCAAGTCTTCCCTCTAGTGAAAAGTTTACTTTCTTTATTTTCGCTAAGTTATGATCTGTCCGTTCGTTCTTTGACGTCTCTGTTCACTGTAATAAGTTTAGTGTCTGTGTTTTGCGACCGCACCGCAATACCGTGCGATTAGTAGACGAAAGGACGTGCCTCTCCAATGGGAACCGAAAGCATTTGATCGCAAGGTCATAGGTCAACCGATTCCTCCACAGGAAAACACGTCTGATATATTCTATACGACACTGGTGATGGCATGTGCGTCACATGACAGGAATATGTTGTCGACCCACCTAACTTGTACACTTGGCGAATGGGTAAAAAGATTCTTCTACCTTGCCCGATTTAGGTTTTCTTGTGGATGTGATAATCACTCCCAAAAAAGTGATGGAAACATAATAGACGGACAGATAGTAATTGTCTGAAAATAAAAAATTAAACTTTTCACTAGAGGGAAGACTTGATCCGAGGGCCTCTCGTTTCACAGCTGCTCACGCTAACCACGGGACCACGACGCTCCTGAGCTCGTACTCTCCTTTATGTTGCCTATCTTGCGCATGGACTACTCAGTTAGTATATTTTGCTTATTTTTTTCATAGTTCCACACAACTTGCTGTTTTATCGATTGGTCTGTGTTCCGTTTTTCAAGGCCTATCCACTGTGCCAACTTATAACTACATCTGAGGTGGGTGCGATGGGGAGGTTTCCTTGTGAGAAGAAAAATGTGTTACATTAGTTACTGAACGCCCTCGCAGTTACAGAGTAAACCGACAGTGTTATGTGCTGTGCGCAGCATCCATAAGTCACTAATTTTAACGAAACCGGACATAAGTATAAGACAAATTCGATATGAAACTGCAATAAAAAAAAATCACAACAGTAATTGAGAAGCAAGGAAGGAAGATTAGGGTTTAACAGGCAGTCGCGACGCGCTCATTGGAGACGTCAAGCTATCATAAAAGATACAGCAAGAGAGGCGAGCGACTGCAGGACGCAGCATGTGTGTACCAGCGGCGGCCGCACGGGCACGTAGCTAATTGGCTGGCCGCGACGCGACCGTCCGCTGTTTGCGTGTTGCGTCAGCAGCGGGATTAAACGCTGACGGCCGCTACTGGCTAACGAGCAGACGGCGCGATTCTTGCTGCCTCCTGGACCACAACCAGCATCGGTCCCGCTATATAGATTGTCTTGCAGTCCAGGGCGTCGCAGCACTGCCTGTACAGAGTTGTGTAGCGTCAAACTATTTAGAGAGATATTTCAACTCGAATGTAAATAGTTTTATACCTCTCATACCTCCAACACACCAAAGGCTGTTCCATAATACTCTCCAGACAGCCATAAAGTTATGCAAACATACAAATATACACCTTCATCGCCGTTCACTATGAGCCTGACAGTTGCACGTAAAAGAATCTCGTCCCGAATATTACAAAACTTTCCTGTATTAACATTATGCACTGAGAAGACAAAAGGATTTAATTCTACATATTGTGTGGTGTTTAGTTTTCTTGTATCATACGCTCATGTTGCCATGCAAAGTGGTTTTAATTAATGACCCTCACCATTACTTACTATGTACCCGCATGTACAGATTTTGACGTTAATACTTAAATTAGAATATTTTGTGGTATGTATGGCCATTAATAATCTGAACATTTCATTTTTCTTATGTATCACAGGCCTTTTATAGATTTTACTTCAGGTAGTAGCACCATGAACCATGGACCTTGCCGTTGGTGGGTAGGCTTGCGGCCTCAGAGATACAGATGGCCGTACCGTAGGTGCAACCACAACGGAGGGGTATCTGTTGAGAGGCCAGACAAACATGTGGTTCCTGAAGAGGGGCAGCAGCCTTTTCAGTAGCTGCAGGGGCAACAGTCTGGATGATTGACTGATCTGGCCTTGTAACATTAACGAAAACGGCCTTGCTGTGCTGGTACTGCGAACGGCTGAAAGCAAGGGGAAACTAAAGCCGTATTTTTTCCCGAGAACATGCAGCTTTACTGTATGATTAAATGATGATGGCGTCCTCTTGGGTAAAATATTCCGGAGGTAAAATAGTCCCCCATTCGGATCTCCGGGCGGGGACTACATAGGAGGACGTCGTTATCAGGAGAAAGAAAACTGGCGTTCTACGGATCGGAGCGTGGAATGTCAGATCCCTTAATCGGGCAGGTAGGTTAGAAAATTTAAAAAGGGAAATGGATAGGTTGAAGTTAGATATAGTGGGAATTAGTGCAGTTCGGTGGCAGGAGGAACAAGAATTTTGGTCTGGTGATTACAGGGTTATAAATACAAAATCAAATAGGGGTAATGCAGGAGTAGGTTTAATAATGAATAAAAAAATCGGAGTGTGGGTTAGCTACTACAAACAGCATAGTGAACGCATTATTGTGGCAAAGATAGACACAAAGCCCATGCCTACTACAGTAGTACAAGTTTATATGCCAACTAGCTCTGCAGATGACGAAGAAATTGAAGAAATGTATGATGAAATAAAAGAAATTATTCAGATAGTGAAGGGAGACGAACATTTAATAGTCATGGGTGACTGGAATTCGAGTGTAGGAAAAGGGAGAGAAGGAAACGTAGTAGGTGAATATGGATTGGGGCTAAGAAATGAAAGAGGAAGCCGTCTGGTAGAATTTTGCACAGAGCACAACTTAATCATAGCTAACACTTGGTTTAAGAATCATGATAGAAGGTTGTATACATGGACGAACCCTGGAGATACTAAAAGGTATCAGATAGATTATATAATGGTAAGACAGAGATTTAGGAACCAGGTTTCAAATTGTAAGACATTTCCAGGGGCAGATGTGGATTCTGACCACAATCTATTGGTTATGAACTGCAGATTGAAACTGAGGAAACTGCAAAAAGGTGGGAATTTAAGGAGATGGGACCTGGATAAACTAAACCAGAGGTTTTAGAGAGTTTCAGGGAGAGCATAAGGGAACAATTGACAGGAATGGGGGAAAGAAATACAGTAGAAGAAGAATGGGTAGCTTTGAGGGATGAAGTAGTGAAGGCAGCAGAGGATCAAGTAGGTAAAAAGACGAGGGCTAATAGAAATCCTTGGGTAACAGAAGAAATATTGAATTTAATTGATGAAAGGAGAAAATATAAAAATGCAGTAAATGAAGCAGGCAAAAAGGAATACAAACGTCTCAAAAATGAGATCGACAGGAAGTGCAAAATGGCTAAGCAGGGATGGCTAGAGGACAAATGTAAGGATGTTGAGGCTTATCTCACTAGGGGTAAGATAGATACTGCCTACAGGAAAATTAAGGAGACCTTTGGAGAGAAGAGAACCGCTTGTATGAATATCAAGAGCTCAGATGGCAACCCAGTTCTAAGCAAAGAAGGGAAGGCAGAAAGGTGGAAGTAGTATATAGAGGGTTTATACAAGGGCGATGTACTTGAGGACAATATTAGGGAAATGGAAGAGCATGTAGATGAACATGAAATGGGAGATAAGATACTGCGTGAAGAGTTTCACAGAGCACTGAAAGACCTGAGTCGAAACAAGGCCCTCGGAGTAGACAACATTCCATTAGAACTACTGATGGCCTTGGGAGAGCCAGTCATGACAAAACTCTACCATCTGGTGAGCAAGATGCATGAGACAGGCGAAATACCCTCAGACTTCAAGAAGAATATAATAATTCCAATCCCAAAGAAAGCAGGTGTTGACAGATGTGAAAATTACCGAACTATCAGTTTAATAAGTCACAGCTCCAAAATACTAACGCGTATTCTTTACAGACGAATGGAAAAACTGGTAGAAGCGGACCTCGGGGAAGATCAGTTTGGATTCCGTAGAAATGTTGGAACACGTGAGGCAATACTAACCTTACGACTTATCTTAGAAGAAAGATTAAGAAAAGGCAAACTTACGTTTATAGCATTTGTAGACTTAGAGAAAGCTTTTCACAATGTTAAATGGAATACTCCCTTTCAAATTCTGAAGGTGGCAGGGGTAAAATACAGGGAGCGAAAGTCTATTTACAATATGTACAGAAACCAGATGGCAGTTACAAGAGTCGAGGGACATGAAAGGGAAGCAGTGGTTGGGAAAGGAGTGAGACAGGGTTGTAGCCTCTCCCCGATGTTATTCAATCTGTATATTGAGCAAGCAGTAAAGGAAACAAAAGAAAAATTCGGAGTAGGTATTAAAATTCATGGAGAAGAAGTAAAAACTTTCAGGTTCGCCGATGACATTGTAATTCTGTCAGAGACAGCAAAGGACTTGGAAGAGCAGTTGAACGGAATGGACAGTGTCTTGAAAGGAGAATATAAGATGAACATCAACAAAAGCAAAAGGAGGATAATGGAATGTAGTCAAATGAAATCGGGTGATGCTGAGGGGATTAGATTAGGAAATGAGACACTTAAAGTAGTAAAGGAGTTTTGCTATTTAGGGAGTAAAATAACTGATGATGGTCGAAGTAGAGAGGATATAAAATGTAGACTGGCAATGGCAAGGAAAGCGTTTCTGAAGAAGAGAAATTTGTTAACATCGAGTATAGATTTAAGTCTCAGGAAGTCGTTTCTGAAAGTATTTGTATGGAGTGTAGCCATGTATGGAAGTGAAACATGGACGATAACTAGTTTGGACAAGAAGAGAATAGAAGCTTTCGAAATGTGGTGCTACAGAAGAATGCTGAAGATAAGGTGGGTAGATCACGTAACTAATGAGGAGGTATTGAATAGGATTGGGGAGAAGAGAAGTTTGTGGCACAACTTGACTAGAAGAAGGGATCGGTTGGTAGGACATGTTTTGAGGCATCAAGGAATCACAAATTTAGCATTGGAGGACAGCGTGGAGGGTAAAAATCGTAGAGGGAGACCAAGAGATGAATACACTAAGCAGATTCAGAAGGATGTGGGTTGCAGTAAGTACTGGGAGATGAAGAAGCTTGCACAGGATAGAGTAGCATGGGGAGCTGCATCAAACCAGTCTCAGGACTGAAGACCACCACAACAACAACAACAGTAGAACTTCTTTGGTTACACCAGTGTTTTTTATTTGTAACACATCTGAAGATGGCAGTAGCCGAAACCGGTAACAACGGATTGTAAAAACATTTTTGTAACCAAGACCGATCATTACAAATGTGCGTACTCATTTGCAGACTTTATCCTGTCGCTGTCACTGTAAACAGGCAGCTTCTCTCTGTGGATTCTGAGATGACTTAGGAACGCTCTTCCCAGCGCTGTCCTCAAACTGCCTCTCTGAAAAAATCGGCACCAAGTTTCATATGCAATTCCGCTGAAATTTTAAACGTTTTCATTATGGGCACCATCTCACTATCTATATTCTTGGCCGGCCAAAGTTGCCGATCGGGTCTAGGCGCTTCAGTCTGGAACAGCGCGACCGCTACGGTCGCACGTTCGAAACCTGCCTCGGGCATGGATGTGTGTGGGATCCTTAGGTTAGTTAGGTTTAAGTAGTTCTAAGTTCTAGGGAACTGATGACCTCATAAGTTAAGTCCCATAGTGCTCAGAGCCGTTTGAGCCATTATATTCTTGTGGCAGAGAGTGTTGCCGTGTCAGGGACAAACACTGCTACACGGAGTCGCTTATGGAATGCACCAGAATGAAAAATGACCCTGTCGTAGGACAAAGAGAGCGAATATCTCCTGGGAACAGTTATGGATGTAAAAGAAATAAAGTAGCTCTCGAGTTATCTGGTAACTTCAAGGACATTTAAATCAAAACATCTTGACATATTCACACTTTTTGTTAGTGCTTATACCAATCTCGTGTAATATAAACTATCGTGTCGAGAAAAATAACATGACACATGATGTCTTGTTGCATAACATGTCATCTAACAGAACATTTGTCGTGTCGTAGGATATTACACAACCTGTCAGTAAATTTTAGGATGCATGCATCCCCACTTTGAGATACTTCCTACTACAGACGCACCCCCACTCTCGTATGCTCCTATTGCAGATTCATTGCACTTTCTAGAAGTACATAAATTTGTGTCTGTTTCTTCTTACTCCCGCCATCATACATGTAAAAGAGGGCCGATGTGTGAGAGCTCAGTGCGCTGGAGAAGTACGGTGAACTCGTAAAAAAGCGCTGGTATGTCAACATGTAGTGATCTAAAGGTCTCTGAAGCTTCCAGATAAATCGAATTACGTGTACTTGTCTACTTTCTTAGAAAATTTGAACCAATTCGCACAAGATCGAAACATAAAAGTGGCGTGCTTGAGAAAAACTCATGAAAAAAGTGATTTTTGGAATAAAATACTAATGATGCTAGATTTTTGAAAGCGAGTTTCCACTTTTCTCGTAAGAAAGCATTTTGTATTCATTTAATTAATTTTAAATTGTCTATGTGCATTCATTTCAAGTAAGAAGGAATTTCACCTGCTACATTTACTTTATTTTAAACCATAGTGTCTTGACAATGGATAAAGATTATAAGATAGAAAAAATTAGTTTTGACTTTCTACATTTACCTACCTTCGTACAAAGTTTGAACTAGTACTAGAGAAAAGTGCTTCTACACGTAATATCCATAATAAGCAAGATTTTTCAAATGGTTCAAACTTATCATTGACCAAACTCCGATAAACCGGTGAACCATCAGTCTTGCTCTTTTCCAGAGTTATTTAAGGGCGATTGTATCTACCCAAAAAAATCCGAACAATGTTTCCGCTCTTAAAATCTGAATGAAACGAGTGCGATTGTTTTTGAACATAAAATACTAACGGAGCATGTACAAATGGTGCTGTTATTTGATCATTAATTTCAGCCCATTTAAATACTATACGAAATGTAGTAATATATTTGTCTAGGCACCAGCTCCGATTCATCGTTAAATCCTTGCAGAATATACTGTAACGTAGCTACAGTAACACATATGTTGAAATGGCTATACAAATGACTGTTGTTCCTGGCTAAACCAAAATTTCTTACCTCAAGTTCCTAGCTCATATAGGAACCTCTCCCCATCACCCCCCCCCCCCCCCCCACACACACACACACCAAAAAGTTTGTGATTATGCCTGTGGCCTTTTCAGCTATATCTGTTCGAGAGTTTCCTAGCTGTAAGTATTCTTCTGCTGTAGAGGCCGAAAATAGCACGACATGTGTACTAGAATAATTTGGCACATTTTGTAAGGTGCCAGATTAAATGGATATAAATTTTGCACCTTACATGAGCGTTTTTGTACATCGTAGCAGGAAGGAGAATACGTCACCTAACATACTTCGGTGAAAATGAACAGATTTGCCTATTAAAATGTACAGTATGCAATGCAAAGGGATGAACCTCAATCAACGATATTAACAAAAAATGTCCAAATGTGTGTGATATCTTATGGGACTTAACTGCTAAAGTCATCAGTCCCTAAGCTTACACACTACTTAACTTAAATTATCCTTGTGAAATCTTATGGGACTTAACTGCTAAGGTCGTCAATCCCTAAGCTTACACACTGCTTAACCTAAATTATCCTAAGGACAAAGACACACACCCATGCCTGAGGGAGGACTCGAACCTCTGCCGGGACCAGCCGCCAGTCCAAGACTGCAGCGCCTTAGACCGCTCTGATATTAACACACCTAAATCCTTCATGTTAATGAGCAAGAGATGAAAGAAGTTTCTGGAGGAAACGTTTCGTTTGGGAGCAGATGTGAGTGATGACGTCACAGCCCGAGTACAATGGAAAGCACTTAAAGTGACCCCGGCGCAGGACAACGAATGGGCCAGGTGACTCATGCAGGAGGGCAAGTGGTGGGCCACTAGAGTGGTATGGGAAGAATCTTTAGAAAACTGTGTTGGGGAATTTCCAGATGGATACGAACAAACCGGTGATGCAGTCGATCATGTGTACTGCATGTGGTGCGCTCATGATGTAGACATGTAACTTTTAGGCGTCTCGAACGGACAGAAAGTGTCCGAATGGCTGACATGAACTACGAAGGAATAAAGTGCCCAAATTTCGATGTAATTTGATGGTAGGCCCTTTGCGATTGGCAGAGTTGTTTCCACAAACTGAAATGAACGCTCCTATTGGTTGGAAAAAGCCGTGACATGGAGCATGAAAGGACTCAGGTGGGGGACAGTTTTGCTACGAGACACACAAGACCGAAAATTTCAGGGACTCCCCTCTGAACTATCGTCAAGTGCAGAACAGGGCGCATCACGCTCTGTACAACACAAAAGATTAATCTGGTGTGAAAACTGCGTTCACATCGGCTGAAATTCAAATACATATTAGCTGTAGCATCACTGAGCTCCAACAACAGAGAAACGAAACAGCCACATAGTTAATTTTTCTTGCAAGAACTGAGGGATCATTATATTATGCACATGCATATCGCCATATTTCAAGACTAGGGATGAGTGCATGTTTTCTCGCTTCCCGCGCCCGGGTTCCCGGGTTCGATTCCCGGCGGGGTCAGGGATTTTCTCTGCCTCGTGATGACTGGGTGTTGTGTGATGTCCTTAGGTTAGTTATGTTTAAGTAGTTCTAAGTTCTAGGGAACTGATGACCGTAGATGTTAAGTCCCATAGTGCTCAGAGCCATTTGAGTGCATGTTTTCTTACCTAATGAGAAACATAGGAGAGTTTCTGTTGTTAAAATCAGCAAATGTTTTGATTAGCTTTTATACGGCTTTCAAAGAATGAGAGCAGCCATGCTGCCGACATCTCATCGCACCTAAGGTAAATACCAAGTGCAGAGGCGTAAACCTGTTGGTTCACCAGCTTGCGTCCACTGTGAACTCGAGTAACCTTGAGTAATCTTTTGCTCAGCTTGTTGCAAAAAGTAACCATTCTCCGGAGACTTGATTGTCATCCGAAACAGTACCTAACTTAGAATCGCAATCGGATGATTTGTCGTAATATTGGCTAACCTCGCGATGTAGTAATAAGAATAATTTTGTAACGAGCTTTCTGGTTAAAGTTTGATATTTTTGTGTTTAGAGTTAATTCGATTAATCAGGACGAAATGCGAAATCTTGACAACTGTGCTGACATTGTCATGTTACAACCTATGGAAATTCGTGTATTTCCTTGACAATAACCGTGAATTAAGAACACTGTGTACAGCTAAACAACGTCGTGCTCTGTCACAGAATAAGTGTCTGTAACACTAATATCGATTGTAAGAGGTTTATACTATGTAAATGTGCATCTATGATTATGAAGTGGTTGATCTTTGTTAGTTAAGGTTATTGATTTATGTCTACAAATTTAAAGTTTGTAATGTATGTATGAAAAGAGATATATGATACTTAAAATTATGAAATTTTGTAATATATGTATCTTCATAAAGAAAAATTTGTATATTGGAAGCTGGTGACTTGCTTAAGGAACTTGCTGTAGGGAAGACCGTTCGCAATGGAAGTGGCTTGGCGCGATGTAAAAGGTGGTTTTGTTGGTCGATCCGGGCATATCCTTGGTGGGAACGATACGCAGTCAGTGGATAGTCGTTACACAGTAAACATCGAGGGTGCCAAGGGAGGCATTTGGAGCCCTTTTTGTATGGTAATTTTCCTCTGATGTGGATTTGGCTGTTGCTTGATATTATTGGCAATAAGGAATGGCTCTAATACGACAAAAATCGGTCACCAAGAAGAAATTGCAAAGAGCCATGAGTATCGCTAGCCGCCAGGTCGCTTGCCACCACTATTTCGCCGCTGCTCCACTAACTTCAGGCATACACATATGTATTATAGCATTGACCAGATAATTTTTGTGACTGGTTTCAATTATAATTCTAGTGCTATAAATCTGTGTTTGAACCCTTATGTTATCCTAATCTTGAACCGATGCAGAATCCACTCCTAAGTGTGCAGAAAACTGAGTATCCTGTTTTTAAGGAAATAGTGATTTGTTTCTCTGTATTAAATGTGCAAAAACACAGTGCCAGAGTGTGTAAATGTTACTGCCTAAAATACCTGCTTCTCAGATGATAAAAAGGCACATAAATTAAAGTTATTTGAAATGTAATATAGTCTTGATTGCTATCATGAACGACTTTTTTTTTTTTGAGCTTAATTGGGCTCAGTGTTGAGTAATTTGCTTTAAAGGATGAAAACATAAATTATTCCAAATGGGGTTAAACTTTAACTTTGGTTGAATTGAACTTCACTTCTGAAATAATCATAGAGTATCCTGTTGAGACAGTATCAGTTTATGGGTCCCCACTGTATTCTCCTCAAATTGGAAGGATAAATGGAATATTGTCGCTACTAAAGAAATCTGATGAATTTCCATAAATAACGATATAAACAGTGTAATTGTATATTATTTAATTTTATTTGTGGTATTTGCTTGTCAGTTATGCCAGAAATCTTTTCATGCTCAACTCTAGTTCAGTCTTTCCTGCAGTAATATCTCAGTAATGAATCAAGTGATGATAGTAATTGTAACTGTTATTATTATGAATGGGGTACAACCTTGCTTAATATAATTACTGGTTGGTGCATTAATGGTAACTACTACCATCCACTCCTTAAATCGCCCTGTATTCGTATGTATTAAACGAAAGTCTCTACGACAACTAATATTCAATTTTCTTAAACACAGTGTTTCAAATTAATAGGTCTAATTAGGCTGGAGACGGTTTATTGTTTCATTTGTATGAACTTTTCTACTTTCATTAGCCCCAAATTAAAGCCTGTTTGGATTTCTATTAATTAGAGTATATTCAGAATCACTGTCCAATACCTTTTTATCCATTAGACAAACACACAGTTAAAACTCAAAATCCTCCCAGAGGGTAACACTAGTTTGTGTCATAGCAACCGAGTAGCTAGAGTTACAGGTCCACTTCTTACGCCTCTCATTTATTCTATACACGCTAACACACTCAAAGGCTGTTACCTGATGTCGGACGTTAGAAAAGAGGAGGGGAGTGTCAGAATTTTTGTTCCATCCACTGACAGTTGACTGGGGGTGGGGGTGGGGGGTGTGGGGTGGTGGTGAACTTCTTGATTTCAAACTGTATAAACCCAAATTTCATAATTTTTTCTGTCATTGCCATGATGGAGGACGTTTGTCATGTACTGGAAAGTGCAGTCTAGGAAATTTGGAAGTGGTGCTCTGTGCTATGCACATGACCTGTCTCTGTACATCTCTTAACGGAATTTAGTGAGCATTTCATTGACGCTGTCGCTTTAACGATAGCAACTGATCATTCACAGAGCACACCACAATATCATCATACTCATCGTCATGATCATCATCGCCCATAACTGTCTTTGCCACATCGATCCATCTCTAGTTGCTACGGATAGATACCCCAGCCACTTGAAGACGGTATCGAATGACTTACTGCCGATCGTTTAATTAAACAGAATCAAGGTGTTTGGTCATTTATTTTATAAAATATGAGCTTCCAGTCCATGCAACAACTGCTGGTCCCTTCAAAATCTTCCGGCAATACATACAGGGTGTCTAGCAAAGGAATCACTAAGATCGAGTAACAATTTTATACAGAAGTTTCGAAATAGATCGAAAAGCAGCTAACAGATAATGGGTCACGCTGTGCAGCTCGTAGAGTCTCAGCATTCATAATTACACTCATCCATAGTCTTCCCAATATTAAGACAATGTTGTAGAAATGCCTACAACTCAGTAGGGAGATGGCGCAAACGAACAATGAAATTTGCCATCAAATCCTATATTGCCTCAATGGAAGTGGATTCAGATGCCACAGAAGTCGTCCAGCGTGGTGGGATGGTTCCAGTAGACAGTGTCTTTCAATGTGCCACCCAAAAAGTAGACATAAGGAGTCAGATCGGGCGACTGTGGAGGTCAGATCATCACAGCGCCGGTAAATTTTCGCAATCCAATGCACTGCTATGCCCGGAAGTATTCATCAAGAAAGTGAAGCACCAGCTCTACGCCACTGGCCCTAGCTCCATCTTGTCCGAGCCACTCGGTGCCTGGTTGATCCTCCAATGCTAGCTTAGTGGCAGCAAAATGTTCCGAAGTTGCAACGTGACATCCACTAGTGATCATTTCTCAGATGAAAAAAAAGGGTCAACAATGCTTCTGCTGTATACTGCAGTGCAAACAGTAATATTCACAGTATACTGTGGTTCCACTTCACACAAATGCGGATTTTTGGAACCTTAAAATGATCAGTGTTTCATATTCAAGTCTTCTTTCATATGACAGAGTTCCTCATCTGCAGTTCAGATGCAGCCAACATCCAACCCTTCATTATCAATATTTGTGAGAACCTGTTTCAGAAAATCAGACCTCAGCTCGTAAAGGTAAGGCCTGGTGACTTTGGATTTTGAATGTAAACATATGGAGGCTCTTTCTCTGGTATTTTCTGGGTACTGGAGACCTTCAGTCCTTTCTCCACCGCAATTATTTAAATGGTTCCTTGGATTTTATTGAATAATTACAGAAACTGTGGAGTCATTTTCAGGAGTAATTCCTGTTTGGATGGGGCCAACATTCCTCAGTAGATCATCAGCCATGCTGTCTGCTGGAATCTGGTGATGAGCTTGTGAATGGTTTATGTGTCCGGTTTTTTTCGAACATTAAATCATGTTTTAAAACTGCATCTCGTTCCCGTAGGGTGTCATGCACGTTGTGGAACTCCAGTACCAGATAAATTTATTTTCAGCCTCTTCTTTCGAAACGCTAACCTTTCACACCTCAGCAGTGGAACATCGATGTTGAGGTACTGCGTACTGCTTATAGGAACTACATATTGCGTTTACAGTGCCATGTGTTAGCAGCTTTTCGAACTATTTCGAAACATTTGTATAAATTCTGTATAAAAATTCTTATACCCTTCACAATCAATATACCATATGTGATCAAAAGTATCCAGACACACCCAGAAACATAGGTTTTTCATATTATGTGCATTACATTGCCACCTACTGCCAAGTAATTCATACCAGCGATCCCAGTAGTCATTAGACATCGGAAGAGAGAAGAATGGGGCGCTCCGGAAAACTCACGGACTTCAAACGTGGTCAGGTGATTGGGTGTCATTCGTTTGATACGTCTGCACGCGAGATTTCCGCAATCCTAAACATCCTAGGTCCACTGTTTCCGATGTGATAGTGAAGTGGAAATGTGAAGGGACATGTACAGCACAAAAGCGTACAGGCTGACCTCATCTGTTGACTGACAGACCACTGACAGTAGAATGATTTTGCAAGTTCTGGCTCACTAGCTCAATTTTATAAAAAATAAAAAAAATTGTTTGTTAACACTTCTAATTTTTTATTTTTCACAAAATTGACCTAGTTATCCAGAACATACAAAATCATTCTACTACCGCTTTTACCTAATAATAATAGAATACAATATAACATAACGTAATAGAATATAATATAATAATATAGTAATAACTATAATAAAAAATCATTTATTTTACATACATTTCCTATACATTCATGTAATGTAATTAAATAAATTAGGTAATTAACTAGTATTTTAAAAACAATTTTTAAAAAAGACACTTTTAGATCATTTTCTTATCCCCAAAAAATGTCCTATTTTTGACTTCTGTGAAAAACTCGTTTTTTAATATTATTTTCAAAACAAAAACAAGCAATTTTATAACCTTTTCTTAGCCCAAAAAATTATCCTACTTTTCACTTATGTGAAAAACGCATTTTTTAAAAGAATAAGTATAAAAAAGCATTTTTGCAACATTTTCTTAGCCCCAATGATTGTCCTATTTTTAGCTTTTGTGAAAAACATGTTAAAATTGCCGAGAAAAATAATTTTTAAAAATTTCACATTGTGGACTCTATATCATGAAATTCATTATTTGTTTCGAAGTTTCTTCAGCCCTCTGTATTTCAGTTTCATTTGCCCTTTTCTAATTATTTCAAGTTCCCAAGGATCAATTAATTTGTAATATCTACTTGGCCAAATAACTTAAAAAATATTATTAAGCTGCTTCCAATTTTTTTCTTCATATCATTTATTTAAATATTTACAGTCAGTAACACTATATAAATCATTTACCTCTTCAGTTATTTTTTAAATCTGATTTGTGACACTGACAGCATTTAGCATCTTGATTATCGGTTCCATTCATAAAGAATAAATATTTTTTTTTAGATTTTCAATAATGAGTAATGACCACATGGTCATGTATCTACTTCATTTTCCAAGACATATATTTTATTGTCATAAGGACTTAGTGCTTTTTTGTTCACTTTACTTGCATATATTTCATGTTTTTCACTTTTAATTAAATTAAATTTTCTATATTGTTCTTTATTGTTAAATAAACAATCTTTATATTCTTCTAAACGGGATTTTGTTTTTAACAGCACATTTTTTAAATTCCTATAGATTTCTTTTCTATTTTGTCACCAACCTTATAAGCATACATTTTTGCTCTTAAACCACAAAATTTTTCCATTATTTCTCCGTTACATTCACCTTTCATTTTACCAACGTTTTCGTTTACTTGTGGAATATTGTAAATATTATCTGTTGGCTAATCAGGCGTATCAAAATAATCATTCATTGATTTCATATATTCATAGAAATCTTCTGTTTTAATATTGTAAATTTAACTATCTATATCTGGATAACATAATTCAATATTTTCTCGAAATTTGGTTTCATAACTCTATAATGAAAATCATACATCAATTCTTTAGGTAAATCAGGTATACTTAATCCAATGTAAATAGGTTTATAAAATATTATTTTTGTTTTATTCATACAGATAGTAGCAACATTTTCAATAAATATAAATCTATGTTTAATGTTTGGTTTAGTGACCAGTTAATCTCATACTTTACTATTTGAAACTTAATTTATATCTTGTCTCTTTCTTGTATTCTCCATTGTCTTACCAAATACTGAATTATTCATTAATTTATAGAAATCTTTTTCAAAGTCATTTCTAGCTTTGGTTCTTACCTGTGTGTTTAGATCTATATACTTCTTTAACCAATCAGACTGCTCATTTTTAAAACTTTATGAATTTTTGTAAGTTTCATTCCTAAAAATAAATATTGTTTAAGATTTCTATATTATTCTACATAATTACACATTTATCTGAAGCAGTCATTAATTTACTTTCATTTGGACCTGGAATAAGTTTCATTTTAGGAACTAATTGTAAATCTTTATGTAAATCATATAATTATTTTGGATATTCTAGATCTACTTCAAATATATATCCATCTCCACTATTGTTTAACATTTCACTTACTTTTGTATGATTAAATTTATTTGGTTCTTCCCACTGAAATTCACCATATGGTAAATATTGATTTGTAGAATAACCATATAAATTATTTGCATGTAGATACATTATATAATTTGATATTTCTTTATTTTTAAAATCTTTTAAATATTTATTGTTTGCTTATACATATCTTTTACACAGTTGTGAAATTCCACCTCTTACTTCTTTTTCAACCATTAGAAGCATATCATAATCATGTATTAATTCAAGATTTTGATATTAATTTTTAACATTGCATCCCAAGATAAACCTGGTGCAGTAAAATATCAAGAAGGATCCAGATTATGTGTTTGTATACATGTTTTTCTAAAATTTTAAAAAATATTACTTGATAATAAAACATCAGTTTTAAATTATAAATCATGATATAAATCAAGAATTTTAATATTGAATTTTTCCCAAACTAATTTTGGATTTTAATAATGTGCATCACACATATCACAATCATATAATTCACTATAAAAATTTATGATTTGTTGGCAATTGTAGTTCTTCTAATTTATTCCAAGAGTCCATGTAATCATATGGATATACACCTAATTACTAAGTTCAATAACTCTGGAGAAACATACTTTTAATACTTTTAAGTGATTTTTCTTTAAATTTGATGTAAGTCTATCAAGTGAAGAAGCCATAAATCTAAATGTATCAACAAATCTCACATTTAATTTTTTTGCATGTTTACCAATACTAGTATATTTATTTGCATTATTTGGTATTAGTTCTATTGCTTCACCATCATAACCAAGTTCTTTTACAAAAAGATGTGAATATTAACCAGATGAATTATATTAATAAATAGTTAGCTTATCAGGTTGTTTTATATTTAAATTACACATATTACATAATGGAGCAATATATTTCTGTGTTAAATGATCATGATGATGAAGTTTTTTATTTTTTGTATAAGGATATTTATGTAGTGGAGGTGATATTGTCATATATATATATATATATATATATATATATATATATATATATATATATATATATATATATCAATAACAACCTCCACTTGGTTAATGTTTATATTTCATTTTAGATGGCGTTTAGGGATTTGGTTCAGAGTTATCCATTTTGAAAAGTAAACTTTCAAAATCAGCAAAAATAAAAAATGGATCTTTTTGTATAAATTGACAATTTTTAAATTAAACAGATTTTCCTTTACCCAGTATTTCAACATTTAATGGTTTGTAAGTTAAACAAGTTTTTGTGTGTTCATATAATATTTCTTTACTATTAAAATGTAGTAAATATAAATCAAAAACTAATTTTAATGTTTCATGTCTGGTAATTTGACTTGATACAAGTGTAGATAAATTTTTTATATAACAATAATGTGAATTATTATCTTTCCTTAAATAACATACATTTACAAGTGTTTCCTTTTTAGATTCTGTTATTTTTAATGGATACACTTGATAATTTTTATCTTCATCATTAAATGAATAAACGTTAATAGATACATTAATTATTTTTTCTATTTTTGGAATATGATCAACTAGAACAGGAAATTCAATATTTTCAAGTTTTATATCGAGATCAAGACCAACAATTTTATATTTTGTTACTCTGTCAGAATTTTTATCTACAGGAACCAAAGCTGATTTTATAGACCACAGAAAATACTTTTGATCATGATTTTCCACATTAATACAAGGTTTTTTGTTAATTATTATAATTCTAGTAAATTCATATCAGATGATTCTCTTAGTGGAACATATTTATTAATTGCTAGTTGTAAACCAATAATTCTAGTTAATGATCCTATGCTTGAAAATAGATATTTTTTTCTAAAATATGTCTTTTACCGTATTTGAATTTTTTATTAAATTTTTTTATATTTCAATTGTATAGTTTAGTGTATAATGTCCAAATTCTTGAACTTCTTCATTTATTTCATTTCTTTGTAGTTTATTTTCACAATATAAATTATAATTTGTCTTTACACGATGATGTACTTTCAAATAGTCTTTAACAATCTTAATAATTTTTGCTTTTACTGCATTAAAGAAATGGATAGGATCAAGTACATCTACATAATTTTATAAATTTATAGCATGTAATCTGTCCGCAAATACTTTTTCAACTAAGTAATCTTTGATTTTTCTTCTATCTCTTAGTTTCTGAAATATACTTGTAGAAAATGGAAATATTCCTTTTAATGGTTCATCATAAATTTCATAAAATTGTAAGTTTTTCCAAACATTTTCAATAAATTCAGCTTCATCGTTTTTAACATTTGTTTGATGAACTCTCACTTTTTCAGCTATATAAATATTAACAATATTTTTTATCATTACTTACATCAGTTAAATGATTTTTAAGATTATCGCTTACTTCAGACTTATTATATTCAAAAATATTTGTATTATTTTCACTTAATTCACTGACAGCTCAGATCGAAGACATATATATTATTTCCAAAATTAATCACTTCTAACACTAATTCAACGACTACTAATAATAAATCTAATTAAATCAGCTTTATGTAAATTTGAATATCACCATAAATTATTAATTTTACGAAACTAACAGTCATGCAACGGTATATTGTTGTAGATGATTAGCAATTTTTCTTGTTGAACAGCAGTGAATCTTTCCATTTTGCTTTTCTGTTTAATACAAAAAAATGTTATAGATTTGAAGAAATTATTTTTAATAATAAAATTATAAATTTGTAATTGATGGATAAGGAATATTATTTAATAATAATCTAAAAGATAATTAGTTTTTAAAAGGATTAGTTTACTATTTAGTTTAACAATCAATTTGATTGTTTTTCTATTTATTAATAAAATTTCTTAGATTTGTAAAAATATTTTTATTAATAAAATGAATATTATTTAATAGATGGATAAGTACTGTTATATAATAGATAATTAATCATAAAGGATTGTTATTTAAAATTAAAAATTTGTTACTCTTAATATATTCTTAGGTACATTGCTTACATTTATTATTAGGTTTATCTTTATGTGAGAATTTATATAAAAACAATTAAAATAGTTAATTTTCTTCTTCACTTAAAACTTCTTCATTATTCATTGTAGTTTCATTTTTCATTTTCGTATGTTCTTCACTTGGATTTCACTTTACATGTCCTTTGAAATAACATTTAGCAACACTTTTTCCTCATACACAAGGAGTTAGATATTTATAGTAATTTTGTACATGATATTTTTTAAACATGGCCCTCATATGGTTCTTTACCAATCTTTTGTGTATTTTTGTAAAGTAAAATTATCAACTGATTTCTCTGTATTACAATATTTACAAAATTTAGTTTTCACAGAACAATCTTGTTGAACGTGATGCTGTCTTAAGTCTGCTTCAGCTCGTGCTTGCTCCATTTATATAGAAAAAAATTTATTAGAAATGCTTAAATTTTTTAATTTTTAATTATTTACATAAATAATTGTTAAAAATAATCATCACCAATAATAATCAGAATCACCATAATATTCTGCTTCATATTAAGCATCAAACATAGGATTAATAACAATTATTTCAGGTTTTTCAGGTACTTTATTTTTAATAATATTTTTACAAAGTGGACAATTATCTTTTTCCTTTAACCATTCATCAATAAATTTTTTATGAAAAATGTTTGCAGCTTCTTTCAAAAAACTGATTATTATTTACAACACTTAAACAAATAGGGCAAACAATATCTTCTTCACATACCTCAATTACTAGATAAGTTTCTGATAGTTTAGTTCACATTTTGTTTTCGTTCTACATTTAAAGAAATAATTTTATTGGATTTATAAAAAAATAATAATTTTCAATTAATCATTTAGCTATAATTACAACAAATCTCCACTACTATTTATTTTTCGCAAAAATATAAAAATTTCTTTCTTAAATGGAATCGATTGTAGAGAACATCACCAATAAGCTTATTTACAACAATAAGCAAGTTTTCATGATTATTGATGGTGAAAATAATCCATGGTTCGAAGCTAAAGATTTCTGAGATTTTAGACTAGACAAATGATGGTATTATTAAACAAGTTGATTCAGAAGATAAAGCAAATTTTGCTAATATTTCGAGCATCATGATTTGTGAGTACAAATCAAGAATCGATAAACAAACTATTTTCATCTAATTTCATCAATAATCTGTATTATATTCTTTAATTTTAAAATCAAAAAGATGCTATACAATTTATAATATTGTTACTCATGAAGTTTTACTATCAACTAGAAAATATGGTGAATATAAGATTAGAAAAGAGATGACTGATGCTTCTAAATATCAAATAAAAGACAAAGATAATGGTGTACAGTAACTACAAGAATTGAATAAATTAAACACAGGAGTTTTCAAATAAAAAATAATAGAAACAAAATGGGAGATGATCATATCCAAAAATTGAGAGAAACAGTTAATATTGCTTCAGAAATAATATGTAAAAGAAATGAAAAAAATAAATAAGTGATTACTGCATGTAATTCCTAAAACAATTGATGGCAGTTTTTAGTCCAGCATTTATTCTTTCAAAATGATTTGAAGATGAATGTGAATATAACTATTATGTCATTAGAACACAACGAAAAAATTTACAGACACAACTATATAAAATATAACATAGACACCCATATTGTGAAGAAATGTTGAGATTGAATTATAATCCTAATTCAATAAATCTGTACCAAAGAATGAAAGAAAATTTGAAGATTGTCTTTCATACGAATTATTTCAACATTTTGGATAAGTATACCCAAGAACAATTGATTAATGATATAATTAGTCTTCATCAAACTGAACTGCTATAAAGTAACTTTATCTTTATTTACGCAACTGTGATATGAATTATCAAAACCTAACGATTTAACATAAACTTTATTATCTTTCTTTTTTAAAGCTATTTCAACAAAGTATACATTTGGACATTTAGTTTTCTGTAGTTCTTGTTCATAAAAATTTCGTTTTACATCTTTTAATTTATATGTAATTGGATTAGAATGAATAACATATTCAATTTCAATTATTTCAGTGGCCAATTAGCTGTATATTCTTTTCTCATAAGACCTTTAAGTTTACTAATTCAACTTTATCACCTTTTTTACATTTAGCTTTCTCACAAGATACAATGTTACTTAAATTTAATTTTTTTTTCATTTACTTCTATAATTTTCATTCTGATTGTAGAATGTGTTGTTTCATTATCTTCATCAACTAGATTTTTAACTAGATTGATCCATACATAATATCCTTGTAAAGCAAATTTCATCCATTGTTTTTCTTTAAGTTTTCTGTTAAATCGTTCAACAATGGATACTTTTAATTCTCAAAAAATGAATGATGGTTAATGTTATATTTCCTTAATAATTCTTTACATTCTTGATTACAAAACTCTTTACCATTATCTGTTAGTAAATTATGTGGCTTTCTGACTATATAAATTTTTTCGGATGCATCAACAAAAATTTTAGTTTTATTATCTTTAATTGAAACAGCCAAAGGAAATTTTGGAAAAACACTAATTATTGTTAATAAATATTTATAACCTTTGTTTATTTTAGAAATTCCCTTTACATTACCAGTTTCCATTTAAAAAAAAGCTTGCGATAAATCTTCTATACTAAAATGAACATCATTTCTTCTTTTATAATTCGTTCTCATCGGTTTATGTAATTAATTAATTATGTTTTCACAAACATTATTATCATTTGAACCTTCACCAGCACTTAAATTTTGAACAAATTTACTCTTTTTACTTGTACATACTGTACAAAGACCTTAAATTCTTTGTCTATCGTTTTTAGTCCTTACTCTACGTGGATTAGGTGTATCAGTAACCTTTTTACACTTTAAACAATAAATATGATAATCATGTGAAGTATGATTTTCACTTTATATCGATTAAAATTTAATAAAGTTAAAATTAATCTAATTATTCCAATACTCCTCGATCTTTACCTACTTTTTTGTCCAGCATTTTTTAATTTATGATTCTAATGATGTAACATAAATTTCTACAGAATCGATTTTATTTAAAGCATTAATCAGATTTCTTTTCATATCGTGTATTTCTCCATCTTTATGTGCCATAATACCATCTATAATATTATTTCTTCCTTTAAGTCTAAAAGAAACTTGTTGTACGCCTCTTAATTAACGTAGTTATTAAATTGCATTAAAATACTTGCGTATTCTGGTTTTGTAACCAAATTTAATAGTTCATTAACGAAATAATGTTTGTTAACTACATCTTTAATATCAATTGGATCATTTAAATTAGCAATTGTTCAACCCTTAAAACCAATATATCCTTTATTTACTTTAAAAATAGCTGTAAATTCTTTTGGAAATTGTTTAATTACATTAGTTATTTTTCGATCTATTGATGATTGTAGTTGTATAATACTATTTTTAATTTTTTCTGGATCGAATGTAGATGTATTATGTACTTGTTCATTTTGTTTAATTAGATATATCTTATTTCCAAAAATGTCCATTTATTAAATCTAAAATATGAATAAAAATATAATTTTCACACAGCAATTTTAAAATGAATAACAATAAATGTCCTCAAATTACCTCTTCAAAATGCTGTATTTTTTCTGTATTGTAATATAGTTCTTCTTTTCCTAAATAATAGCAAAAATATTAGCACCAAATGAATCAAAAACAACTTTTTGAGAGTTATTTTTATAACGACCAACCCAATGTGTACCACAATTATCAGATGTAACTAAATTAACTATACCTCATTCAATCTAAGATGGCTTATTTACTAATTCATCAATCATGTACACACAAGAAAAGTTATTAATTTGTAATTGTTTAGTAAGTTCTTCTATATTAAAATTACCTAAAGAATTAGGATAGCTATCAATTACTTTTTGGAATTTTTTTAGTTTTCTTTATTTCATTACCAGTTATCTTTTACATTTCTTAATCATGTCTTTTTGTTCTTCAAATTCTTTATCAGCTTCCTTCGTATTTATAACTGCATTTACAAGTGATGCAGATACACCAACCAAAGAAGCTATTGTTGCCAAATTAGGTAATGTGACTAATAATTATAGTAAATATCCGCCTTCATGTTGTGTTAGTCCTTTACCATGTTTCTTTTTTGTTAAATATTCAATACTTTTATTAACAACAGGAATACCTAATGTAGTAAGTAAATGTTCACTAACTTTCTTTTCTTTTTTCCTTTTTTGAACATTTGTTAAAAATGGTTCAATTGCATTTAATTGCTCATTATTTATCTTTAATTTAATTGACTTTGGTTTTGTTGTGTCACTAGGTAACAAAGTATCATCAATTGTAAAGTTATTAATTTACATAGTTCACAATTTAATAAAGATTTTTTAAATTTATAATCGCCAACCATTTTCATCAACAGTAATTTCCATACCTAATTTTCGTTTTCCATACATTATTCCTCTAATTGGATTTCTTTATCAGCCATATGGCTTTTTTCTAAATATTTATTATCTCTATAAGCAATAATCATGTTTTTTTACTAGATTCATCTAATGGATTTATTCATTTACCACCTTTAGCTAATCTTTCTTCTAATTTTGTATCTGGACCAAAATAATTATAACCTGGAAGATGCATGTCAAATGGTAATTTCTTAATTAAAGTATTTACTTTTGC
Organism: Schistocerca nitens; assembly: GCF_023898315.1. Lineage (NCBI taxonomy): Eukaryota > Metazoa > Arthropoda > Insecta > Orthoptera > Acrididae > Schistocerca > Schistocerca nitens. The sequence continues at coordinate 437,015,823 of NC_064615.1, read as the reverse complement.
TTTTCCATTTTTATCACTTTTCCAAGATGTATGTGGATGATTCAAAACGGTAATTAAATATGAAATTCCTTTTCGATTATCAATATTAAAATCACAAAATTTATTTGTTAACATTTGTGCTATACTAAGTTTTTATTACGATAGTTCTTATTTCCAGCTAGTTCTTCACCATGAATTGCTGCTAATCTTTCAATTAATTATCTAACATCATTTAAGCAAACATATTGAATTGGTTTTTCTGTATATTTTTTAGGAGAACTTGGTCTTGAATCATTTATAGTATGTTTTCTTAAGTTTGGAAAATAATCATCTACAATTGGTTTTATCAAACATTGATATTTATTACTTCTACTTGATATTTGATTTATATCATTACCAGAATACAATGCTCCCGAATTATGTAATACATCTGAATAATTTGATTGATCCACACCATCGAATTTTTCATTCATATCATCTATAGTAATTTGTTTTTCATTTAAAAGTCACATTAATCCATCTGTACCTTCATATGTTTTTTCACCAATTTTTATTTTATCTCCACTGAGTTCAACAGGTAAATTGTCAATGTATTTAAACATGCCAACTGGTTTTAAGCCCAAAACTTTTTCTTCACTATGAATAATTACTTTAACATTCTTTCACTAACATTTATCTTTTTAGTTTCATTCTGACAACTACTTGAATCTTTTTCTTCTTGGTATTTATTCAATGTATTTCGAACTTCTGTATGTATAATCATATTTTCCAGGAACAAAATCGGACCAATCTTTTAATGGTTTAATTGGTGATAACTCTCCTACATCTTCTATATGATGACGATATGAAATCATTTGTTTTTCAACTTCTCATTTTCTACAATTGCTGTTAAAACATTATCAACTAAACCTTCTATTCCTTGTTTAACTTGTTTAATTTTGTCAATTAAACGTTAAGCTTCCTTCTTGTATTTCTCATATTCTGTTCTTGATTGCTTTTTCCAAAGCTTAAATTGATCTTTTAATTCTTCAGCTTACTTTCTATTTTGTTTAACTTGTTTAACAACTTCTTGATCATACTTTGCAAACATTTATTAAGGAAGAAAAATAATAGTTATGTTTATCTTTAACATTTATTTTTATGTTTAACATTTATGTTTAACATTAATGTTAATATTTTTAATTATTGTTTATGATGTTAAGAAATGTTGTATTTTACTTCTAATCTTACCTTCATTTGGTTTTCTAATCATGTCTATTGTGAAAAATAGAAACCCATCATTCCATCCGTTACTACACGTTTTTTAAAAATTATCAAATTTTAAAACTCCACCAACAAATTCATGATAAATATGATTTAAATTTGCATTATCTTGTCTGAATATATTTAAGAAATTTAAATTATCTCTAACTAACTGTTTTGGTATTTTTGAATAAGTTTGAGCTAAATGAAAACAATCTATACCTTTGTGTCTGCTCTAGTTAAATATTCTCTTACAATCATCGAATACCATAACTGATTCATTTTTTGCATTCATCTAAAGGAATAATTTCTTCATTATTTTCATTAAAATTAGCAATCTTCTCATTATGTTTGTTTTCAGTTTTTTCACATAGTTTTAAAAATTCTTGATACTTAGGAAGTTCTAAGCTTTTTGAAGAAACATAAAAATGTTCTATTTTCTACCAGTTTAACCATTCTGGAACTAAAATATAATTATCAATCATAAATGCTGTGTTTCCACAACCACTTGGTCCAATTGTTGCAGTTCTTATGTTGTTGTTGTTGTGGTCTTCAGTCCTGAGACTGGTTTGATGCAGCTCTCCATGCCACTCTATCCCATGCAAGCTTCTTCACCTCCCAGTACCAACTGCAGCCTACATCCTTCTGAATTTGCTTAGTGTATTCATCTCTTGGTCTCCCTCTACGATTTTTACCCTCCACACTGCCCTCCAATACTAAATTGGTGATCTCTCAATGTCTCAGAACACGTCCTACCAACCAATCCCTTCTTCTAGTCAAGATGTACCACATGCTCCTCTTCTCCCCAACTCTATTCAGTACCTCCTCATTAGTTATATGATCTACCCATCTAATCGTCAGCATTCTTCTGTAGCACCACATGTCGAACGCTTCTATTCTCTTCTTGTCTAAACGATTTATCATCCACATTTCACTTCGATACATGGCATACAAGGCTACACTTCCTGACATTTAAATCTATACTCGATGTTAACAAATTTTCCTTGTTCAGAAACGCTTTCCTTGCCATTGCCAGTCTACATTTTATATCCTCTCTACTTCGACCATCATCAGTTATTTTGCTCCGCAAATACCAAAACTCCTTTACTACTTTAAATGTATCATTTCCCAATCTAATTCCCTCAGCATCACCCGACTTAATTCGACTACATTCATTATCCTCTTTTTGTTTTTGTTGACATTCATCTAATACCCTCCTTTCAGGACACTGTCCTTTCCATTCAACTTCTCTTCCAAGTCCTTTGCTCTCTCTGACAATAACGATGTCATCGGCGAACCTCAAAATTTTCATTTCTTCTCCATGGATTTTAATACCTACTCCACACTTTTCTTTTGTTTCCTTTATTGCTTGCTCAATATACAGATTGAATAGCATCAGGGATAGGGTACAATCCTGTCTCTCTCCCTTCCCAACCACTGCTTCCCTTTCATACCCCTCCGCTCTTATAACTGCCATCTGCTTTCTGTACAAATTATAAATAGACTTTTGCTCCCTGTATTTTACCCCTGTGTAAAATTATATATTGATATAAAAGATAGTATTGGAAATTTACTTGGTTTTAGTAATAAAGTTGTTCTACCTAATGAAAAAACTATAGCTATAAATATGTTCCTAAAACAATTCCTTTTGAATTAATAAATGTAAATTTTAATCTTGTTGATGGAATGTATGTAAAACAATTTTCATAATGAAACTAATATTATTGCTTCATTCAAACATAATGCAGAGTTTGGTGGACCAATAATTTATGTACCAAAATATCCTTAAATGTTCCTATTTTTGTTACAATTCAAGATTTAGAAGTTACTATAACTGATGACTTTAATGGTGCTATTGTAACAGTTGTTTTAGAAATATGTTAGTAGCTGACTAAAGTCTGCTTTGCTAATGCTAATAATTTTTTCCTTTAATAAATCATGAATGAAATTGAAAATTATTAGTTTTACTCATTCCCTGTGAAATGTTCGTAACGGAGATACAGATATTGAAATAAATATTTGTGATGGTTGGTTTCATCCAAATCATGCACAACTATATATGAATTTCTGTATTATTGGAAATGATGGTATCGGTTATCCAACATATGTTGGCAAATCAAACAATAAATTTATTGATAATTATGTAGCAAAACTGTTTGATTTTATAATGATAAAGAAAGGAAATAATATTTTATCTAGAATTGTGCATCCTTTTGTTTCTTCATCGGTTTTATTACATCTAACTTCATCTGTCACTGATAAAATAAGTTTAGAAGTGCATATAATTAATGCAGTAAAAATAAATAGTAAAAAATGAAGTTCTTTATCAATTGCCAACGCTTGGTGGATTTTTTTAAAGATTATAAAGAAATTATGTGGGAAGGAGATTCAGCTGTAATTTTTACATGTAGTTCATCTTCTGGAGATTTAATTCTTCGTTGGGCTGATAAAAATGATGCTGGAATTAAAGTGAAAGGTAGTCTTCCTAAAGAGGATAAAATTGTTATAGAATCTATGGAAAGTCGTGTGCCTGTTGTTATATATGAACCAAATTACGAACTTGAACAAATTAAAATTATTCTTAAAAATCCGAAAATTCCTATATCTTACTATGAACTTCAAACACAAGAAGTTGTTGGATTATCTGGTAAAAACAGTTTTGAACTAGATATAACAAACTACTATAACTCTACAGAATTTGATATGCTATATTTTGTTTTTGTTGTATTTCAGACAAATCGTAAAAATAATCAATTAGTTGGTTTGTCATTATTTGATCAAGTTAAACTACAGAATATTTATTTAAAAATGGTAGAATTGAAGTTTTTCCTCGAGAAATGTGGAATATTAATCCGCCAAATAATTTTCTTACAGCATACGATGCATTTCTAGATTTTAAACGAATAACTTTACTAACATCAGATATTATTATTAATCCATTTAGTTCTATAGCTAATTATCCAATTTATGTAATCAATATGACAGACAGAAAGAATGTTGTAACTACACAAAAAACTACTATGAATCTTTGTGCAAATTCTAATCATAAAATTCCAAATGATACACTTGCTTATGTGATTATGTATGGTAAAAAGATTCTTACATATGAAGCACAACATAGATTACTTACTGAAAATTTTTAAGTATTAATATTTGCTTCCATGTAAATGAATTAAAAATTAAAAAAATTATAAAAGTGTTAACTTCATATTTATATACTTTTCTCAAACATTTTAAGAATCATAGAAAAAATGAAAACTGAAAAATAAAGGAATTAAGAAACTTTAGAAATAATGAATTTCATTATCTGGAGTTCACAATGTGAAATTTTTTTAAAATTATTTTTCTAATTAATTGTCTTACATTCAAAAAGCAGCTAAAAGTAAAGTAATTTTCTTACGTATCTGATTAAATTTTTTTTAAATCCAGAGTCTAAAAATTTAGGTCCTGAAATCATATTTACTTCATCTATATAATCTTATGGCTACTAAAGCAGAGAGTAAATATGTTTATATAGTTATTCTTTAATATAATTTCAAAAAACACCTTTTTCACAAAAGTCAAAAATAGGACAATTTTTTGGGCTAAGAAAAAGTTATAAAATCTGCTTTTTTAAAAATTTGATTCGAAAAGAATTTTAAAAATCGAGTTATTCGTGGAAGTCAAAAAAGGACAATGTTTGGGGCTAAGAAAATGATCTAAAATGTCTTTTTTAAAAATTGTTTTTTAAAATATTAGTTAATTACCTAATTTATTTAATGACATTACGTTCACCAATGGAAAATGTATGTAAAATAAATGATTTTTTACTATAGTTATTATTGTATTATTAAATTATATTATGTTATGTTATGGTATGTTATGTTATATTATTATTAGCTAAAAGGGATAGTACAATGATTTTGTATGTTCTGGATAACTAGGTCAATTTTGGGAAAAATAAAAGGTTGTGAGTGTTAATGAACAATTTTTTTATTTTTTACAAAATTGAGCTTGTGAGCCAGAAAATACAAACTTATTCTACTACTGACAATTGATGAGAGTCGTCATGTGTAGTATGCAGACATCTATCCAGACGAATGCATAGGAATTCCAAACTGCAGTAGTATCCACTGTAAGTGCTATGACAGTTCGTTGGCAGGTGAGAAAACTCGGAACACGTGGTCTAGCGGCTGGTCATAAGCCACACATCACGCCGGTAAATGCCAAACGACGCCTTGCTTGGTGTAAGGAGCGTAAACATTGGACGATTGAAGAGTGGAAACACGTTGTGAGTAGTGACGAATCACGGTACATAATGTGGCGATCTAATGTCAAGGTTTGAGTATGGCGAATGCCTGGTGAACATCATCTGACAGCATGTGTAGTGCCAACAGTAAACTTCGGAGGCGGTGGTGTTACAGTGTGGCCGTGTATTTTATGGAGGGGGCTTGCACCCCTTGTTGTTTTGTGTGGAACTATCACAGCACTGGCCTACATTGATGTTTAAAGCAACTTCTTGCTTCCCACTGTTGAAAAGCAATTCGAGGATGACGACTGCATCTTACAACACGATGGAGCACCTGTTCTTAATACACGACCTGTGATGGAGAGATTACACAATAGTGTCCCTGTAATGGTCTGTCCTGCACTGTGTTCTGACCTGAATCATGAAGAACGCCTTTGGGATGTTTTGGAACGTCGACTTCGTGCCAAGTCTCTCCTACCGACATCGATACCTCTCCTCAGTGCACAGTATTCCGCGAAGAATGGGCTGCCCTTCCCCAAGAAACCTTCCAGAACCTTATTGAACGTATGCCTGCGATAGTGGAAGCTGTCATCAAGGCTAAGGTTGGGCCAACACCATATTGATTCCAGCATTACCAATGAAGGGCGCCACGAACTTGTTAGTAATTTTCAGCCAGCTGTCCGGATACTTTTAATCACATAGTGTAAATTCGTCTAGGGATGTTTGTTTTGGAGATATATAAATTTCGAAATCAGGAAATCCATCGCTGGACATCGTGAGCTATTTCGGTGACGACGTTTTCTACCTGTACATGATTGTGACACCTGGGTAAAGAATGGGGGGTGACGGTAATTGTCTTCCAGGTAATTTTTGAACAGCATGAACAATGAAAGTAACATCGAACATTATTTTTCAGCGTCGGATATTATTTTCGATTCGTTGACGCCTTCTTATTAGCAACCACGTTCTAGGAATTGTTCAGTCGAAATCCGGCAAAAACCATGTTTTTCCACTAGTTCTTGGAATGGAACTTTGTCGATATTCACGTCCCCACACTTCTTTCATAAAATGGAAGGCAGGAAGGGAGATTAGGATTTAACGCCCCGCCAACAAAGAGGTCATTTGAGATGGAGCACAAGCTCGGGTTTATAAGAAATATAGGTGGAAGTCGACCATTGCCTTCCAAAGGAGCTATCCCACAATTAGGGAAATTATGGAGCAATTAAATCTAAATGGCCAGAAGCGGGTTTGAGCCATCGTCCTACTGTGTGCTAAAAGCCGTGTCATCTCTCTCGTCGCTCTTTCAAACACACCGTTTCTAGGTCTTTTACCCAATCAGTTCTATCCCCAGTCACATACCGAAACATATTTACACAGAAAATCCACATGAAAGCCATGTCCACGCACCACTTTTTACTAATGATACCATTCATGAAGCCATCCTCACCAGAACTGCCTGAATCTATGGGAAGACATCTTTTAACCATTTAATCACTCAAGCAGACTGTTTTCTGCCTTCTGAAAAATTCTAAGTATTTTATTCTAATTTTTTAAGCAAAATAAATACTTTTACCCACTAATGCTAGGAGGAGCTATGTTTGGCAAAGGCAAGAATATACGGGAAGATTTCAGTTAGATTACATCAAGGTCAAGCAAAGAATCTGAAAGCGGATATTGGATTGTAAGTCGTACCCAGGATCACATACAGACCCTGAACCCAGTTTAGTAATGATGAAGAGCAGGATGAAGTTGAGGAGACAATTAGGAAGAATCAATGCACAAAGGAGTTTGACACGGAAATGCTAAGGAATGAAGAGATGTGCTTAAAGTTCTCTGAGGCTGCAGATATTACGATAGTGAACATCTCAGAGGGCAGTGCAGTTGATGATGAATGCACATCTCTAAGAAGGGCAATCACAGAAGTTAGAAAGAAAAACATAGGTAAAAGGAAGGTCTCTGCGAAGAACCAATGGATAACTTAGGAAATACTTCAGTTGATCGACGATAGGAGGAAATACAAAAATGTCCAGAAAAATTCAGGTATATGGAAATACAAGTCACTTAGGAATGATATTAATAGGAAGTGCCGGGAAGCATGGCAGCATGAAAAATCTGAAAAAAACGAAAAAGGGATGACTGTCGGAAGGAGTGATTCAGCATATAGAAAAATGAAAACAACTTTCGAAGAAATTAAAAGGAAGGCCTTCAACATTAAGAGTTCAATGCGAATTCCACTTTTAACTGTAGGGAAGCGAGTGTATAGATGAAAAGACTACACTGAAGTCCTCTATAAGGAAAAGATTTTGTGTGATGACTTCATAGACAAAGAAACATGAGTAAAAGGGGAAAACATAGGGGATCAAGTATCAGAGTCAGCATTTAAAAGAGCTTTAGGGGACTTAAGACCAAATAAGACAGAATGGATGGATAACGTTCCATAGAACTTCATAAAAACATTCGCGGAAGTGGCAACAAGTCAACCACTCACATTGGTGAGTGGAATGTATCAGTCTGACGATGTACCATCTGACCTTCGAGAAAACATCATCCACACAATGCCGATAAGAGCCAACAAGTGCGAGAGTTACGCACAGGCAGCTTAATAGTCCATGTATTCAAGTAGCTGACAAGAATAATGCTCAGAGTAAATGAAAAAGAAAACTCAGGACTTGATCTCTTCGGCTTAAGGAAAGATAAAGGCAACAGAGCGGTGGTTATGACGTTGTTGTTGATAATGGAAGCAAACCTGAAGAAAAATCAAGATACGTTCATAATATCTGGCGACCTGGAAGAAGGGTTCAACAGTGTCGAATGGTGCAAGATGTTCGAAATTCTGATAAAAAATAGGGGTTAAGCTAAAGGGAAACACAGGTACCACACAATATGTACCATAGCTGAGAGGGAAGAATTAAACTATAATACCAACATCGAAGTGCTCAGATTAATAAGGGTGTAAGATATGGATGAAGAATTGCGTTACTACTGTTCGATCTGTACATGGAAGAAACAACGACGGAAATGAAAGAAAAGTTGAAGAGTGGGATTAAAATTCAAGGTGAAAGGATGTCACTGATAAGATTCGCTGATGACATTGCTGTCCTCAGTGAAAGTGAAGAAGGATTACAGGATGTGTTGAATGGAATGAAATCTAATGAGTATAGTATTAGGACTGAGAGTAAACCGAAAAATATGAATGTAGGTGGAAGTAGCAGATACGAGAACAACGAGAACTTAAGATAAGAATTGGTGATAACAGAGTAGATGAATTAACCGAATTCTGCTCCTTAGAAAGCAAAATAGCTCATTACGGACGAAGCAAGAAAGACAGAAAAGGCATCGCAGCTGTTCATAGGTGCTTGCAGAATATCTACAGAGACCTGTCGGTGAACAAAAGCACGGTGAGTCGTTGGGCGAGAAGTTTGTCATCATCGCACAAAGATGCGCAAGACTGCCCTATCTCTCTATCTCCCACATGCAGACAGGCTGCGAACAACTGTGACTACTGCGATGTTGGAACGTGCAGACACTCTCATTCGAGGTGATAGACAGAACACAATCAAAAGCCTCGCTGCTGAAATGGACGTCTCTGTTGATTGTGATGACACACTCGCTCATCGTTGGAAGCAGTTAATTCCATAAATTATCTGGGAGTACGCATTAGGTGTGATTTAAAGTGGAATGATCATGTAAAGTTGATAGCTCATTGGAAAAATCCTAAGGAAATGCAATCCGAAAACAAAGAAAGTAGGTTACAGTACGCTTGTTCGCCCACTGCTTGAATACTGCTCATCAGTGTGGGATCCGTACCAGATAGGGTTGATAGAAGAGATAGAGAAGATCCAACGGAGAGCAGCGCGCTTCGTTACAGGATCACTTACAAGGGAACCTCCCCATCGCAACCCCCTCAGATTTAATTACAAGTTGTCACAGTGGATAGGCCTTGAAAAACTGAACACAGATCAATCGAGAAAACAGGAAGAAGTTGTGTGGAACTATGAAAAAATAAGCAAAATATAGAAACTGAGTAGTCCATGAGCAAGATAGGCAACATCGAGGAGTGTGTGAGCTCAGGAGCGCTGTGGTCCCGTGGCTGGCGTGAGCAGCTGCAGAACGAGAGGTACCTGAATCAAGCCTCCCATTGAGTGAAAAATTAATTTTTTTATTTTCGCAAAGTTATGATCTGCCCGTTCGTTCATTGACGTCTCTGTTCACTGTAATAAGTTTAGTGTCTGTGTTTTGCGGTGCGCAAAACCGTGCGATTAGTAGACGGAAGGACGTGCCTCTCCAATGGGAACCGAAAACATTTGATCGCAAGGTCATAGGTCAACCGATTCCTCCGCAGGAAAACACATCTGATATATTATATACGACACTGGTGACGGCAAGTGCGTCACATGACACGAATATGTTGTCGACCCACCTAACTTGTACACTTGGCGAATGGGTAAAAAGATTCTTCTACATTGCACGATTTAGGTTTTCTTGTGGATGTGATAATCACTCTCTAAAAAGTGATGGAAAACATAAGAATTTGTCACATAAACTGCAACAAATGAATGCAACAGTTTCAGAGTCGCACAGTTTCCCTGTGCTCTGTCAAAACATATGTTTTTAACGTTTTCAAATTTTTCCGTGTGTAGACCGTCAAATCCTGCATATGTCCAAGCAAATCTGACCATGCCCTGGAATTTTGTAGAGCGAAGTTTATTGTGTGTGAGTGCCTGAACTTTGATAATTGTCTGGAAATAAAAAATTAAAATTTTTTACTCGAGGGAAGACTTTAACCAAGGACCTCTCATTCCGCAGCTGCTCACACTAACCACGAGACCACAGCGCTCCTGAGCTCAGACTGTCCTTGATGTTTCCGATCTTATACATGGACTACTCAGTTTGTATATTTTGCTTATTTTTTTCATACTTTCACGCAACTTCTTCTTGTTTTCTCGTTTGATCTGTGTACAGTTTTTCAAGGCCTATCCACTGTGCCAACTTATAACTAAATCTGAGGGGGGTGCGATGGGGAGGTTCCCTTGTTAGTAATCGCGAAAGCGTTACGGAGATGATAGATAAACTCCAGTGGAAGACTCTGCAGGAGAGACGCTCAGTAGCTCGGTACGGGCTTTTGTTAAAGTTTCGAGAACATACCTTCACCGAAGAGTCAAGCAGTATATTACTCCCTCCTACGTACATCTCGCGAAGAGACCATGAGGATAAAATCAGAGAGATTAGAGCCCACACAGAAGCATACCGACAATCCTTCTTTCCACGAACAATACGAGACTGGAGTAAAGGGAGAACCGATAGAGGTACTCAGGGTACCCTCCGCCACACACCGTCAGGTGGCTTGCGGAGTATGGCTGTAGATGTAGATGTAGAGATACGCAAAGGTTTGTGACTACTGGGTTCCTTGCCATCCAACGGAAGACCATACATAGCACTAAGAACCATGTGTTCGGAATCGCTTGCACTTTGCGAGGCTGATCGCGACAATTTTTTGTCAAACATCGTCAGAGGCGATGAAACATGTATTCATCACTTTGAACAAAACGGCAATCCATTAGTGGCGTCACACCATCTGTCCTCCAAAGAAAAATTTCAAAGCCGCACCGTAAGACGCTAAATTCGTGGCGACTGAGATTCTGATGGGGTTGTTGTATTTGACACCTCCTCACGGTGCAATGATCAAGTCAAAGTGTGTTGTTCGGCCCTCGACTTCAGAAAATAGCAAACAAACTTCTCCTTTTTCACGACAATGCAAGGCCTCACATAAGTCTGCGCACCCTAAAAGAGCTCAGGAAACTTCACTGGACTGTTTTTCTCATCCACCATATAGCCTGGATATCGCGTTCCTACTTCCATCTGATGGCTCGATGAAGTATGCATCCTCGGGAAGCAGTACGTGGGCCATGGGGAGGTTGTTGATGCAGCAAGACGTTGTCTCCGACGTCGACCGGTAGAATGGTACCATAAAGGCACAAAGGCCCTCCCGGTAAGGTGGCGTAAGGCCGTCGGTAGATTATATTGAAAAGTAGGGTTTTGTGGCCAGAAGATTCGGGAGTAATATGGTGCATTGGGATTCTAAAAAAAACCAGCCTGTTACATTACTGATTGAACGGCCCTCATATTATAAAATCTCCTGCAAATCTGTTCCCACAGTATGGTTTGAGAATGGACGCATCTCCGATACTAATCTCTATCAATAATTGAAGGAAACTTCGTAATGCAACTTACGATGATACTCCTGCCATTTATTTAGTGTCATGTTTTTTTGTAAATTCAGTATCAAAACATTTTTAAGTATGGTATGTAAACATTATTAACTATGAAAATAGTTTCACAAGGTTGTCAACAAGGATTTTGCGTAATTTTCGTAGACTTTGTGGTAAATGCTTGAAATCGGTGTCTTCTCCTAATTGGCAATATTCTTTCCCTATCCCAGTTTGCTGAGATCAAGTTGGAAAAGTTCGAGCTCGACATCGAGGCGAGACGTTAAGCGCCCCGCCCTAGGTTAGGATAGGAACACAAGGAAAAAGAAAATCTGTGAACGGTATTAAGTAATAGGGTTATTAATTTCTAATGTACTGAAATACGATTAGTCGGTTGAATTTCATCCAGAATATGATGGCTTTATGCATGGGTAAAGAAATAAAGTTAACCTTGACAAATTTAACTGCTACTTGCTTAACAAGAAAACTTCGTACACTCGCTTCTGTGTGAGCCTGTATAAGGACCTCAGTTCTGACCTACAAGTGTCATAATTTCCGTTACGGTGGACGAAATAGAAATTACCGCACGCGGCCAGGTTTATGGCGTGTAAATATCACGAGAAGGCCATTCAATAAAGTAGGCGTCTGCAGTGCGTCGTGAAAGAGATAAGGCGGCCTCAGGGGCCGTGAAGGAAGCCGGCAGCTCGTCGGCTTATTCACGCGAGTTCGCGATAAGGCAGGCAGGCGGGCCCGCGACTGCGGCTGCGGCACCGGGAGCGCCGCCGCCTCTGCCTCCCCCCCCCACCCCCCCGCACGGGGGTACCGCAGGGGGCCCGCCTCTGTCCCGTCACGTGTCCCGTTCCACTGGCGACCACTCACCGCCGCCATAGATATTATGGAGACGCTTCTTTATTGACTACTTTATTCTCATCATGCAGCTCACGTTAATAATCTCTCATATTGATTTGCAGCATGCTCACCCTTACATTGGTTACGCGTCAGAAGTGCCAGGTAAATAACGGACCCAGAACAAAAATTGACGTTTTTAATTTATCGTTCACGGTACTCACTGGAACTATGTCATTTATGCACATATCCTTGATTCGCGTTACTTAGAATAAAAATGTAAATGTTTGCATATTCGTGTACGTTATTGTATTGTTAAGTACAGAACCATAATATCAGAAGGCATGAGAAGGCGGTCATATCTACCCACGAATAAAACTCCTAGGCAGGATGAGATCGACGCCAATATGCTAAAAGAATTGCCCCCGGAAAGCATCGTCTATCTCATTAACACCTTCTCCAACATAGGAGAACCGATAGTACCCTCCGCCATACATCGTCAGGTGGCTTGCGGAGTATGGATGTAGATGTAGATGTAGATACTGCGGCAAACATTCTACCCCACAGCAATGACATGAACGGTCGTTGCCGCGGTTCCCAAACCCAGCGAAAATCAAAAAATGGTTCAAATGGCTCTGAGCACTATGGGACTTAACTTCTGAGGACATCAGTCCCCTAGGACTTAGAACTACTTAAACCCAACTAACCTAGGGACATCACACACAGCCATGCCCGAGGCAGGATTCGAACCTGCGACCGCAGCGGTCGCGCGGTTCCAGACTGTAGCGCCTAGAACCGCTAGGCCACTCCAGCCCGCGGTGAAAATCAGGCAGACCCAAAGGGCTACCGGCTGATAAGCCAACAGTGAGCAAGGACTTTCAGCGCATTCTTCTTCACCGACAGACCCACCACCTTACCCACCAAGACGTCCTATCTAGAGAGAAATTTGGATTCAGAACTGGAAATTCTATACCACATCAACTACTCCGCGTAGCAGAAAAAGCCACACAAGCATTCAACGACAATACTGTGGCATGATATTGTTAGATGTCACGGGCGCATTTGGCAGTGTCTGGCCTTCTCGTACAGTCTTTACACACAATAAAGGATTATATCACTGGTGAAGTCACTCGCCGATTACCTCGAAGGCAGGGCTTTCGTTGTTAAGACTCCTCATGGTGAATCAACGCCCAGATAAGTACATGAAATAGCACCACAGGGGTCGGTAATTGACCCTGTCTTATAAAATGCATATACCACCAAACTCCCTACTTCGCCACGTGTCACCCCATATGTCTACGCCGACGACATTACTCTCACGTGCCTGAGCAGGTGGCAGGTCGCCGTCCAGAGAGGACTACAAACTGTCTGCTCTGACATTGAATGATGAGTACAGACTGACGCATGGGTTTTAATGCTGAAAAAAAGGAAAGGTTCAAACGGCTCTGAACACCATGGGACTCAACATCCGAGGTCACAGTCCTCTAGAACTTAGAACTACTTAAACCTAACTAACCTAAGGACATCACACACATCCATGCTCGAGGCAGGATTCGAACCGGCGACCGTAGCGGTCGCGCGGTTCCAGACTGAAGCTCCTAGAACCGCTCGGCCACAACAGCCGGCAGTGCTGCAAAAAGTCAATCTATGCCACTGCCTAGGAGGCGTGTCTCGATCGTCCCTAACATTACGCTCTTTAACTTGCGCCTACCGTAAAGTACCTTGGTGTGACTTTGGACCCCCAACTCTGATGGAAGCACCACTTGACGAAGTCCATGAGAGGATGACCAACACTCTGGGCACTTTTTCCACTCATCAAAGAGCGTTAAGCTCTCTCCACGGCATGTGGTATTCAGATTTGTTGGTCTTACATATGGCCAATAATGGACTACGCCTGCCCTGCCTCATCTCACCAAACTCCAGTGCCTCCAAAACAAAGCTCTGCGAAGAATATATCAGGTCTACATCTACATCTACATCTACATTCATACTCCGCAAGCCACCCAACGGTGTGTGGCGGAGGGCACCTTACGTGCCACTGTCATTACCTCCCTTTCCTGTTCCAGTCGCGTATGGTTCGCGGGAAGAACGACTGTCTGAAAGCCTCCGTGCGCGCTCTAATCTCTCTAATTTTACATTCGTGATCTCCTCGGGAGGTATAAGTAGGGGGAAGCAATATACTCGATACCTCATCCAGAAACGCACCCTCTCGAAACCTGGCGAGTAAGCTACACCGCGATGCAGAGCGCCTCTCTTGCAGAGTCTGCCACTTGAGTTTATTAAACATCTCCGTAACGCTATCACGGTTACCAAATAACCCTGTGACGAAACGCGCCGCTCTTCTTTGGATCTTCTCTATCGCCTCCGTCAACCCTATCTGGTACGGATCCCACACTGATGAGCAATACTCAAGTATAGGTCGAACGAGTGTTTTGTAAGCCACCTCCTTTGTTGATGGACTACATTTTCTAAGCACTCTCCCAATGAATCTCAACCTGGTACCCGCCTTACCAACAATTAATTTTATATGATCATTCCACTTCAAATCGTTCCGCACGCATACTCCCAGATATTTTACAGAAGTAACTGCTACCAGTGTTTGTTCCGCTATCATATAATCATACAATAAAGGATCCTTCTTTCTATGTATTCGCAATACATTACATTTGTCTATGTTAAGGGACGGTTGCCACTCCCTGCACCAAGTGCCTATCCGCTGCAGATCTTCCTGCATTTCGCTACAAATTTCTAATGCTGCAACTTCTCTGTATACTACAGCATCATCCGCGAAAAGCCGCATGGAACTTCCGAGGAACTTCCCAGCGGCGCACCTACAAGGCGCAGCTGATGGAAAACTCATGGTTGACTTATTTAAAGACCACGCAATGAAATTTTACAACCCTTTGAACAGCCATCTTTTAAGGCGCAACTACTTTTCCGACCGTTGCAAGCGGCCCTTGGTGCTGATTTACCGGCATTAGGGCCCCATGAAGCTGACTCCAGGTCAGATCTGATTCCTGGTATCACGCATACACATTCAGACACGAGAAGCAGTATATAAACACTATCACTCTGAATAGAAGGCAATAACCACCCGCCGGCCGGTGTGGCCGAGCGGTTTTAGGCGCTACAGTCTGGAACCGCGCGACCGCTACTGTCGCAGGTTCTAATCCTGCCTCGGTCATGGATGTGTGTGATGTCCTTAGGTTAGTGAGGTTTAAGTAGTTCTAAGTTATAGTGGACTGATGACCTAAGATGTTAAGTCCCGAAGAGCTCAGAGCCATTTTTGAATAACTACCCCGGCGAAAACTGAACCGTAAATACAGGGCTATTTTCACTAGAGACAATGCCTGCCTGGAGGATGCAGGTACTATTACTTATAAACACGATATCAACGGATATTGTCACTGGTATAAATTGTTTCAAAGTACTAGTATTCACTTATTGTTTTGTTTTATTAGCGTACACATATGATCGATTCTATAGAATCTACCTTGTGTGCGGTCTTACAAAGACTAAATTTGTGAAACTGTTTGAAATACTGTGTGCCAGCCATTTTCACTGGTTCTGACTGAATCTAAGAACTTGCTCATAAACGACTCTTTTTACCTGTTTACGAGTTACATAGCTTGCGCTGTATTGTACAGGCAAGTGCAGGGCACATTGTTACTTGTTGAGGAAGGACATTTTCTATCATATAATCTTATTTTGTACAGTTTTGTTGAGCTAAACAAATTAATCAATAAAGGCACTGACGCCCCTTTCAAAGCTAAATAAAATATTTTAGAGCAAGTGTAATATGGGTTAAATTATTTTAATTTTACAAAACTGAACACCAGTACAGATAATGACACTCTCTAAGACATATTTGCACAAAAATATGTGTGCAACATTTAGCTTCATGAGCTTTGACATAATGCCTTTTCATCAGCTTTCTGTGCTTTGCTGGTCACTCACAGATCTCATCGTAGAGGTGTATAATATGCTCTCCCAGAACATACTGCTGGAGTTTGTTAATATCCTCCACTTTTTTCGAGTTAATCAGAGACTTATTCAGGTACGCCTTTTCTGCAGGGAATTATATATCTTCACATTTTGCCAGCTTAACCTATGAGATCTTAACCCTCGATAAAGTTATAAGTTTTCTACACTCGTTTTTTGTGAACATGAAGTATTTTGCTATACCCAAGTGTTCTTTTTCTTCTTGAGATATAGTGTTACCTGAGATTCCGTAGATAAAACTTTTCTCTTACAAACTTTCTTCCACCAGTGTTTGAAATCAATTGAAAAATTTCCTAACGAAGTACACTTTAGACTTGCTCCACCAGCATCGTTGCATACACTATTAATTCGGTTCATTTGTCTCGTTATAACGGCAAAATTATGATCTCAGGGGAGGAATGAATCACCCCTTACTGGCTAGTGTTGAAAAACTTTGTTAAGTCATCCAGAGGAAACCAGTGTCATTAGGTATTGGATATAGTGTAGTTACGAGTTTTCCCCTGAAAGCATGGGAAAATAAATATGACACTTTTGCTTTTTTCGGTATAATTTTAGTAGTAATAGTCAATGACAAAATTTGGGACCTCATTTGGTCGTCTATGTCCTATACCCTCATGGTATAAATGAAAATTTTCGTCCTTTTTCTTCTTGTCATGGATACATGAATATACACACTCACAGCTGGTAAAGTCAAAAAACATCCTGTAGAGGAATGTGGGGTAGAGGCAGGTTCTGCATGTAGTCGAGACAAATACATGTAACATCGTCTCGACTCTTACTCATATTCTTAACCTCATTCTTTCTTTTTGTGAAATTTCTTGGAACTGTTTTTGTCTACTAATAGTTCTGTGGCTGCAATGTGTTTTATATTATCATTCAGGGAGTTACTTTTCTATTTTATACATAGTTCCTCACATGTGGCTCATATATCTTTCTGTGTCCTAGCAAAAGTATAATCCAAGTTTTCACTGTAATATTTTACATAAATCCCGTAAATTACTTTTGATTCCTGGTATTTTGTACAAGAAAGAGATTGTATAATTTTAACACTGAGGTCAGTATTGAGGTATTTGATATGCTAATTTGCATATTTAGCCTCCTTAAGAGGAAAATGGCATGAGGTGTTCATGTATTTTTTCATTAGTTTCTCCAGGTGCAACAGTTTTAGAATTTTTATTCGTACCACTATTTTCTTCTTGAGGCCCACGTGCTGCTACCACTTGCTACCAGAAGTAATATGAGACGTCACATTATTTTTTGTGATATTCCACATAAACTCAGAAAAGCTTCCACATCCTATAACACAAAACACTATAAAGAACGTTACAGTAGCTTGATTTCAGGTTGTCAGTTCGTGTCTTTTTATGCTGAACATATATTTTAGTCAGCAGTCCTTGAAGAAAACGGTCTTGTCCTGTTTTCGTCTCAAAATCGAGAAATGATTTTAAAATCTGTATTTTGCCTGCGTCAGTGAACTTGCTACAAACTTTCACTTGCATATGGAAAGAAATAGCCTGTATTAAATGTAATAGACATATCAAATTTACACTAAGTTTAACAACAAAAACGAGGTTCATTGTAGTATCAGTTGAAATATATTAGATACTTCACCCTAAGATTGACTCGTTTAATGAGTTTTTAAAACTTTTAACATACTTATGTTGTTATCCCTTTTTAAGAAATTAAGTACCGTGGTCCAGGCCTAACTTTTAAAAGATCTAGGGCATAATCTTTTTAAACTAGTCCTTGGACACCGTTAGTTCTTGTAACATTCTAGCTCCTAGCCAGAGTTATTATAACCTGGGACAGTTGTAGTATTTTAGAGATGTAATTCACCACTTTCTTAGCTATTGTAAAAGATTTTTAACAGTAAAACGTAGGTTTCTAACCCAGGTTATCGGCTCTTCAATCTCTGTTCTTTCCACCAAGTTATCAAATCACGCTTGGAACCTAGATCAATTTGCTATTTACATTATGTAGATCAAGCCTAAGTACTCTCACACGTTTTAGACAAGATAAAATAATTTCATAACATTAAAGTTCACATATATTTTGAGGTTACCAACTTATTTGTAATCAGGTCCAATAGCCTTTGTTTTCACAATTTTACCGCCGTACTTTATGTATTTCATTCCCTTAATTTTGCAGTCATATTTTGATTATAACTGTCAGGATTTTTTCTTCTAAAATGTTTGGGACCTTGTACCATGGCCTCACATTCAAATATTATTAGATGAGTAGTTTTCTTTCGAGTTCAAACTTCATACGGAGTCTTGTTTGTTTTACAGTTTTAGTAGGCGATCTGTTATTTAGATACACTGCAGTTGATACTGCTTCTGCACAGTAATATTTTGGCATTCCTGCATCCTTTAACTTGTTGCTTGCTTTCTCTGCAATTATTCTGTTAGGCAGTTATGCTACTCAGTTTCGAGCGGAACTACAGCGAATTGTACTTTGATGTCGGATTCCAAATTCACTCAGTTGTTGCCTAAACTGTTTATTGGCATATTTGGTACCATTGTCTGATCTGAAGATTTTTATCTTATTACCAGTCTGTCTTTCAAGCATGGCGCGAAAACTGGGAAATATTTCGACTAAATCTTCATTTTGAGAGGACAGAAGTCGTGATTTGTTTTCCACAATGGTCTCTGTCTATCAGCTGCTACAGCCCTGTATGTCTATTTTTACTTGTTGTAAACGGTGATCTGCCTTGCTTGCCTTGTATACTTTTCAAGATAAGTTAAAGCTATACCTTCCTTTACGCCATAATTTTTAACACGGCCATCCTTTTCATATTAAGATTTCCGAGTCTTCGATGCCATAAAAAACTTTCTGCTGAAAATACTGGCTAACTATTGGAAATATGAAAAACCTCTAATCCATAAACACCCCTTTCTTTAATTGCTGTGGCTATCACGCTGCCACTCTGATCAATTATTTCCGAACCTTTTAAACCAAAAACTACCATGTTACCTTTATTCACCATCCCACTCACGATTCAAAATTCTGAGTAAGTTTTGCACAGAAAACACCAGAAACAGCTCTTTCACAGTTTGTAGCTTCTTACAAATGGACTACGTACCGTTCACCCACGACACACACAGTGAAATCACTGACTGAGAAGATTGCCTGACGCAGTAGTAAAGTGACTGTTGCAAGCGGCTAGTGAATGACAACCCCGAGTGCAGTGGTCCTGTATGGGAAGAGGGGCTGCGTAGTGGCGTCACAGGTAGCGGGTTACCAGCAGCACGCCTTTTTGCTCATCTCTTCTGGAAATCGGAATACCGGGTAGCGCTGTGTATGTACTAAACCAATCATCTCAACGACAACCTTGGCGCATCTATTTGAGAGTGGACGAATTTCGAGGACGGAACATATTCTGGAAATATTTACTGCACTCAATAGCAAAGGGAGTGCTTATGGGACGTTCTGAATGTTCTCTTCCTATGGCGTCTGTATTTTTGTTGTGTCTCTCCTCGGCAGCTCTCACACTTGGTGCGCGGTGTAGCCGCGTGGTCTTGGGGCGTCTTGCCACGGTTCGCGCGGCTCTTCCCGTTCGAGCCCTCCCTCGGGCATGGATATGTGTGTTATCGTTAGCGTAAGTAAGTTAAAGTTATTAAGTAGTGTGTAAGCCTAGGGACCGATGACCTGAATAGTTTGGTCCCATAAGAACTTACCACCACCACCACCATTCTCACGCTTGGGTCTTTCGAGATACACCTGGGGTTTGTATCAAGACTCATAACGTTTGCTTCTACAATGGGCCTAAGACAGAGCTCGCAAACGATGCCACTCCGAACTGGTTACAGTCACTAAAAACAGTGCTAGTTATACGTTGTAGGACTGGGATTGAGTAGCTGTGATTCATTAAACCAGGGGTGACGTAGTCACTGTGAAGGTGACAGCGATCCAATGTTGTGAAATTTTGGTAAATGACTCAACAGTCGCTGATCGTTAGTAATTCTTTATTCGATTACGGATACGTTTCAGTCTCACATGGATTCAAATTATTATAAAATAGTAATCAAATATGTCCCATATGTTGGGTCATTGTTTGTGTACTGTATGTAGTGACGGTCATAGGGGCAGGTCACAAATATCAGCACACTAGGCTGTGGAGTAGGAGGGCTAGCCCAGCAGCAGCAACTTCATTCACAGTTTGAATGATGATAATTAATTTTTTACAATTTTAACCAGTGAGCACTTGGACACAACTAAGTAAATTCCTTCCAGTATGGAAAACTAGAATGAAATGCTGTTTACGAACAATTTGTAGTTAGCAATAATACTTCACAACACTCAGTAAAGTAGATGTTCGTAAGAATTTCCGTAAATTTTAGAATTAAGAAAATATGTACCCTGCTCTTACTTAACTCTATGTCATAACAACTTATCTTTTCATAACAATTTGAATAATAGTTGAAAATTAAGAATAAATGCCCCTGAATCATACCGAACTCTGTCAACAACCTTCAATTAACCGCCATAATTAAGGCACATGCGCCACATGGCTCACTAAGTCTTTAACTGATAGCAATTCAGGTTACAAGATATTTAAGCTCAAAACGCGCCACGGCAATCACCAAACGAATAATTAAATACACTCCTGGAAATTGAAATAAGAACACCGTGAATTCATTGTCCCAGGAAGGGGAAACTTTATTCACACATTCCTGGGGTCAGATACATCACATGATCACACTGACAGAACCACAGGCACATAGACACAGGCAACAGAGCATGCACAATGTCGGCACTAGTACAGTGTATATCCACCTTTCGCAGCAATGCAGGCTGCTATTCTCCCATGGAGACGATCGTAGAGATGCTGGATGTAGTCCTGTGGAACGGCTTGCCATGCCATTTCCACCTGGCGCCTCAGTTGGACCAGCGTTCGTGCTGGACGTGCAGACCGCGTGAGACGACGCTTCATCCAGTCCCAAACATGCTCAATGGGGGACAGATCCGGAGATCTTGCTGGCCAGGGTAGTTGACTTACAACTTCTAGAGCACGTTGGGTGGCACAGGATACATGCGGACGTGCATTGTCCTGTTGGAACAGCAAGTTCCCTTGCCGGTCTAGGAATGGTAGAACGATGGGTTCGATGACGGTTTGGATCTACCGTGCACTATTCAGTGTCCCCTCGACGATCACCAGTGGTGTACGGCCATTGTAGGAGATCGCTCCCCACACCATGATGCCGGGTGTTGGCCCTGTGTGCCTCGGTCGTATGCAGTCCTGATTGTGGCGCTCACCTGCACGGCGCCAAACACGCATACGACCATCATTGGCACCAAGGCAGAAGCGACTCTCATCGCTGAAGACGACACGTCTCCATTCGTCCCTCCATTCACGCCTGTCGCGACACCACTGGAGGCGGGCTGCACGATGTTGGGGCGTGAGCGGAAGACGGCCTAACGGTGTGCGGGACCGTAGCCCAGCTTCATGGAGACGGTTGCGAATGGTCCTCGCCGATACCCCAGGAGCAACAGTGTCCCTAATTTGCTGGGAAGTGGCGGTGCGGTCCCCTACGGCACTGCGTAGGATCCTACGGTCTTGGCGTGCATCCGTGCGTCGCTGCGGTCCGGTCCCAGGTCGACGGGCACGTGCACCTTCCGCCGACCACTGGCGACAACATCGATGTACTGTGGAGACCTCACGCCCCACGTGTTGAGCAATTCGGCGGTACGTCCACCCGGCCTCCCGCATACCCACTGTACGCCCTCGCTCAAATTCCGTCAACTGCACATACGGTTCACGTCCACGCTGTCGCGGCATGCTACCAGTGTTAAAGACTGCGATGGAGCTCCGTATGCCACGGCAAACTGGCTGACACTGACGGCGGCGGTGCACAAATGCTGCGCAGCTAGCGCCATTCGACGGCCAACACCGCAGTTCCTGGTGTGTCCGCTGTGCCGTGCGTGTGATCATTGCTTGTACAGCCCTCTCGCAGTGTCCGGAGGAAGTATGGTGGGTCTGACACACCGGTGTCAATGTGTTCTTTTTTCCATTTCCAGGAGTGTAGATACCAATAGGTCAGTGCGAAATAAATTTCAACCTAAAATGTAAGCAGCTATCAGAATAAAGCCAGCTATGTTTAAGAAAGTAAAATACATTCAATAAAGTTATTATTGATTTACAGTCCCGGCCGACTTCGAACCGTGAGCAGACCGACATGAGATGCCTCGACCCATACTATTGTAACATTACGAGTCAAGATAGCTGTAACGAAACTTGAATAGCGTAAAGTTATCGTTAAAAACGCATGCCGCGCGATTTGTTACGATTTGGTCGGTCATAATAATAGTAACATGCTTTTAAATACAATTAAAATATAACGGCGATACTTGTTTAGTGTTATTGGAAATAATATGTAGTAAATTAATGAGTAAGGTAACCGATCCTATAAGAATAGGTAAAATGGGGCATGTTAAGGTGTTTTGCTTTATATCGACTAAGCCGATGATACGGCGTCTTTTTTTCCGTTTACTACTAGAAATAAACAAGTAAAGAAGTGCTAATTGTGCGTTGTGAAAAATATAGGGGCGAATTTTAAATAGCTTCAGTGTATAACCAGACTAACAAATGGACATTTAGTTACACGAAATCGCGGATAGCGAAGTGTGGTCATTAAATTGAGTACACCTACAGGGCGGTCAATTCCGGGATAAGTCTATTCGCATCTCACGAGGGACACGGTATTGAGACCGGTTTTTTTTTAATTATATCGCGGAGAGCGGGCTTCGATTTATAAAAAGGAGAAAAGCTGTATCATTATCATTAACTGTTGCTGTCAAGCAACAAAAACTGTTCATCAAAGGGTTTCGGTGAATGCGAAATGAAACTGTGAACGAAGTTATGTTAAATAAAACAGAAGAGACATACAGTTTGGTCGTATCTGTTATTATTCCATAAACTGTAACATTTCTTCTCGCTGTACGAAGTCCTTACAGACGATTGTTATGACAATTTACTTTGAAGGGATCTTTTACGAGTTAAGTTTTGGGGACCTGGTCAAGAGGGGATAGTTCGTAGATCCTAACTACTGCAGCTATTCTGGAATCAGGAGCTACCGTGACCGTTGTGTGTTGTCAATGGCTGAAGGTCATCATATCTCATGCTCTAAGATCGACGCGCCTTTCCTCTTGGTACAACGGTGTCTCACGGTAACAACGACAACGCTGACGACGAAGGAAGATACGGTAGAAGTGGCGCCACAACGTGCGGCACGATCGAGGAGCATTGCTGCATCGAGTCGAGTGTCATCCGGATTCACGAACCCTAGAGTTGGAAAATAATGTAGCAGCCATTGAATCTGCCCAATGAGAGAGGTATTCTTCAATAATCGCTAAAAGTGAGCGATACTAGCAGGTATGATTAAAATAACAGTATAATTATAGAAAAAGGGAAGGTGAGACTTGTGATTTTGGTAGATAAATATATATAATAACATAGTGAGAATAAGTGTATGTCTTGGTAGCGAATAATCATGTCAGAACGAACGAAAAGAATAAATGACAATGTGCAGTTGAGTAGAGTAATAAGTAGAGAGAGAGAGGAAAGTGAAGAGGATATGGATGATGCATCCCATGAGCTCAATGTGGGACAGGAGACATGTACAGATAATAATACAGTTATTGATTTAGAGCCGTTAGGAGATTCAAATACAATGATAAGTAAGGTAAGCAGTGTGGGAGAACATAAAGATCTTGAGGTTTCAGAAGTAGATCAGCAAGTTGATCCTCAAAATGGAAGTATTAATCAAAATGTTTGATATGCTGGTATCATTAAATATTCAAATGGGTGTAATGAATGGAAGACTTGGTTCACTAGAAAAAGATAATAAGCAATTAAAAGAGGACAGTCAAAAGTTAAATGAAAAATTTGAGGCCAAATTTGGTTCATTATAAGTTAAAATCGATTCTTTGGAAAGCAAACTGAACACCTTTCATTATAAACTGGAAAATACTAAGAAAGAATTAAAGGCGGACTGGGAGACTCAATTAAATGCGAAATTTGGAGAACTAGATGTAGAGTTTTTTAACACCTTAGAAAGGCAATATAATAATATATTGGGAAAACTTCATGACGTAGAAAAGAAATATGAGGTAGTTTCGAAGAGTTATGATCGCCTGTCCAATAGGATGGTTAAGTGTGAAAGCAGCTGTTTCAATGCTAGCGCACGGATAGAAGAGCTTTCGAAACAAATAGTCGAGTTTGAGTTCGATGCTCGTGAGGGGATTGACAAGTATTTAGTAGATCAAACTAAAAGACTTGACGGGGATCTATCTGAATGGATAGAAATAAAAAGAAATGAAAATGTAGACAAGGTTAAGACTACTACTGGATCCCAGCCAAATGAAAATATCAATGAGCACCTAAGTAGAAATGATGAATTAATTAAGCTCTTCACTAGCGAAATTCAGAAAATAAAAGACAAAATAGTTGATGAGTTACCTAAATGGCAAAAGGAAACCAATCATAAATTGGCGGATTTAGAACGCAAGTCATCACAAAATTTGTTGACAGGCGACGAACGTTCCGAGAATAGGTCGAAAAACAACCGAACATGTGATAATACGAAGTACAATTGTGGTGAAAATTTGCATTGGGAAGTTGATGATTCGGTTGGTAAAGATGATGATTCTTTTGGTCAGCGAGGATATTTGTCTACTTTAAAGTTGGAGAACAGCATTTTTAAAAGTAGACAGTTCCCAAAATTCTCCACTGAAAAGAACAACCTGCATCCGAAAATCTTTATCAATAATTTCAAAAGAATATTTCCACGTAGCTGGTCTGAACACGACCGAATTCAATTTATAGTATCCAAAATTACCGGAGAAGCTGCATTATCGGCCACCGACGTAAGTGAAAGTTGCCATACTTGAGCTGAGTTTGAACAACGTTTTTTGGCTAAATACTGGTCGTCGAGTAAACAAGAGAAATTAAGAAAATAGGTTTATCAACCTGAGTATTTTAACAGTAAAAGGAGTACTTTAAGGCAATATTTTGAAAAGTACATAAATAAGACATGTTATTGGAGTGATCCGATTTCTCACAAGGAAGTGATCAGAATTTTGAAGGGACGGTTGCACATAAATATACGTGAAAAGTTAATAAATGTTCCTGACCACGATGTAGAACAATTCGTGTCGGTGATTGACTCTATAGATATGATTATGGAACACGCAACACAAATGAGTAGTAATCAGATGTCGACTCACACTCATAGTAATACGAATAGTTATAATAATAATTTAACGTATGATAATAATAATACCGAAAACCAGGTCAAATCCGCATCACAGGAGCGTGGACAATCTTCGTCCAATGGTTGCAATAAAAACAATGATTATAATAAATATAGAAGAGATACTTACTATGGTAGAGGTAAACCTCGATATGGTGACGCGAATGTGCATAATAGTGATATTAATAAGAGTAACAGGTACCCAAGTGATGAACCCAATTGTATTCGACCTTGGGAAGATAATTCGAAGCATAATGTTCATCGGCAGGATGGAACAAATGCCTCGAGTCCTCATCCAGCACAAGGAGTTATACCAATGGGCGAAGGAGCCTCCGATGTGCGACGGGGTGAATACCATAACTCGGATCATACTGCACGGATTGTGGAAGTTCATGAACCCCCACCGATGACTCAACGAGATAGATTAAACTAATATCAGTCACCAAATGCCTTCCTAGGATGACTGGAAAGGAGAAGGAAGGCAAGCATCAATTTGAACAGAGTATTAAGGTACAATAATGATCAGGATGTAAGGAATGAATTAATTGAAGAAAAACCTGAAGTTTCTAATAAATGTGGACAAATTTTAAAGGCGATAATTCCAACAAGTATAAATAATGTTGATGTTGAAATATTAATTGATACTGGAGCAACTATTAGTGTCATGTCGCTGGACTGTTTAAAACAGATAAGCCGAGGGGTAAAAATGCCCACTTCTCCTATCACAGGATGTACCGTGTTTGGCGCGTTCAGCGCAAAAATGCAAAAAGCTGTGAAACAGGTACGTGTCGACGTTACAATACGGGGGGCTCAAGTAGAAAGTACATTCCTGGTTGTTCCTAAAATGACAGTACCATGTACCCGGGGTTTGGATTTTTTATGTGAGACCGGTGCAATAATTAATTTAGAGGAAGGTGAATGTACATTTAATTCCAATGGTAATGTTTTGACAGCCACCCTGAGAAAGGGCCAAGTAATTCCAAATCAATTGTGTATGAATCTAATGGTAAAATATGTCAGTATTGATGACGAAAATTTGCCTTGTTGAATGTTCTGAAGAAATGATGAATAAAATGTCATTGAGGGAAAAGGTGTTAGAATATTTATCTGTTATCCAAAGGGACAAACTGTACTACTTGTTGGAAGCATATCAGTCGATTTTTAGTAAACGTCTGGGTATAATAAAAGACTTTGAATACCATATAAAGACGTATGCACATAGACCCTTTTGTCGTACTTCCTATTCTATCCCATGGACAAAGAAAGAAGTAGTCAGAAAGGAAATCAATAAAATGTTAGAATGGGGTATTATTGAGCCCTCAGATTCCGAATATTGTAACCCTCTTGTGGCGGTAATTAAACCCAATGGTGACATCAGATTGGTGTTGGATGCCAGAGAGATCAATAAGATCATTACACCTGTACAAAAGCCACCGGAGAACCTAGAAGAGTTAGTACAAAAGTTTTATGGTGCCCGCTTCTTAACTTCTTTGGATATGCGCAGTTCATATTGGCAAACTAGAATATCGAAAGAATCTCGAAAATATACTGCATTCGTTTTTATAGGCTCAAGTTACCAGTTTACCGTCATGCCATTTGGGTTGAAAATAAACGGTGGTGTTTTCATATCGGCATTAGATACCGTACTGGGCAGAGACCTTTTGAATGAAGTTACTTTATATGTGGATGATTTGCTAATTGTTTCTGAAACTTGGGAGGAACATTTGGACTTATTAAGAAGAGTTTATGGGAAATTTTTGGAATACGGTGTTACCGTAAATTTGAGCAAATCCAAGTTTGCTCATAACCAATTGAAATTTCTTGGACATATAATTACTCCTGAAGGGATAAAACCAAATCCTAAAAAGATGGATGTAATTGACCGATGTGCTTATCCAAAGAATAGAACGGAATTTAAGTCATTTATCGGCTTAGTTTCATTTTTTCGATGATTATTACCTAATCAGTTAGGAAGCCAAGACTGTTTGTTACGGCTGTTAAGATAAAATGTCATGTGGGAGTGGAATTCCGAATGCACGGAAGCTTTTTATAACATCCGCAATGCTTTGACTACTGCTCCACTGTTACATCATCCGAGACTTGATCAAGATTTTTATATTGCTGCAGATGCTTCTAAAACAGGATTGGGTGCCACTCTTTTCCAGATGGACAATCCAGAAGATATCAGTACCATCAAAATAATTGGGTTTGCCAGCAGAACACTCTCTAGTATTGAACGTAAGTATTGTACTACTGAATTGGAAGTACTGGCCGTGGTCTGGTCCCTTAGAAAGTTTCGCTATTTTGTATATGGAAAGTGTGGTGTCACCGCCAGACACCACACTTGCTAGGTGGTAGCCTTTAAATCGGCCGCGGTCCGCTAGTATACGTCGGACCCGCGTGTCGCCACTATCAGTGATTGCAGACCGAGCGCCGCCACACGGCAGGTCTAGAGAGACATCCTAGCACTCGCCCCAGTTGTACAGCCGACTTTGTTAGCGATGGTTCACTGACAAAATACGCTCTCATTTGCAGAGACGATAGTTAGTATAGCCTTCAGCTACGTCATTTGCTACGACCTAGCAAGGCGCCATTATCATTTGCTATTTATCTTGTGATGCATGTACCGTCAGACCGATGTTCACCAATTATGGATTAAAGTTAAGTATTCCAGAAGCTACGTACTTTATTAGCTAGTATCCATTACTTGACCTGTTCCAGACCTCACGCCAGCCTACGTGAGCTTAAACGCGTGCCTTTCGGTCTCCCGTCCATTGTGGATTGGCTGTCTCGCCAGCCCACAACAGAAAGAATATCATTGTATTCTGCGACCACAAAGCTTTATCTTTTATTTTAACAGGAAGGATACCCCATTCATGTTTAACCCGGTGGGCCTTGCTACTGCAAGAATATGATACTACGCTCAAATACATCAGAGGGAAAGACAACATCGTAGCCGATGCTCTTTCAAGACTACCGAAAAGAAAGAATGACGACGAGTGTGAAGAACGGGCTATTGACTTTAAAGTCATGAATTTATCAAGGCAATATTGTGAGAGGCAGATTTCACAGCTAGGTCGAAGTCTTCCACAACTGCAAGAAGATGATAAGTTGTGGAAAGCCATTAGACATGCTGTTGAAAACAAAACGCTAAGTCACTCTCAAGAACAGTATCAATTAAAATCCGGAATATTGTATCGGAGGAAGGATGAAGAAGATGTTTGGAAAGTTTTTGTTCCAAATAAATATTTAGAATCACTAGTATGGTACACTCACTTGAATTGGGGTCATTTTGGTGCCGCTAAATGTACAGCCAAAATAGCACAACACTGCTATCATCCAAATTTGGGATGTCTAGCTACAAATATTCTTAAGAAGTGCAAAATATGTCAGAAGGCAAAACCCATAAACTACTGTCAGAAGATAGAATTACATCCCACAACAACCTTTAATGTTGGTGTCATGTGATATCTGTGGGCCATGTCCCATGACACGTGGACGGTTCAGATATATTTTGGCTTTCTATGATCTCTTTTCAAAATATGTGAAATTATATCCTTTGAAAAATCTCCACGTTCGACCCATGTTACACAAATTTATCAACAACTATATAACTGAGCTCGGCAAACCTATAATGATCTTGACAGACAACGCTGCTTATTATACAAGCAAAGTAGGGAGAGACACTATGAAAGAACAAGGAATCCAGCGCATTTTCATCTCAAGATTTTACCCTTGTGGAAATCCGGTTAAGAGAATCTTCCAAGAGTTGAACCGATTTTTACGGATGTACATACCCAAACGCAACGGCCTTGCCACAGTGGATACACCGGTTCCCGTGAGATCACCGCAGTTAAGCGCTGTCGGGCGTGGCCGGCGCTTGGATGGGTCACCATCCCGCCGCCACGTGCTGTTGCCATTTTTCGGGGTGCACTCAGCCTCGTGATGCCAATTGAGGAGCTACTCGACCGAATAGTAGCGGCTCCGGTCAAAGAAAACCGTCATAACGACCGGGAGAGCGGTGTGCTGACCCCATGCCCCTCCTATCCGCATCCTCACCTGAGGATGATACGGCGGTCGGATGGTCCCGATGGGTCGCTTGCGGCCTGTAGACGGAGTTAGTTAGTTAGTTTAGTTAGTACATACCCAAACAACATTATAAATGGATCGATTGGATTTATGAATTTGAGAAAGTGTATAATGACTTACCGCACTTATCGACAGGTTATTCACATAACCAAATAGTATTTGGTGAAAGTATTGTGCCAGAATGGATGAAGAAATTACCTCGATATAACAAAAAATTACCAAGAAAGAAGATATGGTGAAGAAGGTCTACGAAAACCTGAAGCATCAAGCACAATTGAGAAAAACCAGTTTTGATAAAAATGTGAAGAAAGTAGTCACATATGATGTAGGGGAAGAAATTTTATTGAGAAATCACCCAAAAGCATCAACCAGGAAAAGACTGAAAAAGAAATGGCAATATTTATATACAGGTCCATACAAATTAATGAAAATATCTCATGAAGGAAGCTACCTACTGGCAGATTGTGATACTAATGTAATTAACGGCTTGTTCCCTCACATAGGCCTGGAGAAGTATTATCAATAATGAGCGAAATAGAGATTCAAGAAACACAGAATGATACCAGGACTACACTCAGAGTGGACTAAATAAAAGCACCAGTGGATAAATACGTACTTATACTAACTTACAAAGAAAATTAAAGGATGTACCGAAGATTTCCTTTGAGATACCTTCTTGGTATCAGCAACAATGACGACCCTGTAATACGATTTATCCTCTCATCGAACAGCGAGGATGGATGATTTAAAAGTGGAATTAAGAGGAAAAGAAAAGGTCAAATCCTCTCTGGTTAAACAAGTGGCTTGATAAGGGTTTTGGCCTAGGATGCCAATCGTCGAACCCGGCTGTGATCCCTGCTTTGCACAGTCGGTTGAAGAACTGAGGGCTTCATCCAAGACAAAAATGTGGTGTGAACATGAAGTGATTAGTGCGAAGTGTTCCTAAGACAACCTATAAACAAATGTGGAATTTGGTTAAGGGCATTTTGTCTAGGCCCCTTAACTCAACTTAAATATTGTAGAATGTATGTACTGACTTATTGAGTGAATCTGAGAGTGAGTGTATTCGCCGAAACAAATACCCTCTCCTGTCACAGCACACAAAAAACAAGCCTGTTCTGTCTGGAACCCTCTTCAAGACATCACAGTCTGGGGGGCCGTGTAACATTACAAAAATGGCTCTGAGCACTATGGGACTCAACTGCTGAGGTCATAAGTCCCCTAGAACTTAGAACTACTTAAACCTTACTAACCTAAGGACAACACACACGTCCATGCCCGAGGCAGGATGCGAACCTGCGACCGTAGCGGTCGCGCGGTTCCAGACTGTAGCGCCAGAACCGCTCGGCCACCAACGGCCGGCTAACATTACGAGATAGTTGTCAAGGAACTTGAATAGCGTAAAGTTATCGTTAAAAACGCACGCCGCGCGATTTGTTACGATTTGGTCGGTCATAATAATAGTAACATGCTTTTAAATACAATTAAAATATAACGGCGATACCTGTTTAGTGTTATTGGAAATAATATGTAGTAAATTAATGAGTGAGGTAGCCGATCCTATAATAAGAGGTAAAAGTGGGCATATTAAGGTGTTTTGCTTTATATCGACTAAGCCGATGATACGGCGTCTTTTTTTCCGTTTACTCTTAGAAATAAATAAGTAAAGAAGTGCTAATTGTGCGTTGTGAAAAATATAGGGGCGAATTTTAAATAGCCACAGTGTATAATCAGACTAACAAATGGACATTTAGTTACACGAAATCGCGGATAGCGAAGTGTGGTCATTAAATTGAGTACACCTACAGGGCGGTCAATTCCGGGATAAGTCTATTCGCATCTCACGAGGGACGCGGTATTGAGACCGGTTTTATTTAAATAATACCGCGGAGAGCGGGCTTCAATTTATAAAAAGGAGAAAAGCTGTATGCTTATCATTAACTGTTGGTGTCAAGCAACCAAAACTGTTCATCAAAGGGTTTCGATGAATGCGAAATGAAACTGTGAACGAAGTTATGTTAAATAAAACAGAAGAGACAAGACAGTTTGGTCGTATCTGTTATTATTCCATAAACTGTAACATTTCTTCTCGCTGTACGAAGTCCTTACAGACGATTGTTATGACAATTTACTTTGAAGGGATCTTTTACGAGTTAAGTTTTGGGGACCTGGTCTAGAGGGGATAGTTCGTAGATCCTATCTACTGCAGCTATTCTGGAATCAGGTACTACCGTGACCGTTGTGTGTTGTCAATGGCTGAAGGTCATCATATCTCATGCTCTAAGATCGACGCGCCTTTCCTCTTGGTACAACGGTGTCTCACGGTAACAACGACAACGCCGACGACGAAGGAAGATACGGTAGACTATCACTGGCAGACTCTGCAGTCGGTCGGTTGCTAAGAAAGCGGCGCCAGACCTGTGGATGACCAGGGTGGCGGGATCTTGTCCTAACCTCTCGCCAGTTAATTGGGGAGATGGCACCGGCCGGTGGGTGGACTGAACTACAAGAGAATAAAATGCTAAATTAGCGAATTTTTAAACGCAAGGATGAACAAACACAAATGGGGAACAAACCAATTTCACTTATGGGAAGTGGCAGGGACGCTCCTACATTGGTCC
This sequence comes from Schistocerca nitens, assembly GCF_023898315.1. Classification (NCBI taxonomy): domain Eukaryota; kingdom Metazoa; phylum Arthropoda; class Insecta; order Orthoptera; family Acrididae; genus Schistocerca; species Schistocerca nitens. The sequence continues at coordinate 436,983,359 of NC_064615.1, read as the reverse complement.
GCACAGTGTCAATATACATTAGCAATGGCTTTGAATTTAAGCTACAAGAAAATTGGGACTCAACCACAGCTCAGCAAGTAATATTGTTCCCACAAGAACAATAACAGCGACAAAATCCAAGGTAGAATATTACACTTACAAGGGCACAGCGATCTGTGTCACAGCCACGACTATATACCACCTCGACTATAACATATTACACTGCTCCGGAACTTTGGCTGACTTAACTGGTGGCTTACTACTCCTGAACAAGTGGTAGAATTTTAGTCCTCAAGCTCCACTAGAACTTAAGAGCATCGAAGGCCGTTGTACTTTACATGTAAACATGCACTTATCAGGAGAAATGTCTCACCACATTCAGAGACTGTAATTGGCCATATAGGTTGCTGTGAAGTCCTAGATGGAAATCAGTGCCTGAACATTGTCCCTTCTCCCCGCTGTGCACCATACACGCCAACACGAAGGCAGCAGTCTGACCCACCAGGGCACGCTCTCTCTCCTCGTCTCCACACACACCAGTCGTCGCATCCACCTGAGGTTCCTAACTGCCTCTCATTTTCACAGAACGGAACCCCTGTATATCCTGCGGCCTCGCACGTTGTCGATGTACCACTCTTCCGACCATCGTCACACCACCAGCCAGCCAATTCTGCATGCAAGGGTCGATATATCGAATCGAGCGCCATGATTCACTGCACTTACAAGACCGATGCAAACACGTACATTTTTATAACATATGCACATTTCTGTGTTTAGATCAGATTGAATATGGTCAAATCGATAGAAACCGGCAATTGATTTAGCAAATACATGATATTAGTGACTGTTCTGACATTTCACAAGAAACGTAGTCTTTGTTTATTGGAACTGAATAGGTCTAGTATTTCGAAAGAAATCGGAAACGCTGTACATTAAATACATAGAAATTTTCTGAAAGTTAAGAGACAACAACATAATGCTAGTCTGCAGACGTCTATAGAAGTCAGTAACTTTAATCACGTTCAGTATTCGCCCCATTTCTCCAAATTGTTTTCCAATATTTCTTGTAAATTTAATGTAGTTATAGTTCAGTCTTCACACAACATGACACAAACAACGGTTTTACATAAAAAATTGAAGTTGCAACTTGTCTCGAATAACAAAGGTATTGCCGGCGGAAGTGGCTGAGCGGTTCCAGGCGCTACAGTCTGGAACCGCACGCCCGCTACGGTCGCAGGTTCGAATCCTGCCTCGGGCATGGATGTGTGTCATGTCCTTAGGTTAGTTAGGTTTAAGTAGTTCTAAGTTCTAGGGGACTGATGACCTCAGAAGTTAAGTCCCACAGTGCTCAGAGACATTTGAACCATCTGAATAAAGGTATTTGGTTATTTTTTTACACCTTTCATTTCTAATTTAGACCGAGGGCACTGCAGATGTAAACACAAAGTAAACTAAAGTGTTTTCAATTAATTTTTGTCGAATAAGTTTACTGTCTGTCAATGAACGAAAGCTGTTACTACATACATGTGAACATTGTAAATCGTCGGCGTTTAATCAGTGTGGAGTTGTCGCTAATGCGATACACGAGATTTAGTGTTAACTCTATAGTGGCGCAGCTGCTCGCGCCCCGTCTTAATTGAGCTGTCACCTGCAGGCTACGCCCAGGGAGCGCAGAAGTCTGTCCTTAATGCTGACAGGAGGGCCCACCTCGACTGCATCAGGCCGGCTCTGAGTGCATATAGCAGGACTTCCCTACCACAATAGTGACACAGCGGCACCGAAAGTTAGACAGGTGATCTGTATAGGACAGCTCGAATGTTGATATCCACGAAGGAAAAGTGTGGCACGTGGCGGACAGTAACAAAGGTATCTCATTTATAGAAGTTTTTCTTTAGCGATGTAAAATGCCATTAATATCAAGGATAAGGCTTCTAACTGTTCGTCTCAAATATCTTTCGATTTGTTAAAGAACTCGGTAATACACCGACGGAAAAAAATCGCAACACCAAGAAGGATTTGTGTGACATGAAAGAAAGTTGGTCGACATGTTTCTACACATGAAAGACGATGTCTGTTCAAATTTCTCGCCAGCCGCGTAACAGTGGCGCTGCATGCCACTGTGAGGAAGAAAATCAGGTTTGCTTTAAGTAAACGTTGTAACGGTCGCGAGCGTTATTTATGTTTGAAATTGGACGTGGTGAGTTGATGTTAGTCAAGAACACCTTTAAGGCGACAAAGACATCGTTATCAGCGCTTCACTGAGTTTGAACGATGCCGTGTAACAGGGCTACGAGAAGCTGCATGTCCCTTCTGCGATATTTCATAATGACGTAGGACAAATGTAGCCACTGTAAGTGACTGCTGTCCAGCAGTGTTCGCGGGAATGCATGGTCGCGTTAAGATTGGTCTCCAGATGACCACGTGGCACTACCCATAGAGAAGATTGTTTTCGAATATGCCTCTGCCTGCATCGTACTGCATTGTAGCAGCGATCTGAGCACCAGTTGTCATCACATTGACATGAGTAACTGTTAGAAATCGGTTACCTCAACGACACCTGCGAGCCAGACGCCCTACTGAGTGTTTTCCACCAACCCCAAGTCACTGTTATTTAAGACTTCAGTGGCGTCAAACGTGAGCTCGCTGGAGGACTGGGTGGCATTCCGTTGGGTTTTCTGATGAAAGTTTGTTCTGCCTCGATGGCAGTTATGACCGTGTGTTGGTTAGAAAGAGGCCTGTTGAGGGCCCGCAACCAACCTACCCTTGTGCTGCCTTTATTGACCGCGCAGGTGCAACGAGCATTGAACTCCGTACCACAAAGTGACATCCGAAACCTGTACAACACACTGCATGCACGTTTGCATGATTCAATTCAACTTTCTGGTGGTTACACCGGTTATTAATGCACCAGCATGTCATATTTTCAATGGCTTATCTCGTGCTTACATTAACCTGTGATCTTCCAAATTTAATCAGTGAAATATGCTACCTAGATAAATTTCATTACTTGACATTATCTTTTGATGCTGCTGTTTTATCCGGCAGTGTATGTTTAAAATGTAGCAAGTCTAATTCCAAAGAAAGAAGGTGCTGACAGTTGTGAATATTACCTAAGTATTGTCAGGGTTGCAAAACACCGACACAAAATATTTATAGAAAAGTGGAAAAATTGCTAGAAACCGATCTTGAGGACGACCATTTTGTGTTCCGGAGAAATGTTCGAACATGTCAGACAGTACTAAAAAAAAAAAAATGGCTCTGAGCACTATGGGACTTAATATCTGAGGTCATAAGTCCCCTAGAACTTAGAACTACTTAAACCTAACTAACCTAAGGACATCACACACATCCATGCCCGAGGCAGGATTCGAACCTGCTACCGTAGCGGTCGTGCGGTTCCAGACTGAAGCGTCTAGAACCGCTCGGCCACACCGGCCGGCGAGACAGTTCTGACCTTACGACTTATGTAAGAGGATAGGTTAATGAAAGAAAAACCTACGGTATTAGGTTTTGTAGACTTTGTACATTTTGAATGATATCCAGTCTTTGAAATTCTGAAGGTAGCATGCGTAAAATACGGGGAGTGAACGGTAATATACAACTTGCCAAAAGCCAGGTGAGAGATACGAGTTGAAGGCGTGACAGGGAAGAAAGGGCTGAGAAGGCTCAAACAAGATTGTAGCCTATCCCTGATTTTATTCTGTCTACATAGTGAACGAGCAGTATAGGAATCAACAGAAAATTTGGAGAAGGAATTAAAGTTCAGGGAGAAGAAATGAACACTTTGAGGTTTGTCGATGACATTGTAATTCTGTCTGATACAGCTCAGTATTCTGAAGTGCAGTTGAAACGAGTGGCTAGTGCCCTGAAAGTACGATACAGGATGAACATTAACAAAAACTAAACAAGAATAATGGGACATAGCAGAATAAAATTAGATGCTGCTGAGGATTCACTTTATGAAATGAGACAGTCAGTGAAGTAGATGAGTTCTGCTATGCCGACAGAGACATAAGGGACGGTGGCTGGATAAGACAGGACTGGCAATAGCAAGAAAATCATATCTGGAATATGGAAATGTTTATAACATCGAATACAAGTTTAAGTGTTAGTCTTTTCTGATAGTATTTTTCTGGTGTGTAGCTTTTTACGGAAGTGAAACACTATCGATCAGCAGTTCAAGAGCATAGACGCTTTGGAAATGTAATGTTACAGAAGAATGTTGAAGATTAGACGGTTAGATGGCATAACTAATGAGGAGGTACTGAACAGAACTGTGGAGTAAAGAAATTTGTGGCATGAATTGAGTAGAAGAAGGGATCAGTTGGCAGGACACGTTTGAGCCATCAAGGGATCAGCAATCTAGTTCAAATGGATCAAACGGCTCTAAGCACTATGGGACTTAACATCTGAGGTCATCAGTCCCCTAGACTTAGAACTACATAAACGTAGGTAACCTAAGGACGTCACACACACCCATGCTCTAGGCAGGATTCGAATCTGCGACCGTAGTGATCGCGCGATTCCAGACTGAAGCGCCTAGAACCGCTCGACCAAGCAATCTAGCAATCTAGTTCATATGGCTCTGAGCACTGTGGGACTCAACATCTGTGGTCATAAGTCCCCTAGAACTTAGAACTACTTAAACCTAACTAACCTAAGGACATCACACACATCCATGCCCGAGGCAGGATTCGAACCTGCGACCGTAGAGCAATCTAGTATTGAAGGTGTGTGTTTGGGGGGGGGGGGGGGTAAACTTCGTAGAGGGAGACCAATAGATGAATACTATATGCAGATTCAGAAGAATGTAGGTTCCAGTAGTTATTCGCAGATGAAGTGCCTTGCACAATATAGAGTAGTATCGAGAGCTACATCAAGTATATTTTTGTCCAGAGGGACAGGCACAAGATGTACATAGTGACGGTTTGGGTGCAGAGTCACCTTTGTCAAGTTAACTCTATGAGTCAGTCAGGCTGGCCCTCGGTTAAGCTAACCGATATAGAGAATTAATTCCAGTCCATATGGAATAGCAATTCATTTCCTAACACAGGCACTTCTGTTGTATGGACACTCTTGATAAGTAAACCCATGGACAGCACGGGAAAATACCCAAAGCTGCTACAAATGAGAGACACTGATATCCTTCTATGAATATCACGATACTATAACACAGTTTCACAAAACATTATGCTGCCATATGGTGACCAGATTAAAAGACATAGACAACTACAAAGTCAACGTTTCTGTAGAGTGTAGAGTCTGGGATCTTGTGAGAGTGCAGGCGAGCGTCGGCATGATAGGGGATAAGAAAGACGTGACACTCGGTGACAACCGGATGTAGATGCGATCGTCAATTGCGTTAATAGGTGGCTGGAGGCTTCACCGTTAAGTGTGTCGTGGTTATCGGTAATATGACAACGCTGGGCGGCAATTAGAATTACTTTTCTGCAATACGAGCAAGATTAAAGGTTGAGCCTCTACAACCTTACTAGCCACCGAACAGCATTCAGCTAACACAACGCGAAATATTCAAAATAACGTCTATGAACGAGGTACGAATGAAAGTAAGGCACCAGGATGTGGTGCTTGAACAGGTACTACTTAGACGACGGACTAATTTCTTGTGAAAAGATTTTCCTTAGGTTTTACAATTCTTCCTCTCTGCAGATTCAATAGACCGATAGAGCAGCACCATTGTGCTGAAAAAGTGGTTTAATTTACAGAAATTACAAGTAGTATCCGTTTTAAAATCAATACGTAGAATCCAGAATACCTAGGATCACAATGGTAACAGTAGTGACTTTGTCATTAGGTGAGAAGATATATTTACAGATCAGTTAATGTAAAGTATAAATACTTCCAAATTTTTTTAAGGGTTTATCATATTTATGTGACTCCGTGTAGAACGTTTTCGTCCACAGCCTGTGCCAATATAATATTTTGTCACACAGAGATTCGTAAAATAAACTCCAACACACGGGTCTATTATCTACAAACGTCTGTGTCGATATTGTAATTGCTTCATTGCCAAATTCAAATTATTATGATCACTTATGACGAATGAAGTTTTGAACCAATTTCGTTTTATGGTTAAGAGAATGGGTGAAGTCTGACCTTAGCACATCATCCCATCTTCTTATCGCTACTTCTTCCAATTTCTTTTTTTTTTCTTTTTATTTGCTATAAATCTTTTATTTTCATTGAGAAATACTATCAGGTATTTCATATTTTTATTTGCTATAAATCTTTTATTTTCGTTGAGAAATATTATCAAGTATTTCAATAGAACTTTGCAAAGGTACATCGACTAACAGAGTGTTATTTTGGGTACAGTGGTTGGACCCGTCGTGTTAAGTGATACAACGCCGCCTTTCTGTCCACGAAGGTTCATAAAGATCTGTACTTATTTGATGATACCAGTGCTGGTAAGAGTACTATAATCGAGGAAGTTTTATCTCGTCGTAAAAATGTTTATATCTATATCTACATCAGCATTTTTACTCCGCAAGCCACCCAACGGTGTGTGGCGGAGGGCACTTTACGTGCCACTGTCATTACCTCCCTTTCCTGTTCCAGTCGCGTATGGTACGCGGGAAGAACGACTGCCGGAAAGCCTTCGTGCGCTCTCGAAGCTCACTAATTTTACATTCGTGATCTCCTCGGGAGGTATAAGTAGGGTGAAGCAATATATTCGATACCTCATCCAGAAACGCACCCTCTCGAAACCTGGACAGCAAGCTACACCGCGATGTAGAGCGCCTTTCTTGCAGAGTCTGCCACTTGAGTTTGCTGAACTTCTCCGTAACGCTATCACGCTTATCAAATAACCTTGTGACGAAACGCGCCGCTCTTCTTTGGATCTTCTCTATCTCCTCCGTCAACCTGATCTGGTACGGATCCCACACTGATGAGCAATACTCAAGTATAGGTCGAACAAGTGTTTTGTAAGCCACCTCCTTTGTTGATGGACTACATTTTCTAAGGACTCTCCCAATGAATCTCAACCTGGTACCCGCCTTACCAACAAATAATTTTATATGATCATTCCACTTCAAATCGTTCCGCACGCATACTCCCAGATATTTTACAGAAGTAACTGCTACCAGTGTTTGTTCCTCTATCATATAATCATACAATAAAGGATCCTTCTTTCTATGTATTCGCAATACATTACACTTGTCTACGTTAAGGGTCAGTTGCCACTCGCTGCACCAAGTGCCTATCCGCTGCAGATCTTCCTGCATTTCGCTGCAATTCTCTAATGCTGCAACTTCTCTGTATACTACAGGATCATCCGCGAAACGCCGCATGGAACTTCCGACACTATCTACTAGGTCATTTATATATATTGTGAAAGGAAATGGTCCCATAACACTCCCCTGTGGCACGCCAGAGGTTACCTTAACGTCTGTAGACGTCTCTCCATTGAGAACAACATGCTGTGTTCTGTTTGCTAAAAACTCTTCAATCCAGCCACACACCTGGTCTAATATTCCGTAGGCTCTTACTTTGTTTATCAGGCGACAGTGCGGAACTGTATCGAACGCCTTCCGGAAGTCAAGGAAAATAGCATCGACCTGGGAGCCTGTATCTAATATTTTCTGGGTGTCATGAACAAATAAAGCGAGTTGGGTCTCACATGATCGCTGTTTCCGGAATCCATGTTGATTCCTACAGAGTAGATTCTGGGTTTCCAGAAACGACATGATACTCGAGCAAAAAACATGTTCTAAAATTCTACAACAGATCGACGTCAGAGATATAGGTCTATAGTTTTGCGCTTCTGCTCGACGACCATTCTTGAAGACTGGGACAACCTGTGCTCTTTTCCAATCACTTGGAACCTTCCGTTCCTCTACAGACTTGCGGTACACGGCTGTTTGAAGGGAGGCAAGCTCTTTTACGTACTCTGTGTAGAATCGAATTGGTATCCCGTCAGGTCAACTGGACTTTCCTCTGTTGAGTGATTCCAGTTGCTTTTCTATTTCTTGGACACTTATTTCGATGTCAGCCAGTTTTTCGTTTGTGCGAGGATTTAGAGAAGGAACTGCAGTGCGGTCTTCCTCTGTGAAACAGCTTTGGAAAAAGGTGTTTAGTATTTCAGTTTTACGCGTGCCATCCTCTGTTTCAATGCCATTATCATCCCGGAGTGTCTGGATATGCTGTTTCGAGCCACTTACTGATTTAACTTAAGACCAGAACTTCCTAGGATTTTCTGTCAAGTCGGTACATAGAATTTTACCTTCTAATTCACTGAATGCTTCTCGCACTGCCTTCCTTACGCTAACTTTGACATCGTTTAGCTTCTGTGTGTCGGAGAGGTTTTGGCTGCGTTTAAACTTGCAGTGAAGCTCTCTTCGCTTTTCCAGTAGTTTCCTAACTTTGTTGATGAACTACGGTGGGTTTTTCCCGTCCCTCACAGTTTTACTCGGCACGTATCTGTTAAAAACTCATTTTACGATTGCCTTGAACTTTTTCCATAAACGCTCAACATTGTCAGTGTCGGAACAGAAATTTTCGTTTGGATCTGTTAGGTAGTCTGAAATACGCCTTCTATTACTCTTGCTAAACAGATAAACCTTCCTCCCTTTTTTTATATTCCTATTTACTTCCATATTCAGGGATGTTGCAACGGCCTTATGATCACTGATTCCGTGTTCTGCGTTTACAGAGTCGAAAAGTTCGGGTCTGTTTGTTATCAGTAGGTCCAAGACGTTATCTCCACGAGTCGGTTCTCTGTTTAATTGCTATAGGTAATTTTCGGATAGTGCACTCAGTATAATGTCACTCGATGCTCTGTTCCTACCACCCGTCCTAAACATCTGAGTGTCCCAGTCTATATCTGGTAAATGGAAGTCTCCATCTAAGACTATAACATGCTGAGAAAATTTATGTGAAATGTGTTCCAGGTTTTCTCTCAGTTGTTCTGCCACTAATGCTGCTGAGTCGGGAGGTCGGTAAAAGGAGCCAATTATTAACCTAGCTCGGTTGTTGAGTGTAACCTCCACCCATAATAAATCACAGGAACTATCCACTTTTATTTCGCTACAGGATAAACTACTACTAACAGCGACAAACACGCCACCACCGGTTGATCGCAATCTATCCTTTCTAAACACCGTCTGTGCCTTTGTAAAAATTTCGGCAGAATTTATCTCTAGCTTCAGCCAGCTTTCCGTACCTATAAAGATTTCAGGTTCGGTGCTTTCTATTAGCGCTAAGTCGTACTGTATTGAATTTGGGTTTGGAGAATACAACAGTCACGTGCGTAACGTAGTTCTATTTGAAGAATTCGAGTGGTCTTGGTGGAAGTCGTATGCTGCAATTCTAAAGCGTGTTGTTGAAGGGAGGTCGGTTACAGTTAATGTAAAGAATAAACCCAGCCTGACACACAAGAGATTTGTTATACTTGATAGTTATGAAATTGCAACTGGCGACTAGGCTATTCTATCTCGTCTGCGTGCTATTCATAACGATTCTCAAATATTACATTGTTGTTTTATAAAGTGGGAAATGGACACGGATGAGGATTGTGAGACCACTGATATGCCAGAGATAAGAGAAATTAGAGCTCATACTGTGGGAATCATAGATAGTCATTGTTCTCTCGTTCTATTTGAGAGTGGAACAAGAAAGGAAATGACTAGGAGAAATGACTAGTAGGGTACAGGGCATACTCCAACTCGCACCGTACTATAGCTTGCGGAGAATGTACGTAGATGTAGATACAAGTATTGTTACACTGCATACTGAATATTTACTCTAACTGGATTAAATATCTTGCGAATCAAGCAGGACAAACCCAACCTTTCATGTAATATTTACAGTACCGGTAATTATAGAGAATATTCAGAATTAATATGTGTTTACACATTGGCGTCTGTCTTAGTTTAAGTATGGACTCCAACAGATCATGATACACACAGCTTTCATCTTTCTTCATCTTGAATGACAAGTGAAGCTGAGGCAGCAGCAAAGAAACAAACAGCCCGAAGTGAGCTGCTAATCAATTGTAATAAATATGCGAAAGCAAGCAACGTCATACCTGTCGTGAGTCGCGTAACAAAACAAATTAATTTGAATCTCATTCGATGGGACATTATATTACGTCAGGCAATCGAAGATGAGTTGGATTTTTAGAACGGAATCAGTTAACCACAAGTAAATATTACTTTATGTCATTATTGCCTTTCCTTTTCCAACACCATGTTTTCTGTTTCGTTGATAGCAGTAATAAATATAGTGCACTTCCCACTTTTTCGTGAGCACCATGTGACATATTGTGACATAGTGACCACCATGTCGAGCCATGTAGTTTCTGGAGACTGAACGGAGAAATAATTCTCCCCATCTCTTTTCCTTAACACATATGCATCCAATGTATCTACACTCAATCCTTATTTCCTATTTATAGTTCAAAAACATTCCTTGCGTCACTGAATTTCAGCGAATTACACTATATGATCAAAAGTTACCGGATACCTGGCTGAAAATGGCTTACAAGTTCGTGGCGCCCTCCATCGGTAATTTTGAATTCAATATGGTTTTTGCCCACCCTTAGCCTTGATGACGGTTTCCACTCTCGCGGGCATGCTTTCAGACAGGTGCTGGAAGGTTTCTTGGGGAATGGTAGCTCATTCTTCACAGAGTGCTGCACTGAGGAGAGGTATCGATGTCGGTCGGTGAGGCCTGGCACGAACGCGGCGTTCCAGAACGTCCCAAACGTGTTCTGTAGGATTCAGATCAGGACTCTGTGCGGACCAGTCCATTACAGGGATGTTATTGTCGTGTAACCACTCCGCCACAGGCCGTGCATTAAGAACAGGTTCTCGGTCGTGTTGAAATGTGCAATCGCCATCCCCGAATTACTCTTCAACAATGGGAAGCAAGTATGTGCTTAAAGCATCAATGTGAGCCTGTGCTGTGATAGTGCCACGCAAAACAACAAGGGGTGCAAGCCCCCTCTATGAAAAACACGACCACACCATAACACCACCGCCTCCGAATTTTACTATTGGCACTACACCCGCTGGCAGATGACGTTGACCGGGCATTCGCCATACCCACACCTTGCCATCGGATCGCCACACTGTGTACCGTGATACCTCAATCCGCACAACGTTTTTCCACTCTTCAATCGTCCAATGTTTACTCATCTTAGACCAAGCGAAGCGTCGTTTGGCATTTACCTGCGTGATGTGTGGCTTATGAGCAGCCGCTCGACCATGAAATCCAAATTTTCTCACCTCCCGCCTAACTGTGATAGTACTTGCAGTGAATCCTGATGCAGTTTTGAATTCCTGTGTGATAGTCTCGATAGATAGATGTCTGTCTATTACACATTATGACCCTCTTCAACTGTCGGCGGTCTCTGCCAGTCAACAGGCGAGGTCAGCCCGTACGCTTTCATGCTGTACGTGTCCCTTCACGTTTCCACTTCACCATCACTTCGGAAACAGTACACCTACGAATGTTTACGAGTTTGTAAATGTTGTCGCGTACAGGCGTATAGCACAAGTGAAACCCAATCAAAATGTTGAAATGTGTTCGAATTCCTAAGAGACCAAATTGACTTACCATTAGTTAAAGTAATTTAAACTAAGTTACGCTAAGAGCAATACATTCACCCATACCCGAGGGAGGACTCGAACCTTCGGCGGAAGTCGCCGCGCGGTCCGTGACATGGCGCCTCCAACCGAGCGGCCACTCCGCGCGGCGACACCAAATCACCTGACCACGTTCGAAGTCCGTGAGTTCCGTGGAGCGCCCCGTTCTGCTCTCTCACGGTATCCAATGACTACTGAGGTCGCTGATATGGTGTACTTGGCAGTAGGCTGCAGCACAATGCACCTAAATATAAGCAGCGTATGATTTTTGGGGGTGTCTGGATACTTTTCATCACATAGTGTAATTAAGAGACCTTTAAACAATTCCGTAATTGGTATTATAATATTTGCCAATCTCTGAATGCAGAGCATGCGACGGCTGTTGATTCACCTGTATTTTCCTTCAAGTTTTTGTTTTCACCAGTAGCTCCAAATCGACTATGTTTCAGTGCTACATCTTTTTGTTGCAGGAGCCATTTCTTTTCTAGTCAACTTTCAGATTGTCTGGTTCTTCTTTCAGTAATGTAGAATTCAATTCTGCAGTCCCACATCAGTTATGGGCAAGACTAGAACAGGTATATTTGTCGGGCAATACTTTTCAAATGGTTCAAATGGCTCTGAGCACTATTGGACTCAACTGCTGTGGTCATAAGTCCCCTAGAACTTAGAACTACTTAAACCTAACTAACCTAAGGACAGAACACAACACCCAGCCATCACGAGGCAGAGAAAATCCCTGACCCCGGCAATACTTTTCTGTGAACATTAGGACCTATAGTTTCGACATTTCTTTTGACTGTCCTTACATAAGAAACTGAAGTCTGACGTTTTTGTAGTGAAATTTGTGTTGCAATAAATGCTACTCAAAGGAAAAATTTTTTTGTAGCCAAGATTATTGACTTAATATTAATTATTGACGATGGATCAGACAGTTCAAATCGTCCTCTTCTGTTCTTCAAGATATTTGTGGTTATAAATCGTGTTCCATTATGAGTTTATTACTCACGTCATGTCGTCATTATGGTGGAGAATATACCGCACATCATACATACATTGAGATGACGAAAGTCGTGGGATACCGCCTAAAATGGGACCTGACCTTATTTTGCCCACCGTAGGGCACAAATTCGACGTGGCTTGGACTGATCGTCGTTGGGAGTGCAAGGAGTGACCTCTTGATTACGTCCCCTAGCACTTCTGTGGGATTCATGTCGGACGATCTGGGTGGCCAAATAATTCACTCCAGATTGTTCTACAAACAAATCGCGAACAGCTTTGGACCAGTGCCAGCGCGCCTTGCCGTCCATAAAAATTTCAACGTTGTTCGGGAACACAGAGTCCATGAACGGTTGAAAATGGTCTCGAAATAGCCGAAAATAACCATTTCCAGCCAATGATTGGTTCGGTTTGATCAGAGAACGCAGTTCATTCTATCTAAACACAGCCTACACTATTGTGAAGCCACCACAAGATTGCACAGTGTCTTGTTGACAACATGGGTCTAAGACGTCGTGGGGTCTGCGACACACCCGAACCCTACCATCAACTCTTACCAGCTGAAATTGGGACTCGTTTGACCAGGCCACATGTTCCCGTTGGCTAGGGTCCATTCGATAGAGTCACGAGCCCAAGAGGGGCACTGCAGGCGATACCGTGTTGTTACCAGAGGCATTAGTTTCGGTCGTCTGCTGCCGTAGCCCATTAACACCAAATTTCGCCGCACTGTCCTAACGGAAAAGTTCGCCCTAGTCTCACTTTGATTTCAGCGGTTATTTCACGCAATGTTGCCTGTCTCTTAGCACTGACAACTCTACACAAACGCTACTGCTCTCTGTCGTTAAGCGTAGATTGTCGGCCACTGAGCTGTCACTGGTTAAATGTAACGTCTGATATTTGGTATTCTCGAGGTAGTCTTGACACTTTGAATCTCAGACTACTGAATTCTCTAACGATTTCCGAAATGGAATATCCCATGCTCTAGCTTCAACTACAATTTCGCTTTTAGAGCCTTTTAATTCCCGTCGTGCGGCCATATTCACGTTGGAAACCTTTTCGCATGAATCATCTGAGTACAAATGACTGCTCCGCACATGCACTGCCCTTTTATACCTTGTATACGCGATACCACTGCCATCTGTATACGTGCACACCACTATCCCATGACTTCTGTCACCTCAGTGTAGGTTTGTCAAAAGTATACCCATATGAAGACATGTGCGGAAAAAATGTAAAAGCTTAGAGATAAGCCACGCGTAGTAGTCGCGCGGTTTAGGGCGCCTTGCCACGGTTCACGCGGCACCCTCATGGGTGTGTGTGTTGTCCTTAACGTAAGTTAGTATAAGTTCGATTTAGTAGTGTGTAAGCCTAGCGACCGATAACCGCAACAGTTGGGTCCCATAGGAACTTACCACGAATTCCCAAATTCCCTTAAAGATAAGTGTTGCCATCTGTTGCTGGGTACGGAAACTATCAAAACTGACATTGGTATCGCCCCTAAATATCATTTATCTCAAAGTTTTCACATTTTATGGTTAGCCCGCTTTTCCACGCATGTCTTCATGTACTGATACTGGGCATGTTCACGCACGTAGCACTCCATTGAGGCTTGTTATTACTTACAGTGAACAATATGTAGTAAAAATGCCCATTTGCACAGACTATACGTTTACATAACCAGACTTCTCCTGCATACGTGACGGGACTAACAGGTGACTAACAGGTGCATGAAGATCAAGAGATCTCGGAATCGAATATCAGTCGGAGCACAGAAGTTTGGCGTCTGCCCTTACTCTAGTCGCCAGGAACAACACGAGGTGCGGCTTCCATATTAAATCTTAGTCTCCCATTCCCCGATTGGATAACTTGGGTAGATTAGGGACACACAAGTCGGTGAAGTGGCCTCCAATGGATAGGCTTCCACCCGGCCATTGAGCTACTCGAAATTATTGTCATTATTGCAGCGTGTACACTCCCAGAACAAATTTTCACTATATAGCTGAGAGTATACTGATATGAAAATTCCTGTCAGACTGAAACTGTTTGATGAACCGGTACAGCAACGGTAAAACTGTCTTTCGCGGGCGATTGGTCTACCGAGTGAACTATTCAAGCACAACCCTGAGTTACCCGCTCACAGCCTTATCTCCGCCAGTACACTATCTTCTACATACCAAACTTCACAGTTCACCTGCATACGAGGTGGTGCTAGCACTCTCGAAAGAAAGGATATTGCATGGGACATGTCTTTGTCACCGCCAAGGGATTGTCATCTTTTTAATTTTCTCTCTGGAGCAGAATGTGTGCTGATCTTAAGCTTCTTCGCAAGTTAGAACCACTTGCTGGAAGTGGATTCGAACCTGGAATATTTGCCCACGAAAGGCATACCTGGCCTGGCTCGCAGTTTTAATGTGCCTGGGAAGTTCCAATGTGTACATTATTTTCGAGCATGATTTGCATTCAACTACCATGCTTCTAATGTCAGCAAGTATCCACGATATACAGGGTGATTCCGTGATGATGGTACAAACTTTCAAGGGTGATGTAGAAGGGTAAATGTATCAGACTGAGGTAAGGCAACGACAGAGTCGAAAATTATAAGTGGAAATCATTCTGATATCTCTTACAGTAAATGCATGTGGCAGTACTGATGTTTCTGAGATTGTAAGGTAGGCAACTTTCAGAGGTGGTAGTATGGACCAAAACAAGAAAAAAAAATGTGCGTTAAACATGGGTCCTAAATCACTTACCTTAAGAGCTACGAGCATGTGTACTGAACAAATGCCGTAGCTGTTAATCCTTCCGTGGTTGATGATGTGTTCCACTAAAGCGATATGCAGTTTTGTGTGTTGAGTTTCTGTATCTCATGTTTGTCTAGTGCTGGCATGTAGCTACGTAGCTGTTAACGCTTTAGTGGTTGATGGGATAGGCTACACGTGCCCCACTACATCAATATGCAGTTTTGAGCGTTTGGATGCCTATATCTCGTAACGGTCTAGATCTGGTGCTTTAAGGAATTGAAGAAAAATGCTATGGCCTAAGAGGTGGATATATATAAGGCTGTAAGAGATCAAATGTGGCGGTGTATGTTTATATTGAGTCTGTTTCACGAAAATCAAATCAAATCACCTTCTTCTCCATTCCAAGAATGTTTGAAGCAACTAACTGTGTTTTCTTTCCCACCAAATACTTTCTTCTGAAACGTTATTACGCTCCTCGGTAATTCAGTTGGTTTGTGCATAATTTATACGCAATGGGACGTATATGACTCATAAAACTTCATAGAACGTAGGAAACATTGCCGTTTGACCATCTTCATATGTTACGTTGAAAACTCGTATGTGATATGTTTTTCATTGTCGGGAGAATAAATGTGTTTCTTTACCGATTTGTTATACTTTTTCCATAATAATATTGGCATCTTGATCAAAGCATTCTAAACTGTATATTGTAGTTCTGAAAATCCTAGTTTCACATGAAAACATGGATCGAGGTAGTTTCGTGGGACACATGTGTCTCACTTCACCAATTTTGAAAATCGATCACCTTAATTTCTTAGTGAAAAATGTACTATTTATCGAAATGGAAGACAGTTTTTGAAACATAGAGCAAAATAAATTGTTTAGATTTAGTTTTAGAACCCAAATTTACTTGACTTTTTTGTTTGTTTTTGTCTCTTTGGGTTCTTACTACCACCTCTGAAAGTTGCCTACTCTAAACTCTTAACAACAACAGTACCGGTTCATGTATTCTAATGTCAAAAGGATCACAACGATTTTGGCATATATTTTCTATTACAATGCATCTCCCTCCCCTTCGCAACCATGACCGCATGGGATACAGCAAGAATAACGCAGTCAATTTTGTATAAAGTTGTGTTTAAGGTATACGCCCCAAAAATTCGTTTTATGGTGTATTACTGGCGCAAGGAAAGAAATGAAACGTTTTGGTGGTGCTCCGTTCTGCGTTGTTTGGCCCGGACTGGCTTCTGCCAGTGACGCAGCGTAGCGCACGCCGTGTGCCTGAGTGACGTTTCATTAGTACGTCACGAGTACGGAGCCACCTGCTGCCTGCACGCCAACTCCCAGACGACTTTATCCGCTGTAGAATGAATAACCCTTTCAGAACACGACGCAGTCTTGCGTGACTGGCTGTTGTAGTAAATGTCTGTACTAAAACACAAAGGAGGGAACGTTAGGATTTAACGTTCTGTCGACGCCGACGTGGGGAGACGGACCTCAAGCTCGTATTGGCGAAGGAAATAGGTCAAGTCCTTTTCAGGAGTAGCACCATGCATCTGCCAGTGTGAAGACTTTTGTTCTACACTACTAAAGAACTCAGTCCTCGAGCGATGGTTTTCTTTCACACTAATATTAAAATTAGTTTAAATTTTTCTTCGAGTCTGGAGTATAGTGTCTGCAAGAGTCTTGGGTTAAATGATTGGCACCTAACAAACGCTCTAGGCCATGCAAAAGCTGTTTAGAGGCGTTGAAATAGGTTCCTTCAGTAGACAAGAATAACAGTGCAAATCTTTGCTCTGAGAACACCAGCATTATTGTGCTTAAACAGAAAAATAATTAAATTTTAGATTCTTCTTGTTGCGCTGGAAGTATACAGTTTACTAAAATATTTACTGAAGCGCCGACGTTTCTTCTTCTATCATCTAAAAATAATGGTACGACCACAAACGTACAGAAGAAGAACAAGACCGACATGCTGCATCCATTTAATTTCGAAGGAAGATGGAAATTTAACGACCCACCAACACCGAGCCACTGAATATCACTGTCATCATAAGACCTTCGACAAAAATGATATTTTCGTCTACGTGGATTATAGACGTCCATGGACCGTCACTCGGATACACTCTTCAGATTTGTTTGTTCTGGGTGACAGCACGACCGTGCTGAGTCTTACAGCATACTCAGCGAGGGGGGCTCAGTTGGTCAAGACTTCGAACTACCATTTGCAAAGAGAAATGTTCAAATTCCCGTCCGGCTGTCCAGTTTATGTTTTCAATGATTTTCCTAATCCTAATATAATAAATGCTGAGATGGTTGCTTATAATAGGACACGGCCCATTTTCTTCCTCACACTAATACAGTTCAGGACTATATTCCATCTATAATGACCACATCGTCAACGGGAAGCTTAATCTTAACCCGTCTCCATTCCTTTCCTTCCTACGGCTCCTCATCAGTGATCTCTGTACTCAAAGGAAGTGCTCAGTAACAGCTCACAGGACTGCCTCATCTCTTCGAACAGCTGATTTTTTAATCATATTAGAGAACTGATAAGGCCTCATACTTCTCTGAAGTCTATACAGCAGGCAGTAACATTTGCAGTTACTTATATCTGAATATTGTGACACCCGGCAAACTTCATTGATTTCCCGATCGATTTCACGCTTCACTCTCAGTTCATTCATCCAGAAAATATGAGTTTTGCTGTTAGGCCAATGTGTCTCCATGTATTTCCATTTTGATACATAATTTGAAGTTCCATATATACTGAGGCCACCAGAGAACTGTAACACATAAATTCATTACAAAAACGAGGTGATTTCAAGAAAAGAAGGGCTACCAGAAGCCTAGAGCTCCCTGATTTGTGCTGAGCGTACTTCGTCACGATTAGTAAATAAAAGCAAGTTTGTTTACTTATTTTAGAGTTGTCATTACACTTTATAAATTAATATCTCACTCTTCTACTCACCCAAATTCCGTACATCAGTGTGGACTTATTTGCATGACTGAGAGTCTTCCTGTAGAAAATGACACTTTGACTGTCACTAATCATCATAACACTGAAAAGTGTGGATTCATAACAGAATGGTCGCTTTTTATAATATTTGCTTGTCACATTAAGACGTGGCAGTACTATGTTATTTCCCTGTGCATTGTTATTTCCGAATTTATGTAACCTCTCAGGCTGCGAAAAAGATTAACTTCTTTTAGGACACGTAACCTGTATCCATATCTGACGTTTAAATCACATATTATGTGAGTTTTCATGGAGCACAGTATCAGAATTTAGGTAAGGAGCGGCAGCCATGTTTAACCACTGTTGCATGAGGTGACGAGGTTCAGCCACGGGAGTGGCGTGATCATTCCAAGTGAGCAGAAACTGTTATAACACATCTTTCAACAAAAACACAAGGGTGAATTCTTGTGCCTCAATGCGAATTCCCTAAGAAACATGTTAATAACACTAATGTCAAGTGACCTTCGGTGCTTACAGACTGCTGTAGAGCAATTCTGATATTATTTCAGTTAAAATATTCGTTAAATCGTGGTAACTACATTGTGTGGACAGTAAAGAAGTATTTTTTGTGCGTTTATTATAAAAACGCATAGTATTCTTGAAAATTAACAACTGTAAAATCTTGACGCTGCACTTATTTTTGTTTTACGAATCAGGAATCACGTTAACGTTATCTATGAGACAACCGTGATTAGATTGTTTCCATCTTCCCTCTCTGGCAGCAGATGTAAGTGCTTCCTTTGTAACGTTTTACCAATAATAATCGGACCAGTATCCAGAGTGAGATTTTCACTGTGCAACGGAGTGTGCGCTGATATGAAACTTCCTGGCGGATTAAAACTGTGTGACCGACCGAGACTCTAACTCGGAACCTTTGCCTTTCGCGGACAAGTGCTCTACCATCTGAGCTACCGAAGCTCGACTCACGCCCGGTCCTCACAGCTTTACTTCCGCCAGTATCTCGTCTCCTACCTTCCAAACTTTACAGAAGCTCTCCTGCGAACCCTGCAGAACCAGCACTCCTGAAAGAAAGGATATTGCGGAGACATGGCTTAGCCACAGCCTGGGGGATGTTTCCAGAATGAGATTTTCACACTGCAGCGGAGTGTGCGCTGATATGAAACTTCCTGGCAGAGTGAAAATCTCATTCTGGAAACATCCCCCAGGCTGTGGCTAAGCCATGTCTCCGCAATATCCTTTCTTTCAGGAGTGCTGGTTCTGCAGGGTTCGCAGGAGAGCTTCTGTAAAGTTTGGAAGGTAGGAGACGAGATACTGGCAGAAGTAAAGCTGTGAGGACCGGGCGTAAGTCGAGCTTCGGTAGCTCAGATGGTAGAGCACTTTCCCGCGAAAGGCAAAGGTCCCGAGTTCGAGTCTTGGTTGGGCACACAGTTTTAATTTGCCAGGAAGTTTCATCGGACCAGTATGTTCAAAAATGTGTTTCATTTTAGAAAATGATCAATCATCCAATTGTCCTGCTTTCATTATACACTCCTGGAAATTGAAATAAGAACACCGTGAATTCATTGTCCCAGGAAGGGGAAACTTTATTGACACATTCCTGGGGTCAGATACATCACATGATCACACTTACAGAACCACAGGCACATAGACACAGGCAACAGAGCATGCACAATGTCGGCACTAGTACAGTGTATATCCACCTTTCGCAGCAATGCAGGCTGCTATTCTCCCATGGGGACGATCGTAGAGATGCTGGATGTAGTCCTGTGGAACGGCTTGCCATGCCATTTCCACCTGGCGCCTCAGTTGGACCAGCGTTCGTGCTGGACGTGCAGACCGCGTGAGACGACGCTTCATCCAGTCCCAAACATGCTCAATGGGGGACAGATCCGGAGATCTTGCTGGCCAGGGTAGTTGACTTACACCTTCTAGAGCACGTTGGGTGGCACGGGATACATGCGGACGTGCATTGTCCTGTTGGAACAGCAAGTTCCCTTGCCGGTCTAGGAATGGTAGAACGATGGGTTCGATGACGGTTTGGATGTACCGTGCACTATTCAGTGTCCCCTCGACGATCACCAGTGGTGTACGGCCAGTGTAGGAGATCGCTCCCCACACCATGATGCCGGGTGTTGGCCCTGTGTGCCTCGGTCGTATGCAGTCCTGATTGTGGCGCTCACCTGCACGGCGCCAAACACGCATACGACCATCATTGGCACCAAGGCAGAAGCGACTCTCATCGCTGAAGACGACACGTCTCCATTCGTCCCTCCATTCACGCCTGTCGCGACACCACTGGAGGCGGGTTGCACGATGTTGGGGCGTGAGCGGAAGACGGCCTAACGGTGTGCGGGACCGTAGCCCAGCTTCATGGAGACGGTTTCGAATGGTCCTCGCCGATACCCCAGGAGCAACAGTGTCCCTAATTTGCTGGGAAGTGGCGGTGCGGTCCCCTATGGCACTGCGTAGGATCCTACGGTCTTGGCGTGCATCCGTGCGTTGCTGCGGTCCGGTCCCAGGTCGACGGGCACGTGCACCTTCTGCCGACCACTGGCGACAACATCGATGTACTGTGGAGACCTCACGCTCCACGTGTTGAGCAATTCGGCGGTACGTCCACCCGGCCTCCCGCATGCCCACTATACGCCCTCGCTCAAAGTCCGTCAACTGCACATACGGTTCACGTCCACGCTGTCGCGGCATGCTACCAGTGTTAAAGACTGCGATGGAGCTCCGTATGCCACGGCAAACTGGCTGACACTGACGGCGGCGGTGCACAAATGCTGCGCAGCTAGCGCCATTCGACGGCCAACACCGCGGTTCCTGGTGTGTCCGCTGTGCCGTGCGTGTGATCATTGCTTGTACAGCCCTCTCGCAGTGTCCGGAGCAAGTATGGTGGGTCTGACACACCGGTGTCAATGTGTTCTTTTTTCCATTTCCAGGAGTGTATGATACTAGTAATTTCTTGCTTTTTTAAATTAGGATGGAAGCGACTTGGTTGTTTGCGATAAGCCCTCTACCGTTATTTATTTTATTTTTTGAAAGTTGAACCCTCATCTTAATTCAAACTCCGATTAACATTCCACAAAATAATTTCTTTTGGAAGAACAGTAGCTACGTACACAGATATTCATTATCATGCACGCCATTAACCAAAACGACCATTTTGGTCTGAATTTCATTTGCATTTAAATTAAAAAAAATCCACTGAACTTAACTTCATTCCCCGGTCGGAGTGGCCGAGTGGTTCTAGGGGCTACAGTCTGGAACCGCGCGACCGCTACGGTCGCTGGTTCAAATCCTGCCTCGGGCATGGATGTGTGTGATGTCCTTAGGTTAGTTAGGTTTAAGTAGTTCTAAGTTCTAAAGGACTGATGACCACAGCAGTTAAGTCCCATAGTGCTCAGAGCCATTTGAACCATTAACTTCATTCAAATTGAAAATAATCAACTGAAATTTAAAAGAAATGTATCTTTCATTTTTAATGCCTATGAAGTGAATTCTTTTGTTTGAGACTTTAAATATACATGAACAGGAAAAGTAATTAGATTATTCGGAAGGGAACAACTTCGCATGGCGACCACTCATTAGGACTTAAATTTAACTTTGTTAGGTTTCATATATTTACAGATTTTGTTGACAAGTTACTGCAAATTGTATTCTTTTTCTTATTCACATACGCCGATAACAAGACGATCTGATGTGGTGAAACAAATTAAATAAACGACAGTAAGTAATGAAACGGATGAAGAAAAGAATTTATAAATTTCCCAAGATAAAATCTGCCAATAGAAATATTTTTACAATGAACTAAAACACATAGCCACACATAGGGTAGTGATATCATATATTACTCCTCTGCCTATGCGTGTGAGGAAGATAGAGATTATAATACAACCATCAAATAATTAAGTAGGTGGGTGACAAGTGCTACTCTTAGATAAAAGGGTTGACAAGCAGAGGAATTCGTGGCCGGCCACATCAGACCAGTCAGAAGCCTCATATTACAAAAAAAGCATGGGATAAGGTTTTGTCAGTCAGATAGATACTTCATGCTCCATAGTTTATCCCAGAACCAGTTTTACAACTTGATAACTATTTACGGTACTCATGAGATTAGAGTCAATAAGATGGCTAACTTGGTGTGCAGCTTGAGCAATATGGAATAGCACTATTATCTTGTTTCTGCAGATTGATAGTTTCTTGAAAATTCGCACTCTGAGCCGGCTGTGTATGTATGATCATCAATATTTTGTCCGTACTGAGCCAAACGCCTGCTTCGCAGACGTGAAATTTATCTTAACTCTGCTTCTATAAGTAACTAATATTTATTGTTGTACAAAAATGTGTGAATTCCTAAGGGACCAGCTGCTGAGGTAATCTGTCCCTAGACTTACATACTACTAAAACTAACTTATGCTAAGAACAAGACACACACACCCATGCCTGAGGGAGGACTCGAACCTCCGGCGGGAGGGGCCGCGCAATCCGTGACATGGCGCCTGAAACCGCGCGGCTATTATTGCTGAAATTTACTGCACAGACGTGCACATTATTTTGTGGCTTTTATGAATGCGCATTTTAGTGAAATAGTAATTCATTTCGGCTGTTTCACAGCCGTGTATATAAAGCTGCAAAAAATTAATATTAATTTTCCAAATGCCGATTAATACTATTTGTTGTAAATTTCTGCCAGTGCACTTATGTCGTGCTGTTGAATCATATCACAAAACGGTTCTGGTAAGTAGGGCTACTCTTATTACCTTACTGCGTATGTGCTCGGTACTGTGACCGATGATAGATGGCTTTCTGACTACATTTGAGTGTGGAAATTTAATAGTCGTGGAGAATCTTGTTGGATGAGGTGTTAATTAGTATCAAGGCTATCCTGGAATTTCATGCATAGTGACATATTTTGTACGACTTCCATGTATATTCACAAGTGTGTATTTATACACATAGGTATACGTTCCCCAAAATGATAAAAAATTGCCCAATGTATATCGTACGAATTTGGAAGGTAGAGATTGCAGCCTCTGTTAAGGAAATGCTGTCCTGGAACCGAGGTAGTAATTTCAAGCTGTTACCAAGCTGGATGACCAGA
Organism: Schistocerca nitens; assembly: GCF_023898315.1. Taxonomy (NCBI): domain Eukaryota; kingdom Metazoa; phylum Arthropoda; class Insecta; order Orthoptera; family Acrididae; genus Schistocerca; species Schistocerca nitens. The sequence goes on along the minus strand of NC_064615.1, from coordinate 436,959,950 downwards.
GGCGTCAAAGTACCAACACAGCAGAAAGACAGGAAGACAGGAAGACTACGGCGTATGTGGCCTGGCTACCTCATGCCCACGACGAGATTCTGTGATGACTTTAATGGAAGAAACCAATTATATAGCTTAACAAGTACTGGCCAGGGCTATATAAATATTCATCGTTTACGATCCACCGGCATCCAGCTACGAGTATGGAACCATGATGATCCACAGTCTTCACTTGTAGTGATCTATGAGTTCCCTGGGTCTACACATTTTCTCCTGTGGATGTAGACACTGCCAGCCATATTTCTATGCTTATGCAGAGGAAAATATTAAGAATTAGTTTTTTGGATGGTGGTGTGCGTATGCGTCCACCTTCATTTGTGTGAGCAATCTTCTTGCTGCCAGCACTATCCATGTGTGTAGACTCCTTGTGACTCCTCCTCTGCACGAAGTCTGCATCGTAGTAATGCTCGCCCTGGCAGTCTAATCACAAGGCTGCTGGAGACCATTGTGAAGTATGGGTGACGCAGCGACTCAGTCAGCAGGGTTTACCACCTGGTGATATCGTAGATGTTGAGGCCATTGCTTCCCTTGCTGGAATCCGCCTGCAGCTGCGGGCATGTGCTGGATAGTGCCTCCCTCAGCAGGCGTGCATACCGGTGCCCTGCAGGCACATTCTGTCTGGATCGATGTCACACATACTAATGTATACTGAATAATAAATACTGGTTTGTCAAAACTGTTTCACTGAAGGCACATCGATTATCTAGTAGGCACCAACTCATAGCACAACTGTTCCTAGGTAATATTATTTACGTTCAACGAGTTGTGAGTACTGTAACTTTGCAGGACACTAGTTAACATGCTTCCAGGTAGTCGACACAGTACTTTGAGTCACGTTGGGCGTCGATCCGGCATAAGGATTAGTGTAATTTTTTGTACCCCTATCTGTTTATGATTGGTATCCTTCATTCATATTGTGTTGTTTGATTGAGGTTGCACAAATGCTAGAAACACAAGCCATGAAAGGTGCAGGAAACGATTATGGTTTTTGCGAGAGAGTTTGCGGTGCTAAATTGAAAAAGAATGAAGCAATTCAAAGGGAGGAAAACACTTCAAAGGCCGTTAATTGGCATAGACAACCGGTAGAGGAATAAGTTTTCGTTTGTGTTCCTGCCACTTCCGTCCATCCTGTTACAGCCAATCTACTAACGCTTTTTTCGGATAAATCCACCGACGATGTGTCAGTGTTTCTTAGTGACTTAGATGCTACCGCTAAGTTCGGTAGTCAAATGGGACGCAGATGTACATGGCTAAGTCGATGATGTAAAAGCTTGTGTCTTCGTGTATCATATGGGGTTAAATTAGGCACAGGTATTTGAGCGGCTAAATGAAGAGCTTTGTCATCGTTACCACAAACAAAATGGCACGAAGTTTCTATGAAAACTTAATGGATTGCTTCAGGGAAGAGACGAGTCAGTAGAGGCGTTCGTGGACAGAATTATGAGAATGAATGCTCAAATCTACGGGGGTCGACACAGAACGTGTAAGCAGATAGAATTATTCTCCAGGAGATGGACTGTAGGACCCTGGATGCCTTTTTGAGGAGACTTGTGATATGCCGAGGAGAGTAAAATTGGGAAACCTGGAAGATTATTTTTATTGCTGCGCAACCCGAAGAGGTCGACATTCCGACCCAAGGACAAAATGAACGAATATAATATTCTAAGAGGAGAAATGCTACAAGTGTGGATGTACGGGCCATGTTAGAAACAATGTCGTCGACCTTAATGCTATGAGTGCAGAGTAGTGGGACGTCGAGCGCATGGTTGTTGAAATAAGAAGCAAAATGGTCACCGTAGTGATTAGCGTTTGTTAATAAGCCAGTGGGACTGCCTTAACCGCCGGACGGTGTTCCCTACAGAATAGACTAGTGCAAAGGTGGAATGCAACATAGATTTTAGTGGACATAGGGTATCATGTGTCGGTAGTTAATCTGAACCTCCCAGGTAGACAGAGAATAAGTCTCCACAATTTATGCTACGTAAACTAATGGGTAGTTAGATGGCATTAGTGGGTTCAAAATTGCTCAGTTTCAGTGCTGCAGCAAGGAATTTTCGGGAGTATGTGGAAGTACTGTCACATGTTGGTGATGGATACTGTGCTATCCTAGAGCAAGCCTTTCTGGATAAGTATCACAAAACAAAAGATCGGCTGCAGCATACCGTCGAATTTACTGCGTCATTGCTCCAGCTTGGAACAATGACCGAAAATTTACTTTGTCGCAAGGTTAACCAGTCACGAAAATGATACCAAATAAACTGCAGATACAAGCATTAAAGCTCAATACACATGCTGTGTCAAGTGATAAAGTGATAAGTTACTCTGACAAGGAACCCCTTGAGTGCGAGGTCGCATGTTCAATCCTCAGTAAGGCTCATTTGAAAGTATTGCGGTAATAATTATTTCAGAAAAAATATTGGCCGGGTTGCTCTACATGTGCATGACGAGGGTTACAGAAAATGAGAATCCGGGAGGTATGGAGATCAAACTTTTGTGGGATATATGTATTACATTTCACAGAATGGGCATCGTTGACAATCAAGAAATGTTCAAAATAAATCATTAACTTGCACCATCAACACCTAATGAAAAATGGCACACCACAGTGATAAAGTTTCACACCATCAAGATCGAAAGGGAACAAACCTTGCAGGACATTCAGCTAGGTATCCACTTTTAAATAATGCAAATAGAATCATATTGTTGTAACGAAGTGATGGGAACTGATGGAATGTGATCGCACGCAACCGAATGTGAAATAGTCTGTCGTGAAGGTTATTGTGAAACTGGAAATCGTTTAAGGCGCAGCTGCAGAGAATGCGTTAACATGTTTTATAGGGACAGAAAAACAAATGTCCATAGGCTGAATTTGTTCATTGCTTCCAGATGGTATCAAGTGCAATGACACACACTTTTTCAGGTGGAATAGTTTGCTCTAAAGGAGTATTATTTTCATACACAGGTGAGGAATCAAGCAAAATCAAGCTCTTGAGACCATCTACTGGCCAAAAGCAGTGCTCATACCACAGTTGTAGTTCTCTTATACCCATATTTCCACTCTTGCTTACAGTGACATAAATATTCCCTATTGTCCTTGCAACTTATAGTGCTGTGGCTGTAGATATAAGGCAGTGTTTGCTTTCTCTTTCGTTGCCATTGCCCTGTTTTATATCAACGCCACTAGTACTGTAGCACTGTTATTAGTTACTTTTCGAGTAAGTAGTTAACTACGCCCCTATATGTATGCCCCCCTGCATGACAGACATGTTGTGCAAGAGCAGTATCATCCAGCTTTATCGACTGGCTTTGCATGGCCACCTGTACATCAGAGACAAATAAATGATTTTCAAGTAACTGATGTGTAGCCCGCCCCTGCAAGACAGGAGTGTTGTGCGATTAGTATCGACCTGTTTCCTAGAGCTCTAATGCAGGGGTTACACATCACTTTGTGCAGGTATGGAGAGGTTCAGATGAATAGCAGAGGGGTGGACAGAGCAAGGCGGAGGATGAAACAGACAGAAAGAGGGGAGGAGGACGAGATGCATGAGACATGTGAAAGACAGAGGGCTAGTGGTCAGGTGTAAAAGGAAGGAGAGTGTGGTGGAGATGGAAAGAAGGAATAGGAGGATATAGTCAGATGAAGTAAGGAGGCAGACATGGTCAGGGAGATGAGATAGAGGAAATGGACAAAGAGAGAAGAAGAGGAGATGAAGCAGCAGAGTGGGAAGGAGGAGACAGACGGAGGTGGAAGGATGAGAAGGACAGACAGATTGAGGAAGAGGTGGACGCAGAGAGTGGGAGGAGGAGTTGTGTTCAATATGTTTTTTCAACACATATGCTGGTGAAGTTGCAACGTAAAGGGTAGCAATTAATAAATCCCAGACAAATGAGTTATTATTTGTGAACTACAGAAATAGGAATAATCTAATGACAGAAAAAGTTAGTTTGACTAAAAGTGAAAATGTTTAGCAAAAGGGGAAGTTGTCTCATTCAACGAGACGTAAAGTTTTCCCCTTCAGTAATTGCTACACACACAAATGTTTTAAGGCGTGACTGCATATCAGTAACAGCCCATAAAAACAATCTTTTTATTCAGCCTGTATTAGTATACTCAACAATATGTGTGAATTAATAAATATCTTTGGACAATATTAGGATAGAAACATTTGCCTCGGTACCTAATTTATCAGTGTATCTGCCTGATATTTGGAGGATATGGGTTCGGTTCCCAGCACTGCAAACGTCCTTTCTAAGATGGCTGCCACATGGCAAAGTCAGCCTTGTGATACCAACTGAGGAACTATCTGAGTGAGTGAACCAAGACCTGGGAGGCTGACAATGTGCCTGAGAGCGTTGTGCCGACTCATACCCCTCCACTTTGCATCAGAACGACGCTATTGCCAGAGAACAACAGGGTGGACGGTTGATACTAAATTGTGGACTGGGCCAGCAAACGGAGGCTTAGCTTTTCAACTGAGATCTGCAACAAATGATGTGACAAGGAAGGAAGGTCTGTATCAGCAAAATGTTTCTCAGTAGTTGCAGATCTCTAAACTGGGAAAACTAACAAGGAATACGTTTCGATGCATTGTTTCTGAATCATTTTCTTTTTGTCGATGACGTAGTTGCTACTACAAATAAATTTCGTCTAGGACCAACAATAGCAGTCATTTGGAAAGTAGCCACAAAAAAGTATTATCGTAAATCAAAATTCATTATAATCACATATCAAGAACTACATTTCAAGAATCATAGAACGAAATGATGAGTTTTTAATATATTTTGTATGGGATCTAAAAATTTAAAAACATCTCTCACACCGGCCTGATTTAGCTTCACTGATCAGGATAGTAAAAAGATGCGTATATTAAGGGAATTTTCATTGACAAAGCAGGCTTATCACATTCACACAGTTCAATACTGTTCTATCCTGATTAAATTAAGCTTAACTTAAATTCCATAAGGCAGTGAAGCAATTTCGAAGTCTCGGTGCGACGAAAATTGTCAGTCGATCTCCTGGAAACATTTGTAATAATTATTAACTTTCGGTGATCACATGGGGAAGACCGGAGATCTGCTGGTAAGACCGTGTTAGCCTATTTATTTGAAGTAACTGGATATCTTGAGCACACAAAACGGAAGGTTCGTCCAGTGTAAATCAGACGTTCCCCACTGATCCCGTGCAACACAGCGTAGTAAGCAGACACTGTCAATAATAAACAGTTAAATAATACGCGAACACACTTACTTTAGTTTAGTTCATGTATTAAATTCCTTCTCATACAGAATCTCATCAAGATGGCGACTAGCTCAACAGTACATACATATACATCCTTCTTTCAGACTAATCGGCAAGAAGTCCACTATTCTTTTTCCTAAGAGAAAAACATAGATAGCAGAGAAGCTATTCAATGGAGTAAATGGACGCTCCAAGGAATAATTGGGCTTGACACTACTTTGCCTTGATAATCGGTAAGATAAGAAGAGATATTTCGAGATATGTACTGAGTTATATGATTTATAAAATTTCTGTAAATATCGCGGAGAGACCGCTGCAAGAGACATTACAAGTTCTTCTAGTTAGATTAAAACTGAAGAAACTGCAAAAAGGTGGGAATTTAAGGAGATGGGACCTGGATAAACTGAAAGAACCAGAGGTTGTAGAGAGTTTCAGGGAGAGCATAAGGGAACAATTGACAGGAATGGGGGAAAGAAATACAGTAGAAGAAGAATGGGTAGCTTTGAGGGATGAAGTACTGAAGGTAGCAGAGGATCAAGTAGGTAAAAAGACGAGGGCTAGTAGAAATCCTTGGGTAACAGAAGAAATATTTAATTTAATTGATGAAAGGAGAATATATAAAAATGCAGTAAATGAAGCAGGCAAAAAGGAATACAAACGTCTCAAAAATGAGATCGACAGGAAGTGCAAAATGGCTAAGCAGGGATGGCTAGAGGACAAATGTAAGGCTGTAGAAGCTTATCTTACTAGGGGTAAGATAGATACTGCCTACAGGAAAATTAAAGAGACCTTTGGAGATAAGAGAACCACTTGTATGAACATCAAGAGTGTGGTGTCACTGCCAGACACCACACTTGCTAGGTGGTAGCTTAAATCGGCCGCGGACCATTAGTACGTGTCGGACCCGCGTGTCGCCACTGTGTGATCGCAGACCGAGCGCCACCACACGGCAGGTCTCGAGAGACGTACGAGAACTCGCCCCAGTTGTACGACGACGTTGCTAGCGACTATACTGACGAAGCCTTTGCTCTCATTTGCCGAGAGACAGTTAGAATAGCCTTCAGCTAAGTTAATGGCTACGACTTAGCAAGGCGCCAATTGTCACAGTGCATGTATCTTACGAGTCTCATTTGTATAGTCAAGAGAGATGTATCACAAGGATTGATTAAAAGTTAAGTATATTCCACAGACGTATTTTCTTTATAGCAGTCATAACGTATCCTGTTCCAGACTTGACGCCAGTCGGCGTGTGTGTACGCGTGCGTTTCGGCTTCCTCCTCAGTGTGGCGTGACTAGCTCGTTACGCCACAACAGATTGGCGACGAGCGTAAAAACGGTCTTCGTTCTTCTTGCTTTGCTTACATTACTTGTGTCATGGCTTCGCCAGATGTACTGTCCGAATTTTATCGCTTGCAGAATCAGCAGACGCAGGCGTTATTGGATGCCCTTGGACAGCTCGTCCAGGGTCAACGTGCGCTGCACCCCGATGCGGCCGCCGCCGTTTCATCGCTACTGCAGCCACAACACGCCGTTGCACCATCCTTCCATAATTTTGATTCAACGCAAGAAACGTGGCCAGAATGGTCACGCCAGTTTGGCTTCCATCTAGCCGCATACAGAATTCAAGGTAATGAGCGGCAGCCATTTTTGCTTTCCTGTGTCGGTGTGTCCACCTACCGTGTGATAGTGAAATTGTTTCCCCGACGCGACATAGCAACTCTGTCCTACGAAGAAATTTTGTCTGCTTTAGATGCCTATTTCAGAGAAACAGTTAATGTAGTTGCCAAAAGGTATACGTTCTTTCGTACCAAACGTACGGCCGGTCAGACTAATAGGGAGTGGGTTGCAACATTGCAAGGACTTACTAGGGATTGTGAATTTGCATGTGAATGTGGACTTCCGTATTCAGATACTATGCTGCGTGATGAAATAGCACAGAACGTTTCTGATATTCGCATACGGGAACAGATTTTGAAACTAGTTAATCCCTCCCTTCAACAAGTGATAGACATATTGGATAGGCAAGACACACTTGACTTTGCTCAGGAATCATTTGAAACTTCGCCAGCAGTGTGTCGCATTGACCGGCCCGCCGGGCGCGCAGCACGGGACGTTAAACGGCCCTCGCGCATGTCAGCGCAGCTGTAGCCTAGCTCGCAAACACGTGTGCCGCGTAAGCATGCCAATGCAGTTCTACAATCTTGCCCGCGGTGTGCCACTAGACATTCGCGTGACAATTGCCCGTCACGCCAAGCTATTTGCTTTTACTGTCATAAGAAAGGACATGTTCAAAGTGTTTGCCAGAAAAAGCTAAGATCAGACAATCAAAACCATTCCAGGCCCTTTGCTTCACGCCGGAATCGAACCAGGGACAATCAGGCTCGTGAACCTTCGCCCATGGACATTCATGTAGTTCATTCCACCCCGTCCAGTGCCGCTTTATCTAACAGTGACTGTGTTCGTCCCACAAAAAGTATGCGTCGACGTCGCCGGAAATCCCGTAAAGTCGCAAGTGCTTCTGTACCTGTATCAGTTCAAATTGCACGTGAAAGTCGCTCTTGTCGTCAGCAGGACAATAAACTTTTTGTAGACTTAGACTTTGGAGGCAAAGTGATACCATTCCAGCTCGATACCGGAGCTGCAGTTTCATTGCTCAATCAAGACACGTACAAACAGCTGGGCAAGCCTCCGTTGCGTGCCGCAAATGTTCAGCTCAATAGTTATTTAGGACAGCAGATACCTGTGTTAGGACAGTGCAGCCTTCTTGCCACATACAAGGGACAAACAAAACTTGTGTCATTTTACGTTCTTCGTTCTTCTACGGCAGTGAACTTGTTTGGTTTAGATTTATTTCAGTTGTTTAACATGTCTATCGTAAATAAGGTCCTATCAGTGAACCAGACTGTGCCTTCAGACAGTGTTTCTCGTCTATGTGAGGAATTTGCAGACATTTTTGCACCGGGCCTTGGTTGCGCTAAGAACTATGAAGCACATTTGGAACTCAAAGTGGACGCGCAACCGAAATTTTTCAGAGCGCGCAATGTTCCCCACGCATTGCGTGATGAGGTCGCAAGAACATTACACGGTTTAGAATCTCAAGGTGTAATTGAACGTGTGCTGGCTTCTCTCTGGGCCTCACCCTTAGTAATTTTGCCAAAACCTTCCGGAAAATTGAGACTTTGCGTGGACTTCAAGGCAACTGTGAACCCACAACTTGTGACTGCTACTTTTCCTTTGCCACGCCCGGAAGATCTTTTTGACAAACTGTGCCCGGGAAAGTATTTTTCGAAATTGGACCTAGCAGATGCGTACTTGCAAATACTGGTGGACGCAGAATCCCAGCGCGTCTTGGTGGTTAACACGCATCTTGGATTGTACCGATTCAAAAGACTGCCATTCGGGTGTGCATCCGCCCCTGCATTGTTTCAGCAATATTTACAAACTGTTTGTGCGTCGGTCGCTACTGCTGCGAACTATGTGGACGATATTGTGATTTCCGGAAAGACAGAGGCCGAACATTTAGCCAACCTACGAACGTTATTTCAGGTCTTGAGACAAAATGGTCTTCGCTTGAGGAAGGACAAATGTGTGTTTTTTGCTCGTGACTTACCATATCTGGGCCATGTCATAAATGCACAAGGCATACATCCGAGTCCAGAGCACCTCCGTGCCATACAGGAGTTGCCTTCGCCACAAAATGTGAAACAGCTACAGAGTGTGTTGGGAAAATTTAACTACTATGCACGGTTTGTGCCGCGCGCTTCTTCCATTTCAGCTCCGCTTCATCGCTTACGCCGTAAAGGTGTTCCGTTCGTCTGGACGACGGAATGCGACCGCGCCTTTCGCCGGTTGAAATCGGCGTTGCTTTCAAATACTTGCCTTACGCCATTCGATCCCCAGAAACCCCTTTTGTTGATGGTCGATGCATCGGAATTCGGGATCGGTGCTGTGCTTGCGCACAAAGATGGATCGCATGATCGTCCTATTGCCTTTGCTTCAAAATTGCTCTCGTCTGCGCAACGCAATTATTCCCAGATAGAGAAAGAAGCTTTAGCTCTCGTGTTTGGTGTTACTAAGTTCCATGATTTCTTGTATGGTCGTCACTTTACCATCGTCACAAACCACAAACCATTGACATCGCTTTTTCATCCGAACAAGCCTGTACCTCCACGTACAGCGCAGAAATTCATTCGCTGGTCTCTTTTCCTCTCGCAGTACCGCTACGATATCTTGTATCGGTCCACTGCTAAGCACGGAAACGCTGATGCGTTGTCCCGTTTGCCTGTTGCTGAGGATAAAGCATTCGATTCTTCCGAACTTGCTTGCATGTTCATTGATTCGGAAACCGATGACATGGTCGAATCGTTTCCGATTGATTTTCGTCGTGTCGCTACAGCCTAAGCTGCTGACCCTGTCCTTGCTACTGTTTTGCGTTTTGTTGCCACGCAATGGCCCTTGTCAAAGTCACGGATCGAGGATCCGCTGGTTCGCCGATTTTTTGCTCAGAAGGAGAGACTTTTTGTACGACGTGGTGTTTTGTTGTTGCGTTCGGATAATGATCAATCCCGAGTCGTGGTCCCACGTTCGTTTCAGTCCTCTGTCTTACGGCTTCTTCACCAAGGACATTGGGGTATAGTGCGAACGAAACAACTTGCTCGTCAGCACTGTACTTGGTTCGGAATCGATGCTGCGATTGCGATTATGTGCTCTTCTTGCGTGGCGTGTGCCGAACAACAATCCGCCCCGCCGCGGAAATTCTTTGCATGGCCGACAGCCACTTCCCCTTGGCAACGCTTGCACATCGATTTTGCTGGTCCATTCTGGAATGCTAGATGGTTGGTTGTGGTGGATTCCTTCAGTAATTTTCCTTTTGTTGTCCGGATGTCTTCCACGACGTCATCTGCCACCATCCAAGCGTTGTCCGCTATTTTTTGCATTGAAGGTCTTCCCCAGACTATTGTTTCCGACAATGGCCCACAATTCATGTCCGCAGAATTTCAGTCATTCTGCAAGGCCAATGGTATTCAACATCTGACATCCGCGCCGTTTTCGCCTCAGTCAAACGGTGCCGCTGAACGGTTGGTCTGGACTTTCAAATCACAGATGTTGAAGTTGAAAGAGTCGCGTTCTACGGAGGACGCATTGTTGCTCTTTTTGTCTTCGTATCGCTCTCAGCCCGGCGATGGTCGCTCGCCGGCTTTGCTACATGGTCATCCTCATCGAACCTTGATGTCTTTGCTGCATCCGCCGCATCAGGTTCCAGTGCAGCGGCAGACTACTGCTTTTGCTCCTGGCGACGATGTTTTCTATCGCAACTATCGCGGTTCACGGCGTTGGCTCGCAGGGCGCATTCTTCGCTGCCTCGGCCGCGCGATGTATTTGGTTTTGAGGGGCTCTGGTGAGGTGCGTCGGCATCTCAATCAGCTGCGCCTCTGTCGTCGCCTGGGTTCTGCCGCTCCCCGTCTGCTTTCAGCGACGGTGCCGTCCGGTCAGCGCCCTGGGGACCCATCTACTGGCTCGCCTCATCCCCTTCCGTTTTGCCTCATGGCGACGCGCCGCCGCCTCCGCCTGTTCTCCTGCCGGCGCCGCCCACAGTGGACGCTTCGCTGCAGCCGCCAAGCGCCTCCCTGGGTCATGCGCCGCCGATCGCTTCCCGTGACCAGCTGTCCTCCGCCATGGAACTCTTGCCCGCTCCGGACCACATGGCGTCATCGCGCGTCGGGAGCCCCGACGCAATGGAGGTCGACCCTTCGGCCCCTCCTGTCTCATTACGGGCGCATACACCGCATGTTGACGTGCACCCTGGACTAGGTTTTCAGGCATTCCCTAGCTCCCCTCGGACCGAATGGCCGGGTGCGGGTGGCACAGCCTCGCCTGTTGTTAGGCTTCCCACCTCATCGCATACGTCAACATGGGGTCCTCCCCACGGCGGGCGGCAGCCTTATAACACAACCGTTCGCCGATTTGCGGGGGAGGAATGTGGTGTCACTGCCAGACACCACACTTGCTAGGTGGTAGCTTAAATCAGCCGCGGTCCATTAGTACATGTCGGACCCGCGTGTCGCCACTGTGTGATCGCAGACCGAGCGCCACCACACGGCAGATCTCGAGAGACGTACGAGAACTCGCCCCAGTTGTACGACGACGTTGCTAGCGACTATACTGACGAAGCCTTTGCTCTCATTTGCCGAGAGACAGTTAGAATAGCCTTCAGCTAAGTTAATGGCTACGACTTAGCAAGGCGCCAATTGTCACAGTGCATGTATCTTACGAGTCTCATTTGTATAGTCAAGAGAGATGTATCACAAGGATTGATTAAAAGTTAAGTATATTCCACAGACGTAGTTTCTTTATAGCAGTCATAACGTATCCTGTTCCAGACTTGACGCCAGTCGGCGTGTGTGTACGCGTGCGTTTCGGCTTCCTCCTCAGTGTGGCGTGACTAGCTTGTTACGCCACAACAAAGAGCGCAGATGGAAACCCAGTTCTAAGCAAAGAAGGGAAAGCAGAAAGGTGGAAGGAGTATATAGAGGGTCTATACAAGGGCGATGTACTTGAGGACAATATTATGGAAATGGAAGAGGATGTAGATGAAGATGAAATGGGAGATACAATACTGCGTGAAGAGTTTGACAGAGCACTGAAAGACCTGAGTCGAAACAAAGCCCCCGGAGTAGACAACATTCCACTGGAACTACTGACGGCCTTGGGAGAGCCAGTCCTGACAAAACTCTACCATCTGCTGAGCAAGATGTATGAAACAGGCGAAATACCCTCAGACGTCAAGAAGAATACAATAATTCCAATCCCAAAGAAAGCAGGTGTTGACAGATGTGAGTATTACCGAACAATCAGTTTAATAAGCCACAGCAGCAAAATACTGACACGAATTCTTTACAGACGAATGGAAAAACTAGTAGAAGCCGACCTCGGGGAAGATCAGTTCGGATTCCGTAGAAATACTGGAACACGTGAGGCAATACTGACCTTACGACTTATCTTAGAAGAAAGATTAAGGAAAGGCAAACCTACGTTTCTAGCATTTGTAGACCTAGAGAAAGCTTTTGACAATGTTGACTGGAATACTCTCTTTCAAATTCTAAAGGTGGCAGGGGTAAAATACAGGGAGCGAAAGGCTATTTACAATTTGTACAGAAACCAGATGGCAGTTAGAAGAGTCGAGGGACATGAAAGGGAAGCAGTGGTTGGGAAGGGTGTAAGACAGGTTTGTAGCCTCTCCCCGCTGTTATTCAATCTGTGTATTGAGCAAGCAGTAAAGCAAACAAAAGAAAAATTCGGAGTAGGTATTAAAATCCATGGAGAAGAAATAAAAACTTTGAGGTTCGCCGATGACATTGTAATTCTGTCAGAGACAGCAAAGGACTTGGAAGAGCAGTTGAATGGAATGGATGGTGTCTTGAAGGGAGGATATAAGATGAACATCAACAAAAGCAAAACGAGGATAATGGAATGTAGTCGAATTAAGTCGGGTGATGTTGAGGGTATTAGATTAAGAAATGAGACACTTAAAGTAGTAAAGGAGTTTTGCTATTTGGGGAGCAAAATAACTGATGATGGTCGAAGTAGAGAGGATATAAAATGTAGACTGGCAATGGCAAGGAAAGCGTTTCTGTAGAAGAGAAATTTGTTAAAATCGAGTATAGATTTAAGTGTCAGGAAGTCATTTCTGAAAGTATTTGTATGGAGTGTTGCCATGTATGGAAGTGAGACATGGACGGTAAATAGTTTGGACAAGAAGAGAATAGAAGCTTTCGAAATGTGGTGCTACAGAAGAATGCTGAAGATTAGATGGGTAGATCACATAACTAATGAGGAGGTATTGAATAGGATTGGGGAGAAGAGGAGTTTGTGGCACAACTTGACCAGAAGAAGGGATCGGTTGGTAGGACATGTTCTGAGGCATCAAGGGATCACCAATTTAGTATTGGAGGGCAGCGTGGAGGGTAAAAATCGTAGGGGGAGACCAAGAGATGAATACACTAAACAGATTCAGAAGGATGTAGGTTGCAGTAGGTACTGGGAGATGAAGAAGCTTGCACAGGATAGAGTCGCATGGAGAGCTGCATCAAACCAGTCTCAGGACTGAAGACCACAACAACAACAACTAGTTAGGGCAGATGAAGACATCCGAAAAACTTTGGAAAAGTAAAGATGGCCTGGAATAATTTTGCTACACTAATTAGAATTTTCAAAACCTTACGAATTATCTCAGTACTGAATTGCGAGAAAACAATAAGATTATAAAGATGGACTGAAATGATTTTTATACACAGCTCAGCATTTTTAAAACCACTCTTCCGGAAAATTTCAATAGAAAGATTAAATTCCCTGCTATTGCCGATTCTGATGTATGGTAGTGTAGCATGAACTTTTAATGCGACAACTGCCCATAGTCCTAAGATAGGTCAGTATTCGGATTTTCAGGGAAAGACTGGTATACAAAGAAAGGTAACATATTAGCGTGGAAGACTATTACGAGAATGGTGTGGAGGCGGGTTGAACATGGAATGGATGATAAATGAGTCAAAGCCGTTTAGTGAGACCATTCACAGTCGATCAGATGCGACAGACGCTGGTTGCAGGTGCTACCACAATTCTTACGACTTCCAATGAAAACCATACAAGCAAATCGTATGCTTCTTCGTTTTACAGACTGAGACCGTGAACCCTGGACGTCAGCATAAACCAAAATTAACAAAATGTTCCGGCCTATTATGCCGTGGTCGAATGGATTTCACCTTAAACACCAGCTTTTCGTCCCCGTCTAAGGAAGACATTTTCAAAGGGGATCGTAGCTTCTTTGAATTTCCGATCCAAAGTCCCGCTCACTAGTGAGCAGAACATTTTATTAATTATGAAAGATTACATTTTACAACATAAAACCGTACACCCAATTCCAGACCAATGAAGGCGTTTCTGGTTGACTATTCTAACGGAGCTATTCATGACAGCATTCTGCTTGAAAAAAGAGCAAATTAATACTTTACTATTGTCCTTATCAACTATTCCACTTAACACAACTGATGAAAAATCAGTGTAGCGGTCACAAATTACTAATCCGGACATTATTCTCGTGGTAGAAGTTTTGCAGTTATATTGTTCGTCATGCATTAGCATCTTGGCCATCAGTCGTAGGCAGATAAAGCACCTTCCTCACTGTAGGTACGCTCGTAACGGTTTAAAACTGATTGCCTTATAACTGTAATGACATTTCAACTCTTTCTTTTACAATGGAATTAAACCCTTTTGGCCGGCTGCGGTGGCTGAGCGATTCTAGGCGCTTCAGTCCGGAACCGCGTGACTGCTACGGTCGCAGGTTCGAATCCTGCCTCGAGCATGGGTGCGTGTGATGTCCTTAGGTTAGTTAGGTTTAAGTAGTTCTAAGTTCTAGGGGACTGATGACCTAAGACGTTAAGTCCTATAGTGCTAAGAGCCATTTGAACTATTTTGAAACCCTGCATGGGTACAGGGTACCTAGATGTTCAGCCAACAGCACATGGCGAGCAAACACAAAACTGGCGATAAGTAGTGCTGCGTGCAACTGTTTTTACAGAACTTAAAAAAGGCTTAATAGCCGAATTTGGCAAGTAATGGAAAATAAAAACATAAATTATAGAAATTCTGTACGACTGAGGTACCCGCTGGAATGATATTACATTACCTTACTTCAGGACGGGAAAAAATTTACTCCTCCCACTATTGCAGTATTCTCTAAAAGAGGACGTCTCTGAAAAAAACTGTCTACTCTAGAAGTAGCTGGAGGGTGGTCGCTACAGCGCAAATTCAAATAGCAGGCCGAACGACAAATACTTTATTGGTTTTCAACTACCGTAGAGAGAAGTCATACTGGAACAAGTCAACGCCTGAAACAGGGTACTACAACTCTTCAAACTGTGACATAGGTTAACTGTGCAGTGAAAATATAGTAGACTTTTATGCCCAGACAACTCACTTTCTGCGTGGGGAAAAGTGCAGAGGTTGTGCGGCTGCCTGTACAGTAACCAGCGGCACGGCAGCGCAGGCGCCGCCACAAAACCCTTATCTAAACGATACTACCGCCGCGCGACCAGCCTCACCACACCCCCAGCCCTCGGCTGACAACAGTGCTAAGCCCCTTATCTGCGCGCTACGGAATTCCCGCAGTTCACCTGTTTACAGTTCCGGCAACTGAGCGAGGGCACCCTGGATGCTGCGCGGTGCTGCGTCAGGAAGTACCGTGACGCCGGTGTATCATCTGCGTGTTACAACAGCCAGCCGAGATACGGCTGAACCACACGCGGGCAGCCACAAGCTACCTTCGTAGAACTCGGACCAGCGTAGCTAGATGCACACCAGACCTTAGAGTGTTTTCCAAAATTTTCCCGTATCAACTCAGTCTAACTACACTAAGCAAAACCACATATTGCACCATACCTTTTCTGATTTTATTTCGGACGCATCGAAACAGTTGACAGACCATCAGTGTAGTGTATGAACGTAAAAGCATTATATTTATGCCTACAATGATGACACCGCGTAAGGGTTTACCTAATAATGGGAATAATAACACTGTCGCCTGAAAAAATAATTATAATAGCATTGTTAAGAGCGACGCCAGCCAAGATGTTGTGGACGACACGAAAGCGCCCGTGAGATACTAAGCCTCGAAATGTGCCACAAAATACTGTTGTATTCAATAAAATAAGTTTTGCGCCGAAGGTAGCAGGAAGTGAACATCCTGTCACAGAATATTCGTTGCCGTGCAAGGCAGTTGGCTTACAGGTTTGCAACATATATCATTTAAGTAGTGTAATACATAGAAAGTTAATGCATTGAAAGTTAGCTATCTATGCTATAGAGTTCTGTTTGAAACGCCTCTTCCAAGTTTAGAGACACTCGTTTCATTAGATGAAAGATTAATCCGACACCTGCATCTGAAGGAGCTGCAGTTTGTATGAATAAAAGAAATGAATAGTATCTGTAAGTAAATGGTATTCTCACCCAGTCTTTTTTTTTCCTTAGGAAGTAGAAAATAGGACGCCCTTGGGTCTGCAGGCAGACACTGAGACGTCAAATGTTTTTAGATAAATAGAAGAATGGATGGAAAAGAAAACAGAGCATGTGTTAGATGACGTTCAGCTTGGCTTTAGGAGAGGTAAAGTCACCAGAGAGACAGTTATGACTTTCGGTCTATAATGGAAGTAACAGTAACGAAAACTCAAGACACGTTCATAGGATTTGTTGATCTGAAAAGAGCGTCAAATGGTGCAAGATGTTCGAAATTCTGAGGAATGTAGGGGTACACTATTGGGAGAGACAGGTAATGTACAACACGTACAAGAGCCAAGAGAGAACAATATGAGTACAAGACCAAAAACAACTCCTCTGATTATAAAGGTTGTAAGACAAGAATGTAGTTTTTCGACCCTACTATTCAATCTTTACATCGGAGAAGTAATGATGGAAAAAAGAAAAATTCACGATCAAGGTGTAAGGATATCAATGATACGGTTCGCTGATAACATTGCTATACTCAGTGATTGTGAAAGAACATTAGATGGTCTGCTGAATGAAATGAACAGTCTATTGCGTACAGCGTATCGATTAAGAGTAACTCGAAGAAAGACGAAAGTAATGAAACGTAGTAGAAATGAGAACAGTGAGCAACTTAGCGTCAGGATTGATTGTCACGAAGCATGTGAAGTTAAGGAATTCCACTTCCAAGACAGTAACGTAACCCATGACGGACGGAGCAAGAAGGACATCAACAGCAGACCAGCACTGGCAAAAAGGGTGTTCCTGGCCACGAGAAGTCTACTAGTATCAATCGTAGTCCTTAATTTGAAGAAGAAATTTCTGAGAATGTACGTTTGGATCGCAGCATTGTATGGTTGTGTAACATGGACCGTGTGGAAACCAGATCAAAAGAAAATTCGAAACATTTGACACGTGGTGCTACAGGCGAATGTTTAAAATTAGGTGGACTGATAGGTTAGGAATGAGGAAGTTCAGCACAGGATCGATGAGAAAAGAAATATATGGAAAACACTGACAAGAAGAAGGAGCAGGACGACAGGACATCTGTTACGGCACCAGGGAATAACTTCCATGGTACTAGGGACCTGTAGAGAGTAAAAACTGTAGAGGAAGACAGAGACTGGAATACATCCAACAAATAAATCAGGACGCTGGTTGTAAGTGCTGCTCTGAGATGAAGAGGCTGCCACAGGAGAGGAATTCGTGGCGGGGTTCATCGAACCAGTCAGAAGACTGACGATTCAAAAAAAAAAAAAGAAATTGAAAATTGTCAGTCATCGTCTTGAAGTGTTTTTCTTTCAACCTGTGCCAGCCGGAGTGGCCGAGTGGTTCTAGGCGCTACAGTCTAGAACCGCGCGACCGCTACGGTCGCAGGTTCAAATTCTGCCTCGGGCATGGATATGTGTGATGTCCTTAGGTTAGTTGGGTTTAAGTAGTTCTAAGTTCTAGCTGACTGATGACCTCAGAAGTTAAGTCCCACAGTGCTCAGAGGCATTTGAACCATTTTTTTTCAACCTGCCTTTATGCCTGTTTGAATAATGCTCGTGCAACATACCGATGGTTTCTAGTCTTGTTGTTTACATTTTTTACCAACCTGCATTCAGTTATTGTTTTCGCGTGTTACTGATCTGCTTTCCGTGCATATCCTGGGTTTAAATGAAATCATCGCGCTTCCTCTCTCATATTAATGATTCCAATGATGGTCTTTAACGTTTTCAATCTGTGACGGATGTAATTTCTCGTAATTAATTGTGTCCTATTTGTGACTGCCTGCACATGGGATTCGGCAGTGTCCTACATCGTTCATTATGTCCAGTAATCTCTGTACGGTATTCTCTGATTATTTAAACTGAATGAAGCCGAGATCTAAATTGCTTCCCGTTTCTTTTCGTGGAATATTTTAAAATATCTGAGGTATTTTCTTTGCTAAACAATCGACGTGGAGCAGGGTAGTCTGCTGGTTGGTGGATGGACAGTATCATTTTGTGTTCACTTCCATTTTTAATTTTGATACTGTATTTCACCGTCGGCTAGTGACAACCGGTTGCGGTTGATTTTGACTCTTTTCTCATGGTAATCCTTTCGTGTGACCAACTACGTTGGGATGTATGTAGGCTGCTAGTTGATCTGTTTCCTGTAGCATTCAGTCCTCTACGTTACCTTTACCCACTCTGTACGCTCAGAGCATTCATACCTAGGTAAATTCATCAAACGTTTGAGTCATGCAACGAAACTTACGGATTTCGAGATCTTCTGCCCAAAAAGACTTAAGTGAAGCCGAGTAATGAGAGTGAAGCTTCCTTGTGTACTTACAGTCTCTACATTGTAATCCTATTAGCAAGATTATTATGTGTGTGAAGCCTTTGAGCAGACATCGAATTAAATTCTTTCCCACTTTTCTGCTGATAAACTGTAGTGCTCCGTACTTTTTTCAATTCAACGAATACGGATGAATAAACTGAATGTAAATTTCAGGTGCGATAGGCCCCATATAAGGATTAAAGACATTCCAAGCTACGGCATCTTGTACGTCGGGACTGCTCTACATGACAGCTATTAAGTTCAGATTCTGAATCTAAATTTCACAAGACACTCGGCGTTTAGCTGCTAAACGATCACTTATAAGTAGCGGTTTGGTATTACGGTGACAGCGCATGATCAGCATCGGCTGCAATTGTAGTGCAGAAGGACTGACGAATGTAACTGGATCCGCAACTATGGAAGTACAGGACCTGGCTGAGTGTGGTCATGCGGCTCCACCTATTCGCGAACCGCGGAACAATTTTGCATCTGTGATCGTATTTCCATCTTTCAGCCCCTCCTGTCGCGGCTGACGGAACTAACAGCAGATGCATCTGAAGGTTTAAACGAAGAAGCAGAAACTGCTTCCAGATTATGAACTCAATCAAGACGACTACCGGTACAAACTTTGCACTGCCAGGCGGGAAGAGTGTGTCCTTGGTGACACCCTGTTGTGATATTGTTTTGTACCACACGCCGCTATACATAGCATCCCTCCGCTGGGAGGAGGGTTGGAGGAGGGTCGGAGGAGGGAACCTGATTCATCTGACTTCATTAGCGTCACGAATCTTCGCTTTCCGATGTATGGGTATGGTGGGTGCACACACGTTGCTGCCCCTCGTATTTTCCTCCAGCAGTGTGGAAAAACCAGAGGCAAAACTTTAGTTAGGGAGCGACCACCAGGCTTTGGGCCACATCAGTGTCTATAGGCTCTTCTGTGAGGTGGGGTGTGCCGTACACATTCATCGTGTCGTGGTAAGCTGCAGTTTGGTCCTGATGCCAGTGGCAAACTGCTGAGACGGTTGCCGGCTGCAGATGTAAGGTTTCCCAGATGGCTGGCGGCATTGACGTCTGTAAAACGCAACAGCCTATATGTACTTGAGCACAATGCGGCCACATTTGACTCCTACTGTTCATTGCGACAGCATACTAACATTGTATTTTAAACGTGGCGTTGCCGAACTGCTATTTTTCTCTGCCTGGTACCCCACATTTCTCGCCATATTTGAGCATTGTAATGAATACATCAACTACTTAAAAAAAGTCTCGACTCGCGTTGAGCTCGGCCTGTGGGTGTACGAGTAGCTTTAAAATTGACATTAAAGTGCGATATGGACACCTATGTAGTTTTTCAGCTGCAAATTTTGCATTATGTAAAGTGGCTCTTTACTGAGAGAGATAAATCAACAAATCTTTGTCTTTATTGTACTGTTGCACAAGCTTTGTCGTATGTGACTTGAAGGTGCGTACAAGTCTTTCTGCAATTCCACTGGCTTCAGAACGAAATGGTGTGGTTTTGTATTGTGAAATACCATTTAGATCACAGAAACTCCTGAAATCCTGAGCCGAAAACTAAATGTCATTGTGCGTTACAACTGCTTTCAGCAAACCTTCAGTCGAGCAAGTCCATGACAAATTCTGAACTGTTTTCATTGGAGTAGTTGATGACATTCTAAGCACAACTGTAAATTTGAAATATACTATGATGACGACGCATTTTCCTACGAGAGGTCCTGCAAAATCGGCGTGTAGATCTAACCTGCATTCTGAGGCATGTGTATTAAGTAAATATAATTGAGGAGGAGGGTGCTGGCGTTTTTTGCGTGTCATTCGTTCAGCGTCACTTCTATGTCCTTATCTATATTTGCCCAGTAGCAATGCTCTCTGATAATGCATTTGGCACTTCATATGCCCCAGTGGCACTGATGTAGCGTTTGAGGCACTTTGTGTTTAAGTACCTCGGGAATAACCACTCGTGTCTTTCTTGCCTTTGCTGGTTCTCATTGTCCCATAATGACACTTTGTAAACAAAGAGTGCATGTCTCGTACGTCAGTATAACTTCATTTCAAGCTGAGTTGTCAACTTTCTATTTAGAGTCAACTCCGTCTCAATGCACTACTTAATGTTGGATAAAATTGGATTCTTTAGGTTCAACTTGCAGTTTATTAGAATTTAATTGCAAAATTTCCTGTTTCCTTACTAATTAAATCTAATGAAACATATACATCCATTGAAAATTCAAGATTTTTGTCATGTCCTATTGGCAGTTGTGGAAGCAAATCTGAATTTGCAAGTTGAGCAGTTTACCTGAAACTTATTTCATGGTCGTAATTAGACAAAAGTAAAGCCCAGTACTGCTGTTGGTGAAATATCCTGGTTAGAGCAGTGTTTTTCAATCCAAAGATAAGCATGAACGACTTGAGGCCCATAAGGAGAATGAATGTACGACCGTAAAGATGTTCACGGAACTTTTTCTCACCATAAATAATCACAAGAGCCTCCTTCTCAATTACAATGTAGATCCACTAAGCCATTGTCAGTTTTTTTTTTTTTTTTTTGCTGTGAATTCTATTGGTCATACAAAATCATGTTGTCAACGTAACAAAACGGCGTCAGTTCCGTATTCCGTAACATCGACTAAAATTGGCGAACATATTGTTCAAATCATAGTATGTCATTACAAATTTGCTTTTTAGCAAACTTGGTTTCAGTTTGTTGAATGCGCCTTAACATTGAATGATCCTTTTTGTGACTTTGTGTAATAATCTGTGAAGAGGTTCACTTATGGGATGTACTTCCTGTGATAGCCAATTTCTTCTAATTGCTTGGTGTCTCGGTGAGGCACACGGTTTTTCGTAGAGTCAGTATGCTATGGCGAAGGCCTGACGCCGTGTGCAGATCGAATGGGTCCCAAGTATTGCATTTAGTGCTGGAAGAATATGCACTTATTTTTGTTACGCCTTAAATTTGCTTCTACGAAATTTTGAAAAGAGATTCCAAATTCTGTACAGCTTCTCTGGAGTTTTTCGCAAGACCTATAGGTAGTCCATAGCGTTTGAAATATCGCTGGAACAAATTCTGTGGAATGATAGTCCCAAATGGTAACCTCTTGTGCCGTTTTAAAACAAACGAAGGATTATAACCGTTAGTTTCTGTGTTACATCGTCCAACTTTTTTTTAAGTAAGCGTCGTTGATGGCAAGGTCTGCAAGGTAGCCACCGACAGCAAATTTCTACATGAGTGCTCCCGGTTTCGGAACTAGGTAAGAATCGGTGATGCTTTGCGTAGTGACTCCCCTTTTGAAATCTCCACATTTCCTTAAGGTGCCATTCGGCTTATGATTTCCGATGCAGGTTTGCTTCCGGTTATTTATTTTAATTTTTAGGCTGTCAATTTTCTCTTTTTTCTTATCCTTCAACGCAAAAGTAACGTTCCATGCTTTGCTAAATTTAGCCTCTACATCTCACTCCAACGTGGTAAGTGCCACGTAATTTTTAACACTACTCGTTGCTTCTGCAAGAAAATACTGTCAAAAATTTGGCACAGTTTCGTAGTTGGTCAGTCAAGATGTCAGTAAGAATCTGATTAACTCGTTAATGAATTGTGAAGCGTAACGTACTGAAAAGATCAAAGTCTTGTAAACTCGTTGCAATCTGTGAACTGACAACTACCTGGGCGTGCCGAAAAGTAATGGCTCCGAATTTTTTATTCTGCTCTCAAATAGACTGAGGTATGAAATGCAACGAATATTACTTACCTGACCTTCCGGCTTCGCTTACGCAAATTGCAACACTGCCGCTAGACGGCTCCCAATTGTCGCGGGTAACACGGCGGTGTGTGACGTAGCTATGTCGGAAGTGAGAAACAGCGTGCTGTAACATAGTTTCTAATCGCTAAAAACCTGCCTCGAACTGAAATCCATAGAATGAAATTTTTTTACGAAGATGAACGTATATGCACCAACAATGCCCGTAATTAAAGAAACGCTGGTGCTAACCTCAACGTGTGTTACAAGAGTTTGGAGTGGGCTACCGCGTACAGTATCCGACGAGACTCATGGGAAACGAGACGATGAACTGATCAGAGAAGGTCGTCAGATAACACAGACGCGGCTCTCATCTAAGCATGGCGTGTCACGAGGGCAGGCAAAGGCTGTCACTGCAGAACTGAGGTACAGAAAACTGTGTTCACAGTGGGTGCATCGGGTGCTCAACCCTGACATGATACAGGAGACACTGGACATCTGTCAACAATGTCTTTCGCGTTTTCAGCTTGAGTGTGATCGTTGATGAAAGCTTATTTCACACTTTGACACCGAAAAGAAGAGAGCTTCAGTAGAGAACGGCCAGAAAGGATCACCGTTGCCATAAAAGTTCATGATCGTTTCATTAGTAGGCAAAGTCATACTCATATTCTTCTGGGGTGTTCAAAGTGTGGTGCATTTGGGGCCCATCACAAACTCTGTAAGGTACTGAGAGACCCTCAGAAAACTGGCAGCACGAATTCGAAGAATTCGTCCACATATGCAGCACCATTCCGTTCAGAATGACAATGCAAGACCATACACAAGTTTTGCGACACCTACAACAATCCGACGTCTTGGGTTCTCTGTCATCGATCATCCTCCGTACAGTCCCGACTTGGCCCCATCCAATTTTCATTTGTTTCTAAAACTTAAACAACACTTTCGGAGACTTCATTCTGATAGTGATGAAGTGGTGCAAGCAGAAGTGAGGCTGCAGCTCCTTCAACGGATTCATTCTATACTGACAGTATCAATAAACTTGTATGTCGCTCGGAGAAATGTGTTCGTCGCCATGGTGACTATATTCATAAATACGTAGACATAAAGAATAAAGAGGTAGAATGTTAATAAAGTTTCTTTTATTTAAATAGTTTAAGAGTTGTCTCAAGAAAATTAGGACGCATTACTTTTCCGTACACCCTTGTATCAGTTTTGCCTGTTTGGTGTACACATGTATATAACAAGCGTGATAGATCGAGCTTTGAGTGCGATCTGTTGGTCTCTGTTGCTAAACAGTGAACGCTGAAAGTATGATGAGTCTCACTAATCTAATTTCTTGTACGCTTGTAGATTAATTATATAAACTGACGAGCGTGCGTCAGTTTGAGATTTTAATGGATTTTGTTAACTCTTAGTGTTACAGATAAGGCCATCTTACTCACTGAAAAAAAAATTGCAGTCACATTACAATTTTCTCGGTGGAAGCTGGTGCACGTTGGTCGCTAACAAGACTTTAATTTTATTATTAATCAATTTTGTACGTATGTGTGTTTCATTCCGTTGCCCGATATGCTTGTTGCTGAAAACTTCTGCTTAGTACCTTATCTTCTACAGTAATGGCTATGCACATTTCGAAAGAAGCCACTTTCTCGCTTGCGATCAATTTCACAGGATGTTCAAAATTTTACTATCACAGTAGTGAACGTGTTTACGGAATGTTGATTCTGTCGTGGTGTTTGAAATACATGTGACTTCCTAGAAGGGCCGCGCTGCTCGCTTGGCTGTATCGGTTGCTGGTGCATCGGAAGCACTTCACTATCAGCCGATATTTCTACCTGTTGATAAACCTATATTAATAACAGTCTTGCAAATACAGATTAGTAACGCTAAGTAAGTCTTTCTTAAATTTACTATCTGGCGAATGCCTGATCGGCACTGAAATTTAAACTCTCTAGTAGAGCCCATTATTGTGATTTTCACTCTTTATATACTCTCGATTCGGCTTCCCAAAACATTGAAGAATTTATTACTGGGTGCAGCAGCATGCACTTCTGGCTCAAAGTGTGATTCTAATTTATACTAACTACCACAATAGGACAGGGTCACTAGATCAGTTTCCAGACATAACTTTTGCATTAACTTAAACAAATCTGATCCTGTACTGGAAATAAGGAAAGCTTCGCGCTCAGCATCACCTGGTAGACGATGTGAGACGAAATGTTATTCCACTATGTAATTGGGCCAGACTTCTAATTCCGGTCGAACGCTGGAAAAAATGGTGGCGACATCTTAAATTATCGTCGGCCACGTTCCTTGTCTGCTTCAGGGTTGGCGAGGCACACTAGCAGTATCTCGTGTGTATTTGACAGCTGCTGCAGCAACAGCATCATCGACTGCACGCTATCTGATTGAACAATACCGTTGGGCCACGTCTGAAAAATTCAACTCTGAATAGTATATAAAATTCTTCGTAGTCTGTCAGAATATAAATGGGATTAGCAACACAAAATCAGTTTATAGTGATCAATTAGAGCTAAGGAACGTATATATGTTGCCACAAAGATAGTCCAATAAGCACCCCCCCCCCCCCCCCCAAACCCTTGATAAGTATTGATTATTTGAATGGCGTTAATTCCTAGTTTTACCTCTTCACAAAAGAATGGACATTGTTCCTAGTTTTTCAACATCACCAAAATGAATGTTTTATGCACTTAAGCCTTGGCGGAACTGGGGCCAGTAGTATCTCTGACACGAGTACGATCGATTTCCTAGTGCAGAGGTTTGTCTTTGGGCTTGGGCCGGCTCGAGATATAAGGGTACGCCAACAGCGAGTAGGGGGGAGGACACAGCGCTTTGAGAACGTTACACCGCGGTGCGGGAGTCGGCGATTGGCTGGCGGACAGAGGCGAAGACGGCGTGCCTGAGGCCGGGCGACGGTTGTCACGCGGTTGTACTAGAGGGGGCGGGAGTTGGCCGGCGACCTCGTGAGCTGTGGATGTGACCGCTCCCTTGGAGGGATACGCTTTTACGGACTTGCGAAGCGCTGGTTTGACATCTTTGCAAAATCGCACCAGCATCAAGACACCAAGTTAAGTACGCTATTTACTAAGAGCGCTTAGTTAACTGTCGTTGTCATCGCTCTTGGTGCAGTAAGACGTCACAAGACGTATGAAGTTATGTTTGTTTGATTCCATTTGAAGCCTCTAACTAAGCGTATGCTCTGCTTCCGCATAATATCGATGTATTTGCAGACGTGTGTCCTTAACTTCTAGTCAG
This sequence comes from Schistocerca nitens, assembly GCF_023898315.1. Taxonomy (NCBI): domain Eukaryota; kingdom Metazoa; phylum Arthropoda; class Insecta; order Orthoptera; family Acrididae; genus Schistocerca; species Schistocerca nitens. The sequence goes on along the minus strand of NC_064615.1, from coordinate 436,934,300 downwards.
TGTCGGTTCTCATGAGCCAGTTCATTTCCCACTCTCAGCGTTTGTCTATCAAGTACTGTTTCACTTGAAGGACTTGCGAGTGAAATTAGTTGTTGTTTAGACTTGATTTTATAGAGTTAATTTACTGGTCTATCTTAGATGTTAAAGTTAAGAAAAGTTTCTTCCCTGCTGTTGTCGAGCGTGGTCTGTGTTTCAGTGAGCTGAGGCAGCGGCAACCGAAGCGCAGAGCTTCCCTTTAGATTACAAGTTCGGCTTACGGGCGGTGGACTTCGCCTGAGCTCGTGTGTTCCTCTTCGGTAGCGTTTGCTTGGTTCACATTTTGGTGGCCTACTCGACATGGGGTTGCAAACGGAGCCACATCTTGGTTCGAAGTTAAGTATTGCTTCCCTCATCCGGTTCCACCGTTCGTGATTAAACTACGGCCTTACAAGCTTGGGCCCTGCGTCGGTTGGTACACATTTTCTGTTGTGTCTTAACCAGAGTTGCTTTGCTAAAGCTATGGTAATATTTTGCCTGAGTGGCGGTTCTTAATGTTTGGCTAATGATTTATTAACTTATGATTTCATGAAATGAAAATTTGGTAAATATTTTGACTGAGTCGCGATTCTCAATGTTTGCCTAGTGATTTATTAAATTCCTTAAGATTTTATGCAATGTAAGTCCCTTAAATAATCTTGCCCGAGTGGCACCTGTGAACTTTTATGTGATTGTTTTGGGTAGATAATAAACCCATTGAAAATGAAATGTTCACTTTATTCAGGCCGCCCTTCCACCACCTTTCGAATTAAAGGTTAAGCAAACAGATGTCCCAGCTTTAAAGAAAGCCTAGGCAGCAACATCCAAGAAAATAGGAAACATACCTCCTGGAAGAGAATATTCGTTGCTGTACGAGATAGATGTCTCGCACGCTTGGAACGCATGCGATCAGAGAGCATAATAAGTGAAACAATTAATATGGGCAACACAAGATGAAGCATGTAAGAAAAATTCATAAAAATAACATACATACAAAACCCAACATTGAAAGCAGATAGGTTCCTTACACTTGAATTCAACTTCATTTCTCTAACTAAACTAACACATTAAAGTTAACTATCTAATCAACAGTTTTCTCTTTGAAATTATGTATATGGCCTTCATTAAGGATGAAATTTTAACATTTAAAATTGGTTCCAGAATGAGATTTTCACTCTGCAGCGGAGTGTGCGCTGATATGAAACTTCCTGGCAGATTAAAACTGTGTGCCCGCGAAAGGCAAACGTCCCGAGTTCGAGTCTCGGTCCGGCACACAGTTTTAATCTGCCAGGAAGTTTCATTTAAACTTGGTAATTGAAAAATGTATGCCAAAGCACCTCACTAGCAATGTAAAAACAAGTACTTTTAAATTTCGGTTAAAATGTCGCCCTGTATTCTGATCTAGAGTAGCCTTAGCCACCCTACTCTCGAACATAGAGATTAACAATGTAAATTACTTTTGATGTACATTATCGCAACTAATCTAAATAGAATCTGACTATCTACAAATGGAATTAAATACAAAGAATGCACTCACTGGCTCGTGCTCTGCTAGTAAAACAACCACTGGTAGCCAAAGACTACGTATGATTCATTTGTTCAGGCATCCAAAGAAGCTCGTACTGTTCAAAATTCAAAACAATCTGCCTTTTCTCAAGAACTATACATAGCTTTCAAGTTCGGTCTTTGAATCTGAATGTTGCTAGACACTCTACGCTTCACTGTGCGATAATCACTCGTAAATAGATGCTTGCTATTACGGAACTGTATACTGGGATTTACCACGGACGAACTGATGAACTGCAACTCACTGTGCTAGTGTGGAACTGCTGGAAGTGACCGAATGTGGTCACGTGTCTCTGTTTATCCGCGATTGGCGCGCCCCCACTGGGGTTTTCACTGTACCAATACTCATTCAGAAATAAGTCCAAAATGTAGGAGGTTTTGCCTTATTTCACATAAAAAGTGAGGTAGTAACGCAAATTGCTTTTCCACACATTGAATTTAATAACAGATACTTTTGAGTACTTTACTTAATCATCTTACTTCAACGTGTGTCATGCTGTCTTTGTTTTGATGATAATGCCACATAAAAGTCATATTTTTCAGATATTTTTAGTTGCTTCTTGTTGTAAAAAATACGTTTCGGCATTAGTGTCGACATGAAAGTTAGATTTTCTCTACGCTATCTGACAGTTTTCTCCAGTCTAAATTTAAGGTCAAATCTTAATGAGGTTTTGAATGCTAGTGATCGCAGTACTTGATGCTGTGCTGAAGAACTGAATTACGTCAAAGGGTATAAAAAGACTATTAACGCAAGGAGAAAGCATTATGCAGCAACTTGTTCTGGTATGTCGTCGGTAAACACTGATAACCCGACACATAGGTGTGTTGTCTCTCAAACCACGGTGGAAGCCCAACGGGCGCTCACTCTCTAGCGCTCGCCAGCCGTGTGCTACGGTTGTTACTGTAGGCAGGAGGCCAATATTACCTTACTTATCGGGACCGCAGCCGAAAACCGCTTTTTACTGGTTTTGCTTCTCTCTCTCTGTCTCTCTCTCTCTCTTCTCCTTCCTTTGAGCAGCCATCCCACCCATCTTTGTGTTCCCGTATCTTCCCACCACACCCTGCATCCATGTTTATATGTACATCCACACCCCTATAATGGTTCAAATGGCTCTGAGCACTATGGGACTCAACTGCTGTGGTTATCAGACCCCTAGAACTTAGAACTACTTAAACCTAACTAACCTAAGGACATCACACACATCCATGCCCGAGGCAGGATTCGAACCTGCGACCATAGCAGTCGCACGGTTCCGGACTGCGCGCCTAGAACCGCGAGACCACCGCGGCCGGCACCCCTATAATGTATAAAGTGCACATAGAGAGTTATTTTATTTTACATATTCTTGGTATTCCTTCCATTGCCTTTACCGATGGAGCTGGGAAAATTATATCTTTTCTCCTTTTTGTATCTTCGACAGCCAAATGCAGAACACTGAATTATAGTCATGCGTTGATCCCGACAACGTTCCTTGGACGTTTCTATGCAAGGTTTTAGGAGAAAGATGTTTCTTAATGCTTGAAAGATGATATTTTTCAGAATTTCTCTTACTCTCTCCCTAGTGGTAAACAACATTGTTACATTCGCCATAGCGATAGTATTCACTCTGCATCGATCAAAAGAGTTATCACTCAGTTTTCACTGCAAATTTAGAAATAGTAAAATGCAGGCGACCGATATAACAGAGACCGGTAAAGTGTGCGGTCTTCCGTAGAATTTAGTTCTCAGCCGAATGTCCCTGCGGAGAGGGAAGGACAAAAGGATTCAGAATTGAGAATATTCGTCAGAGGATTTACAGTTACATTCGCCTGGTAACGAAAGGAAGCCTCCCAAAAAATGTTCGGTGCAACTAGAGGATTGGAACTATTTTTAATATATTTATGAGACAATAGTGTCTATTCTGGTATCTGTGTGCGACAATAGAGAACAACGGTCCTGGCAGTAGTTAAATAGATGTATGGTACAATGTTAACTGTTTTATTGGGTCTCTCTGCAGGTAACTTAAACGTATCTGTAAAAAGAGTGTGAAAGAAACTGCCACTTAGTGGTAAATCTATAACAATACGTGTTACTTTATAATAATGTGTTTATCGAATAATTGTGTTGTGAATGTACTTAATACATGGACAACAAAAGAACATAAAAAAGGCAGTACAGGTTGCACTGATCGCGTCGACCATACATTGCCGGATCAAAAGTATCCGGACCCCCCCCCCCCCCCCCCCTATGCAATACGGAATTGACCAATAGATGCCAGGGGAGGCGGAATCTGCAGCATTAAATGAAGCAGGGAATGTAGCTTTGTCAGTGGAGAAGCAACAGCAGCAAAGTGGGTCGGTCAGGAGCGCTCAGTGACTTCGAACGTGGATGTCACCCGAGTAACAGGTCCATCGTGGAAATTTCAGTTCTTCTACAGCTGTGAAGGTTCGCTGTTGGTGATGTAATTGTGAAGTGGAAATACGAAGGATCAGCCACAAGTAAACCAAAACTAGGCAGACCTTATGTACTGACGTACACGGACAGTCGCGCATTGTTGAGGCTATTTCTTCAAAATCGCGTAAAATCAACGGAAGGAATCGCTCGTGAGTTTCAAACTGCTACCATTAGTCCAACTAGCAGAATTATTTGGCGTAGGGAGTTAAAAATTAGGGCTTACAAATGTGAGCACCTCCTCATCAGCACCGTATTTCTGTGGTAACTGTTAAGCGACACTTGAGGTTGTATTAATACCGACGCCACACGACAATGGATGACTTAAAACGAGCGATTTGCAGTGATATAAAACTGTACCCCAAGGAAATCTAATAGAAGGGTTTTGCTTTGGCGTATGCCTGGGAACCGCCTACCATCCTAAGCACTATCAACCGTGAGGTGCAGAGGAGGTAATCGTGCTGTGTCAAGCACGATTTTTTTTCTTTTCTGTCGCCTTCACTTATTGAATCAGCGTATGTTTCGTACCCAAGGAAGTGTGAAAAATGCCTGTAAATGTTTCCTTATATGTATGTCGTACTTGTGGTTGCCATAAATTGGAGATGCTCTACACCAGTTTTGGAGCTTTGCCGCGGTGCGCGACGACCTGTCACCGTGCAGTTCAGATGAGTTACGGCCTACTGTCGGAGCTGGCTACTGAGAATGCACCCGACGGCTTTCATCAATCATATTTAAACTCTTCAAAGGAATAGTGATGTTATACATTTGCGTGAATCAATGGTTACAATCAGTTTCTAACGTTGTACAGATAGGTAGTATCGTTTCTGCTGAGCTGTTATTCAGTTCGAGTATTGAAGAGAGATAGTCTTGGTTGAGATCGTTGTCGGGAGAAAGCTATCGGGTTTGACAAGTCACGCAATAGGAAGACACTACCGGCGATAGCATCACACTTCCTCCTAAAATAATTTCGGATTAATACATTTCTGTTTTCGTAGTTAACAGAGTAACAATTCAGCTAAACATTCCCGTGGTAAAGGCAGATCTTCTGGTAGCGAGTTAATGTTTAATTGCCCTGAGTATAATTACATATTGTTGTGACAGTGTAAGTAGGTTGTTTAGGTTTTTATGTTGGTAACGCCATGTAGCGCTCTATATGAAAATCACTGACTGTGTTGTGTGAAGGCTGTGGTTGGTTTACATTGTTGGAGTAATATTCGCCATTGTAGTGTTGGGCAGTTGGCTGTTAACAGCGCGTAGCGTTGCGCAGTTGGAGGTGTGCCGCCAGCAGTGGTGGATGTGGGGAGAGAAATGGCGGAGTTTTGAGAGCGGATGATCTGGACGTGTGTCCATCAGAGACAGTACATTTGTAAGACTGGATGTCATGAACTGCTATATATATATTATGACTTTTGAACACTATTAAGGTAAATACATTGTTCTCTATCAAAATCATTCATTTGCTAACTATGCCTATCAGTAGTTAGTGCCTTCAGTAGTTTGAATCTTTTATTCAGCTGGCAGTAGTGGCGCTCGCTGTATTGCAGTAGTTCGAGTAACGAAGATTTTTGTGAGGTAAGTGATTTATGAAAGGTATAGGTTAATGTTAGTCAGGGCCATTCTTTTGTAGGGATTATTGAAAGTCAGATTCCGTTGCGCTAAAAATATTGTGTGTTAGTTTAGTGTTGATCAGAATAAGTAAAGAGCGAAATGTCGGAGTACGTTCAGTTCTGCTCAGCTGTTTGAAAACCAAATAATGTAAGAGGTTCATCAGCACAGTAATTCATTAAGTTTTCTGAGGGCACGTTTCATATGTCGACCCTTAGCCGAGGATACCTCACTGGAATCTTTGGATTTTTCTTGTAGTTTGTGTAATTAGTGTAGCTATTGTTTATTGCTAGCGCATAATTATAGAGAGAATTTCCTTTGTAGTTGTAGTTTTTCATTGTTGTACAGTAAAACAGTTGCGGCATGCATGTAGATTTGCACCAAGTAGTTCGCAGCTGCGCTTGCAATTAACTATATATTATTTTCAGTGCTATGTTAATGTGTTTTCTTATTTTGCTCTTCAAATTGTGCTTTTCTGTGTAGTAATTTCGTAATTGTGCATAGGGAAATGGAGCGGGCGGCAAATAATGGCTTAGACAGTGAAACAATTAGTGAACAGGGAAGCATTATCGATCGCTCGGTCGGCAACAGCTCGCCTCAGGAATCCGAAATAACAGGACACAATCTCGCAAATACTGTAGATTCAGGTTTTGGGTCCTCACCATTTTCTCAAATAAGTCAAGACACATTTTCTGCTTGTCAAAATGTGAATGTTGTTGGTGCAAATTCACTGCCGAAAAGCACTGAGGAACATGTTTCAGACACCACTGCATTGTTATAACAATTAATACAAAGAACGGGACAAAAGCTTCAAAAGTTAGACACGATGGAACAAAATCAGAGACAAACACAGCAAAAGCTTCAAAAGTTAGATACAATGGAACAAAATCTTCGAAAGTTAGACACAATGGAATAAAATCTTCAAAAATTAGACACCACGCTTGAAAAAACACGTGAAGATTTAACTACTGAGTTACATAACATCGAATCTAAATGTCAGAAAGTCTGTAATGACGTAAAAACACAAATTTGTGTTCATTTTCAACCTATTTTTCCGCGGCATGAAAATGCATTACAGAATCACGAAGCAGCCATAAAACAACTGCAAACTATTGTTCATGAAAATCATGAGACCTTGCAAGCTAAAATTGACTCAGTTGCACCTACTGATTCGGTTACGCAACTTGCAAAAACTCAGGAAAACTTAAAGGACACAGTAGATACTCTGAAAATGGGTTCAGAAAGACACATGGAGGAAATTAGTTCATTATCAGAGAAAGTAGTCGAACTTTCGGATCAGCTAAATAATTTATCTACAAAGGTAGATGATGATCTGAATGACACAAGACCTGTAGCCTTCACTGACACTGAAGAGTAATGAACAAATTAGAAAATTCAAACAAAATCAAAATCAAATCAATACACAGTACAAAAGAGAAATTCGGGAAGTGCAAGATCAGATGACATAGGTAATACAAGAATTACATATTTCAGAGGACACTCGCTCTCCAATACAGGAAGAGGGACATAGAAATACGGAACAGCCACAAAATAATAACACAGGGCACTTCGGAAATTATGAAAGAAATTGGCAAGGTAAACCGAATTTTGAGATGGAACCGCCGAAACGACGTAACAATGACCGACATGCGACTCTCCGACTTGATGTTTTTGACTATAAGCTTTTTATTACTACAAGCAAATACAAAACATTTAAGAATTCCGGCAACGACATTCATCCACAAGCGTGGCTTCATCAATTCTCTAATTTTTTTCCTCCCAACTGGTCATTAGAGCACAGATTAGAATTTATGTGTGGCTACTTAGAGAATGAACCAGCTGTAAGAATGCGATCGGTCATTCACGATTGTCACAGTGAAGGAGAATTTTATCATGCCTTCCTCTCAGCAAATTGGTCTCAAGCTACACAAGACCGAGTAAAACATAGCATCATAATGATGAAACATTTCGAACAATCTGAATTTTCCAGTCTTACAAATTTACTGTCTCTGATGGACACACGTCCATTTCTCTCCCCACATCCACCACTGCTGACGGCACACCTCCAACTGCGCAACGCTACGCGCTGTTAACAGCCAACTGCCCAACACTACAATGGCGAATATTACTCCAACAATGCAAACCAACCACTACCTTCACACAGCACAGTCAGTGATTTTCATATAGAGCGCTACATGGCGTTGCCAACATAAAAACCTAAACAGCCTACTTATAATAGTATGTTTTTGGAGCTTTAAGGAGCAAGTGTTAACAATTGAGATTTTCACTTGCTGACTTGTGACAGCTGACTGATAGTCGTATTCTTCCGGGAATGTTACTGTGGTTCTTGTAGCACACTCTAATGTAATTGATTTGTGGCTAGTTTGTGGTTGTGTATAGGTGGAATTTTGGCCTTGCGCAAAGTAATACCTCAGATTCACTGTATTTAAGGTGAAGACCCCAACACTGGAGTGCAGAATCTTATCTTGTGCTTACAGTATAAATTCGCCCGTGAATTTGTGAAGATCTGCCCTCAAATAGTTGAAGAGAGACCACTCAAGAAACCATTATTGAAAGCATTTGTACAGCAAACCACTACTTCTGATTTAGTAGCGTCGAGCGACGTTTTCAACTAGGCTCTCATAGTGAGTTGCGTGTCGATAATACCTCAAGAGAGTTTAACTTTGTTTAAATTGTTTAACTGGGGCCTACATGGTCCAAAGTGGTGGTGGAAGATAGGTTTTTGTTTGTCATTTTTTTTTTATGGTTACTCTCCGCTAATGGCGACTGAGAGATTTTGTTGGCACTCGTACTCTTGAGACGTATTGGTTGTAATTGATATTAATGTTAAGAAATAAAGCTTCGTTACTTAAACGAATATCTGCCTCCTGAATTATAATTACTTCTATCATCCCTAGAGACCAATAAAAAATAAGAATTTAAAAGGTTATGTAAAGGAAGACCAAGATCCTTAATATACTCTAGATGGTCAATATATAAAATTCACTTTGTAACAGTTATAACCTCAGCCGACTACATCCTTGATTACATATTGAAAATTTCTTGAAAAATCAGGGATGGATTCGAATAAGGTTATAAATGTTACAAAGTTAATGGCATTTTAAAAGAGAGAAGAAAAGAAGCAAAAAGAAATCAGATTTTTTTCGTAGACGAAACATTGGGGTAAAAAAGGAAGAGAGATGGCACTAAGGACTTCTGTTCTTTTGTACTTTGATTTGAAGCCAGAGTATGCGAGGCCTGCCGCCATCTTAAATAGCCCAAAATATTTGTAGACTGCTGTTTACGATCGCTTCTTGTTCATTATTTCTGTCGTGTGTACGCAACAACTGTTTTAAACACTAAAAATTACGGTGCTTATACGAAGAACATAGTATCAAAAAGGCTATTTCGGCCGTTTTTTGTTCGTAAATGCGTATTTGCTCTATTAATACGACACTTTTGGCTATGTTCTTTGTTGGTATAATTCGAATAACAAAGAAGAGAAGGAAGTGATGTGAAAAGCTTGCTTTAGTAATCCATTTAATTATACTTTTAATGAGCATGTATCGAGAGCAAATGTAGCTGGAACTCCGAAACCCATGCTTTTCGCTTACTGGTATTGATTCTTCTTCGTTACATCTTTAGGTTTCATCTCGTATGAATATCATTTTTCATGTTTACGTTAGCAAATAACTTAGTGTCTTCTCTGTTAGCACATAAACGTGGGAACTGAGGAAAGAAGAATGTCAATAAAGTAAAAGAACATTGAAATGTCAAAGAAACAGTACTGGATATAGGTATACCTCCGCGAAGAAAAGTCACAGTTTATATAGAGTTCATGTTTTATTAGATTGTCAATGCAATAGTTGTACTGTAGTTTACACATCGTATACCTCTGAAATCCTGCCTTTGATGCGTCATTCCGTGTGTGCCCAATAATAGCATTTTACAGGGTTAAAAAAGCCATATTTTAAGCATGTTCCAGCATTTTGCGATACTCTAAATGTGATTAAGGGTTGTTGTTGTGTTGTTGTTGTGGTCTTCAGTCCTGAGACTGGTTTGATGCAGCTCTCCATGCTACTCTATCCTGTGCAAGCTTCTTCATCTCCCAGTACCTACTGCATCCTACATCCTTCTGAATCTGCTTAGTGTATTCATCTCTTGGGCTCCCCCTACGATTTTTACCCTCCACGCTGCCCTCCAATACTAAATTGGTGATCCCTTGATGCCTCAGAACATGTCCTACCAACCGATCCCTTCTTCTGGTCAAGTTGTGCCAATCCTATTCAGTACCTCCTCATTAGTTATGTGATCTACCCATCTAATCTTCAGCATTCTTCTGTAGCACCACATTTCGAAAGCTTCTATTCTCTTCTTGTCCAAACTATTTACCGTCCATGTTTCACTTCCATACATGGCTATACTCCATACAAATACTTTCAGAAATGACTTCCTGACACTTAAATCTATATTCGATGTTAACAAATTTCTCTTCTTCAGAAACGCTTTCCTTGCCATTGCCAGTCTACATTTTATATCCTCTCTACTTCTACCATCATTAGTTATTTTGCTCCCCAAATAGCAAAACTCCTTTACTGCTTTAAGTGTCTCATTTCCTAATCTAATACCCTCAACATCACCCGACTTAAATCGACTAAATTCCATTATCCTCGTTTTGCTTTTGTTCATGTTCATCTTATATCCTCCTTTCAAGACACCATCCATTCCGTTCAACTGCTCTTCCAAGTCCTTTGCTGTCTCTGACAGAATTACAATGTCATCGGCGAACCTCAAGGTTTTTATTTCTTCTCCATGGATTTTAATACCTATTCCGAATTTTTCTTTTGTTTCCTTTACTGCTTGCTCAATATACAGATTGAATAACATCGGGGAGAGGCTACAACCCTGTCTTACTCCCTTCCCAACCACTGCTTCCCTTTCATGTCCCTCGACTCTTATAACTGCCATGTGGTTACTGTACAAATTGTAAATAGCCTTTCGCTCCCTGTATTTTACCCCTGCCACCTTTAGAATTTGAAAGAGAGCATTCCAGTCAACATTGTCAAAAGCTTTCTCTAAATCTACAAATGCTAGAAACGTAGGTTTGCCTTTCCTTAATCTTTCTTCTAAGATAAGTCGTAAGGTCAGTATTGCCTCACGTGTTCCAGTATTTCTACGGAATCCAAACTGATCTTCCCCGAGGTCGGCTTCTACTACTTTTTTAAATTCGTCTGTAAAGAATTCGTGTTAGTATTTTGCAGCTGTGGCTTATTAAACTGATTGTTCGGTAATTCTCACATCTGTCAACACCTGCTTTCTTTGGGATTGGAATTATTATATTCTTCTTGAAGTCTGAGGGTATTTCGCCTGTTTCATACATCTTGCTCACCAGATGGTAGAGTTTTGTCAGGACTGGCTCTCCCAAGGCCGTCAGTAGTTCCAATGGAATGTTGTCTACTCCGGGGGCCTTGTTTCGACCCAGGTCTTTCAGTGCTCTGTCAAACTCTTCACGCAGTATCGTATCTCCCATTTCATCTTCATCTACATCCTCTTCCATTTCCATAATATTGTCCTCAAGTACATCGCCCTTGTATAGACCCTCTGTATACTCCTTCCACCTTTCTGCTTTCTCTTCTTTGCTTAGAACTGGGTTTCCATCTGAGCTCTTGATGTTCATACAAGTGGTTCTCTTATTTCTTCCTTAACATGCATATACCGGTAAGTCATTTTTAGAAATGAAAGCCTAACCACGGTAACATACAGGCCTTCCTTTCCAACAGTAACCTATTTTCTAATTTTCCCGGAATATTTCTCGTCAATAACTCTGTCAGTTTTTCATGAATACCCAAACATATCGCAAGTGGAATGTACGTCTAGTTTGATCATCCGATTTATTTTAAATTTGAGTTTTATTTTGAGATTTTCCAACTGTATAAGATTATACCTTGCTTTATGATGTACCAGCAGTTACTTAGTTTCACGTTCCATATATAATTTGCACTATAAATCGTAATGATGTGGAAGAGTCATTTTGTATAGGGTGAACATTAATAAGACCGACAAACTGCAGGGACGGATTCCTGAGTGGAAACGGAGGAAAAAAAGGCCCTATGAACATGTGTCCGGAAACGGACTGCGTGCGTGCAACGACAACAAATCGTCCCGAAGCACAGTACAGAATTGCATCGCATCCACGTCACAACAAATGTTCTAAGTGGCCTCTTTGGGATGCAATGCACACGTTCAGACGTCGCATCATAGATGGTCGCACTCTTTCCCACTTTCCGGCCTCTCCGAATAGCGTCACAGGCGTCGTGAACACGCTGTTGAAGGGTCTGCACATAAGGAACTGGTTCAACATACTCAGCGCTTTTCAGAGGCTCTCCAGAGGTAAAAATCCAGGGGTGTCAAGTCTGGTGATCTAGCAGGCCATGCTACAGGGCATCGGCGTCCTATCCAAGTTCCGGGAAAGATGTTGCTGAGGTGTTGGCGAATAATGCGAAAGTGGGGTAGTGCTCCGTCATGCAGAAACCACATAACCTGTCGTATTGCCAAAGGCACATTATCAAGCAGCCGAGGTAGAGTATCCAGCAAGAAGTCCGGTTAAAGTCCTTTGTCGAAGCGTTGCCAAATAATAATCGGTCGAAGAACGTGGTCGCCAAGAATCCTTGCGCACACATTAATGCTGAACCGATCCTGAAGAGACGCCTCAAGTATTCCCCAGGGCGTGTCTGTAGCGCACAGATGACAATTACTTAGATTGATGATGCCAGTTCTGGTAAAGGTTGGTTAGTCGGTGAAGAGGACTGATGACAGAAAACCCAGAACTGAAATGGTCTGTTGCAAAAACCATCGACAAATCAGTTGCCATAGAGGGAACTCTATTGCAGATAATCCTTGCACTTGTTGCAGGTGATATCGATGGTAACGGTTGTCACGCAGGGTACACATAATCATACTTTGGCTTACGCCATGTTAGCGGACCACTTGCCAGGGTTGGCCTCAATATCCTGTAGAGCCCGGTCCTCCAATTCTGGTGAACGCATAATCTACCGCCTCCCTGCACGTTCGTCTGTCTGAAAGGACCTGTGACCATACAAACGCCCACACAGGTCTTGAAATTTTGTGGAATGTGTTTGATGTCTGTGAGGGTAATTGTTTTGGCATAGCAGTGATGCCTCTCGACCGTTTCCATTTGCTTGGCCGTAGACAATCTTCATCTCGGCGTGTTCCCGACATGAATACGGGACCATTCTGCTGATTTCAGTAGTCTGCATCGACCTCATAGCCTGCAAACCCAAGTAACACACTGCACGTTATCAGAGGAAGTTTCACTCGTCTGCGTCATCTACCTTGCCAAATGTGCATTTCCAAACACTTATTCATAGGACCTTTTTCCTCCATTTCCAGTCAGAAATCGGCCCCTGCAGTTTGTCAGTTTTATTAATGTTCGCTCTGTATTAACATCAATTGCCTCAATTGTCGTTCTTTTCCTCAAATATACCGCCATTCTGATCATTTATTAGGTTTATAGTTAAAGAGAGAGGGATGTTAGTAATTCCTTCCCACCACCATTTACACATGAAAATAATAGATGTTCTTCTGCCTAATAGGAGGATTTGTCAAGGAAAAACGTTTTACACACACACACACACACACACACACACACACACACACACCACACATACATACACCACACATACATTCGTACAGTCATACGCACCAAACTGACACACACGTGACCGCTGTCTCTGGCTGTTATAGCCAGAATCTTTCTTAAAGAGAGAGGAAATGTGAACAATTAATAAATCAGCGGGAGGAATTTAGGGTACGAGCTCCGCCCCGGCAATCAGCGCGGTCACGTAGTGATGTGTTCTGTGGAGACGAGACCGGTGATATAGTGTGGCTTGGATGTCGGAGCGTTTGCTATTGGGAAAGCCATGAAAAACACAGGACTGAATAAAAGTAAACAGCGCAACCGTAATTCATGTATACCAAAGAACACTTTGTTTGATTGATTGCGCTTATGAAAGAAATTTTTCCTTTTAACTTCAAATTACAATTGGTTCGCTTAGTACACAGGTAAACGACACAAGCTGCAATTTTTGATGAGACATTTTCGTCTTCGCATAATCAAAGCTGAAGATGCTATTTGTGATACGACCACATGTCTAATTTTTGATTGACGGAAATATTATTGATAAGCGTTTACATAACTAGTTTTCGCTACTGATACTGATTTAATGCCACTCCAAAAGAGCAGGAAACCTCCACCTTGCTGCACTCGCTGGGCAGTGTCGCTAAGGCGTTCAGCATGACCACGTTGCCTCCAGACACGTCTCCGATGATTCTGTGGTTGCATCACGCCAGTTCCCAGAACTCCTGAAGATAGACGTTGACTGTGAATATTGTATCACAGACACACTCCCCTTTGACTGTTCAGAGATGTCACTACACCCGCCAAATTACGTAAACAGCTCCTATTAGATGGAGGGGGTCCGACAGCCGATCAGTTCCAATGATTCCACCAGGAACGAGGTACATAGCTCGTGTTGTGTGAAGTTCAACAATGCCTAGACTGTCAGTACCACGGTTAGATCGCGTCCGCACTAATGCACACACATGCGACACTAATCGGTGAAGAGAACGTGATGCAAACCCTGAGCGGTCCATTCAGCATGTTGTTGGGCCCATCTGTACTGCGCTGCATTGTGTCATGTTTGCAAAGATGGAGCTCGCCATGGACGTCGGGAGAGAAGTTGCGCATCATGCAGCCTATTGCGCACAGTTTCAGTCGTAACACGAGGTCCTGTGGCTGCACGAAAAGCATTATTGAAGATGGTGGCGTTGCTGCCAGGGTTCCTCCGAGCCATAATCCGTAGGTAGCGCTCATGCACTGCAGTAGAAGCCCTTGGGGGGGCCTGAGCGAGGCATGTCATCGAGAGTTCCTGTCTCTCTCTATCTCCTTCATGTCCGAACAACGTCGCTTTGGTTCACCCCGAGACGCCTGAACCCTTCCCTTGTTGTGAGCGCTTCCTGGCACAAAGTAACAATGCGGACGCGATCGAACCGTGGTACTGACAGTCTAGGCATTGTTGAACTTCAGACAACACGAGCTATGTACCTCGTTCCTGTTGGAATGATTGGAAATGATCGGCTGTCGGACCCCCTCCATCTAATAGGAGCTGTTTACGTAATTTGGCGGGTTTAGTGATATCTCTGAACAGTCAAAGGGGAGTGTGTCTGTGATACAATATCCACAGTCAACGTCTATCTTAAGGAGTTCTGGGAACTGGGGTGATGCAATACTTTCTTTTATGTGTGTATATTCAAAGGGTTCATTATCAGTTAAGGGCCAAGCAAACACAGACGTGTAACAATAATTTCTCGTGCGAACACTAATGAATTTGTACTGGAAAACGTAGATTCAAGTTCGATAGCAACAGGGATCACTTCACTACAAGGTAACGCTAACAGACACTTGAAGTGTCGACCCGGTAGTAACATACAGGCTATTCGTTCCTGTTCCTCCGGTGGTGTAGCACACGGTGCTACGGTACGGGTAGGTCGCCTTGTCGCGCTTAAGAGAACGCTAAGGACGGCAGGATATGATCACATTTTACAACTCTGCTTACTGCGTACAGTTGAGGAACTGTTCGAAAATTATGGTTAACTCTATCAGCTTGATAGTGTACTGTGTACTAAAGTAACGTCTTTGGGGTAATGACTTGTGGACAGTAACATTCATGAAATGGACTGGCGTGTCCAGAGTTCGGACTTGAACCCAAGGGAACATCTTTGAGGTAAGTAAGAACGTCAGATTCTCTCCACACCCCAGCGTCCAACATCACTATGTTCTCTGGTTTCGGCTCTTAAGGAATAATAGGCTGCCATTCCTCCAAAAATATTCCTACACCTCGTGAAAGTGTCCCTAACAGAGTTCAAGCTCTCATAGAGGTGAAGGACTGACAGACAACATATTCATTCTCTAATAGACATCATGATATGTTTGAGCAGATAGAGCTGGAAAGTACTTTTACATATGAGCTCAGGTACTAAAGCCGCGAAAACACACTTCCTTTCTTAATTTTCCATCATGCAACAAAAGTAATTTTTTCGACGAAATTCAGCTATAAATGTTCAGTCAGAAAAATTGAATTCACAGCTAATTTCTTTTTCATTTGAAGAAGCTGATACACTTTCGTAGCGGTAAATAGAAAACTGTGAGAATTGCAGCTTCCTGAATCTCAGCTACTATAAAGGTAAAAATTCATTTACTCGGAAATCTATTACAGGTACAAAAGATTAGATACGTAAAAGAAGTTCACGATCTTACCAAGAAATAACAGTCAGGTGCAGAGTAGCAGCGTAAGTGACGTAGAACAGTAAAGCCTAGTTTACACGACGACATTGGGTTGCGCCACTCGTTGCGTGGAATGTGTTGCACGCAAATGGTTTCATATTTCACTGTAGACATAGCGAAACCAATATATACTTCAGTTTCGTTGTCTTGTGAGTTCCTGAGTTGTGTCTGATATGAAAGTTTTGGCAGCTGCACGTCGCACGAGTTGTGAGTTAAAGCTTGTTGCGTTGAATCGCTGCATAAGAAACGTGTTTCGATTCGTGACTGGATGAAGAAAAGACGTCAGTTCGGTTGCTCAGCGTAATGAAAGACACAAGAAGTTCTTTTAATTATCTTAGAATGTCACCAGAACTGTTAACGTTTCTTCTAAACAGAGTTAATTATGCGATAAGGAATACAGATATTGTAATGCATGAGGCACTTGTCGCCAGAACTGAAATTACATATCACATTGCATGAATTACAATCGAGAATACTCGGCATGCTACAAGATGCGGTTTTAGTTGGTGATGACACTTTTGCATTAACACCAATAATTATTAATATTAACAATAATAATTATTAACATTAGCAACAATAATTACTCGAAGCAGGTCGCATTAAGAAGAGAATGGTTTGCAAACTACTTTCTGGAAGAGAGATCTTTACAGTGGTAATATTTCAAAATTCTAACATAGGCTATGTGAATGGGGAGTCCTGCAGCGACGTTTTAAAAATATGAATATTGAATAAAGAATGCTGCTTCTTAAATTTGTATAGCTTTCCCTCCTGTGAACAATATTCCTTAAGAAAGAGTTGGCCAACTCTATCGATGGGATTTTAGTCTAGTAGACGAGAGAATTGCGACAGCTAGAATTACACTTGCTTATATTTTTCTTAATTCAGTTGTATATGTGCTCCTAACTCAATAAATTTTGCTTTGCAGCTTAGATATTGTCAAACCAGCTATGTTATAATCGCACGTGACGGTATCAGCGGCAGAGATATGTTGCTTAGTTTTGTAAACAGCATCACTGAAATCCCACAAACACCTAGGCAAAGCGTAGATCCCAAAACAACGAACGTTATTCTCCGTTCCCCACTTCATATTTCCGTTTGTCTACACTCTACGAACACACATAACCTCAAAACTCATGCAACTACTGTCGCCAAAGTTGGAACACGCCGAAAGTGTTTAGTTTCACCAACGAGTTGCGCGAACACGCGGCGCGCATGCGCAGTCGCAGGTAGCGCAGTTGCCTGCAACCTAGTGTCGTCGTGTAAACTATGCTTAAGTGACGCAGAACAGCTGCTGAATTACATTTTTAAGGCTGGATCATTTAAAAAATTATATACCAACCGAATTTTTCTGATGTTCCTGTGTCTTTTGAATACGTGCGTTCTGTCCTTTTTATACTTCTTAAGTCAAGAAGGAGCTCGTAGGACTGTAACGTGTAAGCAGATAAAAGTATCTAACGCGCGGATCGTTTACATCAAAGGTCATGAAATTATGATACACATATTCTAAGCCATTGTCACTTTGTCCCGCCAGCAATCAGTATAGTTTGTATCTACGACGCACAGCAAAACGTACTGTCGACTCACTTTAATACCGGATAGCGGTCGATGCGGTAGACTATCAGTGGTATTAACAGACAACAACAGAGCCACCGCAAATCCAGTAATGGGTCGAACAGCGGCCGTTCCGCTATCCAGCTGCCGGGAACAAATGCCGCTATTATGGCCGCCTCAGTGAAAGCACCTGTTCCAATTTGGAAATTGTTCCCCAGGGCTGCCTACAGATAGCCCGTGTGGCCTACACATTGTTTTCCGCTTGCATTCGTGACTTTTTTGTGAATCCTCTGCATTTCAAACTGGGAAGATTATTACAAATCCCACCGTGCAGGTCCACGGATCAACGCGACTATTTATTCAAAGCACATTTGTTTTTCACTGATAAGTTAGGATCAAACTGAGTGAAGCTTCATACGTTATGTGCGCACAAACTTCGTTGGTACATTGCTGTGCAGTTTATGTAAGTGTAATTAGAAGCGATTTATGCGTTTCCATGTTTTCTTTTTGTTCTGTCCTCAAGTTCATGTTCAGTTTGCTGACGCTTAGTAGGATATATGAGGCGAGGGGGGATAATACCAGTATAGACATCATAAGTAAACAAGACGCTGCATGAAATCTAGTGGGCATCAACAAATGAAGAAATTATAAAATACTTTACAGTGTGACTTCGGAAAAGAAACAATTCCCTCAAGTTTAGCAATTAAGCCTTGTTACTTATGTGGAGTTTTGAAATTATGATAGGGAGGTGGGAGAGGCGATGGTTACCTTCGACCAAGAAAAGTATCTGCTGCATCTGTGATTAGTACTACGGGAGCTACTACTCTTAGATCAGTTACATAAGTATGCTGCTATGCGCGAAAGCCGCAATTACAGTCTACAAATTACTCCAGCAGACTGCGATACTTTATTGTACAGTAAACCTCATTTAACTTTTTTGTTTTATTTCTATGAGCATCCACAACCCTCAAATGCTTGATAAAAGAAAACATGGTCCCTAGTAGACTATAATGTAAAGGTTCTTTATTTGAATGTTGAGAGTAGCTAAATTCGACTATAAGTCATTCTGAGGCACATATGTGGTGCTACGTATTACATACTGTAATTATCAGATTCTTCTACTTTACACCTACAAAAAACTGGACGTCATATTTCATAATTACATTAAAACATTACATAATCACTTGCCACATGTTGGTAACTGGAATCTAAGTACTTTGCGACATGTGAGGTTGTAGAGTTTTTGATGTGGGTTCATTCTTAATCTAATATGACGTCTGTTTTTAACATTCCAAGCAAAATAATCTGAAAACTTGCAATATGTGGTACGTACCAACATGCATGTGTTTGAAAATGACTTATGGTCTAAATGAGCTAATAGCATGATTTAAGTAAAGAACGTTTACCTTACAGCCTACTACGAACAATATATTATTTTATAAAATCCTGACTTTTTTTGTGTGGCTCTTTGCAACCTCTTGTGCTCAACGGGTATAGTCGCCAAAAAATTTACGTAGCAAGAACTTCTGCTTTCTTCTTATCATGTCTTCTACATGCCACACTAGCATCGCAGTGAGATAACAGTCCGTATACTCTAGGCATGTCGACTAAACGCACAACATAGTAAAAGAGACAACTTAATAAATAATAGTAACGAATGTACGTCCAGTGGGTAAGACATTGTTGTAATTTGACATTTTAGCCATATAACGTCGTAGTTAGTCCCCGCTTCAGTTTAATGGAGAGAGGTCGCAGAAGTCATTTGTTTTAGAAGCCACAGATATCACTTCTTTATATTTTCTTCATTTCAATCGCTTAGATAGAAAAACTGGTAGAAGCCGACCTTGAGGAAGATCAGTTTTCATTCAGGAGAAATGTAGGAACACGTGAGGCAATACCGACCCTATGCCTTATCTTAGAAGCTAGGTTAAGGAAAGCCAAACCTACGTTTCTCGCATTTGAAGACTTAGAGAAAGCTTTTTATAATGTTTACTGGAATACTCTCTTTCAAATTCTAAAGGTGGCTGGGGTAAAATACAGGGAGCGAAATGTTACTTTTAATTTGTACAGAAACCAGAAGGCGGTGTTAAGAGTCGAGGGGCACGAAAGGGAAACAATGGTCGAGAAGCGAATGAGACAGGATTGTAGCCTATCCCCAATGTAATTCAATCTGTACATTGAACAAGCAGTAAAGGAAACCAAAGAAAAATTTGGGGTAGGAATTGAAGTCCAGGGTGAAGAAATAAACTTGAGGTTTGCCGATGGCATTGTAATTCTGTCAGAGACAGCAAAGGACTAACAAGAATAGTTGAATGGAATGGACAGTGTTTGGAAAGGAGGATATAAGATGAACATCAACAAAAGAAAAACGAGAATAATGGAATGTAGTCGAATTAGGTCAGGTGATATTGAGGGAATTAGATCAGGAAATGAGACACTTAAAATAGTAAATGAGTTTTGTTATTTGGGCAACAAAATAACTGAGGATAGTCGAAGACGGGAGGATATAAAATGTAGACTGACGATGGCAAGGAATGTGTTTCTGAAGAAGAGAAAATTGTTAAAATCGAGGTTAGATTTAAGGGTCTTTTCTGAAAGTATTTGTACGGAGTGTAGCTATGTAAGAATGTGAAAAATGGACGATAGACTGTTCAGACAAGAAGAGAATAGTAGCTTTTGAAATGTGGTGCTACAGAAAAATCTGGAGATTAGATGGGTAGATCGCGTAACTAATGAGGAGGTACTGAATAGAATTGGGAAGAAAAGCAATTTGTGGCCCAACTTGACTAGAAGAAAGGATCGGTTGGTAGGACACGTTCTGAGGCATCAAGGCACCACCAATTGTTTTTAATACTGGGGTGAAGCGCAGAGGGATACCAAGAACTGAATACAGTGACCAGATTCAGAAGGATGTAGGTTGCAGTACTTACTCGCGGATGAAGAGGCTTGCACACGATAGAGTAGCATGGAGAGCTGCATCAAACCAGTCTGTGGACTGAAGACCACAACAGCAATAGCTGGATTTGGTGTTTCGAAAGAAGAATGTGCGTTTAGTTTTTCTATCTAATTGTGCGACAATGAAGATATAAATGTGTGGCATATTCCGTAATATTTAAAAGTTTGAATAATTAGCAAGTGCGAATAAGTCACGCGTCAGAGAAAAAAAAATAAAAAGAAGGGTGATGGCGCTATAACTTACCGCCTGTAGGTTGTTTTTAAGGTAGAATGGACGGGGCTTGCCGCCATCTTAAAAAGATCTCTATATTAACAGACAACTGTTTACGTCTGCTTTTTGTTCATTATTTCTGTCTTTTGCACGCAAGAACTGTTTTAAATAGTAAAAATTAAATACAGAGATATGTAGTAGTAGTAGTAGTAGCTTTATCATATGTAGATCTCCTTTTACAAGGATATGGGACATGTCAAAGTATTTACAAATTTAGATCAATTTAAAATAAGCTAATTCGTATACACATATATTTACAGACTTCTAATTAGATAAAATCATTAGATTTACACTTGGTATACAATACTTTTTTTACAAATAACTTATTATACAATGTAATGCCACATTGTTCACTCATATTTTACCATCAGTCACTGCTCACACTATACACACATTGTTTCATAACACTTCACTCACTACACACACACACACACACACACACACACACACACACACACACACACACACGACACATTGGCGATCTCTGGGCCATTTTCTGTACCGCAACTTCCCATTTGCTATCCTGAAAAACTGAAGTGGCATGCCCCCGTAATGAGTGAGATCTTGAGCTCAGAAAGAGGAAGAGGTGTTAGTATTGTGCTATGCTATGCAAAGTTTGGGGGTAATTATTTCTAGAAAGGAAAAAAAGAAGGATATAAGCATAAAGTGAAGGTGTTGTTTGGAATGCTGGATATGTTGTAATCATTATTATTATTATTATTATTATTTATTTGTATAAAATTTTTATAACCCCTACTCTGTTTTAGCTAAGTAATCTCTCAATGTATAAAATGTATTGCATATCAGGTACTTTTTAGCTGCTTTTTTAAATAAGTGTATTTTGGCAATTTCTTTAATCTCTTTGGTAGTTTATTCTACAGTTTTATTCCTTGATAGAAAATGCTGTTTTGAGTTTTATGTTTATTTTTTCTTAGTATATGTAAGTTGAGTCTATCTCTTGTTGCATGGTCATGGACAGAGCTGTTTGTGCAGTAATTACCAATGTTATTTTTGATGTGTACATCTGACTGGTAATTGTATTCACATGGAGCAGTTAAAATCCCCAGTGTTATGAATAAATCTTCACAATGAGCGCGACTAGTATTTTTGGTTAATATTCTTATAGCTCTTTTCTTGAGTTTGAAAACTGTGTTCATATTTTGTGCATTTGTTCCCCAAAAAAGAATGCCATAGCTAAGAACTGAATGTAAATATGAATAATATGTAACTAAAAGTCACTGCATGTTACTCACTGATGATAGGATTCTAAGGGCATTGCATGCTGATGACATTCTGTTTGGAAGTACCTTCGTGCGTTCACACCACCTCAACTGAGAATTGACATTCATTCCTAGAAATTTTTCGTTTGTTACACAGTCTATAGAGGTGCCATCTACATTTAATTTAACATTGCCATTTTTCTGCTTCAAATTGAAATTCATGGCATTAGTTTCTTTATGTTCAATGTCACTTTATTACTTATTGACCAATCATAATTTTCGTCGGCAAGGAGTTCTCTTGTTTTCTCAGTGACTATAATATTGCTGTCTTCAGCGGAGAGGATTTTTTCACCATGAGTAACACTACTGGGAAATTTATTGATATATATCAGGAACAGTATTGGTCCTAATATGTTACCTTGCAGAACCCCTATATTAATGTATTTTAGTTCCGATAAGTGTTTTACTAAATGTTTAGATCTATTTGAAGTATGTGTTATCTCTACTCTTTGTACCCTATCTGTTAGGTATGATCGAAACCAGTCATTAGCTACCCCTCTTATTCTTAATGATTCTAATTTATGTAATAGAGTCTTGTGGTCGTCTGTATCAAACGCCTTAAAAAGAGTCAAAAATAGACCTGTGACACACTCATCTTTATCAAGAGCATCAAGTACAACGTTTGTGAATTCTGCTATGGCTGACTCAGTATTTTTGCCAATTCGGAAGCCAGACTGTGATTCGCTTAAAATATTGTATTTATTCAGGTAGTTTATTAATCTGTCTTTCATAATTTCTTCTATTATTTTTGGGAACGCTGACAGCATGGGAATGGGCCTGTAATTTTCTATGTCTTCTGCATAACCTTTCTTAAACAAAGATACAACTCTTGCCTGTTCTAATTGCTCTGCAAATGTACGTGATGTGAAGAATTCATTTATTATATTTGTTAATGGGCCTTTTATAATCTCTATGCATTGTTTCAGTACACACATTGGTACTTCATCTACGCCTACTGACTTTTTATTTTTTAGTTTCTGAATTGTTTTTCTGACTTCATTCTCTGTTGTTGGAAGTAACATCATTGTATTTAGTGCAACATTATTTATATGTGTTATATTTTTTGGGGGTAATTTTTGCTGCAGATTCCGTGCAATACTTTAAAATGCTCGTTTTCATAGTTTGCTAATTGCTGTGGATCATTTATTACTTTATCGCGCTCCCTTAGCAGTATGTTATTCTGCATTTGTTTGCCTCCCCCCCGTTTCCTTTTTTATAACATCCCAGACTGCTTCGCTTTTATTATCTGCATTGTATATTATTTTGTCATTAAATGACTTTTTTGCAGCAATCAGCACCTTCCTATAGATCTTTTTGTATCTATGAGAGAAATTTAAGAATTCTGGATCATTGCGAATCTTTTGTATGGAACTGAGGTGTTTAAGTGTTTGGGAGGACTTCTTAATACCTGCTGTTATCCATCTGTTTTTGTGAGATGTTGATACAGGCATGTAAACGTTTGGAAATGCTTTTTCGAAGTTCATTTTAAACAATGTGGAGAATTTAGAGAATTTCATATTCACACTGGTTTTCTTATACACTTAATCCCAGCTTTGTTTTTCGTAGTTCTTTTGAAAAATATTTTATTTTGATTTCTGATAGATGTCGTTTGTAGACTCTTAGTTTAGGGAATGATTCAATGCCTGACTTTACTGTTGTTATTTGACAGAGATGGTCTGATAGTCCGAGATCTTTTACAGCTACATCAGATTTTTCCCTGACCATATTTGTGGCCACATTGTCGATTACTGATGAAATCCTTGTGGTAAGCCTTGTTACATTATTGACCAATAGGGACATGCCAAAACTTCGAAGGTGGTTTATGAAGGTGCTGCTGGATTAATTTATGATGTTAGTGTTGATATTAATGTCCCCACACAGAATTATGTTGACCTTGGTACTTGAGACTTTCTCTAGAACTTCTGTTAACTAATTGAAAAAAGTGTCCACACTACCACTGCGAGATCTATACACACACAAAATGATGAATTTCTTGGTGATATCAAGCACTGTTAAATCAATAGCTGATATTTCAAAGTGTTTCTCTTCACTTACGGTACTGAGGTCATGTCTTGATTTGAACTGTGTTCCTTTTCTGATATAAATGCATGCTCCTCCACCCGTTGAAGTAGTTCTGCAGTAAGAGTTTTGCTTTTCATACAATGATGATACAACATGTTGGATTTCTGTGTCTCTACACCAGTGCTCAGTAATACAAACTACTGAGCAGTTCAAAGATTGGAGCTCAACCTCTAATAATTGTATTTAATTTTTTATTGATTGCATCTTTTGATGGAGGATTGTTAAGTCTGTGAAATGCCCCACGTTACTTTTTACAATAGTTTGTTTTTCTTTGTGACATCTACTATGTGTGATATTTGAGGTGTTAAAATCTGTCTTATGAGTAATTGTTTCAGTATTTTTCAAAGTGCTCGAGATACTCTTTAGGTAGGGGAACCTGTTGTCTGGATTTATCCTAAAAAAGACCTACTTTTCCTACCTATGACAACAGGTATTTGATCATGTGTGGCCCGAGATCCACCAACTATACTTCCATCAATCAGCTGCACCAAACTTCCCTTCTCAGTCCTGATTAGGTGTAGGCCATGCCTAGTGAAACCCCAGCTGTTGATAGTCCCTACGGGCACCAGAGAAACATGAGCGAAGTTGGCTGTCCTCAGAGCCATTCCTAACCCCACATTGATTCGCCTCACAGCTCTAAGTTGTGGTCGATCATGAGGCCGGAACAGTTCAACAAAGTGTACGTTGGTGCCATGAGTCAGGGAAGCTACCTTGTCCAGGTCGCCACCTACGTCATATGCCCCATCCCCGTCCAAACTGTTTACCGCCCCACCCACTATCACTATATGGTCCTCTTTTGTACAGTCCTCACATAAAGACCCTAGCTCCTCTTTCACATGACTTAGCCCGGTATTTGGCTTGAAGATACTGGTGGCCTGGTACGCTGTCCCTATACTTTCCTGTAACTGAGGGCCTACACCTCGCACCTAGCAGCAGCACTCTCTTCTTCCTAACACTTTGTACATTCCTAGGCTTCTTGGCCTTGGTTGAAGCGTGCTGCACATTTCCTGCTCCTCGTTCTACCTGATGCTGTACTCCACTTAAGTCTGGCAGTGGTAGACAAGCAGAATACGGCGCTGCGGTCGGCAATGCCTATGTAAGACAATTGTCGGCGAAGATGCTAGATCGGCTACTGCTGCTTCAATGGCAGGTTATGAAGATTTAAGTGAGTTTGAACGTTGTATTACAGTCGGCTCACGTGCGATTAGAGGTAAAGATGAAGTGGTGATTTTTCCATACGACCATTTCACGAGTGTACCGTGAATATCAGGAATCCGGTAAAACATCAAATATCCGTTATCTCTACAGCCGGAAAACGATCCTGCAAAACCGCACCAACGACGGCTGAAGAGAATCGTTCAAAATGACAGAAGAGAAACCCTTCCGCAAATTGCTACAGATTTCAACGCTGTACAATCCACAAGTGTCAGCGTACGAACCATTCTACGAAACATCATCGATATGGGCTTTCGGAGCTGAAGGCTCACTCGTATACCCTTAATGATAGCGCGAGACAAAGCTTTACCCCTCTCCTGTGCCCGCAAACTCCGACATTGGACTGTTGATGACTGAAACATGTTACCTGGGTGGACGAGTCTCGTTTCTAATTGTATCAAGAGGATGTATATGTACGGGATGGAGGAAACCTTATGAATCCATGGACCCTGCATGTCAGCAGGAGATTGTTCAAGCTGGTCAGGCTCTGTGAAGGTGTGGGGCGAGTATAGTTGGAGGGATATGGGATCCCTGATACGTTTAGATACGACTCTGACAGGTGACACGTACGTAAATATCCTGTCTGATCACCTGCATCCATTCATGTCCATTGTGCATTCCGACGGATTTGGGCAACCCACACGTTCAGAATGGCTACAGAGAGGCTCCAGGAAGATTCTTCTGTGTTTAAACACTTCCGCTGACCACCAAACTCACCAGACATGAACATTATGGAACGTACATGGGATGCCTTGTAACGTGCTGTTCAGAAGAGATCTCCACCCTCTCGCGCTCTTACGGATTTATGGACATCTCTGCAGGATTAATGGTGTCATTTCCCTCCAGCACTACTTCAGGCGTTATTCCAGTTCATGCCACATTGTGTTGCGGCACTTCTGCGTGCTCGCGGGGGCTCTTCACTATATTAGGCAGGTGTACCAATTTCTTTGTTTCTTCAGAGCATATTTCGAATAACCAAAAAAGAAGTAAATGTGAGAAACGTGTTTCCGTAATACGTTTCACTCCACTTTTACTTTATTTTAACGATAGCAAACGAAGCTGGAACTCCGAAATCAGTGGTTTTTTTTTTTTTTTTTTTTTTTTTTTTTTTTTTTTTTTTGCTTGCTGGTAGCGCTTTCTTGTTCGTTACATTTTCAGCTTTCAACTCGTATACACAACATTTATAATGTTCACGTGTGCAAGAAACTTATCTACGTGTTATTTGCTAGCTCATTAACATGTGCAATGAGGAAAGGTGCAAGTTACGCTGTCGTATCTTGTGCATGTCAACAATGTGAACGACTATTGGAATGTAACGTCTTGGTGGTACAGGTCCTTGAGGTGACAATTTCTTGGCGTCCCCCTCAGGTAGATCTGCGTCCTTGAGTAGAGCCCTGGTCTTGTTCTCCGCCTTATTCGTGGCGTCAGCTTTGATCTTCCTATAGGAGTCGTCATATAGCAGGCGCTGCATCTTCTCAATGTAGTCCTTACGGGAAAGAACAACAAGCCTGTACCACGAAGACTCTATGGACTCCCTAAGGTCCATAAAGAGGGGGTACCCATGCGCCCGATTGTCAGCAACATTAGGGCACCTACTTACTTGCTGGCAAAATATCTGGCTGAATTACGTAGCCCCTATGTAGGTAAATGCCCTCACCATATCCGTAACTCAATGGATTTCTTGAAACGTCTCGACAGCTTCAGACTGAGAGACACTGATATCCTAGTGACCTTCGACGTGGTTTCACTATTCACCAGGGTGCCTCTACGAGAGTCAGTCGAGCTTATTGGGCAGAAATTTGACGAGAAGACCACCGAACTCTTTAGGCATGTCTTTACCCCAACGTATTTTCTGTTTAATGGGGAATACTATGAGCAAATGGATGGAGTCGCAGTGGGCAGCCCACTCTCGCCGGTGGTTGCGAATCTGTACATGGAGTACTTCGAGGACGAAGCCTTGGCGTCATCCAATTGGAAACCTACTTGTTTCTTCCGTTATGTCGATGACACGTTCGTCATCTGGCCCCA
Source organism: Schistocerca nitens (assembly GCF_023898315.1). Lineage (NCBI taxonomy): Eukaryota > Metazoa > Arthropoda > Insecta > Orthoptera > Acrididae > Schistocerca > Schistocerca nitens. Next base: position 436,906,938 of record NC_064615.1, on the reverse strand, counting down.
TGGTAGGGACAAGCTCCTGGATTTCCTTACACACCTAAACTCCATACATCCAAACATCAGATTCACTATGGAGACCGAAGCAGAAGGAAGATTACCATTCCTGGACGTCATGGTCAAGAGAAGAGCTGATGGTACCCTGAGCCACGGTGTGTAGGAAGAAAACCCACAGTGACCTGTACCTGCATGCACAGCTGCCACCACCCTTCTCAGAGGAATGGAGCACTAAAAACACTAATACACAGGACGCGCAGCAGCTCAGACGCAGAGAATCTGCCCCAGGAATTGGAACACCTCAAAACCGTGTTCCGAAAAAACGGGTACTCGGAATGGCAGATTAGACGCGCTTTCCATCGCACCCCCACAGCACAACCTGTGGAGACGGATGAAGTCACGAAAGAAGATGTAGCCACTGCCTTTATTCCGTACAATGGCGCACTATCGGGGAAAATCGGCCGTATACTAAAGAAACACCGAGTTAAAACCGTCTTTTGCCCACCCAATAAAACACGAGCTTTACTGGGAACTGTGAAAGATGACCTCGGTTTGAGGAAGGCCGGCATATACCAAATTCCCTGCGAGTGTGGGAAGACTTATATCGGACAAACAGTACGCACCATCGAAGATCGTTGCCGAGAACATCAAAGGCACACTCGACTGAAATATCCAAATAAGTCGGCGGCAGCAGAGCACTGTTTGTCCGAGAAACACGAGATGGATTAAGAGCGTTCCTGGCTCAGACCTCTAAGTATCGGGACAGCATTATAAGGGAGGCTATCGAAATTAGCAACAGGGAAGATCTTATCAACCGAGATTGCGGCTACAATCTCAGCAAGGCTTGGGACCCGGCACTGAATTTAATTAAGAAGACTCTCAGCAAGAAGTACGAACTGGCGACCAGGGCGGACGTAGCAAGCACATCGACGCTACGACAGATTCCGACGCCCACGTCTTCGCGACCGACGACGCGCGGGCGCGGACGGTGAAGAGAGCGGCCCGCGGGGGGAGGGGATTTAAATCGGCTGCCCGCCCTCAGGTTCTCAGTTCGTCAGCGCCCCTGACGATGGCGACATGTCTGATCGCCGAAATATTGTGCCAGTTTGACACTATGAACCGGCAGTATACCCGTGGACTGTTCGAGTAATTCCGTGAAAGTCAGCAAAGAAATTGTGAGAACATTAGAACGGAGTAGGTAGTGCCTTGAATGAAGGATATAAGATTAACATCAATAAGAATAAAAGGATAGTGCTGGAGCGTAGTCGTACGAGCTCAAGTGATGCTGAAGGAATTATATCAGGAAATGAGACGCAAAACGAATTTTCCTATTTCGATAGCAAAATAATAGATGATGGTGACAGAAGTGAGGATATAAAACGCACACTGACACAGCTATCCTGAAAAAGAGAAGCATGTTAACATAGAATGTAAGTTTAGGTTTTAGGAAATCGTTGCTGCAAGTATTTTTGTGTCATATGACCACGTATTTTATGTAAGTGAAAGGAGAATGGGAAAGAGTGCAACGAAAAAGATAATTGATTTGCAAATGTTTTGGTGCAGAAGAATATCAACGATTAGAATAGCTGATCTGTTAGCTGTGTAACACAACTGGACTAAAAGAGATATGTTGATTAGCATCGTAAGACGTCAAAGAAGAGTCCTTTACAAATGGAGAGAAGTGTGGTGGGGACCAAATTCTGTGTCCGGTAAGCAGATTCAAATGGATGCAAGTTGCCGTTGTCAGAGATGAAGAGGCTGACTTGTATAAGATTAGCATGGACAGGTGCATCGTACTTGTCTTCGGACTGACGACTTCACCTCAGCAACCTCACAAACGTTAATGAGACTTTCTCTAACTATGATATCATGAACTTTAGGAGTCGTTTGTTTGAAACCTGAAACGAGTAAAATCTACAGCGTTCCTGCTCTCCAGCTGGCGCGTTAGATCGTCGAAATCCCGAGCTAATTCGAGGAGCCTGACGGTAATGCTCCAGACGTTCTCAATTGGGAAGAAACCCAGCGACTTCGTGACCAAGTTAGGGTTTCGCAAGCACGAAGACAAGTAGAAGAGACACTTGTTGTGCGCGGGCGGGCATTATTGTGTTAAAATGTAAGCCAAAGTGGCTAGCCATTGTGTGCGACAAAAGTGGGTGAGCAATATCGTCGACGTACCGCTGTGATGTAAGAGTGCCACGGATGTCAGCCCCAATGGGGTCCTACTACAAATGAAACGGCCGTCCAGAGCACCATTCGTGGTTGTCGGGCCGTATGGCGGACGAGAGCCAGGTCTGTATCCCATCACTGACTGGGACGTCTCCAAACACGTCTTCGCTGGTCGTCGGAGCTCGTTTCGAAGCGTGACTTGTCACTGAAGACAGTTCTAGCCCAGTCAATGACATTTGGGCCAAAGATGTGTTTGGAGACGCCACAGACAGCAGTGGGATACCAGCTGCTATACGGTCAGACAACCCACGAATGATGGTCTATGGCGCCATTTGCATTTCATAACAGAATCCCGTTGATGGTCATAGTGTCACCATTACGGAACAGTGGTATGTCAATGATATTGTACTCCCCGATTTATTAGCCTTCATGGTAAGTTATCCTGTGCTTATATTTCAGTAAGATAATACCCGTCCGCTATCTATTGCTTGTCTTTGTGCTTCTCAAACCCTACCTTTGCCCTAACTTCAGGTCCCGAATCTCTCCCCAATTGAGAACGTATGGAGTTTTACGGGCAATGCCTCCAACCATCTCGACAATCTAAGGTTTCAATTGGATGGAATTCGACACAATATACCTCAGGAGGACACCAAACATCTCTATCAATTATTGCCAAGCCGAGTAACCACTTGCATAACGGTGAGAGGTGGGCCAACGTATTATTGATTTGATCAGTTTCTGAAAATACTTCGCTGGAATAAATCATCCAGTTTTTGTGGAATTGTAATAATTTGTTTGTATGTACACGTACATCACAAATGCCGATTTCCATCCCATTCGGATATTTCCTTCGTGGTACGTCTCTTTTTGTCTTAAAGTGGGGCCACAGACTTTAAAGATGTGTATTTGTACATAGTGCAAGATCCTATTTACCCGTTTTTTATTTGAAACCTTAAAAAAAGTTACATCATGACTCGATTTCTATGAAACGTATGACTTAGAACAGATGTCAAGATACAGAAGTGGACACATTTGAGATTTGAATGCAAAATATACGTTATGGTTACTATAATGTTCTATTCATTTTGTAGAATGAAATAATAGTATACTAAACATAATACAAAAATTGTATATTACGTCTGTGCAAATAAATAGTGGGCTCACTATAACGAATGTAGTGTGGACCGGTCACTCTAAAACACCTGAAAATTTTTATTCGTAGTAAAACACGATTTATTAGGCTAGGTGTAACTTTGGTTAAAAAGGCTCTGAGCACTATGCGACTTAACCTCTGAGGTCATCACTCGCTTAGAACTTAGAACTAATTAAACCTAACTAACCTAAGGACATCACACACATCCATCCCCGAGGCAGGATTCTAACCTGCGACAGTAGCGGTCGCTCCGTTCCAGACTGAAGCGCCTAGAACCGCACGGCCACTCCGGCCGGCGATGTAACTTTACTTTTATTTCAGTTACCGTATCAATGACTTTGTACACCCAATTTTTACAATAATTTCTATTTCCTGAAATAACTGAGATATCACTTATTCTGTTATTTTTATCGACTGAGGTCCAGAGCGGGTGAGGGGTGGTCAGTTTTACCACAAGATACAAGTGCTTCTTTATTATGAGATACATGGCTGCTGGAGTGACTTTCTCCTCCCAACATTTGTGGACCCTGCTGTGGTTGCTTGTTGGCCCCCTTCTCGAATATCAGATTTTGAGTTGCGATATAGGATTCCGCCATATGTCGTTCACCTCAAGAAATACTGATTCAGTGTCCACAGAATGTCCACTTTTTATAGCCGCTACTATAGAGATTAACCAGTGCTTATTACAGACTTCCTTCTACACTAAATGTCAGTGCTACTGCAAACACAGCATTAAAGCCTTTACGAATTAGAGCAATGTTTTGGATCCCATAAAAATATTTCTTCTTCGTATCAACCCGGTGTTCATGTTAAATCTCTCCATCAATTGGCTTCCGAGACAAGCTATAATTAAGCTGACGAGTTTCTTGGGTATACCAAACTCGGTTAGGCAATTCATCAGGCTCTTCCGGTCACTGCAATCGAATGCCTTCTTAAAATGTATGAAACGCACATGTATTTTTCCAGATTTTCTCGGTTAGCTGTCGTAGTACATACATGTTGTCCACAGTCGGAAATCCATTTCTGAAATCACCCTCACATTCGGCAATCACTTGTTCTACCTGTCGACGACGCGGCCGTATTGTCCAGATCTTAGGAAGAACTGGTGAGGATGAGCGACAGCGAGGACATGGCAGCATGATGAGCAGGACTCATGCCTGTTCAAGACATCCTCTCTAGCCACTGGTAGTCGGAAACCGATCCTACAAAAGGGTTCTTAATTTTAAATATCTAGAGGTAATCTCTACATAGGACGCATGGACTGAGGCAGAAATTAAAGCGAAAGGCCAAGTCGCAAACCAGTCGTATTCGAGTCTCAGTTTTTTAAATCAGGCAGTGTCAAGGAGTTTCAAACTCCAGCTGTAAAAAACACAGATCCAACCTTTAGGGATATGTTATTGCAAAACCTGGAGTATACGGAAAAAAAAAGACTTCAATAATCTTGATCTGTACCTGATCACTGAGGTCTGGAGGATCCGGCATAATTGTGAGCTGAATTACATCTACAACAGGCCAAATTTTTAGGCCTGATGAGACGGAAACGGCTTATATGGGCAGGTCATGTTGCTCGGTTAGGTAAACATCGACGACTTTTGTAATTCGTAAATTTTCCTTCCCGCGGACGGAGACCACTAGGCAGAGAGATGGAATCCATGAGGACTTGCTACAAATCGGCATAGAAGGTGACTTACGGCAGAAAACAGCAAATAGAATCCAGTGGAACAGGAGTAATGGCAAGCAGTTCTCCGGGTTGGTTCACGGTAAGTAACTATACAAAATCTATTTTAATAGCTAATTTTGTCCCACAGACTGTTCGCAGATTTGAGATGTTTTTTGTAGATGCCTTGTGAAAGATAATAAAGAAATCCAACGAATAGTACAGAATGCATAGGTATAAGCCCCACAAATCTCTTTTAAGCAATTTTTATATTATCCATGTAATGACAGAAGTTTATTTGCAGACACAATCGTACAAATTATAACATCTGTATGAGAGTGTGTACTATGGAACTGACATATTTATCTGAAACAGTTGTATTTGTTAAAGTTGCAGAACAGTACATCGTGTCTCCAGGACAACTCAGCAATGCGCTGTCGAGCACACAAATAACGCAGAAGTCATGATGTTCGCAAACCTACACGCCTGCAGCAATATTTATACCGTTTTCAGTCGCTGTGATTGCGCTCATCTTTCCTTCTGAACGTTGACACGGCACAGCTATTTCATTTAAAAATCGTATCTACCGAGTGCAGAATTCCCTTTTGATGGCTCACCTCGATGCAGACTGCTGTTATTTCACGTTCTCTTTTGCGTTCCGTCGCTCTGGGATGTGTGTCCCCATATATTGACACACCGCGGGACAAAGCTGTGTGCGAGGCGTCGCGCTCCCGTTACTCGCCTCTGCAAAAATTCCCACCCCGGTCGCCGTTTGTGACACTTTGCTGCCGCGTCAACGGCGCGCGCGACAGCGAAACACTGAAAAATTGAAAGTGGCTCCATGTCTGCAGAAAGTCCTCGCATTGAAATATGATTCCGATTCCTTTACGCTCTATCTGGCGTTATACGTACTGGACGCAAACGTGGCGACTGTTTTACATAACGGGTGCTCACTAATAGTATCCTGAGGAATAATATCACCACAAGCAAGCGTGGTACAGATCCCACGGAAGCAATTTTAAAAATATTTCTGCAGGCTATTGACTCGTGCTTGGTCGAGAAAAATACATCACATGCCTCTAACCTTAGTTAAAGTGCACACAGTCTCTCTAATTAAGTCTATTTCATTATCATGTTGAACATAAAGTGAAATTGTTAAGATATGCCACAACACAATTATCAAAACTTTATGAATATTCGTGTAATGTCGAACGGTATTGTTGGTTTCAAAGACGCCAAAAAATTAAACAGCTTACATTCTATATCTGGCATTACACTGATTATATTCGATAGAACCCCAAAGCTGCTGATTTGTTAGAAAGTCTGTAGGCTTAATATTTTGCGCTTAGAGATAAGATGCTTTATTGAAGCACCGACTTTACCTGAGAGTTCAATCTAAAATGTCACATAAGCAAATAATGAGTTTAAACTGAAATAAAAAAGCCAAAGTATCTCGGTAACATGAAAGCGGAAGTCATACCCCACTGTGGGCACCCGCGACAATGGATCCACTGCATACGCATTCTGGGTGGTGGCGCCTCAGTCACGGTGACAGACCATTGGCCTTCTACTCCTAGATTACAACACATACTTATCAGCACTCACTTGATCTAAAATGTGGTTGTTACAGGTCGTGGTTTTAATCATTTTAATAAATACTACTGGGCCTATATAGAAAATAAGGGCTGATCGGTCACAAAATGGAAACCACTGTGAAAATCGAAAATGATTTATTTACAACAGTTATCTACGCCTTCCAGATTTAGACATTTGTCGTAGCGTTGTACCAACTTTTCAATACCCTCGTCATAGAAGGCTGCCACCTATGCTCCCTGCCAATTCTCTGTGCTTGTCTACAGCTAGTTGTCTGTGCCAGAACATCGTCTTCATAGCCAGCGGTACATATAAGCAGAGATAAAACTAAGGGAGAGTCAATTACAGGTACATCCCATCGAAAACGCTGCAGGAGCATCTTCATTGCCCCTGCGGATTGTGGCGGAGAATTGTCACGCAGAAGGAAATGCATAACAGTTATGTTACGTGGGCTGCATGACATCAGGCGTCATTTTACAGCAGGCCCTCATACTTTGAGGGAGACCCTATTGCTCTAAGCATCTTTACGTGCTCACTGTGAGCTCAGAATTGAAAAGAGCGATGTGACACTATTGACGGGCATACTAGAGGCACTGCCCGAAGCATCTGTACAAAGCTTCACCGGATTTTCACTGTGATTTCCATTTCGCACCCCATCGAACCTTACTTCCGGAATAGCCCTCGTACATGATCTTGGTTTCCATTTTGCACCCCATCGGACCTTACTTCCTGAATAGCCCTCGTACTAGATCTTATGTACTAATGTATGTATCTTATGTATTATGAAGGACACTGCGAATTTGATATTTATGTTGAGAGTTTAACTTTTCATGTACGTTTTTGTACTTGTCTCAACTTTTTTATAACTGCTATTGTGACGTTAATACATAATATACGTTCCTTAATTTGTTATTGCGCATATTACCGCGCCAAATGTCTGTTATTACTGGCGCAGACAGGCACACACAGAGGTTAGTTTTCTGATGGCTTTAAACGGTGACAACCATACTTCCTTTTTATTTTTTGTCACCAAACTTCTTCAAAAAGTAACGAGCATACTGCCGACAATGTACTTACGTACACAGTTCTTAAAAAATATGGTACGTTTTTACTGTACTATACGTTTTTCGTGTTTCAATGCTTTTCTAAGTAATTTTCCTCTAAAAGTGGTTAATATCTCCACTTTTACTGAAAGGAAATTTTCGACTTGTCTCCATAGGTTCGGAACTGCACTTAGCAATTTTGTTGATATGATCAACAGTGTACTTAAGTATGATACTGTAGTGTCTGTGTTTGGAAGGAGCATGATGCAATGTTCCTTCGGAAATGCATGCATTACAATAAATATACAAGTGCAGGTTAATGACACATGGACGACGACATATGAAAGTTTGGGTCTGGCCTAGAGTGTGCATGTATAGCCGAAATGGTTAGAGCGACCGCTCACGACAAGGGAGAAATCCGGGTTCGAGTGCTGGTCCGGCACACATCTTCAATGTCGTCATTCCATTCTACAGTTGGAGGTTGACCGTATTCACAACTGCGAATACATTTCCTATAGTGCATTTAAAGCCTGGCAGTTTAATGAGCATGGTACGGGATTTTAATATTTTAAACGCTCTAACATCCTCTAAATAATGTGTATCTTAAGGATTGTTAACTGTTCGCTTTAACTGATAGACATTTTCCGTTTATCTACATAGCCCCAAAATAGACTTACTAATGATGATTTGGTGGCCTACACGTACATAAAGAATGAGCCTCTACTAAGGTTGGTACATTTTCACTATTTTACTCTTTTATTTTGTTATTTTGAACTAATATATGTTTTAAAGGTTGTTAAATTCGCTTTATGGTAAAGGTAATTGTATGTTTATTGTTATTTTTGCAGATATGGTTGTCTGGCAACTCACACAAGATATCAACAAACTTTTATTTACTGTATTACTGCGATTTACTCAGTTAAAAATAAATTTATAAACCACCATTTTATGTCCAGAATGAAGTAAGACAGTATCTCGTTTGCTGTGTCGTACTTGTGGTATAGAACGAGATTTTATGCCACAATTCCTTACGTTGAACTAAACGTTGAGAAAATTTTTAAGCATTTGATCGTGGGCTAGTGTACACATTCAGAAACACTCCACAGAGTATACATGCCACGTTATATTCTGAGGAAGCTATCAGCATCATATGTGAACCTCAAAGTTCATTGCGCATCTTAACGAGACTTCGGCGATCCAGCTACAGCGTAACAGAAGATTAACTTGAGCTTTTTTTCTGTAGTGTATGATTAGACACCCTTTTATTGACCACATTGAAGATATCAAATGAAATGGTCTGCGTCTAGCACACATACTTGTATATCAGTATAGATGATATTATCGTTATCAGATGAACAGTTTATCCAAACAGCAGTCAAATGATGCTGCATACAGAGTGTTTCACAATTCATGCTTCGCACTCCCAGCGGTTGTTGAGCGAATCAAGTTTTGCACAAGAACTCATGCAGGGAAAGTTCGTCCGACGACGCGACAGAGCGTCAAAGTTATAGGCGACAGCGCCTGTAAATGTACGTACGTACAGGGTGATTCCTTGATAATGCTATAAACGTACAAGGATGATGGAGAAGGATAAATGTGTAAGTAGGCTGTTTACGTTTTCTTATATTAATAACGCCACGTAGCGCTCTGTATAAAAATCACTGGCTGTGCTGTGTGCAGTCTGTGGCTGGTTTGCACTGTTGTTGGCCACTGTAGTGTTGGGCAGCTGGATGTGAACAGCGCGTAGCGTTGCGCAGTTGGAGGTGTGCCGCCAGCAGTGGTGGATGTGGGGAGAGAGATGGCGGAGTTTTAAAATTTGTAAGACTGCATGTCATGAACTGCTATATATATTATGACTATTATGGTAAATACATTGTTTCTTCTCTATTAAAATCTTTCATTTGCTAACTATACCTATCAGTAGTCAGTGCCTTCCGTAATTTGAATCTTTTATTTAGCTGGCAGTAGTGGCGCTCGCTGTATTGCAGTAGTTCGAGTAATGAAGATTTTTGTGAGGTAAGTGATTTGCGAAAGGTATAGGTTAATGTTAGTCAGGGCCATTCTTTTGTAGGGATTATTGAAAGTCAGATTGCGTTGCGCTAAAAAAATATTGTGTGTCAGTTTAAGCACAGTCATGTATAATTGTTCAAAGGGGACGTTTCATATGTCGACCCTTAGCCGAGGATACCTCACTGGAATCTTCTGATTTTTTCTTGTAGTTTGTGTAATTAGTGTAGCTTTTGTTTATTGCTAGCGCGTAATTGTAGAGAGAATCTCCTTGTAGGTGCAGTCTTTCACTGTTGTACAGTAAAACAGCTGTGGCATGCATGTAGATTTGCACCAAGTATTTCGCAGCTGCGCTTGCAATTAACCAGATATTATTTTCAGTGCTATGTTAATGTGTTCTCTTATTTTTGCTCTTCAAATTGTGCTTTTCTGTGTTATAGTGTGAAATATTGTGACAATAATGGCGTGTGAAAAACGTAAAACTAGGCTCCAAAGTAAACTGAGAAATAATAGTGACGACGAGCGTAGCTAACCAGCACCACTCTGTAATGAATTAACAGACATTCAAAAGTGGTAATTTGGTAATTGTGCATAGGGAAATGGAGCGGGCGGCAAATAATGGCGTAGACAGTAAAACAGGTAGTGAACTGGGAAGCATTATCGATCGATCGGTCGGCAACAGCTCACCTCAGGAATCGGGAAGGACAGAACACAATATTGCAAATACTGTAGACTCAGGTTTTGGGTTCTCACCGTTTTCTCAAATGAGTGAAGACACATTTTCCGCTTGTCAAAATGTGAATGTTGCCGGTGCAAATTCACTGCCGAAAAGAACTGAGGAACATGTTTCAGACACCAGTGCATTGTTATTACAATTAATGCAACAAATGGGACAAAAGTTTCAAAAGTTAGACATAATGGAACAAAATCAGAGACAAACACAGCAAAAGCTTCAAAAGTTAGACGCAATGGAACAAAATCTTCAAAAGTTAGACACCATGGAACAAAATCAGAGGCAAACACAGCAAAAGCTTCAAAAGTTAGACACCACACTTGAACAAACACGTGAAGATTTAACTACTGAGTTACATAACATTGAATCGAAATGTCAAAAAGTCTGTAATGACGTAAAAACACAAATTTGTGTTCATTTTCAACCTATTTTTTCGCGGCATGAAAATGCATTACAGAATCACGAAGCAGCCATAAAACAACTGCAAACTATTGTTCATGAAAATCATGAGACCTTGCAAGCTAAAATTGACTCAGTTGCATCTACTGATTCGGTTACGCAACTTGCAAAAACTCAGGAAAACTTAAAGGACACAGTAGATACTCTGAAAATTGGTTCAAATGGCTCTGAGCACTATGGGACTCAATTGCTGAGGTCATTAGTCCCCTAGAACTTAGAACTAGTTAAACCTAACTAACCTAAGGACATCACACACATCCATGCCCGAGGCAGGATTCGAACCTGCGACCGTAGCGGTCTCGCGGTTCCAGACTGCAGCGCCAGAACCGCGCGGCCACTTCAGCCGGCAAAATTGGTTCAGAAAGACACATGAAGGAAATTAGTTCAATATCAGAGAAAGTAGTCCAACTTTCGGATCAGCTAAATAATTTATCTACAAAGGTAGATGATGATCTGAATGACACAAGACCTGTAGCCTTCACTGACACTGAAGAGTAATGAACAAGTTAGAAAATTCAAACAAAATCAAAATCAAATCAATACACAGTACAAAAGAGAAATTCGGGAAGTACAAGATCAGTTGGCGCAAGTAATACAAGAATTACGTATTTCAGAGGACACTCGCGCTCCAACACGGGAAGAGGAACTTAGAAATACGGAAAAGTCACAAAATAATAACATAGGGCATTTCGGAAATTATGAAAGAAATTGGCAAGGTGCACCGAATTTTGAGATGGAACCGCCGAAACGATGCAACAATGACCGATATACGACTCGCCGACATGATGATTTTGACTATAAGCTGTTGATTACTACACGTAATTTCAAAACATTTAAGAATTCCGGCAACGACATTCATCCACAGGCGTGGCTTCATCAACTCTCTCATTGTTTTCCTCCCAATTGGTCATTAGAGCACAGATTAGAATTTATGCGTGGGTATTTAGAGAATGAACCAGCTGTAAGAATGCGATCGGTCATTCACGACTGCCACAGTGAAGGAGTATTTTATCATGCCTTCCTCTCAGCGTATTGATCTCAAGCTACACAAGACCGAGTAAAACATAGCATCATAGTGACGAAACACTTTGAACAATCTGAATTTTTCAGTCTTGTCAAATATTTTGAAGACATGTTGCATTAGAATCAATATCTTTCAAACCCATACAGCCCCTCAGAACTCATCCGCATTTGCTTAGTCAAATTGCCTTAACATTTACGACAAATTATTTTGGCAGGACGTTGCAAAGACGACATTGAAGCTTTTCAGGGACTGTTACAAGAATTAGAAATTGACACAGACAGTCGCAGGATGCGAAAGCAGGAAAACAATCACTATAGGTCACATCCGTCACAATTCCGTGACGACAGAAACAATAACTGGACACGACAAGTCTATTCTTACAACGCAAATCGTTACAACGCAAATCGTGACCAAAACAGACACCAGCCATATGACAACCACTGGCAGAGTAATAGTAGTTACAGAGAAAGATCGCATTTCCGTAATAATGAATATGACAGAGATTACCATAGAAACAGACAGTATGGGAACAAAATAAATTATTATCAAGGTAGACAGAATAACCTCAGATGAAACAGTTCAGCGCGCAGTTACGATTCCGGGAGAATTTCTCCAACACATGACCGACAAACAAGAAACTATGTAAACTACCAGCAAAACGACAGATCTGAATTCCATCAGAACTGGCGGAATTGAAACAGAGCAGGGCACTCTCGACAAGGTGAATTTGTAGAAGTTAGGTCTCCTAATCCCAATAACGACGCACGCCAACAAAGAGACTCGCACCGCAGGCAGCCACGTGCGCCGGCTGGCTCAAGGAAAAATTACATAGACGCTAACCTTGAGAAAAATTTTAGCATTCTTTACCAATGTACCATATACCACATGATAATTCCACTGAAGCTGAAACTCTGCGTACTAGGAAGAGTAAAGGTTTACACCACATTTCACATGTAAAACCGTTAATTGAAAGATAATCTGCTTTTTAACTTTGTCTTTGCCATAAAACTTTTCATTTCACATTTCTAGTATGCATTGTCAGACTTAGAAACTGTTACCATGCAACAATGTTTGAAGTTAAAATTCCAATCAAGAACCAAGAGAACTTATTTAAACAGAAATTACGAATGCATTGTTATGGTGAACAGATGACTCAGTGTTATTGTGTTTGTACATTCTTACTTGTTAGTTGCACGATTACTAACGACTATAAGGCTCACATACTTAGAACATTTACCAGTACTGCTAATGAGATTTTAATGCAACATTTTGGTTTACTTGAAAATATATTATGGATTTAAAGTACTTTCTGTGAGATTACCGATGACTTAGTATTTGGTTTCTTTGACAGCTACACGATTATATCACGACGCTACTAATATGTGACACGATTTACATTGTTGCTTTTGCGGTGTATCTGTTTTATATCTGCACAGTTTTTATGAATTATTCTGGAAAGTAAAACATGTTTTAGTAGTAACTTTTGTGGTATAGTTATAATGAGACAGCCTTTTCCGTAGCACAACAATACTTTACAGCACAGTACTTTCTTCATCACGACAATAAGCGTAATAACTAAGATATATATATGCAAAGCATTTCACTTTTGTTGATCATGAGGTAAGTACATTGGCTTCTGCAGAACTTAGCTTTCGGGGGACAATAACTACGACACTTCCACAGAGATTATCTTACAGCAAGACGCACATTTAGCGCTACAGGAAACGTATTTGAGTGATTCATTTTGTACTTAAATCATTTATTTTTAAAGATATTTGAAGTACAATGATACAAAGGTTTTCTGTGATACATTTCATTCCATTGCTGTAATCTGTAACACCTGAGGGTATAATTACATTAATCCTCAGGGGGGTACACGCTTACTTTGTGTACCATGTGTTTGGCAAGCACAAGGAGCCCTAGCTAATATGGTATTTGCTTATACAACTTTATGCATCGGTACCATATTTCTCTAACACAGAATTACACAGCTATCTGATCATTTAACTGAGAGAGACAAATATTTATTTTACTACATCAGTGACAGATGTGTACGTAATTACACAGTTGGATAACTTCACACAACGAAATTGTATTTTGGCTGTACTTTGTGAACTGTTCATATTTTTTCTGAACCATTGTGATGCTATGAGGGCTTTGAATGATGTATTTGGTATGAGATCATGATTTTTAAAGTACGTTTGAGGTAGATGACACTATTGAAATGAGCAGAGAATATTTTTTTAGGTTTTGAAATTATTGGAGAAAGCTACGACGATTTTGAGAATTGACTGAGATGTTATGATATTATTACGATGACAATGTGTATTATGCTGTTGAGGTATGTTTATGATCAATAAGCAGATGCTATATGAGGAATGTGATTACATGTTTATATGTATATGAATAATGAATAGAAGTTAGGGACTCTGGTTGGTGAAAAAGGATGTTGGAAACCAAGAATCGTACTTTAAGAGTTATGAAATGTGTGTATATGCGTGAATGTATCACTATGCTGGCGAAAAATTTTTGGACGCTGTTATATTTACAGGATTTTGTTTCTACAGTTTTGAAACGCAAATTCTCGACCTGTAGTGCAAACTGGTGTCGTAAATATTTCGGTAAGAAGTTAAGTGACCACCTGCACGTAATGTGTCGTGGGCACCCAGCTGCCCGACAGTCGCCTTGAAAAAAGCCATTAGTGTGTGCCTTTCAGAGGCACAGGTGAAAAAAAAAAGGCCATTATCCTCGCTTATGACATTCCTTTGAAGAAAGCATCGCAAATACGACACACTCAGTCTTGAAAACATGTGATTATACTGTGGAGTTCTTAATTTATGATATTTACTAAAATGCCTAATGAAACGATGAGAAACATTTCACGGCTGTTGTCTTGCTAGTTGAGAGAAATGCCATATAGCTTGCTTTATGTATTTATTTACTCATGTTGTTTAATATCTAGTTTCTAGCTGCACTGCAGCATTGGTTAAAATAAAATTTAATAGATGTACTAATATAGTTATTTTATGCCTACAGATCCAGTTAATAAGAAATTTATGATCTACTTCCAAGAAAACGAGGGCACATAGACATTTCCCTTCACAGGAATTGCATAAATAATTTCTTTACGATTTGGTAACTTATCTGCTAGTGTAAGTTCTCATGATGCATCACTCTAGTGTTAAGATGTGACATAGGTATTAGACATGGCCATCTTTACTGTAATATTTTTTTATGCTTGAGCTTTGTCATAATTACATATAAGTTATTGCATTTGCTGCTGCTGCTTGCTTTGCCAATTTCCATTTTTTTGTCATTGCTGTTTGTGTTAATTGTTTTGTGCTGCTGTGTTGCCTTGTCCCTTAGGATATATGTCTGAGCTCAGTAGATTTAACTTAGCTTAAGAGGGGGTAGACTATATAAGAAACTGACTATGGATAATAGGGAAAGAATGCATTGAGAAGTTATATGAAAAAGATATGGGCCAAAATGAGTATCGTTCAATGAGAAATAATTATTTTGAAAGAAATATGAATAGACTACAGAAAGGAGGTATAGATAGGTCTTTTTGGGAATAATGATAAATGAAGGGAGATCTCCAAGAAGTAAAGAAAGTTTTGTTTGCAAAATACTGCAGTAAAACAAACCCTGTCCTTTCCTTTTTTATTATTCCGCTATATGTTTGTGTACCCTCGTGTATTTGTGTTTTTTCTGTCTTTATGTGTTTAGCTAACAAGATTTATGTTGTAGAATTTTTCTAGTACTAAGCTACATTCACTATTATGAGGAATACTGTTATCCTCAAATATAATTTGCATTAATAATATGTTATTTTCTTTGTAAAGATGTTTATAGACATTATTAATTCTGCTTTCTTTCAATGCTCATGTGTGAAATTAATGTTTCGAAACCTATTCTCATTATTTTATATATTTACTTATGTCATAATTCCTGTAACACTGATGTATATGTCTATTTCTATTCTTTTGTAAAGCCTGTATTACTACAAATGTTATATGTACTATTATGTTCTTTAATGATGTATTTTGTACCTTTGTAATTGTATTATTATGTTGTAAATTTATAATTGTATAGACACCAGTTCTTCTAATTAAGTTACATTTCACTGCACACGTTTCTGTTGGTCATAGTATATGGACAATATGTGAGAAGTTGGGACTGTTAGTGTTTGCACATGTATTAATAATTCAGCAAGGGACTGGATAACAGCATTGCTGGTTCTAAGGACATTAAAAAAAATTTTTTTTAGTGCACAAGTGGTGGTTATAGACTTGCTATATTGTCCGCAAGACCCTTCGATGGTGATTGTGTCCTACAAGGACTACAATGGGTCTACACCTTTGATGATCCACCAATACCATTATTTCTACAAGGACTGCAGTGGGTCTGCACCTCTGGTGGCCCACAAATACCACAATCTCTACCAGGACTACAGTGAATCTGCACCTCTGGTGGCCCACCAATACCGTAATCTCTACCAGGACTGCAGTGGGTCTACTCTGTGATGACCTGCCTACCAATATTCTTCAAAACTTTGAATGACTCTGCTGTGGGTTTGCTCTGTTGTGGCCCATTACTTGTCTGCATGTCGAGAGTCAGCACTGTCTTTCCGTTGGAAGAACAACACTACTTCTTCAAGACTGCATGGAAGTCCACTACTTCTGTGTGCATTTAATTTTACTGCTCAGACTTTCAGAAAAACACTGCAATTTTACTGAGATGAATGATCAGGACTGTCTTTATGGACTGTGAGAAAATTTTAGCTTTTGACCAACATTGTATCAATAAGTGTGAGCATTTGATATCTTTGTTATTGTAATTATGAAAAATTTTATCAAATCATTATTGGCCACTGCCCAAAACAATTTGTAAAATTTTTTGTGGGGAGCATGGGGGCTATGTAAGTAGGCTGTTTATGTTTTCTTATATTGGAAACGCCACGTAGCACTCTGTATAAAAATCACTGGCTGTGCTGTGTGCAGTCTTTGGCTGGTTTGCATTGTTGTTAGCCATTGTAGTGTTGGGCAGCTGGATGCGAACAGCGCGTAGCGTTGCGCAGTTGGAGGTGAGCCGCCAGCAGTGGTGGATGTGGGGAGAGAAATGGCGGAGTTTTGAAATTTGTAAGACTGGATGTCATGAACTGCTATATATATTATTTGTATTAAGGTAAAGACATTGTTTGTTCTCTATTAAAATCTTTCATTTGCTAACTATACCCATCAGTAGTTAGTGCATTCCGTAGTTTGAATCTTTTATTTAGCTGGCAGTAGTGGCGCTCGCTGTATTGCAGTAGTTCGAGTAACGAAGATTTTTGTGAGGTAAGTGATTTGCGAAAGGTATAGGTTAATGTTAGTCAGGGCCATTCTTTTGTAGGGATTATTGAAAGTCAGATTGCGTTGCGCTAAAAAAATATTGTGTGTCAGTTTAAGCACAGTCATGTTTAATTGTTCAAAGGGGACGTTTCAAATGTATCACTCTGCGTTAAGGGTCCCTGGTTTGGACACGAAAACCTTCTGATATCTCTGACAGTGGAAAACATGTATCGGTGCCTTTGTTGCTAAGATTGCAGGGTAGGCAATTTTCCGAGGTGGTAGTATGGATGAAAAAAAGTCTAGTAACGTGGGCTCTAAAATGCATATCTTCAAAGATGTGAGCACTTGTTCAATAGAGGAGATGTGTTTCACACTAACGAAGATGAACAAGTGCTCATAGCTCCTGAGGTACGTATTTTAGACCCCGTGTTTACTAGACAGTTTTGTTGTCTTGGTCTATTCTTCCGCCTCTGAAAGTACATTCTCAGCAACAACAATACAGGTACATGTACTCCACTGTCTGAGGCAGTATCAGAATGATTGTCGCTTGTAACCTCTGACTCGTTCGTTTCCAACCAGCTACTCTCACCTCACATTGTTATATTTTTCCATCATCCTTGAATCTCTGTAATATCATCACCGATTCACCGTGTATACACATAAAGGCGCCGCGGCCTATAACTTTGACGATCTTTCATGGTGTTGGATGACGTTTCCAGACGTGGTTTCCCGTGTCAAACTTGATCAACTAAGTCCCTTCTACAGCATCTAGACGTGTGTAATATGAATTTTGAAACACCCTGTTTATGGCCAAAGTTCGTCACAGAAAAATTGCAGTCCATAGATTATACCGTGTACAAACAATGTCAACTGAAAAAATGCCTCACTGTTCCGAAAGCTGTATGTGCTGTGCGTGGACTAATGAACCGGTTTTATTCCCGGCTGCACATATTATACATGGCCTATGAGACACGATCGGGGAAACAATTAGGTTTGAGAAACTCGTGATAGTTATTTAGGTATGGAATAGTTATGCTGGTTAATGATCTACTCAGCTACAAAATTAAGAAGGCAGAATTTGCAGAATGCTTTCTAACCATTTTAGGAACAGAAATTAGTGCAGGTATTTACAATCCCAACGGAATGATTTCATTTAAACAAGTTTCGCCTCCGAAAACCGATTTTCTCCCTCGGAACAAAGTGTAGATCTCGACAATATCCGTCCGCTATCTCAGATGGAAGTGGACTCTTCATTCGTTCATAAGGTGCGCACAGTAAAGTATCCCCATCGTAATGGGAAGCACATCCTTCTCTGATAACTGGATTCTGGCTCCCCCTACCACCTCAACTGCCGCACGAAACCAATAATGTTATATATGACTTACTTCGACAAGGCACAGAGCAGATTTACCGAGTCATTTATATATAGGTTTGAATTCTATTGCTCTTCCATGTCTGCCTATTCGTATAACTTTAAGTTGCTAGTTTACTGGGAATTCTATTTTTGTACGTCTGCCATCAGTGTGCTGAATTACTTATAAGTTCTCAAAAGATCAAAACTTTTTGTGGGCAGCGTACGTTGTACTTTCACGGATACAGACATCATCTGTTAAAGGATTACATGGAACTCGCAACCAGCTGGGCATAAGTGGATACAAAATGAGTAAAGAGAAAATGTTAACAGCAGATACATGATGTTCGTTTCCAGTAATCCTGAGGCTTGTCTGAAAAATAAATCTTCAGCTCTCAATTTCTTCTAATACAGCTCTTTCTAAGCAGCTGCGTTCTTACAAACGACAGAAGTATATTTATCGTGTTCTAAATGTAAAATTCCAACAATATTGTACCTCTCGAACACTGCTCTTCTTTAACACTGGAGCAATGTTTCAATCATTGTGACAATTAAATCTGTAAGAAATACAGTAGAATTTCGGATGTGGGACTGCTAAAGGTAGAAAACAGTGATGGAAATTCGTTTTTGTGTGTTTAATACTGCACGCATTTTTCCCGTGCAGTATACAACAAATCAAAACAAAATGCATTCTCATTTTATTATTTTACCAATTTGAAGGAACAAGGAGCCTTAGGGGTATAAGCCGATATAAAGGCACATAAGAATAACCTAACGTTTCCAGTCAATAGATCACAACTATCACCCAGTATTTAGGTATTTAGTTGAACCTCCACTGTTCTAGATAAGTGCAAAAATCTTCTTAGGCATTGACTCCATAAGGGCAAAGATCTCCTTCTGAGATTGACGTCCACTTCATTCGAATTGCAGTTTTCAGCTCGGACAGTCTCAGTCATAGCGATAAACACGTCGTGCAACGACTCACCTTAGATTCTCAACGGGATTTAAATCCAGACTTCTCGATAGTAAAACAGAAGCAAAATTCCTTTATCTTGAAATCACAACCTTGTCTTGAAAGACTTGTGAATCCCTGCGTTACGCAGTTGGAATAGTAAATTATCATCGGCAAACTCTTCATATATACGAACCGATTCAATTTCCAGCATTTCTGTATAATGATCGGACTTCAATTTGGGGTGCAGCCATGCTATGTTGGACGTGCCTTTAGCACAAAATGCTGTCCATATCATAATGCTGCCACCGCCATAGTTTATATTAATCCGAACGTGTTCTTTTGCACGGAAATCATGCCAATAATACTGAAAACCATCTGGCCTCTCCAAATTAAACTACTTCTTCTGTTGAATATTACTTTGTTCCATTCTACGGTCCACGACAAACGTTCTTCCACAAACTTCAGTCGAGCCTCCTAATGTGCATTGTTTAAAGGTCGAAGGCCGGATTCGCGTCTTTGGCCGGGATTGGTCTAACGCGTCTGGAGGTGACTGATAACTGCAAGTCAGCCACTATTTGGGACTAGCACAAGCGGTTGACTTTTGCTTTACGCAGAATCCAACGAGTATCTGGTGCTGATAATTTTCGTGTTCTGCCATACTTGCCGTTTTTTCCCATACTGTACACGCAATCTGACAAAATCACCGATAACACAAAGTGAGGGCTATAATTTCTTAGTAGTCAGATGACTAGTCAGGCCCATTTCTTTGTAAGGCTTAAACACGTGCTTGCTCGTCACCCGACAGTGACTTTCCACGCAACATTACCATAATAACCGGCGTACGACGTTAGGAGACGCACCTAGAAACTTAACTGTAGCGAACTCTTGACATTCACCAGAGTGCGCGTCATCCAGCGGACCTGCCTTTGTACCAGATTCCAGTCCATCCTAGCCGAAATTCCGTCTTTTTGCAGTTTTTAGGGACTCTGCGTAATTCTAATGGTGAAAAGAGAACGTATTTTGTTTTGCTTTGCTGTAAACCGTATGGGAAAAATGTGTGCGTTACCAAATACGTAAATAAACATGTTTTTTTTTTTTCACGAAAGACCACGTGCCTTTATACTAACTTACTCATGTATAAAAACAGTTTCATGCTGGCACGTATGAGAAGAAAGTGTCATATGTAAACGTCAGAAAACGTGTTGAGGATAAAAACAACGAAACAGATTTTCTCTCGATGTTGGTCCGGTACTGAATCAGAGTCCACCTTTTTGGTTCACTGTCTCCTCTAGATGCAATCTTCTGCTTTGTCACTGGTCAGATACTTTATCTTCAGGTCTATGTGGAGGATATCTGCTTTAGTCCTGTCTTGTGCTTGTTCGCGGTTGAGACCCGCTGTCTTAAGGTCTATGTGGAGACTAATTACTTTAGGAGAGTCTTGTGGTTAGTGATGGTTGGGACGCATTTGAGATCTATGTGAAGGGTATCTACTTTAGCAATGTCTTGTGCTTGGTTATAGTGGAGACACGCTGTCTTGAGGTCTACACTGCTGGCCATTAAAATTGCTACACCACGAAGATGACGTGCTACAGATGCACAATTTAACTGACAGGAATAAGATGTTGTGATATGCAAATGATTAGCTTTTCAGAGCATTCACACAAGGTTGGCGCCGGTGGCGACACCTATAACGTACTGACATGAGGAAAGTTTCCAGCCGATTTCTCATACAAAAACAGCAGTTGACCGGCCTTGCCTGGTGAAACGTTGTGGTGATTCCTCGTGTAAGGAGGAGAAATGCGTACCATCACGTTTCCGACTTTGATAAAGGTCGGATTGTAGCTGTGGTGTCACCGCCAGACACCACCCTTGCTAGGTGGTAGCTTAAATCGGCCGCGGTCCATTAGTACATGTCGGACCCGCGTGTCGCCACTGTGTGATCGTAGACCGAGCGCCACCACACGGAAGGTCTCGAGAGACTGACTAGCACTCGCCCCAGTTGTACGACGACTTTGCTAGCGACTACACTGACGAAGCCTTTCGCTCATTTGCCGAGCAGATAGAATAGCCTTCAGCTAATGGCTACGACCTAGCAAGGCGCCATAAGTAACTTCATGTATCTACTGAGTCTCACTTGTATTATCAAGAATGCTGTATACCAAAGGACGATATAAAAGTTAAGTGTTCTAGTAGCTACGTTCTTTTCTTTATCACATTCATCACGTATCCTGTTCCAGACTTAACGCCTGACGGCGTGAGTTGACGCGTGCCCTTTCGGCTACTTCACTGTGGACTGGCTGCCTTAACAGTCCACTACAGTAGCCTATCGCGATTGTGGTTTATCGTATCGCGACATTGTTGCTCGCGTTGGTCGAGATCCAATGGTGGGTTGAGGAGGGTAATACGAAACGCCGTGCTGGATCCCAACGGCCTCGTATCACTGGCAGTCGAGATGACAGACATCTTATCCACGTGCAGCCACGTCTCGATCCCTGAGTCAACAGATGGGGACGTTTGCAAGGCAACAACCATCTGCACGAACAGTTCGACGACGTTTGCAGCAGCGTGGACTATCAGCTCGGAGACGATGACTGCGGTTACCCTTGACGCTGTATCACAGACAGGAGCGCATGCGATGGTGTACTCAACGACGAACCTGGGTGCACGAATGGCAAAACGTCATTTTTTCGGATGAATCCAGGTTCTGTTTACAGCATCATGATGGTCGCATCCGTGTTTGGCGACATCGTGGTGAACGCACATTGGAAGCTTGTATTCGTCATCGCCTTACTGGCGTATCACCCGGCGTGATGGTATGGGGTGCCATTGGTTACACGTCTCGGTCACCTCTTGTTCGCATTGACGGCACTTTGTACAGTGGACGTTACATTTCAGATGTGTTACGACCCGTGGCTCTACCCTTCATTCGATCCCTGCGAAACCCTACATTACAGCAAGATAATGCACGACCGCATGTTGCAAGTCCTGTACGGGCCTTTCTGCACATGACGCTACTACGGTCGTACCTGTCTGAACGAACCTTCCACGTGAGTGCTGACGGCGGTACGTCCACGGACTGGCAGATACGTGCAGGAGTGCCGCAGGGGTCGGTCCTCGGCCCCTCGCTATACTCACTGTACACGGCCGACGTGCCGAAAGTGGCAGGAGTCGAACTGGCGCTGTACGCTGTTGATACAGCCCTGTTCACTCTTAGCATGATCGGCCAAGTGCTGAGAAACCATCTCCAACGCGGGTGCGACGCCCTGGGCTCATGGGCAACAAAATGGCGCCTAAATTCAACTCCACGAAGCGCCAGGCAGTTGTCTTCACCCGAAGACTTCTGCTGCCAGGGCTTACGCCAGTCGAAATCCTGGGAGAACCTGTCCCATGGAGTGGGACGGCGAAATACTTAGGGGTCACCCTAGACCGCAGGCTCACCTGGAAGCGTCACATCCGTGATGTGAAAGGGAGAGCAAGAGGACGCCTTCGCGCCCTGTATCCGCTGCTAAACCCGCAGTCGCCACTGCCACCGCAACTCGTCATCACGCTATATCTAACATTGTTCCGCCCACTGTTAGAGTATGCAGCCATGGTATGGGGGATAGCCGCAGGTGCTCACATTGTGACTATGCAGCGAATACAGAACCCCGCCCTGCAGACTGCTATGCATCTTCCGAGGCGCTTCTCGACCCGCCAACTCCACGACGACACCGGGATCCTGCCTCTCCGGGACAGGTTCCGCGTCATCGCCAAAAAGTTCTACGAGAAAGCGGAACACTCCCGCAACCGGCTCATCCGTGAACTGGACCAACAACCTCACCACAGACCAACCACGCGTTGGCCTGACCTGCTGAGGGATTAAGTTTTACTAATCCGCCATCAGAGTGTGTCTTTCTCTTTTTCGGGCTACACCAGCAAGAAAGTGGTAAGATATTTTTTTTCCTCTCTCCCACAGGAAGCACAGGAATGACAAATTTAGTCCAAATTTCACCATATCGAGCCAAGGATAGGCTCGTCTTTTCAGCGTCAGCCTGAAGATGGCAAGTAAGAAACTTGCTGAAACGTTTCTGGAAAACAACACATCGACTCGGCTGTCAACATGAGAAGATTTTATCATCGCTGGGACATTATTTCAAAACACGATGTGTTTACATTCTACAGTAAAAAAAAAAGTATTACGAAGGAATTATCCAAATGGGACGGAAATCGGTAAATGTGACGTACATGTAGAGGCAAACAAATGATTAACATTTCAGAAAAACTGGGCGATTTATTCAAGAGGAAGAACTTCACAAATTGAGCTAGTAAATTACGTGTTCGTTCACGTCTACCTTACGCAAGTAGCTGTTCCGCTGGTATTGACTGACAGAGTTGTTGGGTGTCCTGCTGAGGGATAACGTGTCAGTTTCTGTCCAACTGGCACATTAGATCGTTAAAATTCTGGTCTACGTACAATGCCCCAAACGTTCTCAACTGGGAATAGAACCAGTGACCTTGCTGGCGAAGGCATGGTTTTGCAAGCACAAAGACCAGAAGTAAAAACTCTCGCCGTGTGCGGGAGGGCATTAACTTGCTGAATTATTAGCCCATGATAGCTTGCCATGAAGGGAACAGAACGGAGCGTATAATATCGTTGAAGTACCGCTGTGATATATGACAACCACACTGGTCCTACTATAAATATAATGGCACCCCAGACCTTCACTCGTTATCTGGTCGTATGGAGGGCGATAGTCACTTTGGTATCCCAACGTTGTCTGGAGCGCTCTGACGTATCTTCGGTGGTCATCAGAACTCGGTTCGATGCGAGACTAATCACTGGAGACAGTTCTTCTCCAGTCAGTGATATTTTACGCCGAGTAACTGTACGTGTAAGGGACAGAACTGGACTTTGACTTGCTCCATTTGGGAAGTTCTTTCTACTGAATAAATCATCAAATTTTTCGGAAACTTATTATTTGTTTGTCTGTAAATGAACATCACATCTACCGATTTCTGCACCAATCGGATAATTCCTTTGTGGTGCGTTGTGCTTTTTTTTCCCTTAGAGTGTACAACTGAAGAGAAAGAGGCAGAATTGGAAAAAAAACTGGTCAAACCATTTGAATGCCATTGAAAAAGAAACATTTAAGGAGCTTAAATTAATCATGGATGACCCAACTAACTACGTTGTCAGCTTGGGGGTGCGCAGTTTATTGAAGCCAATAAATTGATGTGCGGTGGTCACACTCAATTACTGGCCCGACGCAGCTCTGGGCCAGCAGCTGCACCGGCGGGCGCGGTGTAATCGCACTGCTGACCGCCACATCCACAACTATTTACTGCCGCCGGCGAAAATATCTGCCGGTTAAATGGGTTACTCGGCCGCTACAAATCCAATGGGACCAACTCGGTCAGCAAGTTCACCCGACGTGGCTAAACTTATTTCACTTCGTTTTGGGGGCGCTCCAGATACATCGCGAAATTTGCAAACAATGCGGTTCGAACACGAATGCGTTAGCCACAGTTTCAGCATCGAAACAAATTTAATTTGAATGTTAATACTGGTGGATCTTGCTGAGTATTTTCAGAGTTGCAGAAATCGGTATCTTTAGTTGTCGTTGAACACTTTTTCCTAAGTCCTCTAATATTCTGTGAAATAACTGTTATTGGCACTATAGTCGGCGATAGTGAAAAATTCTCTTAAAATAGCACCGTACGAAGTTAACGGAATCTGCAATGTGGAGGAGTCGATTTCCATTCTTTGCACCGATAAGGAAGTTTCCTTTGTGAGAGAAGACGATCGACATTGCTAAGTCTCGTGACAAAAACA
Source organism: Schistocerca nitens (assembly GCF_023898315.1). Taxonomy (NCBI): domain Eukaryota; kingdom Metazoa; phylum Arthropoda; class Insecta; order Orthoptera; family Acrididae; genus Schistocerca; species Schistocerca nitens. The sequence goes on along the minus strand of NC_064615.1, from coordinate 436,881,661 downwards.
GAGGGAGATTTAGCATCGACGTTCAAAACAAGTGTTACCACACTGTAGAAGTGGATGTTAGCAAGGGAATGGTCAGACGTGTTGTGTTCGACGTAACGTGAGTTGGCTTTTTTCGCAGTGTCGGTCGACTTCGGAAAAAGTCCGTACGCAAAATTTTAGCTGCCGACACGAACTGGAAGGAACTGAAAAATAATTGTGAAATTTAAAGTTTAGCGCACGCTATCCGGGCTTGAAACTGCCTAGCGTACTGCACTTTATACTGCCACAACGCTACGCTCCGCCCTCTTCTCGCAGTGTTGCGAGAGCTGACGCACCGATTAAAAACGATCTAAAGATAAACACTCTTAGAGAAATACAACTTACGTTTCATCTTTAACCTTCTTTCCAAACTTTATGAATTATATGCACACAAACACGAAATTTTCAACCCATATATCTTAATTTTATGTATTCCAATAATTGAAAAAGTATGAAATGTTGATACAATGTTCCAGACATAGACACTTTGTGCTCCATTAAACTAATTTAAGAACGAGACTGACAGCCCTGTCAGGATTAGAATGACCTCTACGTTTTGGGAGAAAGCTGCGCCATAGAACTGAGACCCTCCTGTTAAGTGCTCTGCTTAGTTGATTAGTTTTTGAAAGCTGGGAGAGAAAAAAATGGTAACTTAAGAACTGTCATGGTGCAGACTGAAAACTGTAGATATCTGTCCCTAATAATTCTCCGTGTTAATGTTCAGTGAAAACCATATCACTGACGGAAAATCTCTCTCATTAAAGAGAAGTCGACATCAGACACTTTCAGGCTTTGAAATACTCCAGAGACGGTAAGTGAAAATTTGTGCCAGACATTGACTCGGATCCAGATTTCCTGCTTAATGCGAGAAGTCGCATTGGCCACCTCGGCTATCCTGGCGCGCTTCTCATCCGATCCAAATTCCCATGCCTGCCGTATGTTAAGTAGCGTCCCTATCCATTTCTCCTCCTGCTAGCAGCCCACACTGATTCCCACAGGAGTTCGTACATGCTGTACATTCGAAATGAAATAATCGTAAGACCCGTTGCACTCATAGACATGAAGATACACACACACATACCACAAATGCATGGTGCCTGTCCTGTATGAGATATCCAATAGAACAGACACCACACATATAAAAGATGTAACAAATATTTCTACTGGTGACTGAGGATGGTGTAGAGAAAAACATTATGTAAGTATTTACGTCATATGTAGACGAATAATTATAGACAATACAAGTCGTATGTTTTTAGGTTGGTTAGTATCTCCAAGTACTTGTGGTAAAAGCAAGACATTAATGTTTAAATTCAACAGGACAGCACATCAAGTGTTGAAGCTGGATGGACGTAAAACGGTTAGTCTATAGCGACAGGTATCGTTCACGTACTGGTGCAGTATGACTGTGTAGAACGCAGCAAGTTGTAAAGTCCTTGATGTGTTTTGTGGGAAGACTGTTTGACGTAGAGAAAAAACAACCAACAAACTGATGTGTGTACATTATAGGGTACGCACACCGTCTTCAGCCCACAAGTGGCCATCGGGACCATCCGACTGCCATTTCATCCTCAGCTGAGGATGCGGATAGGAGGGGCGTGTGATCAGCACACCGCTCTCGCAGTCTTTATGATGGTTTTCTTGTACCAGAGCCACTACTATTCCGTCGAGTAGCTCCTCAATTGGCATCACGAGGATGAGTGCACCCAAAAAAATTGCAACAGCGTATGGCGGCCCAGATGGTCACCCATCCAAGTGCCGACCCCACCCAACAGTGCTTAATTTCGGTGATCTGATGCGAACCGGTGTATCCACTGCAGCAAGGCCCTTGCCACCTTGTAGAGATATCTGCAAATATACGTGTTACACCCTGTGTAAGTTTATATATATTCAAGAAAATTACTGGGCCTACTAGCTGAAGAGTATTTGTTACATGCAATCTGCAGTATTTAACATTTTTATCAGTGTGAGTTCTAAATGTGACTGATAATGATACAGAATTTTTATTATCTATCCAACAATCTATAATGAGAAAGCGTTTGTTTTCCCAAACTGAAAGAAGAGTGAAACTTGAAAATTTAAGTATTCAGTTTTCCCATTTTCAAACATATTTTGATGCATCTCCTACAAACCTTTGTGTTCAGATGAATACTTCTTCCACGCTAGTGTAAAGATACATAACATTAGTAACGTGCTTCAGCAATACAAATGGCCGTATCGTAGGTGCAACCACAACGGAGGGGTATCTGTTGAGAGGCCAGACAAACGTGTGGTTACTGAAGAGGGGCAGCAGCCTTTTCAGTAGCTGCGGGGGCAACAGTCTGGATATTGACTGATCTGGCCTTGTAACACTAACCAAAGCGGCCTTGCTGTGCTGGTACTGCGAACGGCTGAAAGCAAGGGGAAACTACGGCCGTAATTTTTCCCGAGGACATGCAGCTTTACTGTATGGTTAAATGATGGTGGTGTCCTAAAATGGCTCTGAGCACTATGGGACTTAACATCTGAGGTCATCAGTCCCCTAGAACTTAGAACTACTTAAACCTAACTAACCTAAGGACATCACACACATCCATGCCCGAGGCAGGATTCGAACCTGCGACCGTAGCGGACGCGCGGTTCCAGACTGAAGCGCCTAGAACCGCTCGGCCACACTGGCCGGCCGATGATGGTGTCCTCTTGGGTAAAATATTCCGGAGGTAAAATAGTCCCCCATTCGGATCGCCGGGCGGGGACTACTCAAGAGGACGTCGTTATCAGGAGAAAGATAACGCGTTCTACGGATCGGAGCGTGGAATGTCAGATCCCTCAATCGGGCAGGTAGGTTAGAAAATTTAAAAAGGGAAATGGATAGGTTAAAGTTAGATATAGTGGGAATTAGTGAAGTTCGGTGGCAGGAGGAACCAGACTTTTGGTCAGGTGAATACAGGGTTATAAATACAAAATCAAATAGGGGTAATGCAGGAGTCGGTTTAATAATGAATAAGAAAATAGGAGTACGGGTAAGCTACTACAAACAGCATAGTGAACGCATTATTGTGGCCAAGATAGACAAGAAACCCACGCCTGCTACAGTAGTACAAGAATATATGCCAACTAGCTCTGCAGATGATGAAGAGATTGCAGAAATGTATTATGACATAAAAGAAATTATTCAAGTAGTGAAGGGAGACGAACATTTAATAGTCATGGGTGATTGGAATTCGAGAGTAGGAAAAGGGAGAGAAGTAAACATAGTAGGTGAATATGGATTGGGGTAAGAAGTTAAAGAGGAAGCCGTCTGGTAGAATTTTGCACAGAGCATAACATAATCATAGCTAACACTTGGTTCAAGAATCATAAAAGAAGGGTGTATACATGGAAGAATCCTGGAGATACTAGAAGGTATCTGATGGATTATATAATGGTAAGACCGAGATTTAGGAACCAGGTGTTAAATTGTAAGACATTTCCAGGGGCAGATGTGGACTCTGACCACAATCTATTGGTTATAAACTGTAAATAAAAACTGAAGAAACTGCAAAAAGGTGGGAATTTAAGGAGAAGGGACCTGGATAAACTAAATCAGACGTTGTAGAGAGTTTCAGGGAGAGCATAAGGGAACAACTGATAGGAATAGGGGAAAGAAATACAATAGAAGAAGAATGGATAGCTCTGAGGGATAGTGAAGGCAGCAGAGGATCAAGTAAGTAATAAGACGAGGGCTAGTAGAAATCCTTGGGTAACAGAAGAAATATTGAATTTAATCGATCAAAGGAGAAAATATGAAAATGCAGTAAATGAAGCAGGCAAAAAAGCATACAAACGTCTCAAACATGAGATCGACAGGTAGTGCAAAATAGCTAAGCAGGGATGGCTAGACGACAAATGTAAGGATGTAGAGGCTTATCTCACTAGGGGTAAGATAGATACTGCCTACAGGAAAATTAAAGAGACCTTTGGAGATAAGAGAACCAGTTGTATGAATATCAAGAGCTCAGATGGAAACCCAGTTCTAAGCAAAGAAGGGAAAGCAGGAAGGTGGAAGGAGTATATACAGGGTCTATACAAAGGCAATGTACTTGAGGACAATATCAGGGAAATGGAAGAGGATGTAGATGAAGATGAAATGGGAGATACGATACTGCGTGAAGAGTTTGATAGAGCACTGAAAGACCTGAGTCGAAACAAGGCCCCAGGAGTAGACAACATTCCATTACAACTACTGACGGCCTTGGGAGAGCCAGTCATGACAAAACTCTACCATATGGTAAGCAAGATGTATGAGACAGGTGAAATACCCTCAGACTTCAAGAAGAATATAATAATTCCAATCCCAAAGAAAGCAGGTGTTGACAGATGTGAAAATTACCGAACCATCAGTTTAATAAGTCACAGCTGCAAAATACTAACGCGACTTCTTTACAGACGAATGGAAAAACTGGTAGAAGCCGACCTCGGTGAAGATCAGTTTGGATTCCGTAGAAATCTCGAAACACGTGAGGCAATTCTGACCCTACGACTCATCTTAGAAGAAAGATTAAGGAAAGGCAAACCTACGTTTCTAGCATTTGTAGACTTAGAGAAAGCCTTTGATAATGTTTATTGGAATACTCTCTTTCAAATTCTAAAAGTGGCAGGGGTAAAATACAGGGAGCGAAAGGCTATTTACAATTTGTACAGAAACAACATGGCAGTTATAAGAGTCGAGGGGCATGAAAGGGAAGCAGTGGTTGGAAAGGGAGTGAGATAGGGTTGTAGCCTCTCCCCGATGTTATTCAATCTGTATATTGAGCAAGCAGTAAAGGAAACAAAAGAAAAATTCGGAGTAGGTATTAAAATCCATGAAGAAGAAATAAAAACTTTGAGGTTCACCGATGACATTGTAATACTATCAGAGACAGCAAAGGACTTGGAAGAGCTGTCGAACGGAATGGACAGTGTCTTGAAAGGAGGATATAAGATGAACATCAACAAATTCAAAACGAGGATAATGGAATGTAGTCGAATTAAGTCGGGCGATGCTGAGGGAATTAGATTAGGAAATGAGACACTTAAAGTAGTAAAGGAGTTTTGCTATTTGGGGAGAAAAATAAGTGATGATGGTCGAAGTAGAGAGGATATAAAATGTAGGCTGGCAGTGGCAAGGAAAGCGTTTCTGAAGAAGAGAAATTTGTTAACATCAAGTATAGATTTAAATGTCAGGAAGTCGTTTCTGAAAGTATTTGTTTGGAGTGTAGCCATGTATGGAAGTGAAACATGGACGATAAACAGTTTGGACAAGAAGAGAATAGAAGCTTTCGAAATGTGGTGCTACAGAAGAATGCTGAAGATTCGATGGGTAGATCACATAACTAATGTGGAGGTACTGAATAGAATTGGGGAGAAGAGGAGTTTGTGGCACAACTTGACAAGAAGAAGGGACCGGTTGGTAGGACATGTTCTGAGGCATCAAGGGATCACAAATTTAGCATTGTAGGGCAGCGTGGAGGGTAAAAATCGTAGAGGGAGACCAAGAGATGAATACACTAAGCAGATTCAGAAGGATGTAGGTTGCAGTAAGCACTGGGAGATGAAGAAGCTTGCACAGGATAGGGTAGCATGGAGAGCTGCATCAAACCAGTCTCAGGACTGAAGACTACAACAACAACAACAACAGTAACAATGAACTATACAATCCAACCACAGGCACTACTTTGCATAATATGTGGACGCAGACACGGCCAGCAAAGTCGTCTTTGTGTTTAGCCTTATACCGTGCACCTCGTTTCAAATTTTAGGCTGATTTGGAATGTACACGTAAATTCGCTACAACCAACTCTCTTGTTCTTTGGATCTGTACAGTCACCTTACAATAACTTCAACCAATACATCGCAGCGTTGTCTTTGTCTGCCGCTTTAATTTTGGTTTCCGACTCTTCTTTCAGAGGTAATTGTTGATTAAATGTGGTAATGTCTTTCATAAATTTGCAGGAGTACTGCTATCGTCAGTTTGTATGCCGCAAGTGGATTTACAGCCTGCATTATTCAGTAGTTCAGTCGTTCCTAACCATATGCCTGTACTATACAAGCTTTCATGAAAAAGTTTAACGACCATTTCGTATATGATATAATCATCACTCGTTTTCTGTTGACGGGGCCAGGTGGCACCTGTTACATATCTCCGTACTTATTAGCATATGTACGGTAAAATACTATTTGGAATTACAAACTGTGGATAGGACGAAGAGATACGAAAAATTTACCAACAATTAAAAGAAAGTGCAGCGAAGAAGCCAACTTTAGCTTCCGTCTGTAATAAGTCCGTTCAGCGAGATTCCTCTAAAATGGTTTAAATGGCTCTGAGCACTATGGGACTTAACATCTGAGGTCATCAGTCACCTATAGCTTAGAACTACTTAAACCTAACCAACCTACGGACATAACACACATTCAAGCCCGAGGCAGGATTCGAACATGCGACCGTAGCGGTTGCGCAGTTTCAGACTGTGGCGCCTAGAACCGCTCGGCCACTCCGGCCGTCTTAGCTGGTCACTCAAGCACCAAAAAGGACTAACAGAGGATGGCAGAAACGTTTCATCTTGCATATAGCACTTCGATAACACCCAGCAGTATCATCCCTTACGCTCTTACAGAATTTGCCAATGATTAGGTCTTGGCAACACACAGCCAGTAGATGAGGTAGTAAAAGGTAAGGATGGAAATGTCATTGCGGAGGGCATGGGCCTAGTAAACATTTCAAGAACGCCTTCACGCAGCCAGTATACACCAGCCTTGCAATAAATATACTGTGCCACTTTATTCGATCGCGATCATCGAGCGTCGATCGCATAAAATGCCAAAATATTTCACGATATAGACGCTGCCTGTAACTACAAAATAATTGTAATTGCTGATACCTGGAGATGTACCCGATGAAATTCGCATTGTTGCAGGCTTTTATCCATAAACTAGCCATTACTGATGATGTGTATTCGCTAATAGTGGCAATCCGTGCAGAACTCTGAACATTTAATTACAGAGCAATCGACAGGCACCGCGTGAGCATTTCAAATTTCGGTGTACGGAATTTTTCATCCACAAAACGAAACCTTTACATCCAGTGTCCATCACTGATGGAATAATGTATGTTACGATAAATTACGGGTTATTGACTCCACATACCATTGTGTAATTAACCGAGTTTTGGTTTGCGACGTGGCTCGTCTCTTGCCGTTTTCTTAGTAACCCACCCAGTCTGTTTAAATAGCTGTGATATTACACTGCATACCAAGGCACGTTCCACCGTTCGCCCAACGGGCACTTCCCGCATAGCGGAGAAATGTTGTACAGAAGCAGGAATGTTAGTCACCGGCTCCGCGCAGATTCCACACTGCACTGCCTGAGGCCGGCCCTGGAGGGGCGTCTCAGGTCTCCAGTGTGTCCCCCTCTGAAATAATTTCGTACAATACGTGTCTCTCACCTTTAATCCCGTGCTGAGAATCATGACAAAATTAATGGTCGTGTTGTCTGACGGCAAACGGTTAACTTTTTTTTATTTTTCTTGAGCAGTATGGATATAGTTGATCATTACACGTAGGGAAATCATGCTCTGGTAAGAACCTGGAACAGATCATGGTTTAATATTCATTTATCTCTCCCACGAGCTGCTTTAGAAGCCACAACAAGCGCGTCGGCAAATAGCAGCATTTACTGAGAAATTTCGCAAACGAAGTGCAGATTACAAAGTTGTGGTAAACATCAATCTTTTTTTAGAATTCTACTGACAGCCGAATGTAAAATCGTTTATTCTGATACAAATGCGATTAACCTTCTATTTCACAGATTTCAGAAGTTCGCTTTACATATAGTGTCTTTTCGTTCGACACACAAAAGTTTTCCAGACTTCTGTATTCTACGAAACGTAAGTTAATGAAATAATGAGAATAAAGGGAGCTCTTGTAACAGATTTCATTGTATTGATTTAAAAATAACAGAGATCCACATAACCTATATGCTTTAACGCGTTCAATTCTCAGTTTGTATGTGATTATTAGTGGAATGTGGAATTTGAACGAAAAAGTTACCCGTCATTCAGTTTGCGGCATATGAAACTAGTATTAACTGAATTTAACTAAAGGAGTAATTAGTTGTAAAAGGGAAGTGTACATTATCCCTCCTACCGCTCTGTAGCTACTGTAACATAACGTACACAAAGTTGAAATAATTATTTTTTTCGTACTTTATTCCTATGTATTTTAGTCTGGCAGTCTGCTGAAAGCTCTCAAAAGCAACATGGAGAACACACAGTACAGGGCGTCCCTGGAGGGATGGTCGATAATCAGTGATTTGACAGCAACGATTGTTCGTAGCAGAAAGTGTGGTAAACATGGGCTCTAAAGTGCATACCTTAAGAGTTTTGAGTACTTTTCCATCTTCGCTACTGTGAAACACATCTCTTCTACTTAACAAGTGCACATATCCCTTAAGGTACACATTTTTAGGGCCAATTTTTACTAGACAATTTTATTCATCTTTGGCCCATATCACCTCTATCCAATGTATGGGGAGGAAAGAATTTACAGTATAAAAGATTTTTAGTATAGTACCGAATATGAAGAAGTGCTCATAGAGCTTAAGGTATACATCTCATCACCCCTGTCATATCCCTGAATACTGACCATTATTGCTGGGACACACTGTTTCCATAAACCTAATGTTGTTAAATACGTTCGTAGATTATGAACAAGTGTGTGTATGCCACGTGTTTTATAGGACTTCAGATTATGTTAACAGTTAAGATGTACAAGTTTATTGAACACAAAATGAAAAACATTTTTTAAAATGATTTTATTTTTTTAGATTTGCAAATCAATTGCACATAAGGCAGCTTTATTTTGTTAACATGAGGAGCTGGTGTGCTCTAATTTAATTTATTGTAATCATTTTGTTGTGGGTAATTTAATTTTGCGACACAGGCAGTTAAAGTAAACAGGCAATGGCGTACTACAATATTCCAGTCAATTGTTACAAAGAAATAGAATTTTCACTAAATATTAATAATAATTAAATCTCACAACTTATCACTGAAAGTCAAAGTAAGAAAAAAATCTTATCTCCAAATTTCTACTGGCATAAATGGTGCTGGTATTGGTTGTTGTTGCAACTTTAACACTGTTTTTTAGTGCCGCTCACATGTATAACATTGATTATTTACTAACAAGATGCAGGAAATTTATTGGTTTTCTCTGTAATATAAGATCAACACGAAATGTTGGAAATATTTTTCACACACACACACACACACACACAGTAATACGTGTATGTTTGAGGGTGGATGCTACTACTGTTCTCTGTAACGTAATCCAGAGACCAGGTATGTAGTTACAATGGCTGTTAAACGGACAGCCAAAAGAGAGGCTACCTTCTAGCTCATTGGTCAACGGCGAACTTCTGTGGATGCCAGCCAACTGGGGGTGCGACCTGTGATAAAAGAGAGAGTCGGTTTCCTCCCAACCATGCTAGGAAAGAGCTTGTTAATCCGAAGGGATCATTGATTGGAGCACCTACAAATCAGACGATTCTAGGACGCATGGAAATCTCCTGAACACTGCCTAATTTTGATAACGTTCAAATCTTTCTAAAGAAAACTAAAACTCTCTTTCGTATAAAACGTTGATACATGATCCTGCGCACAGTTGTAGACCGTACTGAAAAATAAGCCCTGTCAGACAAAAATATATATTTAACCTTATTAAGCTCTCCTTTTGAGGTGAAACTGTGACACATTTAATGGACAGAAAACACTTTACAGAGACTAAAATACCGTTCTCTAAGTAACAATTTACACAGTCTTTTCGCTTAGACATTTCAATACTTTCTTTTCTAACTATATTTCGGTATAACTTGTTTAAATACTTCTTCATTTATAGAAAATGAATAAAACCAGTAGAATATATATATATATATATATATATATATATATATATATATATATATATATATATATATATGTGTGTGTGTGTGTGTGTGTGTGTGTGTGTGTGTGTGTGTGTGTGTGTATGTATGTATATGTATGTGTGGGTATTTGTGGGAGGGTGGTTGTACATGGTGAGTCGCGTAAGATTTAACGCCCTTTTTTTCTCGAACGGCTTCAAATATCGAAGCGAGGTTTTCGGCTATTGAAGTTAGATACATAGTGAGCTACCTTTGGTCACGTCACATGGGGATTAGGAAAACAATTTCAGATGTGTGTACACTTACAACGGCAGTTACGTGACTTTTCCCCATAAACTCTCCCCGTTGCTGCTTACTTTGACAATACCGAAACAGAAAGGCTTATCGTTAATACTTCATAATTACAAAACATCCCTACTCATGGACAGAAAAACTAATGCACTAACGTTGTTAGATTAGAAAAAAATATATTACCTGACCTGTCTTTGTCCAGAGTCGTCTCAATGCTTCTTAAAGATAAGACAATTCCTTGATCAACATTCTCTGCAACGGAGTGTGCGCTGATATGAAACTTTCTGGCAGATCAAAACTGTGTTCCGGACCGAAACTCCAACTCGGTACCTTTTCTCACACCTGTGAGGTGACGTCATGAGTCGCGCTTCGGTAGCTGAGTTGGAAGAGCCCTTCTTCGCAAAAAGCAAAGTCCAATGTTCGAGTATCGGTCTGGCATACAGTTTTAATCTGGCAGAAAGTTTCATATCAGCACACACTCCGTTGTAGAAATATCCTCCAGGCTGTGGCTAAGCCATGTCAAAAAAAATAGATAAATAAATAAATTAATTAATAAAAATAAAATAAAATTGTTCAAATGGCTCTGAGTACTATTGGACTTAACATATGAGGTCATCAATCCCCTAGACTTAGAATTACTTAAACCTAACTAACCTAAGGACATTACATACTGCCATGCCCGAGGGAGGATTCGAATCTGCGACCGTAGCAGGAGGGCGGTTTCCGACTGAAGCGCCTAGAACCGCTAGGCCACAAAGACCGGCTAAGCCATGTCATTGCAATATCTTTTCTACCAGGAGTGAAAATCCTGCAAGTTTCGCAAGTGAACCTCTGTGAAATTTGGAGGATAGGAAATGAGATACTGGCTGAGGAAACTGAGGACGGGTCGTCAGTCGTGCTTGGGTAGCTCAGCTGGTAGAGCCCTTGCCCGCGAAAGACACAGGTCTCGATTCTCGGTCTGGCATACAATTTTAATCTGCCAGGAAGTTTCAGCTGTCGGACAAATGAGTCTATATATATTACTCCAAATCGTAACTAGCCGGAATACACTTTGAATAAATTAAACATTTTATTGAGAATTACTGACGATATGTCACCCACAAAATATATATTTTTCTTAAAGAAACATAGTTTTACACTTTACTTACGCGTGTGCTCAATATCAATACCATTGACTGCAAGGCAATTACTGTTCGATATCTTTGGATGATATGCCGTTGCATGCTGTCGCCATTCGATGGCGCATGTCCTCTGGGACAGTCTGGGCTTCACGATACACTATTTTAGTGCTCACCGTAGAAAGAAATCAAGGTGAGTCAAATCAGGGCATCTGGCTGGCCATTGTACTGCAGCATTCCTTCCGTTTAAGCGGTCTGCAAAACTTTTCATTCAATATTTGCTTTGCAACATGGGAGCTGGGCAGCTATCTTGTTGGAACCACTTATACTGTCGCTATTCCAGTTGTACTTCTTCTTGAAGATCTTCGTAAGATAATGTTCAAACGTATTTTCATTTAACACCCCTGACCAGAAGTACAGTCCCACAACAGATTGGTTGATCTGGAAGGAGGGGACCAAACAGTGATGTCATCGGTTCCATCTGATTAGGGAAGGAAGTCAGTCGTGCTCTTTTAAAGAAACCAAACGGGCATTTGCCTGAAGCGATTTAGGGAAATCACAGAGAACCTAAATTAGAATGGTTGGAGGCGGGTTTGAGCCGTCGTCCTCCCAAATGCGAGTCTAGTGTGCTACACCATCTCACTCAGTCCCACAACCGAATTCTCTATGGTGCGACACCGCACGGTTACGCTCCGTGGACATTTGCGTTGTACCAGACGAAGCCAGCGTGGATATTCAGCTGCCCAGTAGTGCATCACCGTAGTTCGTAAAAGTTACTTAATCGGTAAAGAGCACACACGTTGGAGAAACGTATTGTCGTCTCCTAAGCACTGCAAAACAAACCGATAGAATTCTATACGACATTCGAAATCACATCCTCCAAGTGCCTGATGTAATAACAGGTGATAAGGGTGGAATTTACAAGGGTTGGAACTTAAATAGTGGCAACTATTTATTCACAACCGATACAAAAGAGTTACATGTTCGTACCTATTACTGTCCTTCAAGGTACTCACCGGCGACGTGTAGAACCCGTTGCCAGCAATGTGGAAGGCGTAGTATACCGTTACCAGAGCCGGTTCTGTTGATGGTGCGAATAGAGCGATCTAAAGTCATGGTGATTCTCGTGCACGACTGTGATGGTGTTATCCTAACGCATTACGTTCCTCCTCGGCAGACAGTCAACACACAGTATTACTGTTCGTTTTTGGAGCATCACCTGCAACCAGCTTTGCGAAAGAAGCGGCGACACTTTCTGCACAACCCATCCATCATTTTGCACGACAATGCGCGGGCGCATACAGCGCAAGCCGTGGCTGCACTGTTCGGTCGATGGGATTGGGATCATCCACCATACTCCTCGGAATTAAGTCCTTGTCACTTTGATTTGATTCCGAAGATGATGGAACCACTTCGCAACATTCGCTTCAGAACTGTTCTAAAGATCCGACAGGCAGTAGACCGCTCCATTCGCACCATCAACAGAACAAGTTCTGCTAACGGTATACTACGCCTTCCACATGGTTGGCAGCGAATTCCACACAACACTGGTGACTACTTTGTAGGACAGCTACAGATGCAAACATGTAACTCTTTTGTACCGGTTGTGACTAAATAATTGGCACTATTTAAGGTCCAACCCTCGTATACGTATAGAAGATGCGAATGACTCTCGTCTGGCTAATGCTATATTCTTGGCAGTACATCTTATGTCACAGTGCGGATTCATAAGCATCGTTGCTAGGACAGCTTCTCAGTATGCTATGTTAGCTGCAGTCTTTCTCCTCGTCCTCCGACGTTGAAGCTGCCTGTTTGCAGGAATGACCTAATAACTAGTTCAAGTGCCTGACACGACGGACAACAATGATTAGAATAGACATTCCTATCCCGCCGTGCCGTTTCGAGAGCATGCCTTTGACATTCGTCGCATAAAAGTAGGCTGTTCAAATTCTCCTAATTTGTGCACTCGTTTCCATGCAAGGAATATTGAAACAGAAATGACCTACCGACAGATGTCCCAGATCCTGCTAGTTTTGCAGTGTGGACAAGTAAACAATCGAAAGGCCATATACGATGCCGCAGCCTGGCATGAGCGTGTTAACAGTGGAATAGCCGATTCCAGCCGAACTGCTTTTCAATTTTTGTAAATTTCTCGGATTCTTTTCCGAAGAGACTCAACCACAAAATTAACAGAGATTACATTACTATAGTTATCTTTTCAAACGCTTTCGGATTCCGTTAGAAAAGTATGTCACTATTTGAAAATTCATACTTGCTTGAATAACTCGATCGATACAAGACTTAAGACTGTTTATCACATACATAAGTCCCTGCCATTTACTATGCAACTGTTTGCCGAAAATCTCATTTCACTACCTGGAACCGTACACGAAATAAAAGTCGTGTTGCGACTTACGTTACACACACACACACACACATTTTGTGTATATAATTACCCCGTAGGTGACCGTATAGCGCATAGCGGAGGCTACTGCATATCTACACTACGTAACAAATCATTGTACTTGCATGTGACACTATGAACTTCATTTCAGTAAATTATTTTCGAACTATCTTTCTTAAAAAAAAAAAAAGAGAGAACTGATATTTAGTCTTCCTTCTTCTTCTAGCCCACTGCTAGAAGATTGTATTAATCTCGTATCTTAAATTCTGTTATGAAATAATAACTAAATCTAGAGCTTTTAATTGTTTGTTAGTAGTGTGCATAGTCCTGCATGCATGAGATAATTACATCATTTATATATCTTTTGGCCTTTTAAATTTGTTGGTAGTAGTCGGTTTGGTGAAGCAACGATCATGCGCCGTAAACGCGCTACTGCTTTTTTCCCATTTCCCACATTGTAAATGGAACACATTGTACGGTAATGAAACACCGACTGTGGGAAAACCGGAACAGGAGAGAATAGAAACATTTGAGATGATGTGCTACAGGCGAATGTTGAAAATTAGGTGGACTGATGAGGTAAGGTATGAGGAGGCTCTGCGCTGAATCGAAGAGGGAAGGTGTGGAAAACACTGACAAGGAGAAGGGTCAGGGTGCTAGCATATCTATTAAAACATCTGGGGTGACTTCCACGGTACTAGAGGCAGCTGTAGAGGGAATCCAGGAAATAACGAGGACAAAGGTTGCAAGTGCTACTCAGACATGCGGTCTGAGGCGCTGCAGTCATGGACTGTGCGGCTGGTCCGGGCGGAGGTTCGAGTCCTCCCTCGGGCATGGATATGTGTGTTTGTCCTAAGGATAATTTAGGTTAAGTATTGTGTAAGCTTAGGGACTGATGACCTTAGCAGTTAAGTCCCATAAGATTTCACACACATCTGAACATTTTTTTCTACTCTGACATGAAGAGTTTAGCAGAGGAGAGGAATCCGTGACGAACCGCATCGAAACAATCGAAAGACTGATGACTCAAAAAAAAAAATGTATTTGAACATGCAGCTTATGTTTTTGACGAAATCAGATTGAAATTATTGTTATTAGTATTATTATTCAAACAATTTCGTTACATTATCAGTTACATGGTCTTATGTCACCGAGTTTGCTGCATTCCAGCGATGACTTCCGGGTCTGTAGCAAAACTCGCAAGTGTGAAGAAACAATCTCTTGCAGAATCCTCTTACACCACAGTAACCGTGTCAACTTCGATGCTCTCTCATTTTCATAACTATATGCTCTATTTTCTTGCTGGAAATATGGTGTGTTATTTCTTCGTTAAAATTTCACTTTGTATTTAGATCTAAAATCACGAAGATCCGCACTGCAGGGAAAGGATACATTACACGGTCTATAATATTACAGGACAGTTTTATGAATATTCCGTGTATGACATTTTATATTCATTACATTCATACAGGTTGCTGTCTTCTGTTCCATGTAATGAACGCAAATCGCTAATGTACTGACAAAAACTGTTTGAAGCTGAAGAAAAATAAGGACGCGATTGATAGATAAAAAGAAATTGATGAACGAAGGAAGGGATATAATATTTTTAGAAATTAATGTTAATGATCTACATCGTGTCACAACGTATCAGGTAAGGAAAACGTTCCTTATCTTACTTTGTCTCTACGTATCATAACTGTTGCCAATCAAAATAATTTTTCGCGGCCAATTTTTATTCAAAATGTTGTTATTAAAATTTTGGTAATTATCTGTAGTACTTGCGAAGTGAAGTCGTACAAGTTGTCTGACATTGTATAAGGTGTGCGCTAGATGGTGCTGTGCTGCTTCCTTGTTTCGACTGATTGATGTCTCCTTGCTGAGAATTTCGTGTTCAGCATTATTATTATTGTGCAGTGTTATTAAACTAAAATATTTAATTTCATTAAAGTAGTTTCAGGCATCTCTGTGTTTGGGTAAAGGTAGGAAAGTCTGTAAAAATTGAGTCTGAAGCATGTAATGACGTAGTATCACATGCCGAACCTAACAAATTTCCTGTTATAGCTGTTGAAAATACGGATACTTCAGCACGCGAAAATGGAATTGCAGTCTGAAAATAAATTATTCCATCAATCAGTCGTACGGAAGACCCATTTACAGCATTACATTGAAGTTTAGACTCATGATAAAAACAAGTTTTGAACACTTGTCATTACGGCAGAATGAAATGTCATCTGTAATATCATCTATGCTAAATGATCTGTGGTCTAAGCATAATGAAATATCGTCTACATAAGACGAAACGTTGTCTAAATTGATAAATTTGTCATTCCAAGGGAATGAATGGAAACTGAAATTCTGAATTGAAAACCGAATACTAGCGCAATCCTGATGCTATCGAAAATTAACTAACAGAGTTATATAGAAGAATCTGTTCGTAAGGTAAATACAAAAGTAGATAATTATACTGCTGAACAAGAGTTTAAGATTAGCGAACAGTTCGACGCATAGAGGGAAACCTTCTCACAGGACTTTTCAAGTTTTCGCATGACAACAAGGTCAATGACAAATTAGATTCAGCATTACAACTTGACTTACAGCAGTCTGTTACTTGAGTAATTTGAGAGAGGCACTTCAAAAGAATCAGTTGGAGAATTAAATCAAAACTATTTTAAGTAAATATTTACCTGAATGGCATGGCAGTGTCACTTCTCAGGTTAGTCATATGCAGCAGGAGTTGCCCACTGTCTCTCAGATAATACATGACACGCTGTCCTCGGTAACTAGGACGTGTGACGATTGTAACAGTACGGCACCATCTGACCGTATGTGCAGACATGAATTTATATCATGCTGGTCTGTCACCTAACCATATGTCGTATCGAATTGGGAACTTTCTTCTTTATCGTACGTTTTGCTAGAATAAAGTTTCTTGAAACACCGAGAGTTCCAGATTTTTACACCTGACAAGAAAAGATTCATCCTGTTGCGTGGCACTGCATATTAGAGAAAAGTCAGTCCACTTTCCAGAGACAAACATAGAACACCACATATCCATATTGGATTCTGCTAATTGAATACATGAATATTCTAAGTTGAATAACACCAATAATAATAATGGTGGTACGGGTCAGTCCACTCCATAGCATACACAGTTCTACCATGACGGCAGATCAAAATACAGCCGGCGACACTTGTGCTGCTCAGTGCTCAGCATTCTGACCAATGTCTGCCGAATTCTAACAAAATAAGAAGAGCTAATAATAGATACCGCTCCGTATATAATAGGGACAGAGTAGATCAATGGAATCAAAGCAATAACAACGAGTGGAATTCCCATACAGGAAAACACAGCCAATGAAACATAAAGGGTCCAAACCAGAAAAGTGGTCCAACACAAAACAATGCTGTTGATACATGCTAGCGATCGCAAAACCCAACATGAATTCTGTAGAACGAAAAACTAGTCGAAGTTACAAATTTTTAATTTTAAATCATTCGATGACTAGTGTTCCGGCAGAGATCCATTTTCAAATCATCAGAAAGTAGTCGAAAATTGCATTTCCAAGGATGTCAAAATTGTGAAGTGAACATTTACGTGTTTACTGCACATTTTTGACATCTTCGTAAATGTCAAAAATGTTCAAATGTGTGTGAAATATTATGGTACTTAACAAAAAATGGTTCAAATGGCTCTGAGCACTATGGGACTTAACTGCTAAGGTCATCAGTCCTCTAGAACTTAGAACTACTTAAACGTAACTAACCTAAGGACATCACACACATTCATGCCCGAGGCAGGATTCGAACCTGCGACCGTAGCGGTCGCGCGGTTCCAGACTGTAGCGCCTAGAACCACGCGGCCACTTCGACCGGCTGTACTTAACAGCTAAGGTCATCTGTCCCTAAGCTTACACACTATTTAACCTAAATTATCCTAAGGACAAACACACACACCCATGCCAGAGGGAGGACTCGAAGCTCCGTCGGGACCAGCCACACAGCCCAAGACTGCACCGCCCTAGACCGCGCGGCTAATCCCGCGCGGCTAAGAAACGTCATTTTCGACCATGTTATGTTGATTTGAAAATGGGTCTCGTCCCGAAAACTAGCCATCGAATGAATAAAAAGTAAAAATTCGCAAACTGAACTGGTGTTTCGTTCTAATGCTTAACGGAAGCTGCTGGCCCAAGCTACTCCAGCTTGCTGGAAGTCAGCCAACAGTAAACGTTATTGATCTGACTGAAGTATCCTGCTCGACTATGACTGCTTCAGCAAATTAGAGCCAGTTGCATTATGCAATCCAATGACGGTCATGTGTTGCGCGAGAGAACATAATTTAGTGAGCTTGTTAACGCATAGCAAAGACACAGACATTAGAAGTGAGTTAGGAACTTAATTCTATTAATGTCGTTATCACAGAGAAAATATAGTTCATGTAACTACTGGTTCTTTTGTGAGAAAAATTTCGAACGCAGTTATTTTCTAAGGTGCTACTCTGCGTGTAATATCAGCGGACCTTTTAAATAACATTTAGTCAGTATAAAACTGCATAGTTTATTGGAGTTGTCGATATAAGGTTATGAAATGTCAAAGTGCAAACGCAGGTTCAGATACTTACAGGAAACGGAGACACAATTTGCCCGTTTTTAATTATAAATATGTCAATAGATGAATTAATTTTTGTCATGGAATTTCTGAGGGAGAGGGACGCAAAAATAGACTTCTCCTTGGTCATGTTTTATCTGACTATCGATGGTGAAGATATCCTTGTGAATTTGAAAATACGAAGGTTGTGCATGGAAAATACTAAGTAGGCACAGGAGTTAAGTTTATGAAGGCAAAAGCTGCCTTAATCGGTAGGACAGTCAAGAGTGCAGAAGTCCACATTAATGGCAAAATGTCAGATTCTTCAAGTAATAACTCTGAACAGCAGGACGAACCTAAAGAACTGTCACTTCTTTAAGTGTATGGTGTATGCAGGTTTCGAATAATCGGTAAGGTATCATACATACTTATCATTCTATGGAAGTACTTCTACACAAAATTTACTGCCTAACTCATATCCCATTCCACAGTAAAAACAAGAGACAGTTGCTAAAGAAATATGACGGATGTCAGAATCAAAAATTGTAGAATAATCCCTCTTTCCTTATCGCAGCTTTTTATTAGCTGTAACTAAACCTGATTTAATGTCCGCCTTGTACAGGATGCACAGATATTAATCAAATATATTCCCATTATGATCTTAATAAATATCTAAGTTAACGATTGATCTTGTTTAACTTTTAGTAATGTTTGTAAACACGTGGGTAATTGATTTATATCAGTTATTAACTTAATTTTTTTATTCTTTTAGGAAATATTAGAATTATACACGGAATCCACATGGAATGCGAGAAGTAAATGTCATCAATGCTGTTAGTACTAAAACACTCATTGCATTTGGATAACTGATGATTAGTGCACAGATTAAGAAATCCTCGCTACAATATTTTCACTCATCACGTGGGCTGAATACTGGGCACTGCACTCGCTATGTCTCACTTAATGACTGAATGTATATGTATATAATAGCTGGTAGAGGAACAGAGTAAACAAACATTTTGAGTGTTAGCGTGTATTTTGAATAAACTACCAATTATGGCACTGAGGACTTCATATTGTAGTTCTCAACAAGGACAGTGTACAGAGTCATGAGCTGAACGAGTTATGCTCAGTACCTCTGGTGGTTTAGTAGAATTACTGTAATGTTATCTTATCTCAAGTTACTAAACTTATGTTCTCAAAAAATGGAGAAATTTGTGCACAAAGCTAGATCCTTAACTGTGTAAATAATTTACCCTCTATCTTTTCACAATACTAAGTATTCAGTTGTAAGACGTATTTGTCTTCCCTAGTACATCTGAAATAAATGACATCAGACCTTGATGCATGAGGGAATGTCTTTAGCTCTGATCGTTTGTACTAATGTAATATAAATTCATACCATGATATTTGGTTGAAGTTTTGACTCTGTATTAACAGCGTTCAAAGTCATGTGAAATATAGCGTTATTAAATATCCATGGGTTTCGAACGACTACCTTTAACCTGAAATTTCGCGATTTCTAAGTAAATATTTTGCTCTGTTTGTGCCTGCTCCCTATTATTTCTGAGTTTTGATGTAATTTTGCGCATGGCTCTGATTTTTATGCACTCTACAAAAATAGTAATTTTGCTTTAAGTAAATAAATACGTTGTCCTGGTCTACCTGAATGGTAAGATACTACGGAAAACCGGCGTTTTAATAGCTCATGTCAGAGTCGTCAAAATTTTTACTTTTATATGGACATGTATATCTCATTGTGGGTCATGGGTATCTTTCCCACTACATATATACACTGATGCGACGAAAGTCATGGGATTGCGATATGCACATACACTCCTGGAAATGGAAAAAAGAACACATTGACACCGGTGTGTCAGACCCACCATACTTGCTCCGGACACTGCGTGAGGGCTGTACAAGCAATGATCACACGCACGGCACAGCGGACACACCAGGAACCGCGGTGTTGGCTGTCGAATGGCGCTACCTGCGCAGCATTTGTGCACCGCCGCCGTCAGTGTCAGCCAGTTTGCCGTGGCATACGGAGCTCCATCGCAGTCTTTAACACTGGTAGCATGCCGCGACAGCGTGGACGTGAACCGTATGTGCAGTTGACGGACTTTGAGCGAGGGCGTATAGTGGGCATGCGGGAGGCCGGGTGGACGTACCGCCGAATTGCTCAACACGTGGGGCGTGAGGTCTCCACAGTACATCGATGTTGTCGCCAGTGGTCGGCGGAAGGTGCACGTGCCCGTCGACCTGGGACCGGACCGCAGCGACGCACGGATGCACGCCAAGACCGTAGGATCCTACGCAGTGCCGTAGGGGACCGCACCGCCACTTCCCAGCAAATTAGGGACACTGTTGCTCCTGGGGTATCGGCGAGGACCATTCGCAACCGTCTCCATGAAGCTGGGCTACGGTCCCGCACACCGTTAGGCCGTCTTCCGCTCACGCCCCAACATCGTGCAGCCCGCCTCCAGTGGTGTCGCGACAGGCGTGAATGGAGGGACGAATGGAGACGTGTCGTCTTCAGCGATAAGAGTCGCTTTTGCCTTGGTGCCAATGATGGTCGTATGCGTGTTTGGCGCCGTGCAGGTGAGCGCCACAATCAGGACTGCATACGACCGAGGCACACAGGGCCAACACCCGGCATCATGGTGTGGGGAGCGATCTCCTACACTGGCCGTACACCACTGGTGATCGTCGAGGGGACACTGAATAGTGCACGGTACATCCAAACCGTCATCGAACCCATCGTTCTACCATTCCTAGACCGGCAAGGGAACTTGCTGTTCCAACAGGACAATGCACGTCCACATGTATCCCGTGCCACCCAACGTGCTCTAGAAGGTGTAAGTCAACTACCCTGGCCAGCAAGATCTCCGGATCTGTCCCCCATTGAGCATGTTTGGGACTGGATGAAGCGTCGTCTCACGCGGTCTGCACGTCCAGCACGAACGCTGGTCCAACTGAGGCGCCAGGTGGAAATGGCATGGCGAGCCGTTCCACAGGACTACATCCAGCATCTCTACGATCGTCTCCATGGGAGAATAGCAGCCTGCATTGCTGCGAAAGGTGGATATACACTGTACTAGTGCCGACATTGTGCATGCTCTGTTGCCTGTGTCTATGTGCCTGTGGTTCTGTCAGTGTGATCATGTGATGTATCTGACCCCAGGAATGTGTCAATAAAGTTTCCCCTTCCTGTGACAATGAATTCGCGGTGTTCTTATTTCAATTTCCAGGAGTGTATATAGGTGGCAATAATATAGCATGCACGACGCTTAAAAGGGCAGTGCACTGGTGGAGTCATTTCCACTCAGGTGATTCGTGTGTAAAGGTCTCCGACGTGATTATAGCCACGTGACGGGAATTAATAGACTTTGAATGCTGAACGGTGGTTGGAGCTGAATGCATGGTACATTCACTTTTGGAAATCCTTAGGGAATTCAATGTTACGAGATACACAGCGTCAAGAATGTGCGAGAGTAACAAAGTTAAGATATTATTTCTCACTGCAGACAACGCACTCGCCGACGGCCTTCACTCAATGAGAGACAGCTGCGGCGTTTGCACAGCGTTGATAACGCTAAGAGACAAGAAACACTGCGTGAAATAGTCACAGAGATCAATGGAGGACGTAAGACGAACGTATCCATTAGGGCACTGCGGCGAAATTTGGTGTTAATGGACTATGTCAGCAGACGACTGACGCGATGAAGTTATGGTCCCGTAGTGTGCAAGCTGGTAGTGGCTCCATAAAGGTGAGGGCTGTGTTTACATGGAACGGTCTAAGTCCTCTCGTCCAGCTGAACCGATAATTGACTGAAAATGGTTATGTTCGGCTGCTTGGGAGTCATTTATAACCATTCATGGAATTCACTTTTCAAGATAATTTTATTACGATGGGTTTTAACAATATTCTGGACAATTCGAGCGAATGATTTGGGCACCCAGATCGCCCAACACGAATCTCATCGAACATTTATGGTGCGTAATCTAGAGGTCAGTTGGTGCAAAGAATCCTGCACCGGCAACAATTTCGCACGTATGGACTGTCGTAGAGACAACATGGCTCAATATTTCTGCAGGGACTTCCAGCGACCATACCACTTCCGGCTGCTGCACTAAACCGGGCAAAATGAGCTCTGGCACGATATTAGGAGGTATCCCATGACTTTTGTCACCTCCGTGTACATTCTGCAAATGTTTTGTTTCTCCTCTATTTCAACAAAATATTTCACTCTGTGAGGGCGAAATGATGGACGCCTATGTACGAAATAGGTACTGAATGGCTATGACACAGTAAACTCAATTTGAAATTTTTTTTCTACACTGGTGAATGTCCGGTGAAACTATGGGACATTGACATACCAATATAATGCTAGCGCATATTGCAATGTACAGCCAGATTAGTACACCAACAAAACCCTGTGACACTTTTTACTTACTTAAGTTGTGATCAGCAAACCGTTATCTCGCTTGTGCTTTGTCGAATATTAAAATCCTCTCCGAATATGGCGAGGCAGTACCTGTCATGGACGTGTAACAACCATAGTGCTTCAACATGCAGTAGCCGACAGCTGCGTCTATCTACAACAAAACTCGGTTGTATTATTGACTTAAACTGTACAGTAAATACAAATGAAAATTTGTCTGACATACAGTTTATCAGAGCATGTTTTGGACATTACTTATACAAGAATGATATGCACGTTATCTGCTGGTTCAGAGCGATAGTTGGCTGTTTAAATCGCAGTATACTGAACACTAAGCAAACACGGATCCATTCCTCTGCCATTCTTATCTACGCAAAAAATTTCTTGTATGTAAATAAAGTATTCCTCCTCAACTTATTTAAGTTGTGCATTACGTAGTGCTGATTCTGTTGTACAACTGTTGAGTTTAACATGCCCATGAGAGGCTTCTTGGTGCCTCTTTGAGATGCAACCAGAATTCTATGAGGCATCCTAACTGCTGTTCCGGTCATCGACCTCACTCACTGCCTCGATCCTAGCCATCAAGTTGCGTCCCTTTGCAGACCGCAAACATCGCTTGTATCCTGACCTTGTACCCATTTTACCTCGTCTTCATCAGCTATACCATGCGACCACCATCACAGCATTTCCAGTTCCTGATTTCCATTGTCATAAAATAAGATCTGAAGTCATTCTCACATTGTACCTATACTACGTGTCATATATCACATATGTGTCAACAAGAGAACTCAAATAAAACGACACAATCCAGAGACATACACATCTACATTGATTTGGTAAAATGAAAGGTGTTCATAAGAGCGACTTCTAAAACGTATGCTAAATACTACCTTCCTGTGCAATATGTTTCGTTACATTAACTTACTACAAGAAACATATAAAAAAGACGCGGTGTTCGTATGGAATTTCGAAATGAATCTTGAATAAATATGGGTTCGCTTTGCAGTGACCTGTATTGTCTTTAATAGTGTAAAGCTTTGAAGACTGAACGCCCTGTCGCAGTTTGCTCAGGCTTCCTGTTGACTACGGCCGAATGTGGGAGTGGGGAGAGGTCACAAATTCACTTTAATAAATTCCTCAGAGTTTAACCATAAGTTATGATAGGTAGTACTACAAAACTTAAGTAACTAGTGTCTCTCATATCACTTACATAAATTCATGATAAACAGGTCACTCATATTAATTTTACTCAAATGTTTTCAAGAAATCGTTATTAGTCTATAGCAAGACAATTGTTTTAACAGAACAACTCATTGTTCCTTCAGTAATGGCTATGTGATTACTGTTACCGTATGTCGACTGTTTCGACCCCTGAGTGGAGACGGTTAAAGTGGCAGTGAATGGCGCACCCACGTGCTATAACAGACGTTTTTTCCTGCCATTTAAGGGGACAGTGTAGCAAATGAAAGTGTTATAACGATATTAGCGACAAGATTACATGTCGATTTGTTAATTATCTATGAAATTATCGATCTTTTTCCTAAAAGAATAAGCTTAAGAATAAGAATAAAAGAATAAGAAATTTAATATTCAGTCTTCCATCTTCTTCTTCTTCTTCTTCTTCTTCTTCGAGCCTCGCTATTAGTAGATTGTAGTAATCTTATACGTCGAGTTCTCCTTTCGAGGAATAACTCTATCTAAATCTTTTACTTCTTTGTTAGTAGTATGCATAACCCTACATCCAAAAGATGATGAAACCTTCTGTATGTTTTTTGGTTTTTGAAATTTGTTGGAAGTAGCCGGTTTGGTGACGCAAAAATAACGTGCCATAAGTGCGCTACCGTTTTTCCGCATTTGTAAATTGAACTTTCTGTCTATGTTTTTAAAGAAGTCCTATTGTAATTATTATTATTATGCGTATTATTTCTTTGGATTAACAATTAACAGAAACACAATCTCGTGTAATCAAGTTTGTTGCTTTCCAGCGACTTCTGGGTCTATGGCGAAACTCAAGGGTAAAAACATAAACTCTTACAGGACCGTTTTATGGCGCAAGAACAGTGTTAAGTTCAACGAAGTCTCTAACGTTTATAACCATATTTCTTTCCCTGTTGGCAATGTGTCCTTCCTTTGTTAACACTTTACTTTCTTATTTTCATTTAAAACCACAAAAATCCACAACGAATGTAAAGGGTACACTACAGTCAGAAATCGTCTGTTCCAGTCCATTTACGGAAAGTGTCCTTACGATTACACACAACCTAATCTTCGCTATCTTACTCACACCACCTTTATCAGATATGTAGAACACTGGCTTCATACGACAAGCGATAACAAGATGTTGTCAGCTGCCTGTACATGTAAACCACACAGAAGCTTACCTGTGCGTAAACTACACAGGAGACGGCGGTGGGGTACTGTGCAAGGTGGGGTTGGACAAAAGTATGGATGCACCAAAAACACATTAGAATGACTAATACGATGTAGAAAACCCGTTGGCATACCAAACACCATGCAGGCATCTCGAAATGAATAAATACAGGTCCTGTATGGTTTCCAAGGGAATCTTACACCTTCCTTCTTGAAAAATACTGGCAAATTCTGATAATGATGATGAAGATGTATAGCGAACACCCACCTTTCTTTTCAAATACTAAGAAGGCTCAATAATTTCAAGATCGGGAGATTTACTTGGTGTAACCGCTCAGTGTCATTCAATACGATCACGACGACACGCCTCGATCGGCGATAACACTCGTGGTGTCACTCGCCTTCGTACATGGCAGTGGACATTAGAAAATTCGTGACGCTAGCTTAATGGTCGTAAATTGATTTAAATGTATTTCTCGGCTGACTCTCAATTAAATTACTGCCACGGGGGTGAGGAGAAAGAACACATCCTGGAGGTACCAACATTATGCGTATTTAGATGTTCGATTAATCTGAATGGTTTGCAATGTTCCAGCGATTCTATTCGAACTCTATGCTGATGTACCGACAAGGACCAATTTCGCAGATAAACATACAAGTACGTAATGGATGTTCAGTTTCTCAATATAGTTCGTCGCACTCACACATTATACATTCGCTGTAAGAACAATTTCATGCATTAACATTTTTGGTGTCTCACAAAATTGGTTGGCTAAATATTATGACGATACGTTGCATACAACTTCCACAGATATTGTTTATCATGTAGTCAAGACTACGTAATGAAGCCAAAATCGTGGATAAAATTGAAATGTAGTTTGTTTATTAACACTTCTCTTTTCACTAATTAAATGTGAAATATGAATCGGGATTGGAGGTGATGATCCTATGCTTCTTTTTTAGTATTTTAGGTCCCCGTTAATTAGTATTTGGTAGTTATTAAGCGAACTATTTTTTGTGCTGCCGCGTTGTTTGTATCAGTTACCCCCGCAACCGTCCAAGGATAAGATTCTATTAATGTTCCGCACACACGCGTTTCACCATTTTATAAAATGCAAAAATACGTAAACTATAGCTTTCCGTTGCGCACAACTTTCGTGGGTTCCACAACCGTAATAGTTTCCCAAGAGTATTTTTCCCAGCTAACACAAAGTTTGAATTATGATGTCGGATTCATTTTCACTCCACCCGACAATAAACATCTCTGATCACTTCGTCACACGTAATGTATTTTAAACGTGCTTGAAGAGTCTTTAAATAATCTCCTTAACGAATTTCGCAGTCGCGTACCACTTTTTCATCGACTAGCCCGATCGCGATAACTGAAGGTAGAGAGCTCAATAATGTGTTACATTTTATTTCATATGTATTAAAAAAACGCGCCCCTATATCTTTCTGTCCCGCTTGGTCTTTGCTACATTGCTTTTTATCACTTTTCATTGTATTGCTTCTTAGTAATACTGTGCAGTTATTAAAGTTTCGTATGACTTTTCCCCTTTTTAATTCTTCCAAAATAAAGTCTATTTATCCCCCATTTTAATTAATATGATGCTAATTGATACGCCTGTCCGCAAAGTACCGTTATATTGGCCAGGGGACATGCGACAATTCGCTCTCGAGCTGAAAGAACCAGCGCTGGACGATGCGTGCAGTGTAAACATGAGCCCTGTCGTCTTCATATAACGGCATCACCATTGGAAAACAAACTTGTACAATCTGATGGACATGATAGGCCAAAATGGTCACACAATGCTTGGCAGTAATGCGACCCTGCAGAGTACCATTGGACCCACCTCAAGCCACGATATAGCTGCCTAAATCATCACCGAACTCCGCCATGTTTCACCCTTGTGACGTGAACTGGGCCAGAACTTGGCAGCAGTTTGCACGACTCATCCGACCAAATTACTTTCTTCCATTGCTCCACAGTCCAAGTCTTATGGCTTCAGCACTACATTTTACTGTTACAGGAATTTTCATCACTGATGAATGGCTTTGGAATTCCAACTCGCCTTGCAATTCCCTGCTTATGGAGCTCAGTTCTTGTTGTTTTGATGCCGACATGGTTCGCGAGTGCGACATTCAGATATGTAGTGACTTTTGTCGAAGTGGTCCTCTTATTTTTCGTCAGAATCTTCCTCAGTTACCGTCCACTACGATCACTTAACACATACTTTCGTCAACGTTGTGACTTAATGGATGATGATGTTCCGCTTTCCGTGCATGCGATATAAATCTTCGATATGGCTCCTGTTATAAGACAAAACACCTTGGTTACGGAAGCATCCACCACAGGAGCACCCATATTTTACATGCATGCGAATTCAAAAAGTACCTCTGACGTATTGCACTCACAACTACACACTACGCTGTTGTGACCACGACTGAACTCGCAACGTATTGATGACCTCACGTGGAATCGCTCAAACACAACAGCGCAACCTGCAGGCTTGACTAGCATTTACGTATTTTTGAGACAGTCTGATCCCTGCATTTATCCCAACGCCTATTGTCACATAGTGGCATCCTCCATGTCCATTCCATGTCAGACAATCATTCTGCCGGTTCTAAGGTTAAGGGGAGATTGTACATGAAATTTGACATTCTTTGTTTTCTACTCCATAACGTACTTTGGACTTTCCTCAACATTTTGGTATATAATACGTTAAAATCAGACAATTGTGAGATCTTGAAATCATATTTTGAACGTTGAGGTGTGACTGTCAAATTTTGCGGTTATGCATATACTGCCACAGTTGAGCAATCATATTTTGGGAACTACACAGTCTAGAAGGCTGTGAATTGCTTTGTTTTGTGCCTACTGCTACGTCTCAGAAGTTGGCATTACGAATAAACAGTTCAAGTGTGTGTGAAATCTTATGGGACATAACCGCTAAGGTCATCAGTCCCTAAGCTTACACACTACTTAACCTAAATTATCCTAAGGACAAACACACACACCCATGCCCGAGAGAAGACTCGAACCTCCGCCGGGACCAACCGCACAGTCTATGACTGCAGCGCCTTAGAACGCTCGGTTAATCCCGCGCGGCTACAAAGAAACAAATCAGTTCTTTTTTCTGATACTAGTTTTTGTCGAAAGTAGTGTGATTATCGGCTATTTTGTAGTAAGCTAACTTCTATTACTATACGAATTATGGGAATGCCATTAGAGGTAACAGTGAAAATTTAGAGAAGTTGGAAAGAACTGTGTGGAGCGCTTTCTTTCATCGAATATCAACCGATGAAAAGCCATGTCATGCTTTTTATCCACCTCCACCAAAAACTTGGTATAAACGTAGGCAATCTGAATTTTCTGGCACCCTGCATGAATTTACACATAAACATTGTCTTCCTTTAGCAGTAATGGAGACAATCAAACCTATTTACAGAGATATGGCAAATCTTGAGCTGCTAAAGAAGTGAATGTTGTGTGGTGCCACGTGCCTAAAAATGTATCTCTTGGCCTTATGGCTCTAAAGTTAGCAGTGTCTGATGCTGTAATAACTTTTAATGGTGGTAACTATGAAAGACTTAAGGTTGTGGAGAAGTTAGGGGTAAGATTTTAACAGGACACACCTAAAGGACTGCGGGAACTGGATGAGCTTCGTGTACGTGAAGCAGAGTTAACTGCTCAGCAAATGACAAAAGAAGCAAGAAAGAAAAGGAGGAGGCAAGTACTGGGCTGTTGTGACACTGAAGAAGACACAAACTATGGATCAGGACAGTGTTGTGACACTGAAGAAGACACAAACTATGGATCAGGACAATTCTAGTGCATAAAAGACGCAGAAATGTAAGTCTGAATAAGAATTTATAATAAAAAAGTTTTAAACATCAATAACAAAAAAAAAATACTAATGGTAAAGACGTGAAATTTTCATAGCATGCCAAGCGTATGATTCAACACATATGGCACTAGAATAATTAAAATATCTTGAGTTGTTTTGTTTTTATGTTCATTTATTTACAAAATTCTGTCAAAAATTGAGTGTTGGAAAAAAAAGATAACATGCCCCACAATACAATTTTAGTAATAATACTAGTTCAGTGTATCTAGAAAGGTGCATTCAATAAATATGGAAAATTGTAAGTTGGTGTCTTAAAAAATTTCCAAGGTAATGGGTCGCAAAATTCGATAATTTAACATTGGCGGCATAGGACATACAATGTCCCCTTAAATATGTAAGCAGCTGATTATGTTCCCACCTCCCCCCCCCCCCCCCCCCAACCTTAAAATATACTGTCCAGTCACATTAATGTGACCACCTGTCAAAAGACTGAATAATCACCTTTTGCAGCGTGAACCTCTGACTGGCGTCCAGGAAGGGTCACTGCTGTCCTGGAAGAAACGTGGAGCCAAACCGCCTACAGTACCTCCTTTGTTGCAGGGTGATTGAGTTTTGATTTCAGACGTTTCACGCCATACACAACAACGGCCATCAGTCCAATGAAGCATAAAACATGTTTCATCTGAAAAGGCCATCTGTCGTCACGCAATGGACGTCCAGCTGCGGTATTCGCTTTGAAATTCCAGCCTTAGTCGCCCATGAAAAGCTGTCAGCATGGATACATGAACCGGGCGCCTGCTGCGGGGGTCCAAACATGGCAACATTCGATAAACGGTCGTTGAGGTGAAACTGTTGGTAGTCTTTTAGTTGATCAGGGCGGTCAGTTACTCAACAGCTGCACGTGTGTTCGCCCATACACATCACTGCAACCATCTTTCAACCCTGTCACCTCTAGTCATTGGTGCGCCACTTTTGCCTCAGCCCCGGATTTGGATAGCGAGAAAACGGTATAGTTGATCCACGATGGCAGACGACCAGTTTACTAACGTAGTCGGTTCGGAAATGCTTCCATCCTTGGCCCGACAGCCAATTATGATGATGCCCTTTTAGACGTCAAATAGATCGTTCCTTTCCAGCATTAAGACAATGACTGCACTGTATTCCGCGCCCCCCCCCCCTCCCTCCCCACCCAATACATGATAAATCCTCCACTGCAAGTGCTGCCACCCGCCGTCTGTGACATCGTTGACATCAAACGTAGCAGGTGATCACATCAGTAATACCGGACTGTTTGTTATTTAAGTGGCATCTCTCCAGTCGAATTGTTGCAGACGATACATGCTGCTTATCTTTTGCGAACCAGCGAGTGACCGCTATTGCCAACAGAACAGATCTGTTGAACGGTGTGTGGTAGTTTTACCTTGCTCTCAAAGCCACAGATGTGGCGATAAAGGCTGTTTTCGTCCAAGCAATGACCACGCGTCAGCAGGTCGACTTACCCGGGAATCGACACATCACACCAGCTGTCCACGCTTGCATGTACCACAGATCCTGACATGCTCAGTTATCATTTTGTGTATGTACTCAATCATATCAACCATGAGAATTCTGTGTTGATAATTTTTGCGTAACTGCTTGTGTTCTTTCCATTACGAGGTGTAAAAAGCATACATAAAGATGATGAGCGTCCTTATTCTGTACTTTTACAGTGTTTCCTTGCCACCTGAAGAGCAATTTCTTCCTTTGTTGCTTATAACAACATAATACATGTTTATCATATAAATAAAAACTTTGCATTCTTTGTATAATAAGTACAGTTATCAGTTTTGTTGAAGCTGCGTTTTACAATAGGAAATCATAGACGAGTACCAGCTACTGATAGTATCATGGACCCAAAGGCTCAGTTGACTACTGGGAGGCAAATACTGACAGTGAAGATGAATTGCAGTCTTCAAAACAAGTAACTGGAAAATTAATGAACAATACGCGGCTGGTCCCGGCGGAGGTTCGAGTCCTCCCTCGTGCATGGGTGTGTGTGTTTGTCCTTAGGTTAATTTAGGTTAAGTAGTGTGTAAGCTTAGGGACTGATGACCTTAGCAGTTAAGTCCCATAAGATTTCACACACATTTGAACAATACGTTACTGGTACTAAGTGGCTACTGCTTTGATAGTCACTGTCTATGAATATCCGTTTCACATAATTTCTAACGTTTGCGTATGGTTTATACACTTTAAACCATTAGTTCACCTTTAACGGTCACTGCAACGTCAGATCTCACTGGTAACTGCACTACTTTACGCGGTGGTGTAAGCCCGCATTAAACACTGCACTGACGGAAAAAAAGCTGTAGTACCAAGAAAAATTCATGAAATTTCGGAAATACGTTTGTCTAGATATATTTAGGTGATTAACGTTGGAAGATGGCAGACTAATTTAAACTCTACATAAGTCATCACACATATGAAATGCTAATACATTAATAGCCGATGTAACCGTCAGAATGTTGACTGCAAGCATGCTGGTGTGTTGTACAGGTACCGGATGTCAGTTTGTGGGACGCAGTTTCATGGCTGTTGCACTGTGCCGGTCAATACAGAGACGGTTAATGCTGTTTGTGGATGAGCTGGAGTTTTCGTCCGATTATATCCCATATGTGCTCGATTGGAGACAGATCTGTCGATCGAGCAGGCCAAGGCAATATGTCGACACCCTGTAGAGCATGAGAGGTTACAACAGCGGTATGTGGGCGTCCGGTATCCTGTTCATGAATGGAGACACAGCTGGTCGAATCACCCGATTGACATACAAATTGGCAGCCAGGGCACGTGCGACAGCCACTAGTGTGCTCCTGTAGTCATGCGAAATCACACCTCAGACGTAACTCTAGGTGTAGGCCCAATGTGTGTAGCACGCAGACGGGTTGGTTGCAGACCCTCATCTGGCCTCCATCTAACCAAGGCATGGACATGAGTGGCACCGAGGCAGAACCCGATATGATCAGAAGACACAACACATCTCCACTCTGCCCTCCAATGAGCTCCCGCTTGACACTCCTGAAGTCCTAAATGGTTGCGGCTTGGGGTCAGTGAAATGCACGCGACATGGCGACTGGCTCGGAGCTGTGTTTGAGTAACCGATTTGTAACAGTTCTTTGAGTCATTCTGGTGCCAACTGCTGTTCAGTTTGCTGCTGAAGAAGGAGTACTGTCGGAAAAGAAAACGCAACACTAAGAACGAGTTCAAAAATGGGTTCAAATGGCTCTGAGCACTATGGGACTTAACATCTGAGGTCATCAGTCCGCTAGAACTTAGAATTACTTAAACCTAACTAACCTAAGGACATCACACACATCCATGCCCGAGGCAGGATTCGAACCGGCGACCGTAGCGGTCGCGGCGTTCCAGACTGTAGCGCATACAACCGCTCGACCACCTCGGTCGGCAAGAAGGAGTTGTGCGACATATTCGAAAGTTGGAACGTATCTTTCAAATTTCACCCCAGCCGCACGAGAGTGCCGCTAGTAGCGGAAATGTGGGGATTCTAATCAGGTTTGCTTTAAATATGCCGAATACGATGGTCTTCCCTCTCGGTAGTGCCAAGTGGACGTCCGGAATCGGTCTACTTGCGACAGTGCGTTCTCATGACCACCGCTGCCAACAATCATGTACGGTGGCTACATTTCTGCTAAGTCCTTCTGCAGTAACGCAGAAGGAACATCCAGTTTCCCGTAGCCCTGTTACATCACGTCGTTCAAAGTCAGTGAGATGTTGATATAGGTGTCTTCGTCGCTCTAAGGGTATTCTTGACTAACATCACCTCACTTCGTCCTAGGTCAAAGGTAACTAACCCTCATTACGTTGTTGTTGTTGTTGTTGTTGTCTCCAGTCCTGACACTGGTTTGATACAGCTCTCCATGCTACTCTATCCTGTACAAGCTGATTCATCTCCCAGTACATACTGCAGCCTACATCCTTCTGAATCTGCTCTTGGTCTCCCTCTACGATTTTTACCCTCCAAGCTGCCCTCCATTACTAAATTGGTGATCCCTTGATGCCTCAGAACACGTCCTACCAACCGATCTCTTCTTCTAGTCAAGTTGTGCCACAAACTACTCTTCTCCCCAATTCTATTCAATACCTCCTCATTAGTTTTGTGGTCTACCCATCCAAACTTCTGCATTCTTCCGTAGCACCACATTTCGAAAGCTTCTATTCTCTTCTTGTCCAAACTATTTATCATCCATGTTTCACTTCCATACAGGGCAACATTCCATGAAAATACTTTCAGAAACCACTTCCTGACACTTAAATCTATACTCGATGTCAACAAATTTCTCTTCTTCAGAAACGCATTCCATTCTACTGCCAGCCTACATTTTATATCCTCTCCACTTCAACCATCATCAATTATTTTGCTCCACAAATAGCAAAACTCCTTTACTACTTTAAGTGTCTCACTTCCTAATCTAATTCCCTCAGCATCACCCGACTTAATTCAACTGCATTCCATTACCCTCGTTTTGCTTTTATTGATGTTCCTCTTATATCCTCCATTCAAGGCACTGTCCATTGCGTTCAACTGCTCTTCCAAGTCCTTTGCTGTCTCTGATAGTATTACAATGTCATCGGCGAACCTTAGAAGTTTTTATTTCTTCTCCATGGATTTTAATACCTACTCCGAAATTTTCTTTTGTTTCCTTTACTCCTTGCTCAATATACAGATTGAATAACACCGGGGACAGGCTACAAACGTGTCTCACTCCCTTCCCAAGCACTGCTTCCCCTTGATGCCCCTCGACTCTTATAACTCTCATCTGGTTTCTGTACAAATTATAAATAGCCTTTCGCTCCCTTTACAAAGCGTATTTAAAACTAATCTGATTTTGTTCCTCATAGTGGCGCTACTAGCGCCACTCATGCGACTGGTGCCAAATTTGCATAGGCGCCTTTCAGTTGTAGAAAATATGCCTACCAACTTTCGTTTATGTTGCACAATACCTTCCTGGTGTTGCTATTTTCTGCTCCGTAACTGCAAACTCTGGAGATCATAAGACATCTGGAAAAGTGATTCTGGTCTAGAAGTGCGAAAGTCTGTCACAGTTATTTCTGTAACCAGGTAAACAGGTGACTATGATAATCGTGGTGCGCTGAGCGCGGTGACAGCTGTGTATTTGCAGACAGGCGAGTGGATTTTACAGCACGGGATCTGCATGCTGACGCATGTCATGCGGGGAGCGGCGTGTATCAGCTGTCACAAGCACTCGCGGCAACCCGCAACACTCCACGCCACGTTTCAGGCAGCCACTCTGCTGCACGACTGCACAACAAATAAACGAGAGCGGCCTGGTGGTTACGGCCCGTCCGGAATACGCGGACGGTAAAACTAAACGCACCCTTGCGGTACTGAAACACTATTCCATGTGCCGTGCGGTTACGTATGAAATTACAAACTAAATGACCTGTCCACTACAACAGTAAGAGCGTATGTCCAACTATAGCTCTTTGTTTTTTATAGACTTTCCATGTGCGTAGTACCTGTACTGAAGTGGGAAAATTTGCTCTTCAACCAGAAATCGCACCGTAATTCGTCAAGCGAAGCGTGGCACTGTGCCCCCCCCCCCTCCCCTCACACACTCAAAAAAAAAAAAAAAAAAAAGTTGTGGCACTAACCCTGAGGTCAGACGATCCCTACTGCTAACAATGGAAATTTCCGTCGATATTTGATTTTAAAATTCGTTTTCCGTCACAAAATCTGCTCATTGCTTTCTCAGCTCTCACCTTTCGATAAAAATCAAATCACATTCTCAAAGCTACATTTCTGATATTTGCGATGACTAACAGCGCTCCTAAAAACGTGTAATCGTAAATATCGGTTTCTTTGAACTATCTGTTCCAGACAGCAGACCGTACAGTAATGCAGGACCTGTTGCATAGAATCGAACAATCCAGGAGACTATTGTGATATTTTAGAAACAGGGAGAGTCCTATGGGACAAGAGTGGAATCTCCTTAAATAGGTTCTTCACACGCAAGATCACGATACTGAAAAACAGGATTCGTCGGGAGACTGGTATTCAGAGTTACAGAGAAAGTGCCGTGTCGAGCAGTCAGATCCTAGCAGAAGACATGTAGAGCCTCTGCCACTGCTGGAATTTACCCACTACGAAGCAAGCACGGCTGTTAGGAGTGTTCTTTTTAGATTCACATTCTTCCTCGAGCCATTTCACCTTGGCTTCGCTCCACGACCTATTTATTTCATTGTTAAGTGACTTATATTTCTGTATTCCTGAATTTGCCTGAACGTTTCCTATTTTCTTCTTTCGTGCATGAGTTGAGGCGTTTTTTTGTTACACAAGGCTTTTTGTAGCACCTATCCTTGTACTTACGTTTGGATGTCCAGCATCTGTGTCTGCCCTTCTTAGAGATGTCCACTCCTATTCATCGTACCGTGGTGTTAATTACCACCATCTATAGCAACACAAAGAATCTCAAACGCAACTCATCATTCTTCAGTACTCCAGCATCCCACTTCTTTGCACAGTAATTCTTCGATTAGAGACTCTTAAACTGCGGAATGGTCTTCATTATTAATAAAATGTGATTCGAGTCAGTGTCTGCTCCTGGCTACACCTTACCTTCTAATGTCTGGTTTCGGATTCTCTGTCGGACCCTGATTTAATCCAGCTGAAATCTTCCCGTATCTAGAGATGTTTTCCAAACACACCTTCTCTTCTTGTGATTTTTGTACAGTGTATTCCCTATTACTAGCTGAAATTTATTGGAGAACTCGGCTAATGGAGAGATGGTCATGCGATTTTTTGAATTACTGGCCACATGTACCATGTCTTTAATGCATGCAACTGATCACTGTTGATTCTTCCGCCTGTCCGCTCCTCCGCCATGTTTGACAAGCCCGCAGAACAAGGGTAACTCCTTCTACTGCTGATAATTTTCATTAAAAATTTAAGCAGTGAAGGGATTCGAACCTAGGACTCAGAACGTTTTCACGTTGCTCCTTTCTTCCGATCTATTTTTTAAACATAATGGGACTTAACTTCTAAGGTCATCAGTCCCTACGCTTACACACAACTTAACCTAAATTATCCTAAGGATAAACACACACACCCATGCCTGAGGGAGGACTCGAACTTCCGCCGAGACCTCTGATCTATTGCGTCGTCGTTTGTTCGTCAGTAGTTCTGCGCAGATGTCGCATAATATCCTTCAAATTCCATCGATGAGAACTTCACTCATTCATTATTATTATTATTGTTATTATTATTATTGTTATTATTGTTACTACTACTATTACTGAAGGTGAAAAGTCCCCTGATTGAACACGATCATCTACCGTGCCTCTTCTTTCTCTTTCTTCCAATCTATTTTTTTTTTAAATATTATGGGACTTAACTACTAAGGTCATTAGTCCCTACGCTTACACACTACTTAACCTAAATTAGCCTAAGGATAAACATACACACCCATGCCCGAGGTTAGGGTGTTGGATTTTTAATCTGAACTGCTAAATATAGCTCTTGACTTAGGAATTTTTCTTAGAGTGGTATTTGCGTTCAGGACTTATCATAATATCCGCGGCTGTTCGCTTGCTCAATGACTTAGCATTTGGTTCAGTGGTCTCCGAATTAGAACCACTTAAAGCTGCTCCGGGTTTTCAATTACTTTTCTGTGGGTTTCGAGTGATAAGAACTTTGATTTATTTTACAACATTAGCGGAACGTAAAATTGATCACCATACGTATTACAGGTAACGAGGTCTGTCAATCTACCGCCACACGTTCAGATTAATCATACATGAGGAATAAATGAGTTTGTTTAGAAAAGAAAGACTACTATGTTGAGGACAGTTATTTTTTGCCATATTTATCCTAGCTGCAATTTAGTTAATTTTCCTAAAGTGAGAGAACAGTCTGTTGAGCAATATAATCACCTTCTAGAAATTGTTGAAATAATCGCTCATTAAGAGCTGGTCACACACCTTTATTTATATCTGGTCATTAGGGAAGTGGAGAAATGACTAGTCGCAAGCACAGCATGGGCTGAGGTGACAACAGTCGTGGGATAGTAATATGCATGTAGCATGTAGACAGGTGGCTATGGTATCGCGAAGTGGCACTGCGAAGCTGCCATTTGTACTCTGGTGATCTATGTGGCAAGGTTTGCAACTAGTTTATGGCCACACGACGGAATTAAACTCAAATGGCTCTGAGCACTATGGGACTTAACTGCTGAGGTCATCAGTCCCCTAGAACTTAGAACTACTTAAACCTAACTAACCTAAGGACATAACACACATCCATGCCCGAGGCAGGATTCGAACCTGCGGCCGTAGCGTGGAATTAACAGACTTTGAACGTTGAATGTTAGTTGGAGCTAGACGCATGGGACATCCAATTTCGGAAATCGTTAAGGAATGCAATATTTCTCAATTCAAGTGTCAAAAGTATGCTTAGAATACCAAATTTCAGGTCTTACTTCTCACCATGGGCAACACAGTGGCCGACGGTCTTCACTTAACGATCGAGAGCAGCGACGTTTGCAGTTGTCAATGCTAAGGAAAGCAACATTGCGTGAAAGGACCTGAGACATCGATGTGAGACACACGACAAACGTATCCGTTACAACGGTGCCTCGAAATTTGACGTTAATGGGAGATGTCAGCAGACGACCAACACGAGTGCCATTGATGATAACAGCTCGACATCGCCTGCAGCGCCTGTTCTCGGCTCACGACCTTGGCAGTTACATCCTAGGTAACTGGAAAACCGTGACCTGGTCAGATGAGCTCCGATTTTAGTTGGTAAGAGCTGATGGTAGGGTTCGAGTGCAGCGCAGACCCCAGGGATCCAAGCACCCAGGTTGCCAACAAGCCACTGTGCCAGCTGGTGGTGGCTCCATAGTCATGTGGGCCGTGTTCACATGAACCAACAATTAACGGGAAATAGTTACGTTCAGCTACTTGGAGACTATTTGCAGCCATTCATGGACTTCATTTTACCAAACTAAACTGCGTCATGTCTTAGGGCCACAACTGTTCACGGTTGGTTTGAAGAACATTCTGGATTATTCGAGCGAATGATCTGGCCATCCGGCTCGCTCAACATAAATCCCATCGAAAATGTATGGGACATAAAACTGCGTACACTAGTTCAAGCTGGTAGAAAAGTCAGATTACCCACTCTACAAGTGACATGGTCATGCCATGTGCACTGGTAGCGTGGGAAAGCGATACAAATAGGCTAAAATGCCCTTGAGTGA
The DNA here is from genome assembly GCF_023898315.1 of Schistocerca nitens. Lineage (NCBI taxonomy): Eukaryota > Metazoa > Arthropoda > Insecta > Orthoptera > Acrididae > Schistocerca > Schistocerca nitens. The sequence goes on along the minus strand of NC_064615.1, from coordinate 436,843,390 downwards.
TGGCAGATCGTAGGAATACCCGTATCAGATGTGGCGCCAAGATTCACAGTGTCCAATATTATTAATGAAAGTTTGACCAGTACGCCAATGCTGAGGACTTCACGCATAGTGATGTTTATGTAATTACAATTTCAGTCATTAAAAATTGACCCAAAGAAGTCAACAAAAGAATTAATTTCAAGTTACGAATGTTGGTGACCATTGCCGAGCTATCACGAAAGCGTGCACTGCACAAGGAGGCAGGGAAAAGTAAGACACTGTGTAACGCAGTTAAACTATCCCGGCCACGATGTGAGCACGCACTAATCACGAGTGCTTGGGTTTACTCAAGAAAATAATATAAAGTTTAATTTTGTATAATGAAAAGGTAATTTTAAGTGAAGAAACGTGGAAATACTATACATTATTTTGTAAATATATCTGTGTTCAAGTTGTTATAACCGTTATAACTGCAGGTGGTGGCTCATATCTGTACCAATGACATGTGTCGCTTTGGATCGGAGCACATTCTGTCTGGTTTCGGGCGGCTAGCGGAAATGGTAAAGACTGCCAGTCTTGCTTCCGAGATTAAGGTGGAGCTCACCATCTGCAGCATCGTCGATAGAACCAACTGTGGTCCTTTGGTGCAGTGCCGAGTGGAGGGTCTGAATCAGAGGCTCAGGCAGTTCTGTGACCATGTAGGTTGCAGGTTCCTTGACTTGCGCCATCGGGTGGTGAGTTTACAGGTTCCGTTTAATAGGTCGGGAGTCCACTACACACAGGAGGCGGCTACACGGGTAGCGGAAGCTGTGTGGAAGGGACTGGGCGGTTTTTTAGGTTAGAGGGTCTCAGGGAACCACAGAAGGGAGGTCCGTCTAAAAGTGGCAGGTAAAACACAGTGAGGTAGTTGTACAAACGATTGGTATTGTAGTTGTAAATTGTCGTAGCTGTGTTGGGAAAGACCCAGAGCTCCAAGGCCTAATAGAAAGCACTGAAGCTCAAATAGTTGTAGGTACAGAGAGGTGCTACTGACAAACTGTGTAAGAATGGACACTTGAGAACTGGACTGCGACACTGAAACTAGCTAAAGCCGGAAATAAGTTCAGCCGAAATTTTTCAAACTATCTAACAGTGTTCAGAAAGGATAGATTAAATACAGTTGGTGGTGGAGTATTTATTACTGTCAGAGGTAGTTTGCCTTGTAGCGAAATTGAAGTAGATAGTTCATGTGAAATAGTATGGATAGAGGCTATATCTGACAATCGGACTAAACTATTAATTGGATCGTTTTACCTACCCCCCCCCCTCCCCCGACTCAGAAGACACAGTTGCTGAACAGTTCAAAGAAAACTTGAGTCTCATTTCAAATAAGTACTCCGCTCATACAATTATAGTCGTTGGTGATTTAAATCTACCCTCGATATGTTGGAAAAATTACACGTTTAAAGCCGGCGGCAGGCATAAAACATCATCCGAAACTGTACTGAATGCTTTCTCAGAAAATTATTTTGAACAATTCGTTCATGAGCCCACTCGAAGCGTAAATGGTGGCGAAAGCATACTTGACCTCTTAGCAACAAATAATCCTGGACAAATAGTGAGTGTTGTGACGAATAAAGGGATTAGCGACCACAAGGCAGTTGCTGCTAGCCTGAATACCGTAACACCTGCAACCGTCAAAAAGAAACGCAAAGTATATCTATTTTTAAAAAAGCTGATAAAAATGCTCTTTTTAAGAGACAGTCTTCACTCCTTCCGATCTGATCATGTAAGTGTAGAAAAGTTGTGGAATGTTTTCAAAGAGATAGTATCAACAGCAATTGAGAGGTATATACCAGATAAATTAATAAGTGATGGTACTGATCCCCCATGGTACACAAAACGGGTGAGATCGTTGTTGCAGAAGCAACGAAAAAAGCATGCCAAATTTAAAAGAACGCAAAATCCGCAAGATTGACAAAGTTTTACAGAAGTTCGAAATACTTCAATGCGAAATGCATTTAATAATTTCCAAAACGAAATTCTGTCTCGAAATCTGGAAGAAAACCCAAGAAGATTCTGGTCATACATAAACACACCAGTGGCAAGGCGCAATCAATACCTTCACTCCGCGATAACAATAACTGGTGACAGTGCCACTAAAGCAGAGTCATTAAACACGGTTTTCCGAAACTCCTTCACCAAAGAAAACGAAGTAAATGTTCCTGAATTCCAATCAAGAACAACTACCAAGATGAGAAACATAGAAGTGGATATCCTCGGTCTAACAAAGCACCTTAAACCACTTAATAAAGGAAAGGCCTTCGGTCCAGATTGTATACCAGTCAGGTTCCCTCACAGAGTATGCTGATAAAATAGCTCCATATTTAGCAATTATATGCAACCACTCGCTCACAGAAAGATCCGTACCTAAAGACTGGAAAATTGCTCAAATCACACCAATACCAAAAAATGGAATTAGGAGAAATCCGGTGAATTACAGGCCTATATCATAACGGCGACTTGCAATAGGGTTTTAGAACATATTCTGTATTTGAACATTATGAAGTACCTCGAATAAAACGATTTATTGACATATAGTCAGCACAGATTCAGAAAATATCGTTATTGTGAAACACAACTAGCTCTTTATACTCATGAAGGAATAAATGCTATCGACAGGGGATGTCAAATTGATTCCATATTTTTAGATTTCCAGAAATCTTTCGACACCTTCCTCACAAGCGTCTTCAAACCAAACTGCTTGCCTACGGAGTATCGCCTCAGTTGTGCAACTTGGTTCGTGATTTCCTGTCAGGAAGGTCACAGTTCGTAGTAATAGACGGAAAGTCATCGAATAAAACAGAAGTAATATCCGGCGTTCCCCAAGAAAGTGTTATAGGCCCTCTATTGTTCCTGATCTATATTAACGACATGGGAGGCAATCTGAGTAGCTGTCTTAGATCGTTTGCAGATGATGCTGTCATTTATCGTCTTGTAAAGTCATCAGATGATCAAACCGACTTGCAAAATGATTTACATAAGATAACTGTAGGGCCCTAAAAGTGGCAATTTACTCTGACTAAAGAAAAGTCTTAAGTTATTCACATAAGTACTAAAAGAAATCAGCTATATTTCGATAAGTCACACAAATCTGAGGGCTGTAAGTTCAACTACATACTTAGGGATTACAATAACAAATTACCTAAATTGGAACGATCACATAGATAATATTGTGGGTAGAGCAACCCAAAGACTGCGATTCATTGGCAGTACACTTAGAAGGTGCAACAGGTCTACCAAAGAGACAGCTTACACCACGCTTGTCCGCCCTATTCTGGAGTATTGCTGTGCGGTGTGGGATTCGCATCAGATGGGACTGACGGATGACATGGAAAAAGCACAAAGAAGGGCAGCTCGTTTTGTATTATCGCGGAAGAGGAGACAGAGTGTCACAGACATGATACGAGAATTGGAGTGGCAATGATTAGACAAATGCGTTTTTCGTCGCGACGGGACCTTCTCATGAAATTTCAATCACCAGTTCTCTCTTACGATTGCGAAAACATTCTGTTGGCACCCCCTACATAGAGAGAAATGATCATCACGAAAAAATAATAGAAATCAGAGCTCGCACAGAAGAATTTAAGTGCTCGTTTATCCCGCGTGCCGTTCGAGAGTGGAACGGTAGAGAGACAGCATGAAGGTTGTTCATTGAACCGTCTGCCAGGCACTTTATTGTGAATAGCAGAGTAATCACGTAGATGTTGATGAACCGTTACAACGAGTGTTAAGTTTCGACTGGCTCATACATAGGACTGACTACGATAAAGATTTTCTCCTCTGTTAGATTCAGAATAATAAATGAGGTGGAATTCCGCGTACTGAAATATCGGATCTACAGCTCACATATAGGACTGACTATGATAACGAGTCTTTCCTCTTTTAGGCTGGACTCAGAAAATGAGGTGTCGTCCCACGTATTGAGACAATGGACTTACTGTGCACTGTTGATCGCGTCTTATGCAAATGTTTTTAGAACCAACCCCAATCACCTTTAGATGGAGCGAGCTCTGTTGTTATGCCTACTCGCTGGATGGACTCTGTTGGTGTAGCTCCGCTGTTTACAGCACACCATTAATCACTCATCACGTGCATCTCTTTATAATATACTCCGAAAGAACTGAAGAACTGCTCATTTTTCTCAGAATAATCTTCCTGTGTCTCTAGATAGCGGTGATTTGCACCACCAAAAAGCGACCAGACGGCAGTTCACTTTCTAGGAGCAGCCTGCATTCCACTTTTCTGACGAAACGAGGAATAAAAACAGTCAATAATTCTGATTGGCCAGCCGCTGTGATCGAGCGGTTCTAGGCACTTCAGTCCGGAAGCACGCGGCTGCTACGGTCGCAGGTTCGAATCCTGCCTCGGGCATGGATGTGTGTGATGTCCTTAGGTTAGTTAGGTTTAAGTAGGTCTAAGTCTATGGGACTGATGACCTCAGATGTTAAGTCCCATTGTTCTTAGAGCCATTTGAACCATTTTGAATTCTGATTGTATTTATTCTGACATCAATCCCTGTGGTAGATTTTGTGGTATTAGCCTGGAGTTTTCCCGAATCAGATGCTCACCATCAGTGTCACTTATTCTGCAAGTAACATTTTATATTTATTGTCTCCATGAGGAAGGTAATATGTCTTAAAACATAACGTCTTCCAAATCTCATCTTATAAATTTCAGTTTACCCGCATCCAATCCCCATAAGATCACTGCAGCGTTTCTATCGAAGCTTGGAGGAGGCAGAAAGCAACCCTGTCTCGTCGCTTTTCTGTTCTACTAAGTGCGTCGCTATACACTGATGGGCCGAAACATTATGACCACTGCCCACCGTGACGTTGGGCGCCGCCTCGTAGCGTTGAGGGCATTTTACGTAGTAACAAAAGTGTGTAAGCGGACCAGACAGGAACGAGGGATCATCCTAGTGAATATATGGGCTGCAAATGGGGAAATTCATTGAGATAAGCGACTTTGACAAAACGCACATTATTATTATTACGCAGATTCCGTGAGCGAGTATCTCGAAAACGCCTAAGCTGTTCGAATGTACACGTGCTACTGTCTTGAGAATCTACAGAAAGATATGGGACAATGAAAGTACCACTAGCCGCCAAAAGGTTGGACGCCTACGACTCTTCGCGGTATGTGGGGTCCGGAGGCTTGTCTGCTGTGTAACGTAGGATAGATCTGTGTCATCTCTGTCAAAAGAGCACAATGCTGGTGCACGCACAAGTGTTTTGGAGCACACCGTTCACCGTAAATTTTTGAACATGGAGGAGACCACCCCTACTTGTTTACATGTCGTCAATTACAATTGCAGTGGACACGTGACCATCGGAATTCGACAGTCAATCAATGGCTCTTTGGGTGAAACACATGTTTGTTACACTATGTCGATTTTCGTCTCCACAAACGCCTTTATCGAGGTGAACGGCGGATCGAAACGTGCAGCGCGCCACTGACGCAGTATGGAGTGGACTGTATTATGCTACAGGAGACATTTTCGTGCGCTTGTATGGGATGTGAGGTAGTAATCTGAGATACGCTGCCAGCTGCGGACCACCTGCATCCCTCCACGCTTGTCCTGACGGCAATGTCATTTTTCAGCAGTGTAATTGTCCGTGTCTCGGAGACAGAACAACGGTACAATGGTTTAGGACTATTGTGGCGAATTCACAATGTCCTGGCGACCGAATTTGCCTGATGCAGTCCTATGGAACTCATTTGGGTCGCTATAGGGTGCCATCACTATGTACGCAAATCAGCGGCCCGGTATTTACGCGAATTACAGGACCTTTGCGTAGACATCTAATGCCACATTACTCCACAAACCTACCAATAAACTGTCGGATGCCTGATACGCAGAATCAGTGATGTATTTCGTTCCAAAGACTGACAAAAAAGCTATTAAGCAGGTGGTCATAATGTTTTGGTTCATCACTGTACACTGTCCTTACTAAAATTTCTTTATAGAGGAAGTTTTGTGCTCAGTTAGATGGTTGGATATCTACATTCCACGGAAAACTCTTCGTCAGAAGCCTCCAAGTAGACGTACACTTTTTCCGATATCCCGTCATTCTCTCGATGACTGAAACTAAACCAACTCACTAAACACGAATGAAGTCTTCAATTCTGTAGAGAAGACACTCTTGGATGAGAGAAGAAGACTGGTGATTACACCTCTACTTCTGCATCTGACACATTACTGTACTTCTTAAAATTCTTGGAGTCTTAGGAAAGACTGTATTTTTGTTCTAGTATTAAAATGGTGTTCAACAGTGTTTCTTGAACAAAGAGTAATGCTGGTGACGGAAATAGACATTGTTAAGTATTTGTATTGTTAAACGATCACCAAATACACAGATAGTGAAATGTTTTAGACCTGTAAATCTTAGAATTATTGTTATCTTACATTTATGTATTCTGAAGATGTCATCGGTAAAGGAAGATTTGCTGAAAGAGAAACTCCGGAATTCTCTAACTACTGGAAATATGGCGAAAAAGTAATTGAGCCCCATTAAGTCTGGGGCCATATTTCGCAAATCAGTGTGGATTTATTCGTAATTCCAGAAACTGAACGCTATAATGTTTTCTACGTCCTCTTCGTATAAACTGTAATCACTCTGTGCTGGCTTTCTGCTAGAAACTCTGAACTGATACACCGATTCCTTTTAAATGCTGTATTTATTTAGAATTGAACATCGAAATCCTCCTTGGTTTCTTACCAACTGCTTCAGTCTATATACGAGTCCACCATATTTGACATTTTATTCTCAATTTTGCCTCTTGACCGGACATAATCATACAATTCACAATACAACACGTTTCGGCTGACTACGATCGTCATATCATTAAGTGTATTCTGGTACGAGTATTAACGCAAAATAAAATTTCCTCTGGAGGCCTTTACTGGAGGTCATCGTTCCTCTGATCCGTGATGCGGCCGACCATGAATGTCACTGCACGAGTCTTTTTATCTCGGAGCAGCCCTTATACACAACGTCAATTATTTACTGAACTTATTCCAGTCTGCCTTCCCTTCTAACTTTTGTCCTCTGCGACTCCCTCTATTAGCTTTCGACGTTATTGTTTGATGTTTCAACACATCTCCTACGTTAATATTCTAAATATTTCATCCATATTATCATCACAGCTAATAACAGGAGAAAATTTGTACCCTATGGCGCTGCACGCGGAAAGTCATTAACATATATTGTGAAGAACACAGACCACAAAATGAAATCTTGTTCTGATGCCGTTCACTGCAGAGGTGGCAAAGTAATATCGCCATACCATATTTACTGAAATTATCAATGATAGTAACTAGTTTTACGTATAATTTGATTAGTGATTTTATGTGCAAGTCAAACGAGAGGTACCAAAAAAAAAAAAAAAAAAAATGGTTCAAATGGCTCTGAGCACTATGGGACTTAACATCTGAGGTCATCAGTCCCCTAAAACTTAGAACTACTTAAACCTACCTAACCTAAGGACATCACACACATCCATGCCCGAGGCAGGATTCGAACCTGCGACCGTAGCGGTCGCGCGGTTCCAGACTGAAGCGCCTAGAACCGCTCGGCCACTCTGGCCGGCGAGGTACCAAACTAACATTAATGACGCCCTATTGCCGAGGTATTGTTTATGATTTTCGCTGGTCGTAATGCCAATGAATTCAGATATCAGTGATTTTCGCGGAGTTTTCCGTTGAAAGGGAGCTTCTGTTCTACGTTTGAACAATTCTTCGCCCAGGAATATGATAGACAAGCACAAGAAATGTATTCTCTGTAGCGAATATGTACGAATATCAGTCTTATAATGGGTTGACGACAGTGAAAATTTGTGCCAGATCGGAATTCGATCCCGATTTTCCCACTTATCGGTAGCAATCGCTTTACCATTAGACTATCCGAGCACGACTCACGGGCAGACCTTAACTTTCATACGTCGTCAGCGACGTGTCTACAGTTTGTATTCGTACATCCATCATGTATTTCCCGTACAGAAGAGACCTTTTACTTGAAGTCGTTTGCCAAGTGTCGGCGCACAGATACGATATTGCAGTGCCTGTGTTATTCCGAATGATGATGCAAGCCCGAATGAACAGGATCTGCGGTGACTACAACCGTTATGAAATATAACAAATTTACTCGCAGTGACGAATATGAACAACCGCCAACTGAATACTGATTTGACGACAGTGAAAATTTGTGCCGGACCGGGACTCGAACCAGGGATTCCCGCTTATCGTCTGTAATCGACAGTGCCTGTTCCTTTGCAAATGCATGCATGTCCGAAGGAACATTGCATCGTAATTCGGAATAGAGCTGCAATGTTGGATCTTATCGTTAAATAGAGTGGCGCTAGGGAAACGGTTCTTACCGTCATAAGAAGTCACGTTCACTGAAAGAGCTCTGCGTCACTAGGGCTTGAGTTCTCCTGTCGTCAATACTCGATGTGTGAGCTGTGGAGTCAGTCACCAGACACGTGTTCCTACCGTTAAGGGGCCACGTTGAAACTGCTTAACTGGGTGTTACAGGCACCAGAGGTGCCTATGATAGACTGCTGGTTAGTCTGAGAAATACTTAATGATACTGTATCTCGCTAATTTCGACAAGCAGATTAACCACAACTACGATGGCTACTTCACGATCGCATCTCGACCACCGACGCCTCCCTGTCACCACTGAGATAATGAGGAAACAATCGCCGTATCATTTGAGAGCTACAGAGACGTGCAAGTGTGCCGGGACTTACGCCAGTTCACTGCTACTAGCTCCACGTCATCATAACGCGCCTGCGCGTAACATACAGGTAATGCAGCACGATCTAAGAATGAAATTAAAAGTTAAAGTAGCTTTCCCAAACTCTGTCAACATGTGCTTTAGTATATTATTGTTAATATTGTTTCAGAGTGATCAGATGAATATGTTTTCCTAAATACATCGTTTAAAATAGAAAACAAGTGGTGGTAAATAATATAACCAGAAAGCCAAAAACTGTTTGAAATGTGCAAATGTACTTCAAAATCAACTGTTACACGTCTCAACTTTATGGGATCAATATTACGGTCAAAATCGGCGTTTCTACGAAAAATTGAAGGCGCTAAATATTAGACTTGGAAAGATGAAAACTATATGACGCCATTAAGCTACTGCGAATAGTTTTCAAGTAATTTACTAAATAAAAAACGGGAACAAAATCGGTCTTATTTTTTATAGATTAACATTTATATTAATGGTAGAATGTTCTGATTACGGCACTTGATTACATCCATTAAATAGCGAAGATATAAGAAGTTTCAAGACAAGTTCTCTTAAAGATATGGTTCAGAGGTCATGTTATACTGTCGGTTCCATTCTAACAATTGTAGCCGGCAAAATTTAAGTGCAGTCGAGCTAAAACTTTCTCTGTAATTAAAGCCAACTTAACTCCAGTCATATAAAAACTACGAAAATTGTAAATTGATTCATCACCGAGCTATTAAATAGTATGTGTCCCAGAAAAAGGACATTTAGGTGCTGCTACCTGGGCTTAGAGCAGATGATGCGTGATGTTCCGTTTGGCAGTCCGTTGCACCCATATATTAAGTACGGCCTGAGAGGTAGTGACAAACACGCTTCGCACCCAGCTGTCACTCTCTCCGCGTCAATCAAACGCCGGCTTATGCGCGGGCGTCACAGCCAGGCTTCTGCTAAATGCATGTTTTTGGTACAAATAACGAGTGAACTCTCGAGGACTATACACCGTCCTGGATCGCTTACATTTCGCGGAAGCAACTGTTTGTATGCCGCCCGTAATGTTAACAAAATCGCGTGGTAAGTGGTGAGATTATTTTCCACTTTTGTGGAGAGCCATTAACTGTGATTATAAGCTGTCGGGTAAAAGACCATTTTAACTGGAACGTACCATAGAGGTCGCCTCTGAACTGCTCATTATTCTGTTTGTGTTAGACACATCGTTATTATTATTATTATTATTATTATTTGATTACTTTCTCAGACTTTTTAGAAGTCTGGTTAAGAATGGAGTGACGCGGACCTTTATCAAGCGTCACTTCCTTTTTGCTGTACGGTACATGTTATATTGCATTTAGGAACTTTCGGGTAATTGAACATGTATCAATAATTACGGATTTCTGTAATTGTATATATATGTTTGGATGTAGCTGTATTGCACTGATGTATTGGTGGATATTGTGTGGTATGACTCCTGTAGTTGATAGTATAATTGGTATGATGTCAACTTTATCCTGATGCCACATGTCTTTGACTTCCTCAGCCAGTTGGATGTATTTTTCAATTTTTTCTCCTGTTTTCTTTTGTATATTTGTTGTATTGGGTATGGATATTTCGATTAATTGTGTTAATTTCTTCTTTTTATTGGTGAGTATGATGTCAGGTTTGTTAAGTGGCGTTGTTTTATCTGTTATAATGGTTCTGTTCCAGTATAATTTGTATTCATCATTCTCCAGTACATTTTGTGGTGCATACTTGTATGTAGGAACGTGTTGTTTTATAAGTTTATGTTGTAAGGCAAGCTGTTGATGTATTATTTTTGCGACATTGTCATGTCTTCTGGGGTATTCTGTATTTGCTAGTATTGTACATCCGCTTGTGATGTGATCTACTGTTTCTATTTGTTGTTTACAAAGTCTGCATTTATCTGTTGTGGTATTAGGATCTTTAATAATATGCTTGCTGTAATACCTGGTGTTTATTGTTTGATCCTGTATTGCAATCATGAATCCTTCTGTCTCACTGTATATATTGCCTTTTCTTAGCCATGTGTTGGATGCGTCTTGATCGATGTGTGGCTGTGTTAGATGATACGGGTGCTTGCCATGAAGTGTTTTCTTTTTCCAATTTACTTTCTTCGTATCTGTTGATGTTATGTGGTCTAAAGGGTTGTAGAGGTGGTTATGAAATTGTAGTGGTGTAGCCGATGTATTTATATGAGTGATTGCTTTGTGTATTTTGCTAGTTTCTGCTCGTTCTATAAAGAATTTTCTTAAATTGTCTACCTGTCCATAATGTAGGTTTTTTATATCGATAAATCCCCTTCCTCCTTCCTTTCTGCTTAATGTGAATCTTTCTGTTGCTGAATGTATGTGATGTATTCTATATTTGTGGCATTGTGAGCGTGTAAGTGTATTGAGTGCTTCTAGGTCTGTGTTACTCCATTTCACTACTCCAAATGAGTAGGTCAATATTGGTATGGCATAAGTATTTATAGCTTTTGTCTTGTTTCTTGCTGTCAATTCTGTTTTCAGTATTTTTGTTAGTCTTTGTCTATATTTTTCTTTTAGTTCTTCTTTAATATTTGTATTATCTATTCCTATTTTTTGTCTGTATCCTAGATATTTATAGGCATCTGTTTTTTCCATCGCTTCTATGCAGTCGCTGTGGTTATCCAACATGTAATCTTCTTGTTTAGTGTGTTTTCCCTTGACTATGCTATTTTTCTTACATTTGTCTGTTCCAAAAGCCATACTTATATCATTGCTGAATACTTCTGTTATCTTTAGTAATTGGTTGAGTTGTTGATTTGTTGCTGCCAGTAGTTTTAGATCATCCATGTATAGCAAATGTGTGATTTTGTGTGGGTATGTTCCAGTAATATTGTATCCATAATTTGTATTATTTAGCATGTTGGATAGTGGGTTCAGAGCAAGGCAGAACCAGAAAGGACTTAATGAGTCTCCTTGGTATATTCCACGCTTAATCTGTATTGGCTGTGATGTGATATTATTTGAATTTATTTGGATATTAAGTGTGGTTTTCCAATTTTTCATTACTATGTTTAGGAACTGTATCAATTTAGGATCTATTTTGTATATTTCCAATATTTGTAGTAACCATGAGTGGGGTACACTATCAAAAGCTTTTTGGTAATCAATGTGTGCGTAGTGTAGCGACCTTTGTTTAGTTTTAGCTTGATATGTCACCTCTGCATCTATTATCAGTTGCTCTTTACATCCTCGTGCTCCTTTGCAACAGCCTTTTTGTTCTTCATTTATAATTTTGTTCTGTGTTGTATGTGTCATTAATTTCTGTTTAATGATTGAAGTTAATATTTTGTATATTGTTGGTAGGCATGTTATGGGGCGATATTTAGCTGGGTTCGCTGTGTCTGCTTGATCTTTAGGTTTCAGATAAGTTATTCCATGTGTAAGTGTATCAGGGAATGTGTATGGGTCTGCAATGTAACTGTTAAATAATTTAGTTAGATGTGAATGTGTTGAGGTGAACTTCTTTAACCAGAAATTTGCTATTTTATCATTTCCAGGGGCTTTCCAATTGTGAGTAGAATTAATTGCTTGGGTGACTTCATGTTGCAAAATTTTCACTTCAGGCATTTGTGGTATCATCTTGTATGTGTCTGTTTCTGTTTGTATCCAAATAATATTATTATTATTATTATTATTATTATTATTATCAGGAATATTATTAAGTCTGTGTGTCTGACCTTTTTCTGAAAATACTTGAATCAGTCGGAGCTCAAAACTTTTATTTAATATCATAGATCCTCATCCCGCTGACTATACAGAGAGTAGAAACATTTCATTCAGTGAGCACAAGAAGAAGGTGAACTTGCAGACTGGAAACTATTGTCAGTACGTTCTCCATCGCTTTCTGGCTGACCAAAAAAATAGTTTTCAGGCTCTCGTAACAGACGACGGCAAATACTATCTTAAAACTAACCCGCCGCCCCACAAGGTAATCTGCCATCTACTACCGTCATGTGTCATCGTTAGTGTATCTCTCACTGGCTCTCAGCTAAGTGTTATATTTCTTCGTTTTATGCCCCCTGATTACGTGTGTCGTTTTTCTTGATTGACTAAGTATTGTATGCCAGTCCAGTATTAACTTCGTGGAACACTATGTCAGTGCTTGTTACCCAGTCGATCTATGAGCTTCTTGTTAAAATATTTTCGGGTCATTATGAAGTTATACGTATTTAATTCTGTCTGTGGTCGACTCTTATGTAAGCAGAGTTGCGCTATTGCCACTTTCTCTTAATTTAACCTGTGTGATTGTGAAAGCATGGCCAGATCACCTTTGTAATAGGAGACAAATTCGATGCCTTAGGCACGATGAGGGATGGGTGTAAGATAATGGGTGCTCGTTTCCAAACCAGAGAGCTGCATACATGGTTCCAGCTTTTCATACTGTAACACACCATTCCTGCTTGCTTCACATTCAGAGTGCCAACTTCTCCGTCATGAACACACAGTTTTTCATGCAGCTAAGACGAAAACTATGAACCTTCACCATCAAGCATTCCGCATGCACCGTTGCACGGCAAAAATTACAACACACTAAAATTGAACAATATATGAACACTGTGTTTAACAGAGCCTCTCTGTCGAGCTGTGACCAAAGGGAGCAGCATTATGTTCCCGAAATTGAATGTTTGCTGCTACCTGTAATGTACGATTGATCTTACATCTATATGACTAGGTAACAAACGATGCATTAAAGTTCGAGTCAACAAGTCACTCAGTTAACACAACGCTAAACCTGAAACTACTGAAGCTGAGTGCTTTATTGTAAGCACAGCGACTAAAAATTAGGTATCACTTTGAGTGGAAGCACATAAGTAATGTCCATAAACTGGGCTTAAACAACCAGAAGGTAAGCTTATTCTATCAAAAGGGCCAAGTCAGTGTTAAACGTCGTGATTTTTTCGAACGTGTTCACCACTATTAATATCACAAGTGAGTCTAAGCAAATTATTTCCAATTGTTAAATACGAGGGATATCTGCAAAGTAAGCCATAGAGATATCACAACACCAATTTTAAAAATATAGAAACCAACCTCTATTACTTCTCTATACAACTCCAATGCAGATTGGAGTAATTATTACATATGTTATCGAGTTGAAAAATCCATCTTTCACAAATTTCTCTCTGAGATTGCTGTCAGCCTATGAAGGCACCTTGGCACAGGTGCCTACATTCCCCACATCGCCTATCCACACCAACACCTCCCAACCCCCCAGCTGTCCTCCCACAACCCTCACATTATGTCACCTGCCTCTCTCCTTGCCATCCCTCCTTGCCCTTTCTCTACTAAACAGTCGTGTTCCATTGAGGGAAGTCGTATTTTAGGAATGAGCAGGGAATGCCATTTAGTAGATCTGGCTCAGGATCTTTCAGTTTCTCAGTTTTGTGCCAGTCCTGCCATTTCACGTGGGTCGTGCAAGTTGTTGCACACGTATGACACTAAGTCTCTATGAGTCAGCAAATTACGATTTTGTAATACTGCAGACACGCGATTGTTTTGAGATCAAAATTCTGTTGTGCATCTGAAATGGTTATATTTACTCTCTGACTATGGAGTGCTACGTTGTATACGTGTAAGAGAGTCTTATGGAAGTGTACTGCAACGACATGTTAAGCATTTAGGTAAATGAATATCAGTCTTCCCTTTCCAGGTAATACCTCTCGTAACGCAAAAATCATGTGGCTCACACAGTGCGCCGCTTTATTACCATCTCTGCCACTCTTTTGACATGTGTCAACTCAGTTGATTAACCGAAGTGGTGAATGCTGCTCACAGGATTATATTGGCTGTTACGTAAGCCACACTATGCCGTTATGGTTATTCACTGAGCACAACGTCAGCTGTATTATGTGTCTTCGATATGTAGTCATATCCTGCAACACGACAACAGGATATATATTCAGCCATATCGGTTGCGTAAAATTTCTTTCAAAATGACCATGGTTTCGACTGCACTAGAGCAGTCTTCATTGGAATAAAAAATTACATGGATTACATGTAATCACACCTTGGGTGAAAAACGTCTGAGCAGAAGTGCTCTCGTCAAATAGAAAATGTCACAAGAATAAAATCTAAAATGTAAAAATGTAACATGATTTGTCAACAGGATAAAATATTCCATGGAAATACAATGGCAGCTGCAAGGTCGCTTAGGGCCAAGAGCTGCTACCGTCAGTCGCTTGATGGGAGTGGCTCATTGCCTTAGAGGCGAATATTACGCTTCAGAATAAATGGTAGACATAACACTTATGGATGTCAGTTCCGAAGCCTTTCTTGTTTGTTGAGAGAGGCCGCCACGATTCCATTTGGAAGACCTTCGCCTCCCACATGGCCTGTAAAAGAAGATCCAGTCCTCAATTTTGTGACTTTTGGAACCCAATGACCAGAGAATCAGTATTAACCTAATTGCTTAGTCACGGTCTCTTGTAAAAGAGACGGAGAAATTAGTCTATCAGTAGAAACAGGTGAAACGCCAGTTAATTTTCTGTACCACATCGTTGCTGACATTTAGTAGCGATCTCAGGGTGTGGCTCAGAATGCGATGACATAAAAGGCAGTACACACTCTATAAAACCGAATCAGAGTCTCAATTTACAATACGAATAAAACTCAATTCCATTTGAAGGGCCTTGGCAGGTGAAGGGGTGAGCCCCTGGGCAGAGGTTCCGTGTTTATGGTATCGCGCGTCCCCAGCGTTTCATTGCGCTGTGGCGTAACGGCAGCGCCTGGCGCCGGAGAGCGATTCCATACATATTTGAGGAGCGAGTATTTCGCTTCCTACCTTCCCTCCGGTGTCGGCATCAAGATGAAAGTCATGCCCTCAGGGAGCCGAAATATTCAGCGGCCCACGTGTCTCTCCGCTCATTCCATTCCTCTCGAGTAGTATTCGTGTCGCCTACTGGCAGCCCAGTCCTAGCTCTCTCGCCTTCCGTGCAAGAGATAGCCGACTGTTCGAAAATACTGTACGAGTAATATTGTATTTGGTTAAATTAGCATACTCAAACTTGCTACCAATTCAAGATGCTTTAACACACACGTCGACTGCCCTGACAATTATTCACGTTTCCCAGACTCCATCTGCGAAATTCCGAACTGGAGACAGTGTCGCAGATCTTTATGAAATACCTCCGATATTTATTGCTGCTTTAGACCGCTCAGATAATTAACATTTCTTGATACAATTTCTAAGAAATATTTTTGTTTTAGTGTTCCGTACCTCAGTCGGCAAAAATGGAACCCTTATAGGATAGTTTAGTCATCTGTCTGTGTGTTCGTCTGTCCGACTGTTAAGAGACCTTTTTATCAGCAACGGGTAGGCGTATCAACTTGAAATTTATGTCACATACTAAGGTCAACGATCTGTGACAGCGTGAAAAAATGTATCTTCTATGTTCAAATGGCTCTGAGCACTATGGGACTTAACTTCTGAGGTCATCAGTCCCCTAGAACTGAGAACTACCTACACGTAACTAACCTAAGGACATCACACACATCCATGCCCGAGGCAGGATTCGAACCTGTGACCGTAACGGTCTCGCGGTTCCAGACTGTAGCGCCTAGATCCGCTCGGCCACTCCGGCCGGCAATATCTCCTATGTGAACGCAGCCAAAAGACACGGCCATTTATGTCACATATTTTAATACAAACTCACTCATCAAAACCTACAGGGCACTTCCCCTTGACAAAGAATCATCAACTTAGGAAAGAAGCAAGGTTACACAGTACAAGCAAGGCAAAAAATTCTAAAATTCTCAATTTGTAAATATATCACACGAAAACATTTTGTTAGTCTGTCCTTCTGTTAAGACCCAATTTTCTCAGAAATTTCTACAGAAAATGCGAAAGTGTGTAAAAAATTTATCTTATAACTTAAAACATTATCTAAAATCTTGGTATTCCTGGGACCTATATCTTCCCAGAATGGATATCGGCAACAGGCAAAAATTGTCAAGATTCCCGATGCCTGGTATCTATGTACATAATTAACTTTATACAGAACTCTGGGGGCGTACTTCACCATTTTTTTAATACTCCTGTACTCGTTTATCATATAATAACATTCTGGTCACTAGTTCCCCCTTCTGCATTAACGAAATTGAGAAGTTCAATTTTGTAAGTTAATTGGAAATCTAAGCCATTTCCCTCACCAGACGTTCGTCTAAAGAATTATTCAAAGTAGTTTCCAGAAAAAACGTATTCCTGAACACCTTTCTAACTGCTTGACTCTCTCTATGTATAGCCGTATATTTGAAAGTTCCGTCTATTACTATAGATCGGGAAATTTACCAGTGATATTCTTTAAGTTCTGTGTGAGGCCTTCTGGAACTGCACTTCCTGAGGCAACTTGCCCGTATCCCATTACCGTGTTTTCAAAACCATAGATTCTAACCTCCCCCAAATTATCGTGCATGCAGAAACCGTACTAGCCAAATTAGATATTGGCAGCAACATCTTTATGGGTGAATTACTGCATCGTCTTATAAAAATTTTAGTTTAGTATTTTATAAGATGATGCAATAATACACACAGAAGAATTTAAATGCAGTTGACACTGGCCACGAAAGCCTACGTATTTACATCATGTTAGACATTGTGGAGCACTTTACGCAAATCATTACGATTATCTTCCAATATATATTCCAGTTTGAATTTCAGATTTGATAGCTATTTACGTCTGGTTTCAGTCGGCTCTTTGGACCCAGTACTGTTGACATTATCACATTAAATAAGAGAGAACATTTCTGGCATCTTACGAAGGAAGCTCCTGCAATTAACTCATACTACATTAACATGTTACTTCTCTGCTGTGTGATCAATGCACGTTTTATGTCGTCTCCCTCATTGTCAGACTACAGCGCGTAACTCATAACTGAAACCAAATAAAGTCACTAAAGAATGTTACCCAAAGTAGTACAGACTTAAAAAAAGTTTTGCATCGGCCCGGTCCCCACACCTCCTGAAGAAAGATGCTGACTGTGGATATTTTATTACATACACAGTCCCTTTGACTGTTCAGAGATGTCACTAAAACCACCCAAAGATATAAACAACCATGCATGAGCAGAGCCTATTAGACGGAGGGGGTCCGACAGCCGATAAGTTCCAGTCATTCCACCAGGAAAGAGGTACATGGCTCGTGTGTTCAACCATGCCTAGACGGTCAACACCGCGGTGCGATCGCGTCCGCATTGTTACTTTATACCAGGAACCGCTCTCAACAAAGGAAGTGTCCAGGCGTCTTGGAGTGAACCAAAGCAATGTTGTTCGGATATGGAGGAGACACAGAGACAGGAACTGTCGATCACGTGCCTCGCTCAGACTACTTCTGCAGTTAATGACCGCTACCTGCGGATTATGGCTCGGAGGAACCCCGACAGCAACGCCACCACGTTGAATAATGCTTTTCGTGCGGTCACAGGACGTTGTGTTAAGACTCAAACTGTGCGCAATAGGCTGCGTGATGCGCAACTTCACTCCCGACGTCCATGGCGAGGTGCATCTTCGCAACCACGACACCATGCAATGTCGTACAGATGGGCCCAACAACATCCCGAATGGATCGTTCATGATTGGCATCAAGTTCTCTTCACCGATGAATGTCGCATATGTCTTCAACCAGACAATCGTCGGAGACGTGTTTGGAGACTACCTGATCAGGCTTAGACACACTGTCCAGCGAGTGCAGGAAGGTGTAGATTCCCTGCTGTTTTGAGGTGGCTTTATGTGGGACCGATGTACGCCGCTGGTGGTCATGGAAGGCGCCGTAACAGCTATGCGATTCGTGAATGCCATCCTCCAGCCGATAGTTTAACCATATCGGCAGCATATTCGTCTTCATGGACGACAATTCGCGCTACCATCTTGCATATCTTATGAATGACTTCCTTCAGGATAACATCGCTCGACTAGAGTGGCCAGCATGTTCTCCAGACATGAACCCTATCGAACATGTCTGGGATAGATTGAAAAGGGCTGTTTATGGACGACGTGACCCACCAATCACTCTGAGGGATCCACGCCGAATCGCCGTTGTGGATGTGACAATCAGGACCAACAGTACCTTGATGAACTTGTGGTTGGTATGCCACGACGAATAACAGGCATGCATCAGTGCAAGAGGGCGTGCTACTGGCTATTAGACGTACCGATGTGTACAGCAATCTGGACCACCACCTCTGAAGGTCTCACTGTATGGTGGTACAACATACAATGTGTGGTTATGATGAACAATAATAAGGGTGGAAATTATGTTTATGTTGATGTCTATTCCGATTTTCTTTACAGCTTCCGGAACTCTCTGAACCAAAGTGGTGCAAAACTTTTTTGAAGTGTATATAACAGCACATAATACGAACTGCGACTCTGTTGCTGCATCCTTGAGCTCCATGAGAAGTGAATGCTACTTGCCTCTCAGGGGTCTGTTCTGTGGAAAAGGACTACAAGAAGCAAGACGGCAGCGGAAAGAAACACAAATATGAGATTCAAGTAGAGGACGGCAAGCTGGCCACTCCGAATCAGGATACTTTACACGGAATGAGCTACTTGTGGACAAACTACGACATTTTTCAGTGGGGTATGTATGGCAAAAGGTTAGGGTTAGGGCCCATGTACAATCATGTATCGTTTCCTGTTACTACCTTAATGACATAAATACCTCTGAAACAGATAAGTTTTTGGCAGTCACAATTTCAGTTAATTACAACACAGATTGAGTAAGATCTCAGTAACAGGCCAATAAAAGAGGTAGGCTTTGATTAATAAGAGTTTCAGCTAACTCAGATTATGAAATTCCCTTTATTTAATTAAAAGGGACCAGGCAGACATTCAGTACTAACAGCATGAAATAAGTAAAATTACTAAATAGAAAAGAGGCAGGCCTTCAATGATAACCGCCTCAGTTAAACAGGCAGCCTTCAATAAAACAGCTTCAATTACGCGAAGTTACCAAATAGAAAAGAGGCAGGCCTTCATGAACAACGGCCTCAGTTAAGTAACCAAGAGTATGAATTGCCTCCTCACAAAGGGTGCACCAGAAGACTTAAAATGAAGGGGCACCAGACTGTACCAAATAGAAAGGCCAAGAAAGATTACAACGTGAGCACCGGACGTCCACGGCCCTTTACGTATGGTGCAGACGGCAAAAGAAATATTAACACAGCAAGCTTAATTGCATGGAAACAACAATAGCTAGCTAAACGTTATACATGCGTCACTGCAAGAGACCGCCTCTACAAAGACAGCGAATCTCCTGAAAAAAACTAGCCAGCCAAACCCAGTTACATAGACTCAGTAAAAGCAAATTTTGAGACCCAGGCAGCTTCTAAGTCAGTGTAATAGACAGAGCGATGACGTCTGCAATGCCTGAAGGTATCTCGAAACCAGCACTTGTCCGTATTACAAGAAAAAGGTAATTATCTGGCGTTCGAAAACGTTTGGCAGAGAGATCGGCTAAAACCCAAACATCTAGGTACTGGGTGACGACGAGTTGGGGGCGGGGGAGGGGGGGGGGGGGGTTGTGGTAGGCACAACAGCATAGAAGAAACATTATTCCTCTGGTTCAAGAAACGCCATCAGCTCACACAGTTTAAGATATCCTGTTAACAAACAACCAAGACCAGTATCGACTCAGGAAAAGCAAACGACAGCCACAACTCAAGGAACCAACTTGTAGTGAAATGGATTACCTAAGAAATAGTAATCGTCGCAACAGACCTTCCCAGTTCCAAAGGCGGCCCCGAGAAGTCAGCACAGCGAAACTGGCTTCTACTCTTTCATCAGTGTGTCAGGTCCCAGAGCTTGCTGGCCAGGCTATGCACGAAGACAGCACTCGGATTCAAATTGGTCACAAATATGGCCCTGCAACCACTCGCCGGACCACACGCCCAAGACACTTGTGGAAGTGCTCGCCTTACTCGTGGGCGGACCTCGCTCCGTTACATCTCTCCAACTCACCACGCCACCACCTCAACGCGCCATCAACAACCTCGAGCAAAGATCTTAATGGCCGCAAACCAGAAAGACATCAAGACAGATGGAGCTAGTGGCGATATACCTAGTGGCGCCAGGAATTCGCAAGACGACGCCAGCAACCTCGCCACAGCTCTGCCTCTCTCCTTAAACCAATGGAGCCCGCTCCATCATACTGATGAAGAAGGGTACTGTTAATTAATGGGCTTATGTTGATTAAGGTGCATACAGGGAACCTCATCAGTGGCTAGATGCCTGACAAGCAAGTTAAGCACACGCAGAATTTTGATGATAGAGCATGGACCCATGAAACGAGGCGTGAACTCCCGAAGCTTGGCACCACCCCTCGCTGGACTGGTACAGTTCTTCACAAAAACCTCACTCCTACCTTGCGTTAAAGGGGAATCTATTCCTATTATATCGCCGTGCCGTCTAGCTGTGGTGGGCTAACCTAATGTTATTTCTGGCCCACTCCCGATTTTGCCTAAGATCTTCAGAAGTAACGGACGAAGGCAGGAGGTCATTGATATCCACAAGTTGGATAGAGGGGGACTGATGGGATACACAAACAAGGAAGCGGCAGGACCTGCCTTGGATGCTTCGTGCTGCACATTTAAATGCAAAACTGAGCCAAGGCAAGGTGGTATCCCAATTGTTCGGAGACAAATGGTTGAGATTCACTCTCTCTGGGAATAATTTGATATGATGGTTAGGTATTTAACAACGTTCCAACAGCAAAACTTCTTATACTCTTTGGACACAAACGCCGGAGTATTATCGATAACAAGAGCATAAGGGGGTCCTAACCAGCTGATGATTTTGGTAGGACGTGCAGTGGTAATGGCCGACCTGACTCCACGAACAGGGATTAACCATACAAATATGGAAAGCGCGTCTGCAACTGCCAAAATATATCAGTTTCCGTTCTTGGTACACGGAAGAAGCCCCACGACTACATCTACATCTGCATGCATACTCTGTAAATGACATTTGATTGCATGGAAGAGGGTTCATCGAACCACCGTCAAAAGTCTTTATTATTCCAATCTTGTATAGCGCGCGGAAAGGACGAACATTTATATCTGTCCGTACGAGCTCTGATTTCCATTAGTTTATCGTGGTGATCGTTTCTCACTATGTAGGTAGGTGTCAACAAAATATTTTCGCATTCGGAGGAGAAAGTTTGTGATTGGAATTCCGTGAGAAGATTCCGTCGCAACGAAAAACGCCTTTCTTTTAATGATGTCCAGTCCAAATCCTGTATCATTTCAGTGACACTCTCTCCCAGCACTATTCTAAAAGAGGACGGTCAAGCGTAGTGTAGGCAGTCTCCTTAGTAGATCTGTTACATTTTCTAAGTGTCTTGCCAATAACCGCAGTCTTTGGTTAGCCTTCCCCACAACATTTTCTGGGTGTTACTTCCAATTTAAGTTGTTCATAATTCTAATTCCTAGGTATTTAGTTGAATTTGCGGCCTTTACATTTGACTGATTTGTCGTGTAACCGAATTTTAACGAATTCCATTTAGCACTTATGTGGATGATCTCACCACATTTTTCGTTATTTGGGGTCAGCCGCCACTTTTCGCACCATTCAGATATCTTTTCTAAATCATTTGGCAATTCGTTTTGATGTTCTGATGGCTTTATTGGTCGATAAACGACAGCGTCATCTGCGAACAACCTAAGACGGTTGCTCAGATTGTCTTCCAAATCGTATATATATATATATATATATATATATATATATATATATATATATATATATATATATAAGGTACAGCAAAGGCCCTATAACACTACCTTGGGGAACGTCAGAAATAACTTCTGTTTTACTCGATGACTTTCCGTCAGTTACAACGAACTGTGACCTCTCTGACAGGAAATCACAAATCCAGTCACATAACTGAGACGATATTCCCGAAGCACGCAATTTCACTACAAGCCGCTTGTGTTGTACAGTATCAAAAGCCTTCCGGAAATCCAGAAATACGGAACAGATGTGAAATCCCTTGTCAATAGCACTCAACACTTCATGAGAATAAAGAGCTAGTTGTGTTTCACAAGAACTATGTTTGCAAACGCCCTGTTGACTGAGTGTCAATAGACCGTTTTCTCCGAGGTATTTCATAATGTTCGAACACAATATATGTTCGAAAATCCTGCTGCATATCGACGTTAACGATATGGGCCTGTAGTTAAGTGAATTACTCCTCCTACCTTTCTTGAATATTGGTGTGACCTGTGCAACTTTGTGTACGGATTTTTCGTCGATGTGCTAAAGTACAAGTGACTGGAGATGTAACTCATTATTACAGAAATTGAAATAAATACTTTGTAATCTTTATTTAAGTGTTTTATTTATCATCATAATCCATTATTTAATCTGATCTGTAAATAAATTGAACGGCTAGTTTCTGAACGCAAGATGTACGCTACATTGACCGGAGGCCATAGAGTGAGAACAATGTGATGCAATAAACTCTGAGTGGTGACGCAACGCGAGGCATCTGGCTCTGGCGCTGTGCCAACGCTTAATCCCGGCCGCGCGCGGTCTAGAGCTCCTACCGCGCGCCGCCGGGATAAGGCGCCTCCGGCACCGCCACCGCTCAAGGTCACGAGCCTCGCGCTCATATAAGCAAGTTACAGTCAAAGCCGACGTCAGTCGGCGAGCAGCTGCACTTGCTACTGCATGTTCCGAGATGCCTCGCTACAGCAGAAGATATCGGCGTGGCCGTCAAACTGTCTACAAGGCCATAGAGGATCTGGAAGTGAGAGTTGCTAACAAAGGATCACAAGTTATTTTGCAAGGTCCATCAGTGTTTTGTGGATGTGTTATTAATTTCACACTTACGCAATTAGATGTAGCTCAAGCTGGCAATGGATGGATTACTGTTGCTGTTGTTCGTTATGTTGTTATAATAAAGATTTGGGTTTGTCTCATTTTGTATCTAATCAGTCATTTTATTTAAGAACAAGAAATCATCGTAAAATAAGTGAACAAGAAGGTGTATGTATATGGATGAAAGGTGCAGGAAGATGTGCTAAAGTACAGCGAAACTGGCTTCTACTCTTTCATCAGTGTGTCAGGTCCCAGAGCTTGCTGGCCAGGCTATGCACGAAGACAGCACTCGGATTCAAATTGGTCACAAATATGGCCCTGCAACCACTCGCCGGACCACACGCCCAAGACACTTGTGGAAGTGCTCGCCTTACTCGTGGGCGGACCTCGCTCCGTTACATCTCTCCAACTCACCACGCCACCACCTCAACGCGCCATCAACAACCTCGAGCAAAGATCTTAATGGCCGCAAACCAGAAAGACATCAAGACAGATGGAGCTAGTGGCGATATACCTAGTGGCGCCAGGAATTCGCAAGACGACGCCAGCAACCTCGCCACAGCTCTGCCTCTCTCCTTAAACCAATGGAGCCCGCTCCATCATACTGATGAAGAAGGGTACTGTTAATTAATGGGCTTATGTTGATTAAGGTGCATACAGGGAACCTCATCAGTGGCTAGATGCCTGACAAGCAAGTTAAGCACACGCAGAATTTTGATGATAGAGCATGGACCCATGAAACGAGGCGTGAACTCCCGAAGCTTGGCACCACCCCTCGCTGGACTGGTACAGTTCTTCACAAAAACCTCACTCCTACCTTGCGTTAAAGGGGAATCTATTCCTATTATATCGCCGTGCCGTCTAGCTGTGGTGGGCTAACCTAATGTTATTTCTGGCCCACTCCCGATTTTGCCTAAGATCTTCAGAAGTAACGGACGAAGGCAGGAGGTCATTGATATCCACAAGTTGGATAGAGGGGGACTGATGGGATACACAAACAAGGAAGCGGCAGGACCTGCCTTGGATGCTTCGTGCTGCACATTTAAATGCAAAACTGAGCCAAGGCAAGGTGGTATCCCAATTGTTCGGAGACAAATGGTTGAGATTCACTCTCTCTGGGAATAATTTGATATGATGGTTAGGTATTTAACAACGTTCCAACAGCAAAACTTCTTATACTCTTTGGACACAAACGCCGGAGTATTATCGATAACAAGAGCATAAGGGGGTCCTAACCAGCTGATGATTTTGGTAGGACGTGCAGTGGTAATGGCCGACCTGACTCCACGAACAGGGATTAACCATACAAATATGGAAAGCGCGTCTGCAACTGCCAAAATATATCAGTTTCCGTTCTTGGTACACGGAAGAAGCCCCACGACTACATCTACATCTGCATGCATACTCTGTAAATGACATTTGATTGCATGGAAGAGGGTTCATCGAACCACCGTCAAAAGTCTTTATTATTCCAATCTTGTATAGCGCGCGGAAAGGACGAACATTTATATCTGTCCGTACGAGCTCTGATTTCCATTAGTTTATCGTGGTGATCGTTTCTCACTATGTAGGTAGGTGTCAACAAAATATTTTCGCATTCGGAGGAGAAAGTTTGTGATTGGAATTCCGTGAGAAGATTCCGTCGCAACGAAAAACGCCTTTCTTTTAATGATGTCCAGTCCAAATCCTGTATCATTTCAGTGACACTCTCTCCCAGCACTATTCTAAAAGAGGACGGTCAAGCGTAGTGTAGGCAGTCTCCTTAGTAGATCTGTTACATTTTCTAAGTGTCTTGCCAATAACCGCAGTCTTTGGTTAGCCTTCCCCACAACATTTTCTGGGTGTTACTTCCAATTTAAGTTGTTCATAATTCTAATTCCTAGGTATTTAGTTGAATTTGCGGCCTTTACATTTGACTGATTTGTCGTGTAACCGAATTTTAACGAATTCCATTTAGCACTTATGTGGATGATCTCACCACATTTTTCGTTATTTGGGGTCAGCCGCCACTTTTCGCACCATTCAGATATCTTTTCTAAATCATTTGGCAATTCGTTTTGATGTTCTGATGGCTTTATTGGTCGATAAACGACAGCGTCATCTGCGAACAACCTAAGACGGTTGCTCAGATTGTCTTCCAAATCGTATATATATATATATATATATATATATAAGGTACAGCAAAGGCCCTATAACACTACCTTGGGGAACGTCAGAAATAACTTCTGTTTTACTCGATGACTTTCCGTCAGTTACAACGAACTGTGACCTCTCTGACAGGAAATCACAAATCCAGTCACATAACTGAGACGATATTCCCGAAGCACGCAATTTCACTACAAGCCGCTTGTGTTGTACAGTATCAAAAGCCTTCCGGAAATCCAGAAATACGGAACAGATGTGAAATCCCTTGTCAATAGCACTCAACACTTCATGAGAATAAAGAGCTAGTTGTGTTTCACAAGAACTATGTTTGCAAATGCCCTGTTGACTGAGTGTCAATAGACCGTTTTCTCCGAGGTATTTCATAATGTTCGAACACAATATATGTTCGAAAATCCTGCTGCATATCGACGTTAACGATATGGGCCTGTAGTTAAGTGAATTACTCCTCCTACCTTTCTTGAATATTGGTGTGACCTGTGCAACTTTGTGTACGGATTTTTCGTCGAGCGAACCCCCTCTATATGATTGTTAAGTATGGAGCTAATGCATCAGCGTACTATTAAAGGAACCTAATTGGTATACAGTCTGGACCAGAACACTTGCTTTTATTAAGTGATTTAAGTTACTTCACTATTCCGAGGATATTTACTTCTACGTTACTCATGTTGGCAGCTGTTCACGGTCCGAATTCTGGAATATTTACTTCGTCTTCTTTGAATGCATTTCGGAAGGCTGTGTTTAGTAACTCTGTTTTGACAGCACTGTCTTCGATAGTATCTCCAATGCTATCGCTCAGAGAAGCATGGATTGTTCCTTGGCGCTAACATTCTTCACATACGACCAGAATCTCTTTGGATTTTCTGCCAGGTTTCGAGACAAAGTTTCGCTGTGGAAACTGTTATTAGCATCTCGCATTGAAGTCCGCTCTAAATTTCGAGCTTCTGTAAAAGATCGCCAATCTTGGGGATTTTGTGTCTGTTTAAATTTGGCATGTTTGTTTCGCTGTTTCTGCAACAGTGTTCTGACCAGTCTTGTGTGCCAAGTAGGATTAGCTGAGTCGTTTGTTAATTTATTTGGTATAAACCTCTCAATTGCTGCCGATGCTATTTCTTTGAATTCAAGGCACATCTGGTCTATACTTATTAATGTGGAAGGAGTGGAGACTGTCTCTCAGAATGGCGTCAAGTGAATATTTATCTGCTTTTATGTGAATAGGTAAATATTTCGTTTATTTTTTGAAGATTAGAGGGTTGCAATATTTAATCTCGCTACTACAACCCTGTTTTCACTAATCCCTATATCCTTTTGATGCTCGTTATTAACTCACGATTATTTGTTGCTAAGAGGACATGTGTGTTTTAACAACCGTTTACTATTCGCGTGGGTTCATGAACTAACTGCTCGAAATATCCGTAATGGATAAATAGATCGTCCATGGGGTTCTCCTCATGCTCGGATTGTAGCAATCCCTTCTGAGGACTGTTACTGGGTTTAGCCTTCTTACAGGTTTCACGCTCGCCCAATAATCGCCTAATATCCTTATACAATGTGGTCCAAATGAGGCTAGCCCTGCTCTTTCCCAAGGTTTTGTAGAGGTCCTGATGGCCTCCCACTAGACAACTATGAAAATAAAGGAAAACGTGAGGTACCAGCTCTTGAGTTATTCAAATTTTAAAGTGCCTTTCTTCGTTAACGCATATACACATCATGCCATTCCTGAAGGAGTAGTAGTTAACCTCACCACCGAATAAGACCTCCTTTCTTAATGGGCCCCACAAGGTCAACTGGTAAACTTAAACTAAAGCGGTACACATAGCCAGGGTGAGACTCGCTAACGCCCTTACTTTCGAGAACCCCCTTCTCCAGAAACATGTGAATGATGGCGTCGGCCACTTCATTGCCAGATCCTTTTATCTGTCCCACCTTGAAATGAAAGGCGGAGATGCGGACCATCTAACTGGCAATCCTACCACTTTTCCTGGATGGAGACAACACCAAACTTAGGGACTGATTGTCCGTCTCGAGATCAAACTCCCTATGCTCGAGATAGAACTGAAACTTCCCTAAGGTGAAAAGCACAGCTGGCGCTTCACACTCGGAGTAATTCATATCGGGACCAAATAACCTCCTAGATGCGAAAGCTAATGGGTATTTTATACCTCGATCCTCCTGCAACAACACTGTAGCAATACCGGCGTTGGAGGCATTACCTGAATGATAAATCTTTTGGCGAAATCTGGGACTGCTAAGACCAACGGTTTGGTGACAGCTTCAAAAGCCGCCTTTCGGCTCTTAGCCCAGAAAAATTTCTCCCCTTTCCTGCACAGTTTAGTCAGGGGAGCGGCCATTTTGGCAAAATAAGAGGCAAAACGGCGAAAATAATTCGCCATACCAAAACATCTGTCTCTCTCCTTCCTATTTCGATGCTGAGGAAGTATCTTCACCATCTTAGTTTGTTCCTGGTCAATCCTAATGCCTTCCCCGGAAATTAAATGACCCAGAAAGGACACCTGTTTCCTAGCAAGTGTAATCTGGAACGGCATCCCGAAACCTGGAGAAGACTTTCTAAGGTGCGAATTATGATCCTCAAATGACAGGTTATAAATGACAACTTCAAGTGGCCCAGGATATGATCTAACAAATGATACAAAACCATTGCCTCAGTGGACAGGCCGAACAGCACACAGTTGTACTCATAAATGTTTCAATCGGTTCAAAATGCGGCGACATGTGAAATCAAGCACCGTAAACCACTTAGCACCCAAAAGCCAGGTAAAGCAGTCGCGAAGGCCCTGCAAGGGGACAGATCCTAAGATAACTTTTTTATTAACGAGCATATGATCAACCACCGGCCTATAGTCCCAGCCCAGAGTTTGAGGAACGAGAAAAATCGGTGATGTGTACGGAGATGTAGACAGCCTAATGGCCCCCTCCTTCAAAATACTTGCCAATTTCTACCTCAAGATTTTCATTTTGAGTGACGAGAGGCGATAAGAACACTGTCGCATCGGAATATCGTCAGCCAAGCGTATGATGTACTGTATGACGTTCGTAACCTCCCAACATATTAAAGAAAACAACGGGAAACTCCCCTAATAAATTCGACAACTGCTCTGCCTGACCTGGCTCAAGTTGGGCCACGTCAAATTCACCAGAATTACAATTTACCAATCACTCCGCACTTGCGCAACGGCAAGAGCAAAAGGCTATCTTGTCACTAGACGAAAACCTAAAGAGAAGGTGTTGCTCGCAAAGTCGAGAACTAATCCTGTTTTCTGAGTAAAATGACATGAGACACATGGCTTAACATTCTGTCCCATTGTTTCCCGTGTGCTCCTTTCTTCGCCGATTCTGCCGAGAACCTCCTTATTTCTTACTAGTGCAGCTAATTTCAAACATTCTTCTTTATCACTACATCTCAAGAGTTTTAATTCACTCCTCTTCCGGGTTCCCCGCAGTGCATGATTTAATACCAAACAATTCTGTGCTCCAAATGCAAATTCTCAGAAATTTCTTACACTGAGGCCGATGTTTGATAGTACCGGAGGTCTCTTCGCCAGAAATTCCCACTTTGCCAATGCTAATTTGTTTATCTTCACATTTTTGTGTGTGTCATCAGTTTCTTTGCATTAAACGTCGTCTAATACCTGGTCAACAATTTTCATGTCAAGTTTAACGGTAATTTCATTTCTGTTTCTCGTCATTACTTTCGCCTTTACTCTCAATCCATATTTTGTTAGCATTACAATGCGTATTCCATTCAACACGTGCAGGAATTCATCCTCATTTTCACTGTGGATAGCAATGCCACCAGTGAATCTAATCATTGATATTCTTTCAGGCTGAATTTTAATCCCACGCTTGAAGCTTTGTTTTACAAACGTCATAGCGTCTTCGGGGAACAACAGAGGCGAAAGACTTTTTCTCTCTCTTACACCAGTTTTAATCAGAGCACTCTGTTCTTGGTCATCCAATCTTTATGTTCTCTCTTGGTTCTTGCACATATTACCCTTCTTTCCCTATAGCTTACTCGTACTTTTCTCAGAATTTCGTACATATTGCAGAATTTTTACTTATCGAAGGCTTTCTCTAGGTATAAAAAACCTGTGAACGTCTCTTGATTGATTTCAGCTTTGCTTCCATCAGGAAGTGCTACGTCACAACTACCTCCCTGGTGCCTTACTCTTCCGAAAACAAAAACTGATGTGTTCTAATACATCCTCAGTTTTCTTTCCCATTCTTCTGTATATTATTCT
Organism: Schistocerca nitens; assembly: GCF_023898315.1. Lineage (NCBI taxonomy): Eukaryota > Metazoa > Arthropoda > Insecta > Orthoptera > Acrididae > Schistocerca > Schistocerca nitens. The sequence goes on along the minus strand of NC_064615.1, from coordinate 436,813,353 downwards.
CATCAACAACTTCGATGGATGTTTGTGCGATAGTTCTCGTGGTTATTTGCTGTTCCCGTCTTTGGCATAGCGTGGACAATATCTTTCCGAACACCAATACTACAGTTAGAAATTGTTAACGCAGTCGGTTCCCCTCTGATGTTACTCCAAAAGGCTGTCCGTTAGTAAGTAATGGAGCGTGATGTCAATTTATTCTCCTCTTAGGTTTCCTGTTTAGCTTTCAAAATAACAATCATACTTGTCAATTGTGTTAAATATCGAACACAGCTGCCATACGTCAACGATCTGAGAAAGAGATGATTTGGGACGAGGGTCCCTGAAACAGGAGATATATCTTTAGGTGGATACAAGGACTTTTATCTTTTCCTATCGCACTGTGACTCTGAGGCTATGGCAGAGACAGCTTGTCTCACGGAAAAACAACTTCAACAGCAGAACAGTTCAGTGTAAGGCTTGACCAACTTTACTACTTCCAATAATCTTCAGTCGTCTAAATTTCCAAATTCTTCTTTTATTGTGCTACCATGTTCGACGATATATTACGCCATCTTCAGGCCCCTGTGTACAGACAACAATAGCAACTGTGTGAAAAGATAAAAATTGGATGGTGCAAGCCTTATATACAGTGGTAGCATGTAATAATATAACAATACCAAACTGTACAGGAAGTCACGTAAAAGTTGCAGATAAATTAAGGTATGAAACAAGAGAACAGTCGCACGCTATATTTGACAATTCCCCACTGGCGTTAGCTGGGGCACATGCCGGGATAAACATCAGGCAACGCCCGAAGGCCAATGCTTTGAATACGTGGAAGTTGTGGGGAGTCGGGCAGGCACCATTTTTTCTAATAAAAGCTTTTCTTTTACCTTTAAAATTTTACAACTCTGATATCTTGATTTTAAAATAATAAGTGAAGATACGTTATCATCAACAACAAGATTCTCAGTATAGTTTGTTAATGAAAGTTCCTGACGTATTATTGTAACAGATCTAAGAACAACGGTTAAAACACAAAATCCCCTTTTAATCAAAGGAAAAAGAAATACAAATTGCATAATGATACGTTGAATAAAAGATTCTAACGCCAAATGGCAATACCAAAATTTTCGTAGATATCTCATGTGATTTCTAAATGCAATAAAATATTGATCACAAAATTTTTCATTAAAACAACATAAATGGAATAAAATCTGATTACTATCAACGTACACTCAAACCCAGTAGCCTCTACCGTAAGCACCGTATTACAAAATATTTTCCTTGCTTTCAAACACATTACACCATATACCTCCCTACATATGATGCATGCCATACCAAACGAATTATGACAATTAAGCACAGATGTTATAATTAACTATGTATGTAATCTTCTCCTTAATACGAAACACACAAATAAACTCTTAATCTCAGTGATTTCAGACGTTAAAAAATATACAATACATGTCTTTTGATTTCGTCGTGATCATGTGCTGTTGTGCACCGTGCCCTCCTTCAAGATCACATGAGACACGAGAAAGATTTTCTACGATGTACAAAACGTTAACAGGGCGCCACCAATGCGTACTTGGATTATCGGTGTGGATGCGGCTCTAAAATCGTAAAACGCGCGATGGAGTAGATGCGGTACTACTGAACACTTCGACTATACCGCACCGCACAAAACAGCAGCACGGTGGGGTGGATAAGAGACAAATCAACAACTGTTGCAAGGCAACCTCAGCAAGGCAGTAAGAAAATATTTGGGACTTTAAACTCTTGGGAGGCCACACCAAACTACAGAATGACGTGCCAAGCTAAATTATGAAAATACTATCGGCGAATTCGCCACGACAAGTAGAACCGTAAAATACCATAAGAAGTGAACTGCTGTTAACACGATTCATGAGCGTCCGACTGAAAAGCTCCATAGCCGAACTTTACCTTACTACAAACACTTAACAGTACCTCCAAAGTTCGCTCGTGGACACTATCAGAGTGTCAATTACTGTAGATAACAGAGTTTAACACGCTGAGGCTGACTTAGGTTTCTTAATAAGACAAAGAATGATTCGGTCCTTCACTCCGGTCCCACCTTTGATCCAGAACAGTAATTTACTTTAAAGAAACTAAATAACATATAATGCCGATATCAACGCTCTCCTCCCAAGTAGCGCTCTAATGGTGACTGCAGTACTGATGCAAAGCTTACACTATTCATAAGTATGATATACCCGCCACCAACGTGCACCCTTTTAGAATTCTTATGTTCACCTCACACACCAAACTTGCCGTAATTCTTCGTCTGAATACAAGGGCAGACACAAGAAATCACTTTTCGGCCCTTGAGTGATCACACGATGACCGCCATCTGGACGACACCGGCCCTCCACACTAGGATCTTCTAGCCCACGACGTTCCGTCCCCAACCGACCTGTTCTGCGGGGCCCACCGACCAAGCGGCCTTGCCCTCCAGACCGACATCGCTCCTCACTCGCCGTCCAGAGCAAACTCCCAGCAAGCCCCTTCTTCCTCGTTCTGTCCGCCTCTCAGCGCGCGGGAAGCCAAATCGCCAAAGATATCCGGTGACCAGAGACGCCAATACGTTCTCGATACTGACATCGCGGCGAGTACTGAGAAGGCGGGTGGTTTCAAAATACAAGAAATTGAAATAGCGAGCCGTATCGGCTCAGTATTAACATAAACTAGGGGCAAAATTTATATGGCATACAATCGTAAGAAAGAACCTACTAAACGGAGGTCAATATTGCACGTTATGCATCGATATGACGGTATAATGCTAATGCAATGCCCCTGAAACAACTGGAGTAAAACAATGTAATCATATGCTGATGAATACCGACTAAATGTAAAACATTTGATTCCATGTTGTCGTACAGCAGTAAAACATAAACCCCTTACTGGAGATCGACCCCATAACTGTCTATATCATGATGTTCCATATAAATAAAACGACAATATAAAATCTTATATTTATGCCAAAGCAATTTGTCAATCACAAGTTTGTAAGATACAATTTATTTAATAAACCATGAGATTAATATAATATACCGTACAGAATGTTCATTGAGCAGTAAGTATTGAAATATATGGAAAAGGCCATAACCAACCTTATCTTGAGAGTGATAAGTCTGCTGGTAAGCAGGCGTGTGGATGGGCGATATACCAAATCATAAGCTATAAAGTAAGTCTAAAACACAGCACTGTAATACGTATTCAGTAAATTAGGAAGGCACACATTTCATTCAGAACTAGCAAAGACGTTTACCTCTATATGTCATGTAGTCCTCAAGCAAGGGAAGACGAAGGATAGCATGACCTACGACAGAAAAACCACCAGAAAACGTATGTCAGGGTATACCATTCAGTGTGTATCATGTGAGTTGGTACCACTATGACTAGATGGTTAATTGAGAATCTGGATGTTGAGAAATACACCAGAACACTGTGTCATGTATTATCAAGGCATTAGAGGTACTGGTGTGCGAGCGACATCCACATTCTCAACTAACCATCTACACATAAAGGTACCAACTGACATATTACACATTGCATGGTATATCTTGACACATGTTTTCCGGCGGTTTTTCTATCGTACGTCATACTATCCTTCGTCTCCCACCTAATGTATCACACACATATTGCAAATAAGGCAACAGAAAAGACTCACTATTCAAATTACCTAAAAACAATGTATATCTCATTACTTGTGTTTAGTAATGTACAGTCGACGCTGAAACGTATTGTCCGTAGTCCATGTGTGACACACTTTTGCTGTCACAGTTAGTCGCTAGCTTAAAGTACCTGTGTCACACAATTACTTAACAACAATTACATCTAATGCAGCCATGGCTTTTGAACAACGTTCGTACTGACAAAACAGAAACTACACGAAATCATATGTCAATGCAATAGTAAATATGAGTATGCTATTATTACAATATTCGATGAATATCCCCCACTATTTTGTAGTTCAAGCAGTAAATAACATGTCAGTAGCTATATATAGTCTCGGTAATGTAAGGCTATGTTGAAAGGTAATGGTGGTATGTGCTGTACGATTTTTGCTACAAAACATAGCCTATTGGGGAAAGGGAAACAGAATTATTTCATTATTTACATAGCAATAATACCTGTACAGTTTATGTCTGTTGGGGTAAGGGAAGGATATTATTTTCGTAGCAACAGCATCTGTACATTCTACTTTCATCAGGAGGTATGCAGCAGTTCCTACCTTTCTATTGTTAATTAGATGGATTCAGATTTTCTGTAAATTAAAAAGGAAATACATGTAGAAAGTAAGAAAGATGAATGTTATTAAAAAACGTACTGATATCTATATCTTATCACAAGAGAAATAGTAATTGCAGTGTAGGAAATACTGCAAACTGCCACAAATTGTTTAGAAATGATTTTATTGTACAATTACTAGTTTCGGGTCTGAGCCCATTGTCAGATGGTAGTGTTGAGTTCTTTGAAATTTTACGTGTGTGTCCTACAATATAACAAAGTGTTTGTGCTACATAGGTCACCGAAGTTATTACATTTGCGTCTTAAAATATGACAAAGTTTTTATGGTTACATTGTTTATCTTTTATATGCTCTATACATTGCGCTTACGTCAGGATGTAAACTATGCATAATAAAAACTTCGTTATATTTTAGGACACAAATCTGAAACTTATAAGAAGTCAACGTTACCATGTGACGACAGGCTCAGGCCAGAAACTAGTAATGATACAATAAAATCATTTCAAAACAACCTTTGGCTGGTTCTAGTATCTCCTACAGTGTAATTTACGACAACACCTGCGGTGTTCTCAAAAGAAAAGGGATAAAACAATAAATGGTAATTGGAAATCTGCTGAGTTTTGTTATTGAGCAGTTAAGGAAGTGCTGCTAGACAGATGAGTTTGGTTACCAACTGGTCTTAGACTACTAATCAGACTGGAAACATATACCTGAAGATTGTGTTTTATAAAATTACAGACTAAAATTTATTATAATTGTTAATTGTAAAGCAGTATATAGCACCAATGAAGACACACAAAGAAATATCGTGTGCAGAACTTGGGCCCCTTTCATTGCACTACAATGGATTTTGATGACAGCTGGAAATGGAAGCCACAGCGAGGGGATCTGAAGAGCTACTCAAACGCTCCGAAGCCGACATTGACAGCCGGAAGAGTGAGCTGTCCAGCACGTGGCTCTTCAGATTGACGTACAGTGATACGATGGGCAGTGGATCAAGTGAAGCATCACTTTGTCCGCTGTGTCTGATCATGGATCAACATGTTAACAACAAAACTGGCAAAGAAGCAAGCAATCGGAAGATGAGCGTACGTAAAGTAAATATTACTATTACATTAACTGAAAATAGTGGTCAAATGAAAGAAGAATACACGAAGTGCAGAGCAAACAGCAAATCTATAAAGGTATTCAAATATATCCTCATAAAAGAAAGGAGCAAGTTAAGGGATTTGTCTGCTAGGAATGGAACCATGATGTGAAACTAAAATTACGCATGGTTTATCAGGAGGATTAGTGAATATTTAGGAAGTTAGTAGTATAATCAAATTCGAATACAACATTCCATATAACATTTGCCCAAATTTTATTTATATTTACTATTCCTTCTGAAACACAGATACTGAAAATAGGCCATCGAAAAAAAAGAACATGAAAAGTGAAAAAAGATTCAGAAACTTACTAATAAGCAAGAACACGATAAGATGCCATTATTTCTAAATATTAGTGACATACTTTCGATTCAATATCTTGTATATGTCTGTATGTGATATCACGCTTTTAGCAATTCTGAAACTGATTTTGTCTAGCCAGTCACTCATATTATATATGAAACAAATTTTGCCATTTCTTCTCATAGGCTTTTCACTGAGTTATTTCTCGTCTGGTATGAGAACTGTTACTCATTCATGTGCAGATCAGTATCGTGGTCTAAACATTCCATGTAACGATTGAGTCTATTTTTATTTTTATAGGAATATTGATTGTTGCAGACGTTAATTCATCTTAAATACGTTTGATTTTTTCGGAAGATTCGAGTTATTTGTTCATGAAACGCGCATTGTCACTTTAGAAGTGTAATAGAAGAAATGGCCCAAAACGATTCCTATAAACAGATGTACTAATGTGACATGGATCTAGCTTCGCTGGAGAGTAATTCGCGAGTGGTTCTAACACCACTGTGATACCAAGGATATTCTATACAATCATCGTGTTTCAACTTTATAAACCTGTAACACATTGGCATTCGATGAAAGTTCGGAGTAAAGGTTATGACGATGTAAAAATTTGAGCAGGTTCGGTAATAGTATGGAAAAGGAAAAAAAAAACGCGAAAAAGTGCGGCATCCACTAGGACTAAAGTTAACGGGAAGTTTGTGGTATATGTGTGTGTGTGGCTGTGTGGGACGCCAACTTCTTCCTACTGACTGGCGGTTAATGCATACAGAAGTGAGGCGCCACAAGATTGCGTTGTTATTAGATACACGAGACGAATGCGAAATCACATGTAGCCAAGACGTACAAAAAGGAAGTTATTTTTACCGAAATCTGATGTCATGGGGAAGGAAAATTCCCAGAACCTTATGTTATCAAATAAATCGTATGTAAATACATATCTGTACTTGCCATCAGCAAACAAATCAGAAAGAAAAGCGTCATGTGACAGTTAGTACACACGTCTGCGAAGCAGTGGACAACAGGTTCTACATTCTTAGCGCGTCGTATATTCATGAAATTATATACACATTGTGGCATGAGTAACCAGTTGTAATTACGCCTACCGAAGCTGAGTTTCCTTTTTAGTTATTGTCACTAAAGGTAATGACACTAAAGGTAATTGTACGTATTTACTTGGAAGCAGGGCAAGTGTGGTACATGACAGCACGCATGTACCTTTAAAAAATATAATAAAATAAAAAATAAAAATTTAAAAGAATAAAAACAAATTAAGCAAATTTATTTTTTGGAAGCGGTAATTAAAAAATTACGATTGACCCTCGTAAAGAGAGGCTTTTCTTGTTTTTTAAGAAAAGGAAAGAAACTTTCATTATTTTTCGAGTACGTTCGTTCTGCCATGGGAAATAACATACTTTCCCTTAAATATTTATATTATCATTAGTAAGTTAATTGTCCAGTGTCAAAGCTAGACAAAACAAAGTTCCGTTTACTGTTTTGAATAGCACTTCTGTTTAGAGTCACTTACTAATGTTAAACAATTGTAGAGGACAGACGTAAAGACAACTCGAAGTCCTTGTGTTCCAGTGTCAACCTACCAGATGGGAAATGAGTAAACATCTGGAACACGTATTATTTAAAGCCTGTTGATTTGATACTGAATAAAGGGTACTTTGTTCAGCTAATATATGAGAACGTCTCACATACCGATTCCGTAAATGTGATATTGTCCTGATGTTCCTAATTGCAGTGCAAGAAGCCCTTATAGTTAATGAACTGTACCTGAGAGTAACTTGTACATATTCCTCTGGGGCGTACATTTATGGTTCGTGTAGTAAAGGCTGAAAAGTTCTGTTTATGTTCTATCACCTGTTACGAACACCGAATGACTATGCGCCTGACGGTATCGAACACTGATTCGTAGAAAAAATGTTTTGAATAATGTATCTCAAGCACAGCAGGCACTAACTGTTACTATGAATAAATGGCAAGTGGGAAAGCTTACGAAGCAACGATTGGCATGTACATGGCGACCCTGAACAGTGGTTGATAAAAATAGTATTTTGAATAACTCATTTCCAGCATAGCAACCACACAGGCATGACTTAAGCTTGAAATCCATACGACGCTATACCAGGACAAAGATGTCGACAGTGAAACAGAAGGGACCAACTGCCTATTATTTTAAACAAAGAAGATGTTCAACGATTTCATGTGCATCTATGCTCTGGGAAAGGTGGATCTTCATTCTGTAATATACTCATCTGCTATTACAGATATGTATATGCAAGCATGAGGTATAATATGTCAAATTAAATAAATATAACTACAAAGTTGAAACAGGAGCGCTGAAAACCAGGAAAGATGATATTATGTGATGAAAGCTATTTCAAAAACTAGCATTTCCTCTTTATATGCCCAGCTTATGTAAAGAGATGAGCTACTGTGTACCATGTTTTTGTGATGTAGCAAGAATCTGTGATATGTATATAAACATGGCTTTTGCACAAGATGCATCACATTTTTAAATATTTTATATATGACAAACCTTTATCATATGCTGGATTTTATCCACTTGACAACTTGGCGTGAAATTCAACATGAAATGAACACATTTCATAACAATACGCTTTTTAAGACCTGAAGACTACAGCTAAGTCCGTCGAAACCAGTTGCCGTAAATAAAGAAATACTTTATGCGGTCTAGGCTTTTGAACGATATTTAGTAAGTGAAATAGATCACATCTTCAGCACTCCCAAATTGAGGAAATTCGATCTTTACATATGTATTTTCAATTAGAAGCATGGACATATTCTGAACATCAATTAACGTGAAAGACAAAAAAAATAAAAAAATAAAAAAAACCAGAACGTGTAGTCAGTAGCTAGTGTATCATATTAATTGGATGCATACGTGCTCATCGAACTGTGTAAAACAAATGTTATTCATGGAAGAACACTAATGAGAGTGTTACTAGAGTTGACAAAGCTCTCCACATAACATTGGATTGTGTCCAATACCGTAACCTGCCAAACACCGCAGAAATCTCATGTTAAAAACTCGCACATGAATTCGGGCGATGACTTTAGATCAACCTAACTGCCAGAAGTAGCACCACATAGGAACGAATACAGTGGAAGTCAACATGTCTTGAAACGAGGTGAATCTGAAGCAAGTAAACTACACTCAAAATTTGCCAAATGACTTCGTTGTGACTGAAGTACCAAATGAATGAAAGTCAATAGAAAGGAATTATATAATGTAAGCTGATTAATGACGATTATGAGTACCGAAACTACGTGATGTAAACTGTACGCTGTTCTCCTATGATCACCATTGTCGGAAGTCCACTCACGTGTAGCGACCGGCCAGCGTTGTTGTATTCAGTCCGTCCCTCCAAGGCTTAGATTTACGAAGAACATGGCAATACGAGGCAAGCTATCACCATGTTCATCCCTTGTGGCCTGGATGCATGCAATAATTCTGTTGGTTAGTGCGTCATAATGCCGTTGTCTGCTTCTCTGAGGCAAGCTAGCACAGAAGTGTTGTAACTAAGTAAACGAACCGCCACAGTTGATCATCAAAGAAATTTATTTCAAAAGACTGGTTTCGGTGCAACACTTGCGCCAGCGTCAGGTCCACATTTCTTGGTCAATTTATCGAAGAACCCATATAATATAGGTCGCGCAGGATAAGGTGGCCGATATGCAGCGACCAACTTTCGTCCAAAGGCTGGGCGAGTTCATTCGTTTGTTCAGAAGGGCGGGTCGACAAGCGTTCGCCACATTCCGGCCGGTCGACGATGACAGAATCGACGCGCACGCCTTGCAATCTTTATCAAACAATTTTACAGAAACTATTCGGTAAAAAAAATTCGTTTTTGGTTTACTTGTAGCTCTATATGTTAGGTTCATCATGATGTGCCCATCATTTCGTTAATGGTCATAGAAAAACTGTGATATTTACGTGGAAGTAAGACACTACGCGAAATTCGATAAAGTTTGCAAATGAAAAATAGGGATCATTATAATTTTGCGTCTGGTGCATATTACATAATATCTTGCTGCGTATGAGATTTAGCTAACACACTGAATTTTTCTTAGGACGCGGTTGGAGGTCTCTGTCTGTTACCAGTCTCGAGAAAATAGATCTGACGTGGCGCACTCATATGCGATCGCACCGCACCAACTAGAAAGCGAGAGTGAAATATTCACAACATTCTTAACGTTTGATAAACAGTTTGAGATATCGAAATAAGATTTTGGCAAATGATAGCACACAAAAACGAGAGTATTTCGCAGTGTGGTTATTATGCAAAACTTCATTTACTACCATGTCACTCCACTAACCACAGACTTTTCCGATGAAAGAATGTTATTTTTAAGGGACATCGATGGCTGGTGAAACGAGAAATGCTATCGGTCTTGAAATAACGTAAGTGAAGGCATTACACGTTTATTTTGTACCGAGGATGTACTTTTTCATAAGACGCTGACCTTAATTTTCCTCAGTTCCTCACTTAATAAACTTCGTAATGCACTGTTTCAGATTTCAACATGTTAATGAGGTGAGACTGCGCAAACTCCGCTGTTTTTGGCAAAAGAAACAATTTTCAATATGGCAACAAGAGAAGTTTGTAGGTTTTTCCCCACTCGTCTCTCTTCTCTGAAAGTTACAAATGATTAACGAACAAGGTGAAAATATATCACTTTATTTCCGGCGGAAATATTTTTAGATACTAACCATAATATATGTGACAGATCTTTTTGAATGGTCACCATGCAAGTGTGGGCATGATGGGGCCCTGCTTGATATTTCCCAAAAATATGAGTGTAGGCTTCAGTTTAGAACGGCACTTCACTTCAGCGTTCCGAATTTCTCTGACCGCGCTGAGTGATCCCCTCCCCCCCCCCCTTAACCAACCCCCCCCCCCTCGCCTCTCTGGCCCTACACATGTTCTATAGGAGACAGATCTGGGGAGGTGTCCGTCGACGCGAGTACTTCAGCATAAAGTTGACAATCCATAAGGTTATTTGCCATGAGCGAACAACTGTTGTCACGTTGAAAATTGCCCGACGATAATATCGCACGAAAGGTCATAGTGATGTAACATTTCTTTATCGCTTCCAGCCGTTATCCATAGCCATAACCAACGGCCCCTGTACCATATCGCTAGGTATGATTCCTGCATGCAGCCTATTACTCGTTCTTGGATCGCAGTCGCAGGTCTGAAGGGATTACGATGTGCTCTGTACACGATATGGCAACATGCCTTTTAAATATCAATGAAAAAAAAAAATTCTACATCGCGATGGGTATTTCATTAAAATGACCCCGTTCGGACTCAGTTTGGGCAGTTTCAGAGAATGAGGTTAACTGACAGTCCTACGTATCGTCAACTTCGGCTGAAGGTGCTGTCTCATGATGGCCTAAGCCTAGGCCGAAACCGAAAATACCCATTGCGATCTAGACTGCTTTTTCACTGATTTTATAAAGATTACAAGATCGCTGTTCCCAAAAATGCTAAAAGAAATTTTGATATACCTTTTGGTGGTCAGACGTGGTTGACTGGAATCTTAACTAGGAGAATACCTGCCTTCACATTCCCATGCAGTTCAACGTTGGGCAGCCACGTTTCGTGCGGCTCCCCCCGTAGGAGGATCGAGTCCTTTCTCGGACATGGATGTGTGTGTAAGTTAGATTAAGTAGAGTGTAAGCCTAGGCACCTATGATCTCAGCAGCTTAGTCCCATAGGAACTTACCACCACAAATCCAACCGTAAATTCTCAAATATTTCTTCTTCAAATTAAGGTTCATGTTTGATACTAGTAGACTTCTCCTGGCCAGGAATGCGCCTCTTTACCAGTGCTAGCCTGCTTTTTGTATCCTCCTTGTTTCGACCATCATGGGTTATTTTGCTGGGTAGGCAATAGAATTTGTTAACTTCATCTACTTCGTGATCACCAATCCTGACGCCTAGTTTCTCGCTGTACTCATTTCTGCTACATTTCATGTCTTTCATCTTTCTTCGATTTACTCTCAGTCCATGTTTTGTACTCACTAGACTGTTCATTCCATTCAGCAGATCCTGTAATTCTTCTTCACTTTCACCGAGAATGGGAACATTATCAGCGGATATTATCACTGATATCTTTTCACCTTGAATATTTATTCCATTCTTCAACTCTTCGCCGGCCGTTGGTGGCCGAGCGGTTCTAGGCGCTTCAGTCTGGAACCGCGCGACCGCTACGGTCGCAGGTTCGAATCCTGCCTCGGGCACGGATGTGTGTAATGTACTTAGGTTAGTTATGTTTAAGTAGTTCTAAGTTCTAGGGGACTGATGACCACAGATGTTAAGTCCCATAGTGCTCAGACCCATTTGAACCATTCAACTCTTCTTTTATTTCTGACTACATCCCTGTCTAAGCCCTTTTTATTCTGACCACGTCGTACTTCTTGTCCTGTCTTCAACTTTTGTAGTCCGGTGTTCCTCAGTTGCGTGCAATAGATGAAGAGTGGAAATAGTACATCTACCTGACTGCAAGGTGGAAATATGGGCGCTTTTTGTTTTTGACTTAAGAGTACTTTGTTTTAACGACTAGCAGGAGGCTGGTCAGAATCAACCACCAAGATAACACAACACACATAACTTTTACTCCATTCTTGCCCTTCAAACTCGTACTACGAACTGCCAAAAGACAAAGATGTACCTCTAAGAACGTGTAGCAAAGAATATACTATCATACATCGATCTATTTCTGCAAAATCATCTTCTAAACAAACATTTCAGAAATAAAGTACAAAGAATTATTTATCATTGCTTATCTTTTTAAGAAGTCCATAATAATCATCATAATTATATTAATCGTTTATATATGTTGACGTTTATACATTTTCGTATAGCTGTATGGTAGTGGATTTCTTGGTTTTGAGACTTCAACTTGGGAATCGTTCACTTCATATGATCCAAGATCGGTTAGTACATTTATCTCGCCACAACTAGTTTTATTACATTAGGTATAGCGAAAAGACGAAAAGCTACTTTCTACGAGTTGTTTGATGCTTTTAAAGACCCGAAAAGGCAGAGTTAGTTGTAGGTAGGGAATTCTGTTGCATTGAGTGGCAAGGGGGGCCAATGAACAGTTTTCTTCCATTATTACGAAGTATGTACATTACATCAAACGTTGGTATGGAAGAAAGGTCACGATTATGTCTGGCTGATACCCTGATGTGACAAGTGAAAGGAGCTCGAAATCAGCTGAGCGGCTGCGCAGAGTCATCGACTGTGATGTTTAATGAAAGAACGTCGGTAACCATGACAAAAGATTTGCTTCTGACCAATGAACAAAATAAAAAGCGCTTCATTCCTTTATTGATTTCACATCTTGAGGGTCAACACTTCAGTATTAAGTACGTCGCTGAGGACTGTGATACTCTGGTTATTGCTACTTCCGTTGATGTTGCTCAACACTGTCTTCTTGTCATTAAAGGGGACACCGATTTTCTGATCTCTTCAGCCCCACTGTTCCTCAACGTTTTCGGCCGAAGCCAGGTAAAGGCAGAAAAGGAGAGGTAGTCTACAGCCTCCTAAATTTCATGTTGTCTCAAACATCAACAGACAAAATTCTCATTCTACGTGCCTTCAGTGGCTGCGATATGACGTCGCAGTTTTTTTGAGGAAAATAAACTCCTCAACACAGTAGAGACGAAAAACTGCCTACAGAAAAGTACAGAGGGATTTATCGATTCCAGTGCTATTGCTGATAAGACTGAAGAGAATGGACAGAAGTTCATAGAAGACCTGTATTGCGAAGATGAAGGAAAACTATTAAATATGCCCGCTATAAAATCTCTGAAAAATTGTATCAAAGATATCATTCAACCTCACCTCTTTGCCTCCTACAGAAGCAGCTGTAAGACAGCATTCTCTGTAAACGTATTTGTTGGTGCAAGTTGGGAAAAGCAACCCACTAGATCGACTGCAGTGGGGTTGGGGGGCTTTAAAATTCGACCTCTTCCCAGTTCTCACTCCTAAAGAAGCAACAAACGTGGAACTGTTGGAAAACATTTACTGCACATGTGGCTTACGATGCCAAGGAAAACATCATTAAGTGTGCCACCCTTTGCAAATCATGCAAAGACCAACCTTGCATCAATATGCCAACTGACATCCCTATTATTGACACTGATAACTGTGTAATAGATAGTGAGATTTTCGAAGACGGACAAAGATGTCTTATTGAATATACGAACACAGGAGTAATGGAAGCATTGGAGTTAATGTTATTGGGACCCTCATCCTCCAAGCGTGTAAAGAAGTAATAGTGTGAAATTAAGAAAAACAGACTGTATGTAGCTAAACATTAATATTACTCTCTAACATACTTTACTTTACGGAAACTTTATATATTCATAATTCATTGTAAATTAATAATAAAACAGTGTAGACCTGAAGGTCTAAAGACAATCACATTTTGATAGACAGTGGCCACTTTATAATAAACTATTTTATAATCAATTTCAGGCATTCTACTTTGGTCACTGACTTTCTCCAGCAGTCTTCTGACTGGTTTGATGCGGCTCGTCACGAATTCCTCTCCTCTGCAAACCTTTTCATCTCAGAGTAGCACCTGCAAAATACATCCTCAATTTTTTGCTCCATGTATTTCAGTTTATGTCTTCCTCTGCAGTCTTTACTTTCTAAAGGTCCCTCTAGTTACATGGAAGTTATTCCCTGATGTTTTAACTTTAGTCCTACCATCCTTCCCCTTCTTTCCACATATTCCTTTCCTCACAGGTTCTGTGGAGAACCTCCTCTTTCCTTACCTTATTAGTCCACATAATTCTTAACATTTTTCTCTATCACCAAATCTTAAATACTTCGAGACTCTTCTTTTCCTGTTTTCCCACAGCTCAACTTTCACTATCATACAATGCTGTGCTCCAAACGTAAGCCACGCGGTCTAAGGCGCCTTGCCACAATTCGCCCAGCTCCCCACTTCGGAGGTTCGAGTCTTCCCTCGGGCAAGGTTGTCCTTAGCGTAAGTTAGTTTAAGACAGATTAAGTAGTGTGTTATCCTAGGGACCGATAACCTCAGCAGTTTGGTCCCATAGGACCTTATCACACATTTCCAAATTTTCCAACACTGGGTCACAGCGAATACCCCACAAATCTGGATATTACTCTATTTGATGACCAGGCCAAATGAATACTCACAATCGGACCCCTTTCAAAATACTGAAACGCTGATTCGCACAATACGCGGCATCTCTATGTCCTTCATGGCAATCGCTCAGTGTGTTGCTAAAAAAAAAAAACACCGACAGTTCTTACTATATCGGGTGGTGAGCGGGGAGGGGGGAGTGGGACTCATATCGGAAAAACACGGCTTGAGCGCTGGAGAGCGTCGAAATTTGAGATGCATGTGTGTTCCACATCAAGACAACAAGCCCAACGTGAGTAGTACATCGCCCTGTCTACATTACAAACCTGCTTCGAACTGCGAACCTCCTACCTCAGTGCATAGCCTCACGCACATGTCTTTGAAGTATTTTAATCGCTCCGTGGACTGAATCAATAAGATTCTCCGCTGACGTTATAAGTATGCAATACATCATACTCTTCATTCTACTCTACAGAAAATAGTCGAGAGGTGTCAGATCTGGTGATCGTGTTCACCACGCAACTCTTTCACCCCTACCATTCCATCGAGTGGGATATGCGACGTTGATCTGAGTCCACACACAGACTTCAAAGAGTGCTGGATCTCCGTCGTGCTGCAGCCACGTGCCCATCCGAACGTTCAGTGGTCCTACGTCCAACAGGGTAGGTGAAACATCTCTAATAAATGTGAGGTGGATGAGTCCTGTTAGTCTGTCTGGCAGCAGGTATGGCCCGATGATGTGGTCAGCAGTTATCCTAACCCGGATGTTAACACCGACGCTGTGTTGGTGATTTTCATTTGGTCAACAGTTATCCTGGCCGAGATATTAGCGCCAACATGTGTTGGTGATTTTAAATCACCTGCACATGATGATTTTTGTCCGACGAAACATGCATGTTGTGCTAGTTCAACATACCACCTCTAGTCAACGTGCATTCATACGTGAACAGCACCAACTTCGTGAAAATTGATTGGAGTATGAGTTCATGTAAACGTCACTGTACGCGTCGTGTGTAGTCCTCCTCCCGCATTTCCTGGAATTTCTGCAGGTGGTATGAACGGAGCTGGTGTTCATGGACAACACCCTATATGGCATCTTTACCCGAGTGCAGCGCCTGTGCCACCTGTCGAGTGGTGGTGGCTGAGTACTCTTCTAACATTGTCAGCACATCCTCCTCTAACTGTATCGTTCGAATCAAGCATGTATGACCCGCACTGCGTTTCGTCACCTACCAAAGGGTAAACAGTAGACTGGGGACAGTTCACAAGTGCCAGTCACAAAGTGCTACTACTTTACTGTACAATGGACTCACCTCACTCAAGAAACACCTATGTGCATCTCTCCAGCTTGTATGAGGTGTATCCCGATGGCCGTGAACATGGAATCAAGTGGGGTTCGTCTGTGAGGAGAACGTTCTACATGTAATCTTGCAGCAGCTCTCCCTTTGCAGTGCTCTTTGCCGTATGCAAACACCATGTCGGACATCTCGTATCTGTGTACTGGTACATGTCTCACTGCTGTCAACAGCATTATTGCACTGGCAGGCCGTTCAAGATTCGCGGTAGGCTGCGCGCAAGGGGTGCGTGGAGGAATGTAGTGCATGCAGAGGAATTTAGTAGGCTCAGTTGGCCTATCTATAGTATACAGACGACTAAAGGGTTGCATACCTTCTGCACTCAGACTCCAAAACGAATCGGAACAAACCGTCACAAACATTCGTTCTCAGACTTCTACTTTCTCCAGCGCCTAACCCGTGTGCTTGGGGATGTGGAGTCCTTCTTGAAAACTGAACAGTGTGCCTTCCCACACCTGTACTAATGTACCCTTGTCCCCGCTCTAATATTAAAAAAGAATTTAAAGACTGATGATTTACAAATATGCCGATTATGTGAACGTGTACGAAGTAACTTTTACATCCGACCATATCTTCCGGGTGCTCTACTTTTTGTCATGAAGTATGTATGTGTGAAGCTATAGTTGATTACAGAATGATACAAATGTGTCTATATGTCCAGGTAATAATCTAGTGCTGCAAGGCAATCGTACATAAACATTGCACATTTTTGTGGGTGAAAGGTACCGGAAGTTTGTGCTACAGCCGCTTCTGGATAGAGTGTTAACTGACAGATGTCGCTACATCACAAGTAACTTACATGCTCATTAAAGCAGAATAACTCGGTTTGGAGTTAACGGGTAGCGGTAGAAAGTGTTTAAATCAACAGAGCGACTGACAGAAATCCCTCGCTAGCGCGATTAAACATAGTATTTACCAAAAATATTGTACCCAAGGCATCATTTCAGTCTAAGCGAAGATGATAAATCGCAATGGAAAAATCAAAAAATTATAGATTATTTGAGCTTCGATTTGAGGGGTAGTTATAAAGATGTAATAACTGTCTTGAAAAATTAAAGCTGAAACCATAGAACTTGGTATTGGTGTTGTGGCAATTCCCCTTTCTTAATGATACAATGAGGTTTGAATTTATTTAAAGATTAGTGCTTTATTTCATCTCCATCAACTACTAAGTACATTTGTTGAAAAAAATCAGCAACCAGCTGCACAAATGAAATTTTACTTCTTTAGCGGTCTCTTCACAATTATCGCTGATAATACAATAATTGTAATTTTCTGAAGAAGGGCAACAGGTGCCTGAAACCCGTATAGAAATAAAATTTCTTTTGTGCTACTGGTTGCTGATTTTTTTCCGCAACTATTTAATAGTTATTCCTAGTTCTTGTGTGGCTCTGAGCACTATGGGACTTAACTTCTGAGGTCATCAGTCCCGTAGAACTTAGAACTACTTAAACCTAACTAACCTAAGGACATCACACACATCCATGCCCGAGGCAGGATTCGAACCTGCGACCGTAGCGGTAGCCCGGTTCCAGACTGCAGCGCCTAGAACCGCTCGGCCACCCCGGCCGGCCTTGTCCTACTACCCTGAGCGCTAAAGCTTGGTATTAATTTTGCTCTGGTGAACTACCGCTATTGGAAATTGGAAGTGTGTAGTACAAAAATTTTAACTCGAGCCACAGAATTAGAAAAACACTGGATTCGCGTTTGGGAGGACGACGGTTCAAATCCACGTTCCATCATCCTCACATTGGTTTTCCATGATTTCCCAAACACCACCACACAAATGAGACGATGGTCCCTTTGAAAGGGCACGGCCGAATTCTTTCCTTATCCTTGAATAACTCCAAACGTAAGCTCCCTGTTTGATCTCGCTGTCGGAGACACTTGAGCCTTCCGTTTACTTCCTTCTAGAGTGCAATCTGAACACATTCAATGGGATAACATTCCTTTCACAAGACTTCCTGCAAACGTAAAGTCATGTCGACGTCGCATGCAACACTGATAACTGCAGGAACTGCTAACGACTTTCGTTAGCGTTCGATGCGGTCCTCTCTCCCACGCATGACAGCACAAAACTGTTCATGCCCAAGTGACGTTATTTTGACGTCACACACAGCATCAGAGATGTTTAAAAATACGGGGTTCTTGGTACGATTTATTATAATTACCACTATATTTGAACGACACATAACGCTTTTCGGCGGTTCAATGAATTTATAAGATAAGTTACAAAACAGAGTACAAAATTCAGTCACGTCATCATGGAATAGTGGTTATGGGTGTGGAATTGTGAAATGGAAAATTACTGGTAGCTCGTTCACGTATTGCCACCTCCAGATTTTTTTTCCCTTTGTAATAGATTTTGTGACTTCCTTATTAATTTAATAGAAGTATGTTCTGTAATATTCGACGTTATGTGTTTATAAGAGTGCTCTCATGGGAGTGGGCTGTTATTGTCAATAATTTACAAACGAAGCATGCCAAGCAGAAAAAAAGGCAAGGAAAGGACTGAGAGATTTGCAAAAGAATTAAAAGGCTTAGTGTAACTTAGTCCTAGTATAAAAGAAAATTTACTAGTTGTTATTTAATGCTACTTCTTTGCCGCGCAAGAATGTCTTCAACTGCAATACATATTTAACCACGAATTTGATGTTTTCGGTCACTGTATTACAGCAAAGTCTACGAATACCGACTCGTTTTCTAGAGACCCTCAACGTACTAGTGATTCAAACAACATTTATTTGTAGGACATAAGTTAAATGAGCTGCCGCTTTAATTCACCTGCTAGAATGACTATCCACACTTTTTAGTTACAGACCAACTACTGAAACCAGTTTTCTGAATTCCTAAAAATAAACTTATGTTGTTGAGGCACCTTAATGAACAATGTTGAATATGTACTGTATGGTAAATATATTAAGTGCGTGCTGGCTGGCTTCTGCTTGTTTTTTTCCTTGTAAATCAGCATGTCACCTCACATTCGGAGCTGATGGAGAAACATTAGGAAAAATTACCCTTACAACTTTTTCAGTTAGTGTCGGAATTAATTATTACAAATACTTCAATGTCTCCCTTATCCTTAGCCTATCCCACATGAATGCAGAACTTTACACACTTATGAAAAATTTAACTTCGTGACTAACGTATTCAACAGTAAAGAAAAGCGTAACTTCCAGTTGGGTCTAATCGAGACGATTTGTCTTGGACGTCACGTTCCCCTCAAGTATTGTGAGCCGTACGATCACGAAAGTCGATAGACAGCGCTTCCCGTCTTCATTAAAGCGTGTGATCTCAAAATGATGTCACATTTGCTGTAAGTCCTCTGAGATGAGTCGTACCGCATCCAATGCTGCTACGGGAGTCGCTAAGAGCCGAAGAATAACGAATGAAGAATCAAAGAATAAATAGACTGCTGTGACCAAAGTCATGTGATACCCCCCAATATCGTATCGGACCTCCTTTTGTCCGGCGTTGTGCAGCAACCTCACGTGGCATGGACTCAACAAGTCGTTAGAAGTCTCCTGCAGAAATGCTGAGCCCCATTTCCTCTAAAGCCGTCCGTAATTGCGTAAGTGTTGCCGGTGCAGGATTTTGTGCACGAATTGACTTCTCGATTGGGTCGCATAAGACTTCGATGGGATTGTGCGAGTTTAGGTTTTCCCGGCGCCAGGAAATCTTGAATATTTCATGGGTATACAGCCAGGTGGCACTGTCCAAAAGGTGCGATATTTCGGCAAGTCGAGTTCTTGCCGTCTTCAGGCGTTCCTGGAGTCTGATTGATCTCTGATGGATGCCGACTCTCTGTAGTCTACATCCAATTATAGTCTATACCCACTCCCGCAGTCTTCTCTGATGGAATTCTTGTCAGGCGATCTGTGTGGTCAAAGCATTCGCTCGAATTGTCCAGAATCTTCTTCAAACCATTCGCGAACAATTGTGGCCTGGTGACATGACGCATTCTCATCCATTAAAATTCCATCGTAGTTTGAGAACATGAAATCCCTGAACGGCTGTACATGATCTTCAAGTAGCCGAACAATCACTCCTATTCAATCATCAGTTGAGCCGAACCACAAGGCTCAGTACATCCCATGTAAACATGGCCCCCACCATTATGGAGCCTACACCAGAAACTGAAATCGGGCCTCATTTCACCAGGCCACCGTTTTCGCCTAGGGTGCAACCGATATGGTTACGAGCCCAAAAGAGGCGCTGCAGGTGATGTCGGGCTGTTGGCAAAGGCAGTCGCATCGGCCGTCTGCTGCCGTAGCCCACTGACGCCGAATTTCGTCTCTCTGTCCTAGCAGGTACGTTCGTCGTATCTCTCACATTGATTTATATGGTTATTCCAAACAGCGTTGCTTGTCTGTTAGCACTGTCAACTCTAGGCAAACGCCGCACCAATCGGTCATTCAGTTATCCACGATCGCTAGTAGAACATATTTGCCTTGTGAGGACGTGGTTCGCGCGGGGAGCGGAGGGGCGAAGGCAGTGACAGTGGTACTGGGGAGGTGAAGCAGTTCGCTCGGGGTGAGGTGGCCGAGTTGGAACCTGGTGGTGAGCAGTGGGCAGCTAATGGCTGGTACAAGTCGCCGGCTCTGAGTGCAGAAGTGCTACCAAAAAGAGTCATTCAGGCGGGTTACTAGATGGCGAACCATTATTTCCTCGGTTGTGTCCGGCTGCAGGTTCCGAAGGAAGGAGCGTGTTATGTGATGCAGCAACCGACCGGACCTGGAGGTGGGCGGCGGATCGCCACTGTGTTGAAGTTGTATCACCTCCATGCTGTCTTCTCTGGATCGAAGTACGGATCTGTCTGGCGAGACTCCAGTTTGGTTTATCGGATGCGAGTGAGTCGAGCGTCGGCATTAACTATAATTGACATTTCCTACACAAGTACTCTGTTTAGTTCGGTATTTTCTGGTCGTTTGTGCGACTTTCACTTACGGTTCCACATCAGACTTATTGATCCCGCTTCTGTCTCCAGCCAGGAAATTTATGTGTGCACTTCTATAAAACTACTGAATGTGTTTCTTATTTAATGCTCCAATCTGAGTGTTATTTGTCACGGTCGGATTCAACTTCTTAGTTTGCTGTTGTATGGCGTCGTGTTTGTTGACGCGGTCGAGCGCGGACTTGCGCCCTGATCAGCCCATAACATCAGTTACATACATTTGTCTCAAATGTCATTCAGAAACACTTTTAGCCAATTCTTTAAAAAGTGGATACGAGATACTCGCTTAATTTCTACATCAGAATTCCACAAGGCATTTGACGGTGTATGGTGGATAGTACTTCTTGTATAACTCGTGCAGGAAACTGTGGCCGATGCAGAGTGACCAGTTTTAGTCCAAAGCACTGGGTGAGTTCATTCGTTTGTTCAGAGGCGGTGGCTGACAAGTGTTTCCTGCCTTTCGGCCGGTCAGCTAGACAGAGACGAGGCGCACACCCTGCAGTTTTTCTCAAACGATTTTACAGAAATTATTTAGCAAAAAAAAATACATTTTTGCTGTACTTATAGCTTTATATGTCAGCTTCATGGTGATGTGAACATTATTTCGATGATGGTCACAGTTATTGTGATATTTACGTGAAAGTACGAGAGAAGTGTACAATGAAAAATATAGGTCGCTATGATTTTGTCTTCGGTGCATATTACATAGTATGTTGTTGCATGTGAAATTTAACTGACATACTGAATTTTTCTTTAGTCTTTGGTGGAGGTCTCTACCTGTCACCAATCTCAAGAAAATTGATCTGACATACCACACTCATTGGCGATCGCACCGCGCCAGCGTTAAAACCAGAGTGAAATATCCACAGCATTCCTCATATTTTTGAGATATCGAAATGAGATTATGGCAAATGATAGCACATAAAGAGGAGAGAATTTTACCATATCATTATTATGTAAGACTTCATTATCTGCCGTGCTATTCCAATAACTACAGACTTTTTCGATGAAAAATTGTAATTTTGAATGGCCACTAATAGCTGGTGAAACAAGAAATGCTATGAGTTTTGGAGCAACATATGTGAAGATATAACCTTTTTTTGTACCGAGGATGTGCTTTTCCATAAGCTACTGGCTTTACTTTTCCTCAGTTCCACACTTAATACATTTAATAAACCGCTGTTTCAGAATTCTCTCGCAATTGCGTATGCAGACCATGTTAGTGGAGTGTTACAGTGTAAACTCCGCCGTTTTTTGGCAAAGGAAGCAACTTTTGACGTGGTAACAAAATTCGCCACTCATGGCACTTCTGTGGGAGTTACAAATGGTTAACAAGCCAGCCGAAAATAAATCACTGCATTTCTGGCGGAATTCTTTTTAAACACTAATGAATGCAGAGGTGACAGTAGATCGTTCTGAATGGTCACCATGCAAGCGTGGGCGTGGAGGAGCTCCGCTTAATATTTACAAAAAGTGTGAGCGTGGGCTTCTGCTTAGAATGGCATTTCCCCTCCAGCACTCGGCATTTCCCCTACAACGCTCTGAGCGACCTCCCACCACTGCTGTTCTCCCGATTCTTCTCCAGCCAATTGCACATCTAACGGCCACGGCATTTTGTGCGCACTATAAAATTAACTGGTCCCCTCTTCCCTATTCCACTCGCTAATGACTCGTGGAAAGAACTTTGTCACTAAGCCTCTGCATTTCTTAACTTTTTCATCGTCATTTTGTTAGATGTAAGAGGGTGGAAGTGATATGTTGTCTGACTCTTCCCAGAAAATTCAGTAGCAAACCTCCCCATGGTCAAAGTGTCTGTCTTGTAGTGACTGTCTCTGGAGTTGGTTGAGCATCTATCTAAGGAAAATTTGACTAACATTTATTTTGACTGTCTCAGTTACACGAATATGCAGTTTATTGCTGGAGTGGTAAGCAGTTTTTGGCTGTCTCGCCCATTCTAAAACCATACACCATATTACTAACTGTAATTAGTTATACAACAAGATGCCAACAGGTGCAAGTAGCTTTTAACAAGGAAGTCAGATTCTGAGCAACAAATACTCTTATTGACAGGTAGCCTCTCTTTCTGCTGTTCCACTTCAACAACAGAACCAAAACACACTGAAGTAGTACATTTAAACTAGTATGATGCATTATACAAAATTAAAAAGCAAATTTAATGGGCAATATCACAATAACTTGTGCCTCGCACATTTCCATTCTTGTTTATATAACTCCCTCTCCAAACATGTGACGGTTGCACTGACCATACCTGCCGTTAAGTATATGTACTCATCACTGGACCTCTGTCTTAGCAGCCAGTGCTATGTCGATCACTAGAACTGCCAAGTGCCACAACAGATTTAGTGAGAGGTGAACAGCTATCCTGCACTTCTTGCCTTGGCTCGTACTCACAGCACCAACCTAAGTTCAAATGGTTTAAATGGCTCTAAGCACTATGGGTCTTAACATCTGAGGTCATCAGTCCCCTAGACGTAGAACTACTTAAATCTAACTAACCTAAGTACATCACATACATCCACGCCCGTGGCAGGATTCGAACCTGCGACCGCAGAAGCAGCGCTGTTCCGAAGTGAAGCGCCTAGAACCGCTCGGTCAAAACGGCAACCTAAGTCCTGGACCTTCTCCAACTAATAACTTTTGCTAGATCAGAAGATTCCAGTTCCATTCTATTCCTGTCCTAGCAGAAAGATTACTCCCTTTCATTATAATTGACTGAACCTCGAATTTAATTAAATATACTTCATTGTGCTCAGATAACGAGTAATAAAGTTTGGTCATAATTTCGCTTACGTGAAACAACGGTGTAGGGGGCCTAAAATAAGACTCCTCAGGAAAAAATAACAGTATAAAAATCATAAGTGAGGCTACTGGCATTTGACTACTTTCAATGATGTTCTGCCACTACACACACTGCTAACAGCCAAAGAATACTGCTAAATGATACGTCAAATACAAATATCTGAGTGAGATTCACACAGCAGTTAAAAAAGCTGCATACTGCACTAAATTACTGAAAAAAGAATACTTTAATTTCTCTTTAGTGTGTAAAATTAAACCATTCTTCACTGCCAGGCAAATGTGAAGCAGCCAGAAAGGCAGAGAGGAGAAGGAAACGAAGCGAAACTTTGTGGATTGAGACATTATTTCATGAACTAAAAAGAGTCAGGGTAATTATGCAACTAACTTGGCAGGATGAACCCACTGCATTCCCTTTGTCGTGGGTACAACCAGTGATTCGGCTCGGAAGGGTGACATAAAGCCTGTCCTGAGGCGAGGTGGCACACAAGTTTTGGTCCCACACATTTTCTAGCAAGGCGAGATTTGAGGATCTTGCTGACAAGGGAATACTTGAACATCATGAAGAATGTTCGTAGACATATAATCCAGGCCTGTACTAACATTGTCGTGATCAGAAACGGCACCTCAGTATTGTCGCATTAGAGGTAAAGCATGACGACGCAACATGGCGGTAATATACCGATGTATCATGATACTTGCCTCGGTCACTGCCAGTCGTGACTTGCAGACATACCCAATTGCTCCCGACGCCATAATTCCACGAGTAACACGGCTTTGCCTCTCCAAAAATTGGAAGAATGACATCTCTTCCCTGGAGGCTGCCATCCTCGACGACGATGGTCATTTAGGATACTAAAAAGCCGCGATTCATCGTAGGACGCATTGCGACACCATTCACCAGCAGTTCCTGCTTCCTGGTCACCGCACCACTCCAAATGCTGCAGTTTGTGTTGTGGCATTAATGGCAACCGAAGCACTGGGAGTGTAATGCCCCAGTACGGCAGCAGCTAGTCTCCGACCACCGGTGCGTGATGACACGGAATGTTGCGCGGAACGTTTATGTCTTCCGTGACGGCATGCACGGTTGTGAAGGGGTTACGATGAGCTTGGTGCACAGTACGGAGATCCTCCCCTATGGTGACCAGACACTGTCGACTACAACCTTGAGGATAAGTGGACCCGCACTCACTTTCCCCTGCGGTCCAACGTTCAGTCACTGTCACATCCGAGTGCCCTGCAAATATGAATACTGCCCACTTAAAGTAGCAGGACAAATAGTGACTCACAATGAGGCCCCTTTCACATTTAGTCAACGGGTGACAACCTTGTATCACATGAGAATCTGGCGTCCCTGTGTCCTTCACAGAGATCATTCAACATCTGATGTTGTTCGCGTCCCTTATATGATCTATCAGGTCAGACAACAACACTAAACACGAATAACACTAATGAACACTGTACATTGTT
Source organism: Schistocerca nitens (assembly GCF_023898315.1). Classification (NCBI taxonomy): domain Eukaryota; kingdom Metazoa; phylum Arthropoda; class Insecta; order Orthoptera; family Acrididae; genus Schistocerca; species Schistocerca nitens. The sequence continues at coordinate 436,787,890 of NC_064615.1, read as the reverse complement.
TTACCTGACAGTCAGTAAGTGTATACATCGTTGCTGGGTTCTGATACTGAGAAGGCTATCTACACTTACAATGAAAATGTGCTTAATTCATTAGACAAAAATTGCAGGCAACTGGTATATTTTGTGATGTGTCAAAGGCATTTGATTGTGTAAATCACAATATCCTTTTAAATAAATTAGAATATTATAGTGCAACAGTAAATGCTGCAAAATGGTTCAAATCTTATATCTCTGGCAGGAAACAATGAGTGTTATTAGGAAAGAGACATGTATCAGGCCATCAGGCATCATCCAACTGGGAACTAATTACATGTGGGGTCCCACAATGTTCCATTTTGGTGCCCTTACTTTTTCTTGTGTATATCAATGATCTTACATCAGTAACATTACCAGATACCAAGTTCGTATTGTTTGCCGAGGATACAAACATTGCAATAAATAACAAATCAAGTGTAGTCTTAGAAAGATCAACTAGTAAAATATTTATGGACATTAATCACTGGTTCCTAGCCAATTATTTGTCACTAAACTTTGAAAAAGCACACTACATGCAGTTCAGAACTTGTAAGGGGTGTCCCTCGAGTGTATACCTAACATACGATGACAAGCAGATAGAAGAAGTGGACAGTGTTAAGTTCTTAGGATTACAGCTTGATAATAAATTCAACTGGGAGGAGCACACCACAAAACTGCTGAAGTGTCTTAACAAATCTCTATTTGCAATGCGAATTGTGTCAGACATATGGGATATAAAAATGAAAAAGCTGGCATACTATGCTTACTTTCATTCCGTAATGTCATACGGGATTTTTTTGGGGGTAATTCATAAAGCCAAGCAAAAGTTTTCCGGGCACAAAAACGTGCAATAAGAGTTATATGTGGTGTGAACTCAAGAACATCCTGCAGAAGCCTGTTTAGGGAACTAGGGATACTAACTACTGCTTCCCAATATATTTATTCCTTAATGAAATTTGTCATTAAAAATGTATCACTTTTTCAAACAACAGCTCAATTCATGGAATCAGTACTAGAAATAAGAATAATCTTCACAAGGATTTAAAGTCACTTAGTCTTGTACAAAAAGGTGTGCATTATTCAGGAACACACATTTTCAATAACTTGCCAGCAGCCATGAAAAGCTTAACAACCAATGAAATTCAGTTTAAGAGAAGCCTAAAGGATTTATTGGTGGCAAACTCCTTCTACTCCATTGATGAATTTCTCAGTAAAACCGACTGATATATATATATATATATATATATATATATATATATAATAGAACATCTGGCGAAGATGGCATTGTTGCAGAGCTATTAAAAAACCTAGGACCAAAGACGTTGCAAGAGCTCACAAAAATAATAACAAAAATATGGGAAACAGAAAAATTACCACAGGAGTGGAAATGTGCCCTTATTCACCCGTTACATAAAAAAGGAGACAGAACAAATGTCAATAACTACAGGGGAATCTCACTTTTACAAGTCACCTACAAAATTCTCTCAACATGCCTGCTGAAAAGAACACAAGAGCAGCTGGAATGCCAAATTGGTGATTATCAAGCAGGCTTCCGCCCCGGTCGCTCATGCATAGAACAAATATTTAATTTAAAGACAATATTAAAACATAAAGCAATTACAAATGCCCCCATAATTTGTACATTTGTAGATTTTAAGAAAGCCTATGACTCAATTCACCGGCAATCTTTGTTTAACATTTTAGAGGAACTTGGACTTGACTCCAAAACACTAAGGCTTATCAAAGAATCACTGACAGACACTGTATCTAAAGTTAAATTCAGGGGAGAAATCTCTGAACCTTTTCTCATAAAAACTGGAGTACGTCAAGGTGACGGGCTATCTCCACTTTTGTTTAATATAGTCCTGGATAAAGTCATTAAGGAATGGGAAAAAGAATTAAAAAATCAATCCTACTGGAAACCAATCCATCTTGGTAGAACCAAAGACAACGTGGAGATATCTTGATACCGCGGACGACTTGGCCATACTTGCAGATGATGAAGAAATCGCCACCAAACAAATAGAGATCCTTAAGGAATGCGCGGATAAAGTAGGTTTATAAATTTCGTTTCAAAAGACAGAATTTTTCTGTACGAAATTCCATATACACAGTTTGAACACAAAATATGGAAAAATAAATAGAGTAAAACATTTTAAATACCTAGGTGAAATTTTGGAGCCAACCGGAGGAGAGAAAGTTGCACAGAAGATCAGACAACAGAAAATGAAGAGAGCATATGGTATGACACATAAAATATACAATAAAAAATGCATCTCCTCGAACACAAAAATCAGACACTGCTGCGCAGTAATTAAGCTAGCAGCACTATATGCTAGTGAAACGCTCACACTCCACACAAAATGTGATTTAGAAAAAATACTAAAAGAAGAACGAAAAATTATGAGAAAGATTTTAGGTCCAAAATTAACAGAAGAAGGATACCGGATACAATCAAGAGGAACCACAGAAACTATATCAAACCTGGCAGCAGACATAAGAAGGCGAAGATTAAAATTTTATGGACATGTCACTAGACTTCCCCCCACACGACTCACCAACAGAATTCTCACTTACATAGAAAAAGTCAAATCAACAACACCATGGATTAGCCAAGTAAAATTAGATTTAGAAAAAGCAAATATTGAACTTAAAGATGTCAAAGATAGAAAAACTTTTAGAAATAAGGTGGAAAAGTGGAATGTATTGTCGGAGAAGGAAGCACTAAAGAGACCAGGAACAAAATGGACAGAAGAAAGAAAAAGAAAACATGGAGAACGAATGAAAGAAGTGTGGAAGAAACGACGTCAGAAAGCTTTGCGTGATCCTTCTGGATCCATTCGCGATAAGTAAGTATATAACTTCTGCACAATTTCAGTGCAGTAACGTGTTCATTGTAAATATGTGTGTGTGTGTGTGTGTGTGTGTGTGTGTGTGTGTGTGTAAGTAAAATCTAACTTCTGCACCATTTCAGTGCAGTAATGTGGTCATTGTAAATAAGTATTATAGTAGTTGTATTACACGTTTATTATCTTATAAATAAATAAATAAACTTTTTTATTTTAAATTCAGTGCATTAGTATTTGTAAAATGACTCTCTCATATAGTCTTCATTAAAAAATGACGATCATTCCACTTGGGACCTGTGGAATGGTACATTAGCTTAGTTGTAAATATTTGTCATGTATTGTTGTTTTTCTGAAATGTTTTACATCCTGGAGGACCTCCTCACTACGGATCATTTGGAATGACAGTAAATCTAATTTAATCTTTGGATAATACCATAGGCAATCAGCCTCACAGTACTGAAACTCCTAATAGTCTTTAAAAATATAGCTGTAACAGAAATATCGCTGATCTGAGGCAACTGCAAGCAAATCAATCCAGAAAAAGAACAATCCAACGACTGACAATTAGAGGACCCAGTTTTTATTCCTTACGAGACAAAGGCCTGCGTCTAGGCCATTGTTCCGCTCTCAACCTCATTCACATCAGTCTCCCAGATATTGAACTCTCAAGCACTCCGGAAGTCGAAGGTGGGTGGTGGTTCGGACGTTCTTAGCACGAAATAATTCTTTTTCCAGGATCATCAGTTACATAATTTTTGCCTTCTCCCTTTACTTCGCAGCTGTATGATACTAATTTTTCTAGCAATACATTAACATTAATATTTTAGTAGCGAATAAAATAATCATATGTAATTGGTCCGTTATAGTATTAGTCTTTTTCCACATGTTCTAGACAATTTTCCCTATAATGGATGACTTACTGGAGAACTTGCTTGTAGAATCCGTATTTTGATTGTTCAGAATGCGTTTCAACTCAAAAACCAAACCTGAACGCTGAAAATGGCTGCCATTCAATGTTTTCTTCGTCTGTGGTAGGAGAAAGAAGTCTGTGGGTGCCTCCTGAGGGGAATACGATGGGAGAGGAAAAATCTGGTATCTCAAAGAGGTAGTACGTGGGCCTAAGTTTGTCGTTGCAGAGTGAGACGATGCCTTAACATAGAGCCACAGCTGCTTTCTCATAAGGAGCCTGCTCTTGTCACCTTGCCGTGGTAGCCCCAAAATCACTCAGCGTTACGTTCGCCGATGCTGGTTGACTCTGAGCCATTTTCGGCGGTGGAGAATACAAGTGTCTCCACTGTTTACGCTATTCCCTTCTCTCGGAGTCATAGCATTCGTCCGTTCTGATTGAGCAGCCAAAGAAGTCATCTCGGCGGTTTGACAAGGTTGCAACACTTCCGCGTCTGCCTCGGTTTTCTGGGATTTTCGAGTGGGTAAGACAGCGGGCAGCGATCTTTGTCGTCTTCAGAACATCTTGAAGAAAACTGAGCCACGTCTGATTTCCACTTTTCATGTTGTCGTCTCGATTGTAATACGCTGGTCTTGAACTGTCAGGGCTGCCACTTCACTAACGATCCCAGTCCTTCACAGAGAGATAGTCTGCCATTTCGGTTTTCATTCCTTTTTGTAGTGTTCTCCTTCAAAAAAAAGTAGTAAAATGAAACAAAAACTGAAATAAAATAAAGAAATAAAATTAAAAACTGCGCACCATTCCGCTTCTGAAGGCAGCGGGGGTAAAACACAGGGTTCGAAAGGTCACTAACAACTTGTACAGGAACCAGACAGCAGTTATTAAATGGTTCAAATGGCTCTGAGCACTATGCTTCTGAGGTCATCAGTAGCCTAGAACTTAGATCTAATTAAACCTAACTAACCTAAGGACATCATACACATCCATGCCCGAGGCAGGATTCGAACCTGCGACCGTAGCGGTCGGTCGGCTCCAGGCGCCTAGAACTGCAGGGCCACTCCGGTCGGCAGCAGTTATTAGAGTGTAGTGGTTGAGGAGGGAGTCACACAGGGTTGTAGGTGTCCTTCATGTTATTCAGTCTGTACACTAATCAAGCAATAAACGAAACCAACGGAAATGTTGTAGTAGAAACTGAAGATCAGTGAGATAAAAACTTTGAGGCTTGCCGATGACACTACAGTTCTGTCGAGACTTGGAAGGGGGGCTGAACGAAATGGACAGCGCTTGAAAGGAGGTTATAAGATGAACATCAACAAAAGAAAGGGTAAATGAACGAAATCGAATTGAAGGGGAACATGGAAGTTAAACAATCTAGACAAGAAAGTAGTAGAGTCTTTCGCAATGTGGTCCTACAGAAGAATGCTACAGACTAGATAGGTAGATCACGTAACTGATGAGGAGCTACTCAATAGAACTGGGGAGAAGAGGAATTTGTGGCACACCTTTACTAAAAGAAGGGGTCCGTTAGCAATATACATGTTCAGACATAAAAGATTCGCCAGTTTAATATGGAACAAAAGTATGAGGGGGCAGGGGGGAGGGGAATACAGTTAGCAGATTCAGAAGGTTATAGGTTGCTATAGTTATCCGGAGATGAAGACGCTTGCACAGGATGGAGTAGCTGCATCAGACGAGTCTTCGAGTAGAAGGCCACAACCACAATAACAAGAAGACTCCAGTTTATAGAAGACCGCTCCTTATCGTTTTGTTTCTTCCGATGGTGAGCTACGATAGTGTGACGTGGTTATTTCAATGTGTGTACGATCCGCACACGCGTACCTGGAAACTAAAAAAATTAATTAGGTAGCTTAATGTTTTAGAAGTGATAATTGAAACTTTATCAGCACGTCTTAGAAACAAGAACAGCAAAAGGGGAAAACGGGAAGGAGTTCTCATCTGAGAGAGTTGTCTGCAACACAAGACGAGTCCTGTGTGTTTTGGCAAGATGAATCTGAGATGCGGGAGCGGGCGTCCTCTGGCTTGTGCAGACGAGGGAGGCGGCGGATAATCCGGGCTGTGAGATAAGAGGCGGTCGCCGGGGATCCGCGCTAAGCCGCGGCCGCCCCAAAGCCTCGGACCACCTGGCCGCGCGGCCACTCTGCTCCCACATCTGCGCTCCGGAGGCGCAGCACGCGGCTCGTGTTCAGCGGCGTTAAGGACTGGGGCACACTATACGTGCTTCGCAGAGACGGACAGACTCTTCCTCAAAGTAAGACTGAATGAAAGAGCTGGTTTTTCGTGAATGGCTAATAGTTACCTGCACATCGCTCGTTTACGATTTGCTTTCCGTTACAAATGTTCACAGATTCCCAAGACAGAGTTTTTATAGCACACAGTGAACGGGATCTATAACTGAAGACCTCCGTCAAAGAACTTGGGGAAATCCATCGTTCTCGTGGACATGGGACAGCAGCTGAAGTCAAGCAATGAACCACCACAGCCTTATCATCAAAGAAATTTATTTCAAACGACTACAGATACTTCGCCTTCAATCCAAGAGAGTACTTCCATTCCTTGGCCCATGTGTCGTAGAACCCATATAAATACTAGCTGTTGTGGATTGCATACATCATGTTGTCACCGCACTGGTGATAAATTCATAAAATCTAACTTCTGTGGAACTGCATGTTTAAGTGCTAGCCGCCAGATTACATTCACGCTACGTGCACCATGAGGAGGTAAAGGAAAATGTACTCTGCCCTTTACCTGGCCTTGACTAAAGTCTACTTTCTTAACTGCGCTAAGTTTCATCCGCACAGTAGGTATTTAAAAGATATTCGACACTGGTATCCCTTTGCTCACGGCAAACTAAAGTCCTTCTGTGGAAGTTTGCAACAGTTTCTAGCAACATTTAAAGTCATCAGTTAACACTTACGGGCTGAGATTCCGAGGTCCATACACAAAACTCTCCCCTGACGTTTTGCCTTGGACTGCGAAAGGCATCCTCCGAGGACAAGCGACGAACTGTAACGAGAGCGCGATTTTTTTTCCTATATTGTAATTTTTATACCTGTACATAGGTAGGCTGGCAGCAGCATCCTACGCTGCTCTTCAGCCTTAAAGTCGACAATAAGAAAAACAGGAAGAAGATACATAATACACTCCTGGAAATTGAAATAAGAACACCGTGAATTCATTGTCCCAGGAAGGGGAAACTTTATTGACACATTCCTGGGGTCAGATACATCACATGATCACACTGACAGAACCACAGGCACATAGACACAGGCAACAGAGCATGCACAATGTCGGCACTAGTACAGTGTATATCCACCTTTCGCAGCAAATGCAGGCTGCTATTCTCCCATGGAGACGATCGTAGAGATGCTGGATGTAGTCCTGTGGAACGGCTTGCCATGCCATTTCCACCTGGCGCCTCAGTTGGACCAGCGTTCGTGCTGGACGTGCAGACCGCGTGAGACGACGCTTCATCCAGTCCCAAACATGCTGAATGGGGGACAGATCCGGAGATCTTGCTGGCCAGGGTAGTTGACTTACACCTTCTAGAGCACGTTGGGTGGCACGGGATACATGCGGACGTGCATTGTCCTGTTGGAACAGCAAGTTCCCTTGCAGGTCTAGGAATGGTAGAACGATGGGTTCGATGACGGTTTGGATGTACTGTGCTCTATTCAGGGTCCCCTCGACGATCACCAGTGGTGTACGGCCAGTGTAGAAGATCGCTCCCCACACCAAGATGCCGGGTGTTGGCCCTGTGTGCCTCGGTCGTATGCAGTCCTGATTGTGGCGCTCACCTGCACGGCGCCAAATACGCATACGACCATCATTGGCACCAAGGCAGAAGCGACTCTCATCGCTGAAGACGACACGTCTCCATTCGTCCCTCCATTCACGCCTGTCGCGACACCACTGGAGGCGGGCTGCACGATGTTGGGGCGTGAGCGGAAGACGGCCTAACTGTGTGCGGGACCGTGGCCCAGCTTCATGGAGACGGTTGCGAATGGTCCTCGCCGATACCCCAGGAGCAACAGTGTCCTTAATTTGCTGGGAAGTGGCGGTGCGGTCCCCTACGGCACTGCGTAGGATCCTACGGTCTTGGCGTGCATCCGTGCGTCGCTGCGGTCCGGTCCCAGGTCGATGGGCGACAACATCGATGTACTGTGGAGACCTCACGCCCCACGTGTTGAGCAATTCGGCGGTACGTCCACCCGGCCTCCCGCATGCCCACTATACGCCCTCGCTTAAAGTCCGTCAACTGCACATACGGTTCACATCCACGCTGTCGCGGCATGCTACCAGTGTTAAAGACTGCGATGGAGCTCCGTATGCCACGGCAAACTGGCTGACACTGACGGCGGCGGTGCACAAATGCTGCGCAGCTAGCGCCATTCGACGGCCAACACCGCGGTTCCTGGTGTGTCCGCTGTGCCGTGCGTGTGATCATTGCTTGTACAGCCCTCTCGCAGTGTCCGGAGCAAGTATGGTGGGTCTGACACACCGGTGTCAATGTGTTCTTTTTTCCATTTCCAGAAGTGTAGATATAATGACGGGCAAAAAACAATAAACACAGAAATACAAAACACGGAGCTGTTCACACTCGACGAAAAGTACGCTGAAAGACGTTGGCACGTCGCACAAACACTGATGATTCGACGGCACAGGGGAAAGTTGGAGTGTGACGGTGAACACTAACCACAAACACGAAGGCACACACACGAGAAAACGGATGGCGATGATCTCCGGTGCGCGAATGTCCACGTAACGTGTGGTGAGCGCGAGTGAGTTCCGTGTATATAAGCCATCCAGAGGGCACCGCTGTCAATCACGTGACGCGCCTGTGCTATAATCTCTGATATTACCAACTTTCTCAGTTGAAATTAATCGACTGTCACGCTGTTGCTGCAATGTTGACATCCATATCTTATCCAGCTTAATGCCTTCATCTTTTTTAAAAAAAATTATTGCAGTGTTTGGCAATATCAGTAGCCTCTCTGTACATTCGTACATAATAATGCGACGTCTTTGCTACGAACGGTCGTTTCACTAAACTTTATTTCATGATCACCTTCTTGAAACACATGATCCGCGGCGCCCTCTGGATGGCTTATATATACGGGGCTCACTCACGCACTCGTTGCAGTTCGCCGCTTCTCCTCAGGGGATTCCCTCCGCAGTCCAAGGGGAAACGTCAGGGGGGAGTTCTGTGTATGGACTACGGCATCTCAGCCCGGAAGTGTTAAGTGTTGACAACACCTACCGTGAAAGCCTTCATACTATGAACATTTAAAGTGTTACTGCGGCGTACGCTCTTCTCAATATGCGGTTTCATCGATCGTATGTTGCAGTGCTCAAATGACAAACGAAACGCCATCTGTAATGGTGGCTAAATTGGAAATTTATGGTAAGTTCCTATGTGACGAAACTGCTGAGGTCATCGGTCCCTATGTTTACACACTACCTAATTTTACATAAACTAGCTTATGGTAAGGACAATATGCATACCAATGCCCGAGGGAGGACTCGAACTTCCGACCAGGGGAGCCGTTCAAATGATGGCAAGGCGCCCTAAACCGCTCAGCTACCCTGCGCGGCAGTCGTGACCCTTGTCCATACTTCAGGCACTGTGAAGAGCTCAGGAATTTAACGCAGTCTGTTTACGTAATACTTGGTAATCAGAAATCAGAAGACACGAGCATTCCTCTCCTTTCCGATTAAGCACTGGCGCTAAATGCTTTTCCGTTAATCGACATCCACGATGAACGCTAGTGAACAAGAGTGCGTTAAAGAGAGCTACGCAAGTGAGATTTAAATTCTCATTCTGCCTTAATATTGACGTTTCCCATGGTTTCACTAACCAGTTGTTACCAAATACTTTTGTAAGATCACCACCATACTCCGTTCTTCTCTGAAGTTATTGTCAGTGAGATGCTAATACACTCTAAGACAAAAAAAGAAGACGCGCCATAAAGGTGTTACGCAAATTGGTTACAAACTCATATTCATACGAATATCAACGAGAAATGCAAAGTAGTAAATCTTGACAGCCGATGGATGAATGCGTGAAGCTGCAGAGCAATTTCACCGCTCCGCTGGCAAGGAGAGTAAACGGGGGCCTGTCGATAGTAGGCAAGGTCTTTGCGAATTTCATTCCGTATACCCAGTTGGCCAACGACTGTATCTCGCAGACATGCGCGTGAACGATGTACACCGCTATGAGACATGCAGTTTGGCTCAAAGAAGCGGCTGGAGTAATAAGCGAATCGCTCGGCATTTCAATAGGTGCGATGCAACTATTCAGAAATGTTGACAGGAATGGATGAACCGTGGCCGGAGACGGCTTCAAGACGGAGGAAGTGGACCTAGAGAGACGACAGAACAAAAGGACCGAACAATCGTAAGCGAGGCACTCAGAGTCCCGGATTCATCAGTACAATCGAACCGACACGAAAATGCTGCCTCAGTGACCACAATGGCCATTATTAGGAGGCTCACAGAAAGGACGCAGAGCTCACTCACCCGCTGCGTCGACTACCAGTGACCTCTGTACACCAAGAAGCCTGTTTGCAGTGGTGTCGGGCACATTCAGTTTGGTATGTCACTGACTGGATTAGAACTGTCTTCGTTGATTACTCCCACTTCGAACTGATTCCCGATGTCCAACGACGACGTGTCTGGTGACGCCCTTTCGAGTCCAGTGTTGCGGCAGTTTGCTTCGTTCTTGTTGATATGGATCGACAGTTAGTTTTTCAGTAGTTTGATTACAATGGAGTTAAGGCAAAGAGTCTTTCACAAATACTTTCAGCCTTTTCACTATCAATGGTGACCATTTGAAGACGAATTTAGTCTAGTTTGCTAAGCTGAGTAATCACATGGAGACATTATTGCTGCTCTTGGTGAAAGTGTATTGCATATTGCTGTGCAGTAGTGCATCGTATGGCATCTGTACTGGAGGTGGATTAAAACTTGACGTTCGCTCGCTGATACAACCATCTCATAATGAAATGTGATGTGTATAAGGGGTCCCTTGTTGCTGTCAATTGAAATGCCTCACAGCTTTGTTCACAATATACCGTCGACAGCGAAATTAGTGGAGATAGATTGGACAGAACCCGCGGAATCCCCTTTCATATCGATGTTATTACTACAATCTAACTGGGAAAATTATTTTCTAAGTCGGACAGGACGCAACAAAATGGATACATTCCTCATGTATATGAGAAGGGGGTATGCTATATGGACTTCGCTGCTGAAACGCTTCATTGGCATGTTAGGGACCATCATACAGATTACATATGTGCAACAACTACGGCGAACGCACAGGTGCAGAACATACCAAATTACCAGACGATGCTTTGCTACACAAAAAACATTCAAAATGCCCTTTTTGGTTACTGTGATGTACCTTTTGCATTTCTTCCTTTTATGTTTTCGTTTTCTTCAAAGGCAAAGAGAAAAGGTGAAACAGTAGCCCAGCGTAGAGCCTGCGCCTACCGTCATGTATTTTTGATTTTTAACTGTTGAAAAAACATAAGATGTTTTTCCTGTTCCTCGATAAGAGGAAGGACTCGCTCGCTGTTAATGAGCGACGGCAGACGCACGTTATTTTAGAGCGTAATAAGCGGTAGCCATTTTTGGTAGAGAGAATGAGTAAAAAGTCTGTAATTTTGATGTGTGTAGAAGAAATAACACAGTCGTAATTCATCAGTGAAAAATTGAATTATTATTCCAAGCAGTACTGTAATATACAAAAATCCAAGAAGACCACTTGTGTACTTCGGAGTTAACACGAAGATCGGATTACAGTATCATGGACAGAGTCAAGATTTTGTACGTGGATACGGCGATCAGACGTGGTATTATTAATTGGTAAGAACAAATCTACAACAAGACAAAGACTATTTTCTGTACGTTGAACTAATATGAAAAGATTCCTTACCCATTTACAGGCATAGCCTAGCCTATGGTACTTGTCCAACACACCGAAAAATTGATCTCATTATTTCCATGCATCTAAACGTTTATTATTTGCATTTTTTATTATATTATGAAGTGGCGACCATGACAGAACTTTATTAGAATCTTTATCATTTGCACCTTTTTTCTTCTGTATTTCTTGGATTTTCTTCTGGTTCTTCAAATGTGCCAATTCACGCTGGTTGCCACAGGTAATTTATACTTAGTCTCCGACTATCAACCAGTAATGAAAAAAAAAAAAATAATAATAATGGCTGGAGGCCACCGACGTCAGCTGAAATAACTCTTCTTATTTAGGGAGACAGTATTACGTCAGATGAACTCTAAGGCACCAAGCAATACTCTTTAATGTTGACGTTCCACTCATATATTGTTTGTTTTCATGTGCTACTCACTTCATTGCCTTACTAACATGTGGCGTTGATACATAAACACTACCGTAAGGATTCAGAAAATATCGTTTTGCGAGACACAACTGGCCGTTAATTCACGGGAAATAATGAGTGCACAGACAGGACATCCTGATTCCATATTTTTAGATTTCTGGAAGCCAGTTGATACCATTCCTCATAAGTTGCTTCCAATCAAATTGCTTGCCTGTGGAGTATCATCTCATTTACGCGACTGGATTAGTTTTTTCCTGTCTCAAAGGGCACAGTTACTTATTAACTGATGGGAAATCACTGAGTGAAACAGGTGATATCTGGCGTTCCAGAAGGAAGGATTATAGGCCCTCTGCTGTTACTAATCCATACAAATTATTTGACAGACAATGGGAGCAGTTTTCTTAGACTGTTTTGAACCATGCTCTCTTTTGGCGTCTAGTACAGTTATCAGAAGATGAATACGAATTACATGATGATTTAGTAAGATGTCTGTGCAGTGCGAAAACTGGTTGTTGACTCTGAACATCTCAAAATGTTAACTCCTCCACACGAGTACTAAATATAATCCATTAAATTTCGGTTACGCGATTAATGACACACATTTAAAGAGTGTCGATTCAATTAAATGACTAAGGATTACTATTACGAACAACGTAAACTGGAATTGTCGTACAGAAAACGTTATGGGGAAGTCGAAACAAAGACCACGTTTCATTGGCAGAAAAGTGAGAAGATGCAACAGATCTGCTAAACACGCTGCCTACACTCCTCTTGCCTGTCCGCTAATAGGGTGCTGATGCGTGGGATGGGATCCGTAGCATACAGGATTGACGAAGGACACTGTAAAAGCACGAATAAGGGTAGCTCGATTTGCGCTATCTCGAAATATGGGAGAGGATGTCGCGGATATGATAAGCGAGCTGGGATGGCAGGTATTAAAATTAAGCCATTTCATAGAATTTCAATATCCATTTTTGAAGGCTAAAACATTATTTGACATCGATTCCCATAGGGGGAAATGACCATCGTAATAAAATAAGAGAGATCAGAGTTCCCAGGGAAGGATTTAGATACGCCTTTTTCCCACGAGCTATTCCACAGTTGAACGGTCGAGAAATAGTCCGAAAGTGGTTTGTGAGCTGTCTGCTACGCACTTGGATGGGAACTGCAGAATAGTGATGTCGAAGTAGATGTAGCATCATCTGTTTGTCTTATGCCTTCGTGCTCGTACTGTGTAACGGTCCGCAATCATACGCAATACTCCAACGGTGCGTCAGGGCTTCAGGGATTCTACACGAACGCGTGCTGACTGATGTAGTAATGCTAGCGGAAAACTGTTTTCAAAACTTTTGTCGTATGTAGGTGCGCTATATACTATGTGTTTCCAGTGATTACTGTACTGTGAAGAGTTGTATAAAATGAACATAAAAATTAAGCGATTCTGGAACAATATCTATATAATACAAGTTACCCAGACGAAATATGACAGTTATAGAAATAATACCAAAATACTAAGTGCAACTAAAACAAGGAGAAAAATTTGTATATTCAGCTGTAGACCGACAACAGAGACCGTGAACACTCCTGACACTGCCGTGTGGAGGCCAAAATCTTGACTATAACGAGTATACACAAGAAACTAGAACACACGATTGAAATACAGTCCAATACTAGAACGCAAATTAGTGCTCTCACTACGAATTACAGGCTGATAATTTGAGTGCTACACTAACTCACATCAGCGTAAAAACAGAATTCCTCAGTATAAGCAAGCTATACGTGTTCCGCACAACAAATTCTCTCAAAAGGACAATGGACAGAGGTCACGCATGTACACGCAGCTAAACATTTGTTACCAACTTTGGAAACCGAACTAACAACTTCTAATCGGTTCAAGTGATTTCAACAAACGTTATCTCCACTGATAGCACTGCATGACAGCTATCATTTCTGAAAGCTATGTATCTGCATCTACTTTATTTCTTATATTTATACCGGTTTCATTATGGAAATGTTTGTCAGAAAATAATATTCTCCACCCTTACTCTGCAAATGAACACAGTATTAATACCTCATATTTTCTCATTCTTGTGTTTTTATTTACTGAGAAGTTCACTATTTTCCCAGTAACTTTAGACAAATATTCATTTCAAGAGCTATTAAAAGATGTTAATTTGTAAGTGGTCAGCCACATGTTTTTGTGGACACCATAACTAAAAAAAGAACAAAGAGACGCTTCTGTCAAGAAGGCATAAATAACTGTTGAAACAATAGTTAAGGACAACTTGTGAAAGAGTGCTAGCTTATTTATTTATGAACCAACTATTACTTATTATTGTAAGTGATCTGGGTGTAAACCGAAAGTTTATGACATTTATGTTTAAACATTGTTGTAATAGTTTAGTTTGGGAAGTGGTCACTTTGAATAAAATTATGGTTGGTTGGTTGGTTGATTTGAGAGAGGGGGCCTAACAGCGAGGTCATCGGTCCCATCGGATTAGGGAAGGATGGGAAAGGAAATCGGCTGTGCCCTTTCAAATGAACCATCCTGGCATTTGCCTGAAGTGAGTTAGGGAAATCACAGAAAATCTAAATCAGGATGGCTGGAAGAGCGTTTGATCTGTCGTCCTCCCGAATGGGAACCCAGTGATCAAATCATGTCTTTAGATGTTAAGGACGATGTATTCTTAGTGGTGATGACCTGCAGCCAGTGGAAAATCAGATAGGAGCGAAACACTAAGGAGTCGAGACTGAAGAGCTCAATGATGTGATTCGGGACAGTTTTATATGAGTACTGAAAGGAGGTAGCACTACCTGTGGTAACAAATGATATTCGATTGTGGAGCTGATTGATTCTGGGCGGTAAACAGCCATTGCCACACTTTAACTTCGGAGGGGACTTACATTTCGAGGGGTTTGAATGTGCTGCACAGTAGGATTCTAACATTTGCCACTTGATTTACAGTACTGAGAATAGACAAAGTACGAATTACTATTCTCCGCATCGTATGAGTTAATTTGTGACTTATCATGTTGACTTGTAAACAGTTTTGAGCTGGAGAATCTTTTGCTTATTGTGATCTCGAAATGGACTTAGTTTTCGCAGGTATGTGATGACTATTTAATTTGAGTATTTTCAGAATTGGTGCCAAGCACTATGGGATTTAACATCTGTGGTCATCAGTCCCCTAGACTTAGAACTAATTAAACCTAACTAACCTAAGGAGATCACACACAACCATGCCCGAGGCAGGATTCGAACCTGTGATCGTAGCAGGAGCGCGGTTCCGGACTGTAGCGCCTAGAACCGCTCGGCTATAGCTGCAGGCTAGGGTATTTTGCTACCATTCTTGTGTAGCTCTCAACGTAACTTTACTGCCTTTGATGAGGGTATTTTCTGTTGACATTACAACTGAATATCATAGAGCTTCTACCGGTTTATTTGAGATGTCGTTTCTTGAATGAACATTGTTGAACGTAATTCTCTGTTGTCTATACCAACTAAAGACTTTGGAACAGAATCCTCGTTCTTAAATTATTCATTTCATTTTTATTTTGTATTTCTGTGTATTTTATTAACTCGCAATTCTAGGCACTGCATCAGTGCACAGACTATTTGACTGCGGGATCACAGCTAAAGGTCGTTATTTGAAGTAAATTAGCTCCGGGGCATGAAAGCAGACGTGCTCAGCTCGACCGCATGACAAAATCAAGCTGTTCATTTTCAAACAGTCTTGCATAGCCCCTAACGTACAATCAATATCAGGTAAAGTCACAACTGGTTTGTTAGTAAGGGATGCTGCTTGGAGGAGCATCTATTCAGCAGTAACCATTAGGAACCGTCACAAGTTGTGATCAAAAATACCCATAGAAAATGGTTGCAGTTATGTAAGGTCACAATGATACATGTAAGGTTAAAGACGCTGGAGAAGATGGCGAATATAATCGATGTATGTGCGCTGGAGAAGCGAATGAGTGCAGAAACGCAAGGAACTTATAAATGCATGCAGATGACGATTAATGGAATGCTTAAAGCATAATATTTAATAATTGCTGGAGATTTCAGTACAAGGATACGCACATGTAAGATGAAAGGAATAGTGAGATCACATGGAAAATCTACTTAAAACTGCAATGGAGATCAGTTAAGAGATTTTCTCTCCTTCATAAAGATATTCATAAATTTACATGTAGTGCAAAAGGTACAAGATCTGTAATAAACTATTTTATTAAAATGTAAAAGTTATCCCATTAATAGAAGACACCAGAGTGTACAGAGGATATGATGTTACTACTGTCCATTTTCTGGTAATACAAAAACTAAAGGTCGCACTCTATAGCAACAAAGCACAATCAAAAATCAAACACGAGAAAAAGTTTATAGAATGCTTATGCTACAAGATTAAAGCATTACATGGTTATACAGAAAACGTTTAAACGGAGTGCTAAAACACGTGGAAGATAAACAGGACATTAATGGGGGTGTGGGGTGGAAAGAATGAGTAAGAACAATAAACACAGGGACAAGGAAGAAATATAAAAACAAAAGGAGACTCTCAGTCTATAACTAAAAACTAGCAGGCGCCATAAAATGTGAAACACAGGTGTACACAAATATCTGAGATAAAAGAGACAAGAAGGCTATATCGAGTATAAGCGGCACACAGCAGTGCTGAGAAGAGAGACAAGAAAAATAAAAGAACAAACCTGGGAACGTTTTCTGACTGACAAGGAGCATGATGTACATGGGAAACAAACTAAAGCCTATAAGATGCTGAAACAGCTTAATAAATGTGAAGGGGTATGGTTCAGATTAACGCCATTTCAGCAGATGAGTGGCTGGACAGGTGTTGAGGAAAATCTGAAAACTGCAGTTAGTGACGAGCATGTTTATCTTCTGTCAATAGAATGATTAATGGTTGCGTTAAAGACTTCCAAAAACATAAAATATCCACTAGAAGACAACCTCAGTATAGAATTATTTAAATATGCTTCGGAATCATTACTCATAAAACTACTGAATTTTATGAATATTTATTCGAAATAGAGCAACGTACCCGAAGATTGGCAGTGTATATTATTGAAAAAGGGGGATCGAAGAACCTGCGACAGTTGTCGGGGTATTAGTATTTTGAGTTCTGGAGTCAAGATATATGTGAAACTAATTAGGTACTTGAGGAAACGTATCTTTCGGAAGAACAGAATAGGTTTCGGGTTGGAAGTCTCCCAGATATTTGAAATACTCAGAGAGTATAATCATTCGGCGTACACAGCCTTTATTGGCTATGAGAAAGCTTTTGATAAAGTCAACAGAGTTAAATTATGGTAAACGAATGGTTTACCCTAGCACCTCGTAAGTGTAATTCAATGTATGTGTACACAGAACAAAATCAAAGTACAAAAAGGAAATCCGTTTGCGAGAAACATCTCTCAAGGAGTTCGGAAAGGGTGTCTTTCTCCACCCGCCTTACTGTACGTCGTACAGACATGGGAGAATAGCGTAGTGCAAATTTATAAACTTAACGATAAAGTTGTAAACATATTCCTCCTTGCAGATGATCAAATAATACCCGGCCGCTATGGATGGGCTCTAGGCGCTTCAGTCCAGAACCGCGCCTCTGCTACGGTCGCAGGTTCGAATCCTGCCTCGGGCATAGATGTGTGCGATGTCCTTAGGTTAGTTAGGTTTAAGTAATTCTAAGTCTAGGGGACTGATGACCTCAGATGATAAGTCCCATAGTGCTCAGAGCCATTTGAGTCATTTGATCAACAATCTTAGTGGACTCAGAAGATAAATTACAGAGAACAATTTGGTTCTTGCACAAGGTAGAAAATTATTATAATGTGACAATATTTAAAGACGAAACCAATACAATGGTATCCGATGGTAAGGAGCATTTAAGTGCAGAAATAATAACTAATGATAAACCACTGGAACAAAAAAAATACATTTAAATACCTCATATGTGAGATGTCAATATTACAGACCATGATCAGTAACACAAACTGCAAAAATTCGAACAGTAGATAGGTACTATAAACCATTAACTCCTGAAAAAAGTTGAAAAGAGGTAGTACTAAAAGTTTGTGTGTTGACTGTGTCTATTCTAATGTATGGGTCAGTCAAATGAGAAGGGCAGAGTTAGCAGAGAGACTCCTGACAAGGGAACATCCCCATCGCACCCCCCTCAGATTTAGTTATAAGTTGGCACAGTGGGTAGGCCTTGAAAAACTGAACACAGATCGATCGAGAAAACAGGAAGAAGTTGTGTGGAACTATGAAAAAATAAGCAAAATATACAAACTGGGTCGTCCATGCGTAAGATAGGCAACATTAAGGGCAATGTGAGGCGAGGAGCGCCGTGGTCCCGTGGTTAGCGTGAACGAGAGGTCATTGGTTCAAATCTGCCCTCGAGTGAAAATTTTGCTTTCATTATTTTCGCAAAGTTATGATCTGTGCGTTCGTTCATTGACGTCTCTGTTCACTGTAATAAGTTTAGTGTCTGTGTTTTGCGACCGCACCGCAAAACCGTGTGATTAGTTGACGAAAGGACGTGCCTCTCCAATGGGAACCGAAAACATTTGATCGCAAGGTCATAGGTCAACCGATTCCTCCACAGGAAAACACGTCAGATATTTTGTATACGACACTGGTGACAGCATGTGCGTCACATGACAGGAATATGTTGTCGACCCACCTAACTAGTACACTTGGCGAATGGGTGAAGAGATTCTTCTACCTTGCCCGATTTAGGTTTTCTTGTGGATGTAGTAATCACTCCAAAAAAAGTGATGAAAACATAAGAGTTTTTCACATAAACTGAAAATAAAAAGTTAAAATTTTCGGTCGAGGGAAGATTTGAACTGAAGACATTTCGTTCTGCAGCTGTTCACGCTAACCACGGGACCACGGCGCTCCTCGCCTCACATTGCCCTTAATGTTGCCTATCTTACGCATGGACGACCCAGTTTGTATATTTTGCTTATTTTTTCATAGTTCCACACAACTTCTTCCTGTTTTCTCGATCGATCTGTGTTCAGTTTTTCAAGGCCTATCCACTGTGCCAACTTATAACTAAATCTGAGGGGGGGTGCGATGGGGATGTTCCCTTGTGAGACCTGTAGCTGGTTACAAACTCAAACATCGAATAAAACATTGCGAAATACTGAATGAACTGGGTGTCAAAAGCATACATTTGAAAACAGAGGGGAACAAAAATAAATGGCATGAACACATTCAAAGTATGTCAGAAGAACGAATGCCTAAATTAATATGCAAATATGCACCTCAAGAGAAAAGGAATGTTCGGCGTGCTGAAAAGAGATCGAGAGATCAGCTGCATTCTACTTGAAAATGCAACAGGCAAGGAGAGCCGTGTTGGTGCTGTTTGTTGGTTTCCGCCCTCTGTTGGAGGCCAGACCGTATCCTTCAGTTGCCATGGTTGTGGCTGTTTGTCTCCTTCTCGTCTTCACTGGCGCAACTCGTTTCGCAAGCGTTGCCTGTCCGCTAGTGGCAACAGCGGCAGTTATCGACATGTAGTAACTGTTGCCATATCTTTGAGCCGACATGGTTGTTTTTCCGTGTCGTGTGAGTGTGACAGTTCGGTTGGGGACTGAGTAGGAGCCATGTCCGCACAGTGCAAGAACACGCCGGGACCGCTGGCGGCACGAATGAACTGTCGGATGGAAGGGTGCACGACCTCGTCGTAAACCAGATATTGCAGGCTTTAAGATGAGTGAATTTCATTTCCATTAGAGTAACCTCCACCATTGTGACATCTTGCGAGTCTCCAGGGACTTGGTTCGTGTTGGTGCCCGTAGTGCCGCCGAGGCGAAGGCGAAGAGTAGCGAGTGGAGTGTTTGGGGAAAGCGGATCAGATTAGCTTTCCGCGACTCCTTAGTACTGCGTTCAGCTTGTTACAATTTGTTAAGTTCGACCAGCGGTATTTTTCCTGCCTGTTGGCCGCTAACGCCCCAGTTACCTGCCCTGGGGTTAGTGTATGTAACGCCATTGTACGTTTCCTCGCCTTGCCGCTGCTGTCCGGTAAGGCGTGTAGTTTTGACAGCTTTCTTGATTGTACGGCGTTTGTGATTCTTCTACTTTGGCGTGTTCTTCCATTCTTGCATTTGGTTTGTTGGTCGTCAGGTAGCTCCAGCAAGATTGTCATTAGTCATTCGTTAGACTGCCACTAGTCTGAGTTACCAACTTGTGACGCGCCTATCTCATCGTTCGCGAAAGTGTTTGTTGCCATACCTTCTCAGATGTCGATTCCTGGAGCACCGTCTGTGATTAGTCCTTGCGTTTTATTATTATATCTTTTATTAACATACCTTGTAATACCTACATTAAAGGACATGTATGTCTAGTTAATAGTTCCGGTCGCCTTCTGGAATAAATGTAGCAGTGTAAGGGTTGTGTTACAAGTTTACCATCATCTTATTTGATCCGTTTGGTGGCCAGTTGCTTGTTTCTTTTAATTAACCTATGTTTGCATTTGCTGTTTTACAGCAGGTTTCTAAAATTTTCGTATAATTGCCGTTCCTGGAGTGTAAGGCCTTCGAGGTGAATGAGATCATTTGCTTTGAAGGAAATATTCGGTATCTGTATTTTAGCAGTAAGCCTTAAAACCCTATTTACTGCCATTCCTGGCGTCTGATACCTTCTGCAGTGTTTGTGGGCACTTACGTTTTTAATATTTCAATACCTGTAAGTTGTAATCGCAGCGAGTTCTTAAGCGTTCTTAATTTATTGCCATTCTTGACGTGTAATGCATTCAGCCGTGATCACAGTGGCTTCTTTTTTCCTTTAATCATTATCTGTATCTGTATTTTATGGTGATTTGCTAAATTGTAACGCACTGGAAACACTATTATTTCCATAGTTGTTTATCCCTTCATTAAGAATGTGTGTACTTTTTTAATTATTGAGTCTGCAATTACTGTTTTAAAGACAAATGTGTGTAACTGTAAAATGTGACCAATAGTAACTGATAACGGCCCCGTCCACAGTCGTAACCGACTTCTGCCTTCCCTGGACTATCCGGTTTTGCAAGGGTGTCTAAACCAAAACTGGATATGATGACGATGATTTTAGACTTTTCGCAGATGATGCTATTAACTCCCTAATGAAGTACAATATCAAAGAAGCTGAAGAAAGTTTCAGTCACATTTTGATAATTTTCCAAAGTGGTGTAAAGATCGGCAAATTGCTTTGAAGAAACAGAAATGTAAAACTGTGTACTTTAAAAAAGGAAAAAATGTAGTGTTAATGTGCCACAGGTGTAACCTGTAAATTCATACAAATAATTGGACGTGACACTTTGTAGGGACATCAAAAGTAACGACCACACAGGCTAAGTCGTGAATAAGGCAGGTAGCAGACTTCATTTCATTGGAAGAATACTAGAGAAACGCAGGCAGTCTACAAAGAGAATGCTAACACCCATCCGGCCTTAGAATATAGCTCAAATGTGTGAGACCCATACGAAACAGACTAACAGCGATACTGAACGTATACAGAGAAAGGCAGAGCCACCACTCACAGTTTTGATTAACTTCTCATGGTTGGGATTCACTGTCATATAATATTTCTTAAAAGACATCATAGTCGCCGTTGACTGTATAAAATATTTATTGTTACTATTGCAATTTCGGCCTTATGGCCATTTTCAAGTAACACTGCAAAGTTACCTGAACACAAAAATACAAAACTGAAGCACAGCGTGTACATACATAATTAAGCAACCATTTCATTAAGAAAGTAGCTCAGTTATAAAAATTGGAGATAAATGTACATTACTTACATTCTGTCAGAATATAAAACTATCTGGCATGAGTAAATGTCGTCGTGAAAATGCAGCCTTTTGACTGTGTGAGTTCCACAAGATCTGATGACTACGACACTTATTACATCGTAAAATGTTGTTAAATATACACTGAACTGTCGATGTTACCATCGTTCTAATAATCTATCACACATATAAGTTCAGGTGCACTGACAACAGTTGGCGCGAAAATACATTTACTAAAGATACTGCCTGTGCACTTAGTAAAGATAGTGCACACCGAGGATACAACTTATAAGCTTTATATCGTTAAGTCTTTTCATCTGTCGACATCATACAGCTTACTAAATAGTGCTTTGATTGTAATGGGTAGTAGGATAGGATGACTCTCGGGAGAGCGTAACAGAAATGTGGAAGAAACTGAACTTTCAAACTCTTGAAGATACACGTAAACAAACCTGTGAAAGCCTATTTACAAAGAGCCAGTTTTAAAAATAATGACACTGATAGTATACTACAACCAAGTACGTGTCGCCCGAGTAGGGATCGTTAGGAGATTAAGTTAATTGAATCACGCACGGTCGTAAAAAAAAAAAAAGTTATTCCGTGAATGGAATGGGAAAACGCCCTAATAACTGGTACGGTGGGACGTACCCTTTGCCACACACGTCACAGTGTGTTGCAGAGCATGGATGTGGATATAGAGAGCACTATTAAGAGAGTACACTAGGAGCTTTGGAGCGATGTAGCTGATGCAGACACGCTGAAGTAAGTCACAGCAGCGGACACCTGGAATTGGGCAGCATGCAGCAAAACGCCATTTGTCAAACACTGCCAAATGCAGTGGAACCGCCGCCGCCGCAGCCATTGTATCCAGTTTCGTACCAACCAGGTACCGAGAGAAAACTGCGAAAGGAACCACAAGTAATCGGCACCAAACGCAACGGAAACCGCTGCTGTCAGCGCATACAGACCACACCAGCCTAGGACGTTCGGAGATCGAACATTGTGAAGGGAACCACGTGCAACAGACAACATGAATCGGACAATTCGCAACAAGACACAATTTTCCACGCCCTGCCAAGCGAAATCGGTTACAGACATGAGAAGAACCGCTGCCGCTAACCAAGAAACGGGCAAAAGCTGTGACGCGAAGTACAGTAAATGGAAATATTTAGTCGAGTGCCTCGCCACACGCCAATTTTTAAAACCAGCACATATGCCTGTCTTTAAATGAGACAAGACGCTGATTTCAAATATGGTTCAAATGGCTCTGAGCACTATGGCACTTAACATCTGAGGTCATCAGTCCCCTAGAACTTAGAACTACTTAAACATAACTAACCTAAGGACATCACACACATACATGCTCGAGGCAGGATTCAAACCTGCGACCGTAGCAGTCGCGTGGTTCCGGACTGAAGCGCCTAAAACCGCTCGGCCACCGCGGCCGGCGACGCCGAGTACACCTAGGCTTTTAACTCGCAGTATCTGAATGGCGTAATTCCGTAGTGTGGCGGTTCATTTATGGTTTTGGGGCTTCGTACCATGTCTTGCACCCTGTGATTAAGGTAACCGTGAACGTGAACCAACCTGTTTATGTCAACATTGTCGTTGACTTAGCCGGCCGCAGTGGCCGAGCGGTCCTAGGTGCTTCATTCTGGAACCGTGCCACCGCTACGGTCGCTGGTTTGTAACCTGCCTCGGGCATGTATGTGTGTGATGTCCTTAGGCAAGTTAGGTTTAAGTAGTTTTAAGTCTAGGAGACTGATGACCTCAGATGTTACGTCCCATAGTGCTCAGAGCCATTTGAATCATTTCGTTGACGCAGTGTTTTTGTTTCTCCTATGGCTTCGTTTACACTGCTTTGGACACTCCTATGATGCCAATGGCCGTGGTCGTAGAGATACACAAATACGTTCCTGGTCTGCTGAACACTGAGGTACGCTGTCGCAATTTTACAGGCCTGCTAGATCAACCGATCGTAATACTAAGGGAAATAAGGAAAATATCCGGGCCAACTTAGAACATCGGATGAAAAGTAGCTGTAGAGGCTCCAATCATCTTTGACATGGCGTACCTGAAGAAATTTGTGGCTCTCTTTCCAGCTGAACTGAGAAAGCTATCAAATCTAGAGGTAATGCTACGCGGTATTAGTCTCATGTCTCGTGGGAGTGGCTAATTCTTTATCTAGTGAGAGAAATGTGTCGTAACAGTTTTCCTTATTACAGCTTGTGTAACATGGCACTACAGCAGGAAAGTCTGACACAAGAGGGATTAAGCCCTGAGAAGTTAATAGTGTCGTGACAGCTGATTGTTATCTTAATATTTATAATAACGTGACACGTTATTGATGCTAAGATACAACTGTGGTAAGGAAGGCGAATGGTAGAGTCCTGTTTATTCGGAGAATTTTAGGAAACAGTGGTTGATCTGTAAAGGAGGCCGCATGCAGGATGCTGGTGCGACTTATTCTTGAGTACTGCCTGAGTGTTGGGGATCTGTACCAGGTCGGACTGCAGGAAGACGTCCCTGGAGGGAAGGCGACATTCTTTTCGAGAAACATTATTCAGAAAACTTAGAAAACCAGCATTTGAAGCTGAATACCGAACGATTCTACCGCCATCAACATACATTGCGCGTAAGGGCCACGAAGATAAGATACGAGGAATTAGTGCTCATGCAGAGGCATATAGACAGTCGTCTATATGCGAGCGGAACAGGAAAAGAAATGACAAACAGTGATACAGGGAACCCTCCGTCACGGCATCGTACGATAGCTTGCGGAGCTTCTATGTAGATGTAGATTATAACAACCCTACCACCACAAAGGTCAAAAATTAATATTGATTGTAGTGTTGCTCACGCTGCTAAATATTGCATTTTCGGGCAACAACACAGATATATTATGTGGCAGGTGTCATCATAGCACAGTTAATAAAGTCATTTCTTAAAACAATGGATAAACTAGGCACTCATCTTTTCGTTTTTCCCACGCTGTTCTCGTTGTGAACACATGGTTCAATCGTCGAAAATCTAGGTAGTGATGATTCCAAGCTCGGATGAAAAAAGGCCTAGGTGCTATTCTGCGATATTCAAAGGTTTTATAGATGCGCTTCACAAACCATTCTTGAAGATTAAACTTTTGCAAGTTCGGACAATGGTGATGTAAAAAGATAATCAGCACTCCGAATTTAAGTTATACTTCTTTTTTTGTTACTTTTGTTGCAACATCACAATATGAAACATACTTGAAAATACCTTCCTCACTGTTAAAGTT
The DNA here is from genome assembly GCF_023898315.1 of Schistocerca nitens. Classification (NCBI taxonomy): domain Eukaryota; kingdom Metazoa; phylum Arthropoda; class Insecta; order Orthoptera; family Acrididae; genus Schistocerca; species Schistocerca nitens. The sequence goes on along the minus strand of NC_064615.1, from coordinate 436,762,673 downwards.
CACATTTCATAAACTGACTACAATTTGCGTCTTTTCAACATGACGACCAAGTCTTGACTCTCTAATAACCGCTTTCGCGCCAAAAATTCAGAGTTACAAGTACGACAAAGATCATAGTGACAAAAGAAAGAATACACATAAGAATAATATCATTGCAATATAAACATATCGATGTATCAAAGTACCTCTACATTAATGAAATCAAATCTGAATGTTGTCACAGAAATATGTTAACTATTTTACAGAAACACAGTAGAATATTGCTGGTATCGAGAGGTTGAGGTGAGTTGCCGTAATGGTTACGTAATTCAAGTACCATTACAAGATGTAGATGTAAATGTAGATGTAGAAGCGAATATGTCTTTCAGAGAAAAACACGTCGCCATTGGACACAGCTGCACACAGACTACGTTGCCTTAACATTGAGCTCGGCGTCAAATCCCCAATAGCAAGACGGTGCGGAGCGGAGTGGGCACGTGAAGCGCTCGCGCCGCAGGCAGTAGTGAAGCTCTCAGTTGTCGGATGTGGGAGTCGCGCGGCTTTAGGAGCTGCTCGACGCAGCACGTGCGGTCTGGGGTAATGGCGCGACTGCCAGCGGCCAGGCTACGCTAGGCTAGTGTGGTGCGCGTGGTGTGATGGGCAGCTACCAGTGGTGTGCATGTTCCGCGTTTAACCTGCCCATGCTTTCCCGGTGGCCAGGCGGGCAGGCCGCCGAGCGTTGTCAACAGAACGGGCAGGCTGTTTCACTCCCAGCCAAAGCCAAGCAGAACCCAACCCGTGCAGGTTGCGGGAAAAACTTGCTTGCCTGCCCATACTACTGCTGAGCTGCGCTACGCAGCCGTTTAGTCTGCGCGCGTCATTGTATTATGAACGTTAGTTAAAAGTTTTTATTTTACCCGAGCACCAAAAGACAAACCCCAACATTAAATATATATATTAATTTCAGGTCAAAAAATATTGGGTTTTATTTGTACATTCTTCCTTTACGCGTATATTTCGTGCTTATTATCTATATACATAAAAATGAATTCCCAAATGCGTTGATAAGCGTAATACTCGAGAACGGCTGGACCAATTCGGCTATTTTTTTTTTGCTGTGTTCATAATTCTCAGGACAAAGATTTTATGAAATAAAATTTTTGGAAAATCGACCGAAAAATTGGAAAATTTGAGAAAAACTGAAAGCCAGTTTTCATTGTGTCCGTGTATTTGTATTGCATACAATCTTGATGAAATTTTGCACACTATACCTTGAAACCAAGAGGAAGGTCACAGTCTACATAAAATTTCGTAGGGTGCATGGCAGAGGTTACTTTACCTAACGGAATTCGACAAATTGTACTTTTTTATTCCGATCTTGAAATTTGGCACACTTGATATTCAAAGCAGGATGAAGGGCGCTGTCTGCTTAAAATTCTGAATGGTGCATGGCGGAGGGTACTTTACTTACACACTTCTACACCAACCTAGTTTTATTCCGATCTTGAGGAAATTTTGCACACTTGACCATCAAGAGGAACATCACTGTCTACATAATATTTCGCACAGTGCATGGAATAGAACACCTTACAAAAGATTTTGACGTTGTTTGGGGGCTTACCGTGAAAGTTGGCTCATGTACGCATGTTTTCATGGGGAAGGTTTTTGAATATTTTCATATATATATATATATATATATATATATATATATATATATATATATATATATATATATATATATATATATATATAAATAATCCCATCTCCCCAAAACTGTTCTCCGCTGTATTGGAAATGGCTATGTCAAAGCTGAGCTGGGAAGGTAAGGGAATTAGAATTAATGGAAGAAGGCTTACCAACTTGAGATTTGCTGACGATATTGCCTTACTGGCCAAAGACTTCGCAGAGCTCCAAAACTTAGTTACAGATCTTGCATCGGAATGTCAGCTGGTTGGCTTGAACATGAACCTTTCCAAAACAAAAGTAATATCCAACAAATGGGTCCCAGCTGGATATGTGAAAGTCAAGGACAGTCTACTAGAAGAGGTCAGTGAATATGTCTACCTTGGCCACATTATAAATATGAAGGGAGACATAAGGCCAGAAATCTATCGACGCATCAAGCTTGGCTGGCAACCATTTGGGAAGAATTCAAAAGTGTTCAGATCAAAAATGCCAGTAAATCTGAAGAAAGCAGTATTTGATCAATGCATTCTTCCTGTGATGACATATGGCTGCGAGACATGGACACTGAACTCATTCACAAAAGGGAAACTTACGACAGCACAGAGAGCCATGGAGAGATCAATGCTGGGCTATACAAGAAAGGACAGGAAATGGGCAGATGACATCCGGTCTGTGACGAAGGTTAATGACATCTTAGAGAGAGTAGGTTCCTTGAAATGGCAGTGGGCTGGCCACGCTGCAAGAAGAAAAGATAACAGATGGACGAAGCTAGTACTGGAGTGGAGTCCGAGAGAGCACCGGAGGCCTAGAGGAAGACCACCAGACAGATGGGACAAAGACATCAATAAGATCGCTGGTAACACCTGGCAGAGAACTGCCCAAGACCGTCCCACCTGGAGAAGACTTCTGAAAGCCTACCTGAATCCACGACTCGAAGAGGCCACATCATCTAATGATGGAATTGGCTGTGTGTGTGTGTGTGTGTGTGTGTGTGTGTGTGTGTGTGTGTATGAATATATATATGTATGTATATATGTGTGTGTATACAGGGTGTTACAAAAAGGTACGGCCAAACTTTCAGGAAACATTCCTCACACACAAATAAAGAAAAGATGTTATGTGGACATGTGTCCGGAAACGCTTAGTTTGCATGTTAGAGCTCATTTTAGTTTCTTCTTCCACCTACGCTCAATAGAGCACGTTATCATGATTTCATACGGGATACTCTAACTGTGCTGCTAGAACATGTGCCTTTACAAGTACGACACAACATGTGGTTCATGCACGATGCAGCTCCTGCACATTTCAGTCGAAGTGTTCGTGCGCTTCTCAACAACAGATTCGGTGACCGATTGATTGGTAGAGGCGGACCAATTCCATGGCCTCCACGCTCTTCTGACCTCAATTTTCTTGACTTTCATTTATAGGGGCATTTGAAAGCTCTTGTCTACGCAACCCAGGTACCAAATGTAGAGACTCTTCGTGCTCGTATTGTGGACGGCTGTGATACAATACGCCATTCTCCAGGGCTGCATCAGCGCATCAGGGATTCCATGAGACGGAGGGTGGATGCATGTATCCCCGGTAACGGAGGACATTTTGAACATTTCCTGTAACAAAGTGTTTGAAGCCACGCTGGTACGTTCTGTTGCTGTGTGATTCCATTCCATGATTAATGTGATTTGAAGAGAAGTAATAAAATGAGCTCTAACGTGGAAAGTAAGCGTTTCCGGACACATGTCCACATAACATATTTTCTTTCTTTGTGCGTGACGAATGTTTCCTGAAAGTTTGGCCGTACCTTTTTGAAATTTGAGAGATGTCTGACACATTCACCGTCATCGTGTTTGACAATTCGCGCACAGCAAATGTCGTTTAACAGTTGCAAACCATTTTTGGTTGAGTGAACGTGTTATATTGGCTGCAAAAAACCTGGATGTTAACGAAATGAATTTTCAGATTCAAAATATGAGACCTGGCGAATTGATGACATACAAGTCGGTTTATTCCGTTACTAACCAAGATGATGTAGTCAACTATGCTACGGAAGTTTTAAATTCGCTGTATTTGCCCGGATTACAGCCTCCCAATCTGCAACTAAGTAGGATCGGCAATCATTGTATTGCGAAGGGAGAACCAGCCACGACTTTGTAATGGCACCCGCCTTGCGGTGAAAAATTAAAGAACAACGCAATCGAAGCCACAATTTTAAAAGGAAAGTACAAAGGTGAAGACAGTTTGATTCCACGTATCACTGTGATTCAGACCGACACGCCATTCGACTTGAAACGGTTATAATTTCCAGTGCAGCTTGCTTTTGCTATGTCGATAGATAAATCGCAAGGGCAGTCGTTCTATGTTTGTGGCATCAATCTTGAAAATCATTTTTTTCACATGGCCAATTGTAAGTCGTATATTCCCCTGTCGGGACACCTTCAACATCATTTTTTTACGCACCAGAAAACAAAACTATCAATGCTGCGTATCAAAAAGTATTACAATAAATACTACCTAGCAATAAACTTTGACACAGCTCCACTGATCACCACAAAAGTTGACAGATATACAGGGTGTTACAAAAAGATACGGACAAACTTTAAGGAAACATTCCTCATACACAAATAAAGAAAAGATGTTATGTGGACATTTGTCCGGCAACGCTTAATTTCCATGTTAGAGCTCACTTTAGTGTCGTCAGTATGTACTGTACTTCCTCGATTCACCGCCAGTTAGCCCAATTGAAGGAAGGTAATATTGACTTCGGTGCTTGTGTTGACATGCGACTCATTGCTCTACAGTACTAGCATCAAGCACATCAGTACGTAGCATCAACAGGTTAGTGTTCATCACGGACGTGGTTTTGCAGTCAGAGCAATGTTTACAAATGCGGAGTTGGCAGATGCCCATTTGATGTATGGATTAGCACGGGGCAATAGTCGTGGCGCGGTACGTTTGTATCGAGACAGATTTCCAGAACGGAGGTGTCCCGACAGGAAGACGTTCGAAGCAATTGATCGGCGTCTTAGGGATCACGGAACATTCCAGCCTATGTCTCGCGACTCGGGAAGACCTAGAATGACGAGGACACCTGCAATGGACGAGGCAATTCTTCGTGCAGTTGACGATAACCCTAATGTCAGCGTCAGAGAGGTTGCTGCTGTACAAGGTAACTTTGACCACGTCACTGTATGGAGAGTGCTACGGGAGAACCAGTTGTTTCCGTACCATGTACAGCGTGTGCAGGCACTATCAGCAGCTGATTGGCCTCCACGGGTACACTTCTGCGAATGGTTCATCCAACAATGTGTCAATCCTCATTTCAGTGCAAATGTTATCTTTACGAATGAGGCTTCATTCCAACGTGATTTTCACAATCGACATGTGTGGGCTGACGAGAATCCGCACGCAATTGTGCAATCACGTCATTAACACAGATTTTCTGTGAACGTTTGGGCAGGCATTGTTGGTGATGTCTTGATTGGGCCCCATGTTCTTCCACCTACGCTCAATGGAGCACGTTATCATGATTTCATACGGGATAACCTGTGCTGCTAGAACATGTGCCTTTACAAGTACGACACAACATTTGGTTCATGCACGAAGGAGCTCCTGCACATTTCAGTCGAAGTGTTCGTACGCTTCTCAACAACAGATTCGGTGACCGATGGATTGGTAGAGGCGGACCAATTCCATGGCCTCCACGCTCTCCTGACCTCAACCCTCTTGACTTTCATTTACAGGGGCTTTTGAAAGCTCTTGTCTACGCAACCCCGGTGCCAAATGTAGAGACTCTTCGTGCTCGTATTGTGGACGGCTGTGATACAATACGCCATTCTCCAGGGCTGCATCAGCGCATCAGGGATTCCGTGCGACGGAGGGTGGATGCATATATCCTCGCTAACGGAGGACATTTTGAACATTTCCTGTTACAAAGTGTTTGAAGTCTCGCTAGTACGTTCTGTTGCTGTGTGTTTCCATTCCATGATTAATGTGATTTGAAGAGAAGTAATAAAATGAGCTCTACCATGGAAAGTAAGCGTTTCCGGACACATGTCCACATAACATATTTTCTTTCTTTGTGTGTGAGGAATGTTTCCTAAAATTTGGCCGTACCTTTTTGTAACACCCTCTATATGAGTTTTCATATATAGGTGAAGAGGAGATGAACTGAGGTGGCGGAGTCCAACAGAGAGAGGACGAGAAGAAGGATAGAGGGTGGGGGAGATGGGCCAAGGTTTGGGGAGGGGGGGAGGAGAACAGAGAGGCAATGGGAGAGGAATAAATGGATAGAGAGAAAATAGGGGCATGAAGATGGACTACGAGACTATGGAATAAGTAAATGCAATAAGTAAATGCCCAGTCAATGCCGGGTCTTCAGCTAGTTGTCAAATATAAAAGGATTTCTTCGAGACTTCACAATCTCTCAATACTGGATATTCTCAATTCGAACCGCCATCAGATTAGATCTCAAACAGGTTTGTGTAGCAAGCAGAACAATCACTGAAAATGGAGCTCCTTTGTACACTAAAAGCTACAGCTAACCACCCCCCAGCCCATGAACATAGCGTTTTTTGTTTTAGTGGAACGCAATGCAGTCTAAGTTGCAGTTTTCAACACTGAAACGGATGGATATTTGTACTAAAGAAGTGAATCTCCACGGCCCAAAAAGAAGATTGGTAGCCTCCCCGGAAGAATAAATTATCTATGTCCCTGATAACCACTGTACTGCAATGAGAACCAAATTATGATTTTGGAAGTCTGCATGCTTTAACTTTAGTATGTTTCAGTCAAGTATGACACATACAAATATTTAACTACTTTTCCAGGATGTATTTTACTGATTCTGTGAATTCATTCGAAGTTGGCAAAATCAATCTAAATTGCCAAAGTGCATTTTAAGAAAATCGAAGCACTTGTTTCGTACCCAGTTCGTCAAAAAACTATAGTACTGGGAATACAATGGCGACTCTGAGTCATTTTTCGCGGCGTCTACGTCTGCGTCATGAGAGTCCACACTTGTAGTCTAGGTCTGCGTCATGAGGGACCATAGTTCTGACCCTCATGATGCAGACTTAGACGAAGAGTGTTTACTTGCATGACGCAAAGCTGAACCACGACTGTAGACTCTCATAACGCAGACCTAAAAGACGAGACTGAACTCTCAAGACGCAGACGTAGACGCTGTGGAAAGTGGTTCAGAGTTTCCATTATATTCCTACTACAATACATTCGTGGAAAAAGACACCCTTAATTTTAAAAGCATTTGTAGTGTTTAGGTCTTCAGCATCTTGACCCTGCTTGTGGGATTCCCCTTAATATAGAAATGGCTCTGAGCACTATAGGACTTCTATTAATATAGAAATACAGGAATAAAATTACATTTCGCAATGTGTGTGGAACTCAACAAAATAAATTGTAATTTAAACTCATAATGTATATTGCCTTAATCCACAAATGAATATTTTATTTTGCAGAACACGTTTCAATATAAAATATTTACAAATTTTCCATCAGTTCCCCTGAAAGTATTATTTAGGCCAAACCGGATACTCCTATAAATATTTGGCTACGTTTTCAAACACAAGTAACAGAAAATGGTTTACAAACAATGATAAATGTCACTTGGGAGAATTGAAATCGAAAAGTTTAGTCTAAAATAAAAATCAACTGTATGCATTACAAAATTTCTATCCAGAAATTGACGTCCAGAAAGCACAAGAAAGAAAACTGCACTCTTAATTAGTAACTTTTCACTTAAACTCATAGTTTCCTTTTTAATGTTCCAATGTGTCTGCTGATTAGTGTTTGAATTAATTATGATGAGATCGTTAAGTCTATCTGCATTAAGACGTGATCGTTTTTCGCTAATTAGGTTTCCAGTGCAACTAAAAATTCTCTCACTAGAGGCACTAGTGGCTGGTATATTTAATATTTTTCTTGCCACACACGCAAGTCGAAGAAGTCGTTGGGAGTTATTTTTCCACCACTGTAGAATATCTCCCTCGTTCACACAGTGTTCTTGTAAGTATATGCTGACGTCATCATATAGGAGAGGAGACTCTTCTGCCCTGTCCTCAAATTTCGCCATTTTGTACGGTCCTGGATTTGTTTCTTGGGTGCTGTGATTGGGCACTTGTACTGAAAATATACAGGTTCCAATGAATATTTGCAGAATAATGTGAAGATCGTGCTATACATAGTACACATGATGCTATCATTTATCGTCCAGTAAAGTCACCAGAAGATCAAAACTAACTGCAGGACGATTTAAATAAGATATATATTTTTGGTTGTGTAAATTAGCAGTTGGCATAAATAATGAAAAGAGCGAGGTTATCCGTGTGTGTATTAAACTAAGTCCGTTAAACTTCGTTTACAAGATCAACCAGTCAAATCTAAAGGCTGTAGATTCTACTTAATACCTCTGATTACAATTACGACCTACTTAAATTGGAATGGACACACAGAAAACGTTGTAGGCGTTTTAGTGACAAAACACTCTTTTGGAGCATTTCTACGCAGTTGGAGAGCCTTTTCTGGTACGATTGATGGAGGAGGTCGAAAGAGTCTAAAGAAGGGCAGCTGGTTTGGTATTATCGTGAAACAGGGGAAAGAGTGTCGCGGATATTATACAGGAGTTGGGGTGGGAATCATTACGACAATGGCGTTTTTTGACGTGGCGCAATCTATATATGAAATTTCGATCACCAACTTACATCTCCGATTTCGAAGATATATTGTTGAGTCCCATCTACATTGGAAGAAATGATCATCAGAATAAAATACAAAAAAACAGCGCTCAGAAGGAGAGATGTAGGTGTTTTATCCCGCGCGAAATTCTAGAATAGGAGACAAATAAGTTGAAAGTGGTTCAACCAAGCACTTGCGTGTGACTTGCAGAGTACCCATGTACATGTAGATGAAGAATATATGCATTATCTTAGGAGTTTACCTTCAGCACACATCTATCGTGCTGCTTGGTAAACATCAATTTTTTCATCATCGGTTAACTTTCTTAATGTGCGGTAGTTAGGCACCATAAACGTTGCAATACTACCGCACACTTTCTGTTCTAGGAAGGCACCGGCGGCTTGTTTCAAAGATTTCATGTCCTGGTAACAAATTTATCAACATACATATTTCACAAGTGGTTCTATAATATTCAGATGGAATAAAATTACAAACCTCTTCATCGTTATCCCGTACAGTACAGTGAGCTTTTAAGGTATAAAACCACGGTAGAACTAAATGTAGGGTTGGCTCCTTGTCACCCTCTAGATCAATTGTGGCTTCTTTAAACGGCTTAAGGAATGCTGTAAGCTGGCCAGTTATATGACCATATTTATATATAACCCAGCTTCTTATCAGAGGCACCTTCGTTATGTAAGACAGCCTTCACTGAATCAATCTGGGAATGGATTGATACAAGCATGTCAAAATAATTATTCCAACGAGTTGAAACCCATAGCTTTAAAGATGAGTTCAGTCTCACACACAGACCTCTTCTCTTGAATAAGGAAACCGTAGCCCGCACTGTATTAAGAATGGCTAATATATTTGGAACATCGTCTTTCAAAAACTGTTCGCTCAGAACATGATTCAAGACTGTGTTTATACTATGAGCCAGCATGGAAGACGCTGATATATTTCGAGAGCTTTGACAACGTTACTGCCTGGTCTGTGACAAACGTAATTTTGGCAATGTTTTCACGGGAAACACCCATAGTTTCTAAGCGATCTTCCAACTCGTTTCGAATATTCGAGCCAGTTTTTGGGCAGTCAGGAAATGCAGAGCACATCAGTAATTATTTATTCAAACGCCAGTCTGAATTTATATAATGCGTTGTCACGGACATGTAATGCACCCCTTTGTAATTGTCTGTTCATAGATCAATTGTACTGGGACATATACCAGAACGAATCGCATGCATTACATGGAGCATTTTGCTGCGCACTTTATCAGGTAAGGTTTGAACTTTCCTAGCTACTGTCACTCGGGAAGGGATAATATTTTTAAGATCAACTGAGCCATATTTTTTACCTATGTCGACCAGTGTCTGCCCTAAAATAAGAAATCCTTCTCCCTCTATACTGCTAAATGGTCTCAGGTCCTTAGCACACATTTCGACGCACTTTTCGGCCACTAAATCTTTGTTCTCTTTCAAGACATTTACGGAGTGAGGGAAGTGCTTGTCAAATTTGCACACATGTAACATACTCGAGGTTCCCGAATAAGTGCTTAAGAGCTTTTTTACATAGTTTGCATTGAGACACACCTACCGATTTATTTGAAGCGGCCTCATAAACACACGAAAACCTTTCCCATGCGGCACTTGTGCTCTGTTTCGTTACCAGCATGTTTTCGCCAGTTGTCAATTTTTTTTCAATCTCGCTGAAGTTCGACCTATTCATTGTACCGCCCCCACCATTGCGATAAATGAATTGCGGGCTAACTACCTGGCTACTCTAGTCACGGTAGCTTGACAGCGCAACCTGTTGTCAGGCGTAGCAAGCTGAGCGGGTCCCGTGAAGCTTGTCAGGTCTGCGGGAACCCAGGTAGCCCGGGCTTGCGGGAGCCCAAGTCGGCCGCATTTCCCACTATGCCTCAGTACACGCGCACTCTTGTGTTTACGTCGCGGCAGGCTGACCTGCATGAATGGTTGCAGAGGAGCTAGGGGCAAGCAGGCTGCAAGGGGAATTTGTACACCTCTAGCAGCTACCGGCCGACGCACGGCATGCGTCTGCATCATCGTCTCCTGGGCAGCGTCGAGCTGCGGGCAGTCCGCGAAACTAGGGCCAATAACACCCGACGGCAACCACACGTCGTTTCCGCTTCCGCAGTGTATGGTGAATTCTTGGTCGGTATACTCTCACATGCTTACGCCAAAGATCGTTTGGATTATCCTTCAACTGTCCCAGACAAGATTTTGATCTGTACATTTTCGAGTGTTGTAGGTCAACAGGCAACAAAAACAACTACCACCACTCTGCACTTTTATACAGAGAACTTCACTGAATATGTTACGTACCCGTTGCAGCTTGTCTGTTGTTTGAAGATTTTGTGAACTGTTCACTGCCTTGGTGCGGTTTTTGAACTGTTTGCTGACGTATTGATGAAATATCGGAAATTTCGTAGACATCACTACACGACAACCTACTCCTGAGGTATGTGTGCCACTGTAATAGCTTCCACAACCATGCGCCTATATCACGCATGTACTCTCAGTTTGATGCTTCCACTACTCAATATAACTATCAGACATTCTGAAGACAGCTTTCCTGGAACACCTTACTTCTGAGGTACACATACCAGTTTAATTAATTCCATAACCATGTGCCTGTCTGATACATGTATCTCAATCTGCTAATGCCACTCCTCGATGTTAGTAACTCGGTAAACATACTACGGTAATTTTGATCATCAAATTAAACGCTTTATGCATAATCTGGGTTTATTATATCTTAAGTTCATGAAAAGGAACCTACGTTGATGTATAGTTCTGTCCGAGTACATCAAAAAACACGTTATTGGTATTGTCACTTGAGTTACCCAGTGCCCTTTTTGATTTCGTTCATTCATCGTAAACAACCGTATACTGTTCTGTGTTGCGCCATACTACTCATATAATAAATACATCGCGCCCAGTCTTGCGCCATGGTTTGTCAGCTCCACGTGCCGACCACGCAGAAAACTACCTTTCAGCATTTCCCGCATGTGTCAAAAGTCAAAAGCAGCCCCCCACCCCCACCCCCCACCCCCCACACTCTCCACTGCCCCACTTTGTCTTGGCTCTAACAGAGATGGGTACGAGTACGACTCGATACACTATAGCATTGTCGATAGCTGTATCCTTACATCGTTGAAATGCGATGCCGGCAGTCTTAAAGATCTCACGGATGTGAGATGTGAAATGGCAATGGTCAGTATGATAATACAACGAATATGACTCATCCCATTTTCATAACAAACCACAATGAAGGCTTCATTGCTCCTAAATCAAAGTTAAACATTTATCTAGTAATGTATTACCTTGATTATTGATGTTTAGTCCTAATGAAATTCCACAATTCTTGTGCGTTTGACAGACCGAATTAAGATTTGAGTTGAGCCTGTCGATTACTAGATTGTTATAGTTGGATGTCCACCTCGAGATAAATATGAATTGGAAAGCAGCATGTGTCTTTTTCACAGGACGAAGTCTGTAGCTGGCCTCAGGCCATCATAACAAAACCATATTCTTCTTCTTATTCTTCTTCTTTTCCTTCAATCACTAGACCATCTGGTCTGTTGCGACTTCTTCATCCATCCATCCATCTTTTCTTACGTCTGTAGATGTTCTTCTTCCTTTGACGATGGAGTGTTGCAGTTGTTCTGGAATACGTTGATCAGACATTTGTTCTGCACGTTCTTTCCATCTTTTCCTGTATCACTGAATATTTTCATTTAGTTGCAAATTCATTTAAGTTGTAATTTTTCCAGATAGTTTCATGTTTTTAATCTGTCTTTTCTCGTTACTCCCTGCACTCAAAAACCACGTCCCCGCTGCTTGGAGTCTAATATGTGCTCGAGAGTTCACAGTCCACAGTGAATCAGTGTAACTTCATAAAATTTTATGGTTGTGTTCTTTCGACCTGAATTTCATGCACCATGTTCACAAGTATCGAAATTACTTGAATTTTGTGCCATGTTCAGAAGTATTTATCGAAAATTATGTAAAGGGCGGCAACACATTGTATTTCCATGGCTAAAATGAGTAACCTTCATTGTCTGCGAAACACACACACACGGGCGCGCGCAAACATGCAACAAACACACAAACTGAATTTTTTTCGCCATGTATAAAACTACGCAGGTTTGTATTGTTTGTCAAACTGCGTAAATTGGTATCACGCCCAAGTGTCCTAATAATCTAATTTTTTTGCACCATATTCAGAAACTTTTGGTCAGGTGAATACAGGGTTATAAATACAAAATCAACTAGGGGTAATAAAGGAGTAGGTTTAATAATGAATAAAGAAAATAGGATTGCCGGTAATCTACTACAAACAGCATAGTGAACGCATTGTTGTGGCCAAGATAGACACGAAGCCCACGCCTACAACAGTAGTACAAGTTTATATGCCAACTAGCTCTGCAGATGATGAAGAAATTTATGAAATGTATGATGAGATAAAAGAAATTATCCAGACAGTGAAGGGAAACGAAAAACTAATAGTCATTGGTGACTGGAATTCGATAGTAGAAAAAGGGAGAGATGGAAATGTAACAGGTGAATATGGACTGGGGGGAAGAAATGAAAGAGGAAGCTGTCTGGTGGAATTTTGCATAGAGCATAACTTAATCATAGCTAACACTTGGGTCAAGAATCATTAAAGAAGGTTGTATACATGGAAGAAGCCTGGAAATACTGGAAGGTGTCAGATAGATTATATAACGGTAAACCAGAGATTTAGGAACCAGGTTTTAAATTGTAAGACATTTCCAGGGGCAGATGTGGACTCTGACCACAATCTATTCGTTATGAACTGTAGATTAAAACTGAAGAACCTGCAAAAATAGTGGGAAATTGAGGAGATGGGACCTGGATAAAATGAAAGAGCCAGAGGCTGTAGAGAGATTCAGGGAGAGCATTAGGGAACGAGTGACAAGAATGGGAGAAAGAAATACAGTATAAGAAGAATGGGTAGCTTTAAGAGACGAAATGTGAAGGTAGCAGACGATCAAGTAGGTAAAAAGACGACGGCTAATAGAAATCCTGGGATAACAGAAGAGATATTGAATTAATTGATAAAAGTGGAAAATATAAAAATGCAGTAAATGAAGCAGGCAAAAAGGAATACAAACGTCTCAAAAATGAGATCAACAGGAAGAGCAAATGGGTTAAGCAGGGATGGCTAGAGGACAAATGTAAGGATGTAGAGGCTTATCTCACTAGGGGTAAGATAGATACTTCCTACAGGAAAACTAAAGAGGCCTTTGGAGAAAAGAATGTATGAATATCAAGGGCTCAGATGAAAACTCAGTTCTAAGCAAAGAAGGGAAAGCAGAAAGGTGGAAGGAGTGTATAGAGGGTCCATACAAGGGTGAAGTACTTGAGGACAATATTATGGAAATGGAAGAGGAGGTAGATGAAGAGGAAATGGAGATATGATACTGCATGAAGAGTTTGACACTGCAATGAAAGACCTCAGTCGAAACAAAGTCCCCGGGAGTAGACAACATTCCGTTAGAACTACTGACGGCCTTGGGAGAGCCAGTGCTCACAAAACTCTACCATCTGATGAGTAACATGTATGAGACAGGCGAAGTACCCTCAGACTTCAAGACGAATGTAATAATTCCAATCCCAAAGAAAGCAGGTGTTGACAGATGTGAAAATTACCGAACTATCAGTTTAGCTGGTAGAAGTCGACCTCGGGGTAGATCAGTTTGGATTCCGTAGAAATATTGGAACACGTGAGGCAACACTGACCCTACGACTCTTCTTAGAAAATAGATTAAGGAAAGGCAAACCTACGTTTCTAGCATTTGTGAACTTTGAGAAAGCTCTTGACAATGTTGACTGGAATACTCTCTTTCAATTTCTGAAGGTTGCAGGCGTAAAATACAGGGAGCGAAAGGCCGTTTACAATTTGTACAGAAACCAGATGGCAGTTACAAGAGTCGAGGGGCATGAAAGAGCAGCAGTGGTAGGGAAGGGAGTGAGAGAGGGTTGTAGCCTCTCCCCGATGCTATTCAATCTGTATATTGAACAAGCAGTAAAGGAAACAAAAGAAAAGTTCGGAGTAGGCATTAAAATCCACGGAGAAGAAATAAAAACTTTGAGGTTCGCCGATGACATTGTAATTCTGTCAGAGACAGCAAAGGACTTGGAAGAGCAGTTGAATGGAATGGACAGTGTCTTGAAAGAGGATATAAAACGAACATCAACAAAAGCAAAACGAGGATAATGGAATGTATTTGAATTATGTCGGGTGATGCTGAGGGAATTAGACTAGGAAATGAGACACTTAAAGTAGTAAAGGAGTTTTGCTGTTTGGGGAGCAAAATAACTGATGATGGTCGAAGTAGAGAGGATATAAAATGTAGACTGGCAATGGCAAGGAAAGCGTTTCTGAAGAAGAGAAATTTGTTAACACCGAGTATTGATTTAAGTGTCAGGAAGTCGTTTCTGAAAGTATTTGTATGGAGTGTAGGCATGTATGGAAGTGAACACGGACGATAAATAGTTTAAACAAGAAGAGAATAGAAGCTTTCGAAATTGGGTGGTACAGAAGAATGCTGAAGATTAGATGGGTAGATCACATAACTAATGAGTAATTGTTGAATAGAATTGAGGACAAGTTTGTGGCACAACTGGACTAGAAGAAGGGATCGGTTGGTAGGACATGTTCTGAGGCCTCAAGGGATCACCAATTTAGTACTGGAGGGCAGTGTGGAGGGTAAAAATCGTACAGGGAGACCAAGAGATGAATACACTAAGCAGATTCTGAAGGATGTAGGCTGCAGTAGATACTGGTAGATGAAGAAGCTTGCACAGGATAGAGTAGCTTGGAGAGCTGCATCACACCAGTCTCAGGACCGAAGGCCATAACAACAATAACAACATTCAGAAACGTAACTAGTGTGACATCAGAAATTTCTTGTGGAAGAAATACATAAGCACAGACGTGCGTGCTCACACACACACAAAACACACACACACACACATTACACATTACACAATATTCCGCATCTGTACTTCATCTTGGTCTCATACCGCACTAAAAAATGTTTATGTCGAATACGATACTGTCTCGAATGTAAATTTTGTTTCACAGGAGTGCACACAGTATGAAATGCAACGTAATGGTGTAGCTACAGTATATCCACATCTGCCTCATCATCACTACATTAATTTCTCTCTCTCTTTCTCTCATACTCCACTACAGGATTGCCTCATCAATAATATCACCTCTCTTTGACTTATACACCCTAAAAATATATTTTCGTCAAATACCGTGTTTCCTCAGAAAATGTCATTTATGCTCTCAATGATTACTTGAATGAGAAATCAACAGCATAGAATTTTACAGAATGGGAATGGAGAAATAGCAAGCAAAATTACACTAAATATAAATTTTGTTATAAAAAAGACAAATTTCCACAGAGAAGTTAGACGCACTGTCAGCTGCCTGTATACAATTTTAGCGAGTCAATAGTATCATGCCTAGTGGCGAGAATGAGTTTATAAAATTTGCCTAGATTAGTAATAAGCGGAAGTTGCGCTTTACAATTTACCTTCATGAGCGATCCATGTTAGAACATGTTAGAACATTTACAGCTGTAGTAGTGAATCTTGTTCATATTCTGATCAAATTCATTTACATGCACCATCCTGTATATCCAACTACACGCTCGGTGACTATGATGAGGAACATTCAGAGTTTAAATTCTGCAATATTCATACATTTTTTCACATGCTCTAAAGTCACTTACAAATGATGTGCAACGTTCTGTATTTTTAGAGGATAATGATTCCAAGATAAGGCATTCCTTCAACTCATTTCAAGTCATGGTAATCACTTCAGTTACAAATCACATTTAATATTTTTACATCTTCAGTCATCATCAGTCTTACCATCATCTTTCAGGTAATAGTAACTCCAATCTGAGATATTCTCACTTTATCTGGGAGCGAACTTTTACCATCTTATGCCGATAAACCTGGCTTGTGCTGTTTAGCAGTAGAAACTACATCGCAGTTTGATTGAATTATATGCTGTACGGTTGTTACAGTTTCAATGTTCAACAAATTTTGCTCGTGACTATATAGATTTAGCTTCTTAACAGAAGAATGTTTTGCTCTCACTAATCCACAATACTTTTAATTTACAAGTGGAATACTTAATCAGTTATTTACCAGTGGAATACTTAATCTATTACTTACAGGGAAATCTGAAGTATCAAATGATTTATGTACATCTCTCTTGACATCCTCATAAATATCTGAAGTTTTAATATGATAAATGCAGCTATTGATACCTCTGTCAGATAGTTTTACAAGCTTTTCTGGAATTTTTTTTAATACGTATCCTTAATGAAAGTTATAAGAAATGTCTTTTAAATATCCAAAATAGCCCTTACTATTGCTGTGGGTTTAGCAAACACTATATGAAACCTCTTTAATTAAATTCTAACAAAATTACCGTTAAAAATAACACTCTTTTGAAAATTAAGTTTTTTCAGCCAATGAAGCCGCTACATATCTATATTAGGAGGATAGTCCTAGTTTTATGTCTCTTATCTTTGCACATTTGTCATGGTGTTAACAGACACAATGATTCATCTGGTAGAAAGATTTTCTTCTCCAAATCAATGCTTGCTTTCATACATTTCTAAACTTTAATCACGATCCACGGTTTCATCTAGGGAGCTTGTCGAAATGATAAAATTCTATAAATCTCTTAATACTAATTTATTATGCAAATACTGCTTCAGATTTTTGCAACAAGTAACTAAATAAGAAGAGCTACAAAAAACAAATAAATAAGAAGAGCTACAACATTCAAAAGACGATTAAAGTTTTCTTTCCTATATTACGTAGAGATTAATTTCTTTTGTTTGTTACCTGCAGGTGGTAAGTCCAACTTTTTCAGGACACAATGGCAAAATCTGAATGAAAATCGTGAATACTGTGAACATACGTAATCCTCACTTCAAAACTGAATCCTATGTCAAAATTGTCTGATACGTATTCCTTGGTCTAGGGGTAGCGTCTTTGAACGTAATCTGTCCCGCTATCGAACTCAGCCATCATTTTAGTTTTTAATAAAAATTATCAGCAATGGCGGCCGAAGACTTCCGGCATGAGAAGTCACCCTCATTCTACCATTGGTCTTGTTAAAGAGAGCGGAAGTGCGGACAGAGGTTCAGGGCGCTGTCTAGCCTTGGGGTGGGAAACTGCCCCTGAAGGCGGATAAATCAGCAATGACAAACAGCATGAAGGTGCAGAAGAAAATAGAAACCATTGCATTAAATACACATAATGGGTATACACAGCACATGTGATCTGTAATTAAAAAGGAGTCATGATAATCCCTCCATTGGCAAAAGATTCCGAAATAGTTACCCATTCGGATATCAAGGAGCGCACTGCCAGGGTGGAGGTGACCATTGGAAAAAGATTGATTAACCAACGAAAGGATAACGTTCTACGAGTCAGGATGTGGAATGTCGGAAGTTTAAACGTGGTAGGTAAACCAAAAATTCTGAAAAGGTAAATGTAAAGTCTCAATCTAGATATAGCAGAGGTCAGTGAAGTTAAATAAAAAGAAGACAACGATTTCTGCTCAGATGAGTTTAAGGTAATACCAACAGCAGCAGAAAATGGTTTAACGGGAGTAGGATTTCTTATGAATAGGTAGTGCAGAGAGTGTGTAACAATGAACAGTTCAGTGATAGGGTTGTTCTCATCAGAATCAACAGCAAATCAAAGCCGACAACGATATTTTGGGTATAAATGCTGACGTCGCAGGCCGAAGATAAAGAGACAGAGGAAGTATACGAGGATATTAAACGCGTAATAAAGTACGTAAAGGGATATGAGTGACTAATAGTCATGGGAGATTCGAATGCGGTTTAGGGCAAGGAGTAGAAGCAAATGTTACACGAGAATATGGGATTAGCAGTAGGAACGAGAGAGCAGAAAGCCAAATGAGCTCTGCCACAATAACCATAATAGAGAATACTCTGTTCATTAATCACAATAGGAAGAGGTATACTTGGAAAAGGAGGGGAGATACGGAAAGTTTTCAGTTAGATTACATAATGGTCTGGCAGAGATCTCGAAATCAGATATTGGATTGTTACGGGTACCCACAAGACAATATAGACTCAGATCTCAATTTAATAGAGATGAAAAGTAGGCTGACGTTTAAGAGTTTAGTCAGGAAGGTTTAATACGCAAAGAAGTGGGATTCGGATGTACACAGGAATGACGAGATACGCTTGAAATTCACTAAGGCTATAGACATAGCAACAAGGAATACCCCAGTAGGTAATGCAGTTGAAGAGGACTGGACATCTCTAAAAAGGGCAGTCACAGATATTGGAAAGAAAAACGTAGGTACGAAGAAGGTAACAGCGAAGAACAGACAGGTAACAAAAGAAATGTTTCAACTGATCGTTGAAATAAGGAGGTACTAAATTGTTCAGGTAAATTCGGGGATACATATATAAAAGTCACTTAGGACTGAAATACGAATAAATAGGAAGCGCAGGGAAGCTAAAGCGAAATGGCTACATCAGATATGCGGAGAAATCGGAAAAGAAATGGTTGTTGCAAGGCCTCTTTGAGGGGGAAGACCTGTTTGATGATGTGATCGAAGAAGAAGCAGAAGATCAGAAGAAGAGATAAGGGATCCAGTGTTAGGAACAGAATTTGAAAGAGCTTTGGAAAACTTAAGAACTAGTAAGGCAGAAGGGATAGATAACATATTATCAGAATTTTTAAAATAATTGGGGGGGAAGTGGCAACAAAACGACTACTAACGTTGGTGTAGAATGTATCACTCTGGCGATATTCCGTCTGACGTTCGGGAAAACATCATCCACACAGTTCCGTAAATTGGAAGAGCCGACAATTGCAAGAAGCATCAATGCATTAGTTTAACAGTTCATGCATGAAAATTACTTACAAGAACTATATACAACAGAATGGAAAACAAAAATTGAGCGTATGTTAGATGACGATGAATTTGGCTTGTAGAGGCACAAGAGAGGCAAATCTGACGTTGCGGTTGATAACAGAAGCAAAACTAAAGAAAAGTCAAGACACGTTTCTAGTGTTCCTGGCAAAAGCGTTCGACACTTTACAATTGTGCAAGATTTTCGAAATTCTGAGAGAGATTGTACAAAGCTGTAGTGAAAGGCGGGTTATTACAATATGTACAAGAACCAGAAGGGACCAGTAAGTGTGGCAGACCAAGATCGAAAAGCTTGAATTAGAAAGAGGCTAGGACAGTGTTCAACCTCTACATCGAAGAAGCCATAACGGAAATAAAATAAAGGTTCAGTAGTGGAATGATACGATTCGCTGGTGATATTGCTATCCTGAGGAAAATTAAGGAAAATTACATGATCTCCTGAATGGAGTGAACAGTCTAATTAGTACAGAGTATGGACTGAGAGTAAATCGAACAAAGATGAACGTAATGAGACGTAACAGAAATGAGGACAACGAGAAACTTAACATCAGGATTGAGGGTCAGAGAGTAGGTGAAGTTATGTACTTCTGCTATCTACGTAGCAAAATAACCCACGACAGACGGAGCAAGGACGACATTAAAAATTATACTAGTACTGGCAAAAAGGGTACTTCTAGCTCAGAGAAGTCTACTAGTATAAACATTGGCCTTAATTTGAGGAAGAAATTTCTGTGAACATACGTCTGGAGCACAACATTGTATGGTCTGTGGGAAAACCGGAAAAAAGAGAATCGAAACATTCTGCATAATTTGCCTATGAAATACTGATCATGTGAAAATCGACAAAATTGTCAGTTTCGCCTTCTTCCACATTGTAAAACAGTGCGACATGGACTGTGGGAAAACCGTAACAGAAGACAGTCGAAGGATTTGAGACGTGGTGCTACAGAACAATGTTGAAAATTAGGTGCAGTGATAAAATAAGTAATGAGTAGCTCCTCCGTAGAATTGACGAGGGAAAGAAATACACGCAAAACACTAATAATAAGAAGTGACAGAGTCATTAGACATCAATGAATAGCTTCCATGGTACTAGAGGGAGTTGTAAAAATTGTAGATTAAGACAGATACTGGAATACATCCAGAAAATAATTGAAGATGTAGATTGTAAGTTCAACTCTGAGATGAAGAGGTTGGCACAGGAGACGAAGTCATGGAAGGCCACGTCGAACCAGTCAGTAGACTAATGACTCAAAAAAAGAAAATGTTTCTGCAGCAAGATTTTCCATGTTTTGTTGAGAAAGTCACACAAAATTTGAAGTAAAAGACAGCATAACATTTACGAGTCTAAAGGGTAGTCACATCATAATATAAGTGAGTGTTGTACCTTGCAGCACATTTCATACTTTCGTCTCTTGCAAGCCCTTAATAGAAGTTTAATAATTTATTTTCTTATTTTTAAAGTATGGCATTAATTTTTTATGTGTAGCAGTATTTATATGATATTACAATAACTGCTACAGAAAATATGGTTTCTCGAAATATGAAAACATGTTCCATAGTGACGTACTAGCGAACAAATATTTGATTGAAATTCGGAAGTGTTGCAACTGAGAAAATATCGTCAGTGCTGTACTTAATGGTGTGTTACATAATTAATCCACTGTCCACCAACAATCACGATATGAAATCGAGCTAAGCAGAAGTATTACCAAAAACTAGTTACATGTTAAATATATTTTGAAATAGAAGCTACTAGAAACTAACACAGATTCACATTTTCAAGACAGGTTAAACTGATAAGACATTAGAGAAACTCAGTTCATATGCAATTATCATTTGTTCCATGGTAAAAGACCTACTTGTGTTCCAAAGTACAATATGATGCACAACCGATGAATTATGTCTTTATTGTCTACATAATATGTGATATTTTATTCACCACAGAATTCTATACCCGAAGAATTGACAATAGAGTCCAAATGCATTGAATATATTTTATACAGCACTTAAAAGTGTAGAATACATAATATTTACTAACATTGCACCAAACAGAACCTCTTGAGTAGAAAACAGCAGAAAATGCATATGGTAGGCTCTTGTGCTTATACCTAGACTGAAGTACCGACAAAGAAATATCGTGTGTTCCCAGATACACTATCATCCAGGTACAATGTAAGATTCATCTATTCTGTCAATAAAACTAATCTTGATCCTGTTATTTGATTCATCTTGTCTGCATGTACAGTGTATAATATCATCTGTAATACCTCTTTTAAAAACCTGAAGTTGTTAAATATTAGTAATGAGATGCAATACTGTGCAATAATTTTTAGTAGACAATCCCATTCTAAACCAGGTGAAGTAATGTAATGAGCATGAGCTACTTCATATGTTTCAAGACATAAAATACAAAAGTTTACGGATACATCAGCAAGTAGTAGCATGTCAGTTTTCAAACAGAAATCGGAATACTCTCCTAGTGTATACTTGGAAGGATAGACAGCATTGGTCGTATATTTTTGTTTATTATCGCAAAATCGATTTTCAGTCACTTAGTGACCATCTTCAGTGCTGTAATGTATAACATAAATTAGTAAGCACTGGTGTCAATAAGCTTACGGCGATCACATAGATTCCAGCTTATTGACACCAGTGCTTACTAATTTAAGTTATATATTACAGCACTGAAGATGGTCACTAAGTGACCGAAAATCGACTTTGCGATAATAAACAAAAATGTACGACCAATGCTGTCTATCCTTCCAAGTATACCCATTATCTGGTCGTAGTTCACAGGACACTATGGAGTCGCCAATCAATAACTCTCCTAGTGTATTATGGCTGTACATTTTTTTTTTTACTTTACAAAGGCTTTGGTACTCCCATTCCACTATAGTTCCACCTGTGAATACTTTTAAATTCTCATCTGGGGGTAAATGATCTTCCAGTAAAATTAGTTCATTACTCACTTAAAAATAAAATTCAGTTCTGATTGACTAAATTAAATTCGTGATCATCAGGTAAACATGTCATTATCTTGAGCCGTAATTTTGCCCGAGGGCACGCAGCTTTACTGTATGGTTAAAAGATGATGGCGTCCTCTTAGGTAAAATATTCCGGAGGTAAAATAGTCCCCCATTCGGATCTCCGGGAGGGGACTACTCAAGAGGACATCGTTATCAGGAAACGAAAATTGGCGTTCTATGAATCGGAGCGTGGAATGTCAGATACATTAATCGGGCAGGTAGGTTAGAAAATTTAAAAAGGGAAATGGATAGGTTAAAGTTAGATACAGTGGGAATTAGGGAAGTTCGGTGGCAGGCGGAACAAGACTTTTGGTCAGGTGAATACAGGATTATTAATACAACATCAAATAGGGGTAATGCAGGAGTAGGTTTAATAATGAATAAAAAAAATAGGAGTGCGGGTAAGCTACTACAAACATCATAGTGAATCCATTATTGTGGCCAAGATAGACACGAAGCCCACGCCTACTACAGTAATACAAGTTTATATGCCAACTTGCTCTGCAGAAGATGATGAAGAAGTTGATGAAATGTATAATGAGATAAAAGAAGTTATTCAGATAGTGAAGGGAGATGAAAAACCTACGCTTCTAGCATTTGTAGACTTAGACAAAGCTTTTGACAATGCTGACTGGAATACTCTCTTTCAAATTCTGAAGGTGGCAGGGGTAAAGTGCAGGGAGCGAAAGGCTATTTACAATTTATACAAAAAGCAGATGGCAGTTATAAAAATTGAGGGGTATGAAAGGAAAGCAGTGGTTAGGAAGGGAGTGAGACACGGTTGTAGCCTTTTCCCAATGCTATTCAATCTGTATATTGAGCAAGCAGTAAAGGAAACAAAAGAAAAGATCGGAGTAGGTATTAAAGTCCATGGAGAAGAAATAAAAACTTTGAGGTTCGCCGATGACATTGTAATTCTGTCAGACACAGAAGAGACTTGGAAGAGCAGTTGAACAGAATGGACAGTGTCTTGAAACGATGAACATCAACAAAAGCAAAACGAGGATAATGGAATGGAGTCGAATTAAGTCGGGTGATGCTGCGGGAATTAGATTAGGAAATGAGACACGTAAAGTAGTAAAGGAGTTTTGCTATTTGGGGAGCAAAATAACTGATGAATGTCGAAGTGGAGAGGATATAAAATGTAGACTGGGAATGGCAAGGAAAGCTTTTCTGAATAAGAGAAATTTGTTAACACCGAGTATTGATTTAAATGTCAGGAAGTCGTTCCTGAAAGTATTTGTATGGAGTGTAGCCATGTATGGAAGTGAAACATGGACGATAAATACACTCCTGGAAATGGAAAAAAGAACACATTGACACCGGTGTGTCAGACCCACCATACTTGCTCCGGACACTGTGAGAGGGCTGTACAAGCAATGATCACACGCATGGCACAGCGGACACACCAGGAACCGCGGTGTTGGCCGTCGAATGGCGCTAGCTGCGCAGCATTTGTGCACCGCCGCCGTCAGTGTCAGCCAGTTTGCCATGGCATACGGAGCTCCATCGCAGTCTTTAACACTGGTAGCATGCCGCGACAGCGTGGACGTGAACTGTATGTGCAGTTGACGGACTTTGAGCGAGGGCGTATAGTGGGCATGCGGGAGGCCGGGTGGACGTACCGCCGAATTGCTCAACACGTGGGGCGTGAGGTCTCCACAGTACATCGATGTTGTCGCCAGTGGTCGGCGGAAGGTGCACGTGCCCGTCGACCTGGGACCGGACCGCAGCGACGCACGGATGCACGCCAAGACCGTAGGATCCTACGCAGTGCCGTAGGGGACCGCACCGCCACTTCCCAGCAAATTAGGGACACTGTTGCTCCTGGGGTATCGGCGAGGACCATTCGCAACCGTCTCCATGAAGCTGGGCTACGGTCCCGCACACCGTTAGGCCGTCTTCCGCTCACGCCCCAACATCGTGCAGCCCGCCTCCAGTGGTGTCGCGACAGGCGTGAATGGAGGGACGAATGGAGACGTGTCGTCTTCAGCGATGAGAGTCGCTTCTGCCTTGGTGCCAATGATGGTCGTATGCGTGTTTGGCGCCGTGCAGGTGAGCGCCACAATCACGACTGCATACGACCGAGGCACACAGGGCCAACACCCGGCATCATGGTGTGGGGAGCGATCTCCTACACTGGCCGTACACCACTGGTGATCGTCGAGGGGACACTGAATAGTGCACGGTACATCCAAACCGTCATCGAACCCATCGTTCTACCATTCCTAGACCGGCAAGGGAACTTGCTGTTCCAACAGGACAATGCACGTCCGCATGTATTCCGTGCCACCCATCGTGCTCTAGAAGGTGTAAGTCAACTACCCTGGCCAGCAGGATCTCCGGATCTGTCCCCCATTGAGCATGTTTGGGACTGGATGAAGCGTCGTCTCACGCGGTCTGCACGTCCAGCACGAACGGTGGTCCAACTGAGGCGCCAGGTGGAAATGGCATGGCAAGCCGTTCCACAGGACTACATCCAGCATCTCTACGATCGTCTCCATGGGAGAATAGCAGCCTGCATTGCTGCGAAAGGTGGATATACACTGTACTAGTGCCGACATTGTGCATGCTCTGTTGCCTGTGTCTATGTGCCTGTGGTTCTGTCAGTGTGATCATGTGATGTATCTGACCCCAGGAATGTGTCAATAAAGTTTCCCCTTCCTGGGACAATGAATTCACGGTGTTCTTATTTCAATTTCCAGGAGTGTAGTTTTGACAAGAAGAGAATAGAAGCTTTCGAAATGTGGTGCTACAGAAGAATGCTGAAGATTAGATGGGTAGAGCACATAACTAATGAGGAGTTATTAAATACAATTGGGGAGGAGAGGAGTTTGTGGCACAACTTGACTAGAAGAAGGGATCGGTTGCTAGGACATGTTCTGAGGCATCAAGGGATCACCAATTTAGTACTGGAGGGCAGCGTGGAGGGTCAAATCGTAGAGGGAGGCCAAGAGATGAATACACTAATCAGATTCAGAAAGATGTAGGCTGCAGTAGGTACTGGGAGATGAAGAGGCTTGCACAGGATAGAGAAGCATGGAGAGCTGCATCAAACCAGTCTCAGGACTGAAGACCACAACAACAATAACAACAACAACTACATCTTGAGTTTGTCTGATGTCAAGTATGCTCCACATTTTTTGAGGGATTATGTCATTAAATTAAGCAAATCTCTAAATCTGCAATTTATATTTCGTTTCTTTCTTTGTGCACAGCTGCAATTCTCCTCATAAATGACTTATTTTTATCCATGTTTGATGGCGGCAGTGAAAGTTAATCCATATTTTATTTCACTTCTTCATCAAATTCTGTCATCGTTGGTTCAAAGATATTTGTGTTCACGATATAACCTTTGTAATTGCCCAGAGTGTGAAATATGGCATGCACTATAATATGAGCCCTGTAGTTCAAGTTTGACATTACGTTTGCAGCATCTTGATGTGCACCCGTTAAATGGCAGTAGTCTCTGAGTATAACACCAGTGTTTCCCAGCAAATGTAACAAAACTCTGCTGAACGTAGTGCAATTTTTTTTTCAGGACTTGTGTCCTTTTTTTTTTTTTAACAACTGAGCCACAGGCTCAGCAATCACAATCTACTGTCCACTGAAAAATTTCATGGATTTCATGTAAACGCTGCCTCTGTGCAAATTAAACACAAAATATACCTTTTTGTATCTAAAGCTCACCTAATAAGTTATGCTCCATGGCATATGTTGATGTGCTCGATCAGAATAGTATGACTTGAAGCAGAAAGTGGTTATAACAAACGGTTGCAGCATAAATTACAAATGCCAGTTTCAGGTCGTTACGAAACTTAGTATCTACTATAAACCCATTCCTGCCAATAAGCATTATATTGTGACTGGCTTATACTTTGCGCAGGCAATCAAGAGCGCATTCAGTTTTTCTTTGGGGGGAAATTAGCACAGTAAATGCTCACATATTTCAATTGAATGCCTATAAGCAGTAATTCTACTACATACTATCCTTTAAAGGTTTTTTCAAACAATAGAAATGGTTCTTTTTACGCATTTCTCCGGATATCACAGATATTAACAGCGGCAGATTCGTTCTACTTATCAAAATTACTTCGTTCACATATGGCAAATAGTTAGACATAGGTTGTGCATCCATATTTGCAGGACGCATACCAGCTAGAATTAATGACAGGCATTATTATAATGAGTGAGCATATATTGCTATACATTTGTCTGTTAGCACTTTCGGAAGTTTTGTGTATAGCCTTGCATAAACCCTTTATTTTCATTAGCTTTGACGTGCAGGTGAAGTATTTCATGCAAACCCCAATCAGAATCACTTTCCTTAAGAGATTGTTGGCAACATCAGTTGATGACACCCTTCATTAATATCAGACTGATGTTCTTCTTATTGAGGTACATCTCTTCATTCAGCATGGGTAAGGGAAAGTAGCAGATGACTGAAAAACAGATTTTAAACTATTTGTTAATTTGACACACTCTGTTCCCAAAGACAAACGACAGGCATTCAAGAAATGTCAGTATCCTTGAAGTCGACCTGATTAGCTATAACATCTGCACATTTTCGACTTTTAAATGCACCTTCAGCAGAAAGCCTTTCAAAGTCAGTTGGTTTCAATTTAACAAGCTTTGGAGAGTTTGTCCACTATTAGAAACTAATAATACTTCTACGTTGTTACTTCAATAACGAGTAGACTACGTCCGACATTTCCCGTCTACCAAGACTGAACAGTGGTCTGTAGTTTTCAACTTCAACTCTGATCAAGTATTAAACGATACCTACTGCTTTCTCTCTCCTCAAATTGCTTGCTTATTCTGCCACTTTTTAATGCAAAAAAGCAAGTAATCAACAGTTGAAAGATGTAGGTTTGTTAATTGCAGTGTACACTAGACTTACATTTTGTGGAGAGTTGTGCTTTTCTAATGGCTCTGAATTTTGCAACGTTCTGGTGTTTATTTTTCCTGTGAGATGAGAGCCACTGCTCCTTCTCTGTGAAATTGCTTGTAGATCCTGCAACAATGAATAAAAAACCACCCCTGAGTCACAAGAAATACTCATTGAGTGCAAGATGTAAAACTTTTGATAGTAATATGTATGTCAGACTTACATTTTTGTTGAGTGTGTGTCCAAGAAGAAGAAGAAAAGCATTGTACAACGAGTATGGAACACAGTCTCAAATCAGCGTGTCACCTCTTCATCTCTAATCTGGTAAGATTTACTGACTTTCTAGCAATGACTATAATTTCATAGTGAAATTGATGGGGTATGACAACACTAGTGATAAGCAAGTCTTCTGAGCTGTGATAACAGGGTCATGTCACCTCACCATACACTGCCAGGCACCCGCTACTGCTGCCTGCCGTGTGTGTGTGTGTGTGTGTGTGTGTGTTTGTGTGTGTGTCATCAGTGGCTGTGTGATTGCCAGTTGTCTGTAGTGTCTGCAGTAGTGTAACGTGTAAGTTGTTCCTTATTAATATAGTGTGTACGGCAAACTGCTGAGAAGTGAAGCAATAGGAAAAATACCATCCAAACTTTTCAAAACATCAATATTATTTACAAACAATACTATACAATATTTTCAGCCTTTTTATTTCACCCTTTGTGCCATTTCCATTCTAAACGCAAAATAATCACTAAAAGATTTGTATTTTTCTCGTCCATTAGAGCTAATTTTTTCATTAATTTCTGATCATATTTTTGCCCAGTGTAGCGTCTTTCCATTTTCAGGTATTGTAAACCCTAAACCATTTTTCACATTCAGATTGTTCCCTCTTTTGTGGGAGAACTTTCATAGGAAAAAATATGCGTATCCTTACCGCTCGTTTGTAATGTGTTACCAAAACACAAAAACATGATATCCTTTACTACAACATGATTCAGTGTGGCAAGAATAAGTCATCATTCGATGTTAGAACACAATGCCACTGTCTCTACTCGCCCCCCGCCTCCTTCCTTTCCACAAGGCAAACAAAGAACTATTTCCTTCAGAAACTTCGAAATTCTATGAACGATGTGAAACCGCTGTTTGAAATGCGTTCGGAAATTTTTAACGTTTCGATCCGCTACGTTTTAATGCTATGCGCATGCCGACACTTGAAAAGCATTGAGGAAGTTCTTCACATTCCAATCCACTCCAATCGGCGCCCCGTGGAATTTTTTTGATGTTCTGATCCTTTCCTTTTTGACAGTGTGTTTAAATACCGATGTATGAAGTGCACTGTAGAACACGACACACTGACATCCAAAATAAATAATATAAATACATTGGCAATTTTTTGACATCTATACTTTCATAAACAAGTGATAACAGGTCAATATTGTACAGGCAAATAAAATACCTGAAATGTATTCTCATTTGTGAATACGAACAACCATTAGTTATATGAGAAAATAGCGATAATGAAAACATGTGCCGGACCGGGACTCAAACATGGATTTCCCGCTTTATCGAGATGTCACCTTCACCTCTTTTCCTGTCCGTGCGCCACTCACGCTCAGCGCCAAAGTTCCATACGTCATCGTTCCTGCTTCACAACCTGTACACATACATACATTATGTAAGTCCCACACAGGGGAGGTGGTGGTTAGTTCTATGGGGCCAAGCTGTTAAGATCATCGGTCCCTTGGCTTACTCACTACTTAATCTAACTAAAAACTGACTTAACGCTAACGACAACACACACATCCATGCCCAAGAGAGGACTGGAACATCCGACGGGAGAGCCGCGCGAACCGTGGCAAGGCCCCCCTGACCGCACGGCTATCCCGCGCGGCCCACAGGTGAGGACGATATAATTGAAAGTCGCTTCCCGGTATCGGCGGATAAATCCAATTATGCATCGTTTTTCTTAACAACACAGGCACTGAAATAAAATACCCTTGAAGGGTAACAGATTGCACTGCTTCAGTCGTAGACTCCATAGTGGATAAAGTGAAAGAAATATACAAATAAATTTGTAAATAGTACATTACACTTGGCAATAAATCACATACGAAAGGTAATAATACTAAGATTCTCTACATCCAATAAAAGTCTACCGACTAATTTCAATGATATTTTAAACTGCGGTATAAGGGACCCATAGCTTGTGATAGCTCGTACATATCGTTTGTATCAGTATTTAACTGGAAATATGTCAAGAACAATGCTGATGACGAAGATGTGCAGAGGTGTCTTCCAAGTGATTCCATTCGCTCGTGGTACTTCCTTTTACTCTTCGCCTTCAAGCTTTTATTCAGTGCCGCGCGATTCTGTAACGGGTTTGTTTTCCCAACAGTGCTGTTGGTACTTTAATAGTGATGCACAGCCACTTGGATAGGTTTCCCAACGAAGAGTTGATCAACACGCATCTCGAATGTGGATTCACTGAATGTGGAAGAAAAGGAGCACAGCTGCGCTGTGTTGAGATGTTTTCGACGCAATGGCATGAGTTGTGATAATCGCGCAGACAGTTTTTATTTCTTTTATTGTTTCAAAACACGATGAACGTAATTTGAGATATGTCTTCAGCGATTGTGTTAACCGTGATATGACCTTTAATGCGTTCCGTGAAATGGGAAGGAGCATACACTAAGACTGAATACAGTTTTATAGTTACTAGTGATTTAAATAACACTCGTTATTGTGATGATAGAGTAATAGAAAGGTAAGACTGAAAATGAAATCTGGTGACATTATTGAAAACGCCAAATAGCAGAATCATACAGCAACGATCGGTGTCCACAAAATTATTAAAAGTATCGACTTCATATAATTAAAAGTGGCAGTTTATTAGCATAAGAACTGAAAAATGTGCACAAAACTACACTAAGCCCATGAATATAATGTATAATTAAACCCTCATTCCAAATTAGGTGTTCGTAACTTCAGTAAAATATCGGATCTCAATTTCTTTTAAAACATCGATGAATTGCTAATGACTTTCGAGCTATTGCTTGCAAGAGCATAAAATGCTGTTTCGGGGATATCTTCACAACTTAAAACCGAATCCAGAATGAAAATGATGGGTCATCATAGAACGAAATTTTTCAACACTAGGCGGATGCCTCCTCTCAGTAGAGGCGCAGCAGTGTCTGTAATGCTGAGTGGCAATGGACTTCTGTCTCATTCATCTAGCTAGCCACCGCTGCAATCAAGGTTGGATAAGTGCACGTAATATGCTTCTCGGATGTGTGTGTGTGTGTGTGTGTGTGTGTGTGTGCGCGCTTAGATTTTTTTTCGTGAAAATACTGTAGGTTTTACGAGTACTCCCCGTTATGAACCATGAACCCTGCCGTTGTGTGCCTCAGCGATACAGACAGCCGCACATTAGGTACAACCACAACGGAGGGATATCTATTGAGAGGTCAGACGAACGTGTAGTTCCTGAAGAGAAGCAGCAACCTTTTCAGTAGCTGCAGAGGGAACAGTTTGGATGATTGACATCAGTCAAAACGGATTTGCTATGCTGGTCCTGCGAACGACTGAAGCCAAGGGGAAGCTATAGCCGTAATTTTTCTGAAGGGTATGCTGTTCCACTGTCCACTATATGGTTAAATTATGATGGCGACGTCTTGGGTAAAATATTGCGGAGGTAAAATACTACCCCATTACGATCTCCTGGCGGGTACTCAGGGGGATGTCGTTATCAAGACAAACAAAACGGATCGGAGGGAGCGTGGAATGTTAGATACCATAATCGGGCAGGTAGATTAGAAAACTTAAAAAAGAAGATGGATAGGTTAATGTTCGATATCGTGGGCGTTAGTGGAGTTGGTGGCAAGAGGAACAGGAATTCTAGTCAGGTTAATATAGGCAAAATCCAGGAACATGTTTTACAACTAATAAGAAAACAGGAGCGCGGATAAGCTAATATGAACTGCATAGTGAACGAAATATTGGAGCCAAGATAGACACTAAGCCGGCATCCACCATAGTAGTACAAGTTTGTATGCTAAGTAGCTCTGCAGACGATGAAGAGATTGAAGAAATGTGTGATGAGATAAAAGAAATTATGCAAGTAGTGAAGGGAGATGAAAATTTAATAATCATGGCGGACTGGAATGTGATAATAGCAACAAGAAGAGAAGGAAAAACAGAATGTGAATATGGACTGGGGGAAAGGAATGAAAGACGAAGCCGCCAGAAAGAATTTTGCACACAGCATAATATAATCATCGCTAACACTTTGTTTAACAATTGTGAAAGAAGATTGTATTCGTGGAAGAGACCTCGAGAAACTGGAAGGTTTCAGATTGATTATATAATAGTAAGACAGAGATTTCGGAACCAGATTTTGAATTGTAAGACTTTTCCAGGGGCAGACGTGGACTCTGGCCACAATTTATTGGATATGAACTGTAGCTTAAAACTGAAGAAATTACAAAAAGGTAGCAATTGAAGGTAATGGGACCTGGACAAACTGAAAGGAACAGAGGTTGTCGAAAGATTCAGTGAGACCATTATGACATGATTGGCAAGAATAGCAACACGGTAAAAGTGGAATGGTTAGGTTTGAGAGAGAATATATTGAAGGCAGCAGAGGATCAAGTAGGTAAAAAGACGAGGGCTAGTAGAAACCCGTGCGTAACACAAGAGATACTGAATTTAACTGATGAGAGCAGAAAATATAAAAATGCAGTAAATGAAGCAGGAGAAAGGGAATACAAACGTCTAAAAAGTGAGACTGATAGTATGTGCGAAATGGCCAATAGGAATGGCTGCAGGACAAATGTAAGGCTTTGGAAGCATAGATTCAGCGTATAGGAAAATTAAAGATACCATTGCAGGAAAGAGAGTCACCTGCACGAATATCAAGAGCTCCGACATGATACCGATTCTCAGTAAAGAACGGAAACCAGAATGGTGGAAGGAGTGTATAGAGCGTCTGTATAAGGTAGATGTACTTGAGAGCAATGTTACGCAAGTGGAAGAGGACATAGGTGAAAATGGATAGGAGATGAGATACTGCATGAAGAATTTGACAGAGATCTGAAACACATAAGTCGAAACAAGGCCCCAGGAGTAGAAAACATTCCGTTAGAACTACTGATAGCCTATGGAGAGCCAACCATGACAAAACTCTTCCATCTGGTGAGCAAGCTGTATGGCACAGGCGAAATACACTCTCACTTCAAGAAGAATATAATAACACCACTTCCAAAAAAAGAAGGTGTTCACAGGTGTTATAATTACCGAACTATCAGCTTAATAAGTCGTAGTTGCGAAATACTAACACGAATTCTTTACAGAGGAATGAAGAAAATGGTAGAAGATCAGTTTGGATTTCGGAGAAATGCAGGAACACGTGCGGCAATACTGATCTTAAGGCTTCTCTTTCGCAATGTTAAGTGGAATACTGTTTTTTTATTATTATTATTAATTCTGAAGGTGGCAGGGTAAAATACAGTGACCGATAGATTATTTACAACTTGTACAGAAACCAGAAGACAGTTATAAGAGTCGAGAGGTATGAAAGGGAAGCAATGGTTGAGAAGGGAGTGAGACAGGATTGTAGCCTATCCCTGACGTTATTCAGTTTGTACATTGAGCAAGCAGTAAAGGAAACAAAAGAAAAATTTGGAGTATGGAGGAGAAATAAAAACTTACCGATGACATAGTAATTCGGTCAGAGACAGCAAAGGACAGGGAAGAGCAGCTGAACGAACTGGACAGTGTCTTGAAATAAGGATATAGGATGAACATCAAGAAAAGCAAAACGAAGATAATGGAATGTAGTCGAATTAAATCAGGTGATGCAGAGGAAATTAGATTAGGAAATCAGACACTGAATGAAGTAGATACGTTTTGCTACTTGGGCGGTAAAATAACAATGATGGCCGAAGTAAGGAGGATATAAAATGAAGACTGCCAAGGGCAAGGAAAGCGTTTCTGAAGAAGAGAAATTTGTTAACATCAAATTTGTTAACATCGTGTATACATTTAAATACCATGTCTTCTGAACTTATTGTATGGAGCGTAGCCATGTGCGGACATGGAAAGTTGATGATAAACAGCTTAGATGAGAAGAGAATAGAAGCTTCTGAAATGTGGCACTACAGAAAAATGCTGAAGATAAGATGGATTGATCACTTTACTAATGAGGAGGTCCTAAAGAGCATTGAGGAGAAAGAAATTTGTGGTACAACCTGACTAGAAGGAGGCTTCGTTTGGTAGAACACATTCTGACCCATCAAGGGATTACTAATTCAGTACTGGAGGGAAGCATTTGTGTGGTGGAGGGGGCGGGGGGAGGTGAAAAATCGTAGGTGGATACCAAGAGATGAATACAGTAGGCAGATTCAGAAGGATGTAGGTTGCAGTAGTTACTCGTATACGAAGAGGCTTGCACAGACAGAGTAGCTTGGCGAGCTGAGTCAAACCTGTCTTCGGGCTGAAGACCACAGCAACAATAACATACCAGTACTGTCAATATCTTTACACTTTTTTAAAATGGTGCAGAAAAGTCAAATCTTTCATTTACTTTTGAACACGACACCAAATGCACAGTTTCTTAGGCGAAATTTACGTATTATGATAAATAAAACCGGTCATTCAATTACTTTTGACCATGGCAAAAAATTCAAATTGTGTGTGTGTGTGTGTGTGTGTGTGTGTGTGTGTGTACACGCGCGTGTGAGCGCCCGTGTCCTCGCGCTTGTGTGTGTGTGTGTGTGTGTGTGTGTGTGTGTGTGTGTGTGTGTGTGTGTTCTGATGACGATGAAGCTCATGTCTTCTACATGTGGAAATAATATCTGTTACGCCCTTTATGCAAATTTTTGATAAATATTTGAGGTCGTTCAATCCTTTTGAACATCGCGCAAATTTCACATCCTCCAGGTACTTTCGAATATGACACCATAATGGCTGCTAGCAAAAGTGAACCTGCTTTACCATTTTGAGCTTCTTTTTCTTATTGAAATCATATTTTTTTTGTTAGCCTCTTGTACAAGTTGGTTAGTTACACCATGTCGCATTTTTAATTTACTGCCAACGCGCTCTGCATTTTTCAGTTTCGCGTTGTGTTCTCGACTGCAGCGTAGTAGCAGCATATGCTTGAACTGTGCCTCAATTTCGCTGTAGCCATACTATTCATTATCTTCTAATAAGTTAGTTTTCCACACATTTCCTTTGTAATTTTCTTTCCGTATGCTTCTCTTTCTCCGCTTATTAAGTGTTATTTTCCCTGTTACTAGGAAATGTTCGGAGTTTATATCGATTCATCTCGTAGTCTCACGTCCTGGGATAATTTTCCCATTTTCATTTGCTATCAAATAATCTATTGTCAGTCTACATCCGCGGAACACATAAGTAAATTTGTAGATCTCTCCACATTTCAAAATTATATCTGCTATTCCCAATGAAATAAAGTTCACAAAGATTAGCAAAATTTTTCCATTCTGATTAACTGCTGGGTCTTCATTTACTCCAATTACTTCTTCAGTGGACTGTCATCATATTTCAGCATTCACATAGCTTCCAGTGACAACATAGTGACTCTTGTTTGTGAAATCAAAACACATGTGAGCATTCATAGAATTTATCAGTTTCACTCTATCTTCATTTTTCAGGGGCGTACACTGATATAATGCTCATGTATCCTATAGCTATATGGAAGCTGCGTGTTACAATTCTGTCAGTTACCCAACTTTAAGATTTTCTCCTATTCATTTCTGATTTGCATAAACAGCTGCTCCTGCTGCTGCACTATTTTCAGTAGTTAAACCACCATAAATTAATGTACAATTTCCAAGATCACATATTGTCCCCTTCTTCTCCTTTTTAGTCTCTGACAAGTCACGCTTAGCATTCTCAGCTTCTCTCAGATTTCGTATTCCTTATGGGCAAGGCCAAGAATTTTTCAGGTTCTTATATTTATATGTTCTGATAAATCGTTTTCCCTTTTACACAGGGGTACCAGTACTATTTCATCCCGCTGGTTTCTGAGGCTGATTTCAGGTTTACCAAAAATATTAATTTTCCCCTTCAAGTTACAAGCTGTGCGCATGGGGTATTCCAGTAGCGGGGTTCACTCCCTCAGGGAGTGCGCCTTCACTACACGTCTAGAGCACTCCTTGCCCTATGCTGTGTTACACACTTTGTCTGTATTCTACGTCAATGCCCGTCCGCCGGGGGTTGCTCTATCAGTTGTCACACTACGGCCGCCATAGCCCTCGAATTCAGCGAAGCAACTTTCTGCCTAGCACTGAGGGAGTGATATCGGTAAGGTGGTGTCCCATTGAAGAGAAGAAGCCATGTAAAATCAAAATTTTGGTAACTGTCCGGAAATTTATACCTCGTTTCTCCCGAATACGAGTTCAGTGGGTGTCCTCGCCAAAGTTCACCAAAACTGCACCTCACTCGGCCACACCTTAACACAGCCACTCTCTTACATTAACAAATGGGAATTTTATTCACTTTAATATTGCCTAAAAGCATTTTTTTAAAAGAAACAGATTTAAAATTATAGTCCGAAAGCATCCTCTAAATGTCAAGTTACAATTTATTCAGAGGCAGAAAGAAACAAGTTTTGACTGTACGAGCTTTCGGGCAGAAAACTGTGCCGCTCCCTTTTGACACGGCCGTAGTTACGACCAGATTATTTTAAACTAAAAGTTTTAACAATTTACACAAGCACATAAACTATGCACCCCCGTAAGAGGGATGGAAATGGTAAAAAACACTAACAATTAAAAAATTAACTTTGCTACCGAAGGTACAACTTGATTTTAACTTCTAAGAATGGTCTTACGGTGAAAGGGTGGCAACTTTATATACTAAAATTATCATTTAAATAAAAGCCCATGAAATGCAATCTTATATAAAATTCTACAAGGTTGGCTAAAAAAGCTAAGATGCTCTAAGTACACAGATACCACCTCTCAAGACGATACGCAAAATCAAAACATATTTCAGGTTTTAGGCCGTTACACTCCAAGCAATAAATTCATTAACACACCAAATTCGACAAACATGACAGAGGCAGCTATTAACGTACGGTAGATTGATAGGGAGATTACCAAACAACCCGAACCGCAGGATGCTCTAACCCGCCCCTACTCCACAAGGGAAAAACGGACCACTCAATTTATAAACAACCACCTTCACACGGGTGGGCAAACGGAGAAGAATGGTGGGACGACCCCAAAGCAAAACGGCTGGTGACCTCACCAAGAAAACAAGTAGAATTTAACAAGAGTAAATGAAACAACTTATCATCAATGACTTAACTTCTAATAAACTGCGATTTCTGGTGAAGACCTGGCTCAGCAGCCCCAAAACGCTCTCCCGAACCGTCCGCTGCCAGCCGCTTCAAAGGACGCAGGAAGGCGCGCCGATCTCCCGTCTAACGGCGTCGCAGCTCGCACCGGCCAGACCCATGTCGTGGGTTGACTCCTGTTCCTCTCGTGTCGACCGCGAAGTCACTACCCCTCGCTATACGGCGCGGCCCACTGGACTCACGTGGCGACCTCACATGCGCCGACGCTCAAGACGGACAAGTCATCTTGTGTCGCAGTGCGCGACCGACCAGCCGATCGATACAACCGCCAATGACCATTGCCTGAGCAAACTCGAGCAGACTGGCAGCCTAACGGGCAGACCGCTTGCTGAGTTCTCTTACTGGCGGAGTGGAAAGACTCTCATATTGCCGGCTTTAAAGGTTGATCTGAACGAAAGACATACTAGCACTCCGGACGACTGACAGACACTAACTGCCTCAGAAATGCGGACGAGAGACAGAGTAGCAATCTGGGGACGAGAGACTGACCCAGACTCACTACTGGCGAGCTCATAGCGCCCGTTAAATACACGTGAACAGGCAACATTTACCCTTTCTCACCAGAGGGAGACACCAAAGCTGCGATTGCCACAGCGGCGCCACCGCCAGAGACGGAGGGCGACTGCTTCACTCTACGCACTGCGGCGCACTCTTCAAAACAGCAATTTTACCACGGCTCACACATTTATGAATGTGACCACTTTCAGTTTTAAGTAATCAATTCTTTATTACAAATAAGTACAACTGCATCGTATCAGTCCCACAGATCTCGGCAGGTTTTAATCTGAATGACGTGAATACCAGATTCCTCGAGATGAATGTACACACGTTCGTATGCTTGGGTCAGTGTTTGACTTCTACATGCAATAACCATTCACAGACGGTTCGTGGCAGCAATAGCAGTGGAGGATACCTAAAGCGTATGAAGAGGACGCGGAATAGAATACAGTTGTATTGCAGAAATTGAGCGATTTATCTGATGTCCAAAGGGACACGATAATTTCTTTCGGGCAAAGGGTGGAATCATTTCCGAAGTGACCAAGTTTGTAAACTGTTTGCGTGCCGCCGTGGTTCAAGTTTACCGTGCATTGCAAAATGGTGCCATCCAAACCCGGCACCAAGGCAACTGTTGTGCACCACAGGCCGTGGATTTCACAAGTGGTTGACAGCTGCAGAGATGTAATGGGCAAATATATGTGCAATTGTTGAGCAACAGACCAACCAGATGAACTAAGGACCTACCAACATTGTCTCCTCAACGATGGTTCAGCGAATCTCGCTGCATATGGTCTTCTGCAGCAGGCGCCAGGTTCATGCACCGATGCTGAATGCTATTCATCGGCGACGAGGGGCTGGAATTTACACGCCAGTGCTGCAACTGGACTCCCACTGAGTTGCGATAGGTGGCCTTTGCAGATGAATCACGTTTTATGCTACATCGGACAGATGGCCGTTGACGTTTAAGGTGTGAAATGTCTGAAACCAAGAACCCTGGATCTATTTTCGGAAGGGGCCAGGCATTCTCCGTGTATGTCGTCATTCTGGAAGGCACAATGAATCAACAAAAGTATCCATGTATCCTTCGGGGCCCTGCTAACCCTTTCACCCAGTTTGTTTTTCCTCAGCATGATGGCATCCACTAGCAGGCCAATTCAACCTGTCGCACAGCTCACAGTATACGTGGGTGTTCCCAATCGAGGATGAATTTACCGCACTCCCCGGGTCAAAAAACTCTTCAAATTAAACCCAATCGACAATTTGTGAGACCACCTCGATCGGGATTTTCACACCATAGATCCTCGGTCGAGAAACTTAGCACAGCTGGAATCATCAGGGCTCCACAGCCCCGTCGATACCTTCCAGAACCCCACTGACTCTCTTCTTCCGCGTCGCTTCGAGGTCCGCACAGCAAAAGATGGTTATTCAGGCGACAAATGGTCACACGAATGTGACTGGTCAGCGTATGTTGTCCGCCTCCATACCTCTGTGGTTAGCGTGTCTAACCGCCAGGTGAAAGACCATGCTTGAATTCTGGTACCGCAAACAATGGAATCAAATGCAATTACTCAGCCTTGCGAGAGCGTCTGAGGAACTACTCCACTGAGAAGTAGCAGCTCCACGGTCTAAACTCTGACAAGACAGCCGTGTTTTGGACATACGTCCTTCCATTCCGCATCCAAATTATGCTACATGTTAGAGGATGGTTGGCATCTTATGGTTCTCCGGGGCTGATCATGAAACTCATTTTCGTTTTTAAAATAAAAAAGGGTATTAAATGTAAATTCCAAGTCAGTTGGTGCCCAGTTTTATAGAAATCTCTTTAATCTTGAAAGTTGACTGTGTTTCATGCACTTACAGCAGTGAACATGCATCAGTCTAACGTTCATCACGGTTCTAGTGCTTCAAGCATTGAGCAGACGAAGTGCCTGCTGATGAAGGGGTACCCTGTGTTGATTACTCTTGTCGCTCGCTTTATCCACTAAAATTCATGCCAAATTCTGAACGTATTGTTGTTGTGGTCTTCAGTCCTGAGACTGGTTTGATGCAGCTCTCCATGCTACTCTATCCTGTGCAAGCTTCTTCATCTCCCAGTACCTACTGCAACCTACATCCTTCTGAATCTGCTTAGTGTATTCATCTCTTGGTCTCCCCCTACGATTTTTACCCTCCACGCTGCCCTCCAATACTAAATTGGTGATCCCTTGATGCCTCAGAACATGTCCTACCAACCGATCCCTTCTTCTGGTCAAGTTGTACCACAAACTCCTCTTCTCCCCAATCCTATTCAGTACCTCCTCATTAGTTATGTGATCTACCCATCTAATCTTCAGCATTCTTCTGTAGCACCACATTTCGAAAGCTTCTATTCTCTTCTTGTCCAAAGTATTTACCGTCCATGTTTCACTTCCATACATGACTACACTCCATACAAATACTTTCAGAAATGACTTCCTGACATTTAAATCTATACTCGATGTTAACAAATTTCTCTTCTTCAGAAACGCTTTCCTTGCCATTGCCAGTCTACATTTTATATCCTCTCTACTTCGACCATCATCAGTTATTTTGCTCCCCAAATAGCAAAACTCCTTTACTACTTCAAGTGTCTCATTTCCTAATCTAATACCCTCAGCATCACCCGATTTAATTTGACTACATTCCATTATCCTCGTTTTGCTTATGTTGATGTTCATCTTATATCCTCCCTTCAAGACACCATCCATTCCGTTCAACTGCTCTTCCAAGTCCTTTGCTGTCTCTGACAGAATTACAATGTCATCGGCGAACCTCAAAGTTTTTATTTCTTCTCCATGGATTTTAATACCTACTCCGAATTTTTCTTTTGTTTCCTTTACTGCTTGCTCAACGTATATTGCTGAACGTATTATAGACGCAGAATTTCGATTACTTGTTTTTCGAAAATCTTTGGAGTAATGACGACCAGTATTCTGACTCACATTTATGTTCTTGCTTCCGCTATTAGTTCCTTATATTTTCTTATATATTGTTAATTATAATCGTCGCAAGAGTTTATGGGACTTGTATTTTCGGTAAAAAGTTGTCACCAAGTGTGCACCTTTAGTACTTGGCCACGTGTGAGTTTACATTATAATCGGAACTCCCATTAAGCGTTTTTTGTCTTAATACAGATTTATTCGAAATTATAGTTAACTGTACGTTGTGGTAGCCAATTAAGGAATATTTTAGGGAATTGGTTTAGAAATTTTATTTCAAAGGCCCTGTCAAATCTATCCAAGTTTACTCCTAGAACAACTTACGCTGTGCTAATGTGACACACGTTGCTCGTGTTCCAAAACCGAGGCGGTTCTGTCCAGTTAAAGTTGCTGACAAGAGACGCCCTGAGGCCTCTGCTGAAACTGATAGCGAATTCACGTCATTGGTTTTAGCCAATAGCATGCGTGGGATACAGGTCACGTGTGTGGACGCTGGAGTGTTCTGCGGTGCGGAACACAGTTGCCTCTCTCTTTTGTAATCCAGACCTCGAGCAGAACAGACGTCCTCTTGGAAGGCAGAGCCCCTGGCTCTGCTTTTCACGACTCGCCACCAACGTAAGTTAACATGAACCGACCCTAGGCGCGCCCCTTGTACACCGTACATTGAAATATATCCTCTTTATTGTACCTGATTTCCTATTTTGTCATTTAACGGCAGCCCTGGATGCCCACTCTCAAATCCTGACCGCTCGACCTCCTGCACACTGTCGTCACGAGGCGTATGTAACAACCTCCTCCCGCCTTCCCTGCCCGTAAACATTAACATTGGCGACCAGAAGTGGGACCATAGACATTAACATAATTGATTTTACAAACCCTCCGCATAATAATTTCATAATTCATTGTGTTTCTTTCTCACGCTCATAATTTCACTTGTTTGCAATAGACTGAACTCTCTCTCTCTCTCTCTCTCTCTTCCTCTCCCTCTCTCTATTCGTTTAGTCGATTCCGACTCTCTATGACCAAACCAATTTCTTGTACTCTCTCCCGCAGTCTTTCCAGGTTGGAATCCATTACTTCTGTGATGCCATCGATGTATCTCATCCTTAGGCGTCGTCTCTCCTTGTACCATTGATTTTACACAGAATTAGGGTCTTTTACAGCGAACTATGTCTTCTCATGATGTGAGGAAAATAGTTAAGTTTTTGTAATCAGCGGCGACAGCGAAAATGTTTACTGGACCGTGACTTGAACCCGGGATCTCCTGCTTACGAAGCAGGTGCGTAACAACTGCGCCATACGAAACACAGCGTTGGTGCAACTGCGTGGACTATCTCTGCACTCTCACGGCCGATCCCCATTCCCACCGAGCGCCACCTACCCGCGGCCTCTCTCCATCTCATTCACTGATCGCTACTCAGCTTCCCACAGGGTATCGAGTGTGTTTCTGCATCAGCACTGAAGAAACTGGATCTATTGCCCAGCGAGACATATCAGTCATTTGTGAAAGCGTGGTGTGTGTTCTTTCTGAAATGTCCGAAAGAACAGACCACGCACTCATATACAATATATAAGGTCAGTTTTTGTTTCAGTATCAGACTTACCAAGTGGCAATTTAGTTCTCTTTGCCGCCGAATGAATGCTAATGGGTTTCTTCTAACACCAGTGCACGGAGGAATATGCAGCCTTGCCGTACTCTTTTCTTAATCTTGACTCAAATATTTGTTGCATATATGGGTCTCACCGTGGCTTCACAGTCACTATAAATTCCATATGAAGTAAATTAGGGGATCTGGTACTCCCGTTCAGCCTTTCTTATAGTCCAGGTCTCACATTCGTTCAATTTGTAAGACCACAGCCGTTACTACAAGGAACTTCATTGTTAAAGTTATGTCTCCACTCGTTAAAACTTCGTCAATGTTAGACG
Organism: Schistocerca nitens; assembly: GCF_023898315.1. Lineage (NCBI taxonomy): Eukaryota > Metazoa > Arthropoda > Insecta > Orthoptera > Acrididae > Schistocerca > Schistocerca nitens. The sequence continues at coordinate 436,720,647 of NC_064615.1, read as the reverse complement.
TTGCTTGCTATCAAGTAGTACGTGTCACCCCATTTTGTGACTGCTGTCATCAACAGCAGAAATTGGAGAGCCTAGGAAACGGAGTATAGAAACTACCTCCACTGTTTCTTCTCCCATACGCCACGAAGTGATAGGTTTGGTTTCCACAATTTTCGTTTCCCTGCTATTTAGCTTTAGATTACCCTTTGCACTTTCATCTTTAACCATCGGTAAGAGGATCTTTAACTCTTCTTCACTTTCTGCCATCAAAATATTATAATCTGCGTTTCTGAGGTTATTTATATCGCAGTTGTTTAAATTACAATTAGTAAAAGAACGTACAGCAATCAGTCGCAACTGAAATACGCACGGTCACTGAGTACTTCCAGTACCAGATGTAGTCTAATTAACAGGTTTCGTCTTCATCTAACCCAGCATTCTTCATAATGTCTTCTGCATGCACACTGAATAAGTAAGGTGACAATATGCAGCCTTACCATACTCTTTCCTGATTCTTGACTCTTTTAGTTCTTTCGTGCATTACCTCACCGTTGCTTGTCGTTAAGATTATTAATTCCGTACGACGTAGGTGAGGTGAACTGTTACTCTCATCTTTATGAGTACTTCCCATAGTTTATTGTGGTCAGTACAGACGAAGTTATTAGCATTTGATAATTTGAGTTCTGGTCCGTCTTCGTTTACGAAATTCTGCTTGTTCTTCAGATAGCTCTCGGTCTACGTAATGGCGAAGACTGTTTCGTACGTTTTTAAGCATGATATGGGTAGCATGTGAGATAAATGCCATTGTTCGGTGATCTGAACACTCTGAACTCTCTTTTTGGATTCTCCTTGTTTCGTAACATATTGAACGCTACTTGTATGTAACTTACACACACCAGATACACAAATGTCCTTTGTTTTAACATATAATGTAAATTTGTTGCTGTATGAATCCACTAGATGTGGAACAGGTGCACACAGAGATCCCGTTGAGCAAACTGTTATTAACTGTTGATTCATGTCAAGGCTACGATTTCAGGGCTGTAAGAAGGATTGTTAATGCACTTCAGTTACGAGCCTAACGCAGTGTTAGTGTCTCTTCTCAGTAAGAAAATAAAAGTAAGTAAGTTTCATTTCATTATCAGGAAGAAATAATAAGCAAGTAACATTAAAAAGGTTTCTTTTAACAACCAATAAGAAAGTAAGTGTTCAGAATGCCCAAGTTAGAAGGACTGGAGACGGAATAGGCAGTGAATGTAGGGGTAATAAGCAGAAGGCATTATCGACACAAAAGTATTTAACTGGAAGGGATGCAGGTAGAGGCGTGACGGAAAAATTCAGTCTCTTATGATATGTCCGTCGCGTGTCGACGCCAGAGGCTGAGAGGACGAGAGTCTCCGCGCCCTGCTACAGGTAAAACTCGGACGACCTCTCTGGGGGAAGCTCACTGGTGGCCTGGGAAGCGCCGCAGCGTCAGCTCTGACATCGCAGCGTCAGTACTGATGACATGTCACGTGGACCCATGCCTCCCTCTCCCTGTCTCGATGGAAATACCAAAAACATCGAGACTGTTACAACAGTTAGTGAAAAGTATAGACTGCACACAGGCAAACAAAGAAAATTTCAATCTGAGCAAGTATTACTGATGCTGCATGGAATGGCGGAAACCGACATCGGATCTGAGCAAAATGCATTTCAATGAACGTAAGCACTGCTAAAATTTTCGAGTGGAATATATTATTTTTTATTAAAAGATAATATATCTACCAATTAACGGAATGTTAAACCTATCGGATTTGAACTAGCAAAAGAAAGACTGAGAGGGTATAAGTTACAAATCTGTATCTCCTAACACATTTTTCAGGAATCTTATTATGATCACCTACATATGCTAAATAATGTTATTACGAAAAATACTTTTTCGAGGAATTCACCGTTGTCAAAATAGTGTTTTTTTAATCTCTCTGCTCACACACATTCTTGTGACCCATCATTGGCTATTTTTACTTTATTCTACTGTAAAGCAATGAGTAAATGTTGAATCGCAAAGTATACGAGTTAGCGCAGTCATTATCATATTCATAAAACATGTCTCAACAAAAATATCTACTTATAACGGCACATTTTGTTGTTGACGTCCCTTTTCTGTGTTCTATAGTGCGGTTGATATTTTAACACAGCATGTCATCTGAAACTTTCAAGTATTTCTTTAAAGTGTAGTACTCTCTTTGCTGCGAAAATTTATGCGTAAAATCACCTTTATGATTTTTTGGCATTTTTTTCGATTTGTTATTGTGATGCAACTTACCAGTGCTACTCATTTATTAGTTCTGCTTCAATATTGCTTTGCAAGTTGTCTTTCTTGTTAGCTTTCTACGTATTGTGACTGTTTGCCTCTGGTCATTTTAATCCCGTGTGTATCGTTTCTTCTAGCGGCCTTTTAGTCGTCTCTTCAATAGGCTTATTCTATGACTTCAGCACCAGAAAGAAAAGAATTGTTCAGATACGATCAAGTGACACATATTCTTTTTTCTGAGTTTGGTGATGGTAAAACATATTAGCGGCTACTGAACTTACCGAATTCACAAAAACTGTTTGAACAAAAATATGCACTACAAAGCACATTTTCTTTATCTTGTAACTGTTTTCATTCTGCAGCACAGTTGATGATTTAAGACAGTCTGTCATTTGCTCTAGGGATGCTGAGAATAGCTTTTCCTTCGTCCCCTTTCCGTTGTGACTTCCCCATATCCTGATAATATCTACTGGTGTCCATAACATGTGTGCTAATAATCTTCAGTATACCAACATAGGTTTGACCGGCGCCTTTTTACGACAAATGGATCAAATGGCTCTGAGCATTATAGGACTTAACTTCAGAGGTCATCAGACCCCGAGAACTTAGAACTACTTAAACCTAACTAATCTAAGGACATCACACACATCCATGCCCGAGGGAGGATTTGAACCTGCGACCATAGCGGTCGCGCGGTTCCAGACTGTAGCGCCTAGAACAGCTCGGCCACCCCGGCCGGCCTTCTTACGACAGTTTCTTTAAGATTCCTGATATAGTGAAACGCTCTCTGCCACGATACCACGATGTATTCGTGTCTGCTTCACAGTGCCATTATAGAAAACTGTGTTACCAAAGTCCCACATATTTAAGAAACACTATTACAATTCCACCCTTTTTACATGTGTAAAGTTCCTTCTCTCTTTAGGAGTAACACATTCGACTGTAATGTCTATCATCAAATAGCAAAGTACACATAAACTATAAAGGATCGAATTAAAAGTTAAATATTATGGAACCTTGGCTATGTAGCTTAACAACTGTTTGCAAACCCTATTCTACTAGCCTCCGTCTTAGTCCTTCTAGGTGAAACCAACAACGAGCGTTAGTTATTTTTATACACATTCTCTGTTGTTCAACAACTTAGAAGACATAAAATAAAAACTAAAACTAATTTTATCCCGTGACGCCGAACCACTTCTGCCACACACTGTCCTCACTAATACCAAAATCCTAATTAAAGAACATAAATCTATTCCTATTGTCAAACAGTACTCCAAAAGAAGAGAGGATCTGTTACTTATTGACTTCTTAGTGCAATACAACCGAATATAAAGGTAGATGAAAATAATATCTGTGCAATTATGGGATCAAGACAGATAATGTAACATCAATAAATGTTGTGTCTATCAATTATTAATTTAAAAAAAAATCATTCTCAGTTTACACTTTCGGTAAACCAAAATAAGAACTTTAGATTGTAAATAGGCCATATAGTCCTTCCTAAATAATCGCTTTCACATGATCCACCTGCGTTCAGCAATCTCTTATACCTTTTCCTGACTGATCAATACAGAGCTCTCCATATTTTGGAAAAATATCATATACCGAATGGCAATTATTTCAGCATTAAAAATTCAGTAATTTGACACGAGTTAAATACACTTACTTCGGAATATTAACAAAATATAATACTAAAAGTAGACCTTTCTACGGTTCAATACAGATAAGTAAAATTGGGAATGCGTCGAAAGTGACAGCCATATTGTACTTCAAGAACTCAAATTTTATATATATTTCAACATGTTGTACTTCCACCAAAGAATTATCCTTAATGTATTCACACATAAGTTAAGAGCAGAAGTGTTTAAAAATTAGCTGCGAAGTATTTAATCCTTTTTAGAACTGCCATTTGCTATTAAATATTCACTTTCTGATTACTTTTATAAAGAAGAAGGGAGTAAAACGCTTAGGCAAATGCTTACGTATGTTCAGGCAAAACGGAACATCTTGAACGACTAGAGACAGGTTGTTCATATTCACAGGACATGTGCATTAGTAAGTTCTGCAGAATTGATTAGCATTTCAGTCACCTTGGTTCAGCATGTGTACGTACAGGGCCCGCCTGGAGCCCTGATAACTTGTTCCATGCGTGGTCGCATCGAGCGAATAAGGCGCGAATGGCGTCCTGTGGTACAGCCATCCATGCTGCACTCAAATAGTTCCATAGTTCATCTGTGGTGGTCGGCGTGAGGTCATAGCGCTGCACCCGTCGTTCCAGCATATCCCACACATTTCCAATTGGCGACAATTCTGTTTATCTGACGGGGCGGGGCAAAAGGCTGACATCCCATCACACCAAAAACGCACATGTTCGTGCAGCAACATGTGGTCATGAATTGTCATCCTGAAAAATGGTATCAATCGTGTTGTCCAGAAAAGGAGTGCCTATAGGTCGCAGGATGTCATTCACGTACGTCGCACTGGTTACAGTGCCCTGGACAAGAACGAACTGTGATTTAGGTGGTTGTACACAGTAGCACCCTATACCATAAGACCTTGGGTTGTGTGTCTTGAGCGAATGCAGTCACTGTGATGTCGCTCCTCATGTTTGCGGTGAACCGAAATGCTGCCATCATTTTCAAACAAACGGAACCTGAATTCGTCCGAAAACACTATCTGATGCCTTTCCTGTCCCCAGTGACGTCGTTCCATACACCATTGTCGTCCAGCACATTTCTGCACATTCGTTAAAGGTAGGCAGAGAAGTGGACGACGGAGAAGTGGACGACGCGCAAGTAACCCATGCCGTAATAAACAGCGACGGACAGTCACGCCTGATAGTGTACGATGTGTTACACTATTCCACTGTTACACCAGAGCCGATGATAAAGCAGATCTGTCCTCCGATGCCTTTCGGATGAGGTGTCGGTCTTTTCTGGGGGTGGTCTGCGTGGTGCAACCTGACGCATCTCGTCGTGTTCTACAGCCTTCCACGAACCATTCTGCAGTACCTAAGCATTTATGTTGACCTTGATACCGGGGGCCGATATAGTATACGAGTAAATGCTAATTATTTCTGCAGAACATACTAATGTGCATGTTCTGTGAATATGAACATCCTATCTCTAATCGTTCAAGGCGTTCTGCTTTTTCTGAACATGAGAGAACATCTACAAAATCTGCTGACTCAGAATTAATTCATTTTGAAAGAAAAAATGCTGATAACTTCAGTGTTTTAGTTAAGTCCGAAAAAGATAGTAGGCTATAGATACTACAAATGTTGCTTGTGTTTCGTTATGCAGAGTGAATTTTGATGCATAACAAAGGCACTGCTGGCATCACAAGATCAGTGCATGGTCAGATGAACTGTTTGGTAATTGATTTTCAAGCAACTCAGGTTAAAATGACAATACAGTCGTCAGAGTCGGCGTCCGAAATATTGATGTCTTAGAAAAAATGGCACTCAGCACTGTGGGACTTAACTTCTGAGGTCATCGGTCCCCTGGAACTTAGAACTACTTAAACCTAACCAACCTAAGGACATCATACACATCCATGCCCGAGGCAGGATTCGAACCTGCGACCGTAGCTCTCACGTGATTCCAGACTGTAACGCCTAGAACCGCTCGGCCACCCCGGCCGGCTGATGTCTTAGAACATAATCCCCACACTGACGATCAGTTATGTCAGAACAGCATAAAAATTTTACGTAGAAGGAGGGCAATGAATGTGTGTTACTAGTCCACAAGTGAGTCGCCATGATAAAGAAATTCCTGTCCTCTTTTTTCAAGAGGCAACCATTTCACAGAGACTGGAAGAATCTGGGCCTGAACAATCGATATTCATTCAGCGCGAATGGGGGCACATCCTGCCTACAGTGCTGACACAGCACAGAACACTTCTCGCTCAAGCTACGCGCGGGTGGTTATCGTTGCTGCTCCAGTGCCATTAATTATGGACAAATCATTTATTTTTCTCATTTTAGTCCATATATTTCTGTGCCGCTCCCGAATGAAACAACTTCAGCGCTGTTATACGCGCGACTGAGCATTGGCGCGCACTGATTGGTCGGAACTGTTGGACCGGCGCCAGCCATTGTTCAGCGCATGCCTCAGTGACAGCGACGCGTTTGACTACGTGCGCCGTTTGTCCACCACCGCGCCGTTACAAAGACCTATGCAAAATAACGACCGCCATTACCTTGTCACGATTCGTGCGACGGCAAAGACAGCCTGATCTGTAACGAAGCGTTGGATTTTGTTCGACAGTTACCCTGGCGCACCATCACAATTAAAGCCATTGAAGAGGAGCGCTGTTAGCAACAAAATAGAAGATAAATGAAGATCCTTTCTGATATAAATTGTTTCTTAAATCAGCAAGATTGGTCTGACAATATTATAGTAACTTTATCTAGCAAATTCTTCAATTGTGTGGCCATATTGTCCGTAGTTGCGTTACAATTCTTGTAGGTATTTTCGTTACTTCGTTACAACAACAAGAAAATGAGTCAAAGACAAACTAGTGGCAATGTTATGTTGGAAACAGTACAAAACACGATACACACTAGATGTATACAAAGAAAACAGCAAACAGTGTTGTGCTGTGCTGTGAAAAACGTAAGAACTACGTATTGTATTTCTGCAGAGCAACGAAATTAGACTACAAGCATTAGTGACAAATGAAGTAAGGCAACAAAGACGTGCTGGCAGACGGAATTTCCTTCTGTGGGCGAGAAACCAAGCAGAAATCACTATAAGAAAAAACCAACAAATTGTTAACGAACTGCTTTTCGATCTTAAAACCAAATCAAATTGTAAGTATCTGTAATTTCTGACCACTGATGAGGCTTTACGTCAATCAGGCGAAATACATCTGGCGAGAAAAACACGCATTTCTTGTAACTGTAACGACGGAACGAAAATACACTCAGGAGTTATTTTGCAAAGTTTAGATTTCTTCATTCGCAGTGAAAAACGCAAGAGTTTCTTTTTAAGTTCGAAACACATTAACAAGAACAACCAAAATGGAAACAAATATTCTTTAAATAATGTTGATATGCATTACCGTTTATCATAAAAGCCCTGCGCAAAACTGTTTCTTCCAAACAAGTTCAAAATGGTTCAAATGGCTCTGAGCACTATGCGACTTAACTTCTGAGGTCATCAGTCGCCTAGAACGTAGAACTAATTAAACCTAACTAACCTAAGGACATCACACACATCCATGACCGAGGCAGGATTCGAACCTGCGACCGTAGCGGTCGCTAGGTTCCAGACTGTAGCGCCCAGAACCGCACGGCCACTCCGGTCGGCTTTCAAACAAGCTGCGTTGCCATGTGCACCTTTCGTTTATATCAGGGGCGATCAAAAGGATTTCGTTTGAGGGCGTTGCTGTAGCTTATACGCTGAAAGGTATGTGCTGAGATTCGATCAGGATAGAGCCAGTGAAAAATGTCGATAGTTCCCAACCGCAAGGTTGGACGAGTAGTACATCTTCGAGTAGTAAGATCTTTGACAGCTAACAGAGCTAGGTGCACGCGGTAAAAGTTTGAGTAGTGGTGAGGAGATGCGCAGAGACAGCAGATGTGTTTCGAGTCGGAGCTAGATGCCTCCAGGAGGCAGCCGGGTCGTGACAGCATCAACGTAAGAACTGGCGCTACGCACATAATAAGCTATATATTGAGCGAAACTCGGCACATACCTGGGGAAACTAGAAAGAATAATTAATAAAATAGGTTTTCTTTTGTTAAATAATGTCTAAAAGCTAGATACAAATCCCATTGTTGATGCAATAAGCGTTTTGTGAAACTTTCTCGTAAATCCATGCTATAAAAGTTTTTTTTAGTTTTTGACATGTGCCTTAAAAGTTTGAACAATTAATATTTTTTAGATAAAATTAGAGTTTCATCTCACACCTTATGTCGTTCTCCGCATCCTGTGCTTGCATTGAACCAAAAGGTGCATTAAAGTAAAGTTCCCATGAGTAAAGATAATAATTTCATTTATCAGAGTAAAATAAACTATATACCATTGCACAGTTGGCAAATTATTCTGATCAGGACAGAATTTTTATTAAGTAACAAACAGGGCCAAAATGAGTAACATTATCTAGAATGACAATTTTATGCCATTGCACTACGGCTGAGTTGAATATATGTCTTATTATCGGCTAAACGGAAAGGAGTGCACGAGCTAAGTCCACAGACGCAGTCAGATGCAGGTTGGTGACTTTCATTTATTTTTACCACTGAACTTTCATGCAGTCAGATGTGTATTTTGAGTATTAATTTTCCTACAATATTTTCATGCAGTCAGAAAAATTTCAGTTCAGTTTCAGATGCAAGTTTTATTAAAGACTAAAGCAGTCACATGCAGTTCAGTCTAGTTTAAATAGAGAAGTTTTATTAACAACACTTTCGACGCAACGCAGCGCGACTCCGATGTGGGTATATAGGCATCGACATATGAACAAGGGCTAGTGAGGCATTCCGCGATGCGTGCACGGTAATGCTAAAAAGCTATGGAGTCGTTATTACCAAATGAGTCCACACAGGACGAACGTGCTTTCATTCTTTTCTTGGCTGCCCAAGGACAAATACCATTAGACACCCATCGGAGAATGAAGACTGCGAATGGGGCAGCTTGTTTGTGGAAAACCATGTCCCCATACAGCAAATGTCGTAACGCACATGCTACGTCAACTCCAGTGAGAGACACTCGAGCATCCGCCCTATAGTCCCGATCTCTCCCCATGCGATTACCACGGCCTTTGGCCCCTTAACAGAAGTTTTGAAGAGCAGATGATTCGTGTCGGACGAGGATGTGCACAAGGTATTCCTGGACATGGACACGGCGTTTTATCAAACGGGTTTTTTCAACCATGTGCGTTGCTGGGATGATTGCCTTCACGTTCACTGCGATCTTGCCTCACTGGCATACCGATTCTGGACTGTACGGCCTTCGAACGGAAACTTTTTGATCACCCCTTGTGTTCTGCGGTTTTTTTGACGTAGAAGATGACTGACTGGATAGCCAATGTGGTTGCCATGTTGTCGGATGGTCTATGTAGTACCAATTGGAGTGGAGAGCCGTTGACAACTTTAAGGTTGATTAAGGATTTAAATGCAGATTTTTCTGTTATTCTGCGTCCACAAAGTTCTGGCACGGTCTTGCAAGTGCTCAAACGCCCATTGTAACAATATATATTGTTACTCAGCCAAGTTATAGGTCCTTGACCTTATTTTAAAATCCATCCCTGCTACAGTTAATTATACAGTAATATCTATCATCAGGCTGTGTCTGGAGAAGACAAGAAAATACTACTGAATCTGTGAAAGACAATCTTTCTTCAATGTTGTTACGATGTCTGATGCTCAGTTATAACGACATAACCTTTTTTTCTTCTTTAGCTGTGTTTTGACGTGTTGGTTTTACATGCTATTGATTTAGAAATTGTATATATTCCCTTTCTGCCGCCATGGAATGACGCAAAATTAGACAGATCAGTCAATTTGTGCTGTCTCATACAAACCCGGGATATACTGTCATGATCTGCATGCACCAACATTACTTCAAAAACAGTCATCCTAACCATGAAACACCGGGATAACCGTCATATAAATGGTCTGTACCGAAATGGTGACAAAGACCAAAATGAAGACATGATGTGAAGAAACTTTATTGTTAAGAACACTGAGACAATAAATATCAATTACTCAATTAAATATCAAGAAATGACAATATGTTTAGAAAAATTATACAATAATCCAAGATTTATTATTACAATAATAACAATAAGTAATCTATTTCTAGCATTTGAATTTTGTTCTCTAAGCGCTGATCAAAGGCAGAACAATACCTAATATTTCTAGCGTTGCGTGGCATGAGGTATTCTAGCACAACGTTCTCATTTAATCAGCTCCTCGAATGAGCTCTGACGGGCCATTAAATATCGACCGCCACCATGTCATCTTCTGCTAATGGCATCATTTCGCTTGCGGCATGTAGTTCAACGCTCTCGCAGCCGTTTTCGGTTTTCAAGACCTCCCATGTTCATGTGTGCGTCTAATAATGAAAATGAATCTGAAAATTTAATGTAGAAGGATAAAACGACGTATAAGGATACGCATCTCATGTTTAATTTCGATTGAGCAGAATGTAAGTCCTACATAATATTATTTTGGGTACCATCCAGTCTTTGATTTCAGTATGTCGATAAAAACCGGGTATTATTGTCGAACGATTAGGAGCACATAGTAGCAATTGTTTCTTCACACAACTCGTTGCGTCTATCCGTAGAATATAGCCCATTTGCAGATCGGAAACTTTTTCGTTACGCAGTATTCACGAAATGTCTGCTTATCTCCAAACAAGACAAAATTTCTGTTGAATATCAGCATTTTCAGCAGTTGTGAAACTTGCATGGAAAATAAGAGCGCAGTGCATTCGTAAGCTGCACGTACCAGCTAGTGCAAAGACTGCAGTTCTGTTGTAAACAAAACATCTACGGCCTTATTCTTCCTTAACTCTTTCTCCTTTATCTCGTTTACAGCTTAGGCCTTATGTGACACGAGATTGTTCACTCTCTCGCATGAAAATGTGCGATTCAGAAGGTCCTACGACGTTTTTATGCTATGCAGTGATTCTTGCACATCTAGTAATACAATAGGTGACCAGGGCAGACTTCAACATTTGTTTGTTACGTATGACATCAGCGGCAGTATAGAATCTGTAAATTTTTGAGGATTCTTGTTGTCATGCTGAGAAGTTGTGGATTTTCTTTATCTTGTGAAATTGGCGCTATAAAGTTTCTAAATACTGCAGCTTCTCAGTAATGTTTTTGACGGCTAACGTGTTTCCTTATTTGGCAAATAAATTGTTCATGTCTTCTTCACACACTTGATGACCCTTATCAGTACAGTATTAGCAGCAACAAGGACTGATCGCGAAATGTGGTCCCATGAAGAATTCATTAAACGCAGTATGTTCGTGACGGAACAAATTCGGCCAATGTAGAGGTAATTTCGGGGGATACCCAAAGGAAGTGTTGCTCGTTTAAGGCTGCTATCGTTTACGCTATACAGGGTGGTCGGAAATTCCCATTACAAACTTCTAGGACATGTAGAGGCTAGTGAGCACAGAACATGTCCGGAATAGTATCGTTTCCGCTCTACGACAGTTTCAACTCAGATGTGTACCTCGCCAACGTCTGCTTAGGGCAAGAGAAACGTGTCAGAGTTCTCTGTCCTGGTATGCAACAGGGTAGACACGATGATGTGTACTACGTCAAACGATCCCCACATGTCACTTACTGTCCTCTTTGCTGTGAGACCGAGTCAATACCTGTGCATCACCGATAGAGGAAACATGGTGCAGTACACGTTTGCGGAATACACAGACATGCTCCTTGTGTATGGCGAAGCTGGGGGTAACGGAAGAGCTGCTAGTCGGCTGTATCACGAACGTTTTCCACACCCTGACACTCCACCGCACAAACTGTTTGCCCAAGTTACTCAACGGCTACGGGAAACGGGTACCTTCACCGTGAGGAGGCAGGACTGTGGTGCTGCACGGCGACAGCGCACTCCCGAATTTGAAAACGGTGTGCTGCATCGCATTGAAGATAGCTCGTCAACGAGTTCGCGAACAATTGCGCGTGCAATGGCTGTTTGTCACAGTACCGTCTTGGACGTCCTGCATGAGCAACAATTACATCCGTACCACTTACAAACGGTCCAGAAGACTTTACACAAGGCTCGCCTTCTGCATATGGTTCCTGCACCGTTGCATCGACTCGCCCCTGTTTCCACGTCGAGTTCTCTTCACAGATGAATGTAGGTTCACAAGGGATTGTGTTCTGAATGCTCGAAATAGCCATGTCAGGGCGGACGAAAACTCTCATGCCACGCATGTTCAGGGATTTCAAAACAGGTTTGGAATGAACGTGTGGGCACGTATTCTGGACGATCATGTGACTGGACCATACCTCCTTCCATCCAAGCTCACATACTTAGTATTCGTACGGCACGTAATGGACCCGTTCTTGGAAGCTGTGACATTGAATGTCCGTGAGGAAATGTGATTCCAGCATGATAGAGCACCACATCACTTTTCCTGGCTGTCCGGAGACATCTCAACAGATGGTATGGAAAAAGATGAATAGGCCGTGGTGATCCAACCGCGTGGCCGCCACGATCTCCGGATTTAACCCCTATGGACTATTTCTTGTGGGGTCGTATGAAGAGCCTAATTTATGAGACACCTGCAGAGACAGAGGAAGATCTGCTGGCACGAGTTCTGGCCGCTGCAAAAGACACTGAAGAGACACCAAGTGGGATGGAGAGAGTCTACCAGAACATGCTTCGGAGGTGCAATGTGTGTAACAACGTTGGTGGTCGCCACATCGATCCGCTTTAGTAATGCATTGTTACGTTGCGGCTGGTGCCGTAGATGCTGGGATCGTGTTGTTGCCGACTAATGTAAACCGTAAGGTGTAAGTTGTAATGCAAATGCGTAAGTAACAACGGAACGAGTCAGTATTCTTTTCAAACGGATTGCAACAATTGTACTGGGTCACGCCTAAGTACATTCTTCACGTGTGTGTGTATGAGATAATTATCTGAATTGAAACTGTCGTAGAACGGAAACGATAAGTTAGCGGACATGGGTTCCTATCCAAAATGTTATGCTCTCACTACCCTCTACATGTCCTATAAGTTTGTAAAGGGGAATTTCCGACCACCCTGTATACGTAAGTGGCCTACTTGATAATGCAGCATACTCCTTGGCACTGTTCGAGGAAGAAGCTCTTGTCTACGCAAAGCGTGATCCAGGAAGACTTGCAGAGGATTCACGACAGGTGCACGGACTGCCAGCAGACTCAGATCATTATAAAATTTCATGCATTATCTATTACTACTTGAATATAGTATAGGCACCAAATTACTTCTTAAAATGCAAAGACAGCTTCACTGCAAATTTAAACGTAACCAAAGCCTCACAGGCCAACAAAATCTGAATCCCAAAATCAGCTTAAGGAGAGGCATGTGTGAACCGCTCAATGAATTCTAAAGTAAAATTATATCTACAGGGTTGAAGAAAATTTGACGACCGGTGTGGCCGAGCGGTTGTAGACGCCTCAGTCTGGAACCGCGCGGCCGCTACGGTCGCAGGTTCGAATCCTGCCTAGGGCATGGATGTGTGTTGTCCTTAGGTTAGTTAGGTTTAAGTAGTTCTAAGTTCTAGGGGACTGATGATCTCAGATGTTAAGTCCCATAGTGCTCAGAGCCATTTGAACCATTTCCAAGAAAATTTCAAGAAGTTTTGGACTTCGTTAAATCAGTAAATGAATCTAAGCCACATGTCTGGACACTTTGTGACTACAATGGCATTGAAACGGAGAGTGACAGAGAGAAGGCTGAAATACTAAACCTCTTTTCTCACAGTGACCCATATATACAATGAGATTCCTTTAATTTACGTCAATGGTCACAATTTTTTTTAACAGATTACCGGTTTCCGTCAATGACCATCATCAGATTTTGTTATAAAACAGATCTGATGATGATCGTCATAGTCCGAAACCGATAATCTATTAACAAAATGTTTGTGACCATAAACGTAAATTAAAGGAATCTTATACTAAACCTCTTCTTCCAGAACTGTCTCACTGAAGAAGTTTTACTGTGGCTCCTCTTTTAACTCGTCGCACGAATATCAAAATGTCAGATACTGAAATAAGGGACCATGGGATACAAAAACCGAAATCGAACAACAGAGGAAAGACCACTAGATGGGATACCAAAAATTATTAGATTCTGCGTAGAATATGCGAAAGAACTGGTTCCTAGTCTAGCAGCAGTGTAGTGTAGGTCGCTGGAGGAGCGAGGCGTTCCTACTATTTGGAAAAAGGTGCAGATCATTCTCGATTGAAGAAGGGTCGTTGATCAGAAGCATAAAACTTTAGTCGTAAGTCCATGACATCTGTCTACTGCTGAGTTTGGAAAATATTTTATGTTCGCATAATGTGTCATTTCTAGAAACCGAAAATCTTCTCTGTAGGAATCAATACTGGTTCCGAAAATATCGGTCGTGTGAAACTCAGCTCTCTGTGTTCGTCCATGAGCCTCAGGAAGCAGTAAATATTCAAATGTCTGTGAAATCTTATGGGACTCAACTGCTAAGGTCATCAGTCCCTAAGCTTACACACTACTTAACCTAAATTATCCTAAGGACAAACACACACACCCATGCCCGAGGGAGGACTCGAACCTCCGCCGGGACCAGCATCACAGTCCATGACTGCCGCGCCCCTAGACCGCTCGGCTAATCCCGCGCGGCAAGCAGTAAATAACGGCGTCTCAGTTGATGCAGTGTTCGTTGACTTCCATAATGTGGGGGCGGGGGAGGGGGGAGGGGGGGGGGCTCGGAGCACAATGGGCCTTAACTTCTGAGGTCATCAGTCCCCTAGAACTTAGAACTACTTAAACCTAACTAACCTAAGGACATCACACACATCCATGCCCGAGGCAGTATTCGAACCTGCGACCGTAGCAGTCGCGCGGTTCCAGACTGTAGCGCCTAGAACCGCTCGGCCACCCGGGCCGGCCTTCCATAATGCTTTAGACACAATTCCGCACTGCTGCCTGCTGTGAAAAATAAAGTTGTTTGAGATGTACAAACAAGCAGAGAAAGGTGTCAAGGTAGCCAAGAACAATGGAACTTTATTACTACCGAAACACCCAGTAAATTGAGCAACAGATACAGTTCCCTATAATTATGTCTGCTTAAGTTGAGCTCTGACAGTTGCATGGTATGGGCATGGCAGCTTCGCGGGCATACCTCAACAAGTAAGACTACGGGATTTTATAAATGTCTCTATGCCAACACCACAGTATTGCTGCAGCTTCATAGGTGACCACTGTATTCGTGTGCAGCCGGTATCAAATCGTAATTTAAAGCCGGCACACCGCTACGACCTCTCGGAGACCTACCTACGCCGTCTCCTCTGTCGAGAAGGCAGTGTAAAAATCTTCCTGAACAACTGAAAGAATGTTACTAATACGACACAGTACCTGCAGGTTCAAGTTGAGCACTCAGTCTGCGGCTATCGAGGAACACTGCGATAGGCTCGGTCAGTGTAGCTGTACTGAACACGTCCAAGTTTCTGAAGTCGTACTCTGCACTCGGAGAGATGTACTCGAACGTCGATGTCCTGGCTGGGACTGACACAGGCTGGCAAGCTGCTGGGTGATCTCGTATAAAGCTTAATTTAACTATTACTAACACTTGGATTAAGAAACATGAAAGAAGGCTTTTTATATACATGAAACATGAAGACATAGCAAGCTTTAAGATTCTAGAATGAAATTTTCACTCTACAGCGGAGTGTGCGCTGATATGAAACTTCCTGGCAGATTAAAACTGTGTGCCTGACCGAGACTCGAACTCGGGATCTTTGCCTTTCGCGGGCAAGTGCTCTACCGACTGAGCTACCCAAGCACGACTCACGCCCCGTTCTCACAGCTTTAATTCCGCCAGGCTGTGGCTAAGCCATGTCTCCGCAATATTCATTCTTCCAGGAGTGCTAGTTCTGCAAGGTTCGCCGGAGAGCTTCTGTGAAATTTGGAAGGTAGGAGACGAAGTATTGGCGGAATTAAAGCTGTGAGGGAGGGGCGTGAGTCGTGCTTGGGTAGCTCAGTCGGTAAAGCACTTGCCCGCGAAAGGCAAAGGTCCCGAGTTCGAGTCTCGGTCCGGCACACAGTTTTAATCTGCGAGGAAGTTTCAGCTTTAAGATTGATTATGTAAAGGTAAGACAGATGTCTGGCGTGAGGTCGGTCGCTTGACGGCGCGTTCGGCGCGGGCCCGCCCGTTGCCGGAACGCCGTAGGGCACGGAAGCTCGCACTGGGGCGTATCGCTTCCAGTCGGGTGTGCCGCGGCAGTCCTCACAGGGGAAGTGACGCGTCTCTTATAGCCTCTCCTTCCCAAGTGGCTCTTTCCGCCTTCCCGTGGTGCCAGATGTTAAGCTTGGCATTCTGCCTTGCGACAAAAGGGAGAGCTGTGACCCAACCGGATGCGAAAGCGAAGGGTGCGTGGCACAGGGGGAGCTGTGTCAAGGGACCGAACACCAGTCCCTTTCTGTTCGCAGGGCACAGACCAGCAGGTGCTCTGCATGCCGGCGACTTCGTTTGTAGGCGTGGGATCACGGCGCGAGTCGGCAAGGGTGCTTCGCCGCGCCCCTGGATAACCGGGGCGTGTTCTGCCAAACCCAGGAGGTGGTGACATCGCCTGGGCTAGGTAGATGGGTCCAGACCGCCGAACGACTGGGGGACCGACCCACCACCTGAGTAGGAGTGGATCCTTGGCCTTCAGGTGGAAGCTCGGGCAAGTAGGCGGCGAAGGGCGAGGTGTGCATCCGCCTCTCCGGAGTGCGGGGTGCAGTTGCCGAGGAGCGTCGTGTGAAATCGTCGACGACGAGGCCATCGATGGGGACCAGTGCGCTTCCGACGGCGCGCTGAACCCGGCAGCTCTGGAGTGCCCTTGACCTAGGGGCGAGGTCGGTGGGCGAGCTGCAGAAATCCCCCCCCCCCCCCCCCCATGCCAGAGGAGCCGGTCCGGGGCAAGAGACGGGCTCCCACCCCTTTTTTTATCACTCGTTCAATATGGAGACATCAGAGACGAGTGATTCGAGTGCGCTATCGCGAGCTTCTTTGATGCCTGTACCTGCTCCTCAGGGCGAGTCGGGACAGGCAAACGAAGAAAATGTGTTGCAAAGACACTCAAGGATCACGTCGCTCCTTGAGCAAAATATCAAAAATGGTAAAATCTGTCAGGCGGCACTGACAATAATCAAAAATGAGTTGGCTGCGTGGGCCATCGCCAACGCCAAGCTCGAGGGCCGTGTAGAAGAGTTGGAGAAGGAAAATGAAAGACTGAGAAAACAACCTGCTAAGACCTGGGCGGGAGTGGTCGCACAAGCGCCACCAAAACCATAAACAACAAGGAACACCATTGCAAAAGTTACTAAAAGAGCAGACACAACGGTCTTTCTAAGGACCTTGCCCGGTCAGAACACTAGTGTGAGGAAAATACAGGAGCTGCTCACCACTACCATAAACCCGGTAAAAGACAAGATCAGCATTAACAAGGTTAAACCAAGTAGGAATTCAGTGATTGTAGAAGTTGCCTCCGAAGAGGACAAAGTAAAACTATTAAACAATGCCAAATTAAACTCGGTGGTCAAATGCGAGCCACCGAGGAAAAGAAACCCGTTGGTCATCTTATATGATGTACCAACAATCATGACAAATGAGAAAATACAGAAAACCATAAAGGCACAAAATTTTGAGGAAATGTCAGAGGACGAATTTAAAGAAAATTTTAAACTGAGAATTAAAACGGGGCCTCGGGACCGTGATGTGGTTCACCACGTCACTGAGGTCTCCGCACAAATGTGGAGGAAAATAACTGCAATGGGCAAACTGTACATCGGCTTTCATGCCATAAATACACGTGATTATCTTGTGGTACCGCGTTGCCACAACTGTGGAGATCTCGACCACGTTCTGAGGCACTGTACCAGGGGGTCGGCCTGCTCAAAATGTGGTGAGGACGGACATTTACGAAAAGACTGTAGGGCTGCAGCAGTCTGCATCCCTTGTAAGAGAAGGGGCAAAAAACCTTGTGGCCCCACTGGGCGAAACTGCGCCACCTACAGACTCCTGGAACAGAGATTAATTTCGAGGATAGACTATGGCTGAAGAAGCCAAAGCGAACAGGGTGCCCAAAAGAAAATCCCCGAGCAAAAGGAGGAGGGATGCCATGAGGGCAAGTGCCTTTAAGTTATTTTTGAGGTCGCTCACTAACGCCACAATCAATACCAATGATGCGAGTACTCAAACGGACTCTACCACAACTGACAGAGGAATTCAAATTGAGCCTCTTACAGTCAAGCCTCCCTCCTCCCAAAGCCGGAAGACAAGGCCGACTAAAGATCAACGGCAATGGCATCCTGTAACAGAGACTGTGGCAATCTCAACGAAGGAGAACAGAAATATAAACGAACCAGTTCAGGAAAACAAAATAACTAGCTCTAGTGAACTAGCCACAATAGATCCTGTCGTGAGATTGCCACCTATCGACCCAGACAGAGTCTATCCAAACCTCGAATTTACAATGCAACTTGCAAGATTAGAGCAGCCGACTACCCTGACCACTGCCTTAAGACACGTGGTCCGGGTGGGACATGAATATGGTAGGAGATTCACCTTCTCGGTAATGGAAGCTGTAGACCAACTCAAGTCTGTGAATCTCCCCTCCGACTTCGGAGCCCTGCAAGACTTACTCAACAAAGTCTTCGAAAGACGTGGCGAAAAATTCGACTTGGGCGATATCTACGAACAAGCAGTTTTGGCAAATGGACGCATCAGATTTGACTGGAACCAGACTTGGCCTAACGACAGAATTCACACATTTTTTCCATAAAAAACTAAATGACGAAAATCACCATTGGCCAACTTAACGCTCATAACAGCAGACTTGTGATGCAGGAGCTACGTAAGGAAGTGAAGGAGAGGAGACTGGATCTGGTCTGTCTGCAAGAGCTGTACTCCCTAAATGGAAAATTAGTTTTCACAGCTGCGACCTGGCAAGTTATAAGCAGAGGGGAAGACCCAAGATTGGCAATGATCATAACCAACAAACTCCTAAGAGCCATAGTTTTAACACAGTTCACAACCAGCCACTGAAACGTCGTGGAGCTGCAGTCTCCATCCGGAACCATTATCTTCATCAACATGTATTTTCAGTATGGTGATGACATTGAGAGACACCTGGCACAACTTACCACAGTCATCACGGCGTTGCGGGGGCAAAAAGTAATTATAACTTCAGACATAAACGCTAAATCCCCCCTATGGTACAGCGGCACCAGGGACCCAAATGGAGAGAGGGCAGAAGAGGCCATCATGGCCTGGCAGCTGGTGGTGGCAAACAAGCCTGGCAACCCTCCGACCTACGTGGCGGGAGGTGGCCAAGGCACAAACATTGATGTGACCTTGGCTACGCCTAATGCTGTGCACCTAATCCAGCAGTGGGAAGTTGTAGAGAACGCCACCACTAGTGACCATAATCTCATCACTTTTAGTGTGGGAGACAAGAAGAGCCGCTGGGCTATGGGGTGGGAGGTGCAATATAATTACAAAAGAGCTGATTGGGAGAAACTTGCTAGGGAGTGCGACATTCCTGCACTACCAGAAGGTGACGGACACCTGGACATTGACGTTGACAACAGAGCTGAGGAACTGATGACAGCAATAACTCGAGCGCTGAAGGCTGCTGTACCTACTAGGAGGAAGGCCATGGCGGCCTCTCTGTCACCATGGTCAGCTGAACTAGAGGAGAAGCGCCGGTCTGTTAGAAGGCTCAGGAGGCACTACCAGTGCAGTGTCGTCTGGGTAGGAAGACAACGATGGCTGAAGCTATACCGGGAAGCGAAATATAATTTCCACAAACATTTACATGTAGTGAGATCTAAAAGCTGGGAACACTTTGTTCTAAACCAACTTGCTCTAGACCCTTGGGGAGTTCCCTATAAGATTGCCCGGGAAAAAATCCGCTCTCCAATGGAGCTCTCAACCGTCAGGCGTGGGGATGGGATGACAGAGTCCTGGCAGGAAACTGCTGAGGTCCTTCTCCAGTCCCTGCTGCCTGATGACACAGCGGATGGAGAGACAAACGAACAACGGCAGCTGCGAGAGAACTACAGCAGCAATGTATATGGAAATGATATGGCAGTCTACCCATTCTCTGAAGAGGAGGTAGCTGCCCATACAAAATCCCTGAAGATAGGGAAAGCTCCCAGGCCAGATGGCATTGTGGCGGAGGTGGTGCAATTTCTGGCCCCCCAGATAGTCGCCCCTCTAACTCACCAACGAATGCCTCAGGCAGCAAAAGTTCCCTCGAATTTGAAAGAGGGCAAATGTAGTGATCATTAAGAAAGGAGCTGACAAAGACCCAGCAGAAACTAAATCCTACCGACCAATCTGCCTGCTTGATCTGCTTGGGAAGGTTCTGGAGAGACTGCTGGCTGACAGACTGGCTGCGCACCGAGTGCTGTGCGGGATGAGCAGCAGGCAGTTCGGCTTTAGGCCTGGGCGATCGGCATCTGATGCAATCGCCCTGGTGGCTGAGGTCTGTGGCTCTACCCCGTACAAGTACGTTGTCGGCATCATGGTGGACATAAGTGGCGCCTTCGACAACCTGTGGTGGCCTTTGCTCTTCTCCTGTTTACGGGAGAAGGAGTGTCCAGGGCCGCTATATGGGTGTCTGAGGAGCTATTGCGAGGATCGGGAGGTCTGGCTATCATCCCCTGGCACAAGGGTAAGAAAAACAATCACGAAGGGATGTCCCCAGGGCTCCGTACTAGGTCCCCTGTTTTGGGATATCCACATGGAACCCTTACTAGACAAATTACAGCAAAGTGACGAAGTGCTAGAGGTGATAGCCTACGCCGATGACCTCCTCCTACTGGTTGGCGGCCGAAGCCGAGAAGACTTAGAGCCTAAGATAGAACGAGCAATAGAGACACTACAACTTTGGTGCTGGAACACAAAGATGACGATGTCACCAGCTAAGTCCACATACCTACTTCTAAAGGGACAACTAGTTCGAAATCCAACAGTCAGGATAGAGGGCTCACCAGTTCTCAGGCGACGTGAGACTCGATATCTCGGCATCGTCATTGATGAAAGGTGGTCATTTGGCAGGCACATTGAAACCGTAACTCAAAGAGTTTTACAAGTACTCAACAACCTCACCTCCATTGGACACAAACGCTTCCATCTCCCACCACATCTCATCAAACTGTATCACAATAGCATACTCACCTCCATAGTGGGTTACGGTTCGGGAATCTGGGCACACAGGCTCATGAGGGTGGTGCCCGCCATGACAGTGAGAAGAGTGCAGAGGAACATGATTATGAGATCAGTGGGGGCATACAGGACCACACCGGGAGGAGCCCTGTTAGTCATAATGGGACTCTGCCCCTTAGATATCAAAATTCGGGAGCAGGCCGCTTGGTACTGGGCAAAAAAGGGGAACTTGGAGAAAATAGAGGAAATTCTAGGAAGCAGGATTGGAAACAAAGTTGAGATTAGGCTAAGAGGGGATCAGTTGGGGCAAAATTCATGGGAAGGTGAAGAAACAGGGCGCAGAACTTTTGACTTATAACCAGATGTCAGGGAAAGAATGGGAATGTCATATTTTGAACCAACCAGGGGACTGATTCACTTTCTCACTGGACATGGACCCTATCCGACATACTTATGTCGATTCGGGAAAAAGGCGACACCCGCGTGTGACTGTGGTGTTCCGGAGGGTACTCCTGACCATGTAGTCTACGAGTGCCCCCTTTTCAATGATGTGGCCTCAGTGTTACGTGACCAACTACCTCATAATGACACGTATAGACTGCTGAGATATCACGACACCTTTCAGACTATTAACAAACTGGCTAACGCGGTATCACAGAAAGTCTTAAGGGACTACCTGAAAGAACCAAATTAGCACCTATTAGACTCAAATACCGATAAAGTCTAGTACCCTATTCCCAAACCGCCTGGGCGCGGAAAGGCCGACTTCTTCAGTCTAGAATCCGCCGTGCCTCGGGATTAGGGGGAGTGGGGTGCAACTTCACCGATCCAGACAACGCACCTAATTTGACCTTAGGATAAGTTTAGTTGTAGGACCTAGTTTACAGATACTATTCTTAGGAACCTGCAGCGACCAACTCCATGGCCTGCCCAGTGTCAGGGGCACGCTCATTGGGGTCAGCTCAATGAGCAAGGCCTTATAGTAGGTTTATACTTTCAGCTGACACATTTGTAACGCTACAGGCTTTAGTGACTAGTTTATAGTTAGTTAGGTTACCACTTAGTACTCAATTAACATACTAATTTGCCCATTGCAGTATCCATATAGCTTGCCTACTAACTAGTTACTAAATCACACTTAGAATAGCTGCTACTTGTATAAATGTATAAGTATCTTCGGCCCACTAATCACATAAGGCAGTGGGCTAGATTGTATAATTAATAAGTTTCTTGGAAATAAATAATTTTTTTAAAAAAAAGGTAAGACAGATATTTCGGGACTTTAAATTGTAAGACATTTCTGGGAGCAAATGTGGACTAAGAGCAAAATTTATTGGTTATGAACTGCATATTAAAACTAAACAGTTCGTAAAAAGATAGAAAATTAAGGGACCTGTGTAAGTTGAAAGAACCACAGGATGTTGAGAGTTTCAGAGGGAGCATTAGGTCATTGACTAGAACAGGGGAAAGGAATACAGTAGAAGAATGGGTATCATTGAGAGCTGAAATAGTGGTGGCAGCAGATGATTGAAATAGGTAAAAAGATGAGGCCTAGTACAAATCCTTGAATGAAAGAGACAAACCGAATCTGAAAAATGAAAGGAAAATATATAAGAATGCAGCAAATGATGCAGGTGAAAGGGAATAGAAACATCTAAAAATGAAATTGACAATAAATTGCAAAATGACTAAGCAGGAATAGTTAGAGGACAGACGTAAGCATTTAGAAGCCTATTTAACGAGGGGAATAATATAAACCGCTCAGAGGAACATTAAAGAGTCCTTTTTATAAAGGAGAAGCAGCTGTATGAATATGAAGAGCTCAGATGGAAAATCAGTTCTAAACGAAGAAGAGAAGGTAGGTTCAAAATGGCTCTGAGCACTATGGGACGCAACTGCTGAGGTCATTAGTCCCCTAGAACTTAGAACTAGTTAAACCTAACTAACCTAAGGACATCACAAACATCCATGCCCGAGGCAGGATTCGAACCTGCGACCGTAGCGGTCTTGCGGTTCCAGACTGCAGCGCCTTTAACCGCACGGCCACTTCGGCCGGCTAAGAGAAGGTAGGAAGATGGATGAGTGTGTAGAGAGTCTATGCAATTGAGATGAACTTGGATGCAATATTATAGAAATAGCAGAGGACGTAGATGAAGATAAGATGGGAGATATGATACTCCGAGAAGAATTGGGCAGAGCACTGAGAGACCTAAGTCGTAGCAAAGCCCTGTGGGTAGATGACATTCCGTCAGAACTACTGACAGCCTTTGGAGAGCAAGCCATGACTAAATTCTTCCATCTGGTGTGGAAGATGTATGAGACAGGCGAAATACCTTCAGACTTCCAGAAGAATCTAATAGTTACAATAACAAGAAAGAAAGGAGATGCTGACAGTTGTGAATATTACCGAATTAACAGATCAACAAATCACTTCTCTAAAATACTAAGCTGAATTGTTTACAGAAGAATGGTAAAACTGCTAGACGTTGGCTTCGGGGAAGATCAGTTTGGATTCCGGAGAAATTTAGGAACACGGGAGGCTTTATTAAGTCTACAACATACCTTATAAGATAATTATGGAACGGCATACGTACGATTATAGCATTTGTAGGTTAGTGAAAGCTTTTGACAATGTTGACTGGAGTACTCTCATTCAAATTCTGAAGGTAGCGCGGTACAATTCAGGAAGCGAAAGGCTATTTACAACTTTTACAGAAACGAGACGATAGTTGCTGCGTCGAGGGGCATGAAACGTAAGCAGTGGTTGAGAAGAGAGTGAGATAGCGTTGTAGCCTATCCCTGATGTCGTTCACTCTGTACATTGAGCAAGCAGTGAAGGAAACTAATGAAAAATTTGGAGGAAGAACCAAAGTTCAGGTAGAAGAAGTAAGATTCTTGAGGTTTGTCGATGACGTTTTAGTTCTGTCAGAGACAGCCGAGGACTTGAAAGAGCTGTTGAACAGTATAGACAGTGTCTTGAAAGGAGTATATAAGGTGAATATGAACAGTAGCAAACCAAGACGGCTGCGGCTGTTTTAATTTTCGTTTCGTATTCAAACTCCGAATTCCTTGTAACCATGTGTTACAGGGACAGACATACAAAGATAATTTGGCAAAGTCATGGCACGTTTCACCATGATGAAGGCTGCCTGCAACGGCAATATTCTTTTGCTTACGACAGTTTTATTGGCATTGGTGAAAGCACGTTAAGAAGGACGTAAAAATATAGGTATTTCAGATCACTAGCCACAGTAACATAGTTTGGGTCTGTGTGCAGGATTCATGAATATGCAGTTACACGAGAGACAAAACACGCCCTTGAAGACGGTAATTCGCAGATGAAAATTTCTGTGTAACGATCACTCTCTAAATTTCTAGGTCAGTTGCGTATACGCTGAAGCAAAATTTGAGAATTTCAGTAGAGAAAAGTGTTTTCCTTCTTTGCATTAGCTTTGCATTAGCATTTGTATACGTCCCTCAGTAGTATAATTGTTTTCCCTATTACAAATGTAAAAGAAACCACGGTTATGTTCGTCGTCGTTCTGTGTTGCGCCTACTTGGGGTGTGTAACTGGCAGCATTATTCTACATCTACAACTACATGTCTGCTATGCAGTTTACACTTAAGAACCTGGCAGAGGGTTCATCGAAACACTTTCAGACTATTTCTCCATCTTTCCATCCCGAACAGTGTATGGGAAAATGACCACTTAAACATTTTGGTGCGAGATCCCATTTCTCTTACTTTAACAACATGATCATTTCTCCCTATGCAGTCTGACGTCAACAAAATATTTTCGCATTCAGAGGAGGAAGTTGGTGATTGAAATTTCGTGAAAAACTACGGCCGCAAAGAAAAACGCCTCCTTCTTAATGTTTGTGGCACTGTCTCACCTACATCGCTGTAATAGAAAACGAGCTATCCTTGGCCGGCCGCGGTGGCCGAGAGCTTCTAGGCGCTTCAGTCGGGAACCGCGTGACTGCTACGGTCGCAAGTTCGAATGCTGTCTCGAGTATTGATGTGTGTGATGTCCTTAGGTTAGTTAGGTTTAAGTAGTTCTAAGTTCTAGGGCACTGATGACCACAGCAGTTGAGTCCCATAGTGCTCAGAGCCATTTGAACCATTTGAATGATGACCTCAGATTTTAAGTCCCATAGTGCTCAGAGCCATTTGAACCATTTTTGAGTATCCTTCTTTGAACTTCTTCGATGTCCTCCGTCAGTCCTATCTGGTAAGGATCCCATACAGCACATGAGTACTCTAGAAGTAAGCGTAGTGTAAGCAGTCTCTTCA
Organism: Schistocerca nitens; assembly: GCF_023898315.1. Classification (NCBI taxonomy): domain Eukaryota; kingdom Metazoa; phylum Arthropoda; class Insecta; order Orthoptera; family Acrididae; genus Schistocerca; species Schistocerca nitens. The sequence goes on along the minus strand of NC_064615.1, from coordinate 436,695,207 downwards.
TAGTAGACCAGTTGCATTTTCTAGGTGTTATGCCAATAAAACGTTGTCTTTGTTTTGTCTTCCCCACAACATTTTCAATGTGATCGTGCCAGTTTAAGTTTTTCGTAACCGTAATACCTAGATATTAAGTTGAACTGACGGCCTTTAGAATTATGTGATTTATCGTGCAATCGAAATTTAACAAAGTCCTTTCAGGACTTATGTGGATGGCTTCACACTTTTCGTTATTTAGAGTCAATTGACGCTTTACGCACCACACATATATCTCATCTAAATCATTTGGCAACAGGTGTTGGTCATTTGATGACTTTACAAGACGCTAAAAGACAGCATCATCTGAAAACAATCTAACAGGAATGCTCAGATTGTCTGCTGTCATTTATGTAGATTAGGGTCAACAGAGGGCCTATAACGCTTCCCTGGGGAACACCAGATATCACTTCTGATTCAATCGATTACTGCGGACTGCGACCTTTTTGACACGAAATTTCGAATACCGTCGTACAGTTGAGATGATACTCTATTGACATGTCATTTGATTAAGTCGCTTGTGTCAAAAGCCTTCTGGAAATCTAGAAATGTGGAATGAAGTTGAGATCCCTTGAAGATACCATTCACTACTTCATGTGAATAAAGAGTTGGTTGCGCTTCACAAGAATGATATTTTCTGAATAAATGTTGACTATGTGTAAATAAATCGTTCTCTTCGGGGTATTTCATAATGTTCGAACATAGTATATGCTCAAAAATGCTGCAGCAGAATGCCGTCAGAGATACACGTCTGTAATTCAGCGGATGAATCATATTTCCTTTCTTAAGTATTGGTGTCGCTGTGTAACTTTCCAGTCTTAAGGTTCAGATCACTCGTGGAGCGAACTGCTGTATGTGATTGCTAAGTATGAGACTATTATATTAGCACACTCTGAAAGGAACTTCACTGATATGTTGTTTGGACTGGAAGACTTGCCTTAATGGATTTAACCTGCTTCGCTTTACCTAGCATATCTACTTCTAACTTACTCATGTTTTCAGTTGTTCTTAATTATAATTGCGGAGTATTTTTGTCTTGTTTGGCGAATAAATTGTGGAAACTCGTTTTTAGTAACTCCGCTTTAGTTGCGCGGTCCTCAGAGACATTACCACTGCTATTGCTCCATGAAGGCACTGATTATGTCTTGTCAATGGTGTGCCTTATAAACGACCAGAATCTCTTTGATTTTCTGCCAGACTTCATGACAGAGTTTTGCAGGCCACTTCTGCTCTACGCTTACTTAGTTTGGAAGGAGCGGAGACTGTCTCTTAGGAAGGCGTCTAGGTAGTTTTATTTGCTTTTTTAAGTAGATATAGTTTGCGTTTATCTTTGGGGGATTTGGATGTTATGTTATTCAGTATCATTACTCGCTTGTGATCAATAATCCCTCGTGATGCTCCATTCTTTCTAAGGATAACTTATTACTATATGGTAAAAGACGTTTTCGCAAACATTTACACATCGAGTCAGCTCCTGAACTAATTGTACAAAATAATTTTCAGAGAAAGCATTTAACACAAATACATACGATGTTTTGAGCCTATCACCGACTTCAGACACGTTTTTTCGCCAAGATATTGTGGGTAGATTGAAGTCAATACCAAATATAATTGTATTAGGGAGGTACCTATTTGAAATGACAGTCAAGTTTTCTTTAACCTGTTCAGCAACTTCATCAAGTGAGACCGTGTGTGTAGCCTGTAGAAGGAACCCATTTTTAATTTTTTCTGGTTGTCAGGTACAGCATCTACCCAGCATAGCTCACTAGAACTGTCTCCTTCAAATTCGCAACCAGGTAAATTGCTACTAACAGCAACATATACGCAACCGCCAACTAATTTAATTCACGCTTTCTGAAGACCATCACGCCCTTTTAAGGAGTTCGATCGAATTCATCTCCAGATTTCCATACCAATAATGATTTCAGCTTCAGTGCACTTTATTAGCGTTTGGAGTTCCGGTTATCTCCAATCAAATACCACTTGTTACAGTATTTCACCAGTTCTGGAGCAAATCACGTCGATGTTAATGAATAATGAATCACCTACAGACGTCCATAAATGGTCTACAGGGGAAATAACTGATATTTGACAGTGCATTTCCGTACGTAAATATCGGACATCACAGTTACAGTTCGTTGACGAAGATTATCTGTTCACCACACGTGTCATATTGAATAGAGTATCCTCTCTGATCCGTTCGCAGCAGTGAAACGGAAAATACTGCATTAAGCGCTAACATTTGTGTCATTCAGTGGTAGAGCGTGGTTTATTCCAACCTTTGTCTTTCCTGCAGAGTTGTTGCTTTTGTTTAGTATTCCATTGTCCTAAATTTTTAAAATATCGTCATTAAATTTGGCTACACATACAATTTGCTTCGGCAATTGAAAAAGCTGATTAATTATGGTGGTTGCACCTGTCATGTCCCGCCGGTAGCGAACATATTCGTCCGGCGGGCATCAGTAAATGAACACGAGGAAAACCGAAAATTCTTGAGTACTTATCCTGTTATATAAAGTGACAACCTAAATTGTTCTGATGCCTTTTAGGAACGGAAGACATAAATCCGTATTACGACTAATGAGTTTTGTCTTGCGTCTACGATCTACGAAACTGGTAAAAGATTTTTTTATGTAATTTCTCAAGATCTTTCTTGAAAACGTAACATGTTCCAATACCAGTACGAATGATGCAAAGGAACTTTTAAGAACATTAATGGCTATAAATCTGACGTTATTCCGCAGCACATGTGTGAAAAGCTTTTCTTATAATGGGGAAAGTGTGTTTTCGCAATGATAAGGGAAGGCTTCGCAAGGAGGGTACACACAGCTTGAAGGAAATCATAGAGCTTCCGTGATATAGTTAAATAAGTCATTAAAGGCATTTCCACGGGGGAGTGATGAAATGTAAGGCCTCTGATTTTTTTATGTGAAAACTCTTAAAGCTTTCTAAAAAATTAACATTCTACATCTGTGTTCTTCAAGTCTACATATTTGCAACAGTCTGCGGCAGGAGCGCCCTGAATTTTATATCGGTGCATGAGAAACAGCGTGCTGTAATCGAGATTCGAATTCAAAAAGCTCACCCACTCATGTAGCAACTTTTCCATTAGCATGGTAATGCCAAACCACACACAAGCGCAGGGACATTTGCAGCAGTCCCAAATCTTGGGTTCATTGTCATGGATTATCCTCCATACAGTCCGGACTTTGTCCCATCCGATTTTCAGCTGTTTCCAAAACAAAACACCTTCGACTACTTCATTTTGATAATGATGAAGTGGTAGAAGTAGAAGTGAGGTTGTGGCTCCGTCAACAAGGTCAAACACTTTAGAGTGACAGTATCAACAAACTAGTCTTTCGTTTGGAGAAGTTGGTTAGTCGCCTGGGTGACTCTGTTGAGAAATAAATATCTAGACGTGTCGAATAAAGATATAGAATGTTAATAACGTCTGTTTTATTTAACCCTGCTGTTCTCCTAAAAAACAATTCTCACACAAGATACTTTGGGTCATAATGACGCAATGGGTAAAACTCTAGGAAATACTATTACATTAAATTTAATATATTTAGTTCTTTTTTGACGCATATAAAGCATTACAATATAAGGTAATATTGGTCTTGATTAGAATTCAAGTAAAGAAACGTAGATATTATTGTATATTATTGTATTTTGAACTATTCTATAAGAAAAGAATGCACTGTTATTTGCTTATATTTTTCTGAAATGTTGGTTGCAGTTAAAAATCCTTCTTTTAACAATAACTAATATTTCGGAAAAATATAAGCAAATACCAGTGCATTGTTTTCCTTATAGAATGGCTCAAAATACAATCAATGAGTAATGGATAAATTTATTATCTACAACGAGAATCCAAATGCAAATAAATGACAATATATTTATTTATTTATATCGTAAACTATTGATCAAAATGCAAAAGGGAAATAATGGACAAATTTCTTTTGAACACAAAACTTTGAACAAAATACAGCAAAGTGATAATACATAGATTAGTTTTGAACACAGAACATCCTTCAGAATACAGACAATATGTGTGTGTGTGTGTGTGTGTGTGTGTGTGTGTGTGTGTGTGTGTGTGTGTGTGTGTGTGTGTGTGTGTGTACGTGTGTGTCTTTTTGTACTGTTACCAACCAAATTATCTGTTTGTTTAGTGCAAACCATTCATCAAAGTTCAAGTAAATAATGGTCGACATGCTAGTTTTGGACACAGAACGCTGATAACATATTAAATCTTACAGTTTGGGCAATAATATACAGAATCACCTTTCCAATCATGTTTCTCACAATTTGAACACATGAGTCTTATTGTCACAACTAGAGGGAAAAAATTGACACTTTAAAAGTTTGCAGCTTTGTTTGCAGCTAGACTGATCCTACGTTTGCATCTTGTCCTTCATTTAGAGTGGTCTATATTTGCATCTTTCTCACAAAAGCAATGATCGTTGTGGCATTTCGAGACACACTTTTCTTGGCCTCAGTGTATGGAGTAATTTCTCGAGGAATGTTATTCTTTCGTAAAGAATATATGTTTTTCTCTCTGGATTGATTTCTTTCCATAGTACAAAATTGTTGTAGGCAGTAGTGTCAAGCATACAATTATAGGCGATCGATTGATTTACTTCCTGAACGTGTCTGTGACAATAAGCTGGTCGAGCCTGCCAACTGCATCTTTTGTGGCAATGTAGTCTAATATCATTTTCGGCTTTTTGTTTTCTCTGTTCCTTACTTCCTTATCATTACGCATTGCGCTTATCAATAAAACGTTCCTATTGTTCTTTGAATTGTGGGATACTACTGTGGTATGTTTCGTGAAATGCAGTTCAGATCTGCGGACGTCTTTGCATGATAACTTAGGCAGAGGTCTTTCGCTTTTTCTAACTGTGCTAAACATCGTAACCTTCCTTTTGAGAAGTGCTTGGCCCAACATGTAGGATGCAAAAAAATTATCACTTCTAACATTCTGTCCTCTTAGCTCACGTGTCAGATCCAGGACAACAAGCAAACCTGGGTTAGTCTCTCGTGCTACGCCAGGCGGTTTTCCTTTGTAAATTAAAGTTTTCAGAACACGCGAACTAGCCACTAGCACCGTCAAACTGTGTCCATACCTTTACCGTATCTTTATCTCGTATTTGGAGGGTTTGTTTGGAATCTATTGTTTGAATGGATTGTGACCTCTAAACACACCAGCTGCTCGTCAATAGTTATATTTGAGCCACAATTATATAGTTGTGCAAGTATTTGCTCCTACTGTTCCTGTAACTATTTTATAGGTGCTAGTTCTTCGTTTGCTCTTCCCACCTGTCAATCAAACTTATCATCAAAACGTAACACACGAGAGACGCGAAGAAACATCTTCAGTGACACTGGAACAGAAAAACTTGCTCTGTCCAATTCTGGGTCCCATTAGCAACTTTTTGGTTAACCAAACTATTTAAACCATACGATTTATAAAAACCAGCAAGTCAATAAAGCATCAGTACATGCTTCAAATTTAATTAAACTAAATATTCTCATTTGTAACTATACACCCTTCCGCTTTCAACATTAGTCATTTCCTACACAACGTTTTGTTCATAATTACTTGAAAAGCAGATATAGCGTATCTGGCTGGACCAGGTCTGTCTTTCATTATGTTTGTACTGGAAGCTTTTCCACGTTGTGGAAAGGATGTAAAGCTCTAACTGACGTACTTATCTTTCGACAGAACTACTTCTACAGTTTGCAAATTGCCACTGCTAATCCCGTTGCCTGAAGCACCGTCTTCCGATTCTAACGTAGGGTGAAATATTCTCCCAACTATCAGATGCATTACCTACTGCTTCTAATTCACTTTTAGACTGGCGATATTTTGCCACGATAATAATATACAGCAAGCGCTAAAAATATAACCGATTTCAACAGTCAATCTAACGTAACTGCTTTCTCACTATGCAACAATTTTATCTTCAACAATATAGCGTCTGTTGTTGCAAAAGCAAGCAGGGACCTCCATTGTGATGTACACTGATACGCATATGGCTATGGAAATAATGGACCCTGAAACCCAATGAAAGACGTGTATAAAATGACTATTAAAAGTGATAGGGTTATTATTACCCGAGGAACATTAGTGTAACAATTTTAACTAAAAAAATCAGAATAGTGTTTTTTTTAACAGTACATGGTTTTATGGGAAGTAGTTATTAATGGAAACAAATACACAAATTTATTAGCCAGAGATATTACTTATTTTTGAAAACATTGCTGAAGAAAGTCAACAATCAGAATAAAATATTTAAAATTAATTATAAAACAGTCTAGATCGCAGAGGCACGTGTAGCACAAGGTCAGCTGCTTCAGAGAGCAGGGTCGCTATTTGCTAAACCTGTTCACAACAATGTGGTGTTTATTCGTTTCCTTGTTAAAGTTCTTAGTATATTTCTTTCACAACAGCTGCATTAACAAGCTGTTCCTTCGTTATTGAAAAGTAATTCTATATGATTAGGCCTTTCTGTTTGCTAATAAGTATATCTTTTTGCAGATTATTCTTCCGATCTGTACCCGATTGGCTGACATAAAGCTGTCAGTTGTAGGCGGAGCCTCGAATACTTCAGAAATAGCTGCAGTACTCTCTCCAGACGTTGACTATCGCTGTTCAGTGGTACCTGCCCCGTGTACAGCCATAGTCCATCAATATGGGTGTATCTATGTTTTTTAATATTATAGCTCCTTTTTATGTATTTCTCTAATTTATGTCCTGTGTCATATTACAGTTGTAAAGGTCTGAAGGCGATCATGTGGTGATCGAATCCGGTCACCTTGTAATAAACATACCGTTGCTATCTAGACTTTTTGTAATTAATTTCAAACCAGACCAAATTCGTTATAGAAAGATAAAATTACTCTCGGGTCATATCCACCCGATGAAAACGACAGGGTTAAAATGTATCTAGAGTTTCCACATAATTTTGGAGACATTACGTTTCAGCACGCCCTTGCAGCATCATTTGACACGTATCTGACTAAACCATAACGCCTGGGACTAAGACAGAAACACATTAGCGTTTAGGGATGAAACAGTGAACTGAGCATCAGTGACGACTATGGAAATTTTTTACTAATGGACAACAGTAGTCATATAGCTTGGATAGAACAAACAGCCATCCCAACAATGCCTAATAGCAGCCACAAGGAAGTGTTGAACCCTAACGTACTCTGACACATCCAAAGATTAAGAAGTATTTATATGCTATTGATACTGATTAGTCAGTCGAAGCTAGTTATTCCTTTAAGCAATTTATGAGCATATCTCAGTTAAATAAAATTTATGGTTAATAGTAATGCGCTAACTGATGCTCTCTGCTAGTAATATGGAATCTATGAGCAATAATGCCACCTGACATTCTCCGAAGAATGGGTATCTTGACCAACAGAAACGTAACAAAACTTCAGTGGGAAAAGGATGTAGCAGGAAATTATCCTTGGTCTTATGACATGAACCATGCTGACATTTGCCTATGCTAAAGACGCAAAAAGCCTACATTAGGATGATCGGACAGCGATACGAAATCTAGTCCTCAGAACAATCTAAGTGTCTTAATCACTGAGCAAACTCATCCAATCCATTATTCCGAAATCAAGTGTCAGTGAAAGTGCCTTATACGTGGAGTTGGTTAAATGATGCTTCTGACAACGTCAACGGAACGTTTAAAAACTATGACGCCACGCCAGGCACCTCTTCTCGTAACAAAACATATAATCACGTTCAGTGCGCAGCCCGTTCCGGCAAAATGTCACGGAAGTGCCGCCTACCTCACTCCGATGACAGTTACTTTTCAGAATCTAAGGTTAGCTTGTTCAGTTTCCGTACTGACAAAAGTTACAGATGAGTAGCGGACACGCTCAGCGCACTGTAAGTTTTTCATCCAGTAACAATGTCTGTAATACTGTGGTTAAGATTTAAACTTTTTCTCAATTACCTCGCAATCGAGCAAGTGTGAAAACAATTTTTGTTGTGTGATGTGAATGATACTATAACTGCCCCAACATCTAATACGAGTTCAAGTTTGGAACATGAATTTTAACATCTTTGTTGTTGCGCACAACAGTTGCACTACATAATTCAGATTCGCTGATGGTAAAACTTGAGGGAGAGGTTTATGCTGCTTCCTGAGTGTCTGAAGAAAAGATAATATTTTGTGATCGAATTTACGGGAGTGTCTTGATTTTATCATAGCTGACGTCCCCCTCCCCAATCTCCTTTTATTAGCGGAAAAATATGCAGTTGTACACTGTCAACAAAATTTATAATAGGCACTATCAGAACAATATAATCCATCTAATACTGAACGTAACAAAAGTTGATAAATTCGAGAACAATGGAATGACAGCCTCTCACATGAGGCATTTAAATTGCTGAAAAGAATAATATACAGAAGAATGAAGAAAGTAGAGGATTTATTATACGACGAATGATTTTGCGTAAAATGATAAGAAACCAGGGAGACAGTTCTTGCATTGCACTTGATAAACCTAGAAAAAGCGTTTGAAACGTAAAATATTCAAAGAAGTTTTCAGTACTCAGAAAATGAGCTGTAAGAGAGAGAGAGAGAGAGAGAGAGAGAGAGAGAGAGAGAGAGAGAGAGAGAAGTAACAGGGAAGAATAAGAACGGAAGTAGCCGCATTACCAAGAGTATAAGCAAGAATGCAGTGTTTCTGTCTGTTACTTTTCAATCGATACATCGAAAAGGAAAAGCAAGAGTACAGTTTTTCTGTCCTACTGTCAATTACAATGCATCGGGAATCGTCAACCGAAATTTAAATAACGTAAATGGTCGACTCTTGACATGTTACACTGAATGACTGAACTGTGTTAGTTAACGGTGATTAATTCTACACGTGGAATTCTGGGACGAAGTAATGATATTAAATTTACTGTGCAACTCAAAAGCAGTGAAACTGTACTCATGTAGTCGCCTCCTACATTTCCTGAACTTGCAAAAAACATAGAATCAATAAATTTAAATAAACACCTTTTTCTGATATTCAATATAGTTGTCACAAGTACGTAGTACCAATGTTGTAGAATAGTGACTATAATGAATGTATACTTTTCCAACGTATACTGCTGATTAATCTACTTGGGCCTCTACACTGGTAACTGCGTCGAGTTTCCGTGACGGTTCGATGAGTGTCACTATCATCATCTTCTAAAGTGTCACTCATCCAAACGTCGCGGAATGTCGACGCAGTGACCCAAATGGAGACTCAAGTAGATTTTATCAGTAAGTGTACATGTACCCAGAAATGCTCCCTGTTACTTGAAATACACTGACGCGCACAAAAATTGTAGTAAAGAAGTCAAATACAGTTACAATAATTCTTAATTTTTCTGTCTCTGTTGCACATTTTTAATTAGGTTACATGTTTCGATCACTCTGTATCATCTTCAGGTCCAAGTGGCTGCGTCAGCAGGCCGTCCCATCTACCGAGAACCACAAGTCAGAGTTCTCAATAGACAAGCCGGGTTGCTTACGCAACTACTTAGATCGGAAGATGATCGAGAGTGATCGGAACATGTAATCTAACTGAAAACGTGCAACAGAGTCGGAACGATAAATGACAACTATCGTAATTATCTCCGCAGTTACTGAAACCATCGATACGATTACGTCGTATATAGGTGAAATGACAATGTTGTCGTAGACTGAGTAATTACAGTGTTAAGACTGAAACAAGACTTTATTTAACGAGAAAACAGGTACTACATTATTTTTAAAACTGACAGCATGACCGCATTTAACAGTCTTTCTCAAAAATACCCAAGTTGGTTGCACCTCACTTAGTTACAAGGTTCTGAAATAGTGTGGTGACGATGACGCATGATGCGGATATTTGGCGATCCTGGATTTCAAACTATGTCTCCACATCCGTTACACAGACTCAAAAGTCTGTTTGAAAAAGAACAAATTCACGGAATAATATAGGCAGAGTGGTAAAAACTTCCACACAAGCCCGAAATGACATGCCTTTCTACTGAAAGCAAAAAACGAGTGCAAAACTGGCCAACAGATGGCGCTAAATTGCTACTCGTCAGTGACACCACTTGAGAATCACATATAAAAGACAGGGACTCAGATCATTCCTAACCTGGCAGATAAACACCTGCGGGAAGGTATTTTCTGTTTAATGGAGAGTGCCTTTTACATCTTGGGTCGCGAGACTGTATATGGAGCTCCTTGACCAAGAAGTTATACTGATGAAAAGCAACTTCATCTCTTCGCGTAATGGTCAAGAGAAAAGCAGACGACTCCCTGGGCCACAGTATATATCGCATTGACCAGTACCTCCATGCAAACAGCTGCCTCAAACCTAAGCAGAGAAATGGGGTGCGCAAAATGCTAGTACACTGGTTCGGCACAATCTCAGACCAGGATGTCTCTCCTATGAACTGCAACACCTCAGAACGGTTCAAGATAAGTGATTACTTGGAATGGTACATTAGGAGCGTCCTGCGTCCCACCATTACAGTACATCCTGTGAGCAGTCGGGAAAAATCTGGAGCATAGTAAAAAAACGTACCGTGTAAAAACCGTCTTCTTCGTACCCAGTGAGACACGGAGATTTCTGGGGAGTGAAGATGACCTCTATTTACGAAAGGCTAGTCTATGCCACATTCCCTAATAATGTGACAACACATATATTGGACAAGCATTGCATATTGTAGATGATCGTTGCAGAGACACCGGCGGCACACTAGACTGGAATATCCATACAAATCGGCCGTCTTGGAACACAGTTTCTACGAAAATCATGCGATGGAATGCGAATGCATCACGATTTTGGCGCATGCGTTAAAATACTGGGACCGTAACCTAGAAAGGCCATATAAAAACGCATCAAAGGTAATCTCACTGAGAAGGACTGCTGTTATAGTCTCAGCAACACAGGAAACTTACATCGAGTGTAATTAGTGAGAAACTCAGCAAACATAACGAGCTGGCAGGAGGGGCGGGATCAGTGCCTTCAACCATACTGCAGCAACTGGGCTGACCTGACGGGCGCCTCTGGCCACAGACACAGTTGCTTCATCCGCAGCTTTCGCTCGCCCTCGGGCGTGGACCACGTACGGAGAGGCCCGCAGGGAGAGGGGATATACACTCCTGGAAATTGAAATAAGAACACCGTGAATTCATTGTCCCAGGAAGGGGAAACTTTATTGACACATTCCTGGGGTCAGATACATCACATGATCACACTGACAGAACCACAGGCACATAGACACAGGCAACAGAGCATGCACAATGTCGGCACTAGTACAGTGTATATCCACCTTTCGCAGCAATGCAGGCTGCTATTCTCCCATGGAGACGATCGTAGAGATGCTGGATGTAGTCCTGTGGAACGGCTTGCCATGCCATTTCCACCTGGCGCCTCAGTTGGACCAGCGTTCGTGCTGGACGTGCAGACCGCGTGAGACGACGCTTCATCCAGTCCCAAACATGCTCAATGGGGGACAGATCCGGAGATCTTGCTGGCCAGGGTAGTTGACTTACACCTTCTAGAGCACGTTGGGTGGCACGGGATACATGCGGACGTGCATTGTCCTGTTGGAACAGCAAGTTCCCTTGCCGGTCTAGGAATGGTAGAACTATGGGTTCGATGACGGTTTGGATGTACCGTGCACTATTCAGTGTCCCCTCGACGATCACCAGTGGTGTACGGCCAGTGTAGGAGATCGCTCCCCACACCATGATGCCGGGTGTTGGCCCTGTGTGCCTCGGTCGTATGCAGTCCTGATTGTGGCGCTCACCTGCACGGCGCCAAACACGCATACGACCATCATTGGCACCAAGGCAGAAGCGACTCTCATCGCTGAAGACGACACGTCTCCATTCGTCCCTCCATTCACGCCTGTCGCGACACCACTGGAGGCGGGCTGCACGATGTTGGGGCGTGAGCGGAAGACGGCCTAACGGTGTGCGGGACCGTAGCCCAGCTTCATGGAGACGGTTGCGAATGGTCCTCGCCGATACCCCAGGAGCAACAGTGTCCCTAATTTGCTGGGAAGTGGCGGTGCGGTCCCCTACGGCACTGCGTAGGATCCTACGGTCTTGGCGTGCATCCGTGCGTTGCTGCGGTCCGGTCCCAGGTCGACGGGCACGTACACCTTCCGCCGACCACTGGCGACAACATCGATGTACTGTGGAGACCTCACGCCCCACGTGTTGAGCAATTCGGCGGTACGTCCACCCGGCCTCCCGCATGCCCACTATACGCCCTCGCTCAAAGTCCGTCAACTGCACATACGGTTCACGTCCACGCTGTCGTGGCATGCTACCAGTGTTAAAGACTGCGATGGAGCTCCGTATGCCACGGCAAACTGGCTGACACTGACGGCGGCGGTGCACAAATGCTGCGCAGCTAGCGCCATTCGACGGCCAACACCGCGGTTCGTGGTGTGTCCGCTGTGCCGTGCGTGTGATCATTGCTTGTACAGCTCTCTCGCAGTGTCCGGAGCAAGTATGGTGGGTCTGACACACCGGTGTCAATGTGTTCTTTTTTCCATTTCCAGGAGTGTATATATCCACCGTGCGCCCCCAGGAGGTCAGTTCGTCAGCGCACCTGTCGATAATAATACGTCTGATCGCTGAAATATTGTGCCCACTGGACATTATCGACCAGAAGTACACACGTGGACAGGTCGATTAATCAGCATGCTGGGGGAAACTAAAGAATCACACTGTTAATAAATAATCCTGTTCTTACTAGTTGCGACAATCAAACCATGGTGGTAATTTGTAATTACGATCGCACCTGGACTCTGACGCTTCCATGCCGCAACCAGTATGGCACGTCCTACTAAGACGCGTTATCGTTAAACGCTAAGTCTCTTGTTCGCCATCCGGTACACGTTTTATATCATTTTGTATGTGTCCTGTGATTATGGTTCTTCTTAGTTAAGTGCTGTCTGCCAGTCCAGTATTAACTCTCTGGTATCTAGGCACAACTGCCACCAATTCCAGCGCTTTTTTGTACCTTGTTCAAACATACGAGCTTCATTATTAATCTGTGTGTGGGCCTTTTCTTAGAATATACACTGAAAAACAAATTTAAAATAGCAGTTATTCGAAAAACCATAATTATATGCTACTGAGATGCAATTTGTCTCGAAGGTGGCTACAAGCTCCCTTTGAAGTGATGCAAAAGTTTGGCACCATGCAGCGTCGACCTCAGGTTTCAAGAGGTTCAAATGGCTCTCAGCACTATGGGACTTAACGTCTGAGGTCATCAGTCCCCTAGAACTTAGAACTACTTAAACCTAACAAACCTAAGGACATCACACACATCCATGCCCGAGGCAGGATTCGAACCTGCGAACGTAGCGGTCGCGCGGTTCCAGACTGAAGCGCCTAGAACCGCTCGGCCACATTGGCCGGCACCTCAGGTTTGACGACGCTTCTAACAACAAGGCATCGACACCACTGAAAAGAAGGCTGGAACTCAAAAGTTCATGTGACGTGAAGGAGGTATAATCATATGAAATTGCCACTACATTTCACCACGATTGTGAATTATGCCACCGTGACATATCACATGGTGGGGAAGTCTTATCCACATTTCTCTTCTTCTTTTGACGAGGCCTGAACGGCGGCACCAAATGTTGAAATCACGCGGTTTTCTTACGGATGGCCGAGAAAAAGATTTAGACACTCCGCCCCCTCGGTATTGGGACCAGAAGGCCACACAGATTGGCGTAAATGGTTGAAATGAAGCCACGTCTTTCCTTGGAGCGCTCACTCCTACGCATTCCGTGGTCGTAAACGTAAGTTCTCAGCGCGATGAGCTACAGTACGACGTTTCTGACGACCTCAGACACTGCTGACTCCCACAGACGTTTCAATGTAAGAAAACTGTAGGGCTGAATCCCCGCTGAACGTTATCGCAGTGCGAAGGAAAGTTTGCTCTCGTGCACAGATTTGAACCACTAGGGACCGTTCAAAACGATTCGCCGAAATTTGATCGCGATCAGAGGCAGCAAAGGGTGCGTATGATTTTCCAGCTCTCCTGCTACACGCCATTCTGCAGCGTGATCATGGACGGGTGCAACATTCGCATATGCATGAATACAGTGACAAAGGCCCCCTGCCCCTCCAAGTTTGGAAGTACCCTTGGTTGCACCCATCCACACCTGCAAGCAACTCTCCGATGCCAGTTGCCTGCCTGCAGGCTATTTTGCAGATTTTCTCCATAAAGGCAAATTTTTAAAATAGTCAATAAATGTGGTCAGATGGCGTCGTGAGTATTGCCGAAAATGGGGGGTCTTTGCTGGGCCCTTTTTGCAGATGCATACAAGCATGTGTGAATGTCGTACTCATTCATTATAACGCCGCAGGAGTGCGTGAAATAGGAGAGCTGAAAAAGCATATACACCCATTGACCGGCCGTAGTGGCCGAACGGTTCTAGACGCTACAGTCTGGAACCGCGCGACCGCTACGGTCGCAGGTTCGAATCCTGCCTCGGGCATGGATGTATCTGATGTCGTTAGGTTAGTTAGGTTTAAGTAGTTCTAAGTTCTAGGGGACTGATGACCTCAGAAGTTAAGTCCCATAGTGCTCAGAGCCTTTTTTTTTTTTTTTTTTTTTTTTTTTTTTTTTTTTTTGCCTCTTGCTGCTACCGATCTCGTTCAAATTTCGTCGAGTTGTGTTAAACTCTCCATAATGGTTACAACCTATCCACGAGAGCAAGAAAGGCAGTCGCGCAGCGCTCCAGTAGGGTTAGATCGGATTTAATGACGATGCAGCCCCAGAATGTCCTTAGAGAAGGCTTGAAAAGTCAGATGGTGTCAGTTGTGTCAAATGTGGTCAAGAACGTCTCTTCACACTGCGATCCCAGGGAAAGGAGTGGATCGATTGATGCCCTTTCGCGGTTAAAGGCGCTGCAGTCTGGAACCGCAAGACCGCTACGGTCGCAGGTTCGAATCCTGCCTCGGGCATGGATGTGATGTCCTTAGGTTAGTTAGGTTTAACTAGTTCTAAGTTCAAGGGGCTAATGACCTCAGAAGTTGAGTCCCATAGTGCTCAGAGCCATTTGAACCATTTTGATGCCCTTTCCGTCACCCCCTAAGGCCTTTTCCTGCCGTTTCTGGGCGGCTGTATGACTGGAATACTTTCCTTGGCCATTCATAGGAAAACGGCGTGGTTTCAACGCTGGGCGTCGCGGTTCTGGCCCCCGTCAGAAAGACGTCGAAAGAAGGGAAGGAATGTTGGTAAGAGAGGCTGTGATGATCTTCCCGATATATGACGCGTCCACGGTGGCGTTGAGCAAATTTGTGGTGAAGTTTGGTGCCAATGTGACGTCATTAACTCACCTCACACGTCACACGAACTTTTGAGTGTGGCCTTTTTATCGCATGTGCGGACACCTTGCTTTTTGGAGGGTCGCCGAGCCTCAGGGTGACGTCGAAAGGCGACCGGCATTTGCACCATTACAGAGCAACGTTGTAGTCGCGCTTCAGCCTAATTTCAAACTTCGGAGTCGCAATGGGAAACAATTTAGGGGTTTTAAAAAGGTGATCATTTAATTATGCTGCTCATTGTACACATTTTTCTGAGTCTGAAGTATACTCTTATTGAACTAGAGTCGTGTTATTCCTTTTCCATTCTTAATCTACCACCAAGCCTATTCTAGTTCACTGTTATGGTGAAGACAGGACTGAAATACGCCCGTAGTTGAAAACGAATTCGATACCTTACTGTGGCCAGAATGTAAGGTTCTCATATGTTTTCAGCCATATGAAATAATTCACGTTTGCTGCACTGCGAAAAAGATAAATCAGCGCACGTAGGATTAATGTATAAGGTCTTTGACTGTGTTTAGTTTTATCTGGTTGAGTTATTAGTTAGCTGTGCAGCAATCTGACATTATTATTTCGTTTTCATAGAAATAGGTCTGTTATTCGTGAATCTGGGAAAAACTGTCTGGAATACTTCACTATTGGGGTAAAAACACATTTATAATAGTTTGGAGGAATTTTAGAGATATGTTTGTAATTTTTGTAATGAGAAAATTTTATATTCACAAATGCTATAAACGTATGCTAGTTTTCCTTGTCATCTATAGAAGTATTAGGCTTTCAGAAAGACGAAAACAAAAGTTGGATTTCAAACGAAAAGTACAGTTGGTTGTAGGCTACGCGACAAAGTTGGCAACAATAGCAACAAATACGAGGCCTGTTCAGAAAGTAAGCTCCGATTGATTGCCAAATTGAAACCACAGTGAACATCAGAAATGTTTTTCTTGTAACAATTAGCTACACCTTTCAGCTACTTCTCTACGTAGTCGCCGTTCTGACTTAGACTTTTGTCATAGCGTTGTACCAACTTTTCAATAGCCTCATCATAGAAGGCAGCCGCCAGTGCTTTCCGCCAATTCTCCACGCTGGCCTACACCTCGTTGTCTGTGTCAAAATGTTGTCTTCAAAGACAGCGGTTCATGTGACCAGAGATGAAACCCAGGGGGAGACAATTGCGGACTGTATTGTGGGTAATCTCACATTTCCATTTGAAAACGATGCAGGAGCATCTTCATTGCCCCTGCAGAATGCGGCTGAGAATTGTCTTGAAGAAGAAACAGCACGACAGTTATGTAATGTTAGCTGCATAGCTTCAGGCGAAATTTCTCACCAGGCCCTCGTACTTGGCGGCAGACACTATTTTCTAGACATCTTTACGCACTCACTGCGAGCTCAGAAATGAGAAGAGCGACGTGATGCTAACTGGGGTTATACTAGAGACACTACCCAACACATCTGTGCAAAGCTTTATCGGATTTTCATAGTCGATTCCATTTCGCGACCGATCGGAGCTTACTTTCTGAACCCCTCGTATTTGGAATCTGGCGTCAGTAAGATTAGCTGCCAAGACTGTGACAAGTTTTATATCTGTCAGACAGGAAGGAATTTCAATATTCTTTTTAGAGAGCATAGGTATAACCAAAATAAGAGTACTTTGAGTACACAATTGGACAGAGAAAAACTTTCGATAGGAAACAGAGAATAATATGAAACTGTTACGTAGGGAGCCAAAGTGACAGCTACTGAAAGTACTGGAGATAATGGAGATTTGTACACACAAAAAACGGCAACCGGAATTACTGCTGAATGAACAGAATCAGTTTAACGTAACTGCTTACTTTTATGTATTCAAAAACCTACCAGTTTGAGCAGCGTCAAGGTTCATGTGCTCCTGCAGCCGGAAACGACTAGACTGGGCCCTCAAAAATGGTTCAGATGGCTCTAAGCACTGTGGAACTTAACATCTGAGATCATTCCCCTAGCCTTAGACCTAACTAACCTATGAACATCACACACACCCATGCCCGAGGCAGGATTTCAGCCTGCGACCGTAGCGGCAGCGCGGTTCCGGACTGAAGCCCCTAGAAACGCTCGGCCACAGCGGCCAGCACTGGGCCTTCCTTCGCAAGTTCTGTCACAGGAAAATAAGAACGTGCCGCCATTGAGACCATACTGCGGATGTAGTATCGACCATCGATTTTTTAGTTTTTAAGTAATAGTCACTGTTTCGTCAATTACCTTGCAATTACGTTTACGGTAACTGATCTGTCAATCTGGAAGATTTCATTTTATAGATGTGTTTTTAATTTTATACCTTTTATTCTGGCTGCTGGCTTTCATACAATTGTATGTTCTACTCTGCCAGCCTAGAAGCTTCACATTATTAGTATTTGCACTTTCTATGTGGATTTTAAGTGTGGATCTAAGTCCACGTATAGTATGTCAGTACATATTTTATTATCAGACGTTCGTTTTGCCATGTGAAGTAATTTTAATTAATGACTATGCATATTGCATTTAACCTTTACATTTGTGATACTGCTTAATGATGTACCTTAGCCCTAGTGCCCACTACTGACCTCAGTTTCTTTGTGTAAATACCAGACAGATTATGATCATCACCAGCACTTACATGTTTAGTTTTACGTTGACGTATGGCGTTGATAGTACATCAGAATATTTTATGGTCTGTGTGGCTGGTGTACATGGCTGTTAATCATGTAAACACTTTTTATCTTTTTTATGTAGCACCAAACATTTTATATATTTATCGTCAGCAAACTGAACTTAGTTGGTTACACTCTGTTTTTGTTTGTAACAGATCTGAAGATGACAGTAGCTGAAACCGGTAACATTTAAATTTAAAACTTTGTGTGATCAAGACGGACCTATAAAATAAAATACTAAAAGTAAATTCCTTCGACAAGCTCCTTGTCTATATTGAAGGAGGGAAGATTTCGGTTAGGTGCCTGACTGTTTAGCGGAAATTCGTGCGTTTGTAAAAAGATCGATGTCCAAACCGCGCAAACTTTCTACCGTCATCCTTAGCGCAATTTCTTCCGAAGAATCCGATAAATTGCTAGCCCTGCGTAAAATCGCTTAGCAAGTATACTGCTTCAACCCGATCGTCCATCAGTCTGCTACGGTAATGGAAGACTGCGTAAGAAAAGCTGAAGTTTTAAATTTCGTGTCTGAGAAAGCTTCCATGGAGGTGGATCATAAAGACATAGTATCATTTGATCGTCACACAGATTCCCATGCAGAGGTCATCGTAAGAGGCATCCCTGGCGTGAAGAATCAACTAGTTAAAATGGTAGAGCCTCTATAAGTCGAATGTAAATTTTTCTTTGTTTTACATGTTTCACTCGACCAACTCGAGCATCTTCAGGAACTACGTAGCCGATGGCCACACGTTACAAATATCGGCTGCGTGTAGCACCGTCGTCATACTAAAAAACTGAAAGCGTTGAACATAAATAAGTCGTCAGGTCCAGATGGAATTCCAGTTGGGTATTACTGAGAGTACTCTATGGCACTGGGTCCTTACTTAGCTTGCATTTATTGCGAATATCAGCGCAAAGTCCCAAACGACTGTGAAAAAGCTCAAGTGATTCCTTTATATCAGAAGAGTACATAAAATACCCGCAAAAATTACACCCAGTTTCCTTAACAACGATTTGATGCGGAATTATTGAACATATTCTGAGTCTAAATCTAATAAAGTTCCTTGAGACAGAAAAGTATCGTTTCGGCCACGATTGAAGCGGCCTTCTTCTGGGTCTGCCGCTGCAACCGTGGCCGAAACGTTGCTTTTTCTCCAGCAGCTGTGGTTTTATACATTATGTCGCGGTACCATACCCAGAAAACTTTTATGTCGACTGAACTCTGTCCGAGGAAGCCTACGCAATTATATTATAAAAGTATCTGTCCACAAATCAGCACGGACTTCGAAAGCTCTTGCGGAATTCAGCTTGCTCTTTTGTCACATGATGTTCTGTGAACCATGGATAAAGGGCAACACACAGATTCTATACTCCGAGATTTTCGGAAAGCGTTTCCGAGCACTACCTTAGACTGTTAATGAAAGTGCGAGCACGCGGAATAGGTTCCCAGATATGTGAGTGGCTCGAAAAATAATAGAAACCAGTGCGTCGTCTGAACGCCGCGTGTTCATCAGAGACATCATCATAACGAGTAGTCCAGAGAAGTGCGATACGACCACTGTTGTTCCCTGTATACACTGTCGGAAAGAAGCGCAACACCCTCAAGGGCTGTGTTCCGTGTCACCAGGGTATTCTATGTGCTTACTGAGGCACTTCGTGTTAGTGATTCATTTGTGACGGTCATTGTCGGTCAAACTGCACTCAGAAGTCCTGTCTGTGCACCGTTTTGACTGTGCGGGTACAACTGTGCTTAGTTTAGAGGTGGAGGAGGTTTGCAATACCCATCGAGGAGTACGTATTCCAAACTGAACACCTTCAGCAATTTCAACGGGGTCGTGTTGACGATCTGCGTGAAGCAAGACGGACGTATCGATGAACTGCTGCACATGCTGGACACAGTGTATCTGTGGTGCGTCGCTGTTTTCAAAAGTGATCTGTGGGAAATTCCCACACTCTTAGACCAGACTTCTGACGTCTGCATAATATAGACGTACTTCAACCTCGACACATTGTGCGAGCAACAGTAGTCATCGAACACGTCCGGGGACGAAATCCGGTCGCACGTTGCATCCGCTCAATCACTAGCATCCTCTGGAAACCATATGCTAGCAACAGGATTAAGATCACACGTGAAGATCGCCAGGCTACCAGTGAGAACACAACATCTCCCGGCATGGGTACTTTGATGTCGTGGAAGAGTTAACTGGAAAGTGGAATATTGCTCCGTTTTCTTTATTCACGAGAGGAGGTTCTGTCATTATACGATTGATCGACGAACGCGTGTATAGCGTAGACCTGACAAATTGCTTATTGAGACTGCATTCGCCCAGGGACACAGGTCTCAGCCCTGGCTTCATGGTGTGGAGGACCATGAGTTGCAAATCGCGGTCACATTTTGTGTTTCTGCAAGATAAAGTAACCAGTGCCGCTACATTGCACTGTCGTGCTATTCCCATTTCTCCTAAAGAAATGTGACGTGTGTTTCCTCAAGGATAATGCACGTCTGTATACGGCTGCTGCAACAGATCGTGCTCTTCGTGGTGTAAAACTGCATTGTGCCGCAATATAACATCTCCCCCTACCCCACCCCCTAACCGAACCCGTATGGAACATGATGAAGTGAAATTGAAACTTACCCGTTCTCCAGGATCGGCGAGAACCATTGCGAATTTCAACAAAAGTTTGCAAGATGTTTGGAAAAATCAATCACAAGATGCCACTCGGCACCTTTATGGTCGTTTGCATGCGAGAATACACGCCAGCGTTGCCGCCAGAGAGCGCAGGTGCACCGTGCACTGGTGCTACTGTTTGTGCGTGAGCGTTGGCACCCTTTAATGTCACATGTTTGTTTCATTTAACCTGAATCTGCTGTCGTACGCTCCTACAATGCTGAAGTACCCGTCACCCCAGTTGTCAATATAATGGTATTATCGTTGAGGGTGTAGCATTTTTTTTTTTTTTTCAAAATGATCCAAATGGCTCTAAACACTACGGGACTTAATATCTAAGGTCATCAGTCCCCTAGAACTTAGATCTACTTGAACCTAACTAACCTAATGACATCACACACCTCCATGCCCGAGGCAGGATTCGAACCTGATACCGTAGCAACAGCTCGGTTCCGATTGAAGCGTCTAGAACCGCTCGCACACTACGGCCGGCTTTTTTTTTTTTTTTTCATCTGTGTGCATAAATGATCCGTCGGATAGGGAGAGCAGCAGTCTGCGAGTATTTGCTGATGACGCTATAGGTAGACTGCAGGGGGATACAGGATGAGTTACACAGAATTTCTATTTGCTGTGACCAATGGGCTAATGCAGATGGATAGGAAAAACAATCCTATAATATTCGAATATAATATTAGTGGTAACGGTAGCACCGAAGGCGAACTACCGATTTCTGTTTCTTCGGAGAATTCTAGGAAACTGTAGCTCATCTACAAAGGAGGGTTCATACTGTGTGGTCATAGGGTGTGACAGCGAAGCAATTCAGACGCTTACGGCAATATTTATTACATGTAGTTTCGATCAATGCGCCAGTATTACGGACATGCTTCGTGAACTTAAATAGAAATCCGAGCAGGTAAGACAACATTACTTTCGCCAAAAGTTACTGAGAAATTTTACAGAATCGGTGATTGCACCTGACTGCAAAACGATTCTATTGCTGGAAACGTACATTTCGATTAAGGATGGCGAAGACATAATAAGAGAAGTTAGGTCACGAACGGAGGCATACAGGCAGACGTTTTTCCCTCGCCTCATTTGGGAGTGGAAGAGGGAATGAAACGACAAGTAGTGGTACAAGCTATTGAAACACCCTCTTGTTAGAGAAATGTACACAAAGGAAAATCCTCCAGTTAAACGACATTTAAAGATGCGAATAATTTAAAACGTTCGCGTATGTTATGAAATGCATTCGCAAGTTACGAATACGATTGTACAACGTCTATATGGCTTACATGTAACGTATGAAAATTTGTGCTGGACCGGGACTCGAAACCGGACTTCCTCCTTAAAGCGAGCGGCCGCCTTAACAGCCTCAACCATCCAAACACGCCTGAGGAACCGCCCAAAACTGCCAAATGTGTTAGTAACTACGTATCACAATGCTCGCATACAAATCCTATTGTTTTGCTGATTGCCTTGCTTTGGCGTGAAATAAATTAGGCCAGTATCTGTACTTTAAATGTCTGTATAGTTCAATGCAAAGTTCGTTCGGGCAAGCATATCCCAAGGAACACTGAACTGGACTATACAGACGCTGTAAAATACAGACACTAACCTACTACATTCGTTTATGTATTTATCCGCATTAAGATAGCACATTCCAGCAGCGATGAGATTGTTCCTTGTTTCTGTTTTCTAAGTGATTTCTGCAAGGAAAACTGAATTAATTGAATATTAGACATTTTAACTGACATATTCCCATCGCCCTTTATCTGCATCTGATCGATGTACAAGCCAATGAATTGCATAAGGCTTCATTCTACAGTGACTATTGATCGTGAATCTTCAATGAAATTGTTACACCGTAAAAGATTTGTTGTCAAGCTATTTAGATTTCGACTCTGCCGAAAATGGTTCATTCTGTAAGCGATAAAGCCTGCCGGTGTGGCCAGGCGGTTCTAGGCGCTTCAGTCTGGAACCGCGCGATCGCTACGGTTGCAGGTTCGAATCCTGCCTCGCGCATGGATGTGTGTGACGTACTTAGGTTGGTTAGGTTTAAGTAGGGGACTGATGACCTCAGATGTCCCATAGTGCTCAGAGCCATTTGAACAATTTTGTAAGCGATAATGATTACCGACAAAGATAACATTAAGCTCATTGTTTCGTCATTGAACAATGCGTTTGCAATCCTATTGAAGAAGATGTCCTGTAAATCATAAATATACACTTCATATTAATTAATGACGTGAAACAAAGTAATTCAAATACTTTTACTAAAGGAAACTCCGTTGTTGAAATTATTTTTTCTTTGCTTAATAGGTAGGATGTATAATTGAAGTTACATCATGCATCTTACAGTACAGGATGAGACAAGAGAGTGAGTATTAAATTTCAATAGACACGTGAAGTGAAGAGCGTTTTCTTAGTTATAAATAAGTAAAAGATCGAATAAGCTATTTCACAGTATGTGCAGGAAGTATTTGCTTATGTAATTACTTTTATGCCCTTTGGACACGAGAACTAAAAGTCCGTTTCCCGAATTAAGAAATGTAATGCTATACTACCGTCCGCCATAGATCATACACTGAAGCGCCAAAGAAACCGGTATAGGCATGCGTATTCAAATACAGAGATATGTAAACAGGCAGAATACGGCGCTGCCGTCGGCAACACCTATATAAGACAGCAAGTGTCTGGCGCCCGGCGCAGTTATTACATCGGTTACTGCTATTACATTGGCAGGTTATCAAGATTTAGTGAGTTTGAATTTGGCGTTACAGTCGGCGCACGAGCGATGGGACACAACATCTCCGAGATAGCGATGAAGTGGGGATTTTCCCATACGACCATCTCACGAGTGTACGGTGAATATCAGTTATCCGGTAAAATATCAAATCTCCGACATCGCTGCTGCCGGGAAAAAAATGCTACAAGATCGGGACCAACGACGACAGAAGATAATCGTTGTACGTGGCGGAAGTGCAACCCTTCCGCAATCTACTGCAGATTTCATTGCTGGGCCATCAGCAAGTTTCAGCGTGCTAACCATTCAACGAAACAGCATCGATATGGGCTTTTGGAGGCGAAAGCCTACTCGTGTACCCTTGATGACTACACGACACAAAGCTTTACGCCTCGCTTGGGCCCGTCAACACCGACATTGGACTGTTGATGACTGGATACTTGTTGCCTGGTCGGACGAGTCTCGTTTCAGATAGTATCGAGCGGATGAATGTGTCGCCAAAGCTGTACCGACTGCCGAAATTCCGGAAAATGCCACTAGACTCCTTGTAGAAGACGACATTTTGAATCCCGGAGCACCCCATGTGATGAACTCCGATTATGGAAACCTATTCCAGTCAAGAATGGTATCAGAGATAATTTCACTTCGTGACATCAATCACGCGATGACAGCTGCCTTCCTTCCACACATAAATAGCTTCACTGAATGCTTTATTAAGACGTGTCGAGGTACGTTGATGTCTAACATTGATAATAGGATACAGGGATACAATAAGTCACGACATTCGTGTGTAACACAGCGTGGGAAGAAAACAAGAAACGTGTTGGCTAAAAACGAGAAACCTACACTAAGAACAATGTAATACAGTTTAGAACATCTTCAATAAGTGTAAAAGCAATGGAAAGGCCATATTCTCAAGTGCAGCGCAACTGGCGAAAGGACAGTGCTGCCATCACTCATCATATTACTGACACTGGGTTCTGATCAAAGCAAGGGTTACAGCCATGATTCCAATTTCTGAGTTCTACTGTTACCTCATCTGAGGAAGGGTAGGTCAACTTAGACTGATAATCTGGAGGCAATACTGCAGTATCAATATTGATAAAAGTAGAGAATGTGCGCAACCAAGGAACATGAAAGCGTTACACTTTCAGTCGTGCTACTCTCTCAACACTTAATAATGAATCGACCAATACACTTCATCGTTGTCTAAACCACGAGACGCTACCCCTTATCACTTCCATTGATACTACATTCTTGAGTCTAAAACATCAAGATACAGGTTCAGATGGGAAAAGAAACACGTAGAAGAGTGGGTCTACAGTTCTTGCATCATTTGTCCTTTGAATGATCATAAATTTATTTACAGTGCACATGACAGCACAAAACAAAATTCAATAATCACCAAATATATCTGGACTTAAGAGATTGTTAAATGAAAATGAGCCTTTATTAAATTTTAGCAGACTGAGACGACTAAACTTTCAATTATTGCTGCCCCGAAGAATCAGTGCCAGCAAGAAACAAAAAATACATCATAATAAAAGCTCTTTTAAATAATAAGTGATTAAAAGGTCACTCTTGCATAGTCTTCTTAAACAGACACGTTTATTAAGTTACGAACTCATAATTTAGGATAAACGTCCGAGAATGGCAGAGGTGACAAATTTTCTTACATGCATAGAACGGATACAGTGACAAATTAAACTAAAATAAAGAAAAGTGAATTGTAATTAAAAATAGAAATCTAAAGAGATGGCTATCAGAACGGAAATTACATTGAAATTTTGCTCAGCACACCAATCATATACGCATATATTTGACCACGCAGAGGAGCTGGTTCAAAATTTAATTATAACGTCGCTCGCATACAGGCCGTTAGGCAGGATTTTTAGATGTTAAAGGAAGTACATGAGAGCCTTAAGAAGTAAAGGCGAAACTTAAAGAAGGCTGCTACAGCAATAGCAGACACTCCTCCAACACAGCCGGAAGGCACGTGCAGGGGCGCAACAGCAACAGGCCCTCGCGACCAGCATCCGCCTTAATGTCGGACTCGCGCTTCAAGGCAAAGAGGCATCCTCCGAGGAATACAGTGATTACCCATTACAAGCAGTGTTTCCTTGAATCAGTCCTCAGGCTTGACAACCCTCAAGAACACAAGAGGTGAAAGTTAAGTTTCAGTAGCAAACTACTGAATTTGAATGTTCTGCACGGCTTATGGCCTTGGAAATCCACAGCAAGTAAAGATCTTTGTGGTACACTTTATCGCAAGGGTAGAGACAATCCCTAATTTACACCCAAAATTTCCACTAGTGAAATTAATGGAAAGGTAAAACACGTTTGCGGCCAAGATTAATTACAATAAACCAAAATGTTCCAGTGATCAATTAGGCACCAAAAGTAGAGTCACTGATATCAGAGCTCGAGCAATACCGACTGCAAAACGTTCCATTAATGGTCCTTGCGTACGCGGTATCTCCATGCCAAAGAAGTACCGACGTACTTCCGGCAGAACAATGTGTTTCTCACTCCATGGCCACCTGTGCTCATGTAATTCAGCACAGTGCTTAAATCTGCATCCGCGGCTGTCTCCTGTGCTATGCGACGAAAGTGTATGGGAAAATTGTGAACTGCTAAAGCGTCCAGAGCGTCTGTCTGACACAATGCTTCAGAGCAGTGGAACTGATCACCCTCGTCCACCGGTAACTCTGACAACAAATAGCGTTGCGACTTGGGCGTTGAGTACGCTTATGGCGACTAAAGCACTTTGGGCTAGATTTTTCTATGTTTTTCTGTCTGACTGCGTTCTTCTGGTGCGGTATGGCACTGTTTGTCTCTGTAAGTGACGTCACAAGCTGTGGGAATTTTTACGTTCTACAGCAGTGACATTGTCACTACGCAGTTCGTTAATAATTGACATTTGCACCTCACACTTAGCTAAATGACAAGTGTCCTGAGCCTCAGTTTACTGTAGCACTGTATCTAAAGAAGGATCAGGTAGTTTCAAAATAGCAGTATGTGATGTGTCGGCAGCTGGGCCAACACCTTATAAATAGAGGTGGCTTAAGGGCACGCGAGACTAACGCAGACGGGCGTGAAGTACTGGAACAGGATACGTAATTAATGCTATGAAGAAAAGAACGGAGCTTCTCATATACTTATCTTTAATGTCTTCTTGTACATCTCTATGGTGAACACGAGACTCTAATTACAATCACTGTAAGGCTAATGGCGCCTTGCTAGTTCGTAGCCATTAACTTAGCTGAAGGCTAATCTGTCTCTCGGCTAATGAGAGAGAAAGGCTTCGTACGTCTAGTCGCTAGCTCTGTCGTCCGTACAACTGGGGTGAGTTCGAGTCAGTCTCTCGAGACCTGCCTTGTGGTGGCGCTAGGTTTGCGATCACACAGTGGCGACACGCGGGTCCGACATGTACTACAGGACCGCGGCCGATTTAAGCTACCACGTAGCATGTGTGGTGTCTGGCTGTGACACCACAGTATGTATTCCATCGTCACAAATATTTCGAGTTTTAGCATCACGCTCCATGACATCACTGTATGATTGTACTCAACGACACAAAAAATTGCAGTGCCTAGTTTTAACCTTGTAATTCAGTTATCCAATGTTTACGAGTTTGACCTGCTGCCTGCTGAAGGTGGAAAAACTTGAACTTCGCAGCATCCACGAATGCTTGTTCGTCAAAGTAAGGGTTAATTTGCTAACTAAAGTCTCAAACTCTAACTGTTCTGGTTGTCAGGAAACAATTTCACTACGAGCCTGTACACTTCTGTGCTCAGAACGGAAAGAAAAAATGCTTGCTCTCCGTACCTTGAAATTGGTGTGCCTCCGTATGATTCATCAGTTAAGTATTCCGACCAGTCCTCATGCTGTTTGTTGATACTGTGGAATGGTAGAATGACTGTTGGAGGCCGCAGCTGTGGCTGCTGTACTGCTTGCATATTCTGCTGTTGTTGTTGTGTTAGCTGCACCACTGCTTGCAGCAACTGCTGGATTTGCTCTCTAACTGCATAATCCGCCTCAGAGAATCGTCCTGTGATGCAGAAGCCATCAATGCCTCTAAAGAATTTGAATTATCTGTCTCTCACAAAATAACACAATCGCCTCAGTATGAGCGTCTGTCCTGAGTCAAGAGTCGACACTCTAATGTGCTAGACATATAAAATTAAATTATAAGTAATAAATAACAAATAACAAGTGTGGGTGGCCAAAAACAAAAATTAATCTTGCAACTTGCGCAGATCCTTTTCCTCCTCGGCGCCAGCTGTTGTCGTACTTTTGTTAAACCAAAGAAGGAGATATTACTCCTTCCCACGCTTAACTGTTTATAGTGAGCTGAGTGAAACACTATGAGAGGAGAACAAAGATATATTGATAACGATTAGTGACAACAAGACACAATTTTATTGACGAATACAAAAATTTGAACAAATAGGATGAGGCAGCAGATCCTGAAGTTCAGCTACGTACTATTCCAGAAGCTAAGGCTGGATCGTTAACAGTTCTCGTCTCATTGGAATATTCACTAACAGAAGCAGACGATGCGGCGCGAAAAACACAAGTAGAAGGCGGTCTTCTCGGTAGTAGAGCTGACTTGGAACTGCCCACTCTGCTGCGCCACCACCACTGCGACTTCTTGGTGCGGCAATCGCTGGGCCATACGTCGTCTCTGTAATGGGTTGTCGACTTATCGAAGCCTTTGGTGCTGCCTGGTGGTGCGTGCCTTGCCCACGACAACACAAGAACAGAATAAAAAGTTCTGAGGCATTACTCTTCAGCATGACTTCGTATAACTTGCAAGAACTCTGAGCCGTGACAGCTCTCGAATTTAACTTCCGGTTTCCTACATGAGTGTGGCTCAAAGAGTTTGAAATACTGTTGTAAGGTGAGAAATGGCAGGAGGGGTGCAGCGTTAAGGGTATCACGCATGGATTCTCTGGCGCAGCGGTTCCTTCGGCCGTTAGTTCTGTTTGTACCAAGTTCGACTAGTGTTTCCTTTGGGCAGCGGCAATCACATTGCTGTATCGACGGTCTCCTCCTACGCCGTTCACTGGATTTGCACTTCACTGTAATCCATGCTCGGCGGACCTGGAGCGGCCGGCCGGAGTGGCCGTGCGGTTCTGGGCGCTACGGTCGCAGGTTCGAATCCTGCCTCGGACATGGATGTGTGTGATGTCCTTAGGTTCTAGGCGACTGATGACCTCAGAAGTTAAGTCGCATAGTGCTCAGAGCCATTTTGGACCTGGAGCTTATAGCCTTGCCTTCATTATTTCCACGTATGGAAGGACCATGAATGGAAAATATTGCAGTCAGCGTTCTTCGTGCTCTGTTATCTATACCTCTGCTGTTAGTGTGTTAGATATCACGGGAACATTTGGATTTATTATGATTAATCTTGGCCATAACCGTGTTGACCTTTCCATTTATTGCATCGGTGAAGTGGAAGTTTTGGGTGTAAGTTAGTGACTGTCCCTGTAGTGACAGTGTAGTGTACCACTAAGGCCTTTACTTGCTGTTGATTACCAAGGCTATATGCCATGCATAAATTTCAAATTCAGTGGTTTACTCATGAAACTTATCCTTCACCTCGTGTCTTTTTGACGATTGCCAAGACAGAGGTCAGAGGAAACACTGTTTGTAATGCCTCGTCACTAACTATTTCCTTGGATGGTGCATTTGAGCCTAGTGAAGCGTGAGACTGACATTTCGGCGGCTGCTGGTCGAGAGGGCCTGTTGTTGTTGTTGTGCCCCTGCACGTGCCTTCCGGCTGTGTTGGAGGAGTGTCTGGTGTTGTTATAGTGAAACTGTTCACCGTGGTGACTTGCCTTTTTAAGTGTCACCTTTCCCTTCTTAAGGCTCTGTTGTACAGCCTTCTACAATTTCTGCCTAAAGGTCTATATGTGAGCGATGTTGTAATTAAATTTTGAGGTAATTTCTCCACCTGTAAATATTTGCGTATATACTTGGCATGCTGAGCAATATTTTAATGTTGTTTCCGCTCTGATAGCCATCTCCTCAGACTTTATTTTTATTTATAACTCAATATTCTTTGGCTGGGCTTAATTTATCATGGTATCCGTTCTATGGATATAAGAAAATTTGTGAGATCTGCGCATGGTTTGCGCGGCCGTCGGCATCTGCAGTCCCAGTCAGCGGAGTATTGGTCTGCACAAAGATACTCATTTCCTGATCCAGAACACAGTACTCTTCAAGACTTTCCAGCCCAGACAGTGATGGCAACAGGGGACCGTATCACGTTGTAAGACGTATGCTTCGCCGGCGATGGGCGAAGCATGACAGAATCTCTGACCAGAGAGTAGTTTATCGTTAGTTGTTGCTTGTCGCTAGTCTGCGCTTGTCTGCGCGAGTCGACAGTAGTAGTCTGCGTGAGTCGGTGGAGTCGGCATGTGTCGGCGGTGTGGTCTGCTCGCGATTCTGGTCAGGATTCTGGAGGATGAGTATTGTTGTAGAAGGTAAAGAAGAAGCCTTGCGCATATTTAATAATGTATGTTAATTGTAATTTAACTTCTTCAAAAAAATGCCCCAATAATAATTTTTATAATATAAAGTAACTCTTTTACACAAAAGCATTCATTTCAATTCAAAGAATATTTCCAATGCATGATCATTCCTTCCAAGAATATAAAAAAAAAATATATACGCCAGCATTGCACGAAGCTGTGTCGAAAAATATCTAATTCAGAGCAGATATAATTGCAGTTTTTATTGAGGTAAGAATTTTTGCTTTTTTTATTCAGAATACAGGGCCGGAGGTCAGCGCTGCTGTCCTCATAAAATTTATCAGGTTACTAAACTTTTTTATTATTTTGGTGTTTAGGAATATTTCTGTTTCGAACTTGACATTAAATGAGAAAAGAATTTTGTGGGAATATTAAATGTAAATGCATTTTTGCACACAGACTATAAATGGGAGCCAATTTTGTTCATCGGTCACAATATTAGAAAAATTCATTTCATTATTATTATTTTGTTTGGAGTTTACGCTTGGTTCCATTTCCATTTAACTATTTCTGTGGGGAGGTTACGCTTGGCTCATTTTCATTTTTTGTGGGGAGGTTGCACTTGGCGACCCTTCCAGGATCGTATTTCTTTGTGAATCTTCTGAGAAGTATATATCTGCTCTTATTTACTTAAATGTAGTTTGCATCTGGCGCAACGCATTTTATTAATTTGTCACTCTTTCTTTCACAGATCACCGGCAATTGGTTGCTCTTTGTTGTAATTGTGTTTGTTGCATTTCTGCATTGTCTTTGCTTCATTTGTGCTTAATTTTGATTTGTGTAAAAATGACGCGAAAAACTGTTAACAGTACATCGCGATGTGTAATGAGTGAAATAGCTGATTCTAATAATTTGACCGATGGTATTTGCGACACTCAGTGTAACGATGACAATCCTCCATTTACAGACAATCAGTGCGTACCGACCGCTAGTGATGATTTTTATCCTAATGATGAACAAATAAATTCAATTGTGTCCTCTGTTAATTTGGCGACAATTGATGACGCGGCACGTTCTGTTACAATGAACGCTGCCCAGCTTGACACACCCGGTTTGCAAAATTTACGTAATGAACAGATAAATTTTTCTAAAGAAAATGAACAGTGTACTCGAAGTACGATGGATTTATTTGATTCCGAGGTAGTGACTAACAGTGCACATCCGATTAGCAAACATTTTCAAGAATTACAGAATGACCAAATGGTTACAGAAAACGTGACAAATGCACATACACCATCACACAGCACAGAGAATACGGTAGCTAATATTGGCATGGATCAAGTTATGGCATTATTGGTACAATTTAGTGAAAATTTTAAACAACTTAATGAACACAACAAACAAGTTAGTGAAAATTTCAACACAACAGAATGAAAATTCCAAACAACAGAATGAAAGACAAGACAACAATTTCTAACAACTTAATGAAAATTATGAAAATCTCAAACAACAACTTAGTGAACAGAACAAACAACTTAATGAAAAACAAGACAACCTTAATGAAAATTTCAAACAACTTAACGAAAAACATGACAAACTTAATGAAAAACTAGATAACCATTCCAAACAGCCTAGTGAACAGATTATAGCCGTTGCCACGCAATGTGATGATACTAAAGAACAATTACATGAGGAAATTGAGGCTTGTGCTAGGAAAAGTAGTGAAGAAATTAGATCTGTTGCTCAAGAATTAAGGTATATGCCAACAGCTACAACAGAATCACTTAGAGACGAAATTAGTGCAGTCGGTAAACAATGCTCTGAAAAAGCAACACAGTTACGCGACGAGTTTAAATTAATGTCAGCAGAACTTTCGCGCACACTGGATGCAAAAGTAGACGCGAAATTCGACCAACAGAACAGTCAAATTGACGAACGTTTTAATCACCACCTACAAAACAGTGAAACGCGTTTCCGTAAATTTATACAGGAACAGAATAAAGTAAAGCGACAAGTCATGGAAACAATTACCGCACAGAGACAGGAAGATAAACGTAAATTGTTTACGAAAGCAAAAACATACGTAGACAAAAATATTGCTACTGTATCCGACGAAATTAATACAATCAAACAGTTGAACACCGAATTGCGTAATGAAATTTCCGATCTTAAATCAAAAACAGATACACACACAGTAGACTTTCAGACAGTGACCGACGGACTTGAACAATTAGAACTAATACAGGATTCCGATGCCATCAAAGCAGACGTTAAAAACTTGAACGAAACCACACGTAAAATACAAAAACAGATTAATGCTTGTGACACTAAAAACGATGATCAGGTAAAAATACTGACTCAAAAATATGATGAATTGGTCAGTCGTATTGACGTTATTGAAAGTAATAATGACAGCAAATCAAACGATACTTCACCGATTCCGTTTAATCAAACACCTGAATTCCAAAATCTACAGCAGACAATCAGTGAGATAGATTCGTCTAATAATACATTACGTAGAAAATTGTCAACTTTACAGCAAGAAGTGACAGAGATGAAAAATGTCTCAGTCAATAACACGCCACAGCATACGGCACATTCCGAACATTTGCCACGCTCACACAGCCAATATAATTTAGGTAATTTACAGAGAGTACGTGACTTAGATTCCGAACAGTTACAGACAAATAGATTCTCATACAATCCTGAACCTGTTCAGACGTACAGAGACGATAATTTTGATTATAAACATTTTTTATCAGTGAGAAAATTTAAAGTATTTAAAAATGACAGAACACAGATTCACCCCCTGGATTGGATACAACAAATTAGCTTTGCTTTTCCACCGACTTGGCCCGTAACGCATAAACTTGAATTTATTTGCAGTTTTTTGGAAGGCGAACCGGCAACTCGTATGAGACCGATCGCGAGACAATGCTACTCGGTAGAAGAAATTCAGAATGTTTTTCTGTCAGCGTATTGGTCGAAGACGACACAGCGCGGAATTAAGGATCAATTAATTAGTTTACCAAATTATGAGAACTCAAATTTTTCCACTGTCACGCAATTTTTTGAACACATGGTTCAACAAAACGAGTACTTGAGTGAACCATACAGTGAATCTGCACTTATTCAATTATGTATTTCTAAATTACCACGATCATTAGGAGTGTCTCTTTTAACGTGTCAGCAGAAGGAGAATATTTCGGCATTCAGAGATCTGTTACAGCTTTTGGAAGTGCAGCAATCGGATTATTCCTTTATAAACAAAAATTCTTCATATAGTAACCAAGGTCAACAAACATACAGTAATTACGATCAGCCACGCAATTTCAATAGCAAAGGTAATAGACACTTTAGGAACGACAACCACCAGAACTTTAATAACAGACAAGATTTTAATTATCAGTATTGACAAAATTATCAGCAACCACATTTTGGTAACAATAGACGTTTTACCCAGCAACTGCATGAAAGCCAACCGGTTAGCATACCTAACCAACAAGGTCAACCAAGCTTTAATGTTTCGCCACGTACGCGTATAGCGTCGGCCTCAACAAATAATAACGCACAGCAACAAGGGAATCAGTACGTACAGAAAACACACTATTTCAATTCCTATCGCAATGCGCCGTATAGAAATGACTATCATGACAGACGTAAAAATAATGAGCACAATTTTCAGCGTACATTTAATAACAGTCCATCTTATGGGCAGCAAGAAGATCAGCAGCAACATATTATCATGAATGAACCAGACAGTAGGTATCATCCAGAACGAAATACACTAGGAAGAAATAATAGAACAGTACAAATAGTGGAAATGCCACAGCATCCTCCTAAAAATAATAACACGTCAAATAGAATTTGACTAGATACAGTACAGGTTGCATCTTCCAGCAACGTAAGCAATACTTCAGATACACAGAATCTTGTTCACGAAAATGTTATTACTTTTGACGACATCGGAGACACTCTTTTGCAGGAAAGACCAGTTGTTCAAAAAACTATTTCACACCCTGTCATCGAAATTAAAATTGGATCATCGAAATTTTCAGCAGTAATCGATTCTGGATCACCTATGTCAGTTATAAATGAAGAAACTTTCAACGAGTGTAACAAAGAGAATACCTATCCTACGTTACCATTAGGCAAAACGAAAGTAAAAGGAGCAGTATCGAGTAAAGGAGTAGATGTTAAATTACAGACACATTAATCATTTTGTATTGCCGGTCATACATTTCACTCAAATTTTTGGATTGTTCCCTTATTGACAACAGACGTTATTTTAGGTACGAATTTTCTGGTACAACACGACGCAAATATTGACTTTCAAAACTCATATTTAATGTTAAAGGATGAAAATGTACAACTGGCTTTAGAATTTCAGCACTCTTTATCTGCGGAAGAACAAACAATTAATTGTACAGAGGTCATTTGCGCATCACGTAACATAGACAGTAATTCCACATTGTTCACAGATACGTACGTACACAACTATAATACTCCAGACGAAGCCGACTATGACGTTATACAGACGATTTCTGATAAAGTTAAACAGAGCAGTGCAAATGCAGACGACGAACGCACGCAACTACACAAAATTCTTTTACAGCAAGCTCCAGTTTTTGACAACGTTCCTGGTACTATGTTCGGTTTTATGTATGAATTTCAAGTTAAACAGCACGACACATTTAAAGCCAAGCATTATCCCATTCCGTATATTCGTAGAGAACAAGTTAAGAAAGAATTGCAAGCTATGCTTGACCAAGGAATTATTGAACCGGCAGTTAGTCCGTACATGAACCCGCTCCATATTGTTAAGAAAAAGGATGGTTCACTTCGCCTCGTACTTGATTCGCGTAACATTAATGACATTATTATTAACGAAACAGATCGCCCACAGCCGGCCGCGGTGGTCTCGCGGTTCTAGGCGCTCAGTCCGGAGGCGCGCGATCGCTACGGTCGCAGGTTCGAATCCTGCCTCGGGCATGGATGTGTGTGATGTCCCTAGGTTAGTTTAAGTAGTTCTAAGTTCTAGGGGACTGATGACCAAAGATGTTAAGTCCCATAGTGCTCAGAGCCATTTGAACCATTTTGAAGATCGCCCACAGACACTAGAAGAACTTCTACAGATATTTCATGGTACTGCTATTTATTCCACATTAGCTTTGAAATCGGGATTTTGGCAAATTCAGCTCCATCCGAACTGCAGAAAGTACACAGCATTTCTCTGTTTTGGTGACTGTTATCAATTTTGTAAATTACCGTTCGGTTTAACAATTTCTTCAGCAACTTTTATTCGCGGTTTGAATACAATACTTCCGACAAAACTTAAAGACAGAATCACAACGTACGTAGACGACATTCTTATTGCAGAAGTTAACTGGTCTGAACACAATCTGATTCTTGAACGACTGTTGCAAACTTTTCGTGCACAAGGACTCACAGTTAATCTCAGTAAATCGCACTTTGGTAAAACTTCTATAAAATTTCTTGG
Organism: Schistocerca nitens; assembly: GCF_023898315.1. Taxonomy (NCBI): domain Eukaryota; kingdom Metazoa; phylum Arthropoda; class Insecta; order Orthoptera; family Acrididae; genus Schistocerca; species Schistocerca nitens. The sequence continues at coordinate 436,659,767 of NC_064615.1, read as the reverse complement.
ACATGTAATTTCAGCAGAGGGCATTACGCCTGACCCGGAAAAACTTTAAGCTTTACGTGACATTACTGTTCCTACGACGAAGAAACAACTACGCAGTTTTTTGGGTTTAATTAACTTTTTTCGTAAATTTATTTATTACTCTGCTTTAGACACCCCTAGATTATGTCAATTGACAGGTAAAAACACTATTTGGTCTTGGGATAGGCAAGCACATTCTGAATTTGTGAACCTGATAGGAGCCTTGTTGAATGCACCACTTTTATCGCACCCAGATCTTACCAGAAATTTTTCCATTGCCACCGACAGTTCTAACACCGCTTTAGGCGTACATATTTTTCAGGAAATTGAAGAAGATGGTTGTACAGTAATTAAAAACATCGCTTTTGCAAGTCGCATTCTGTCACCTGCTGAACGAAATTATTCTGTTACAGAACTTGAAACATTATGTGTTGTATGGGCTTTTACCAGATTTAGGCATTTCCTTTATGGAAGACACACTACCGTTTACACAGATCATAGAGCGATACAATTTTTTCTTTCGGCTAAATTAACACACGATAGATTAAGTAGATGGAAACTTTATTTGCAGGAATTTAATTTTACAATTGTTCACATTCCCGGTACACAAAATATTGTAGCAAACGCATTATCCCGTTCTCTTAACAACAATCAGCAAGACGTCGCAACCAACTTCTGCAAAGGAAATTTCAGCGTCATGTACATTCAACAAGTTGCATTTGAAAATTTCATTTCGTCGTCATTACGAGACATAGCACAAGAGCAGAGTAAAGACAACGTGTGGAAAGAAATTAAACACCTTTGGCAAGACAGGAATAATGTTACCATTAGAAACCATTACACTGTACGCAATGACATTCTGTTTCGCCGCTCTCATCCTGACAGCAACAACTGGTTATTATGCATTCCTGACGAACTGGTTAACAAATTAATCTGGTATACTCACTTAAGTTACGCACACTACGGAGCCAGAAAATGTTTTCTTATACTGAGGCAGAACTGTTATTTTACCAACATGGAGAAACGTATACGACGAGTTTTAGCGTCATGTAAAATCTGCCAGAAAGCTAAATCAGACACGACTTCACATGTTCCTCCATTACATCCCATTGTACCTGTTAAATTGAGGCATATGGCCGCTGTAGACATTTTTGGTCCGATTCCCAGAACTAACAGAGGTTTTTGCTACATCTTTGTCGCTGTCGATCTCACTTCAAAATTTGTTACCTTCACTCCGTTACGCAAAGCTACTGCTAAAACTGTTTCGAAAGCATTTGTAAAACATTTTCTATTTCATGTAGGGCATGTGTTGAAAGTAATTTCCGACAATGGATCACAGTTTCGATCTGCTATATGGACACATATGTTACGAGCTAGAAACATTTCTCCGATCTATATATCCAGGTACCATGCTTCTTCGAACCCTTGTGAACGATTAATGAAAGAAATTGGTAAACTGTGTAGAATATACTGCCATAAAAAACATATTGATTGGGACACACACATACTCTCATTCCAAGATGTAATTAATTCCATACCAAATGAATCTACTATGCTATCTCCGTCTGTTACACTGAAAAATGTTGAACCACCTAACAAAATTAAAGGATTAGTAACCTTTCCTACATCTCGTCGACTGCGACACCATGAAATAATTGACATTGCGCTGAACAACATCAAACGTGCCGCAGAGCGCCGGAGAAGACAGCAAAAACAGGTTTGTACACGCCGTGACTTTCACATTGGACAGAAGATATTAGTACGTACACACTATTTATCCAACAAAGGAAAAAGTAGATGCAGTAAATTTGAGCTTCTATACGCAGGTCCATATCGGATTCGCAGCATTCCTCACCCCAATGTAGTACACATCAAAACTTTGAGAACCAGAAAAACCAAAGGGAACCACCACGTCTCCAACATCAAACCTTTTATTGAATGAACATACTTTATGATTTATCACACTGTAATGTCATTTCCTAATTTTTTTTATGACCACTTATGCAATTATATTCACATGAACACTTACTGATGATTGTCGTATTTTTTCTTGGGAAGTGCCCGGCAAGGTAAGGTTAGCTCTTCTTGTCGTTACACATCAGACCGTGCATATTTTTCCATTTTTCATGTATGTATGATTGTTTTCCTGTTTTGTTGGTATACACTATGAAATATTTAAGATATAACAAACACCAGTTGACTTTAACATTTTGCCTTATGATATCTCAACATCGTGACTATTTTAAATTTTTTTTTGCTGCTACATTGTGATACACTGTGTACATTTTTGCCTCTGAACACTGTCTGTGTTTTTGACATGTTACGTTTTCTGTCATGCTATGCTGTATGCTCAATTATATCACTAGAAACTAGTTTTTATTTAATGGATATATGAATTAAATGCAAGACATTAATCTTTGTTTATCATTTTCAGAAAGAAATAACGTGTAAAAGAAATAAATTAAACAGAAATGGGAATTTCACCTTCGGAATGAACGAAAGAAGATGCAATACTTCGTGACGAAGAGTAAAAGGATCAGAATTAACAAACATTAACAAGAATATACTATACACATCGTAGAATAGCAGTCCTAACTAATTTTTTCTTTCAGAATACGAGGCGATTGATGCAGGCTGTCAGACAGAACTACACATCTTAGTTTTAGTGATGAAATATGCTAGAAATAAGGAATAGTTGTATAATGAATAATGAAGTGACTTTTTTGCAGATGATGATGAATGGTGATGAATAATGATGAAGAATATGATAATATGGATAATGAAGTTTTTTCTTTGCAGATGAGGATATGGGTAATGAAGTTTTTCTTTACAGATGATGATAATAATGGAATTATGACAATATGGCTAATGAAGTTTTTTCTTTACAGATGAGGATAATGTTGAAGTTTATGTATTTATGCTATGTAGTTATTTAAGTATTTGTTGCAGTTCGTTTTGACAGTATGTCTTATATCGCATGGTATGATGACTGAAGGTTTTGGAAAGGACAGCTAGAGAATATATATATATATATATATATATATATATATATATATATATATATATATATATATATATATATATATATATATATTCTCTAGCTGTCCTTTCCAAAACCTTAAGTATTTGTTGCAGTTCGTTTTGACAGTATGTCTTATATCGCATGGTATGATGACTGAAGGTTTTGGAAAGGACAGCTAGAGAATATATATATATATATATATATATATATATATATATATATATATATATATATTCTCTAGCTGTCCTTTCCAAAACCTTCAGTCATCATACCATGCGATATAAGACATACTGTCAAAACGAACTGCAACAAATACTTAAATAACTACATAGCATAAATACATAAACTTCAACATTATCCTCATCTGTAAAGAAAAAACTTCATTAGCCATATTGTCATAACTCCATTATTATCATCATCTGTAAAGAAAAACTTCATTACCCATATATATATATATATATATATATATATATATATATATATATATATAATACACATTTCACTACCTGTTAATTCGAAGTTCACTACTTTTCAGCATAGTATGCGTTTCTTCTTTCAGTTTAGTAATCCATTTTTGTATATTTAGCAGGAGAAATTATTTATGAAATTAATGTGCTATAAGCAGTTGTTCATTAAACCTATGTCTATTATGAATGTGATCACATATACTCTACTTGTTTCATAACCTTGCTACAGCTGACTCATGACGAATGACGTTACACATCTTCATTTGCAGCAATAACTCAAAATCAAATATTGTTATGCCTCAGTAATTAATTATCGATCTCAAAGCAATGCCATGCTAGCACAAAAAAAAAAGAGTTCTGAGTAATTCTGAGTAATATTTTCTAGTCACAGACCTTGAATAATAGTTACAGTGTGTTACATTTTCAATATGTCCTATGTCACTGGAATGATTAGTTGTGAGTAATAGTGAATGATATTTTGTAATAATGCATAAATACTATGCCCATAATTTCTGTAAATAATATTTGGTTATACTCTATAAATGCTATGCCAATAATTGACTCTCATTTTTAATGATAACTTCTGAATAATACTGAATAAGGTTCTATAAAAAAAATAAGAATACATGTTTTGTAACTGGCCAATGAGTGCCAATAATTATTTTAAATATGTCGTATGTCACTTGAATGATGAAAAATGTTTTGTACTATTCAATACTTGCTACATATTTTGTAACTGGACAATGAGTGCCAATGATTACTATAACTAAGTGAATTACGTTAATACTATGCCATTCATTAGCTCCTGTTTTGAATGATGACTTCTGATGGTTTGTAACTGGGCAATGAGTGCCAATGTTCTCTATAAACAGATAATTTATGAACATTATTCTGTAATACTACATACATGGTACAGAAATGTTCAGTAACTGGGCGATGAGTGCCACCAATTACTCAGATCAGTTGTTAGACTAGTGTAATTCTCAGTGAAGACTAGTATGTGACTTAATGTCCTTCACCTTCTGACCTAATTACCCGAAATTACTGCAATATCCAATTGTCCTATTTGGTTTTTGCACTAATTCTACGTTGGTGTACTTTACAAGAACGTGGTGTTGACACGACATGCTGTCCACCACCTTGAGCGGTAGAGATGTTATTATTGTCCCACTGTTTAGTGTACCTAGTGTACTACCAAAATGATAGCATGGAATATTATTACGACATTTCAGTGTCTTGGCTACACTGATTAATACTTCAAGGAAAAGAACTTCAGATTGTCTCACTTGGTGTTGTGCTTCTATAGAAAGATATGGACTTTCAGTGCAGCTGCGTGCAACCTAAAGTGCTACAACCATGACGCAATCCTTCCCATTCCTTTCCTAGTTCTTGTAAAATGGTAAACACTTATGCAATGTGTTTAAATTCTTGTAAAATGATAAAGACTTATACAGTGCGTGTGCACTTCATTTCATTTGTTAACAAGATCAGTTGTCCTAAATATGCTAAAAACTTATACAGTGCGTGTGCACTTTATGCCATTTGTCCTCATTACGTATACATTTTGTGATTCCCAGATATGTTCTGAACTACAGTGCGTGTGCACTTTTGCCATTTTGTTAACATGATTTGTATTCATTGCATATACATTTTTGTGATGTGCTGATATGTGTGCACTACAGTGCGTGTGCACTTTATTTCACTCCTTGATATGTTTATTTGTTGTAAAAATGCTAAAGAGTTTTACAGTGCGTGTGCACTTTATGCCATTTGTCCTCATTACGTATACATTTTGTGATTCCCAGATATGTTTTGAACTACGGTGCGTGTGCACTTTTGTCATTTGTCAATATGATTTGTACTTATTATGTTTATTTGTTGTAAAAATGCTAAAGAGTTTTACAGTGCGTGTGCACTTTTGCCATTTGTTAATATATCGCTTCCCACGCCCGGGTTCCCGGGTTCGATTCCCGGCGGGGTCAGGGATTTTCTCTGCCTCGTGATGGCTGGGTGTTGTGTGCTGTCCTTAGGTTAGTTAGGTTTAAGTAGTTCTAAGTTCTAGGGGACTTATGACCACAGCAGTTGAGTCCCATAGTGCTCAGAGCCATTTGAACCATTTTTTTGTTAATATGTTTTGTACTCATTGTGTATATATTTTGTCATTGCCTGATATGTTCTGTACTCAGTGCATGTGCACTATATTTTATTTCATGTTCTGCACCTATATATATATGTATATATTCTGTGATTGTAAACTTAGTTAATTAAGAAAAATTTGTTGCTCATGGCAAGTCCAATTGACTCACCATCGCTGCCAAATTTTTGCCCCCCAGTGGAGGGTTATGTAAGACGTATGCTTCGCCGGCGATGGGCGAAGCATGACAGAATCTCTGACCAGAGAGTAGTTTATCGTTAGTTGTTGCTTGTTGCTAGTCTGCGCTTGTCTGCGCGAGTCGACAGTAGTAGTCTGCGTGAGTCGGTGGAGTCGGCATGTGTCGGCGGTGTGGTCTGCTCGCGACTCTGGTCAGGATTCTGGAGGATGAGTATTGTTGTAGAAGGTAAAGAAGAAGCCTTGCGCATATTTAATAATGTATGTTAATTGTAATTTAATTTGTTCCAAAAAAATGCCCCCTACAATAATTTTTATAATATAAAGTAACTCTTTTACAGAAAAGCATTCATTTCAATTCAAAGAATATTTCCAATGCATGATCATTCCTTCCAAGAATATAAAAAAATATATACGCCAACATTGCACGAAGCTGTGTCGAAAAATATCTAATTCAGAGCAGATATAATTGTAGTTTTTATTGAGGTAAGAATTTTTGCTTTTTTTATTCAGAATACAGGGCCGGAGGTCAGTGCTGCTGTCCTCATAAAATTTATCCGGTTACTAAACTTTTTTATTATTTTGGTATTTAGGAATATTTCTGTTTCGAACTTGACATTAAATGAGAAAAGAATTTTGTGGGAATATTAAATGTGAATGCATTTTTGCACACAGACTATAAATGGCTGCCAATTTTGTTCATCGGTCACAATATTAGAAACATTCATTTAATTATTATTATTTTTTGGGGAGTTTACGCTTGGTTCCATTTCCATTTAACTATTTCTGTGGGGAGGTTACGCTTGGCTCATTTTCATTTTTTGTGGGGAGGTTACAACGTATCCTTATACAGAGCCTGTCCTTGATTTCTTCCCTTGCAGTGCTGCAGCTCAAAAGACACCAGAATCAGCTTCGCCCTCTGAGATTCCATGATCCTGCTGCCGCGTTTCGTTTTACTAGATTCAGCACGCATCCACGACCCAGAGTCGCAGCCATCCACCACGAACCAGACGGCATCTCAGCCCGAGGCCCTTCCAATGAAGGTGGACGTCCCCTCATCCCTGATGCCAGCATCACAGCAGTCCATGTCGCCGTGTGCAACGCCTCTTCACCCTGCCGTCTCCATCTCCGGAGGGTCCTCCAGAATTCCAAACTGCGGCCCTGGATGTTGCCAAAAGCCTTCCCTGCGGTTTAAAAGGCGTTCTCGTGGGGGCTCAGGGCGAAAGCCAGGGTGGACCTGCCACCAGGTTCAGTACCGGTTCCTGTCCGATCTGCGCTCCTGCACACACAGTCCTGCCCTCGCCATCGGTCCGCACTGCAATCACATGCGATCAAGGCCATAATTTTTGGGTGGGGAGGTGGTGAGAAGCGTAGTGTCGTAAGCACAGCACGCACCACTAGGCAGTAGCACAGGCTTCGATAGATCAACAACCCACTCACAGGTGACATATAACCCAAAACTTCCGCACCAAGAAGTCGCAGTGGTGGTGCCGGTAGAAAGTGATACGTGCCATCGCCAAAGCAGAGTGGGCAGTTCCATGTCAGCCCGGCTACCGTGGAGACTGCCTTCTACTTGTGCGGAGTCGGTTATCGACCTATCGCTGCCTGTCGTGCTGCATGGTTGTACGTGCTGTGCTTACGACACCACAATCTTCCCTCCCCTCCCCCTGCCCCCCTGCAACTCCTGGCCTTGAGCGCACGGGATTGTGGTGCGAACCAATGACGAAGGGAGGTCTGCGCCCACAGTCTGCTTCTAGCGAGTCCACACCTGCCCGTCTTCAGTGAGGGTGTGAATGGGACTACAACGCATTACTATCCAGCCTAAGCTTCTGGAATATTGCCGGCCGCTGTGGTAGAGCGGTTGTAGGCGCTTCCGTCCGGAACCGCGCTACTGCTAAGGTCGCAGGTTCGAATCCTGTCTCTGGCATGGATGTGTGTGATGTCCTTAGGTTAGTTAAGTTTAAGTACTTCTAAGTCTAGGGGACTGATGACCTCAGATGTTAAGTCCCATAGTGGTTAGAACCATTTGAACCATTTTCTGGAATATTGGTTGAACTTCAGATCTGCTGCCTGATTCGATTTGTACGAAGTTGAGCATTGATCAATAAGTATCTGTGTTCTTGTCACTATTCATTATGAGTGTTTCAGTGTTTCCTCCCATAGTGTTTCCCTCAGCGTACTGTAAATAGTTCACGGTGGCGACGAGCAAAATCTCCTCGTGTGATTGTATCAAAAGTACAATACAACAGTTCTAAATTTCGCTTGAGTCATTACAAGTCATGCATATTACTCGATCAACTTTTCCACTTCGCTGATACAAGTTGCAACCATCTGCTACAAGAAGGCTCTGCATTGTTAGGTGTAACATTGCGGTGTGTAACGTAACCATGTTGGTGCTTATGAAACAGCGTGCTTTAATCGAGTTTCTAACCAAAGAAAACATACCTCTAACTGAAATCCGTACAAGAGTGAAAGCTGGGCACGGCGATGATTGTATCGACGTCACTAATGTGCGACGTTGGGTTGTTCGCGGTCGTAATGAAGGAAACTGTGGTGCCAGCCTCAACAATGTGTGTGTGTCAGCGCTGAGAGTGGACGACTGCGTACCGCAAGCGACCAGACTCATCGGAATTCGGTTGAAGAATTCATCAGAGAAAATCGTCGGATGGCACACACTCAGCTTTCAGGTAAGTGTGTACAGGTCATCATTACAGAACTGTGGTACATACAACTGTGTAAGACCAGTCTAAAGCCTAGATTACATAAGCGTTTCTTTATTTAAAACAACCGGTTTCGACGGACTTTGCTGTCACCTTCTGGTCTTAAAAAATCTTTTTGTTGTGAAGTGTGTTCATTTTCAGTTGGATCTCACGTCATGTTGTCTTGTGGACATAAAACACCACATGACAATTTCACGTGAGGTCCAACTTAAAGTGAAAACATTTCATAACAAAAAGATTATTTAAGACCTGAAGATGGCAGCAAAGTCTGTCAAAACTGGTTGTTTTAAATAAAGAAATATTTATACTGTTTTGGCTTCAGAATGTTTTTAGCAAGTTAAACAGATCGATCCTTCTGTCTTCCCAAAATGAGAAAATTCAAGAGAACTGTGTGCATGTCCACACTTGGCATAAAATAGGAGAGTGACATTTGTCAAAAATTTCTTTCGCTCTTTAAGCGTGAGGGCGATGAATTCCTCAACAACGTTATGACAGCTGATGAAAGGTGGGTTGACGATTTTGACCCTGAAAGCAAGAGAGCTTTAGTGGAATTCTGCCACAAATGATAACGACGTCAGGAACGTTCAAGATCATGTTCATATTGAGGACTTTCAGTGTGTGGTTCATTTGGAATTTGTGCCTGCAAGATGGTGCATGGCCCTCAGCGGAACTGAAGGCACGAATTCGAAGAGCTCGTTAACACATGAAGCACCCTCTCTTGCAGTATGACAGTGCCACACAACGCCTTCGGTTCCCTGTCATCGATCATTCTCCATACTGTCCCGCCTTGGCCCCAAGCGATGTCCCTTTGTACCAAATACCTTCAAGGACTTCACTGTCACAGTGATGAAGTGGTATAAGCAAAGGTGAGGTTGTGGTTCCGCCAACAAAGTCAAAGAGTCTACAGTGACGATATCAACAATCTGGTCTATCGTTAGCAGAAATTTACTCGTCGCTAGGTTGACTATTTTAAATAAATAGACATGAATAATAAAGAATGAGATTTTCACTCTGCAGCGGAGTGTTCACTGATTTGAAACTTCCCGGTAGATTAAAACTGTGCGCCGGACCGAGACTCGAACTCGGGACCTTTGCCTTTCGCGGGCGAGTGCTCTACCAAATTTTTTTTGTATGTGTGTGTAATGTTTACACCTCTTCCACTTCAGGTGTTGGCCCCTATCACCCATATTATCCCCAAAAACCTATCTAACCTAGTGCCACTGTCACTTTCACTCTCAAGCTAACTAGGACGGTCGTGCGCCACCACTTCCGGCTCCGCCAAAGAAAAAAAAATCAAATATGCCTCTGAACATTTTATTAAAAAAAAGAAAAGGATAAAGGAAGGGGTACAATGCTTTATTATATTTTATTTGTTGTTAATTTTGCCCTTATGTTTTTATTGGTAATTCCTTTTTTTTGTTCTATTTTTTTTCTCAGGGGTGTCCACAGCAGCCAGATGGCGGGATGTTCTGGTCGTCTTCTCGTTCATAGAGGGTGAAACACCCTATAATTACCGTTGATGTCTCTCATCACTCCATCATATGCGACATCTCAGTCTCTTCTCACACCTGGTGCTCCCCAATGCTCTGGAGGGCGCGTAAACAACGACTCCAAGTAATTCGCAAAGAGCGTGCCATACGACGCTTTGCGTGGTAACATCGTGTAGTTACTCGTTAAATAATGCCAGTAATCTAACAACCTTGCAACGCTCTCATTAAAAAAGTATGACAATGCCATACACTTAAGCCACACCGTGACGTTATGATGAGTAGCAGGGAAGTAAGTGACGCCTGGATGGATCAGTTCGGTGGACACTACGGACTGAGGCGTCCATCGCGGCAACAATGCCAACATGCGTCGTGTGAGGAGCCAGTAGTCGGTAGCCGTACCACAAATGAAACGGTGCATATCGGTGTCGACAGCGGAGCATCTGGGACAGAGAGGATCCTCGACAATATGTATCGTGTGTAAAAGTTTCGGGTGGTGAATTTTTCAGTCGTTTTCACATACCACAGGGTCCTGACCGTGGTGGGAAGGAAAGGCGAGAGTATGTTACTCCACACCCACCTAAAGCCAACTGCCGGATGTCGGCGTTCAACGACTTTAGCAGGTACTGTCCGTTGAAAGTAGTGGTAGAAGTCCTTGTTGTTAGATTCCCGCGTGGTCTGATAAACCCAAGCACAACTCACGACCATCCTTCACAGGTAGGTTGGAAGGTAGGAAGCGAGGTAGTGGAAGAACTGAAGTTGTGAAGGGGGGTATCTCAGTTACCCGCGAAAGGCAAAGGTCCTGAGTTCGAGTCTCTGCCAGGAAGTTTCACGAATAATAAAGATGTAGAATGTTAATAAAGTCGGTTTTAGTTAAAAAGAGTCAAGAATTATCACATTAAAATCCGGAGGCATTACTTTTCAGCATGTCGCCATACAGTTCCCAGAAATTAACTCTGAAACAGATGGTGGCACTGTAGCTGTTATATCTCTGAGAACACTGCATTTCCTTGAAACAAAGAAAATACTAAAATTTGATAACATGTTGAATCTGAATTATATATATCCGATTTCACTAGAGATACAGAGTGTTAAAATTGCTGCACAAAGTTTTTGCTCCACTACAGACATTTCTCTTAACGAATTTGATAACCAATAATGACTTTGTACACTGAAAAAGTATGACCATCTCTATTGAACTTAATTATATGTAAATATAAAGGCATTGTTAGAAGGACAGTTCGAAAGTGAACTATCAGGAGACAGTTACACAAAGTTATTGAACAATTTTTAGTTGTATGCAAGTTCTTTCTCATTGACTAAGCAAGTTACCTGAAGTAGAGTTCACTCATTACCTTATGTCCCACTGTATGGAATCAAACAATGACTCACCTCACAGGGCAAAGATATAATGATCGAGATTTTTTTTTTACTATTAACAGTTGGAGTCTTAAGGAAAATCCAACTTCTATTAAGTGTTGGATGCTCCAACATCGTTTCATAAATGCGTTGAAAAATGCATTACATGACATTTCGCTTAATGTCAGCATGATACAGAACAGCTGGTATAGGGAACTATTTATTAGAGTAGCTAAAATTAGCAGAATTTTTCACGATTTCCTTCAGGAGCAACTAATAGTGGCGCACGATATGTACCCATACGTTTTACATTCCTTTATATATTTGTAGTTCTTTCATGTAACTGACTTCGAGTGTGAACTGCTACAGTCATATTCAGCGTGCCTGTTCATCTACTGTGTAAGTTACTAGAAAACAAATGCCAACACGAAAGATGTGGTGTCACTGCCAGACACCACACTTGCTAGGTGGTAGCTTAAATCGGCCGCGGTCCATTAGTACATGTCGGACCCGCGTGTCGCCACTGTGTGATCGCAGACCGAGCGCCACCACACGGCAGGTCTCGAGAGACGTACGAGAAGTCCCCCCAGTTGTACGGCGACGTTGCTAGCGACTATACTGACGAAGCCTTTGCTCTCATTAGCCGAGAGACAGTTAGAATAGCCTTCAGCTAAGTTAATGGCTACGACTTAGCAAGGCGCCAATTGTCACAGTGCATGTATCTTACGAGTGTCATTTGTATAGTCAAGAGAGATGTACCAAAGGAAAGCATTAAAAGTTAAGTATATTCCAAAGCTACGTATTTTCTTTATCGCATTCATAACTTATCCTGTTCCAGACTTGACGCCAGTCGGCGTGTGTGTAAGCGTGCCTTTCGGCTTCCTCCTCAGTGTGGCGTGACTAGCTTGTTACGCCACAACAAAAGAAACGCTAAATTCTGTTGTAGTCAGTCGCCAGCAGTGGAAATTCATACGCTTAGCGCTAGACCATACCACTTTCGGATCTGTTCTAACTTCGGCGTCTCCAAACTGCCATGTCAACTGCGCGATAATTGAAGCAGATAGCGGGAGGCTAGAACCGACACAAAGTGTCCTTATCTGGTATCGCCAGACTGCCAACAGCAAGAAAATTCTTTCTCCAAAGGACTGTTAACGACGTAAAGAAACAGCAGAAACAAGAGGAGAATAGAAGCGTTTAAAATATGGTGCTACAATGGTGAAGGTCAGATGGATATTTAAAATTGCTAATGAGGAGGTACTGAACCGATTAGCGGACGCAAACTGACTAACGGGCTGACACCAAGAGATCGTCAGTTTATTAATGGAGGGAACTGTGTCAATGTCTGTCGGAGGTGGGGCAGCTCTAATCATTGTGTAGAGAGACCAGGGCATGACTTCAGTTAGCTGATCGCGTTGTAGACGGCAACACTTATGTAGAGAGGCTTGCACAGGATAGACTAGTACGGAATGCTGCGCCAAATCAGAATATTATCACTGATGAACTCAGCAACAACAAAACATGGGATTCGTTCGATCCTCATGTATTAAACCTACAAAACCGAGAGCACGGCGGCAGAAAGGAAATGCCTGGCCGTCGCCTCTGGGCAGTGCGGTCGCGGTGGGGCTGGCGCCAGCATCGCCAGTGGCGGGAATGAGGCGTGCCGCCCCTCTGGGAGGCATTAGGGCCGCTCCGGTTAGCCGAGGGCGGCGTCGTTTAGCTGATGCGCCTGCCGAGGAAACCCCGGCACGTACCACGGTGCACACTAAGTGAAAATGCTCTCCGCGCTCTCAAAGCACTTTACATTTCACTAGGAGCACTATGCGCAGTTCCTGAACGCATTCATTGTCCTTAATTTTAAACAAATGCCGCCATAGTATGATTCTTCGAATTGGATATGAGGTGTCAGGTCAGAGGGGTGTTCTGAACACAGTTTCGACACAAAGCAGTTCAATAGGCTGTGGAGTGGAAGGGGTAGGCTAGCAATAGAACAGTGCATCACCATTGACTAGACACTCATTTATTGAACACATAAGTCAGGTATTACCCAATAGGAACAATCAGTACAAATTACAAAACGATATTCTTTTCCTTTAAGTCACTCAAATTTTAAACAGACAAATAGCAATCATTTAAGTGAAAGCCCTTTAAGAAAGCAAGACTAGGAAATTTGAATGATGAATTAAAATCATATTTAAATAGTCTCTGACCGAGCACATATTTTAAAATGAAATACTTCCTTTAAGGAACCAGCGATCAAAATTAATTACATAATCCTCAACAACCATATTACATCCAAGACATTTAAGATAAAACAGTAATATATAACATCAGAGAACGGCAGTCCCAAGTTTTAAGCGGCACGTTTCAGATGGACTGCACTGCAACAGTACAATACAAGTCCCTCAGAGGATCTCCCCACACAGGAAGTTATTACCGCAATCGACAAAATATCAACATCATTCCATGTACAGACCTAAAACAAACTAAAAGCTCTCTTAAGTTTGGTACAGTTAATTCCCTTTCAACATAACATACATCACAAGTCTAGCCCTAGGACGGCACCGACTACTCGCAATTTAGCACGCGAAAAACTACAGCGATGCACTCATCACGTATCCTTACAAAATCTAAGAACAGAGAGCCGGCTCCCCAATAGCGGAACATTTAACCACGCGCAGCGTCCGGGTTTGCGGGATGCTGATCTCGCCCTTAACCTCAACACTAGTTCAAATACTAGTCAGCCTACAATCTTGAACCACCATACACATTCCTTCAGTTATTGCATAGAAAGCCAATGTGATAGGCAAACAGACCAGCATATGATAAAAGTTTAAGCACTTTCCTTACTAGACAAGCCTTATGAATAGTAGTCGTAATTTTTTTTTAAACGTGAGCACACCCACAATCAAAAGACAAACAACGCCAATCATAAGAACAGCAGCACATAAGCAAGTAGCAACGGTAACTTCTGCTGAGATTGGCTACAAATCAGTGTGTGATTTAACACACCAGAAAACAGTCTTTACAACATAACCATCAATACAATAGCAAATTACTCACACGTGTACTGCCGCACGATTTCGATTCGCAAAGCCATAGACAAAACGTGGAGAACGTATCTCTTAGACCAACATAATGGTTGCACAGCAAAGAACCAGACCTAATGAAACCACAACAGTTTTCGCCTCTAAATTGTCACAGTACAAGTGAGACTCAATCACAAATGTAATTTTACATCACCAGTTCCCGTATAGTCAATACAAGCGCCTGATGTTCACCCGTTTATAACGGCAGGCAGCAACATCGTACGGAAAAGAGCGTAGACACAAGCTCTTACCAATTCTCTTCTCCGAAAGCTGCCACCGCAATTTTCGGGAACCATTGGGACATCCAATGGAGAAATCGTTACTCCTTCACACAGATTACAGGACGCCCGCTTCCCGCTACTTGCTACGGCGCCTTCCGTTCAGGGCCAACTTGTATATCTCCATGCGATAGGTCCGGTCCCACGCTCGCTGCGTCAACCTGACAACTGTCTTCCACCACGTCCCGGAGCACACCCCCAACAGGACCTCGCCTCGTTACTCCTCGCGTAGGCGCCAGAGGGCGCTGCTTACCGCCCTGACCGTGGCAGGAAAGATAAACCACCAGAGTGGCACTATCGATATGAGCCGCAACGCCTCAGGATAAGTAACAGCAAAATTAAAGTTTACTGCTGCCAGCGGAAAAATGATCCTACCGGCGTATAAAAAAGGTGTATATGCTCCTGTTTATTTCAAAGACTATGACTAATATGTGAGACAGCAGTTGGCTCATTTTGCCGTCCTCAACACGTTTAAAATTTTTCCCAAAATTTTGGTATGCGATTATATTCGCACTCTTTTAACATGCAACTCACCTCTCACACCCGCAAGCTGCATTAACTGTAACTGTCTCACAACCGCTAGTCCATCACTGTCACTGCCTCCTTTTTACTCTCTCATACTGCTATTATCTCATTCATTCATTCTCACTGCTGTTGTCTCTTCTCACTGTCACTATCTCTGTCTTCTTCGTTATCATGGTCACAGGTTCTTTCTTTCGCCCACTTCCATCTTCTCCTTCTCGCTATTCCCTTTCCTCTGGCACTGCCTCCTTTACTCTTTCCCACCACTGTGCTGACACTGTCGACTGTGTTCCACTGCCACTGTATACCTCTCTATCTGTCACAATGTTATTGCCTCCTTCGTTCTTTCTATACCAAAACAACTGCCTACTTCCAGCATATATTACTTTTATCTTTCTTGCCCGCTGCCACTGTCTCCTACTCTCTCAGCTTAAAATCTCTAGTATGCTCACATAGCAAAATTTTTTGGACAATTCTTAAAAGTGCTCAGGAAGCTAGAATGAGGTAACTAGTAGCACACCTTTCAGCCAGTCTTTTAAATTAACAACAGCTTATTCGCCTTCTTTGTGTTTTGATAGGGGATTTCTCCGCTAGTTCCCTTATTTTCCCTGCTACAGCAGGACATGTAACTCATACGAAAAGAACTTTATTGGTTAGTAAAACGTTGATAGGTTACTTAGGAGAAATTAAAATCGCGCTAAACTAAGTTTGCATTTCAGACCGGATTTTACGTGCATAAAAATTTTCCTTGTTCTTCGGTATTGCAACATGATGATAACGGATATACTTTACAGCAAATTTCACCGTGCAACATCACTTCATAAATTACGTTCTCGCCTCACACGAGATTTTAAGTGCGTATTTTACCTGTCTAGCTAGCTTTAATTTGAAAGAGCAAACATATAAAAACAATTTTCAGGTTTGATGGAGATCGGAATCTTAGGGATATATGTATTAGAAACTACAGACATTTGCTATTTACAGCCTTCTTGGTGTCCAGAAATGATGTTTTTGGAGTTTTTCTGCATAACGGATAAAGATTTTTGAAAACTTGAAGACGGAAGTTACAGATAAATGGCTAGAGAATATACCATTAAAATTTGAGCAATTTGTTGCTCTTATTTATTTAGATATCCGCTGCTGGTGGCAAAAAATAGTGAAGAATAGTTTTTTAGGATTTTCTCAGGAACCGCCCTTGAACTAAAGAGTACCTCACAAGTCTCCTAATCCGTATCGTAGGCCACATCTAATGCAGAAAAAACACACCGATTGTCTCCATTTGCCTAAGTAGAAAAATCAAATGTAGACAAATTTGAGGGCGACACATGTCACATTTGCAACGATGTCAACGTGTGTTTAGAAACAACCACCACCCCGAACATCAATGAAGGCGCCACAACACATACAGCCAGTGCAACACAAATCACACCATCGCTGACACCAAGCGCTCAAGCACCACCGACATCAGTGAAAAACGTGTGAAGATAAAAATCATTGAAGAGCCGTGTGTAAAAATGAATTGTAACTGTGTGACATCCTAAAAGGATCTCCCCATCACCGACCAACACCAAACCAGACTCCATTCAGTACCACCTCAGAATCCGCAACTGAATCCAACACCGACAAGAAGCCAGCTATACTTTGCTCCGATAATTTAGAATTTAACTTACTTTCAAGTACACTACAGGAAAAAAGAGATACTGAAAATAGCACAGTGGATGCTACTTAGATTGTTCGATCCAAAAGGGTGACAAATGGTTCAAATGGCTCTCAGCACTATGGGACTTAACATCTGAGGTCGTCAGTCCTCTGAAACTTAGAACTACTTAAACCTAACTAACCTAAGGACATCACACACATCCATGCCCGAGGCAGGATTCGAACGTGCGACCGTAGCAGTCGCGCAGTTCCGGACTGAAGTGCCTAGAACCGCTCGGCCACCGCGGCCGGCTCAAAAGGGTGATTCTCTCTATTTTTCAGTAGTCCTAACTGAGCAGACAGACACAATCATCCTAAGGACAGAGAATATTCCTACAACAGCAGAGCCGCTGCTCGACCTCATGCTCCAGGTCTGCCTACGAAGATCAGAATCATTCAGCTTTGACAAAATATATAATCATGGAAGCGAACATGGACGAACATGCTTCGATTACTCACAGACAGGCAATAAATGTGTTTTACACGTAAACATCCAAAACACAGACAAAATATGAGAATCTTACTACATAATAAAAAAACAGTGCTTCAGTTAGAACGGAAATGCCGAAAATAGCAGAAGTCTTTCTGGCAGACATCATGTCCTTTCAAGAACCTTATAATAGGAATGGGCAACTGATATGTCTACCAAAACATCCTACCATAATAACAGGCAGAAATGACTGTGAGGCAGCAATGGTAATTTTACATAGACTTATTACATAATTAAGGTATGCAATCAACATTTAGTTACCATAGAGATAACCAAAAGGAATATTATATGGACATTTTGCATCTATGTACGCTAAATACAGCCACGAAATAGATCCTTAGGCAGACCAATTCATAGACCTAGCAACGCATGCCAGAGGCAAAAAAATTAGTCATAAGTGCTGACATTAATTCAAGATCCATCCTCTGGAACTCAGAACAGATGACAGAGCATGTATAGTTACCAACCTGGTACAAGAAACACAACTGCAAGTAATGAACGCAGAAGGACCTAAGCCAAAATAAGCAGATTTTGGTGATACGACGGTTCCGTGATACGACCAGTAATATCGACTTTACGCAAGCAGACAATGCGGCAATGGTTTATGTAACAAACTGAACCGTACGCGACAATATAATCAGTAGCGACCACAATATCACAACATACACACTGTATCACGTTCAGAAAACAACTACCAAATCACACATAACACACTTACTGTTCCACAAAGCAGACTGGAAAAAAACATCGGAAATTATGTAAATTACCTAACAGCAACACCTAGAAAACATAAATGGATGTTTGAATTACAGAGCACAAACTAACACGTGTATTACAAGATGCACAAAACACATCAGTACCGACGGCAAAGAACACAAGGCGCAAACGAAAATTATATCAAAGGGCGATGCTAGACAGGAACAGACGCATAAGACTTGAGGCATATAGGCATACCCAAGAAATATATAGACAGATCCTACACAACACGCGTAAAAAACAATGGGAACGATTTGTAACAAATCAAACACAACAAGATATGCGGGAGAACAATACAGAATACTGACATAGAAGATAGAAACCCCGCTATTACCGGGAACGCTAAGGTCGGAGGACAGCACGATGGAGAAATACAGCGGAATTTCTGCTGTATAAACTGCTTGATACAGACATACAACACTAACAGAAGACCTACACCCGCTGCACAACACTGTAACTGTTACCTGTCCTTTCGTGCAAGAAGAGGTCGTGCTAGTAGATGGTATCTACTCGCAAACACTGAAAAAACTAGCACTGAAAATCACCCCGTTCCTAACAACGTTACTTAACGATGCCTTGCGGATGGAAAGGGTACCTACAGCATGGAAAACTTCCAAAGCGGTCATCATTAAGAAATCAGCTGACAGAGATCCCTCAGATCCAAAGACTAAATGTAATATGCCTAATAAACACCCTATCAAAAATTCAGGAGAAGTTACTGCTTGCAGACCCGGAGAGCTCTCAAGACCATGAGCCAACATCAGTTCGGTTTCAGAACCAACAAATCAATAGATGATGGTATCAGCCATATCCTACACACAGTTAATACCACAACACAGATATATGCCATGACACTAATGATTAACATTGCCAGAGCATTCGATAACCTATTGTGCCCGCAATTTTCAAACGTTAAGACATATGGAGGTACCGCAATCACTATACAACACTTTCCTAGACTTCTGTAAAGACCGAGTAGTCGAAAGACAGAAGGACAGCCGGAAAGTAATTAAATGAATTACCGAAAACTGCCATCAATGGTCAATCTGCGGTCCCTTTTTCTGGGACATAACAATCGATACGATCCTACAACTTCTAGATGGCTATGGCAAGTCAGACGGAGCTGTCGCCTATGCAGATGACCTATTAGTTGTAGTCACTGCAAACAACAGAGTCCAGTTAGAAGGGACAGTCAGTGGAATACTACAAACAATTACGCTATGGTTTTACAACTAGCACGGGATAATCAAACACAAAAAAGAAATGCACATTACTGAAAGGATCACTCCGAAGAAACGCTTCGGTTAAAATAGTCTACACAAACGTCAAACGAGCACATGTTATGCGCCATCTTGGGGTACACGTAAATGAGAAATTGATTTTCCATCAACATATAAGGCTATCAACAGACAAGGCAGAAAAAAAATCCCTCAAAACAGTATAGACAGCCTCTACCAGTCATCCAAACCTGCCACTGTGCGCTCTTCGAATTAGTACTCAGCTTCGCAGCTATCACATGGGCACAGAGACTGAAACTGGTCACCAACAAAGCATCAGTCAGGCCAGGGCACAGAATTGTCCTACTTAGGCTACCTGGAGCCTTCGCCAACACCTCAGTGTATACACTGAGTGTGTGGTGTTCGGAATATTCCCCAAAGGTATCACGATCAAATACAGAGCTGCAAGGTACCGGTTAAAGGCGGGGAGACCAGATAAGATACACACAATAACTGGTCACCGTAAAAGATGGCGTTTGGATATGTGGCAACGTGAGTGGGGTGTAAGTGAAAAGGGGCATACACTGCACGACTTCCTCCTTGACAAAAGAAAGCGGTTGAAAATGAAATATGCCGAAGCCCGCTGCGGCATGGTACATTTCTTTACTAGACACGGACCTTATCCCACGTACTTACACTGCGCGGGTCTGAGACAGCACCTACATGCACATGAGGGGAAGAGGGTTTCCCAGAACCCACCGTTCTCTCCTGTGGGCAATACGCGAACCATACACATACACTACACTTAGACTACACAGAAACAAACATACAAAAATACACAGTATAAGAGACGAAAAACAACGGGCGCAACTAACTGCATTGACAATAAGATTTCAAAAACGACACATGAAGAGCACCTGCGAACACGACATAACAGACATGCATATAACCAACGTAATAACAATCTCCAGAGAGTGGACAGTGACACTTACAGTGACAGCGAAAACAGTTACACTGAACAGCAACAGGAGGAGGGAGACGAGACGTAATAGTAAATAAGTGTAAGGTGCTGGTGCACCAAATGTTGTACACGGACGAGCAGCTAATGTTAACGCATAGTATTAGTAATAATGATTCTTTACTACTAACCAAACGTTTTTTTGTTGTGACTGGGAGTCAAAAGCTCCATTCCGAGATATTCACCACGAGTCAGCCACAATCGGTGATGGCACTAACAAATCTCTCCTCTAGCCTATCATCTTTTTACGTTCTTCTTAAAACAACAAAATTTTATTCACATTTCCACCTCAAATTATTGCTGTTTTTAAAAAGTGTTACTTTTGTCAGATGTTGTAGTTAAAAACAAAACAAAAAAACTACAAAAAGGATGACAAACGAAAACTGTAAGGTGTGCGACCTGTTTTAAAACGTCAATTAACAGATCTTAAATTTTGCAATAAATAAATAAATAAATATATTTTCCTAAACTGGAGGAAGTGTGTAATATTAAAAAAGTAACGCTGTACTGCAGTTCAGCTATAGTAAGACGATCTTTCTGTTGTTTATATAAATGGTATCTAGCCCAAGGGAAGTCCAAAACACATGGCCCTACCTTTCTATAACCGACAGATTCCAACGTATGAGCCCCAAAAAACTCCCGTTTTAATGGGCGGCGTTTTAGAACTTACTGGTAGTGGATGCTGTCACACGCGCACCGACTATTGCTGCAATTGGTTGTTTCATACTTTGAAAATGGTTCGTCATGAAATGACCACACCGGAAAAAGTAATCCTCAAGGCGTTGATAATGGTCTCAGATCAGGGGTGGTGGGCGGGGAGGGGGGGGGGGGGGCAAGTTTCTTCAAGTGTACAAGAGTATCATAGCCTTTCGGTAGGCTGACCAAGTTTTCTTCATACCAGGAATGTATGCGAGTAGCCCTGTGAACTCACAGGAAGGCGGAATGTGCACAGCATAATCTTGAAGATGCAGATGAAACGTCAACGCTTGGTCGCCGGGAATTTCGAAATAAGAATCCCGGTTTATGTTCACGGCAAGCAGAAAGAGTGTGCCCTAGTTATGGTACGAAGAACATCCAAGACACATCACATAACCACCCGTGGCCTGAACTGCACTCTCCACGTACTGTAGTTCAAAAGCCTCGTAGAGCCGTCAGTGCAGCAGACTCTTTGCACTATTTCCAAAGAGACACAGTCGCACCTATATGCCTCGGCGAGCTACTCATCAGATTCTTATTATCGCCCATTGAAGAAGTGTAGCTTATTTTGCGGCTGTAAGCAATAGCGCTCAATCGGAAATATTCACTAAGAAATTTGTTGAACGTCAGGACAGTAAAATTATCTCCAGACGAGGGTCTACCTTCCAAAAATTAATGGAATTCTGGAAACAGTTTAAATCATTCAAGCAGGCCTCTCATACACACAGTCTGAGTTTGACTCGATTTCTGAATAGATATTCAGTCGTGATGAAAATATGGCCATAAAAATTTCTATGTTCAGCCGTCATGAAAACAAGGCCATAAATGTTTAGTACATTTTTTCTAATTCCTTTGAAACTAAATGCTTAATCGAAAAAGCCAAGGTTACCAAAAATGTAGACCATTAAGTTCTGCTTCGATTATGTATTTCATTAAATTTTTCTATAGAAAAATTACGTCAGTAAACGGCATTATGTACACTTTAAAAAACACACGTTTCAACGCTGTAAAACGTACAGCATCTGAGAATTGGCCAGTTTGACGCAAACGTTTGTAGGAAAGAGGTTGTATAACGTCAAATGGTATTTTCAGAAAGCTGAAGAAAGTGACAAAAGAAGCTAGCTGGTCAGTAAATATTGCCGTTATTCAGTTATATGTAAATCACGTGATTTATGACCAGTATCATCTTTCTGCTTTCACCTGAATGATTTCTTCAAGTGTCCAATCGTGTTCGTTTACCTTTCAGTATATTCCTTCTCTGCCTACGTGTGAATACGAAAAACACGAAAAGCTGTGTTTTACAATTTGTTTTATGACGTTAAAGACACAATAGACTTCAAAAAGGCAGATTTGGTTTTGGTGGAGGACGTTTGTTGCATTGAGTGGTACTGGAGACAAAATATCTATTTTCTTCCATTATTGCAAATTATGTATATTACATAAAACGTTGGTATGACAGTAAGGTCACGATTGTGTTTGATTGATACTCTGATGCGACAAGTCATAGGAGCACGAAATCAACTGAGCGGCTGTGCAGAGCCGTAAACTGCCACGTTCAATGAAACCTCGGCAAAAGATTTGCTTCTATCCAACAGACAAAACAAACAGTGCCCCAATGCTTTACTTATTACACAACTTGAGTGTCAAAACTTCAGTATTAAGCAAGCTGCTGAGGACGCCGTTAGTCTGATCGTAACCACTGCCGTTGACGTTGCTGAACACTCTGCCTTCTTGTCGATAGCGAAGACCGATTTTCTGGTCGCTTCAGCCCCGCTGTCCCTCAACATTTTTTCTGCTGAAGCCTGGCAAAGGCAGAAAAGGAGACATAGTCTACAGGCTCCTACATTTCACGTGGTCCCAAGCACGAAATACATAAAATTCTGATCATACATGTCTTCAAAAGCTGTGGTACGACTTCGTCCATTTTAAGGAAAACAAACTCCTCAAGACATTAGAAACAAAAAAAAACTTACAGAAAAAACAGAGATATTCATCAATTCCAGTGCTATTGCTGATGAGACTGACGAGGATGGACAGATGTTCATAGCAGCAACTGTGCGACAGTATTCGCTGTGAACATATTTATAGGTGCAGACTGAGACAACCAACCCACAAGATCGACTACAATGGGGCTGGGGGACATTAAAGTTTGGCTTCTTCCCAGTTCTCACTCCTAACGAAGCAGCACATGTGGAACTGTTGTAAACCATTTCCTGTACATGTGGCTTACTATACCAAGGAAGTTAACCTGCAGAGAAAACACCATAAGTGCGCTATCTTCTGCAAACTATGCAAAGGCCAACCTCGCATCAATGTGCCAACTGAGATCCCTATAATTGACATTGATGACTGTGACGAAGACTAGAGGTTTAAATGGCTCTGAGCACTATGGGACTTAACTTCTGAGGTCATCAGTCCCCTAGAACTTAGAACAACTTGAACCTAACTAACCTAAGGACATCACACACATCCATTCCAGAGGCAGGATTCGAACCTGCGACCTTAGCGGTCGCGCGGTTCCAGACTGTAGCGCCTAGAACCGCTTGGCCACTCCGGCCGGTCGAAGACTAGAGGGTCTAGTAACATGGAAATTATGCCCTGATGTTTTAACTGATCTCTTACCATCCTGCTTCTTCTTCTTGACAGTGTTTTCCATATATTCCTTTCCATTCCGATTCTGCGCAGAACCTCATCATATCACTCAATTTTTGACATTCGCCTGTAGCAGCACATCTCAAATGCTTCCCGTCTCGTCTTTTCCGGTTTTCCCACAGTACGTGTTTCACTATCGTACAGTATTGTGCTCCAAACTAAAATTCTCAGAAATTTCTTTCTCGAGTTAAGGTCTATGTTTGACACTAGCAGACTTCTCCTGGCTCTGCGCAGCCACTCATCAGATTTTGTGTTCCTTTCGCTTATCAAATCAGATTACCGATCAAACAGAATTGTTAACCTTTTTGCCAGTGTTAGTTTGGTTTTTATATCCACTTTGCTTCATCCGTCATGGGTTACTTTGCTGCCTAGGTAGCAGAATTCCTTAACTTCATGTGCTTCGTGATCACCAATCGTGACATTTAGTTTTTCACTATTCTTATGCCTGCTACTTCTCATTACTTTCGCCTTTCTTCGATTTACTCTCAATCAATATTTTACACCCATTAGACTGTTCATTCCATGCAGCAGCTCATGCAGCTATTCTACACTTTGACTCAAGATGGAAATGTCATCAGCGAATCTTATCACTTATATTTCACCTTGTTTCTTAATTCAACTCTTGAACTTTTGTTTTATTTTCGTCATTGCATCTTCGATGTACAGATTGAACAGTAGGAGTAAAAGACTACATCCCTGTCTTACAATTTTTAAGCTGATCACTTCGCACTTGGTCTTCCACTTTTGTTATTCCCTCTTAGTTCTTGCACATATTTTATGTTACCCGTCTTTCCCTGTAGCTTATCACTATTTTCCCCAGAATTTCGAATGTCTTGCACAGTTTTACGTTGTTGAATGTTTTTTCCAGGTCAACAAATCCTAATACAATTTGTAATTCAATTTATTATTAATTAAATGAAATATCTCTGTCTCTGATAGAACAATAATGAAGCTAACGTTTCCTTTTCACTAATACTCTTGTAAACAAACTTTTTGTCCTATCTATAACAGACAGTGTATTCTGCAAATTTCACGGTCTTCAAAACTATTATCTCGATAACGTGTAGATTAGGAATTATGTACCAGTAACAAAATTACAAAAGTGAACATCGGGAAAATTCATTGAGCGGAAAGTAGAAAGTTGATATTGCTCGTTAACCATGTCATTTACTTCTAACTGTATAATGACGATATTTTCTTACTGGCTAGGTTTCTTTGCACTTTCTTTTACTTTTTGAAAACAGTTTGATGCTCTCTAACTTTTCTCCTACACTATTTTTCGTCAAATTGGATAGTTCTCAGATGCTACACATTTCATTGCGACGAAACGAGTGTTTTTCTAAAAGTTTGAAAAATTGCCTTTTTCGGACTTAACTTTTCTATTCGAAAATTTAATCAAACAGCAGATTTCTGATATTAAATCGAAGAAGAATTTAATTCTATACATTTTAGTATCCTTCGATTTTACGATTAAACCCCTAGTTTCGCAAGAATTTGAAGAAAAACATAAATGAAAGAAGTCGGAAATTTTGGTGCTTTCTTTTCGTGTTGAACCACCACTCAGAAATAGGGGCAAAAACGTATTGTTCATGTCAAAGGCCTATCTCAGTTATTAAAATAGTTTCGAGAATTCCATTAATTTTTGGAAAGCAGAACTCTAATTTATTTGATCTACTTGCATTACCTGTCACAGACAACAGTAGCTCCCGTCGGCTTTGAAGCTGATTTCCGGTGTCAGTATCCTGCTCGTTAGAATGTTTTTGTGTCCACTGTTCTCATACCGTGTTCGGCGGCTGCAATTGGTACACCATTACGTGTACACACGGCGGAAAGTCCACATTGATGTAAGAGCAAGTTGGGTCACTTCACTAAAGGTCTGGTCAGGGGCACATCGAAACACTATAGCTTCTTTCTGCCGTATCAGGATAACGAGAGAACATACTCACCATTCCACTGCCTTGATTCATATTGACCACTTCGTACTTATTCCAAATCTTTTACTTCGATGAAGAATGATCAGTCTGCCGTTTTGAAAGGATAACTAACATTTTGTCCGGTATGCTCGTATTCACTTCGCACATTTTAGGGAAGTTTTCGAGTCTATACTCACTTGGATTCTAAAATTTTCTCCTTTACCGCTTGGTGGATATCTTGCTTGTACAATGCACAATTGTTGAGCTTGGAGTTGAGCTGACGACAGAATCTTAATTTCAGCTTGTATGCACTATGTCGAAAATTATTATAAATAATTTTCTTTTAAGGGTAACCGTAGCTGAAGTAATCCGTGTTTCTGAAACAAACCACTTCCAGCTGTATATGAACTTTTGCATAGGAACAAAGTCGGTTTCGCGACGTCAAATCACATCTTCATTTGCACGTAAGTCGAACATATAAGCGCTAATGCGGAAAGGATGGGGACTCAGCTTTCTCTAAGTAAAATACTGTTACCCGCAAAAATCACTACGTTATAATTCTAACCGAAGAGTCGAAAACAGACATGCCAGAAGCGCGTTTACCAGGAAGTGGGGGACAGGAACCTCCAACAGCCTCGGCGAGCGGGACCGGTTCTTGGTAAACACGCGCTGTCGACATGACAGTTTTCAACTGGTCAGTCTGAAGTACACTGAAGAGCTTTAGAAATTGGTACACCTGTCTAATATCGTGTAGGGCCCCCACGGGCACGCAGCAGTACTACAACACGACCTGGCATGGGCTCGGCTAATGTCTGAAGTAGTACTGGAGGGAACTGACACCGTGAATCCTACAGGGCGGTTCATAAATCCGTAAGAGTACGAGAGGGTGTAGATCTCTTCTGAACAGCAAATTGCAAGGCATCCCAAATATGCTCAATAATGCTGATATCTAGGGAGTCTGCTGGCCAGCGGAAGCTTTTATTCTCAGAGAATAGTTCCTGGAACCTCTCTGTAGCAATTCAGGATGGGTGGAGTGTTGCGTTGTACTGCTGGTATTGCCCAAATCCGTCGGAATGCACAATGGACATGAGTGGATGCAGGTGATCAGACCGGATGCTTACGTACGAGTCACCTGTCAGAGTCGTATCTATACGTATCAGGGGTCCTATATCACTCCAACTGTACTCTCCCCACACCTTTACACAGCCTCCACAAGCTTGAACAATCTCCTGCTGACGTACAGGGTCCATGGATTCGCGAGTTTGCATCCGTACCCATACGCGTCCATCCACCCGATACAATCTGAAACGAGACTCGCTCGACGAGGCAACATGTTTCGTGTCATCAACAGTCCAGTGTCAGTATTGACGGGCCCAGGCAAGGCCTCATCAAGGGTAACGAGTGGGTTTTCGGCTCCATAAGCCTATATCGATTACGTTTCGTTAAATGGTTCGCACGCTGACACATGTTGATGGTTCAATTTGCTCTAAGCACTATGTCACTTAACATCTGAGGTCATCAGTCCCCTAGACTTAGAACTACTTAAGTCTGACTAACGTAAGGACATCACACACAGCCATGCTCGAGGCAGGTTTCGAACCTGTGACCGTAGCAGCAGCGCGGTTCCGGACTGAAGCGCCTAGAACCACTCGGCCACATCGGTCGGCCATTTTATGATGGGCCAACATTGAAATCTGCAGCAATTTGCAGAAGGGCTGCACTTCTGTCATGTTGAACGATTCTCTTCAGTCGTCGTTGGTCCCATTCTTGCAGCATCTTTTTCCGGCTGCAGCGATGTCGTGGATTTGATGTTTTACCGGATTCCTAATATTTACGTTACACTCGTGAAATTATCGTACGGGAAAATGCCCACCTCATCGCAGTCTGGGAGATGCTGTGTCCGATCGCTCGTGCGCCGACTGTAACACTATGTTCAAACTCACATAAATCTTTATAACCTGCCATTGTAGCAGCAGTAGCCGATCTAAGAACTGCGCCGAAACTAGTCATCGAATGAATGAAAAATGAAAATTGGCAACTTCAATTGTTTGTTCGTTCTACTGATCCACAGAAGTTGCTGATCCAAGCTACTCCAGCATGTTGGAAGTTCGTATGAAATGATTATTCGTCTTACTTCACGACTCGTCCCAGCGTCTGAGCACCACACACATCGTAAGCATGCGTCACCTTCAAAGTGTAGATAAGTTAGCCTGTGTGACAGCGAAAAAGTTCTTGAAGGAAACGGGTGAAGGGGAAGCAGGGATGATTGCGTAACAGCGGCATTCAGCGTACCCTCCACCACATACCGTGATGTGGCTTGCAGATTGAATATTTAGACATAGGTTCACGTTCTGAATCGACAAAGTGCCGTCATTAGTATGGGTACACATATAGTGCACTGTCTCTGGAGTTACACATTCGTCAATTTCATAGAAAGTGTCCCACAAATGTTGCGACAAACTGCGAGAGGTTGTAGAGGGAATTTTGAGAAACGAATCGATGATAGGAGCTATTCACTTATTTCCACGATGAGCTGTTACATAGTAGCGTATCAAGTGGTCTTCGCGCAACGTGGTACTCGCTGTTCACCCCATGCGTCAGTGGACCACGGGTGACGCAGTTTCCACTTCTCTTGTTCAGAGCGACCTCATTAGGACACTTTGTTCCACAGATTCAGACTAATGCTTCACAAACAGGCATGTTTTCTCTCCACCTTAAGCGCTCAACTTGTTCTTCGAGGGTTCAACAACCCGCGACGATGAAGTCACCCACTCTTGCGACCTCAAATGGTTATTACTATGAAAATAGTGGGCTAAGCACTATAATAGTCGTTACCATTCCATTAATTAAACTCTTAGGGCCACTAACACGCTAAAAATTGCAATACTCGTCAAGAATGGACTTGTTAATACGAAATCAAAAGTTATGTAGCGTGGCGAGCCCTCGATGTATGTCGGGAGGCGCCTTTCTTGTACAATATAATAGGGTATTGTGACACCAAGCTCAGAGATTGAAGAGTCGTCGAACGAAATGTAAATACGAAAAATACTACCGCAGTATCTCGTGGTTGTCAAAGGGCATAGAGTGAGTGTAATCTAATGGTGTATGCTGATCGGGCACCAGAACTCGGGTAACTGCGACATTTCAGTCCGTTGAAGTGCAGGTGCATATGGGACATTAAACCAAGAGGTAACAAATTTGTTCTCCTATGACGAAACTCGTATATTCCTGTGATAACAAGCAAAAAGGTAAGAGAGCACTTTTTGTTTCTAACTACAAGGTATTAGATGTTTTCGCCGTGCGGTTAAAGGCGCTGCAGTCTGGAACCGCAAGACCGCTACGGTCGCAGGTTCGAATCCTGCCTCGGGCATGGATGTTTGTGATGTCCTTAGGTTAGTTAGGTTTAACTAGTTCTAAGTTCTAGGGGACTAATGACCTCGGCAGTTGAGTCCCATAGTGCTCAGAGCCATTTGAACCATTTTTATTATATATTTTCTTTTTTCCGTCCATTAGGCGACACATTTCTCCTTTCCCAGGCGTTGTTGAACTCTTCGGTGCCAGACAATTCTTTAGGAACGGGAGTATCAGTAAAAAAATGCTTTTAAGATAACGAACGTTCAGTTTTAAAACCAGTATAGTCGATACAGGACTGTCAGTTATCTATCGTCTTCCCAATTGATATTTTAACGTTGTGTATGTCTCCAACATTTTCAGATTTTGTTTGTGTATGACATATTTGTTCTCCCCTAAAATTTTTATGAACGCATATTATCTTAAGAGGTTCGAACTACGATTTTCTGTACATGATCTGGTAGCGTAGATTTGGGACGTCCTATTTACTAGTAAGGGACGACCGAAATATCTACATCTGCATCTACATGGATACTCTGCAAATCACATTTAAGTGCCTGGCAGAGGGTTCACATCTCTCTATTATTCCAATTTCGTACAGCGCGTGGAAAGAATGAACATCTATATCTTTCCGTACGAGCTCTCATTTCCCTTATTTTATCGAAGTCATCGTTCCGCCCTATGTAGGTCAGTGTCAACAAAATATTTTCGCATTTTCTTGAAGGAAAAGGGTGAGGGGGAAGCGGAGATGATTGCGTAACAACGGCATTCAGCATACAATCCTCCACACACCGTGAGGTGGCTTGCAGATTGAATATTTAGACATAGATTCACGTTCTGGATCGACGAAGTGGAAGTTGGTGGTTGGAATTTCGTGAGAAGATTCCGTTGCAACGAAAAACGCCTTTCTTCTAATGATTTCCAGCCCAAATCCTGCATCATTTCTGTGACACTCTCCCCCATATTTCGCCATAATACAAAATGTGCTGCCTTTCTTTGAACTTTTTCGATCTACTCCGTCAGTCCTACCTGGTAAGGATCCCACACCGCGCAGCAGTATTCTAAAAAGAGGACGGAGAAGCGTAGTGTAGGCAGTCTCCTTAGTAGGTCTGTTACATTTTCTAAGCGTCCTGCCAATAAAACGCAGCCTGTGGTTAGCCTTATCCACAACATTTTCCATGTGTTCTTTTCAATTTAAGTTGTTCGTAATTGTAATAGCTAGGTATTTAGTTGAATTTACGGCTTTTAGATTAGACTGATTTATCGTGTAACCGAAGTTTAATGCGTTCCTTTTAGCACTCATGTGGATGACCTCACACTTTTCTTTATTTAAGGTCAACTGCCACTTTTCGCACCATTCCGATGGTTCTTCTAAATCGTTTTGTACTTTGTTTTGATCTTCTGATGACTTTATTAGTCGATAAACGACAGCGTCATCTGCAAACAAGCGAAGGTGGCTGCTCAGATTGTCTCCCAAATCGTTTATATAGGTAAGGAACAGCAAAGGACCTATAACACTACCTTGGGGAAAGCCAGAAATCACTTCTCTTTTTACTCTATGACTTTCCGTCAATTACTACAAACTGTGACCTCTCTGACAGGAAATCACAAATCCAGTCACGTAACTGAGACGACATTCCATAAGCACGCAATTTCACTACGAGCCGCTTGTGTGGTACCGTGTCAAAAGCCTTCCGGAAATCCAGAAATACGGAATCGATCTGAAATCCCTTGTGAATAGTACTCAGCACTTCACGTGAATAAAAAGCTGGTTGTGTTTCACAGGAACGATGTTTTATAAACCCATGTTGACTGTGTGTCAATACACCGTTTCCTTCGAGGTAATTCATAATGTTTGAACACAATATATGTTCTAAAATTCTGCTGCATATAGACGTTAACGATATTGGCCTGTAATTTAATGGATTACTCCTACTACCTTTCTTGAATATTGGTGTGACCTGTGCAACTTTCCAGTCTTTGGGTACGGATCTTTCGTCGAGCGAACGGTTGTATATGACTGTTAAGTTTGGAGCTAATGCATCAGCATACTCCGAAAGGAACCTAATTGGTATACAGTCTGGACCAGAAGACTTGCTTTTATTAAGTGATTTGAGTTGATTCACTACTCGGAGGATATTTACTTCTACGTTACTCATGTTGGCAGCTGTTCTCGATTCGAATTATGGAATACTTACTTCGTCTTCTTTTGTGAAGGCATTTCGGAAGGCAGTGTCTAGTAAATCTGCTTTGGCAGCACTGTCTTCGATAGTATCCCCATTGTTATCGCTCAATGTGGCTGGTGAACCAATAAAAAAGCCACAAACATTTTGGACTTTCAGCAGCTGGGCCTTGTGTATTGTAGTTCAGAAATGAAGAGAAATCTCATGCATCGTCACGCGATAAGTATGGACAACATTCACTAAGATAATGTCCAAATAACATAATATGCAATACACAACCTAATCATTATACGTAACATTCATGTGTCAGTATTGGTGTGTCGAATAGACTGATAGTAAGTGGGCTAACCTTCACTGATATGTGATTTTACAAATTCAAGACCTGTGATTATTTTTAAGTGTTTTCGGGTATTCAATCGCGTGACGTCGTCTAGATGGTCACTATTTGGATAGAATGACTTGTTGCCGTCTCCAGATGTTTCTGGTAACTAATTTTCGTCTGCTGGCCGTCGCAGTGTAGACCCCCTCTCGACCTTACTGCTGTCGATTGCGATCCCGCAAATTCAAGGTCCGAAAATTTCTGTCCAAGACAATTTAACAAAGAAGTTGCAGCAACTGCAGATACTTTTTAAGACTGAAGAACTGGGAGCACACCACATCACTCCAGTATTAACATGACCTCGGTGGCGTCGCACCCCCAGACAAAAGGCTTGTTGCGCGAAGCCATTCGGTGAAACACGCTTAACTAGTTGAGTAATTACTGCCTACCTTCGATAAAAGATGGCTAAACAGAGTCAGGAAAATATTTATAAGCGGTTAGAGAAGTTACGAAATGTATATCACCAGGCTCCAAAACCTTTGCGATTTCGCTTAAATTAATCAAATGCCTCACAAGTGATCACTCAAAACTAACCTATAAATGGTTGTAGAGATAAATATAGTTTGCATTTTCAGTTTACAGTCTTTCGTACCCATATTAAAAAGATGCCATAAGTTTCAGGATAAAGAGAAAAGACGTAAGAGTAACCTTCCTCAAGAGGCCAGGCCAGTAATCGGTGTCCATTGTTGATAGAAGATACCAGTGAGCCGTTGGAAGCATTGTTTAAGTGTGGTTAGAGCTCAGTTACTGAGCGAATTGGTGTTTGTGGGCTGGAAACGTTTGAAACATTTTTGAAATTCTTTTGTTTTCATGACTCTGTGCTTAGTTTTAAATAATTTCTCAGTGATGCCCCGAAAAATACTAGAATCCTAAGCTACTTTCATAAGCACTACTTTAGATACACACGTTTTTAGTTTAGATGTGATAATGGCCATATTGCTTAAGTGTGTTGGTGTAAATATGGGACGGCCGCTGTGGCCGAGCGGTACTGAGCTCTCAGTCCGGAACAGCGCGACTGCCTCGGGCATGGATGTGTGTGATGTCCTTAGGTTAGTTAGGTTTAAGTAGTTCTAAGTTCTAGGGGACTGATGACCTCAGATGTTAAGTCCCATAGTGCTCAGAGCCATTTGACCCATTTCTTGATGAAAATTTATCTCAAAGCATTCGAAGATATCTGTGAGTTAAATGTATTGTGTTCCAAATCTAGGCTCACTTAGGTTGCTCCGGGCTGTAGGAGCAGTTTACGTTTGCGATT
The DNA here is from genome assembly GCF_023898315.1 of Schistocerca nitens. NCBI lineage: Eukaryota > Metazoa > Arthropoda > Insecta > Orthoptera > Acrididae > Schistocerca > Schistocerca nitens. The sequence goes on along the minus strand of NC_064615.1, from coordinate 436,626,871 downwards.
TGAGTAAATAGTTTCAGAATTGATGTTCATTTGAAATGCTTAAGTACATGCATCAAAAAAAGTTTTGCGTCTCCCTAGTTCCCAGAACTCCTAAAGATGGACGTTGACTTTGGATATTGTATCACAGACACAGTCCCTTTCACTGCACAGAGATGTTACTAAACCGGCCCAAAGATGTAAACAACCATGCATGAGAAGCGCCTATTACACGGAGGGGGTCCGACATCCGATCAGTTCCAGTTATTCCACCAGGAAGAAGGTACACGGCTCGTGTTCTCTGTAGTTCAACCATGCCTAGATGGTCAATACAGCGGTTCGATCGCGTCCGTATTGTTACACTACTCGCCATTAAAATTGCTACACCACGAAGATGACGTGCTGCAGACGCGAAATTTAACCGACAGGATATGTTTGAAAACCTTCATCTTTAATCATAGTCTAATATGCACTCCTTATAGTATGTTAGTTTTGACTAGTGCTGTATCTCACTGATTTATTATTCGTATTCTTAAAAAAAATGTATTTATCGAGTTTCACAAGGTATATTTCTGCTGACAGCATCTTACTTATCGCAACAGAACAATGATGAACGAACAGCATGTCGCAATGCCGTCGTTGCAGTCAGATTTGAACGGAAGTACCAATAAAATGCGATAAACGCGTAATGAAACCGTCTGTCGTTACGTCAGCTCTGGAATTTCTGTGATGTCAGGAAATGGTGAGTGATTTGCGTGTAATTACAGTGAAATTTGGGGCACGCTCTGCCGAGAACTGAGAGTTTCGTCTGCGGCTGATTCCGCAGCGCCGCCGTGTTGCGCGCCGCTGCTGCTGTCTGCTCGTGTCGGCCGGTAGCCGGTCAAATTAGATTAAGGCCCGAACAGGGGAGCATCCGCTTCCCTGGGAACGCTCAAGGGTCGCACTCGAGAGCGCAAGTGGTGAGCGCTGTTTGTGACAGGGCCGCCGGACCACCGCGGCTGCGTGGCGTCGCGGGTGGCTGACCGGAGTGCTGCGCCGCTCCGCGCTACATCGCCCTGGGCCCACTCCGGTACTCTGCCGTACTGCTCTGTCCTGTACGCCGGCGCCTCCCATCTCACAATCACCAGCATGCACTTCTCCTTTTTTTCCTCCAATTACCGCTTCATTCCCTCGTCCATTATCTCTTCATCTGTATTTCTGCTTCCGCTTCCCTGACGATCCAGTATTTTGACGAGAGGGCTTTGGAAAAAACTCGTTACTGGTAGTGAAGGTCGTGAATCATGTTCTGCTCTGAATCATTTCTTCTCGTCCGCCAGCTTCCGTTAGGTCTTCATGAACTCTGGTAGCTCAATGTTTCAGTTTTTCACATACAACGCTAACTTCAGGCAAAATGTTCACTGAAGTTTGCCTTCTTTCATTCTACGCGTGTAACTACAAAACTGTAATATTCGTTTTCCAATAGCATCGGTGACTTTTTCCCCTGGAACGTGATAGATTTCCTATGATTCCTGTTTCTGACAAACTTAGTTTTCACCCTTTGGTCCCAGGATTGTCCTCAGAAACATTATCTTCCTTGAATTTCGGTATCTTTTACTTGAGATCTTTTACCAGTTGTCATAGTTTCGTAATCGTAAAGTCCTTCCATCAGTTGAGCTATAAAATAGGGGAGGTAGGCTATCGAAGCGCCATTCACTTCAATCTACCATTAGGCTTTTGAAAACCTGTGACTAGGAGCTGATATCTGATGATAGTTTCATGAACTACTTGAGTCGGGAAGACAACCCTGCTGAATGCTTAGCTTTGGATGATCGACAATGAAGACAAAGGACTGGGTAAATTTTTTGAATATTTTCCCTCTAACGTTTGACTGTAGTCAACAATTTCTATTTATATTTAATCATGATATCTCGTATTTCCACCTATTCTACTTCAAAGTATAATCTATCTGCCGCGCGGTTCTGTGGCCTTCTCCACCAGACATCACGGCGCCTAGAGTATCAGCAACCAAACTGACAGACTCCAGCCGCGAGTTGCCGCCTCGCAGGCACACCGAAGCACTACACCACCGACATGCAATATTGATGAACAGCCACAACAACAACCACAACAACAACACCCCAGCAAAGACACCAGCGGCCACCAGGGGCCACTACCGGCTCACATAAACATAAGGAAGAGGTCGCTGCAGATACTGGAACTATTTTCACACGTCAAACCACGTGATAGAAAATAGTTCCGAGGTACTCATCCGCCGAAGCGCTGTAAAGGCCGGCGGTCGGCCGCACATCGGCAGTTCATCAACCGCCAGCAGACATGGATAGCTGCCACCTCGGCAGCCAGGCTCTGAGCACTATGGGACTCATCGGCAGCCAGGCTTGGATCTTCTCGCTAATCTCTGGATTAGGCTTGGTGTATCGGAGAAGTCTCTGGCGGAGATTAGTAGGAAATTATTTCAGTTGTTTTTCTATATTATTCTTGTACGTAGTTGTGATTCGAAGAGGGATCACTGTTTTGTGTTGGTGTTATACTTGGAGAATTTGTTTTGGTTAATTGAACAGTCCAATAAATTGTTTTCGGACTTTGATCCTTAGTTTCTTCTGCTTACGCAGACATATCACGCGTAGTGGCCGCGAGGCTCGGGCGGCATGTCACAGACTGCGCAGCCCCTCCTGCCGGAGATTGGAGTCCTGCCTCTGGCGTGGGTGTGTATTTAAGTTAGTTTAAATAGTGTGCAAGTATAGGGACCGATGACCTCAGCAGTTTGGTCCCTTAGGAATTCACACACAATTGAACATTTCATGTCTGCACGCGATGAGGTGAATTTATTTTCTCTTCTCACTGGGGAACAAGCCGCTTCTGTTAAAGCTCAGTGCATTTGCTGCGAAGTAAGCTTTTCTGGGTAGATTAATACAGGGCAATATCTACATCATCAGAAAATGGATTACTGCGAGTAGCATTCGACATAAATAGCAAGGTACCGCAGAGAGTGAGTTAATCAGAACATTTCAGTGATAGGATTATTCTTAACCGAATCGATAGCAAACCAAAGAAAACAGTCATTCAGGTGTCCGTGACGAAGGCGCAAGAAGATGAAGAGATAGATAAAGTACGTAGAATCAAACACGTAATTCAGTACATAAAGGGAGAGAGGAACTCTCTAGTAGGGAAGGAATAGAAGACAGATTGAGAGAGACTGAGTTCTGCAATACATTTTAAGTGGTAAGAGCGAACACATTTGTTTAAAATCAAAAGAGGGGGTATACGCGGAGAAGTCCTGGAAAAACGGAGAGATTTCATCTGGATTACATCTTGATGAGACAAACTTTTAAAGCATTTACTGGATGTATAGCGTACAAAAACGTTCAGGAAAAGATATGAATACAGCAGTGTAAGTCACCTGGGAAATAAATAAATAAGTGATGCAGGAAAGCCAAGGCGAAATGGCTGCATAAAAATGTAAAGAAACAGAAGAATAAATGGTCCTCTGAAGGACTGATCCAGGTTACACATCATCTGAAAAAATGCAACGCCCTCAAGGGCGTGTTCAGTGGCACCTGGATATGGAATGTGTATACTAAGGGGGTTAGTAGTCTGTCAAAGTCATTGGCCATCAGATTGCGCTCAGGAGGCCTGTCTGTTTCGAGTCTGCAGGCAGTAACTGTGCTGAGTTTAGAGGTGAACAGTGCTTGCAACTTTCATTCTAGAGTAAAACCAAGCATCGCCGACGAGTACATACTCTTGTTGAACAGCTTCAGCCATTTTAACTGGGCAACATTGTGGGCCTGCAGGAAGGTTGATGGGCGTATCGACGGATTTCTGCATACGTTGGTCACAGAGTATGGGTGGTGTGTCGTTGTTTACAGCAACTATCTGTGGAACATGCCACACCTGTAGACCAGGTTCTGGACATCCGCATACTGCAGGCGGACGTCAAGGTCGATACATATTATACAGGCAGCGATGGTCGAACGAGCTGCAACCAGGGACGAAATCAGGACACACGTTGCACCCGCTGTGTCCCCAGGAACCATTGGGATACGTCTACTTGTAGCAGGATAAGATTATGTTTACTACTGGCCACATTACCACTCACACCACGATGCCACCAAGCATGGATTCTCTGGCGAAAGAGTCGAATGATGTTCTTTTGTCGATTGCATTCACCCACGACACACAGATGCCATCCCAAGCTTCATCATGTGGGGGGCTGGATATAGCATCAGTTATTACCCGCAGTCACATTTTGTTCTTCTGCAGGGTAAAGAAAATTGCACGGGTTGTCATGTTGTCATCCCTATGCTGCTAATATTTCTTCGACAAGTAGTTCTGCCTTTTTAGCAGGACAGTGCACGCCTACATACGGTTGCTGCAAAGCAACGTGCTCTTCGTGTTGCAAAACAACTGCCCCGACTGACAAGATCACCAACACTCTCATCAGTGGAGCACTTATGGTACTTGTTCTCCAGAGCCTGCAAGACCCATCGACGAACTAAGGCTTTTGTTGCCAGATTTTTGGGACAGTCTATCACAGGATACATTCGACGTTCTATGATCGTTTGTGTGGGAGTATATACACGTGCGCCTGCGCCACGTCGGTGAGTGGTGGGGAGTTGCGGGGGGGGGGGGGGTTTGGACTGTGGATTGTTGCGACAGTTTGGGAACACTTTACTGTGGTGTGGGTGTTTCATTTAGTCTGAATCTGTTATCGTATAGTCCCACAATGATGAACTCTCTGCCATCTCATGGTTAGGACACCCTTTACTGTGCCATATGTCTTTCTTTTATAATTTTATATAACATCGTTGGAGAACAGCGATTATTATTGTCATAAAATTATTGAAAGACGTCTTTATCGCAGCCGATATTAACTTCTGATCAGTTTTTCCCTATTAATTATGTACTATCATCAGAGTATGCACTGTACTAACAAAAGTAAAAATGATACATTACGTAGATGTGCCACTGATTTTAAAGCAAACTCTAAAAGTTGCATCATTACCCGTCTGGATGACGGCGATGGAGCCTGACTCGCTGTGGAGGCCTCAGTCATTGTAACTGATGCTGATGGATAAGCAGCCACGAGTTATATGGGGTAGAGAGAGGGCAGAGCCTAAGGCATCGCCGTCAACCAATGGGGAACGACAGACATACCGTTTTGAGTCTTCATTTTTAAACACTTATCTTTTAATTAAACTAATTAGGAAACGTGTTTATATTCATTTACTGTTACAGCCAGCCTCATAAAATACATAAAAATTTAGTGTAATTCGTTAACTGAGGTCGACAGATTCGTCTGGAAGAAATAATTAGCACTTTAAGATCGTTAATTCTTTAACTCCTGCTGTTTATTCGTAATAAAACCAAATATATCGCGTATTAAGACGAAACTTATACGTATTGACTTATTTGTGTTAGAATTCAGTTATTTAAAGTCTCAGAAAACACTACAAAAAACTAAATGCATCATTGTGTAGGTTTGCCACCTCTTAGTACCTGTAATAACGTATTAGGACGCGGTTTCCATGGAGACATCCAGGTTGATACCCCTGTCATTTGTCAAAAATGTACTTGACTCTTGTATAACACTGGAGGTCGATTTCAATCACCTAAGATAAAATGGGCGTTGTTCACAGAAGTCATCTCATTGTAGAAGTATGTTTAATTTTATGTGGGCTAATATGTTATGGAGTAAGGAGGGTCTCCACAGAATCGGCGAAGAAAGGAGAGTGTGGAAGACTCAAACAAAAAGATGGGACAGGATTGTAGGACATTTATCAAGACATCAGGAAAAACTTCCGTGTGGATCGTAAAATCAGTAGGGAAATAAAGAGATTGGAATACATGCAACAAATCACTGAAGGCGTAAGGAGTAAGTGCTACTCTGAGATGTAGTTTTCACAAGGGAGGAATTTGTGGTGATCCATATTATAACTTTCAGGAGGCTGATTACACAAGACAGAAAATGCTGGGTTGAAAAATGTGGAGCATTTACATGATTTAATTATATATTTATCTGGCTCACATTATTTTACAAATTTCTTGAGACAGTTCGCCACTGACCACCTTTACATGGACATCAAACGGACTGGTACCAAGTATTATGTTAATATCGCCTGTCACAAGTGCACTTACTGTTTGGAACGACAGTATTGATGACATTCTTTAAAATAAGTTAATGAAATGTTTGGCGTCCAGGCTAAGGTATATTTCAGTTACATAAACAATTTGAAAAAGCTATCGCTCTGAACTTCCTATTGATCTCGGAAGGAAGAGAAATGTCTCCCTTATGAAAGTCTGACAGTAAGGCCTCGTTTATCAGCTTGAAAGTCTTCTAGTACGTTAACTTCTTATTGCAAGAGTCCTTAGTCTGTTTGAATTGTTGAACTGACAACATATTTTGCTTAAGACTGTAGACGTTTTTACTCTGTTTTTTTTAAAAAAAAATTAAGCTTACACAGGGAGTAATGCGTACTTTAATCGTTGAACTTTGTGTATGCAGCCATGTGCTTGTCAATAAGTGTGAATACTAATTGAAGGACACTTTTAAGTCTAGCCGGTTTGTTTTACAAACGATCTAACGATCTGATTCCTTAGTATCATATCTGCTGTTGTCTGATCATCGAATTGTTATTTTTTTATTTTTTTATCATGACAACAATTACTGATTTTAATGTAGAGGAGAGTGTTGTACCAGTGTACATAGGAACGCACGATAATTTCGGCCGGTACTGCAGTTTACTGGTTTGTCTTAGAACCACATGAAGGAATGCGCAGTCGAGAAAGGCATAAGCGATTTCGCAATTTTCTACACGTTTTGTTTTTGTTAGCCACAAGGTTGTATTTTGTGCAGCATTTGTAAATATTCTGCGTTCTACACATGTAGGTGCTGCGTAATATATTAAATTTATTGGGATTTTATTGTTAATTCTTGAGCTACAGAGTTTGGTAGTGAGTAAAATGCCATATATTTTAGAACTTTTATGTAACATGCAGACAGTTAAGCCGTACAGAATACTGTTATTCCCTATGGTATATGTGATACTTGCAAACGAACTGAATTTCTTTCATGTCTTAGCAATTCTACATGTGTTGAAAATGGAAATTTGTGTTACTTGTCAGTAGCTTCTGTTTCAGAACTTATGTAACTTTAACCTGGTACGTTATAATACTTCTGTTTCATTAGCTTTCGCTTACCGATTATTGATGTGTAGTAGAGCAATAACGTAATCGATAGACTGTTAAATACAATACTGCTAAGATTATTCCCTTTCCAACGTTTTATAATTTCAATCGAAAATTTTTTCCTAAGTACATTACCTAGCTGTGTCTTGGTACACAATTTCACATTTGAAAACACTTTAATTTTCCCGATTAATTTTTGTGATTTCAGAAAAGTCAACAGGACATAAAAAGCGAGTGCCATCATTTAAAATCGACTGGCTAAAGACAAAATCTGAGACGTGTACCATAGTACAACGCTCTCCCCTACTAATATATTTTGAAAATGATATTTATTATTAACAATGTTATTTTTAACAGGTCTAGGGTTAAGAACTGAAAATATATACAAAGTATCTCCATCATTAGGCTTCATGTGTTTAAGCACTTTAAACAGAGTGGAGCAGTAGTAGTAGCAATAGTAATAGAAATAGCAGCAGTTTTTGATACTATGGGGAGCTATATTCTGCGTCTCTAAGGTGCTCAGTACAAAGAAAATGATCTTTAGACACATTTTTTAATTACAGCAGTCAAATTTTAAATTACAAGGATGAACGATAGTTATTCACCAGAGCGGCCAATATAAAGGCAGTTACAAATCATTCAGCACAGGGTAATTCGCAAAACCAGTTAGCAAAATTTTTAAGTTATGGATCCTATAAAAGAACTGAAAACACCTTTTGTCAAAACAAACTCAAAATAATCATTTAATTTTTATAAACATCAGAAAATCGCCCCAGAGCCACTTACTCGACAAATAAGATTCACAGTATGAATAAAACGTCAAACTACTCAAGATAATAGATAATGCGACTTCCAAAATTACACTAGAGAGTACTAACAATTTCTCATAGGAAATTCCTTACAGGCACATCAAATCTGATACTGTCCTTGCGGACCTATCGACTGTCGATGCCGCTGTGAGTCCTTGGACCGGCTAACTGTGGTCAGAGGGCACACGCGCGGTATGAAAATGGCAAATGGCTTCATAAGCCGTGCGCAAGCGCTGAGCGGAGGGCTTGACTACAGCAGAAGCCTGCAGAAAAAGAGAGAGAGAGAGAGAGAGAGGGAGTGACTGATGTGTGCCGAGCAGTTTGCATGCCGGACACGTGAGCTTCCTGGGGCAGGGTAGCGAAAGCTACAGCCGTCAGCTGAGAAGAAAGGAGCCTTTGCCGTGGTAGCTGGGGAACAGCACCGTAGAACACAGCAACCGACGCCCGTAGGAAGAAAGACGTGAGTCTTGGAGCTGAGGGCGGTGGCCGCGCGAACCTGAGCACCACGAGCCAAACGGCTTCCCGCTGATACGTAACGGGTGAACGTAAGCTAGGTTTTCAGATACCCACGACGACAGTGTTGTTACGGCCTCTTTAGTGGCACTGCAAGATAGGCAGACTAATGGAAGTGCTATCTTGAGGATTTTGTTTCGAAAACTTTGAGCGAAAGCTGCTCAGTCGACCTTACTGTTACTGAAGTTTAAATCTGCCTAAGCAAAGTAGGAGCTCAGCTCATATTTAAAGTGGAATGGCTCAATGACCGGCCGCGCGGAGTGGCTGTGCGTTTTGAGGCGTCATGCACGGAATACGCGGCCCCTCCAGCCGGAGGTTCGAGTCCTCCCTCGGGAATGGGTGTGTATGTGTTGTATAAATTAGTTTAAGTAGTGTGTAAGTCTAGGGACCGATGGCCTAAGCAGTTTGATACCTTAAGAATTCACACACATTTTACCATTTGGATTTAATGGCCGATCAAGTCACTACGGTCGTCAGTTATCTCGGTATTAAAATCGTGAATTACTGTTTCCCAAATTGATACCACTGAATTAATTAACAGTTCATGCACCTGTCATTGCGAGCCGAGTTAAAGAAAAAGAAACTTTGTTGTACTATTAACTAACCAGTGATGTGTAATTTATTGTGGTTTTCTCTGTTACAGAGGTAAACTTGTTTGTGCCTGTGTTGTAAGGTGTCCTGGCACAGGGCGTGGCTCACCCGTGCACGTGACTTCTATCTGGTACACCGCCGTCAGGCGGCCGCTGTGGCCGAGTGGTTCTAGTCGCTAGAGTCCGGAACCGCGCTGCTGCTACGGTCGCAGGTTCGAATCCTGCCTCACACACTGGTGTGTGTGATGTCCTTAGGTTAGTTAGGTTTAAGAGTTTCTAAATCTAGGGGTCTGATGACCTCAGATGGTAAGTCCCATAGTGCTTAAGCCATTTGAACCATTTTGAACGCCGCTGTCAAGAGCAAGGGATCTCCATCCGTTTCCTTTAGCTGGTGTGAAAGTGACAGGGTAATTTTAAATGCTCTATTTGAGCGAAGGTGTTTGGATCTGGCCGGAGCATGAAAGTTACGACGCTGAATTTAGGGCAGCGACCTGAGTAAACTGTCAGTTGTTTTGAACTGATTTAGTTTGTCAGTTATTTAAATTAAAATTTTTTAATTACTTGTGTGAGCTGCTCTTAAACATTCGTAACCAATTCAATTGTTGCTAAAAATTCCTTTTTATCTGTAATTGTCAATAGTGTGGTCCAGTTTTAATTAACTCATTCAAGAGTCTACAGTCATTAGCGTTAAGTATTGTTTTCATTCGTTTGTTCTTTGGTCTTAAAATTTTTGTTACTGATAAATTTGTGCCACCTTAATCAAAAATTTTACGGGTATCACCTGTTCAAAGATTTCTGAGGAATTTTACTAGTTTGTTAGGTCAAGATTTATAACCGCAGTTGCTGCATTTGTTTTAAAGATCTGGTCAAATTGACTCTTGGTTTCTGAGTTGTTCTAGTACCAATGTACGCAAGTATTTTCTGTGACATCAATAAATGTTTATAAGTCAAAATCTTAAAGAGATGTCCCTGTGGCTTGTCACACAAGGATTCCTGTATCCAAGCCATCCTGTTCAAACCCACGTAGTACATTGCAAAATCCAAGACAAGTAAAGGGAATGTGCGAATTAAACAAAACATTATAACCGGTTAGAGCTCTTTAGACGCCGCAGACGGTCGCTCGATTCAGTACAGATTCTAAAACATACACAGAAGATAGATTATTGTACATTATATAATGACACATAGCACATGAACCCTAACGTTACACACGAAATGTGGGCAGACAACTGTGTACATTTAACTCAGAAGTAGTTGCTAACAGAACAGAATTTATAGAACGACATAAATTACAAGACAGACATGAACCCTGTAACTTTAACTGGCAATGAAAAATACTAAGAAGAACTTAACTTGGAAAGTAACACGCCACTGATTAACAGTCAACACAAATTTTTTTCAGAAAAAATAAACCTAGAAAACAGACTTAACAGTGGATCAGATAAACATATAAGACTTCGTAGCCAAAACACGATAAAATATGAGATCTCTTATATTCGAGTAAATGCTTACCTCGGGCACGTCCTTACCGTCGGGGTGCCGGTCCGCGTTAAGGGCTTCCGCCAAACAAGGACCAGCAGTGCAAGCCAATTGAGCGGAAGGCAAGAATATCAAACGAAGTCCAGTAGCAAAACACTGGGGTTTTCACGAACCGCGGCAGACACTTCACTGCGTGATACTCAGAGCCAGGATAACTGAGGATGGAGTATCATTAAGTGTGGAGTATGTGGGAACGTCCACCATCCAAGGCAGCAGAAAAAAGAAAAAAGTGCTATTATGCTTCGGCATCGCACAGTCAGAGGGAAGCGGAGATTCTCTGTAGGCGTAGACACACTCCCCAGAGAAATCATGGGCGAAGCAGATCCAGTCCGCGGGCGTCCAGGACTAGCAAGCCGAGGCCGCGAGCCAATAAAACTTCCTCCGAGCCACTCAATGCTCGGCAGACTGACACCAGTGTGAGTTGCGCCAAGCCGCAGGGACGCCACCTCACGAGGCACCAGAGAAACCACAGATGAGCAACGAAGCCGGAAGATGTTCTGCAAAAGTAGGTACCTATCTGAGGCGAACGGCTTATTTTTATTAATTCATAGACCACTTTTACGATTTGTCGTGGCATTAGGTTTACAGAACAGCGAAAAGAACATTATTCAAATGTACAGGCAGTCCCATAGTCGTAAGTCTAGTCTGACAGGGATGAGAGAAGTAGCCAGCCGCAGCCTTAAAGTAGGAACCATCTCGGAATGTGCCTGAAGTAATTAAGAAAACCACGGCAAACCTACGTCAGAATTTGCGGGGAAGACTGGAGTTTCTGACCTCCCAAATGTAAGGCCAGTCTGTTTGATACAGTGCTATATTATTTGGTTTATCCATGGTGTGCAATAGACCTGCAAAACAGATTAGCGCTACACTGTTCATTTATGTCTCACCCTCAGTAACTGCACACACATGCAGTATTTCACACTGTTACACTACATACCTTACCAACTGACGTCAGGTGTTTAGTTTCCATTTCCCGTACCGCAGCTTCCCACTCACTATCGTGAAAAACCAAGTCAGCCTCTCTCCATAATGAGTGAGATGTTGAGGTCAAAACAGAATAAGGTGTTAGTATTATTTATCACACAGCTTTGGAATGTTCTCCAGGGAAAGAAAGAAGAAACGATAAAAAAGAAGAAAACATAGTATGAAAGGACTGACGTTTTAGTACCGTCATTATTATTTGTGCTGCATTTCTCCTTTTCAATCCAAAATCGTTATCTGTATTATCGATGTGATCTTCCACTGCACTGAATATTATTACTTAACTGATTTTTTAGGTAAGTTCGTTTTAGTAATTCCTTTAATCTCCATGGACATTTTATTGTACAGCTTTATTCCTTGGCAGAAAATGTTTTGAGGGTCATGTTTACTATTTCTTTGGTTCAAATGGCTCTGAGCACTATGGGACTCAACTGCTGAGGTCATTAGTCCCCTAGAACTTAGAACTAGTTAAACCTAACTAACCTAAGGACATCACAAACATCCATGCCTGAGGCAGGATTCGAACCTGCGACCGTAGCGGTCTCGCGGTTCCAGACTGCAGCGCCTTTAACCGCACGGCCACTTCGGCCGGCTACTATTTCTTTGTTTAGTCTATATGTTGTCCAATGGTCATGGACAGAACGGTTTATACAGTAATTATGAACGTTATTTCTCGAATGTGGAACTGATTGGTAAATGTACTCACATGGTGTAGTTAAAATCCCCACTGTTTTGAGCAGATGACTTATGCACACCGATGACACGTCTCATGATATTCTGTCAGCAAGTATCTCAGTATATTCACACAGTTTCAAGTGAGAATCAATATTCATTCCTAGAAATGTAGTGTTTGTTACACAGTTCACAGAGGTTCTCTGTCATTAAACTTTTCTCTTTCTAACTGAAGTACCTAACATTTATATTATGTTCAGTGTCACTTTATTGCTTATTGAGTATCAAGTGTAGACTTCCTTGAGGGTTCCATTTGCTTTCTCTGCAAGGATTTCTCTTGTTCTCTCAGTAACTATAGTATTGTTGTCGTCAGAGACGAAAGGGGGACATTTTGACGACGGTAAGTTCCACAAATGGCGAATCTTCTGTCATAAGCTACTTCGACAAAGGGCTGATTGTTATAACTCAGCGTCTGGGAGCGAGCATCTTACGTTTAGTGAAGCTGGTCAACTGCTGGCGTGCTGCAGTCTTCATCGTCTATGGAAATTGGTTGAAGGACGGTGAAACAATTACTAGGCGACAAGTTGCTGGGCGACTCCGTCTGATCACTGGATGTGTATTCAGAGGCTTGCCCGCTTCGTAAACCAGTATAGACGGCACTATGTGGCACATCTCTCGACAAAAGCCAATACTGGTGAGGCTCAACTGTTTCGGACTACAGCACGCATTGTTGAACATGGACCCCGTAGCGGACGACCCCTACGAGCTCTCTTGTTGAGCCAACGACATCGCTAATTATGATTACAACTGGCATGTAGTCATGAAGACTCTACCGTGGATCACTTAAAATATGTCACCTACTCTAATAATCACGTTTCTTGTTACACCAGATCGATTATCAATCTCGGATACACTGTCAAAATAATGGTTCGGATGGCTCTAGCCACTATGGACCTGAGGTCCGACTGAAATTATTTAGGAAAACATAACGCGGAAATTAGTGCTAAGCAAAAAAAAAAAAGGTTCAAATGGCTCTGAGCACTATAAGACTTAACTTCTGAGGTCATCAGACCCCTAGACTTAGAACTACTTAAACCTAACTAACCTAACGACATCACACGCATCCATGCCCGAGGCAGGATTCGAACCTGCGACCGTAGCAGCAGTGAGGTTCTGGACTGAAGCGCCTAGAACCGCTCGGCCACAGTGACCGGTGATACACTGTCACATGCCTAACAGCTTCTCGATAACATACATCGCTTTACGGATAAAGGCCGGTGGGAGCAATATTTTGCTGTCGGACACATTCACCTGCGTCTCCAAGGAATCTGTGGTGGTAATTAAAGTCAGCCACTCCGCTGTGGGTGACGTAAACGTTATTGTGGACTACCTGCACTATGCTTGAGGTTTTCCCTGCTGGTGTGGCATCTTCTAGCAGTAAAACTGTCCGTGTCACAAGGCCTGAATAATTCTACTATAGTTTAATGAGCATGACGGTTAACTCACATTACTGTATTGGCCACCAAATTCAAATTTAACACGTTTGGACACCATCTGGAACTGCGAAATCTTTCTAACCCGTTCTACGCTAAATCACTGCTGTACTGTGTTGCAAGGTGGATCAAATGCTGTTAAGCTGATACAAAATTTTATCTCATCATTGTACGAGCTCAGTCGCACCACCACGTTCTGTAGTTAAAACACAATCGAACGACAGTGCATAGTAGAAAACAGTAAATTTTGTACTCAATACATTCGAGAGCGGATTAAGATGAATTTTTCTGCTGCACTCTGTACCTGTCTCAGTCTAAAATGAAAACATAAACTCTGGCATGTTGTTGATCATAACCATTCGATCGTGGTGTTTGTACCTTCTGCAAATGATTACCAACTACACTTTCCACATCAGGTTTAACGTGCTTTCGGATGAGGGTAACTAGGTTTAAAATGGAAAAGAGGAAAGTAAAGCCTAAATTGTACAGGTGAACAATTTGATCTCCCTTTTCTGTAGACAGTAGCAGCAGAATCAGAATACAGCAAATGCTTTAGAGAAAATCAACAGCAGAAAATATTTTTTGCCGAAGTTCATTTAGTTTCTTACAGTTATACAAAATTTAAAGAAAAACGAGCTATTTACTTGGCTTATTCTGTACGTTATTTCTGTATTTTTAATCACATCTGCCCTTGTAGAATTCTTTTTTTAAATTCATATATCCCAAATGGAAGCTAAGAAGCACCTCATATGTGATGCAATAGAAGGACGCTGATAATTGGTTGGGTTAATAGGAAATAAGTAAATTCTCTGCAGAGTAGACAGGGACAGTAATGTACTGGAACCATTGTGAAGAACGGATAGCACAGTGTGACATGTTTTGAGATGTTAGGGAATAGCTTTCTGAATACAAGCATATATAGCTGATATAATGGAGGACGAGAGGATATGAATAACTGAAAACGTTGAGCTAAGTTGTATTCTCAGATGGAGAGGTTGGCACAGGTGAGTAAGTCGTGACTAAAAAAAAAAAATAAAAATAAAAAAAACAACTGATGGAAGTGGGACAGAAGGGGTCCCTATTGTGGATATTTGGAGGGAATTTCTAGTTCCAGCATCTCTTGATTGTAAGGTGGCTATAATTTCGAACCTCACAAGCACTCACCCATATACTTTGCCTACTTTGCCATGATCTACAAACACAATTAGGTATCACGTGTAGGTTGTATATCGTCTATAAGAATATATAAAGGAGACTGACATTGTCACGTACGTCGTGTAAATAATTGTTAATACTTATGCCATGAAAAGTGACAGAGTGCCTATATTATAAAAACGGCGTAATGAATGATTGCCTATACTAGTAGAGGTTGGAGCGACAGTAGAAATGAAACGGCTGGCGGAACTGAAGCCCTGGGTGGAAGGCCCACACAGGTGTGTTGGTCCTGCTTAAACACAGGAAATAGCAAGACGGACGACGTAGCACCTAAGCGCTGGAGCACAATAGAGTCGCGACCGGCCGAATTGTAACCGAACCGGATGGATTATACGTCGGAAACGCTGAAAATCTTGGACGCGGGTGAGAGGAACGAAGAAGCGGCACCTCGAAAACCACGCAGGCTGGATTATTTCCAAGGATTTTTACTCAGAAGCGTACCATTGTACGAGTATAGGTTTTTCCTCGCAAACTTTCCGTGCTGGACGACAAAAGACTAAAGTATGGTTGGTCGGCGTTTGAAAGAATCTGTAGAGAGGGAGAATATTCCTTGGTTTCGGGAATATGATTCGTTTTCGGAATTACGAGGGTGGGGAGCCGAGCCTTGCTGGGAAGACAGCAGTGGAGAGACGAGGTATTTCGTTTTGAGCTCCCGTGTGTGACGGTCGCTCAGTATCAGCTTCTTGTTGGTACGGACGGACTTGCTGTCTTTGCTCTCACCAGATTTTATAGTTAGAACGGATAGGCACTGCACTCTTCAAAACTTACACGATTTTGGACTTCGCCTCCGGGTTGGAAGTCATCGTTGAGTACGCAGCGTTCAGTGATTGAGAGCACTACTTCTGTCTATACTTACATTGAGACGTTATACACTCCTGGAAATTGAAATAAGAACACCGTGAATTCATTGTCCCAGGAAGGGGAAACTTTATTGACACATTCCTGGGGTCAGATACATCACATGATCACACTGACAGAACCACAGGCACATAGACACAGGCAACAGAGCATGCACAATGTCGGCACTAGTACAGCGTATATCCACCTTTCGCAGCAATGCAGGCTGCTATTCTCCCATGGAGACGATCGTAGAGATGCTGGATGTAGTCCTGTGGAACGGCTTGCCGTGCCATTTCCACCTGGCGCCTCAGTTGGACCAGCGTTCGTGCTGGACGTGCAGACCGCGTGAGACGACGCTTCATCCAGTCACAAACATGCTCAATGGCGGACAGATCCGGAGATCTTGCTGGCCAGGGTAGTTGACTTACACCTTCTAGAGCACGTTGGGTGGCACGGGATACATGCGGACGTGCATTGTCCTGTTGGAACAGCAAGTTCCCTTGCCGGTCTAGGAATGGTAGAACGATGGATTCGAAGACGGTTTGGATGTACCGTGCACTATTCAGTGTCCCCTCGACGATCACCAGTGGTGTACGGCCAGTGTAGGAGATCGCTCCCCACACCATGATGCCGGGTGTTGGCCCTGTGTGCCTCGGTCGTATGCAGTCCTGATTGTGGCGCTCACCTGCACGGCGCCAAACACGCATACGACCATCATTGGCACCAAGGCAGAAGCGACTCTCATCGCTGAAGACGACACGTCTCCATTCGTCCCTCCATTCACGCCTGTCGCGACACCACTGGAGGCGGGCTGCACGATGTTGGGGCGTGAGCGGAAGACGGCCCAGCTTCATGGAGACGGTTGCGAATGGTCCTCGCCGATACCCCAGGAGCAACAGTGTCCCTAATTTGCTGGGAAGTGGCGGTGCGGTCCCCTACGGCACTGCGTAGGATCCTACGGTCTTGGCGTGCATCCGTGCGTCGCTGCGGTCCGGTCCCAGGTCGACGGGCACGTGCACCTTCCGCCGACCACTGGCGACAACATCGATGTACTGTGGAGACCTCACGCCCCACGTGTTGAGCAATTCGGCGGTACGTCCACCCGGCCTCCCGCATGCCCACTATACGCCCTCGCTCAAAGTCCGTCAACTGCACATACGGTTCACGTCCACGCTGTCGCGGCATGCTACCAGTGTTAAAGACTGCGATGGAGCTCCGTATGCCACGGCAAACTGGCTGACACTGACGGCGGCGGTGCACAAATGCTGCGCAGCTAGCGCCATTCGACGGCCAACACCGCGGTTCCTGGTGTGTCCGCTGTGCCGTGCGTGTGATCATTGCTTGTACAGCCCTCTCGCAGTGTCCGGAGCAAGTATGGTGGGTCTGACACACCGGTGTCGATGTGTTCTTTTTTCCATTTCCAAGAGTGTATAAACTCCGGCCTTGTGGCTGGGAGTTCGCGTTTTCCGACACACGGGACGCAGTGCATACGGTGATATTGCTAATTGCTTTGGCTTATTAGGTGTTATAAGGCTAAACATCTGTGATCACGTAGGATTTACTACCACTGACGTTGCACTCCATTGTAGATCATCTTTCAAAGTAGTGTCTTCTTGAGTTTGGTAAATAGATGATGTCGGTCACTTCACGTTATTTATATTAGATGGCGCAGTCATAATAAAAGGGGAGAGTTGTTCACTGGATCAGTAATTTTAGTTAGGAAATATAAATATTTGTAATTAAAGATTGTTTTTAATATACAATAGATGTATTAGCAGCAACAACGTTTACATTTAGTATGATTAGTTCCCTTAATCATTCATTTCTGTCTAGGTTGGAATTTATATGTTAAAGAGCATTAAGAGATCCTAAGATCTGCTTCAGGGGGGTAGTCAGACAGGGCCAAATCTTCATTTTAGCGTTTATTATCTTGCGTTGCGCACAGTTATTTTACACCCTTCAGGTCATCTTGGATGACGACCAAGCGAAACTTCCCTAAAGCCTTGATCGGAACGGCAAGACTGGACCACTTTTAGATCTTTCTCTGAGGCAATGTTGTCCTCTGTCTTAGACAAAAGGAATGTACGAGTGTGTGTGTGTCATTTACCTATGTTAAATCGAACTTAAAGAAAAATAACAGAAAATGAACGCAAGAGATGTTCTTGGATAACTCAGAGAAAAAAGCGCTATCTGAAAAAAGTATGTTTCACGAAAGAGACAGGATCGCTATCCTGTCACCTTAGAAGGATTCATATCAGCGATCATTACGTGACCAGGACTTAACGTTCCATGCAAGACGAGGCAATTGCTGATAAAGCATAAGTACAGATAGTACAATATTTGGGGAAGACAGCCTCTCCTTTCTAAGGACCATCCTCGCAAATGTCATTACCAATTTAGGGAAACCACTGAATGGTTAAATTTGGATGGCCAGAAAGAGATTTGATGCAGTTCCAATCAAATGCAAGTCACAGTGCTTTCACCAATGTGAAAGCGTGGTTGGTAATGTTCCTAAGATAGACAGGCTTTCGCAGTTTTCAAGTCACTGTGTTTGTACTCTACCATCATGATTAACGCTTAAAATAATTTTATTAAATCATTTGAGGGGAATGTTAAGATGTTTCTTTAAAACATGAAAATAGATACAACGTACCAACCCCTAGCGTATTTTAGGTAAACGAAACATTAAGACACGTTCTTCCTTCCTTTTTCTAATATTAATCTTCGTTGAGACACTAATAAGAAAATGTCTCCAGAAACTGTTTTATCCAAACATGTTCAAGAGATTATTTCAAATACGAACAGTATTTGTACAGCTATCCACATCAGTAGCAGAGTTGCTTTCTCCGCGAAACATTAACTACCTGATTGTGAGCCTCAAACTTGGAACTAGTAAAGATGACCATTTACATTTCAGCAAGCTATAGGGATACACATTATTCGTTCTTATTGGCCGTTTAAATGAAATCCTGAAAATAATCATTACTGACGTGGAAAATATAGAACTATGACCTACACTGGTGAAAGATTCCTGGATAGTTTTCTACTATTTTTGTCTTGCAGAATATCAAATTAGGCGAAAAAGTCCACTTTCCAAAGTATTTAACGCCAAAATCCTAGCAAGATAAAAAAGTGATACAATGAAAGTTTTTCAGCATCAAAGATTTTAAACTAGTGCAGCTACAGAGTATCTCCTTTCCAAAAGACTGAAGTTAGTTATTGGTTTTAGGTTAGGAATAAAACGAGAGAAAGTATTTCAGTGAAAATGCGTGGTAGTAATACAAAACATGTGACATATTAAGTAATGAACTATATAAAAAACTACAACAATTATTCTTAGAATAAAGTAAATTAAACAACGAACTTTGTTGTCATGCTCCATGGGAGCGACTGAACAAAATAATCTTATCTTTAATAGGTCCTAAATTACATACAGATAGAATATACTAGTGAGATTAAGCACTTAAGTGAAGCAGCTGTGATTATACAAAGTATTTTTTGAACAGGACAAGAGAAATTATAAGAACTGAAGTAAGGGGAAACCTGCGGCATATGAGTAAGAGTGGTAATTTACAACTTGGCCTGGATGGGATTATGAATAGTATCTGCAGTTAGAAGTGACGAGTAAGGGAACTGTGTCTGGTTATTCAGGTGAACATGTGTTTATTAATTTCCACTATTTAGAGGTACAGGTACTTCATCTTCCTTCCCTTATGGATGTCATGTAAGACTTAATGTTGCGCCGCATAACGATAACCTTCTCTAAGAGGTGGTCTGTAAAAGTAGAGCCTCCTTTTTCTAAGTTCCAACTGCTAAGGTGGTCCTTCAAGGCAGTGCATATTGCCCTGGTAGACGACCTATAAAGAATTTTCCAGAGTTACAAGTGATTTTTAATATTTGAAATGTTCTAAAAACATGATTTATTAACAGAATGTATGTTAATTTCTGCAGTCCAATATATGGCTACGGATGGGTCCCTTATTTTACCTGAAATAAGTGGACAATGTGCCTGAGATTCATATAATTTCTTATCTGCTTCCTGAGTTGCGAGGAAGGCTGATGTAATATGTGTTTTCGAGTGATTGTTTAATGCAGCCTTATACTTTCTTTCTTCTCCTTGTCCCCAAATAACCAATCTGGCATAGACATGTAAGCAAATGTTTTTATGAATTTGTTGGATTTTGGTACGACTAATGCTTTATCCTGTGCTATACCGAAGCCAAAGAATTGTGACACATTTTTCGAGTCTCTCTAAATTTCTCTCATTTAAATATTATTTTTACAGTCATTACGCCAGTCTTCCTTGTTATTCTAACCTAGTTCATATGAAATAAACTTTCTCTCATTCTGTACATCTTTTTCTTCATTACGGATGAAGCATATTGTCTCAAAGCTGTGTTTTCCTGATGAATTTCGTATCAATGACTTTCTATTCAGCATGCCCTGCGTGAGACGCGTTTTCAAGCATGTGGCTTTCAGGTTGGTACACGACTGAGTTAATCATGAATAATTTAGCTCGTTATTGTGTTACAGACAATATCGAAAACGGTATATTTTGCGTGTGTAATTAGGGTAATTAATGGAGTTAACTTCTAATTTGCACCAATTGAACTGATGAATGTGGCGCACTACAAATCATCCGAGGTTAATTAAATTTTATCAGCTGAATAACACGTTGCGTCTCCACGAGCACTGAAGCGTCCATGACAACATTACTGTGAAAACAAAAAAAGAGCAGACGAACGCTCGAGGAACTTATCCATATACATAAGGTAACGTGTAATAATAATAGGTATTTTATTTTTATTTCCATTCGAGTATTTGTCTGTGACCTAATTCTGCACTTCACTACTTCATAGCTATTGTTGTTTGACGATCTTGTTGCTTCCCTGCATTATTTGTCTTATACTGCATTTAAATAAAATCGTTCGTTTATTATGCAGCTCCTGTATCATTCTTTCTCTGGAGTTTTAGTAGAGTGCACTTTTCTGAATTCGGTTTCTGGGATTTTCTTACTTTCACTCGTTTCAGTTTGTTTCTTGCATCACTACTTTATGTAATTATTTATGGTGTCCTACGTTACCTTCTTTCTCTTGTTCCATTACTTCTTCCCTGATATGTATGCTAGCGGAGAAATGATATTATGGTAGCAACTGGTACGTATATAATCCTGCTGAATTTCCCTGCTATAAAATATTGCGAAAAGTTAAAAAACGAGAAGTTTGTATATTCCATTCAAAAATCTATTTTTTTAATGGAATTATGAACCTGTGGTGTTGTATATAGACAATTACAGCCGAGGCGACTACTCATATAAAAAATTTATTTTGGTGTTGATCTTAGTCATAAAATCTTGAAAGGTAATTCACAAGTAATAAACACTGTTCTGTATGTAGTATGGTGTAGAGAAATGATCGACTAGCTTCGGAGAAAGAAACAATGCTTAAACAGCTGTTTCTGAAAGAAAAAACAATTTAGAGGAAGTCTTGCAAAACAGTCTTGCGAAACAGTTCCTGGTTAGACTACTGACACGTATGTTTTCAGGTACTTCTGACATTCATTTACGGTGGTTATTTGAGTTATACCTTCTGGTATTCACTGTTTGTATGTCGTTTTGCAGATAATCTGCGCATCCAGTTATGTTGGCCACTGATGCGATATATATAAGGATCGTGTCAAACCCCTTTCACATCAACTACAGTGAGTCCCTCAGTGTTCTCGTTGTTTTTGTGTGTATTTTGTAGGGAGGGCTTTTCTGTACCGACGTATAGATGCTTGATAAGCGTCTTTGTTTGTTGTCACACGAGTGGTTCACCGTTTGTAACTGTAGGTAGTTGGGTGTCTGTTGCAATCTGTCTTGTGCCTGCACGGTTAGATACGAGTAACTCTTCATTCTCCCTTCTTCGCCCTCCTTCCACCCACTACATATTTTGTGTCACGTTCTGTTCTTTCATGATGGTTTTAGTATTGCCTAGATACTTGCCTCTTATCCACTCTCATTGGCTGTTGTTCCAGGATGCAATTATTACTGGTCTGGGTTATCTGTTCTTTAAAGGATTTTCCGAGTAATGATCTATGCTGATGTGTACGTTGCTGTCATTGGCCTCCATTTAAATGTTTTATGGTTGAATTGTGTATGTCAGACGTAGAATTACACCTATTTATCTTTACATGTCTCCGTTATTTTCACATACAGTTATTTTAGTCGTATGTGACACATTCAGTGGTGATGCACCCGTTTTCAACTTTGCATAAGTATGCGTTTACCATCACTCAGTCTCCGATGGACAGGATTGTGGCATTTCCAATGTTGCAGTTGTGGTAATAATCAATGTACTGTCAACCCGTAGACTGCTGTGACATGGACATAGTCTTATATCAAATATAAGTGTAGTATTTACTCACGATTTAATTATCGGCATATTGTGTGGGTTCCTCAGTGGTCAACTGATAAAGTGGTTTGTCTGTGAGACGATATATATTGCCAGTATGGCTCTTTTGAAACTTGATGGCAGGGATATGACGGATTTTCAGTTTTTATGAGGTTCAAAGACCGAAGTGTGAGCTAGTTACAGTGCATTTACTCATAAGTGTATGCAATTTAAATTTTATTGTAGCTATGGGTCCCTCTCTTAGTCCACTGTTGGCTGAAATATTTATGGACAATTTTGAACAAAATTTTCTAATAACAGAACCTTTAAGTGCAAACATCAAATACTGGTTTAGATATGTAGATGATGTCCTGTGTATGTGGACTGGTACTACAAGACAACTCAACACATTCTTGAAAAACGTAAACAGTCAACATAAAAATATCCAGTTCACTTTGGAGATTGGCAACAAATCCATAAACTTCTTAGATCTCACCATTGACATCAGTACACACACACATTGTTTCAAAATTTACAGAAAAACAACAACTACAGACACAGTAATACCTTCTTGCTCACAACACCCCATAGCTCACTAACATGCAGCTTTCCACTCAATGGTACACCGTCTCATATCCATCCCCATGTCCAGAGATGATTTTAAAGGAGAGTTAGATACAATAAAATTTATTGCCACAGCCAATGGCTACAATCCAGTTCTTATTGACCACGTCTTGCACAGGAAACGAAAACGGAAAATTATACCCCTCCTCTATGCCCCACTTGCTTCCCCATCCACTGTCTGCAACAAATGGTGTACACTACCATTTCTAGGTCAGGTATCACAGATTGTAGTCAAAGCACTGAAATCCTACTATGTCAGGAACACGACAGCAAAGACAAGATCCAGTTATTAGCAAACAGTGGGGTATACAAAATTACCTGTTCTGATTGTGACAAATTTTACATTGGTCAGTCAGGCAGAGACATGTCAACTAGGCTGGCTGAACATGAACGCAGCTGGAGGTTGCAGAATTTGGACTCTGCATTTGCTGAGCATGTACTGAGTGAGGGTCACAACTACCAGCCAGTGTCCCATGTACTTCACTTAGCAAACAAAGGCCATAAACTGAACCTGCTGGAAGCCCTGGAAATTAACAAACATCTTGCTCACAGTCCAGATCTCATCCTAAATGACCAGGCACAGCTCAACATTTCCTCTCTCCTAAACTTCATATAACCATCTTTGTTGTTCATTACTTACATGTTCACTTGTGTTTATACATATGAGTACTTTTCGAGTGGGTTGCTCGTCAGGAAGCTAGCTGACGTGAACGTTGCTTCCATTGGCCCCCAGTAAGGTGCTTCATGGTAGAACAGTGTATGTTAGCCCTAGAATTATATCTAGGTATTTTTAATGCCTCCTTCTCTTTAACGAGCAATTAGTTTATTCATATGTGACACATTTATTGACTTTGTACCTGTCTTCAATTTTGCGTGGATGTACAGTCGTGGACAAAACGAGCGAGACCCCTCGCCTTTTCGTTATGCTGATCCGCACAGCTTTAAAGTCTGCTACACCACATAACAGGCAAGGCGACGAAGTGCTACCAACATACTATGCACAGGCGTGAAACTAAAAAACTATCTGACCTTTGTCAGACTGTTTTCAATCATGTGTAAGACTATATTAATGCTGATTAGTGTGTTAAGCACAACACGTAAATGTAAGATATAAATGAAAGCAGAGAAGCTAATTAGTATGAACTGCACTAATAAAAAAGAATTTCTGCTTATCCAGATAACATAACTGTTTTAGTAAGACAAGTTACTACAGATCGTTACGAATTAACAAAATAATATGCCATTCGGCCGTGAAACGGTCTCTGTCAACTTTCAGACCAGTCATAATGGATTACCGTTGCTGACATAACATGAATGTGTGCAAATTTAGCAATGCGTGAGGATTCATAACGAAATTCAGTTAAAAATCATTCAGCGCCTCACTTAAGTCAATTCAATTATTGACAGAAGCGGAAAAAGTAGGCAGTAACAAGTATGAAATTCTACAAGAGTTTCACATTGACATCCACAAGGCGCCGGTACAGAATAAAGGTAGCAATAAAACGTTTTGGGGGCGCAAGAGTTTCTTAAAATTGCTTTACTGATAGTCTATCTGCCTCCATCAAGATTAGAACCGAAAACAAACCAGACCTCCTCTGCAATAGCAAACACCTTTCACTACGCTAGCAGACAACCCAGGCAAAGAGCCCTCTATTATTACCCCAGACATGAATAAGCCAGCAATTTCGCAAGGGAATTGGCAGAATGATCTGCAGTTTCTGTTGCATAGAGCTTTCTGGACTCAAAAACATGAATTTTCTACATTTATGTCACCGCTTATATGACAGTCATTCGAGATGTTTATCGAAATAACAAAATACTGTTATCAGCGAGTAAATTTAGTAGGATTATTCTGCACCACCACAGGAAATAAACGGCGACATAGCTGCCAAACGTATTCTACAATGTTTCGAATTCTCCATTAGACTCGCCACAGCCAGAAAACGTTCATTAGCCGAAGTGTTTTTTAAGCTAGCTAGCAATGGGAATGCTCGTACTTCTAAAACGTGGTGCCATTATTACTGGTATCTGAATTACCACGTGTATAGACAAACGGATTTTATTTGCATTCCTCTAAACGTGATTTGGATCGAAAGCGTAACAACGATTAATATGCCGATGTATCGACTGCAGCTAGAACATTTCGAATGAAGAGTAGGGAGGATTATTTATGCGGCCCTCATCTTCAGCAACTGTCGTAGCCAATTTCGTTGTTAGGATTTCGTGGAACCCCAAGTCTCATTTTCTTTACCGTCTATCTGTCTACCCAACCCTTAAAACCCGTTTACCTCGAGTAAGGGTAGACATAATAAGCGGAAATGTATCGCACTTCCTGCGGTATAAGGTCCCTTGGTGGTGTAAAAAAGTGAGCTTCTATGTCAACGCAATCTAAAGATACGGCCATTTATGTAAATAAAATTTACGCGAAAGGTAAAAAAATGCCTCTAAGAACTATGTGACCAAACTGCTTAGGTCATCAGTCCCGTAGACCTAGAACTACTTAAACCTACCTAACCTAACACACATACATGCCCGGGTAAGGATTCGAACTGACGGCGCAAGCAGCCGCGCGGTTCGTGACTGAAGCTCCTAGAACCCTTCGGCCACCGCACCCGGCGAAACCGTTTTCACCTCATGTATAATGATAATATATACTGCCTAGTGAGGATAAACTGTATTCACCAGCAACTCAGATCGTTTGATCACGGAACTTCTAAGAGCTACATTTAAATTTTGTTCGAAGTCGTCTGCAATATCCACTTATAAACAACCTAGGAACGTCGTATGCGATATCCACTTCTGAAGACGCTGGCAGATACTGCAGTATCATAACAAGTAGTTATGAATTTATTGTTATTGGTCCATGCATGACACTTTATTTCAGTATCAATTTAACGCACCTAGGTGTTTGTCTATGGCTGAAAATAATGAACAAAAAATAAATAAACAGCAAACAACTTCGATTTTCAAATCAAATGTAACTCACATGACGCAATTACAGCGTAATTTAGTTGTTACACCTACATGACTACATCTACAGGATTACTTTGCAATCCAGACTTAGGTGCCTGGCAGAGGGTTCATCGAACTACCTTCGGACTACTTCTCTACCGTCCTAGTCTTTCACAGCGTGCGGGAAAAAGGACCACTCAAATCTTTTCTTACGAGCCCTGAATTACATTATTACTACGGTCATTTGTTCCTGTGTAAGTTCCCAAGAAAATAAGGTTTTAGCATTCATAACAGATGTTGGTGATTGAAATTTCGTGAAAAGATCTCGCGGCAACGAAAAACGCTTTTTTGTTCATGAATGTCACCCCAATTCGCTTATCTAATCTGGGACTCCCTCTCCCCTATTTTGTGACATTACAAATCGTGCTATCGTTTTGGCGGGCACCGTGAATCACGTCTGTCAAGGATCCCATACCGCGCAGAAATACTATAGCAGTGGACGGACAAACGTAGTGTAGGTAGTGTTTTCAGTAGACCTGCTGCGTATTGTTAGTGTGCGGCCAATAAAACGCAGTCTTTCGTTGGCCTTCCCCACAAAAGTATGTTTGCGATCGTTCCAGTTTAAGTTTTACTGGGTACTGAGATGAACTGACAGTATTTCGACTTGTGTTTTGTCATGTAACCGAAAGTCAATTATTGTTACTGGACGCAGCTTTCGTGTTTAATGTGTTCCTCATTCAACAGAGTACACTCCTCGTACAGCACACGTGACTGTTTCAAAGTATTCAATTGTTACTGATATTACCCAATTGCAATGGCCATCTAAACTTGCCGTTTTGAAACAAAGGAAAATATTGTAGCGAAATATGGCAACTAAGAAGCGGAATATCCAGATAAAACAACATTTCCGGTTCAAGTCGTTGCAGTAGGTCTACTACACAGTAACGTAAATTAGGAGCAAAGTCCATTAGTAGATCGTTATCAGGAAAACCGGGCTTCATAACGCAAACTGCCACTGCAAGAACGAAAGTTTCCAAACATGTCAGTGAGTGGTCGAGGAAAGTGGACGCATTGTGTCTACTGAATCGCAACGCACACAGCTTAAGAGGGGACCCGCCAAATGTCATACCCCGATCTTGCTGAAACTTCGCTCGATGAAAGAGGGGACAAAATAAGCGAACACGTGTCTCGGCTTATCTCCATACACTCGACCGCTTCTGAGAAAACGGCGGTCAATGTTTTCAACGTGCTGTTGCTATAGTGTAGATATCTATTAGTGTCTAAGGATTCAATTGAAGCGGTGGCTCAGCCGCTACCGTCGTGACTTCCGAGCTTTGCGCGCTGCGAGTTCGAAAAACCCCGTGGTTCCTTCCCCCCCCCCCCCCCACCCCCCACCCCCCCCACTCTCTGAATTATCTACGAATGTTTATTTCAATTTATGTTGAAACAATGTTGTCGTTATTCGCCAATTAATTTACTGTGTAATGAAAGAAGTAAAAAAAAAAAAATGAGAAAATGATGTGAAATATTTGTGAATGTCCTTGCAACCTTACAGGTTGTAAGGAGGTTCAAAAATATTTCACATTATTTTCTCATTCGCGTATTATTTTTGTAATTCATTTATTACACAGAAAGTTAATTGACGAATAACGACAACATTATTTCAACATAAATTGGAAAAAAACATTCGTAGATAATTCTGATAGAGAGGGAGAAAAAAAATAATAATACAAAAACCAATATTGTCTCGAACTCGGGAATCAAAGTTAAGAAGGAACGATTGTAGCCACTGAGCCACCGCTTCAATTGCATTCTCGAGCGCAAAAGGTATCTACACTATAGAAACAGTGCGTTGCTAACTTTGACCGTCGTTTTCTCGGAAACGGTCGAATGTCTGCAGGTAATCCGAAACACATGTTAGCTTATTTTGTCCTCTCCTTCACTGAGCAAAGTTTCCCGATAATCAGGGTATCGCACCTGGAGAGTTCTCCTCGTTAGTCGAGTCGCTTCTTACGCCCGGCGAGAACTAGGTATGCCTCAGAGTAAACTGCGCCACTTGGAAACACAGTGAGCGAGGATAAACAGGTTTTCCTTCTTATAAGGCAACCTTCTACAACTAAAATTCACGGTGTTCTTCCGGTTGCCTCAGATATTTCAGAAATGTTTCTTGCGCTGGCCTGTCGTATATGCAAAACGTAAACGTTTCATTTCTTGTAATATTTGTCAGGATAAGACATGACAAGAGCGGACCAGTCTCTTCTGTGAAAAATTAAGATTGTAAGTTGCTCCACTATGTAATGACACGGGTACGGGCTTGCGATCTCTCGTTTATGCCATCGATTTCCGTGTTACACATACTTGGCCATTGCGTTGTGGCTGCAGTCGTGGAGGAGGCAGTCTATTTCCCACTAGCGCTGTTTTCGCAGCGGATATTAACCGCAACGAACTATTCAGTCAACGCTAAATGGCCCATCTGGCTGGGGCAGACAAGGGCGCTATAATAGCACTCCATGCAAAGGGATTTTCAAATGGCTATATAGCAAGAACTATGGGTCTTCAGTCGACGGCAGCCAGGTGGATCAGACGAAAGGAAGAGAGTGGTAACGTGAATGGGAGGCCTCATGGCCGTCGCCGCAAAACAACAGCAGCTCAGGATCAGCAGATACGCCGTTTCAGTGAGAACCACCCATTTGTCAACGCACGACAAATTCAGCAGATTTTGGGTCTCCGTGTTAGCAATAAGACCGACACTCGTCGTCTAAGGGAAGGTGGACTGAGAGCAAGAAGCGCTGCTGTCAAAGAGACATTGACTGTTTCCCACAGAGAAGCTCGCCTTGCTTTTGCTGCTGAAAATGTCGACAAACGTCTCCAGTATTGGAGGCGAGTGATTTTCACGGACGAAAAAGTTTTCTGTACGACATCAACCGGAAAAGTACTTGTTTACCGGCCAAAAGGTGCTAGGTATAATCCAAAATATATTTACAGTTGCCGAAGGAGTGGCAGGGAGTCGGTAAAAGTATGGGCGTGGATATCGGCCGAAGAGTGTGGGCTCCTTTGGGAAGTGGAAGAAAGACTCGATGTGCGCAGTTACATATCAGTTCTGGAGAACGTGATGTTGTCTTCTGTGACAGCAAGATTTGCCGATGATCAGATCATGTTCGAACAAGATCGCTCGCCTATTCATATGGCACGTGTGGTTAAGAGGTCGTTCGGCGACCATAGTAATAGTACTGTAATGGAATGGTCACCTAAAGGAGCTGACATGAATCCAATTGATAATATTTGGGCAGAAATGATCAGAGTAATACGGGAAAAGGGACAGTTACCGTGGACTCTCCGGTATATCTTATATTTACGTGTTTTGTTTAACACGCTAATCAGCATTAATATTGTCTTACACATGATTGGAAACAGTCTCACAAATTTCTAATAGTTTTTCAGTTTCACGCCTGTGCATAGTATGTTGGTAGCACTTCGTCGCCTTGGTTGTTATGCTGTGTAGCAGACTTTAAAGCTGTGCGGGTCAGCATAACGAAAAGGCGAGGGGTCTCGCTCGTTTTGTCCACGCCTGTACATTACCCTAACTTAAGTTCCGCTAGATACGACTTGTGGCATTGCCAATGTTTTTGTTGTAATAGTGTATGTATTGCCAGCTTATAGATTGCTGTCACGCATTCACGGTTTACATTTGACAGACATATTACAATTACTAATGATTTAGTTACTGGAATGTTGTGTGGCCTCCTAATTGGTCCATTAATAATGTGACTTGGCTCGAAATGGCTCTGAGCACTATGGGACTTCATCTGTCGTCATCAGTCCCTGGAACTTAGAACTAATTAAACCTAACTAACCTAAGGACATCACACACATCCATGCCCCAGGCAGAATTCGAACCTGCGTCCGTAGCGGTCACGCGGTTCCAGACTGAAGCGCCTAGAACCGCACGGCCACGCCGGCCGGCCAATGTGACTTGACTTTTAGACGATTCGTATGATTGGTATTTTCGTTTGAAAGTTTTAATTCCATGGATGCAATTATTCATAAATATGTTATTTTAGATCTCATTTATTTCTTCGTGAGTACTTTTTGAGCGGTGTGCTAGTCAGAAAGCTTTTCTGATATTTCATGTATATATATTGTTGAGTCAACCTTCATGATGCACTGCACCCTCGTGAGCTACTTGGTATCCCTGTGTGTGACTGTTTCATTGCGGTACATGATATATATGGATGCATTCGCTCATGAAAGTTTTTCATCATGAAAAGTTTCTTATAGGCGTTTTTCATACGTTCTGTATATGTTATGATCTGAGGTGGGTCTTATATTCGGTCTTCTGACATGTCTTGAACATTCATTTTATGTATATGACAAAGTATGCCGCTCAACTCTGTACAAATTAGCATTTTATCCTTTGACTCGACACATAGCCAATGTTCCTTCTCATTACTTGTTTATGAAGTATTTTCTCTTTTACACATCTATCACCTACAGTATTTTGTCTTTCGGTAGGATTTTTCAGGGTTGTGCAGATAATATAAGTCCGACT
Source organism: Schistocerca nitens (assembly GCF_023898315.1). Lineage (NCBI taxonomy): Eukaryota > Metazoa > Arthropoda > Insecta > Orthoptera > Acrididae > Schistocerca > Schistocerca nitens. The sequence continues at coordinate 436,596,565 of NC_064615.1, read as the reverse complement.
GACCAGTAAATATCATGGAATAGTTATTTAACGAAGTTACTAATAAATTCTATAGCTGTACCATGCACTGAGTGGAAATTCGTTATAGTATATTTCAGATGTTTGATAGTAGATGTATCTGTTCGTTCTATCAAATGTTTGCTGTAAATTCACTTGTAGAATCTTGTCCTTGCTTCTCATTCTGTTTTTCATTTGTTTTTATATTGCTTGGCTGATAATTTGATAATGCTGTCGTTACTGTTTTATGTATACAGGCCTGAAGATATCACACTGAAGCGCCGAAACTGGTTGCAACAAAATAAATAAAATCGTAAGGACTGTCACAGAGACCTCCTGCCAGAAGGATGGACATACAAAAAATATCAATTCTTTGTTGTAATGTTGAAAGTATACTGAATTTCTGTAACGCCACTTGTGATCCAAGTCATTGGAGATTGTTTACAAACTGCCTAAAATGTAGCGTGAAAGATGGACATCTATATAATGGAAATTGTTTGTCCTAATACCTTTAGCCCATTCAGTGCACCATAAGGAGACGTATGAAAACCTCAAAGCTCTTTTGAAATATTTGAACTATGTAAACAATTCTTGGCCAATATGAGAGTATTTGAAAGTAGATAGCATGTTACTTGGTCAACAATCTGGCTGCCGAAAAAAGGCGTGTTTCATTTGTTAGTGGGACAGGCGAGCCAAGGGCTATCTGCCGAAGGTAACTATCTGGCCCGAAAGAAAAACCTTCCAACCCGGTTCATGGAATATTATAAACAAAGCAATTGCTCAAGGAAGCAAGATACTACTTTCTCTTCAGATCAAGCTTGAATTTATAAAACAGTTCTCTAAAGCACTTTCAAAGATGGAGACTGATTTCTCAAATTGGTAACAAGATTTACAAAAGAGTATTATGAGAAAGTTAAACAAGCTATTTTTGTGCCATCGCAGGTCAAAATTTTAATGAAAGACGATATGTTTGAAAGTACAACGAATCTAGTGGGAAAAGGTTTGGGTTTCGTTTGAAGAAGCGCCCAGATTTTAGGGCAGCAGCAAATATCCAAATTATAAAACCACAGTTAAAACAGTTTTGCAGCGCTTCATGACGTTAGGACCTAATATGAGTGTGAAGCCTCTTTTTCTACATTCACATGTTGCTTTTCTTATCTACGTCTTCATCTACGTGATTACTCTGCTATTCACAATACTGTGCCTGGCTGAGGGTTCAGTGAACCACCTACAAGGTCTCTCTGCCGTTCCACCTCGAACGGCGCGCGGGAGAAACGAGCACTTAAATTTTTCTGTGCGAGTGCTGGTTTCTCTTATTTTATCGTGATGATCATTTCTCCCTATGTAGGTGCTGCTGTCAGTGAAGAAAGAAGAGAACTGTTCCACAAGGACTTCAACGAGGTGGAAAAGAGATACCAGGGAAAGTAGAATGCAGACGTGATGGCTAACTACTGTTTTATACTAAGAATAAAAGGGAGAAGATAAAAGTAAGAAATTATCTCGCCCCCCCACCCCCACCCCCATGACCGAAAGAACTTGATGCAACGAAATCAGTGATGGAAAAATACATTGTCTTACACACATTGTGCTTTAGTAACAACTATCAGCATTGTCGCAAAATAAATTCACTACCGGGTGCGCATATCAACTTTTAGTTTATTAGTTGGCATGACAGGGAACCAGGTGCGACTTAAATCGCGTGTCACAACCGGTGTCTGGGATATGCAAGGAGTGCTATGTTGCGGAAGGCGCAGCGCCACTCAAAACACATCGAGTCGAGTCATGATCGAGAAGGACAAACGGCGCGGAATGACAGCACCAAATACGTCATTATGGAGCCTTACACTACGGAGCCATAACATGTCACCTCTTTGCTCAGCCGTTCCAAGGCGATTTAGTACAGGCGGCAAGTGCGAAGGCAAGGGAAACGGACAATAACTGAGACACTACGGTAAGGACAAGTCAACTGACACATCCAGACAATGAGGGCGAATGACCGCATCGCCGGCCGCGATGACGTTACGTCCATCTTTACGTACGACTGTCTCTGAAGCTTCAGACTCAGTTCCTGGTCTTCCGATTCCGACGGAATCCGGCTGTAGTGTGAATTACGCCGCTGGAAGCTGCCAATGCTGCCTGGCCGCCACCGTGAGTGAACAAGGTGAGTGAAGAAGATGTGAGCGAGTCTGGGTCTTCCCAAGGTCATGGGCTATACCGAGAAACTGCAAACTACTGGCTGTAATCTGCTGGGCGTGACCCCGAAATACCGCCTCCCTGACTGTACTCTGTGTCACCGATCTGGGTCTTTGGTGTCTGCCTTCACGACACTCGCCTTCTGTGAGAGGCTGGCGGCATCAGCCCAAGCGCCAGTCCCTCATCGAGAGTGCAAAAATCGAAACCACACACCACGGAACGTCTGAGCGAGCAGCAGGTTTCTTGCCACCACCGCCACCAACACAGAATATGGCCGTAGCACTGACTCACTGCAATGACATTGCGACTTACTGACAAAGCATCAGCACTTAACGGCCCATGCGCTTCCATGCTTTGCTGCCGAGTGCAGCTCTGAAGACATAACACTGTACACATTATGCAGTAAACAAATGTTATTACACATATTGCTTGCTGTTTCACTGACACCGTAAGGCTTATTATAGCCATCCAGTCACCTCCTGAATGTAGCATCCTATACTGCTGGCGTCACCACCTCACCTCCTCAACCTCAGCAGACGCTAAGATCCTGACCCTAGCGGTGACCGCTACAATTTGTGTCAAGAAATACGGTAATACGTTTAGACCTCTCAGCCGGGGGAATCTGATAATATGCTTACTTCAAGTCAAGGACAGCAAACCAAGTAAATCAATTACGAAGCTGCGGAAGTGTAACGGATTCCAAAACAGTCTTATGATTTAAGGCCCGATAATCAACCATCGGCTGTGAAGCTTCACCATGAGGCTGTTAACGTGCAGATATCGATCCATGTGGATGGGTTTCCGGTAAACGCTGCGGCTGAGACACCCATTTGCTTTGCGGCGGACGAGGACGTCAGAGAACGGCAAGGCACCATTTGTCTCCATCTCCACCGTGAACTTGATGTTGTCATGGATGTTATTGAATTCTCCCAGCTTTTCGCGTCGATGAGACCAGACAACGAACGTGTCGTCGATGTAACGATAAAAGCAACTAGGCTTTTCAAGAGCCGCGTCCAGGGCGATGTTTTCAAAGTACTCCATGAACAGATTGGCTACACCTGGAACTAGTGGGCTTCCCATCGCAACGCCGTCCGTTTGGTTGAACATCGTACGAGAAATACGATGACGTCAGAGTATGCTTGAATAAATCCACAACACTGTCGTCAAATACCTGGGAGAGCAGATCTATAGAGTCTTTAACGGGAACGCGCGTGAACAATGACACTACATCAAGACTGGCCATAACAACCCCTTCTCCAAGACGCAGGCATTTAATTCAACTGATGAAGTCGGCTTTATTCTTGATTAGGTTTAAGTAGTTCTAAGTTCTAGGGGACTGATGACCTCAGAAATTGTCCCATAGTGCTCAGAGCTAATTGAACAATTTTTGAACAAAATTAAAGTATTATTACATTGGCAAACAATACTAACAATACAAAAGGAGCAGTATATAAAATACCGTGTGGAGGTGAACGGTTCTATATCGGACCGACTGTGCGTACCAGTGAACACCGCTGTGTAGAACACAAGAGATGTTTTCGTCTACGGTAACCAGAGAAATCAGCGGTAGCAGAGCATGCATAGAAAACGGCCATCGTATCGCATTAGACGAGACACCTATTATCACACGGACTAACAGTTTTTGGGATAGCTTAATAAAAGAAGCGATCGAAATAAAAATTTGTGGCAACACGCTCAATAAAGACGGCGGCCTGCAGCTAAGCACAGCGTGGGACCCGGCCGTCGGTAGGTTGAAGCGGGTGCGGAGGCCGCACAACGTAAACATTACCATATACGAGGTGTGGCTAGAAAAAAACCGGACTAGTACTGGTGAAACAATAAAACGAATGCAATAAGGCTGAAAGTCGCGTGGCCTGTCACGTGACTCTCGCTCCGCCTACTGCTCGAGTTTCATCTGGCTCCTGCACTCAGTCTGCCCGTGGCGTCTGTTTTAAGTAGTTGACGTTTTGTCTGTGCGTCGGAAAATGTTGAGTGTACAGAAAGAACAGCGTGTTAACATCAAATTTTGTTTCAAACTAGGAAAATCTGCAAGTGAAACGTTTTTAATGTTACAACAAGTGTACGGCGATGATTGTTTATCGCGAACACAAGTGTTTGAGTGGTTTAAACGATTTAAAGATGGCCGCGAAGACACCAGTGATGACACTCGCACTGGCAGACCATTGTCAGCAAAAACTGATGCAAACATTGAAAAAATCGGTAAACTTGTTCGACAAGATCGCCGTTTAACAATCAGAGCAGTGTCTGAGTTAACAGGAGTTGACAAGGAAAGTGTCGAACAAGTTTACCGATTTTTTCAATGTTTGCATCAGTTTTTGCTGACAATGGTCTGCCAGTGCGAGTGTCATCACTGGTGTCTTCGCGGCCATCTTTAAATCGTTTAAACCACTCAAACACTTGTGTTCGCGATAAACAATCATCGCCGTACACTTGTTGTAACATTACAAACGTTTCACTTGCAGATTTTCCTAGTTTGAAACAAAATTTGATGTTAACACGCTGTTCTTTCTGTACACTCAACATTTTCCGACGCACAGACAAAACGTCAACTACTTAAAACAGACGCCACGGGCAGACTGAGTGCAGGAGCCAGATGAAACTCGAGCAGTAGGCGGAGCGAGAGTCACGTGACAGGCCACGCGACTTTCAGCCTTATAGCATTCGTTTTATTGTTTCACCAGTACTAGTCCGGTTTTTTTCTAGCCACACCTCGTATGGTGCCGGAGCGGGTACCAGTGACGTCACTGAAGGCAGAAACCAGAAGACAGTCACTACTTCACAATGGCCGAGGAGCCCTTGCGTGAAAGCTCGTGGAATGTAAATCACTCGACGCGGCTGCAAGCTCGAGAAATCTTTATTACTTGCTATTTCAGTTATTTTTCTTTTGAAACTTAATAGTTTTCACAAAGTTATTTTTCATGTTCGTAAGAGCTGATAATTGACTAGTGATCTTAGATTTCTAGTTACGTTGAGGTTATATTTGTGTAAAGCAATTTTTTATTAATTTAAAGTTGGGGGCATAAGGCTGTTTTCCTTTTAAAATTTTTTGAATTATTCTCATTGCTTTTATACAATTGAATAATCGTTGTAGATCACCGCAATTTGCAAATACTAATTAATCATTGAGTTGTTACCAGTGCTCTGTTTTAATTAACGTGGTGAAAATAGATTTTGGTATCCTCAAAACGTGTCAGCATTCCATTCAAGCAGCCCATATGTGCTGCTTACCAACCCTGTACCTCAACACTTACATGTATAGAACAGTAATTCCACCCCTTGTCTCGTACCCAGTAAACTTAATTCCGAAATGAGCCATCATAATATAGTAATGTGAAACCAAAAATTACTGAAAATAAAGATCCTATGTGGGAGTATATCATGTCTGAAACTGGTGTAGATTCGGTTAGCTGGGCTCTTCAGTTGCTTATGTCCCCCTCCCCCATTTTCCGTTATCCGTTGCGAAATAGATTCATTGACTTATCATTAAATGTAATAACCAATTAAACGATCCTGGCTGCCCTTGTAATGATTATTTGACAAGCATTGAATCAAGGAACGCAACGAGAGTGTCAGTATCAAAACAAGCTTAAATAACCAGAATCAGACAATGACCCCTTCACAGATTCGAGACAGAGTAAAAATTAGTCATTCGAATTGTGCACGTATAAGAAAGACACACAGGAACAACGGTAATCTTGTACCAGCTTCTGAAGACGCAGTCTTCAGCACAGCAGCTTCCTTCATCTTGCAGCCAACGTTCCTCCCAATAATGGGCGTTGAATAAGAAGCATTTTATTTACCTTGCAACTGACCGTTTTATTGCATAATTCATTGACCGTGACTGAGCATAGAAATGTTTATTTTATACTGTAGACAACTCTTGTAGAACTATATGAACCTCCTGACATGTCTGCTTTTAAGGGTAACTGTCGTCATATTTAACACCTGTCAAGCGTATATTTTGCAGTCTCTCTCGATACGTGTTGCTGTGCACGAAGGATGTGCCAGGCATGTTACACCCGTCGTCGTTTGGATCATTCGACACGTGATTGTAATGGCCTTTGATACGCCGTAAGAACTGGAGTAACAAGTTGTGTATCGTATACTTTATGGTGTGAACGTGGTGTCGTTCTTTTTTATATTGGATCAGTTGGGCAGTAGAAGAATATGTAAGATTCCAGTAGAAACTCACACCGATAGTAAGAGTGTTTCCATGTCGCTCTGTCGGAGTAGATTTTTAGGTTAAGTGCAGCACTCGTACAGAAAGCTGGGTAATAGAATGTTACGAGGATCGCGAGAAGTACTGCGTGCCGAGAAGCAAGCGAAAGGATGCAGAGAGACAAGAGAGGGTATGGCGTGCTTTGTGGACAAAGGAACGTGAAAGGAATAATCCAGCAGCAGTACCAGCTGTCATTTGGAGAAGGAAAGAATTACGGTTGAAAGTGCTCGTCTAAGACTAGACAAGGTGAATAGTGCCAGGAATCAAAAGCTTTGGAAATTCCCGTAAGTTTACTGGAGACGCAAAGTACTGGCGTTGTGAAAGTACTGGGGTGCAAAGTAGACGTATTAGCACCAGTATCTTGTGACTATGTGGAGTCTGACGTACCTGAAGTTCCAATCAGAGTAAGTGTATGCTGTACGAAAGGAAATGTGTATTTGAGTAACTGCATAAGTGATGCTGATTTACGTGCATGCGACGGTACTTAACGGTTACTGCTGGGTAGTTGCTCTTCTAAACAGCACCCCATACGATCATACCAGTTGCATCTTCACCTGCAGATACTCGTGCTTGGGCTATGCACGGTAATGTTCAAAAATAATGGCTCGGTGTAGTCATAAAGTCGAGCCGCGCACGTCTGCATTGATGCCCCGCAACCCATTTGCTTGGAATAATAGCATGTAGCTGTGATCCTACAGTTATATAGTCTGTGCATTGGCTAGAACAGCGAGTTAATAAAGTACACAGCTACACAAAATAAAAGTTAAATGAATAATTTAATAACGAGGGTTCTATTCTAACGTCTGTAATTGATGTAGACAACAGAGAATTATGTTGAATAATGTTTATTCAAGAAAGTACATTTCAAAGAAAACGGTTTGTTGAGAGCGTTAAGAGAAACGTAGCAAAATGCCCTAAGTGAATTTTAATCAAAGACACACGTAAACTAAGTCCATTTCGTGACCACAATGCTCCAAAATCAAAGCAGCTCAAAACAGTTCAGGGTTCAACACGATGATCCACAAATTAATGCACGTGATGTAAAGAATAATAACTTACTCTCTGCCGATCGTCGGTTTCGTAATACTATTTGAAAAATTTAAGGGCCTACACTGGAGCACATTAAAGGCTCTCGAAATACCAGTCCCTTCAGAAGTAAGTTTGGTAGCAGCCGTTCACTACCCGGAAGCTATCACCCACTCTCTCAAAAAACATTACCACAGGCAGGTGTGTCTTCTCCCCACTGTCTGTATCTCTGATTCCGACGGAATTCCATTCGCGCTAATTACAGAATAACCCGACTGGCGAGTCGTGACGCGCTGCTGGCTGCCGAAAGAAGACTTCGTTACTTGAGACCACAGCGAGGCAATTGTAGGGGCACTAGGCCGCTGCAAACTGCCACTGTTGCCTGGCCGCCGCCCTGATTGAAGAAGGTGTGCGCGAGTCTTGGCATTCCCGTGGTGAAGGGCCACACCGAGTGACTGAAAACTACCGCCTACAGTTTGTGGGACGTAACACCGCAACACCGCCTCCCTGGCTGTACGCTGTGTTGCCGGTCTGGGTCCTGGACTTCTGCCTTCACGACACCCGCCTTCTGTGACATGATACCGCCACTCGCCCAAGCGGCCTGTGCCTCTTCGACAGCGCTGAGGTAGAAATCACAATTGGTCATTGTGAAACGTCTCAGCGAGCAGCATATTCATTGCCGCAGCCGCTAACAGCACAGCTTGCAGCTGTGACACTGACCTGTGACAATGACGTCACGACTCGCTGACAAACGCATCGTCACTTCTTCACAGCGCGTGCTCTTCCGCGCCCTGCTGCTGAATGCAGCTCTGAAGACACATTATGCAGTAAACAAATGTTATTCCAGATACTGCTGTTTTACTGACACCGTAGGGCGTATGGCAGCCATCCACACCAGCTCCTGAGCTCTCAGCCTCCTGTGCCAGTAGCGTAACCACGTCATCTGCTCAACTTACACACCAACTAAAAGTCCTGATATGAGGGACGACCACTACAGCATTTTTAAATTTACAAATACCATTGTCTACCTTAAAGCAGTTTGTAAAGATTCTAAAGAAGGTTACAAAATAAATCAATTTTTAGTATAATTCAAAATTTCCCTGTTAGATACGAGATTTGAGACTAAACTTCAGACTTGTTTTATGCATAAGTCTGATGTGATATGGAAAATCCAAAAGCAGATTTCAAATCTTTATGAAAAATGCATTACGTATCACCTCACAGTCGTAAAACATCGTTCGAAAAGTTTTGAGGTGCACCATAGCGTAATTATTATTTTCGCTTTTTACAGAAATAATACAAACATCACAAACCTGTTGATACGTTTGATAGAGTATTTGACGAGTCATTTTAACTGCCACGATGAAAATTATCACCATATATATCGTCCATATTGATTGTACCAAAAGGCGTCTTTTCCTTCAGCAATTACTCTTCTGTCTCGTTTGATGCAGCCTGTCAGGAATTCCTACGTCCTCAATTGCTTGCTGGATGTATCCCCATCTCTGTCTTCCACGAGAGGTTTTTACACTCTACAGCTCCTTCTAGTACCACTGAAGCTATTCCCTCATCTTTCAAAAGACGTCATGACAGCCTGTAACTTATTCTTGTTTTCTATGTGTTCCTTTCCGCGCCTATTTTGCAGAGAATTTCCTTTTTACTTACCTAATCAGTCACTTAATTTTCAACATTCTCCTGTAGCACTACGTCTCAGAGGCATCGATTCTCTCCTGTTGCCGTTTTCCCACGGTCCATGTCTCACTTCCATACAACACCGGGCTCCAAACGTACATTCAAAGAAATTACTTCCTCAAATTATGCCCAATGTATGAGATTAGAAGACTTCCCTTGGGCGCGAATACTGTTATGCCGCTATTGGCAGAACTCGTCTGATTTCTATGTGCAACTTGCTCTGTCCCTTATGAGTTATTTTGCTTCCTAGGTAGCACCTCGTGATCGCCTGTTGTAATGTTAAGTTGTTGTCATCTCTGCTACTTCTCATTACTGTCGCATTTTTTCGATTCATTTCCAATGTATGTTCTGTACTCCTTAGACTGATCATTCCACTCAAAAGAAACTTTAATTCTTCTTTTGATTTCACTGACGATAGCGATGTCATGATCAAATATTATCATTGATATGTTTTCACCCTGAATTTTAATTCCTTTCTTGAACTTGTCTTATATATCCGTCGTTGCTCATTCGATGTGCAGACTGAATAGTAGGGGCAAAAGACCACATCCTTTTTAATGAGAGCATTTCCTTTTTTGGTCTTCCACTCTTGTTCCCTCTAGAATTTTGTGCTTGTTTTATATAAGCCGTATTCTCCTACATTTTACGCGAATGTTTTTCATTATTTCGAACATCTTCCACCATTTTACATTGTCGAACGTTTCTTCCAGATCGGCAAATGCTGTGAACGTGTCTTTATTTTTATTCTGCTTCACTTCCATTATCAACCGCAACGTCAGAGTTGCCTATTTTGAGCCTTCATGTTTGCTAAGGCCTCAGTGATTATCTAACAGATCCTCATTTTTTTCTCATTCTTCTGTATATTGTTCTTTCCGACAAGTTGCATGCATAAGCAGTTAAGCTGACTGTGGGATAATTTTTCCACTTGTCTACGGTCTGCCCTTGCAGTCTTCGGAATTGTGTTGATGATGTTTTTCCGAAAGTCTGATGGTGTGTTGCCAGTCTCATACATTCTACACAGAAGAATGAATAGTTGTTTTGTTGTCACGTCCGCCGTTGATGTTAGAAACTACAATGGGATGTTATCTGTCCCTTCTGACTTATTTGAACTTAAACCTTCAAAAGCTCTATTAAATTCTGATTCTAACACTAGATACCCTATCTCTTCACTGTCATCTCCAATTTTTCGTTCTGTCACGTTATTACTCAAACCCTTTCCGTCATAGAAGCCTTCATTGTACTCTTTCTACCACCTTCTCCTCTGCATTAACAGTCAAATTCCCATAGAATTCTTAATGTTACTGTCATTGCTTTTAATTTCACCGTAGGTTGTTTTGATTTTTGTGCATACTGAGTCAGTCCTTCTGACAATCATTTCTTTTTCGATTTCTTCACATACTTCATGCAGCCATTTCGCCTTAGCTTCCCTGAACTTCCTATTTATTTCATTCCTAACTGACTCGTATTTCTGTTTTCTTGAACTCTATTAATACTTTTGTTATTCCTTCTTTCATCTACCAACTGAAGTAATTCTTCTCTTACACCTGATTTCTGCGGAATTGTCTTCCTTGCAACTATGTTTTTCTTTCCAACTATTATGGCTGCCCTCTTACGGTTGTCCAACCAATCTTGTTCAAAAGAACTACCTTCTGAGCTATTCATTATCGTAGTATCTATAGCCTCAGAGAACTTCATGCATGTCTCTCCATTCTTTAGTATTTCCGCATTTCACTTCTTTGCTCATTGGTTCTTCCTGACTAATCTCTAAAATTTCAGCCTACTCTTCAACATCACCAAATTGTGATCTGAGTCTGTATTTGCTGCTGTGTGCACCTTCCAATTCAATATATGATTTCTAAATCTCTGACAATGAAGTAATCAGTGATGTAATTTTAATGAAATCTTGTCCTGTCTCCCTACCTTACCTCCTCCACCCGACATTTTGGAACAGATTATTCGCTATTACTAGCTAAAATTTAGTGCAGTATTCAATCAGTATGTCTCCTGTCTCATTCCAATTATCAAGCCCATACTATCCCGTAAACCTTTCTCCTTCTCCTTCCCCTATCACTGCATTCCAGTCCACAAGACCATTATAGTTTCTCCTCCGTTTACATACTGAATTACCCTTTCAACATCCTCATATACCCTCTCTCTTCACATTCAGCCTTTGAAGTTCGAATTTACCCGAAATATTGTTTAGGTGTTGGTTTGCTGTCGACTCTGATGTCATAACCCTATTAGTGAAATGTTCACAGTAAATCACTCTCGACCCTACCTTCCTATTCGTAACGAATCCTACTCCCGTTACACCATTTTCTGCAACTTTTGGTATTACCCTATTGGAGCAGTAATCCTTTTCGCCTTTCCTTTTCTCCTCACTTACCCCACACGGAAGTTCAAGAATACAGAAATACAAATCTCTTAGGTATGAAATAAATGGGAGGTTCGAGAAGCTAAGGCGAAATGGGTGCATTAAAAATGCGACGAAATCGAAAAAGAAATAACTGTTGTAAGGATGGCCTTGGTATTAATGAAAGTCATGCCAATTTTCAGGGAAACTGAAAACAATGGTGGTAACATTAAGAGTCGAATGGGAATTCCACTGTTAAATGTAGAGGAGAAAGCGGTGAGGTGTAAAGAGTACGTTGAAGGCCGTATGGCGGAGAAGGATTGTCTCATAAAGCGGTAGAAGAAGAAATAGGTGTCAATGTAGAAGAGATAGAGGATCCATTATTAAAATCAGAACTGAAAAGAGCTTTGGAAAACTTATGATCGAATAAGACTGAAGGGATAAGTAACATTCCATCAGACATCCTAAAATCGTTGGGGAAAGTAACAACAAAACGACTACTCACTTTTATGTCTAGAATGTATGATTCTGGTGATATATCATCTGACTTCCGAAAGACGTCATCCACACAATTCCGAAGACGGCAAGTTCCGATAAGTGCGACGATTATCCCAAAATCAGCTTAACATCTCATGCATTTAAGATGCTGCCAATACTAATATACAGAAGAATGGAAAAAAAATTTAGGATGTGTTCGATGACGATCAGTTTGTCTTTAGGAAAGGCAAAGAGACCAGAGAGGCAATTCTGACGTTGCGGTTGATAATGGCAAAAAAGACTAAAGAAATATCAAACTCATATTATTTGACGACCTAGAAAAAGCGTTTTAAATTATGTGAAAAACAAGGATATGCTTTAGGGAAAAACGGATAATATACAATAAGTGCAAAGACAAGAGGGGGCAATAAGCGTGGAAGACCAACAAAGAAATGCTCGGATTTAAAAGGGTGTACGACATGGATGTTGCCTTTCGCCTCTACTGTCATGCATGTATACTGACATACATGTATACATTGAAGTAGCAATGACAGAAATAAACGAAATGTTCTAGAGTGGAATTAAATGTCACGGTGAAAGGATATGAATGATAAGATTCGCTGTTGACATTTCTATCCTCAGTGAAGGTGAAGAAGACTTGCAGGGTTTGCTGAATAGAATGAACAGTTTAACGAGTGCAGAACACGGACTGAGAGTGACTCGAAGAAAGTATGTAATGAGAAGATGCACACAAGAGTACAGCGAGAACTTAACACTAGGATTGGTGATCTTGAAGTAGATGAAGTTCAGAAACTCTGCTGTCTAGGCAGAAAAATAACCCATGATGGTCGGAGCGAGAGTGCGACAAAAAGCAAACTAGCACTGTCAAAAGGACGTACCTGGCTAAGAGAAGTCAACTAGTATCAACCATAGGCTTTAAGTTGAGGAAGAAATTTTTGTGAAATTACTTTTGGAGTACAGCACTAGGTGGCAGTGAGCCGTGGGTTACGGAAAAATCAGAAAAGGACAGTATAGAAGCATTTCAGATATGATGTTATAGAATAATGTTGAAAAATAGATGGACTGATAAGGTAAGGAATGAGGAGGTTCTCCGGTAAATGTTGACAAGAAGAAGGGACAGAATGGTAGAAATTCTATTAAGACATCAACTAATAATAACCATGCTACTAGAGGTAGATGTAAACGGCAAAAACTATAGAGGAAACCAGAGTCTGGAATACAGCCAGTAAATAACTGAGGACGTAGGTTGCAACTGCTTCTCTGAGACGAAGAGGTTGGCACAGGAGATGGGATGCGTTGTGGGCCACCTTAAAACCAGTCGAAAGACTGATAACTGAAAAAAAAAAAAAAAGAAATCTCCACTATGCGTAGACCGTGCTTCACCATTTTCAGTTTTGGATTTCCTAGCCTCCCTACCACGTTCAATCTTCTGATATTCCACGCTCCTATCTGTAAACGTTATCCTTTAATTTGTTATTCAATATTTTTCTCATTTTCACATTTCCCTTGACAGTCTCCTCTCGGATATCCAGATGAGGGGCTAGTCCAGAATCTTTTGCCAATATAGAGACCATCATGACACTTTTTCAGTGACAGGCTATATGTCCTACTGATACACATTGTCTTAATGCAGTAGTTTCCCTTACCATCTGCGTCCTCATGCCATTGAACATTGCTGATTCTCATTGCTCATTATTGTATTACTGGACTGAAAATGGTGTGTAGATAGACAGATGGAATCTTAAGTTTGTTCCTGGATTGTTAGAAGTAAGAAAATACCAACATGACTAAATGATGGAAATAATAAGATGGCATTATAAAATATGCAGCAACGTGGCGGCATAACATATTGCGTGAGGACTGATGATGCCTTTCTCACCAATGTATGTGGTTGGTTGATTCGGGGGATGGGTCCAAACAGCCAGTCGTCGGTCCCATCGGGTTAGGGGAGGAAAGCGAAATAAGTTGCCCGTGCCCCTGCAGAGGAACCATCTGGGCATTTGCCTGGAGTGATTTAGGGAAATCATGGAAAACCTAAATCAGGAAGCCGGACGTGGGTTTCAACCGTCGTCCTCCCGAATGCGAGTCCAGAGTGCTAACTACAGCGCCACCTCTCTCGGTGAGTGTATGTGAAGTGGATGACAATGATGATGATAATGATGACATAATATTTTCTAAATGTCAAGAAGTTAGAGTTGACGGAAAATTAATTTACGAGGGCAGTTCAATAAGTAATGCAACACATTTTTTTTTTCTGAAACAGGGGTTGTTTTATTCAGTGTTGAAATACACCAGGTTATTCCCCAATCTTTTAGCTACACAACACTATTTTTCAACGTAATCTCCATTCAATGCTACGGCCTTACGCCACCTTGAAATGAGGGCCTGTATGCCTGCGCGGTACCATTCCAGTGGTCGATGTCGAAGCCAACGTCGTACTGCATCAATAACTTCTTCATCATCCGCGTAGTGCGTCCCACGGATTGCGTCCTTCATTGGGCCAAACATATGGAAATCCGACGGTGCGAGATCGGAGCTGTAGGGTGCATGAGGAAGAACAGTCCACTGAAGTTTTGTGAGCTCCTCTCGGGTGCGAAGACTTTTGTGAGGTCTTGCGTTGTCATGAAGAAGGAGAAGTTCGTTCTGATTTTTGTGCCTACGAACACGCTGAAGTCGTTTCTTCAATTTCTGAAGAGTAGCACAATACACTTCAGAGTTGATCGTTTGACCATGGGGAAGGACATCGAGCAGAATAACCCCTTCAGCGTCCCAGAAGACTGTAACCATGACTTTACCGGCTGAGGGTATGGCTTTAAACTTTTTCTTGGTAGGGGAGTGGGTGTGGCGCCACTCCATTGATTGCCGTTTTGTTTCAGGTTCGAAGTGATGAACCCATGTTTCATCGCCTGTAACAATCTTTGACAAGAAATTGTCACCCTCAGCCACATGACGAGCAAGCAATTCCGCACAGATGGTTCTCCTTTGCTCTTTATGGTGTTCGGTTAGACAACGAGGGACCCAGCGAGAACAAACCTTTGAATATCCCAACTGATGAACAATTGTGACAGCACTACCAACAGAGATGTCAAGTTGAGCACTGAGTTGTTTGATTGTGATCCATCGATCATCTCGAACGAGTGTGTTCGCACGCTCCGCCATTGCAGGAGTCACAGCTGTGCACGGCCGGCCCGCACGCGGGAGATCAGTCTTGCTCGACCTTGCGGCGATGATGACACACGCTTTGCCCAACGACTCACCATGCTTTTGTCCACTGCCAGATCACCGTAGACATTCTGCAAGCGCCTATGAATATCTGAGATGCCCTGGTTTTCCGCCAAAAGAAACTCGATCACTGCCCGTTGTTTGCAACGCACATCCGTTACAGACGCCATTTTAACAGCTCCGTACAGCGCTGCCACCTGTCGGAAGTCAATGAAACTATACGAGACGAAGCGGGAATGTTTGAAAATATTCCACAAGAAATTTCCGGTTTTTTCAACCAAAATTGACCGAGGAAAAATAATGTGTTGCATTACTTATTGAACTGCCCTCGTACGTTGTGAATCTTGGTGATTATTTGCAAGATATTGCACGCACTTGACAAAAAACTACGTTCAGATGCTTTGCTCATCTTGAACTGCCAGTTTTTCAATCACATAAGGAAAGAAATTGTGCATTAGTTCCACATTTGTTTCCAGAATTGCCTGGTTTGATGCGGCCCTCCACGAAATTCTCTCTTGTGCCAACCTCTTCATCTCAGAGTAGAACTCGCAACCTAAGCCCTCAGTTATCTGCTGGGTGTGTTCGCAGTCACTGTCTTTCTCTACAGTTTTTGCCCTCTACAGCTCGCTCTGGTAACAGGAAGTTATTCCCTGATGCCTCAATAGATACTCCGTCATCCCGTCCGTTCTCCTTTTCAATGTTTTCTACAAATTCCTTTCCTCTCCGATTCTGGGCAGAACCCCCTCATTCCTTACCTCATAAGTCCATCTAATTTTCAGCATTCTTCTGTAGCATCCCATCTCAAATGCTTATATTCTCTTTTCCGATTTCCCACATTCCTTTCACTACCATCAATGCTCTGCCGAAACGAATATTCGCAGAAATTTTTTCCTCAAATTGAAGCCTATGTTTGATACTATCAGACTTCTTTGACCAGGAATGCCCTTTTTGCCAGTGCTGGTCTGCTTCTGATGTCGTCCTTGCTCCGCCATCATTGGTTATTTTGCTGCCAAGAAGAATTCCTTAACCTCATCTACTTCGTGACCATCAATCCTGAAGTTACGTTTCTGGCTGTTCTCATTTTTGCTAGTCCTCAGTAATTCCTTCTTTCCTCGATTTACTCTCAATCCATATTCTGAACTCATTAGACTGTCCATTACATTCAGTAGATCATGTAATTCTTCTTCACTTTCAGTGAGGATAGCAACGTCTTCAACGAATCTTATCACTGATATCTTTTTCCTTTCAATTTTAATTCCACTTTCGAACCTTTTTTTATTAATTTCCGCCATTGCTTCTTCGATGTATAGATTGAAGAGTATATCTGAAAGGCCACATCCCCATCTTACACCCTTTTTTTATCCGACCACTTCGTTCTTGGTCGTCCACTCTCGTTAGGCTTTCGTTGATATTATACTCTACTTGCCTCTCCCCATAGCTTACCCCTATTTTTCTAACAGTTTCGAATATCTTGCGCCATCTTACAGTGTTTAACGCTTTTTCCAGGTCGATATATCATGTGAACGTATCTTGATTTTTCTTTTGCCTTGCTCCCATTATCAACCGCAACGCCAGAATTGCCTGTATGGTGCCTTTACCTTTCCTGATCAAAATGATCGTCATCTAACAGATGGTCAGTTTTCTTTTCCATTTCTCTATACATTATTCTTGTCAGCAACTTGTATGCATGAACTCCTAAACTGATTGTGCTATAATTCTCGCACTTGTCAGCTCTTGCAGTCTTCGAAATTGTGTGGATGATATTATTCCGAAAGCCAGATGCTATATCACCAGAATCATACATTCTAGACATAAACGTGAATAGTCGTTTTTGCTTTCACTCCCCTCAATGGAATGTTACTATCTCTTCTACCTCATTTGACCTTGTATTCAGGAGCTCTTTTAAATTCTGATTTTAGTATTGGATACGCTATCTCTTCTAAACTGACTCCTGTTTCTTCTTCTATAACATCAGACAAATCTTCCCCTCACAGAGGCCTTCAGTATACTCTTTCCACCTATCCGCTCACTTTCCTGCATTTAGCAGCCGAATTCCCATTGCACTCTAAATTTTCTACATCTACATCTACATGATTACTCTGCAATTCACATTTAAGTGCTTAGCAGACGGTTCATCGAACCACAATCATACAATCTCTCTACCATTCCACTCCCGAACAGCGCGTGGGAAAAACGAACACCTAAACCTTTCTGTTCGAGCTCCACCTTAATTTTTGACTTTCCTATTTGCTGAGTCTGTCCTTCGACAATCATTTGTTTTTCGATTTCTTCACCTTTTTCATGCAGCCATTTCGTCTATGCTTCCCTGAACTTATTATTTATTTAATTTCTTAACGACTTGTATTTCTGTATTCCTGAATTTCACTGAAAGGTTTTGTACTTCCTTGTTCCATCGATCTTTTCAAAGATTTCCAGTTCTCTTCAACTACACTGCCTACTAAGCTATCCATTATTGCTCTAACTATAGCCTTAAAGAACTTCATGTGTATCTCGTCATTCCTTAATATTTCTGTATCCCACTTCTTCACGTATAAATTCTTCCTGTTTTCTTAAGCTTTACCCTACTCTTCATTACTTAATTATGATTTGATTCTATATCTGCTCTTAGGTACACCTTACGATCCAGTATCTGATTTCGGAATCTCTACTTGGCCATCACGTAATCAAACTGAAATCTTCTCTTATCACCACGCCTTTTCCGAGTGTACCTCTTCCTCTTGCGATTCTTGAACAGACTATTCACTGTTGCTTGCTGAAATTTATTACAGAACTCAGTTAGTCTTTCTCGACTTTCATTCCTTCTCCCAAGCCCATATTCTCCTGTAACATTATCTTCTACACCTTCCCCCACAACTGCCTTCCAGTCCCTCATGATTATTAGATTTTCATCTCCCTCTACATATTATGTTACCCTTTGAATATACTCATATACTTCCTCTGTCTCTTCATCTATAGTTTGCGGCCTAGCCATGTATACCTGAAATATCGTTGACGGTGTTGATTTGCTGTCTGTTCTGATAAGAACAATCCTAACACTGAACCGTTCACAATAACAATCTCTCTGTTTTACCTTCCTATTCATAACGAGTCCTACTCCTGTGATACAACTTTCTGCTGTTGTTGACATTACACTCTACTCGTTGTTGTTGTTGTTGTTGTTGTTGATGTTGTTGTGGTCTTTAGTCCAAGGACTGGCTTGATTCAGTTTTCCATGCAGCTATCCTCTGCATGCCTCTTCATCTCCGACTAGCTATTGCAGCCTGCATCCTTCTGAATCTGCTTACTGTATCAATCTGTTGGTCTCCCTCTAAGATAATGGCAAAAAAGACTAAAGAAATATCAAACTCATATTATTTGACGACCTAGAAAAAGCGTTTTAAATGATGTGAAAAACAGGGATATGCTTTAGGGAAAAACGGATAATATACAATAAGTGCAAAGACAAGAGGGGGCAATAAGCGTGGAAGACCAACAAAGAAATGCTCGGATTTAAAAGGGTGTACGACATGGATGTTGCCTTTCGCCTCTACTGTCATGCATGTATACTGACATACATGTATACATTGAAGTAGCAATGACAGATATAAACGAAATGTTCTAGAGTGGAATTAAATGTCACGGTGAAAGGATATGAATGATAAGATTCGCTGTTGACATTTCTATCCTCAGTGAAGGTGAAGAAGACTTGCAGGGTTTGCTGAATAGAATGAACAGTTTAACGAGTGCAGAACACGGACTGAGAGTGACTCGAAGAAAGAATGTAATGAGAAGATGCACACAAGAGTACAGCGAGAACTTAACACTAGGATTGGTGATCTTGAAGTAGATGAATTCAGAAACTCTGCTGTCTAGGCAGAAAAATAACCCATGATGGTCGGAGCGAGAGTGCGACAAAAAGCAAACTAGCACTGTCAAAAGGACGTACCTGGCTAAGAGAAGTCAACTAGTAACAACCATAGGCTTTAAGTTGAGGAAGAAATTTTTGTGAAATTACTTTTGGAGTACAGCACTAGGTGGCAGTGAGCCGTGGGTTACGGAAAAATCAGAAAAGGACAGTATAGAAGCATTTCAGATATGATGTTATAGAATAATGTTGAAGAATAGATGGACTGATAAGGTAAGGAATGAGGAGGTTCTCCGGTAAATGTTGACAAGAAGAAGGGACAGAATGGTAGAAATTCTATTAAGACATCAACTAATAATAACCATGCTACTAGAGGTAGATGTAAACGGCAAAAACTATAGAGGAAACCAGAGTCTGGAATACAGCCAGTAAATAACTGCGGACGTAGGTTGCAACTGCTTCTCTGAGACGAAGAGGTTGGCACAGGAGATGGGATGCGTTGTGGGCCACCTTAAAACCAGTCGAAAGACTGATAACTGAAAAAAAAAAGAAAAGAAATCTCCACTATGCGTAGACCGTGCTTCACCATTTTCAGTTTTGGATTTCCTAGCCTCCCTACCACGTTCAATCTTCTGATATTCCACGCTCCTATCTGTAAACGTTATCCTTTAATTTGTTATTCAATATTTTTCTCATTTTCACATTTCCCTTGACAGTCTCCTCTCGGATATCCAGATGAGGGGCTAGTCCAGAATCTTTTGCCAATATAGAGACCATCATGACACTTTTTCAGTGACAGGCTATATGTCCTACTGATACACATTGTCTTAATGCAGTAGTTTCCCTTACCATCTGCGTCCTCATGCCATTGAACATTGCTGATTCTCATTGCTCATTATTGTATTACTGGACTGAAAATGGTGTGTAGATAGACAGATGGAATCTTAAGTTTGTTCCTGGATTGTTAGAAGTAAGAAAATACCAACATGACTAAATGATGGAAATAATAAGATGGCATTATAAAATATGCAGCAACGTGGCGGCATAACATATTGCGTGAGGACTGATGATGCCTTTCTCACCAATGTATGTGGTTGGTTGATTCGGGGGATGGGTCCAAACAGCCAGTCTTCGGTCCCATCGGGTTAGGGGAGGAAAGCGAAATAAGTTGCCCGTGCCCCTGCAGAGGAACCATCTGGGCATTTGCCTGGAGTGATTTAGGGAAATCATGGAAAACCTAAATCAGGAAGCCGGATGTGGGTTTCAACCGTCGTCCTCCCGAATGCGAGTCCAGAGTGCTAACTACAGCGCCACCTCTCTCGGTGAGTGTATGTGAAGTGGATGACAATGATGATGATAATGATGACATAATATTTTCTAAATGTCAAGAAGTTAGAGTTGACGGAAAATTAATTTACGAGGGCAGTTCAATAAGTAATGCAACACATTTTTTTTTCTGAAACAGGGGTTGTTTTATTCAGCATTGAAATACACCAGGTTATTCCCCAATCTTTTTGCTACACAACACTATTTTTCAACGTAATCTCCATTCAATGCTACGGCCTTACGCCACCTTGAAATGAGGGCCTGTATGCCTACGCGGTACCATTCCACTGGTCGATGTCGAAGCCAACGTCGTACTGCATCAATAACTCCTTCATCATCCGCGTAGTGCGTCCCACGGATTGCGTCCTTCATTGGGCCAAACATATGGAAATCCGACGGTGCGAGATCGGGGCTGTAGGGTGCATGAGGAAGAACAGTCCACTGAAGTTTTGTGAACTCCTCTCGGGTGCGAAGACTTGTGTGAGGTCTTGCGTTGTCATGAAGAAGGAGAAGTTCGTTCTGATTTTTGTGCCTACGAACACGCTGAAGTCGTTTCTTCAATTTCTGAAGAGTAGCACAATACACTTCAGAGTTGATCGTTTGACCATGGGGAAGGACATCGAGCAGAATAACCCCTTCAGCGTCCCAGAAGACTGTAACCATGACTTTACCGGCTGAGGGTATGGCTTTAAACTTTTTCTTGGTAGGGGAGTGGGTGTGGCGCCACTCCATTGATTGCCGTTTTGTTTCAGGTTCGAAGTGATGAACCCATGTTTCATCGCCTGTAACAATCTTTGACAAGAAATTGTCACCCTCAGCCACATGACGAGCAAGCAATTCCGCACAGATGGTTCTCCTTTGCTCCTTATGGTGTTCGGTTAGACAACGAGGGACCCAGCGAGAACAAACCTTTGAATATCCCAACTGATGAACAATTGTGACAGCACTACCAACAGAGATGTCAAGTTGAGCACTGAGTTGTTTGATGGTGATCCATCGATCATCTCGAACGAGTGTGTTCGCACGCTCCGCCATTGCAGGAGTCACAGCTGTGCACGGCCGGCCCGCACGCGGGAGATCAGTCTTGCTCGACCTTGCGGCGATGATGACACACGCTTTGCCCAACGACTCACCATGCTTTTGTCCACTGCCAGATCACCGTAGACATTCTGCAAGCGCCTATGAATATCTGAGATGCCCTGGTTTTCCGCCAAAAGAAACTCGATCACTGCCCGTTGTTTGCAACGCACATCCGTTACAGACGCCATTTTAACAGCTCCGTACAGCGCTGCCACCTGTCGGAAGTCAATGAAACTATACGAGACGAAGCGGGAATGTTTGAAAATATTCCACAAGAAATTTCCGGTTTTTTCAACCAAAATTGACCGAGGAAAAATAATGTGTTGCATTACTTATTGAACTGCCCTCGTACGTTGTGAATCTTGGTGATTATTTGCAAGATATTGCACGCACTTGACAAAAAACTACGTTCAGATGCTTTGCTCATCTTGAACTGCCAGTTTTTCAATCACATAAGGAAAGAAATTGTGCATTAGTTCCACATTTGTTTCCAGAATTGCCTGGTTTGATGCGGCCCTCCACGAAATTCTCTCTTGTGCCAACCTCTTCATCTCAGAGTAGAACTCGCAACCTAAGCCCTCAGTTATCTGCTGGGTGTGTTCGCAGTCACTGTCTTTCTCTACAGTTTTTGCCCTCTACAGCTCGCTCTGGTAACATGAAGTTATTCCCTGATGCCTCAATAGATACTCCGTCATCCCGTCCGTTCTCCTTTTCAATGTTTTCTACAAATTCCTTTCCTCTCCGATTCTGGGCAGAACCCCCTCATTCCTTACCTCATAAGTCCATCTAATTTTCAGCATTCTTCTGTAGCATCCCATCTCAAATGCTTATATTCTCTTTTCCGATTTCCCACATTCCTTTCACTACCATCAATGCTCTGCCGAAACGAATATTCGCAGAAATTTTTTCCTCAAATTGAAGCCTATGTTTGATACTATCAGACTTCTTTGACCAGGAATGCCCTTTTTGCCAGTGCTGGTCTGCTTCTGATGTCGTCCTTGCTCCGCCATCATTGGTTATTTTGCTGCCAAGAAGAATTCCTTAACCTCATCTACTACGTGACCATCAATCCTGAAGTTACGTTTCTGGCTGTTCTCATTTTTGCTAGTCCTCAGTAATTCCTTCTTTCCTCGATTTACTCTCAATCCATATTCTGAACTCATTAGACTGTCCATTACATTCAGTAGATCATGTAATTCTTCTTCACTTTCAGTGAGGATAGCAACGTCTTCAACGAATCTTATCACTGATATCTTTTTCCTTTCAATTTTAATTCCACTTTCGAACCTTTTTTTATTAATTTCCGCCATTGCTTCTTCGATGTATAGATTGAAGAGTATATCTGAAAGGCCACATCCCCATCTTACACCCTTTTTTTATCCGACCACTTCGTTCTTGGTCGTCCACTCTTGTTAGGCTTTCGTTGATATTATACTCTACTTGCCTCTCCCCATAGCTTACCCCTATTTTTCTAACAGTTTCGAATATCTTGCGCCATCTTACAGTGTTTAACGCTTTTTCCAGGTCGATATATCATGTGAACGTATCTTGATTTTTCTTTTGCCTTGCTCCCATTATCAACCGCAACGCCAGAATTGCCTGTATGGTGCCTTTACCTTTCCTGATCAAAATGATCGTCATCTAACAGATGGTCAGTTTTCTTTTCCATTTCTCTATACATTATTCTTGTCAGCAACTTGTATGCATGAACTCCTAAACTGATTGTGCTATAATTCTCGCACTTGTCAGCTCTTGCAGTCTTCGGAATTGTGTGGATGATATTATTCCGAAAGCCAGATGCTATATCACCAGAATCATACATTCTAGACATAAACGTGAATAGTCGTTTTTGCTTTCACTCCCCTCAATGGAATGTTACTATCTCTTCTACCTCATTTGACCTTGTATTCAGGAGCTCTTTTAAATTCTGATTTTAGTATTGGATACGCTATCTCTTCTAAACTGACTCCTGTTTCTTCTTCTATAACATCAGACAAATCTTCCCCTCACAGAGGCCTTCAGTATACTCTTTCCACCTATCCGCTCACTTTCCTGCATTTAGCAGCCGAATTCCCATTGCACTCTAAATTTTCTACATCTACATCTACATGATTACTCTGCAATTCACATTTAAGTGCTTGGCAGACGGTTCATCGAACCACAATCATACAATCTCTCTACCATTCCACTCCCGAACAGCGCGTGGGAAAAACGAACACCTAAACCTTTCTGTTCGAGCTCCACCTTAATTTTTGACTTTCCTATTTGCTGAGTCTGTCCTTCGACAATCATTTGTTTTTCGATTTCTTCACCTTTTTCATGCAGCCATTTCGTCTATGCTTCCCTGAACTTATTATTTATTTAATTTCTTAACGACTTGTATTTCTGTATTCCTGAATTTCACTGAAAGGTTTTGTACTTCCTTGTTCCATCGATCTTTTCAAAGATTTCCAGTTCTCTTCAACTATACTGCCTACTAAGCTATCCATTATTGCTCTAACTATAGCCTTAAAGAACTTCATGTGTATCTCGTCATTCCTTAATATTTCTGTATCCCACTTCTTCACGTATAAATTCTTCCTGTTTTCTTAAGCTTTACCCTACTCTTCATTACTTAATTATGATTTGATTCTATATCTGCTCTTAGGTACACCTTATGATCCAGTATCTGATTTCGGAATCTCTACTTGGCCATCACGTAATCAAACTGAAATCTTCTCTTATCACCACGCCTTTTCCGAGTGTACCTCTTCCTCTTGCGATTCTTGAACAGACTATTCACTGTTGCTTGCTGAAATTTATTACAGAACTCAGTTAGTCTTTCTCGACTTTCATTCCTTCTCCCAAGCCCATATTCTCCTGTAACATTATCTTCTACACCTTCCCCCACAACTGCCTTCCAGTCCCTCATGATTATTAGATTTTCATCTCCCTCTACATATTATGTTACCCTTTGAATATACTCATATACTTCCTCTGTCTCTTCATCTATAGTTTGCGGCCTAGCCATGTATACCTGAAATATCGTTGACGGTGTTGATTTGCTGTCTGTTCTGATAAGAACAATCCTAACACTGAACCGTTCACAATAACAATCTCTCTGTTTTACCTTCCTATTCATAACGAGTCCTACTCCTGTGATACAACTTTCTGCTGTTGTTGACATTACACTCTACTCGTTGTTGTTGTTGTTGATGTTGTTGTGGTCTTTAGTCCAAGGACTGGCTTGATTCAGTTTTCCATGCAGCTATCCTCTGCATGCCTCTTCATCTCCGACTAGCTATTGCAGCCTGCATCCTTCTGAATCTGCTTACTGTATCAATCTGTTGGTCTCCCTCTAAGATAATGGCAAAAAAGACTAAAGAAATATCAAACTCATATTATTTGACGACCTAGAAAAAGCGTTTTAAATTATGTGAAAAACAAGGATATGCTTTAGGGAAAAACGGATAATATACAATAAGTGCAAAGACAAGAGGGGGCAATAAGCGTGGAAGACCAACAAAGAAATGCTCGGATTTAAAAGGGTGTACGACATGG
Organism: Schistocerca nitens; assembly: GCF_023898315.1. Classification (NCBI taxonomy): domain Eukaryota; kingdom Metazoa; phylum Arthropoda; class Insecta; order Orthoptera; family Acrididae; genus Schistocerca; species Schistocerca nitens. Next base: position 436,571,533 of record NC_064615.1, on the reverse strand, counting down.
ATGTTGCCTTTCGCCTCTACTGTCATGCATGTATACTGACATACATGTATACATTGAAGTAGCAATGACAGATATAAACGAAATGTTCTAGAGTGGAATTAAATGTCACGGTGAAAGGATATGAATGATAAGATTCGCTGTTGACATTTCTATCCTCAGTGAAGGTGAAGAAGACTTGCAGGTTTTGCTGAATAGAATGAACAGTTTAACGAGTGCAGAACACGGACTGAGAGTGACTCGAAGAAAGAATGTAATGAGAAGATGCACACAAGAGTACAGCGAGAACTTAACACTAGGATTGGTGATCTTGAAGTAGATGAAGTTCAGAAACTCTGCTGTCTAGGCAGAAAAATAACCCATGATGGTCGGAGCGAGAGTGCGACAAAAAGCAAACTAGCACTGTCAAAAGGACGTACCTGGCTAAGAGAAGTCAACTAGTAACAACCATAGGCTTTAAGTTGAGGAAGAAATTTTTGTGAAATTACTTTTGGAGTACAGCACTAGGTGGCAGTGAGCCGTGGGTTACGGAAAAATCAGAAAAGGACAGTATAGAAGCATTTCAGATATGATGTTATAGAATAATGTTGAAAAATAGATGGACTGATAAGGTAAGGAATGAGGAGGTTCTCTGGTAAATGTTGACAAGAAGAAGGGACAGAATGGTAGAAATTCTATTAAGACATCAACTAATAATAACCATGCTACTAGAGGTAGATGTAAACGGCAAAAACTATAGAGGAAACCAGAGTCTGGAATACAGCCAGTAAATAACTGAGGACGTAGGTTGCAACTGCTTCTCTGAGACGAAGAGGTTGGCACAGGAGATGGGATGCGTTGTGGGCCACCTTAAAACCAGTCGAAAGACTGATAACTGAAAAAAAAAAAAAGAAATCTCCACTATGCGTAGACCGTGCTTCACCATTTTCAGTTTTGGATTTCCTAGCCTCCCTACCACGTTCAATCTTCTGATATTCCACGCTCCTATCTGTAAACGTTATCCTTTAATTTGTTATTCAATATTTTTCTCATTTTCACATTTCCCTTGACAGTCTCCTCTCGGATATCCAGATGAGGGGCTAGTCCAGAATCTTTTGCCAATATAGAGACCATCATGACACTTTTTCAGTGACAGGCTATATGTCCTACTGATACACATTGTCTTAATGCAGTAGTTTCCCTTACCATCTGCGTCCTCATGCCATTGAACATTGCTGATTCTCATTGCTCATTATTGTATTACTGGACTGAAAATGGTGTGTAGATAGACAGATGGAATCTTAAGTTTGTTCCTGGATTGTTAGAAGTAAGAAAATACCAACATGACTAAATGATGGAAATAATAAGATGGCATTATAAAATATGCAGCAACGTGGCGGCATAACATATTGCGTGAGGACTGATGATGCCTTTCTCACCAATGTATGTGGTTGGTTGATTCGGGGGATGGGTCCAAACAGCCAGTCATCGGTCCCATCGGGTTAGGGGAGGAAAGCGAAATAAGTTGCCCGTGCCCCTGCAGAGGAACCATCTGGGCATTTGCCTGGAGTGATTTAGGGAAATCATGGAAAACCTAAATCAGGAAGCCGGACGTGGGTTTCAACTGTCGTCCTCCCGAATGCGAGTCCAGAGTGCTAACTACAGCGCCACCTCTCTCGGTGAGTGTATGTGAAGTGGATGACAATGATAATGATAATGATGACATAATATTTTCTAAATGTCAAGAAGTTAGAGTTGACGGAAAATTAATTTACGAGGGCAGTTCAATAAGTAATGCAACACATTTTTTTTTCTGAAACAGGGGTTGTTTTATTCAGTGTTGAAATACACCAGGTTATTCCCCAATCTTTTAACTACACAACACTATTTTTCAACGTAATCTCCATTCAATGCTACGGCCTTACGCCACCTTGAAATGAGGGCCTGTATGCCTGCGCGGTACCATTCCACTGGTCGATGTCGAAGCCAACGTCGTACTGCATCAATAACTTCTTCATCATCCGCGTAGTGCGTCCCACGGATTGCGTCCTTCATTGGGCCAAACATATGGAAATCCGACGGTGCGAGATCGGAGCTGTAGGGTGCATGAGGAAGAACAGTCCACTGAAGTTTTGTGAGCTCCTCTCGGGTGCGAAGACTTGTGTGAGGTCTTGCGTTGTCATGAAGAAGGAGAAGTTCGTTCTGATTTTTGTGCCTACGAACACGCTGAAGTCGTTTCTTCAATTTCTGAAGAGTAGCACAATACACTTCAGAGTTGATCGTTTGACCATGGGGAAGGACATCGAGCAGAATAACCCCTTCAGCGTCCCAGAAGACTGTAACCATGACTTTACCGGCTGAGGGTATGGCTTTAAACTTTTTCTTGGTAGGGGAGTGGGTGTGGCGCCACTCCATTGATTGCCGTTTTGTTTCAGGTTCGAAGTGATGAACCCATGTTTCATCGCCTGTAACAATCTTTGACAAGAAATTGTCACCCTCAGCCACATGACGAGCAAGCAATTCCGCACAGATGGTTCTCCTTTGCTCCCTATGGTGTTCGGTTAGACAACGAGGGACCCAGCGAGAACAAACCTTTGAATATCCCAACTGATGAACAATTGTGACAGCACTACCAACAGAGATGTCAAGTTGAGCACTGAGTTGTTTGATGGTGATCCATCGATCATCTCGAACGAGTGTGTTCGCACGCTCCGCCATTGCAGGAGTCACAGCTGTGCACGGCCGGCCCGCACGCGGGAGATCAGTCTTGCTCGACCTTGCGGCGATGATGACACACGCTTTGCCCAACGACTCACCATGCTTTTGTCCACTGCCAGATCACCGTAGACATTCTGCAAGCGCCTATGAATATCTGAGATGCCCTGGTTTTCCGCCAAAAGAAACTCGATCACTGCCCGTTGTTTGCAACGCACATCCGTTACAGACGCCATTTTAACAGCTCCGTACAGCGCTGCCACCTGTCGGAAGTCAATGAAACTATACGAGACGAAGCGGGAATGTTTGAAAATATTCCACAAGAAATTTCCGGTTTTTTCAACCAAAATTGACCGAGGAAAAATAATGTGTTGCATTACTTATTGAACTGCCCTCGTACGTTGTGAATCTTGGTGATTATTTGCAAGATATTGCACGCACTTGACAAAAAACTACGTTCAGATGCTTTGCTCATCTTGAACTGCCAGTTTTTCAATCACATAAGGAAAGAAATTGTGCATTAGTTCCACATTTGTTTCCAGAATTGCCTGGTTTGATGCGGCCCTCCACGAAATTCTCTCTTGTGCCAACCTCTTCATCTCAGAGTAGAACTCGCAACCTAAGCCCTCAGTTATCTGCTGGGTGTGTTCGCAGTCACTGTCTTTCTCTACAGTTTTTGCCCTCTACAGCTCGCTCTGGTAACATGAAGTTATTCCCTGATGCCTCAATAGATACTCCGTCATCCCGTCCGTTCTCCTTTTCAATGTTTTCTACAAATTCCTTTCCTCTCCGATTCTGGGCAGAACCCCCTCATTCCTTACCTCATAAGTCCATCTAATTTTCAGCATTCTTCTGTAGCATCCCATCTCAAATGCTTATATTCTCTTTTCCGATTTCCCACATTCCTTTCACTACCATCAATGCTCTGCCGAAACGAATATTCGCAGAAATTTTTTCCTCAAATTGAAGCCTATGTTTGATACTATCAGACTTCTTTGACCAGGAATGCCCTTTTTGCCAGTGCTGGTCTGCTTCTGATGTCGTCCTTGCTCCGCCATCATTGGTTATTTTGCTGCCAAGAAGAATTCCTTAACCTCATCTACTACGTGACCATCAATCCTGAAGTTACGTTTCTGGCTGTTCTCATTTTTGCTAGTCCTCAGTAATTCCTTCTTTCCTCGATTTACTCTCAATCCATATTCTGAACTCATTAGACTGTCCATTACATTCAGTAGATCATGTAATTCTTCTTCACTTTCAGTGAGGATAGCAACGTCTTCAACGAATCTTATCACTGATATCTTTTTCCTTTCAATTTTAATTCCACTTTCGAACCTTTTTTTATTAATTTCCGCCATTGCTTCTTCGATGTATAGATTGAAGAGTATATCTGAAAGGCCACATCCCCATCTTACACCCTTTTTTTATCCGACCACTTCGTTCTTGGTCGTCCACTCTTGTTAGGCTTTCGTTGATATTATACTCTACTTGCCTCTCCCCATAGCTTACCCCTATTTTTCTAACAGTTTCGAATATCTTGCGCCATCTTACAGTGTTTAACGCTTTTTCCAGGTCGATATATCATGTGAACGTATCTTGATTTTTCTTTTGCCTTGCTCCCATTATCAACCGCAACGCCAGAATTGCCTGTATGGTGCCTTTACCTTTCCTGATCAAAATGATCGTCATCTAACAGATGGTCAGTTTTCTTTTCCATTTCTCTATACATTATTCTTGTCAGCAACTTGTATGCATGAACTCCTAAACTGATTGTGCTATAATTCTCGCACTTGTCAGCTCTTGCAGTCTTCGGAATTGTGTGGATGATATTATTCCGAAAGCCAGATGCTATATCACCAGAATCATACATTCTAGACATAAACGTGAATAGTCGTTTTTGCTTTCACTCCCCTCAATGGAATGTTACTATCTCTTCTACCTCATTTGACCTTGTATTCAGGAGCTCTTTTAAATTCTGATTTTAGTATTGGATACGCTATCTCTTCTAAACTGACTCCTGTTTCTTCTTCTATAACATCAGACAAATCTTCCCCTCACAGAGGCCTTCAGTATACTCTTTCCACCTATCCGCTCACTTTCCTGCATTTAGCAGCCGAATTCCCATTGCACTCTAAATTTTCTACATCTACATCTACATGATTACTCTGCAATTCACATTTAAGTGCTTAGCAGACGGTTCATCGAACCACAATCATACAATCTCTCTACCATTCCACTCCCGAACAGCGCGTGGGAAAAACGAACACCTAAACCTTTCTGTTCGAGCTCCACCTTAATTTTTGACTTTCCTATTTGCTGAGTCTGTCCTTCGACAATCATTTGTTTTTCGATTTCTTCACCTTTTTCATGCAGCCATTTCGTCTATGCTTCCCTGAACTTATTATTTATTTAATTTCTTAACGACTTGTATTTCTGTATTCCTGAATTTCACTGAAAGGTTTTGTACTTCCTTGTTCCATCGATCTTTTCAAAGATTTCCAGTTCTCTTCAACTATACTGCCTACTAAGCTATCCATTATTGCTCTAACTATAGCCTTAAAGAACTTCATGTGTATCTCGTCATTCCTTAATATTTCTGTATCCCACTTCTTCACGTATAAATTCTTCCTGTTTTCTTAAGCTTTACCCTACTCTTCATTACTTAATTATGATTTGATTCTATATCTGCTCTTAGGTACACCTTACGATCCAGTATCTGATTTCGGAATCTCTACTTGGCCATCACGTAATCAAACTGAAATCTTCTCTTATCACCACGCCTTTTCCGAGTGTACCTCTTCCTCTTGCGATTCTTGAACAGACTATTCACTGTTGCTTGCTGAAATTTATTACAGAACTCAGTTAGTCTTTCTCGACTTTCATTCCTTCTCCCAAGCCCATATTCTCCTGTAACATTATCTTCTACACCTTCCCCCACAACTGCATTCCAGTCCCTCATGATTATTAGATTTTCATCTCCCTCTACATATTATGTTACCCTTTGAATATACTCATATACTTCCTCTGTCTCTTCATCTATAGTTTGCGGCCTAGCCATGTATACCTGAAATATCGTTGACGGTGTTGATTTGCTGTCTGTTCTGATAAGAACAATCCTAACACTGAACCGTTCACAATAACAACCTCTCTGTTTTACCTTCCTATTCATAACGAGTCCTACTCCTGTGATACAACTTTCTGCTGTTGTTGACATTACACTCTACTCGTTGTTGTTGTTGTTGTTGTTGTTGATGTTGTTGTGGTCTTTAGTCCAAGGACTGGCTTGATTCAGTTTTCCATGCAGCTATCCTCTGCACGCCTCTTCATCTCCGACTAGCTATTGCAGCCTGCATCCTTCTGAATCTGCTTACTGTATCAATCTGTTGGTCTCCCTCTAAGATAATGGCAAAAAAGACTAAAGAAATATCAAACTCATATTATTTGACGACCTAGAAAGAGCGTTTTAAATGATGTGAAAAACAGGGATATGCTTTAGGGAAAAACGGATAATATACAATAAGTGCAAAGACAAGAGGGGGCAATAAGCGTGGAAGACCAACAAAGAAATGCTCGGATTTAAAAGGGTGTACGACATGGATGTTGCCTTTCGCCTCTACTGTCATGCATGTATACTGACATACATGTATACATTGAAGTAGCAATGACAGATATAAACGAAATGTTCTAGAGTGGAATTAAATGTCACGGTGAAAGGATATGAATGATAAGATTCGCTGTTGACATTTCTATCCTCAGTGAAGGTGAAGAAGACTTGCAGGGTTTGCTGAATAGAATGAACAGTTTAACGAGTGCAGAACACGGACTGAGAGTGACTCGAAGAAAGAATGTAATGAGAAGATGCACACAAGAGTACAGCGAGAACTTAACACTAGGATTGGTGATCTTGAAGTAGATGAATTCAGAAACTCTGCTGTCTAGGCAGAAAAATAACCCATGATGGTCGGAGCGAGAGTGCGACAAAAAGCAAACTAGCACTGTCAAAAGGACGTACCTGGCTAAGAGAAGTCAACTAGTAACAACCATAGGCTTTAAGTTGAGGAAGAAATTTTTGTGAAATTACTTTTGGAGTAAAGCAGCAATTACTGTGAGAAACAGATTTTGCTGCGTAGAACTTGACAGTAGTACTTAAAGAAAATGGCTCTAAGCACTATGGGACTTAACAGCTGAGACTTAGAACTACCTAAACCTAACTAACCTAAGGCCATCATACACATCCATGCCTGAGGCAGGATTCGAACCTGCGACCGTAGCAGCAGTGCGGTTACGTACTGAAGCGCCTAGAACCGCTCGGTCACTGCAGCCGTCAGTAGTACTTCTGTGAGTGCTTCTACGTGATGGGTGAGATACATCCATAGTAACACTTTCTTCGTGTGCGAGTCCCACGCTGTAATACGAGAATTTCCTGGTAGTGCACTCTACATCAAGATAATTGAATTGCCGTGCTTCGCACCTCCACATTTTTTTTTTGTTTCGGACTGCTTTACCTGATGCAAGTCTGGGCGGCGGATACAGCGTTCACCCCAAACATAAGATGAATGTACCGTTTATTCTGAAAGTTTGCCGTCTTTCTGTTTTTATTGTGCGATCCTTTCCCATTGCATTCAGCACACTGAAAAAACAGAGACAGACACAAGAGGTACAGTCGTGTACTACAACTTCAAAGCCGGAAAAAAACTGTACACCCTTTTACAGTTTTCCAACTAACTCAATATTTATAGTTGCAAAAGTGCATATGGTGTGCATTAAATTCTTACGTTTACAGGTCAATACCACAAACGGTTCTGAGGTACCGGGTATCGACCTCTAGTAAAACACCCGTATTAATACAGTGCTGACTCTGGTATCCCGAAGATCGCACAGATGGCGAATACTGACCTGGGAAATGTTTTGTTACGCCTGCTTGACCTGTTCACATATTTCTGTAAGAGCTGTTGGTTGACGAATCACACGAGTCAGTTCTTGTCCCATAATACTCCACAAGTTTCAGACTGGAAACAAGTTCAGGGACCATGTCGGCCAGGGACGTTGCCGTACGTCTTGCAGAACACGTTAGTTTCACGGACAGTGCGTGGGCGAGCATTATCCTGTTGGAACAACACGTCACCTTCTTCTAACAAGATTGGCAAAAGAATGGATCTAACAACATTCTGAACGCACCGGCGCTGGTTATCGCCGATTCCAGAAACACCATAGGTGAACAAGAGGTGTAGCTCATGGCACCCCAGACCATATGGCCTGGGGTGGGGACGGTGTGTCTTCGACGAATACTGTACGACATAGCGCCCACCAGGTATACGTCATGCGTGCAAACGACCATCACTTGCGTGCAGGCGGAATCTGCATTCATCGCTGAAGACCACGGTGCGCCATTCCATCTTCCAAGTGATCCTCTGAAGGCATCAGTGAAGACGTGTACGTCAGTGCTGTGACATGAGTGGAAGATGGACTAGAAGTGTGCCACTACTAACAACCGGTTCTCATCAGTTCGTGTTGACATGTAAGTGCTGACAAGCCCTCTTAACTTTGCTGTGTTAGCTATACGATCTGCCAATGCTGCCCTTACAGTACAACAATTGTGGCTGGTGTTTGTGGTGTGAGAAAGTCACGTGACCACAGATAGTACCATCGTTGCACAACTGCCGCAGCATGTCCACCTCGTGTGCCAGTTCTCCGAAAGCACCATCCCGCTTCTTGGAAGGCCACAACTTGACCCCTATCAAACTCGCTTTTGCCTGTAGGAAGTAAGAGAGCGTCTCTGTGATATGGTTGCCTGCTTGCTTCACACGTTTGCAGCATGCTGAGCCTTCTGGGTGTGAGCGATCATTATTACAGGGTGGACACAGAAGGCGCTCTGGTAACTGAGACACTACGCTATCTGTTGGCGGATGACTTTGAAACCGTTAACAGTAGATCCCCCAGTTGGCATATGCCGTCATCCGATAAATATCGACGTCGTCTTTCCAGGTGTACTAATGATTTTTTCCGGCAGTGTATTTCTCGAAAGTTAACTACACGTGGAGAAATAAACTCTTTCAGCATTTCCCCCAGTATGAAGAGAAAATGTTTCTGGAAAGTTATTGATATGTCAGAAAAACAAGTAAGCTTACTGGACAAAATCCATTTCCAGAAGAGCAGTGTTCGTGATGCATCGAGTCCTCCCCATGCTTCTTGTTCGCACGTGAATATGCATAACGTAAAGCCTCATAATATGAAGCGTTACTGACAAGTGACGACTATTTTAAACAGAGCTGCTACACCTGCTGGATAGTGTACATGGGAAGAAATGGTACTTCCCTGTCGCTGTTTCAGCTATTGATTTCAGAATCACATAAAGTAACGCGTTTTTTGCCGTTTTTGTTGTCGTGTGACACGAGGTTGTAATTTTTGCAGCATTTGTGTACTAAGAATACTAAATACATATGTTGTATAATATTTACGCCCGGAAATCAAAAAGTAACACGCTCAAGGACTGTGTTGAGTAGCACCAGGGTATATTATGTGCATACTGAAGGGTTGTAGCGTTATTGATTCTATTCATACGGTCATCGACGATCAGATGGTCCTCGGGAATACTCTGTAACACGCTCCATTTTAACTCTGCAGGTAGTCACTTTTCTCTGTCTAGAGCTGAAAAGTATTTATAATATTCGTTCTAGGGTGCAACCAAGCCCGGTCGACGAGTACGTGTTATAGATGAACATATACAATTTTAACGGGGTCGCATTGTCGGCCTCCTGGAAGCTAGATGGTCGTATCGAAGAACTGCTGCACACGTTGGGCACTTTTTATCGGTGGAGATATCGGTGGTTTCAGCAGAGGTCTGAGCAACATTCCCATATCTGTAGACCAGATTCTGGACGACGTCTTGGTGCAGATGCTTCTTCAAGATACACACTGGACAATCGGCGATGGCCGACCGGACACCTTCCAGGGACGAAATCTGGGGGCATGTTGCCTCTTCTGTGTCATCAGGGACCATTGGGAACCGTCTTACTGCAGCAGCATTAACATCACGAGTACCTCTGACCAGTCTACCACTGACACCACGACTCTGACAAGCGCGGCTACGCTGGTGTCGTGAGAGCGTTGCCTGGAGAGTGGAATGAGACTCAATTGCTTTGAATGATGCGCTTAAGTTCTTCCCGTATGCGAGTGTATGACAACGATTACACGTGTATCGCGTAGACATGGTGAGCGGCCTTTTTCAGAGTGCATTCGCCCACCCGACACAGGACCCAGTTAACACATCATGGTGTTTTGGGTCATCAGTGACAACAAGTATTCACATTAGGTGCTTCTGCATGTAACAAGTGCACCATACATTACATAGGCAGTTATCACAGTGGTACTACCATTTCCTCGAGAGGAAGGTGATGTCATTTTTCAGGTGGACAAAGCACGTCCACATTCGGCTGCCGAAATGCAATGTGCTCTTCGTGGTGTACAACAACCGTCCTGGCCAGCAAGATAGATCTCCCGGCAACTGAACACGAGTGGGACATGATGAAGCAGGGACTTAATCGTTCTCTAGGACCTGCAAGAACCATTGCCGAATTGCAACAAAACGCAAAAGACTCATGGGGCACTCTACCGCTGGATGCCTTTCGGCACCTTCGTGATAGTCCCCATGCGAAAATACAAGTCTGCGTTGCCGCTGGAGGCGGTACCATGTATATTTATGCGACTGTTTGGGTAGCCTTTACTGTGACATGTTTCATGTGGTCTGAATTTCGTACTATACACTCCTGCATTGTTGGGCTACCTATTGATTGCGAATAAAATGACCTTGTCCTAGAGAGCGTTGCATTTTCATTCCGGCACTGGATTAAAGTTATCTGGAGGATATTGTTAATTCTTCAGTTATATATTTTACAAGCAAATAACAGTTTTTCCGGTCTTGAAAGTAGAAATTCATGTTTGTTGAAAATAACTTCAATATCAAAATGTTTTTAATTTGTATCTGGTTTTTGGAGACATATCCTAATTTGTTTCTTACTAATTATTCGTGTGTAGTACAGTACTAATGTAACACATAGATTAACAAATATAGTACTGACAGGTTTTCGTGGATCTCAACACATTTAAATTCGAGTAGAACGTTTGTTCCTAGATACATTGCCATATTGTACCTTGGAACAACTTTTCACTTTCGGAAAAACCTTACTTTTCGGGAATGATTTTTGTAATTGCAATAAAAGGCTGTAACACACATAAGTGAATGCTACCACTTGCAATAAAAGGCTGTAACACACATAAGTGAATGCTATCATTTCAAAATAAAATGAGAAAGTATATTAAACTGGTATTCAAGGGCTGACGAGAGGCGGAAGTCTGAAAAGTGTTCCAGAGCACAACACTCTCCGTTACTGCTCACTGCAGCAACGGCTATCTGCACTGAATGAGAAATCTTAAAGATATCTCTCAAAAGGGCAAAAAAAGTAAAATAGCAAACTTCGCAAATGTTAAGATTAATATAGATCTATATTCCGATTAACTTAAGGCTTAAAATAACTGTCCAACAGAATGGTCCTTATTGTAGAGTTCTGTTCGTGTAGAAAAAATAGATAGGAGAGTGATAAATTGGTAAATGATAATGTTGCGAAAGATACAGACGGAAGAAAGTTTTCTCAGTAGAAGAAATCTCCTAGTGTCAGATAACTGAAAATTCAAGGATGAATGTGTGCAGACCTTTGTACAGTGGAGAAGTTGGGGAGAAAAGACTGATAGCAAACGTAATACTGTGCTACTGACAGTGTTAAAAAGAAACTGGGCACGTAAATCAGAAAACTGGAAATGATAAAAAGAACTGGTAAGCAAATTCTCTGTTCCAAGGACGAAGGTGAGGTATTTGAGCTGCAAGCTATTATGGAGTAGCGTTCCTTCTCAACCTATTAACAGGCGAGATAGTAGTGTTGAAGAGTGGTTCTCAGCTGAGAATGAGAAGGGAGTACGGTTCCTTCAATTGCATTACAGCGAAGGAAAATTTCTTGAAAAGCTTTGCCGGAACCACAGATTGTGAAAATGCGCTAGAAATTCTTATCCACAGCTGGTGAGAAACGTTTTAAAGGAATGGCAATGGATAATACGGTTTGGGAGAAATTGCACAGAGACAATGACTAGAATATACTTTACACTGAAGTTACATGAGAAACAGTTTAAAAGGCTTACGATGCTCCAGATATTCAAAAAAATGTAGAGCTCGAATTCGTCTTAGTAAATTCCTCCAAGTACGCCACCGACTTTCTAAGTCAACAGACAACATTGTTTGCGAGACAGGGCACAGACGGGAGCAATGACGGCGTCCTTATACCGCGACGGATCGGGAAGCGCGACCTCCACCTGGCGGTGCGTACGGTGCACGGGACACCACCCCTCAACCTGCCAGTGGCTGCTGCCAAATAGATTAGTGTGGTCTATCCGACCAATGGGGCCACTCACAGTGTTCTCTTTTGGGGCTCTGCTATACGCTGATTATTTTTTAACAGTCGAGAACCCTTTCCTCAGTGAGGACCAGTTAAAAATATTACCACGGTTTTCGAAACAAAGCCACAGGTTATCTTTAATTACTCTACGTAGTTGGCTGTGGTTCAAAAATTCTTCATATGGCTCTGAGCACTATGGGGCATAACTACTGAGGTCATCAGTCCCATAGAACTACTTAAACCTAACTAACCTAAGAACGTCACACACATCCATACCCGAGGCAGGATTCGAACCTGCGACGAGCGGTTCCAGACTGTAGCGTCTAGAACCACTTGGCCACCCCTGCCGGCCAGTTGGCTGTGGTCTCTGAATCAACTCACAAACACTTATAACGACTCCAAAGCCACACATCCCAACGAATTTCTATGCCGTTCGCCATATAAAAATATTTATACTGAGAGTTTACAAACAAGGATGGTTAATCTGAACATATATTACTATATTTAGTAAGATTATTAATTTGAGCACAACTTGATGAGATTGGAAGAGGATTGTAAATGGCCACTGGGGTTGCTTGCTATGTATGAAATAATCGTACACATTACTGATAAATTACTGATGGCTAACGCTATTCCCTAACGGATAATACATACATCGAAGAATCTCACTATCTCAAAAAGTATATGTTTAATTTTAAAGAATCTCTGCAAAACATGCTTCCTGGTACTGTCTCTGCATTGAACACACTATATTTATTACACAACCTTTCGTTAGCGGCTCTAAAATGCATCCACGAAGTACTGTGACGTCACAGGTACACTGTCGATGCGGACGACTGACAGAGCTGTGTCCCGTGTGGGAGAAAGTCTCGCCTGCACCCCCACAGCATCTAAACCTGTACATGTACCTAACCACAATGCTTCATATTAAAAGTGATATATGTGCATTATCAATGATTTCCACCTTATAAAATCAATGTCATTTTAAATGTGAATGCGCATTTAATGTTGTGATGATGAACTTGGATAAAGAACAAAACTGCAAACCATTCAAAGCAGATAAACGAACATGCGCTAGATTATGAGCAGTAGCAGCAAAGACTAATGGTGAAATATTGTTCGACTCAATACGTTGTGTAGTTGTAAGACCCTAATAAAGTGGTAAAACGTGTCAGATAATAATGTTGTTAACACACCGTGAGAGAGCGTGTTTTAAAAACTAATATTTTAACAAAATTTCTTACTTGTTCCTAGCCGGCCGGTGTGGCCATGCGGTTCTAGGCGCTACAGTCAACCGCGTGACCGCTACGGTCGCAGTTTCGAATCCTGCCTCGGGCATGGATGTGTGTGATGTCCTTAGGTTAGTTAGGTTTAAGTAGTTCTAAGTTCTAGGGGACTGATGACCACAGCAGTTAAGTCCCATAGTGCTCAGAGCCATTTGAACTTGTTCCTAAAATTTTATCGGACTATGCTAGTTTGACATACATGTTGATTCAGTGATGATGCAAACTTTCAGAAATGATGGAGGCGGGCACATGCATGAATCAGAGGTGGAGGACCCTGGTCTGGAAACGACTGTGTCGAAAGTTATAAGCGAAAATCGTTTTGACACATCTGACAGTGGAATACATGTACCAGTACGGTTGTTGCCCAGATTGCAGAGTAAACAACCTTCAAAGATGGTAATATGAACCAAAACACGGAAACAATATCAACTAAGTATGGAATCTTGTCTTAAGAGCTATGGACAATAAGTCCTCAGTGCAAGAAATGTGTTTCACAAAAAAGAAAATGTACAGATCCTTATTGCTCTTAAGGTATACATTTTAGAGCACATATTAACTGAATTTTTTTTCTTGCTTTGGGCCATACTACCTTCTTCAATCATATGAAAATCAAAGAGTTTGCAGCCGTAAATGTGTGTTTCAGAGTATCGAAGATGAAAAAGTGTTCATAGCTCTTAAGGTATGCATTTTAGAGTCCATGTCTACTCGACACTTTTAACTTGTTTTGTTCCATACTACCACATCTGAAACCTACATGTCCTGCAACGGTAGCAACAACTACATCGGTACGTATACTCCACTGTCAAAGGTATCACAACGATTTTCATATAACTTTCGTCTCGGTCGTTTGCCGGCCTGTCTACCTCACCTCAAACTGATACATTCACCCTTCTCCTATCCCTGAAAGTTTGTAACATAATCCCGGAATCACCATGCGTAACACGGCTAGAGAGAGAGTATGTCAGTACCGTCTCCTGAAAAACCGAAATAAATTCAGAATGGTCCTAGATGATACGGCGTGTTATAAATAGGAACTTGTGCTTTCACCGTACTTTACAATTCACTAATACACAATGCTTCCAAACAGCTTGTGCATGGAAACGCAGATCTTGTTACTGCATTTTTACCACGTAATAAAAACACCAAACATACATATATACGATGGTCATGCAGGTACGGCCTTGTATTTCAATTAATTTAAAACCGTATGTTAATTTTTGTTATAATATCAACAAATATGGAGTTATTCCTAATTAGAAATGACGAAAACTGAACGACGATCCATAACATGAATGAATTGCTAAAGAGTTATTAACTTGTGTCAGACCAATACACCGATAAAAGTCATGTGATAGTGATATGCGCGTATACAGGTCGCGGAAGTATCGCATAGACGAGGTATCAAAGGGAGTGCATTGGCGGAAGTGACATATGTACTCAGGTGAAAAGGTTCCCGACGTGATTAAGGCCCAACGATGGGAATTAAGCCCGCCAGGCTGGCCGAGCGGTTCTAGGCGCTACAATCTGGAACCGCGCGACCGCTACGGTGTCAGGTTCGAATCCTGCCTCGGGTACGGATGTGTGTGATGTCCTTAGGTTAGTTAGGTTTAAGTAGTTCTAAGTTCTAGGGGACTGATGACCTCAGAAATTAAGTTCCATAGTGCTCAGAGCCATTTGGACCATTTGAACGGGAATTAACAGACTTTGAAGACGGAAAGGTACTTGTAGCTAGACGCTTGGGGAATTTAATTTCGAAAATCGTGGCCGGCCGCGGTGGTCTAGCGGTTCTGGGCGCACAGTCCGGAACCGCGAGACTGCTACGGCCGCAGGTTCGAATCCTGCCTCGGGCACGGATGTGTGTGATGTCCTTAGGTTAGTTAGGTTTAAGTAGTTCTAAGTTCTAGGGGACTGATGACCACAGATGTTAAGTCCCATAGTGCTCAGAGCCATTTGAACCATTTTCGAAAATCGTTAGGGAATTTGGTACTCCTCGATCCACAGTGTCAAGAATGAGGCGAGAATACCAAATTTCAGACATTACGTCTTGCCACGAATACCGCACCGGCCGACGATTTTTACTTCACGACCGGGAGCAACGGCTTTGCGTAGAGTTGTCAGTGCTGACAGGCAAGTAGTACTCTTTGACAGAATGGCAGGAATCGATGTGGGACCTACGACGAACGGATCCGTTAGGACAGTGTGGCGAAATATGGCGCTAACGTGCTATGACAGCAGACAACCGACGCGAATGTCTTTGCTCACGGTACGGCGTCACCTGAAGCGCCTCTCCTGGGCTCGGGACCATATCGATTGGCTTAGACGTCTGGAAAACCGTGGCCTGGTCGGATGAGCCCAGATTTCAGTTGGTAAGAGTTGATGTTAGGGTTCGAAGGTCCGTAAAGAAACCTTTCCTTTACGACCAATCGTGAGTACCATTAATTCACCAACATACGGTCTATCAAAGGAACTGGCTGCAAAACTCCGACGTTTGATGGGCCACACAAATTCGTACGTTCAGGACTCCAGTCATTTTGTGGAACTCTTGAAAGAAAAGTGTATCTCGGCCGCGTACATGATGGTTTGCTTCGACGTGAAGTCTATATTCGCGAAGGTACCTATACAAGACACGATGAGTATCTTAGAGGAAAGCTGGCACCCGACATCTGCGATCTAGTGCGCCACTGTTTAACGACCACCTGTATCAGGTGGAAAGGGGAATATTATGAACAGACAGATGGAGTAGCTGTGGGCTCCGCTCTTTCGGCTATTGCAGCACACATCTTTATGGAAGTATTTGAAGATACAGCTGTCCAGTCCGCACCATTACGCCCAGAATTTTGTCTCCGATATGTCGAGGATACTTTGGAAGAGCTACGGAATTCCTACCAGCACTTCAACCAGCAGGACACCAGCATCCAATTCACTATGGAGTGGAAAAGAATGGGGTGCTGCCTTTCCTCGGCGTGGAAGTTTACAGAAAGCCTGATGGTTAACTGGGCCATAGACCATATAGGAAGCCAACCAGTACTAACAGGTACCTGCATGCTTCCTCTCATCATCACCCTACGCAGAAGAAATTCGCCCTGCACACTGAGGGCTCATAGGATCAGCGATGAGGAGCATCTAAAAAAGGGTGATCTACAAAACCTCAAGTCCATTTTTTGTGCCAATGGTTGTGAAATGAAAGTAATAGACAATACTATGGCGACAAAGAATAAAGGCAATAGAGGAGAGCAAAAGAAAGTTCAGAACATTGCTCTATTACCATATGTTCAAGGTGTCACCGAACGGGTGGACAAAATTCTCCGCCGAGCAGGCATCAAACCGATTTTCCGAAGCAGCAACAGACTAAAAGATATTCTTCCCACAACGAAAGACGCAGTTGAAAAACTACATGTGGATTAGTGTATGTAGGCGAGATGGGGTGACACATCAGCACACGGACATCCGAACACGAAATATGCATCCGACTAAGACAGCATTCCACGTCAGCGGTGGCAGAACAGCAGGATGAGTGCGGTACCAGTTTGATTTTGGTGAAACACGCGTGCTGGCGAAACAGCCTCTTACTTCCAGGAGGAAGATTAAAGAGGCAATAGAAATAGCCAAGCGACTGGCCAATATGAGGAGAGAAGACGGGTACCGACTTCCGACGCCTTGGCTGCCAGCACTAGCAGCGCTACGGGACGACAACTCACGTTAAACAAAACATACAGGCGCGCGGAAGACCGTAGCGCTAGAAAGCAGGAAAACAACGCCACGACACAGCTACCGCCTGGTATTCCCAGTGCGGGGGACGGTAGGGGGGCGGTCTAAATGGTTCAAATGACTCTGAGCACTATTAGACTTAACGTCTGAGGTCATCAGACCCCTAGAACTTAGAACTACTTAAACCTAACTAACCTACGGACATCACACACATTCATGCCCGAGGCCGGATTCTAACCTGCGACCGTAGCGGTCGCGCGGTTCCAGACTGATGCTCCTAGAACCGCTCGGCCACAACGGCCGGCGGGGCTGGTCTCCGTAAAAAGGGGGCTACGTTAGAGATTTATTCAAACTTTTATTCTGATATTCGATTTAGCCACGGAAATTCATTAAGCAGAAGCGCACAGATGCTTGCCAGCAGCCGTCTCGTACTCTGTTTTGTCCAATGCTAGCAATAATACTATACCGTGTGGCGGTCAATATGCGGCATGGCAGACACATTTCGTCAGTGGTGTTGATTCTCTGCGCAAGTAGTGGCCGCTACGTCAGCTAACGCTCTGGAATGCGTAACCGTCTTCATTGCTTATTTCTTGATTTGGGTTGACAACGATAAGCTCTCCTACTCAGTTCCTTATGTTCTTTTCTTACTTTTTTTATGGCTGTGACAGACGCAACGCTTCTGGGTTGGTGCATAAGTTCGTAGCGTTTTTCCATAAGTTTATGAAACACCACAGATACACATAACAGAGACTGTAGTCATCAATAATATATTCTCCTACAGCATTAACAACAGACTACCAACGCTGGGGTAACTTTTCCATGTCGCGACTAAAAAATCACGTGGTTTTATGGCTAAGAACTCGTGGAGCGATGTTCGGAGCGCATTTTCAGTCGGAGAGGAAGCTCGAGGTTGTTTTATAGGGAGCGGAAAAGATTTATATCTAAGGGCCCAAGATAAGATGAATAAGATGGATGCGGAGTAACTTCCCAACCCAAGTACTATGTGGTATTTTTGTCAGTGTAGCAGAATGCTGGCGGACGTTATCGTTGAGTAGTATCACTTCACGCAGTCTTCCTGCTCATTGTTCTTGGACTGGGTCTACAAGACGTCTCAGTTGTTTACAATACATGTCAGCAGTGATGGTTGCACCTAGGGGAAGCAATTCGTAGTACACCACACTGTTCTGTTGCACCAGATGCATAACATTATCTCTTGTGGGTGCGTGCAGCCGCGCGACTGCTACGGTGGCCGGTTCGAATCCTGCCTCGGGCATGGATGTGTGTGATGTCCTTAGGTTAGTTAGCTTTAAGTAGTTCTAAGTTCTAGGGACTGATGACCTCAGATGTCAAGTCCCATAGTGCTCAGAGCCATTTGATGCGTGCAGGTCCTTGTATAGGGAGTTGCTGAGTTGTTTGGACTCAACAATTTCTTTCTTTTACTTATGTTAGCATAAGGACATCATTTCTCGTCACCAGTAACGATAAAGGATACGAATGGACGATGTTGTTCACGAGCCAACGATGACAAGAACAGATCGACATATGGCTACCCACTGGTTTTCGTGAGTTTGGCTCGGACGACGGCTTACGTACTTGACGCACGAATGGGCCATAATGCGTAATATTTAACCAAAATTATCTCTTTTTGGAAAGCGCTGACAGAATTCTTGCTTGGAGTAAATGAAAACGTGATTTATTTTTAAGCTTTCGGTCGCATAATGTGTTCACCTAACTCCAATAGCAAAAAAGTTTCCCGCATGTCGAAAATTCCGTAACATCTTGAGGAAATACATTTTCATAAACTGTTAGTGTATCGGCCTAATAATCTGGTGCTGCATACAAAACTAAAATCGAGACGTAGTGCAGCTCTTCTAGAACACACTGGTTCAGTTGTATGCTTGAACATTGGGTAGCTTGCCCATTTGAACGAGTTCAATGAAATACGAGATTACATGTGTGTCCTGTGTCATACGCGGCATACAACACACACAGAGACTCTTCTCAAGAAGGAGGGGAGGTACTGAAGAAGAACTCATTCTTCAGAGAATAGGCTTCAGATATTTTATTCATCCGAAATTGAGAACTTTCTCAGAAAATGTACTTTTGCTTTGAGAATCTTCTCCGGATAATGCTCTATTTTTCTTTTATACGGCTGTGTTTCACAGATATGACGCACGAGTTGGCATGTCAGTCATTGAAACACAGACGTCTTCGTTGCAGCGAGATCTTCCCATTTTTTTTTTTTACATCCACCTATATACGAAGAAGTGATCATCGTAGTAAAACAAGAGAAATCAGAGCACGCGCTCAAAAACTTATGTGTTCGTTTTTCCCGCGCGCTGTTTGAGAACAGTACGATAGAAAAATAGTGTGAAAATGGTTCAACCAACCCTGTCCCAGACATGTAAGTGTCCATTTCAGAGTAGTCATTTAGATGTAGAATTTGTTTATGCCCTATATAGCCTGTTACGTCAGTGTATGTAGAGAACATCAAAATATTAGTAATCCTATTGTTTCCTCACAGATCACAGTATAGTAAAATAACGTCTTAGTTTAAATTACACATAGAAAAATTACTTAAATATTCTGCCTTTTGAAAAACATTAACAAAGAACTAGGTAATGTAACTAAACTGGCCTATTTTTAAAAAATCGTAATAGCCATTTGATGATTACAATAACTACACGAAACGATGACAACTTTGTAGATGTAAATGTCGTGTGACTAGGGGCTCCCGTCGGGTAGACCGCTCGCTGGGTGCAAGTCTTTCGATTTGACGCACACATGACAGTGTCGCTGACAAGCGTTGACAAGTAGTTAACTCCCACTGTTTTTTGTAGGTCGTAGTGTGCAACGATTCTTTGTGTTAACGTATTTCAATAGATTGTATTCCAAGTTCCTGAATTTTTAAGTGAAAAGTTCGAATTAAAAAATGGGCCAGTGGCAAAAAATATACGTGATTTGATCTGTTACAACTGTACGGGGGAAAAGCGAATCATAGAAAATGAAATCTTTTTAATATTAATATTTTTTGGAGCAGGAGAGCATTTTATATTTAAGAAAGCTAGGAGAAATGATGTTGTTCATGGTGATATCACAGTGCCTGCAAGTAGCAGAGCGAATTGCTTATTGCAAAAATTAAGTATTTCCATAAACCTCCCTGCCGATAAACATGTGCTGATGACGTAAAAACAACGACCGGGTCTGCGATATCGAGTTCAGATACTTTCTAGGAGAGGGGCGGGGGCAACTGCTCTATCGCATTCTTGTTCTTATTGTCCTCCAAACTTCGCTTTTTGGCGATCTTGGATGAAGACGTTGGTTAACTGCGCCCCACCTTTGGGCCTTTGCTCAGCAGTGTTCATTTAATTTTAATTAGCCTGTGTTTTCTCTGTCGTTCTCTTTGATTATTGTTACAGATAGTACTGTGCTTTGTCTCTTTAGTTGATCATAACGCAGGAAACTTCACTATCAGAGCCCTGAAATCCCAGTAGATTTCAGTGTGAGGGGCACCCACTTGCCGTTCTGACCAAAGTAGTTTGACTCACAGGAACGATGATTGTTGCTTGAAGTGTCAAACATCAGATGGTCGACTCAGGATGAATAAGTTCGCCCTCGTGACACACGATATGCCCGAGATGATATGCAGTTCCATAGTCGGTACACAGTTGGAAACTACCACTGGCTCTTAGTCGACCACAAGACTCAACCACTAGGGAAAGACTTGAAGTTGTCCTCCAGGGGAGAACCAGAAGACGAAGAAACAAACAGAATGACCACCACTTTCCACCAGGCCTCGGGATGGGAGCCGAATTAGCAAAACTGAAACCATCCCAACATTGTACAAACCAGTCGAACTATCCTCTTTTCATTGAATCTCCCACTTGATTGTTCTTTTGGCCTGGTAGCCAATCCAGACGCAGCACACGGGTTCCCATACTGGGGGAGGAAGCCTCCACTTTGCGTATCTTGAGAGGAGCCAATCAGCGACAACAAATTTCTCATGTCAGAAAAAAGGAGTTCATAGATTAGGGAGGCGTCGTTCGCATTGTAAGCATGGCCATGTTTTTGATAAAAAGAAAGCTGCCTACACAGGACCACAATTCCTCACTTATGGAGAGATCTCATCCATCCAAACCGACCATTTCAATTTCTGAAAGAAGGCTGTTGAGTCTTCCAGACAGCTGTTCCCACGAAATATCTGTTTTTGCCGCTCACTGAAAGAACCTGGTGACTTTGTGGCATTATAGGAGCAACAGTCGTGCTTCCACTAAGCACATGCACCAGCCAGTCTGTTCGTATCGTCGCAGCTTCCAACATGCGAATGCACGGAGTTTTATGACCTTCCCACCGTTTGCACAAAGGCTCAGTTTACAGCTTGCCCCACCCATTTTCCGCCAACTGGCCACTTATGCAATGGACTGCCGCCTGGCCCAGGTAAAAGGGTTTTGCGTACTGGCACCCTCCTATATGAAGAGGAAGCTGAAGAGTGCTATGGCCGGGAGTCACCCCGCTTCACAGAATCATTCAGGCCGCCCGATCGCTGCGCTCTGAATTTGTGGACCCCAATCCATCTCTCTCTCCCTGCTCTCTGTCGCTTTCGCTATTGTCCCTTGGGAACAAGCTCTCTACTGCTTACACATACCCATAATTTCCTCATAAAACACACATGTCAAATGTAGTACTGAGGAACGCCGAAATCATGACCTAAAATATGAATATTAATCTTATAGAAAATGTTGCTAAACTGAGAGAATGGAGTGGCACCTCTCGAAGCTATGAACAAAAAGCAGTTGTGAACAGCTTCCATGTCAACAGTGATCTATCAATATTTTGCGCACCTAATATGGCAGCACCGGCTTCAAAACAATGTACAGCGTCCAGTCTGTAGTGGCATCTTCCCATATTTTTACCTCCTTGGATACTACACAAGGTGAGCTTTATTTGCACATCAGAGTTCACTTCCCAGTCACCATTTTTGTATATACAGAGTGCGTCAAAAAATGTATACACTCTTTGAAGCGTCATAGAAAATTTATTTCCCGTTCTAAAATGTTAAATTTCTGGAAATAGAAAGCTTAAAGTCCAATTGGAAAAATAAATGTACTTTGCAAATGTGATTAATGTTCAAACTGGTGGCCTTCAGCATCAATACATTTCTGAGTACGAGTCACCACTGATTCCGTACATCGTACCAAAGTGTCCAATGAGATTTCTGTGCACACCGCCTGAATCTCATTCCAAAGTGTGTCCAGGTTACGTGGTTTACGTTTATACACCTCATCTTTTACTGTGCCCCGTAAGAAGAAATCAAGCGGTGTGAGGTCTGGAGAGCATTCAGGAAACTCGATTGGTCCCCTGTGTCCTATCCACTGGCCTGGCACATTGTGATCCAGGTATGCTCGTACGTCTCTATGATAGTGCGGCGGGGCGCCATCTTGTTGGAAATAAAACTCATCATTACCGTATAATGCACGAATGGCAGGGAATATGGAGTCAGCAAGCATTGAAGGGTACGTTTCTCCAGTAACAGTACCTTCATAGCGGAAAGGTCCAATGAGTACCGTTGCAGACAAACCACACAACACATTTACACCAGGCAAATTCACAGCCTTTTCAACTGTAATGCGAGGATGATCTTCAGTCCAGTACACACAACATTTCCATTGAGTTTGAATTGGGCTTCATCCGACCAAATTATGCTACCCATAAATCCCGGTTCACGTCTCACCATCCCCTGAACCCATTCACAAAATTCTAACCTTCGATGTAGATCGTCGTCACTTAGCTGTTGCACCAGCCTTGGAATGCACACACGAAATTTGCCTTTCTTCCGAATGCGTAGCATACTACTAGCACTTACATTACTCTCACGTGCCGCTTGCCTTGATGATTTTTGAGGCGAACACTGAAATAGTTCCATGACCGCAGTTGTGGAATCATCACTTGTAGCTGTACGAGGTCGCCGTGATCGACCTTTATGCACATCACACACTGTTCCATGAATTTCGAATTTGTCTCGTAGACGTGTAATTGATAACCTTGAAGGTTGTTCTGTACCATACTCACTTCTCCACTGTCTTCGAACCGCAGTTACATTCTCAAACTTCCAGTACCACTTAATTATCTGCTTCCGTGCTTCAAAGCTCAAACGCACGTCCGCCATGTTGCAGTTACTTCCTTGCCACTGCTGCCACCTGTTGAAGAAACATAACATTACTTTCTCACAGATATTTAACCTTGTAGAACGTGAAATAAATTGTCTACGACAGTTCAAAGTGTGTATAAATTTGTTTGACGCACCCTGTATATATAGTGTGGAAACAAATCAATAACCAACCATTGACTCAGTGTTGGCAACATCAGAAGAACAGTGGTGTCGTGGTGACATATCTTATAAGAAATAATTCATATTATTTCATAGCTTATCTATTACGTTAGCAAGGGAGACCTCTCTCTCACAGTGAATTGTGCAACCGTATAACACTGCAAACTTGTAGTGTTTTTTGTGAATTACGAATGTCTTATGTAAAACAACATGTGAAAATTTCTGCAGATGATTAAATATCACAGACGTTGTTAACATTCTACTTCTTTATTCTTTAGTTGGTTCGTAGGTTGGTTGGTTGATTTGGGGGAGGTGACCAAACAGCAGGGTGATTGGTCCCATCGGATTAGGGGAGGATGGAAAAGGGGATATCGGCTGTGCCCTGTAAAAGAAAACTTCCAGGCATTTGCGTGAAGCGATTTAGGGAAATCACGAAAAACCTAAAGCAGGATGGCCAGATGCGGGTTTGAACCGTCGTCTTCGCGAATGTGAGTCCAGTGTGCCAACCACTGCACAACCTCACCCAGTCTTTATTCTTTGTGTTTACATCTCTACATACTTATTTCCTAACATAGCCGACCTGCTGGCGAACACATTTCTCCCAGTGAGAGACCACCTAGTTGATACCGTTACTATAGAATGTTTGAATATGTTGAGGGAGCTAGAGCCTCACCTCTGCTTGCACCGCTTCATAGCTATCCATAACTATCCAAGTGAAGTAATTGAATTTCTTATTTAAGTACTGGAAACAGATGAAAATCCAATGGAGTCAAGTAGGAACTATTTGGCGGATGATCGCTGACAGTGAACCCAAGGTGACAGATTGTTGCAGACGTCGCAGCGCTCGTGTGGTCTGGCACTGCCGTGCTCCATGTGTGGACGAACTCTTCCAACTCGAATCTCGATGACAGCACGCTGTTTCTCAGGCACCGACACAGTCAGGTTACACACGGCGTAATGGCGGCTGTGTTGTAGCTCCTGCGATGCTACGTTGTCTCGACTTCCCAGCGTGTAAGAATTGCTGTGAATGCTTCGTTATTTGACACAGGGCGATTACAACCACGACATGAATGCATAAGTTAAAAATCTATTTCACAATTGATAACACTTTATTCAGTCGTACAGACCTGGAAGATGCAGAGCGATCTTATGACAACGAACGACAGAGTCAGAGAAAGGGGGCCAGAAGGAGAATGTCAAGGGGAGAGACGTTATCACAGTGGCCCTTCCTCGCCGTCGACTGATACTCGTATACGAGTTTTCACTTCTCTCCTGAGATTTCCTTTGTCGCGGTTCAGGCGTGGAAGTGTCGTTGATGGCTTAGCAATCCAATCCTAGAGTGGAACAGACGGCCACAGACATTACAGCTGATGGATGGTGGAGGACGTGGCTGAGTCTGGAGGAGTTTACCTCTCCGGCGTTTGTCATTCTCCATTCTTCGACGTTCCAGCTCAAAGTTTTGAAGAGCATTTGAGGTAACTGAGCGCCAGCCACTTCGATCTTCTGCTATTGTGGACCAGTTACAAGGATCGATATTCAAGTTTTTCAGATTTTTCTTGTACTGATCCTTATAACGTTTGAGAGGGGCACCTCGTGGCCTTTTACCTGTGCTCACTTCGCTGTACAGCATTTGGCGTGGAAGTCTGTCATTTTTCATCCGCTGGACATATCCGACCCATCTGAGTTGATGTCCAATGATAAGAGCTTCAATGCTATACATTTTTGCTTTCTCAAGAACAGCCGTGTTGGATATGAAGTCATCCCATTTCAGGTTCATGATATATCTTAGCTTCTGTTGGTTGAAGCGTTCTAGTTTCTTCAGATCACAACAATATAACGTCCAGGTTTCGCAACCATATAGCAGGGTGGAAATGACTGCAGCTTTGTACAACATCAGTTTGGTGGTGTTAGGTCTTTATTCAGGAAGACATGCTTTGTAAGACGTCCAGATGCTACATGGGCAGTACGTAATCTATTCTCCATATCTTTTCCAGATGAGCAGTTAGATGACAGTATGCTTCCCAGGTAGAGGAAATGGTCCACTTGTTCCAAGGGTGTATCATAAATGGATATGCTGAAATCAGGAACGGAGGAGCCAGGAGTTGGCTGCGCCATCACCTTTGTCTTTGGAATATTGATGGAGAGACCAAATCGTTCGTACGCCCTGCTGAAGGTATCAACTGACAGCTGCAACTCTGCAGGTGAATGAACTGGAGACGCATTGTCATCAACATACTGCAGCTCTGTGCTTCCTATATGTATACTAAATTGTAAGAGACAGAGTGTCAATATAGTGTTTCGTAGCACATTGTATCTAGTCTCTATTGTCATTGATTTTCTCCAAAGAAACATTTAGTAGCATTAACAGTCTTAAATTCCATGTCGATTGATTTTATTTTTCACTACAGAGTTTTTCTTATTGTAGTTACTCAGATCATTAATTCACAACAAATTTAAAAATGTTCGCGACAAATATATAGGGGGACGCTGTAGAGAGTGTCGACATCGACCACTGACTCCAAAATCCAGGCAATCGCGGATCTGACTCACAGCAAAAATGGCTCTGAGCACTATGGGACTCAACTTCTGAGGTCATTAGTCCCCTAGAACTTAGAACTAGTTAAACCTAACTAACCTAAGGACATCACAAACATCCATGCCCGAGGGAGGATTCGAACCTGCGACCGTAGCGGTCTTGCGGTTCCAGACTGCAGCGCCTTTAACCGCACGGCCACTTCGGCCGGCTGTCTCACAGCAATCACAGATTTTCCAACGATGAGGGTTCTCAGACATTGTGTCTCTAAAGTCTCCGCCACCGAAAATCGAATTTCTATCGTCGAGGAATTGAAGGATTTCTAGAACGTTCCGACGGTTGTTTACAGAGAGTTGGTGAGTATTTTGAGAAATAGTGTCACGTATCGGTTTCATTTTGAAGCGTAGTGTAGGGTTCAAGAAAAGTAACTTGTCCTGCTATAATAATGCGTAACTTACTTTTCAAAGTCTGTTCGTATTTAGATATACGTCTACTTTGGCAAGTAGTTCACTCACTGGGTATACTACTCAAATGCCGCCCAGACGATCCTTCACTGGTTAGATAAACTTGTAAAGGGAAATCAGCCAGAAATAAGTTATCGACATTCGTAAAATCTAATCAGGATACCTTGAAGTGTATTAGAGCCTTTATCCTCACTCACACCAGGCCCGTGTAGCAAAACAGTGTAAACTAATTCGGTTTATGCCTGATTTGTTTATAAATTCCTCCGTAGAATTATTTTCCAATCTACAACAGCTGCTGCTACTCAGTTCATTAATTTCTCATCATCAGACACCACGCACGATACACTATATTTCATAATGTAAAAATCAAGTGCTACGCTGTTCTTTCATTTGTCAACATACTACACACACTACTAGCTGACGTAAGGATCATGAAAATGTTTGTTTTCCACTCTGTGTATTGCAATTTCCCATTTACTTAAGAGATGGAGTCATCATGCCTTGATACTGGGCAGTTGATCTTAGAAAGACAGTGTTCCTTGACAGAGGAAATACCTCGTAACAGAAGAGATTATTGTTAAATAACAGGTCTTTTACGAATTTTTATTTATACTACATGTTTCGCCAAAACTTTATTCTGCATTAAAGATAGTGTTTGATCAGCTGGAAAAAGATCAGGAACAGGACGATGTCGTGACTTATCTAAGGAATCAGCCTGAGGTCCGACTGAAATAATTTAGGAAAATATAACGCGGAAATTAGTGCTAAGCGTCTACATCACATTTCAATAATGTGGTTGGCCTCTAACATGGCAGGGCTCGAGCAAACCTATCCAACATTGCGCGTGGTTGTTCACTAGTTTACGCTCTGAGTATATTACTCAGATACGGTCTGGATCTTTAACCAGCTTTACACGTTAAGCGGTATTTAATCAAAGCGACACCTAAGTCGATTACGAAAGGTGATGGAGAGCCAATCCAGGAGGGCAGGGAAGCATTCTTTTTGTGGATACCAGTGCCACATCCATGACTAAAGACAGTCCGATCTGAAAGAAAAGTCTGCTGATATTAAAAGTTTCTTCTGTTATCGACCACCTTTTTCCTATTTTGTAGAAAACACAGAGGTTCGGAGTCAGTCAGAATATATTTTATTACTGTTAAAATTCTCACAGTGGTCTATCGTGGAGAATAGGCTTAGACGAAAGAAGTCCTGGATAGTAATATGTACTCCATTCTTCTGCTGAGGAATTAAGGGCAGTCAGCTCGATTCAACTAATAGTAAGGAGTAGGTACGTAACGGACGAGAGGATACAAAGAAATTATTGTACTCGCAGATAAAAGTTTAGAATTTTTATTCTGTTTTTTTAAACACAACGTGTTTGGAATTGCTTCTTTGAAAATCGCGTTCTGTAATGCGAGTTCAGAATTTTGGTAGACCTCAGAGACCCGTGATCCTCATCCATCTTGAATCTGTAAGAGTGCGAAGGAATGCTGCTCGCAGTCTGTGGGGACTGAAAGTGCTGAGCAATTTCACGCGTAGCCACGCCGTTACTGTAGCGAGATTGCTCATTAAGGGGAACGGCCTCGAATTCCGCACTGGAAAGCTTAGAGGGTGCTCTGCCTGAGCCAGGGCCCGCCCTTTCCGTCGGGCAGCCGCGCTTCCAGACTCCCAGCGAGCTGATCAGCTTGGAAACTGAAGAATCTGCAGAGCCGTTAAGTATTCCAGCGTTGACGTCCTAACACGTTTACTGCCGAAAGACGTTAAATCTTCGCTTTATTACCAATTCACTTGATCCTCCTGCTAGTCATAATACAACGATTAACCTCTCACATTACAGCCGCAGTGTTATTGAAAACCCTTAATTCCAAAGAAATTGTGCAATGCCTGCTTTATTATTACGTAACAAATAAACCGTCAACACTAAATTCTAAAATATTTTAAATTTGTTTTTACTTTAGAAGTCTTCATTGAACCCAATTCTATTCGGACATCGAGCCGCTTCACACATTTAATTTTAATTTTCTCGGTTTGTGTTCGTACTTCGGCAGTGTTTGTGATTTCGCTCCTTTCGACATCTGTTCCTTAGTTTATTCGTATTATATTAGTTATCAAGGCACTGGCGACGTAAGGGAGATGCGAATAATGTAGAATATTTCGACGCCGGCCACTGTGGCCGAGCGGTTCTAGGCGCTTCAATCCGGAACCGCGCTGCTGCTACGGTCGCAGGCTCGAATCCTGCCTAGGCCATGGATGTGTGTGATGTTCTTAGGTTAGATAGTTTTAAGTAGTTCTAAGTTCTAGGGGACTGATGACCTCAGATGTTAGGTCCCATAGTGCTTAGAGCCATTAGAACCATTTGAGATTATTTCGAAGTGTGCGGCTAGCGGATACTTTCACCAGAAACAATTCCATCGTGTAAGTTCACACCTCCACAGTCCTTCACTATGATTACCACTGAAACAGTCCAACTGATTAGTATAAAAATTCTGCCTTTAAGAAGATGATATTTACGTCTTCTTTCTTGGTGAGAAGGAAACATCGTCTCTCGCACAAATACAAATATCTCAGTATGGTAGAATCATTAATGACTAGAAAGCTGCTAGTTGTCGTGCTTGCAGATATAGTTTTCAGGATGAATACTTCAGAAATGAAAGAATCTGCTTCCAAAATTTCCACAAAATATATTGTAAAGAACTTTTGCACGAATACACACAGCTCACATACGCAACACCACCGTCCAGAATCAGGGGCGGGAAAAGACAGATATTTGAAGAGTAAAAATTTTGTAATCGGCTTAAAGTAACTTAAGAACTTAAGAATACAGATATGTGGCCATTTCTCCTTTCGTACATACCTCTTTTGGGGGCGGGCATGCATATATTGCATCTTTGCCTCCCGGAATTTTCCCAGTCTTACTAAATGATATATGCCTTAAGGGTAAACCAAAATAAGATCTTTTTGTGGGGTCATCAATCTTGTGACTGGTTTGGTGCGGCCCGCCACGAATTCCTCTCCTGTGCCAGACTCTACATGTCAGAGTAGCACGTGAAACTTATTTCCTCAATTATTTGCAAGATGCATCCAAATCTATGTCTTCCTCTACAGATTTTGGCCTCTACAGATCTCTCTGGTGCTGCGGAAGTCGTTCCCTGAAGTTTGAACAGATGTCCTATCATCCTGTCCCTTCTCATTGTCAGTGTTTTCCATATATTCCTTTCCTCTCCGATTCTGAGCAGAACATTCTCATTACTTACCTTATCAGTCCACCTAGTTTTCAACATTCGCCTGTAGCACCACATCTCAAAAGTTTTCATTCTCTACTTTTCCGGTTCTCCCACAGTCCATGTTGCACTACCATAAAATGCTTTGCTCCAGACGTACATTCTCATAAATTTCTTATCAAATTAAGGCAAATGTTTGATACTAGCAGACTTCCCTCAGCCAGGAATGCCACTTTTGCTCGTGCGGTAGCGTTCTCGCTTCCCACGCCCAGGTTCCCGGGTTCGATTCCCGGCGGGGTCAGGGATTTTCTCTGCCTCGTGATGGCTGGGTGTTGTGTGCTGTCCTTAGGTTAGTTAGGTTTAAGTAGTTCTAAGTTCTAGGGGACTTATGACCACAGCAGTTGAGTCCCATAGTGCTCAGAGCCATTTGAACCATTTGAAGCCACTTTTGCCAGTGCTAGTCTGCTTTTGATGTCCTCCTCGCTGTCTAGGTAGCACTCCTGATGTTAAGTATCTCGCATTTCTCATTTATGCTACTTCTCATTACTTTTGTGTTTCTTCGGTTTACTCTCAATACATATACTGTACTCATTAGATTGATATCTTTGCGCCTTGAATTTTAATTCCACTACTGAATATTTCTTTTATTTCCAGCATTGCTTCTTCGATGTATAGATTGAACAGTAGGCCAGAAAGACTACATCCCTGTCTTACACCCTTTTCAATCCGAGCGCTTCGTTCTTGGTTGTCCACTCTTATTATTCCCTTGTGGCTCTTGTACATACCTTATATTACCCGTCTGTCCTTACCCATACATCCCCCAGGCTGTGGCTAAGCCATGTCTCCGCAGTATCCTTTCTTTCAGGAGTGCTAGTTCTGTAAGGTTCGCAGGAGAGCTTCTGTAAAGTTTGGAAGGTAGGAGAGGAGATACTGGCAGAAGTAAAGCTGTGAGACAGGGCGTGAGTCGTGGTTCGGTATCTCAGATGGTAGAGCACTTGCCCGCGAAAGGCAAAGGTCCCGAGTTCGAGTCTCGGTCGGGCACATAGTTTTAATCTGCCAGGAAGTTTTCATATCAGCGCACACTCCGCTGCAGAGTGAAAATCTCATTCTGGAAACTGAAGTGTTTCATCCGCTACCCACGGTTTCTTCGCAGTTACCTTCTTTGTACCTATGTTTATCTTTCCAACTTCTGTGATTGTCCTTTTTAGAGATATCCATTTCTCTGCAACTGTACTGCCTGTTGAGCTATTCCTTACGGCTGTATCTATAGCCTTCGAGAACTTCAAGCGTGTCTCGTCATCCCTTAGCACTTCCGTATCCCAGTTATTTACTTATTGATTCTTCCTGAGTAATATCTTGAATTTCCCTCTAAGATGTATCGCACTATATTTCAACAATTCCTCCTTTAATTTAAATACGCTTACTTGTCTCTTGACAAGTCCTTTGTCCTTTAGTATCCGTGGGACAGTGGAAGAAAATGGTGCATGGAGGACGAGATTCAACTATGAATTATATAATCTGTGTAATGAATTAGGCCAACGGCCTTTCCCCAGTGGTAACATCGTTTCCTGTCAGATCACCGAAGTTAAGCGCTGTCGGGTTGGGCAAGCACTTGGATGGGACCATCCGGTCTGTCGAGCACTGTGGCAAGCGGTGTACTCTGAGCCCTTGTGAGGCAAACTGAGGAGCTACTTGACTGAGAAGTAGCGGCTCCGATACTGATCCTCTGATACGGAGAAGAACAAAAATTCCAGATAAAGCGCATGTCATGATTTTTCCTACGTCGGTAAGGTGCACATTAATAGAGATGGGCAACACAGGGTGTTCAAGTATGTCAACTAGCGTTCTTGTCATCTCACGACGTCACCAACAGACTCTTACTACTCTTAAAAAGTTAATAGCTACTACAAGCAAAGCACATGTGGAGACCTGAGAAAAACGGAACACTAGACCAACTAACTCAAAGGAGAGACTGTATGTAAAGTGAATCGACATATACAGTCACTAAGAGTCCGCAAATCACATTGTAGCATTCGTGATACAAAATGGTTATATTTACCATTAGAACTTAATATTATAAAGTTACACCTATTACAGTCAGATAAAAATTCCGAACTCTGCGTCAACGAAAATTTTTGTGACTAGCGTGAACATTAGTTTTCTGTAACCCCGAACTGACATGTTCACGATGTCTGATATATTTAAAGCCAACAGTTCTAAATTTGATTTATGAATAAACAACGAGACAGTTGCAACTGAAAAACAAACTCTGAATAAGCAGAAACAACATCTAAAGACTTAAAATTTACTACATAAGTGAAAAGCAGACACTTTTTACGAGATTAATGTTCCGAACGTAATGTATGATTAACAAAGCAGGCTTTAGGGATTACCAGAAGAATCTCCCGCTTCCTAATATTTCAACCAATGGAGCATATTACTACACGCACCTATATTTATTCATTCAATATTCATGTGTTTTCTTGCACGAAATCTGTATTTTATACATGTGGCGAGACATTTTCCAACAAATGATCTGACTAACGATGTTCTATGTTGAGCCATTTCTGTTTGGAAATTTTGTCTGGCTCTGTACGTAAACTCTGTGTTCTATGATTCAGGCTCTGACCAGAATAGAAATAACTACGGACGCCGGCTTCAAGTTCTTGACGTCATGACGACTCCCCTTATTGTTGCCTCCGTGGTCGTACCATAATGAGGAAAACTCATTGGTGCCATTGCGATTCCGCTGTTCTGTGAAGATCTCTGGATCACAGGAAAACAGCGGTGGGTGTCTTCCCAGTTAGAAAATTAATTATCAGACTTCAGATAAAATATCTGTGGCTGTTTTGGAGGGCAGCCATGTCGTAAAATACACAACTTTTCATGAGTAGTATACGGGACTGGATTATGTTAGTGAATATTGTAGTCACAACGTTACAGTCTCAATAATATCTCTGAACCTATGTGTTTGAATGGCAGGTGACCTGTATTACTAATTTTACAGTCAGTTTAATTTTGAACCACTTACCGTTTTTTGTTTGAAATGACTGCTGTCCACCTACTTCCATCATTTTGTACTAGCAGTAACAGTTTTATTACTTCTGTGGTTTACGGTTAGTATTTCAGTTGCCTTTCTAACTTCCTACACTCTCTTAGGCTCGTGATCATCGTTACATTGCTTTAGCTGTGAAGAGAGCTTCTAGCGACAGTGATTTAAGTTGAACG
Source organism: Schistocerca nitens (assembly GCF_023898315.1). NCBI lineage: Eukaryota > Metazoa > Arthropoda > Insecta > Orthoptera > Acrididae > Schistocerca > Schistocerca nitens. The sequence goes on along the minus strand of NC_064615.1, from coordinate 436,538,631 downwards.
ACGATAGGGCAGTACAAATATTTTGATATTTCAGAGTAAACCTGCAGTACTGAATCAACAATGGTTGTTTTTATTTCTTATTAATGTCTGATTTCCTTCTGGCACGATCTAAATTTCCTCAGAGAATTAGATGCAGGAAAAATTCTTTGTTTTTTTGTTTTTAGATTGGTTTTGAGTTATCCCGAATGGCAGTGTAACTTTGTACCAGCATTAAAACTGAAATTTTACTGTAACATGGCACAGTTAGTATACCTTTTTACGTTTCCAAGCCCTCAGTAAATACAGATGTAAGATGTTACAATGTCTGTTGACCTGTGTAATTTATTCTTCATCCAGAATTTCCAAAAATGGTAAAAAGTAGTACAAAGCTACCCCAATTGACTGTGACTCAGAATGTTTCTTCCTTTGATCCTTACACTATTAATTCTGTTTTGAAATAGTTTTCTTTCTAAAGATGAAAAATAAGTTTCCCATTGTGTTACGGTTCACAGAACTGGCAAATTGCATGGCTGTTTTCTATCTATATTAAAAGAGAAAAAAATGCGGTACGCTGCTTGAAGGAATGGTGGTGTATTTTTGTTCTTTGAAAGAGGTTCCTTCAGGCAATGGATTGTTCTAGATATTGTCTGGTTCTTGAAATAAATGTTCTGCATTTGAAGTGTTGCTTCTCCTTTTTATTCCCTTCTTCATAGTTTTCATCACTTGTGCTACACACTTCTGCATCGAGTGTCCTAATAAAATCATCTTTTCGAAAAATTTGTACGTTTTGCAGTAATAGTGAAGCAATTGCTTTCCAGAAGGTTCTGAGCTCTTATGGTATTTCCCATAAATTCCTGAATTCTCAGTCTCGATACACTGTCCCTGAGATATTCCAAGCTTTTCCACTCCCCAGTGCTATTGAAATGTTGTGCTTTCCACCAATTAACATAGCACTCGCACCTGCCTGTCCAATTCCACCAGTGTCTCGTCAGTGACCATTGAATCTTCTATTCATAAACTGTTACAAAACCTCGCATGACTGAGAATGAGAAATCTAGATGAATCTGAAATTAATCGACTATCAGGCATATCCTTGAGATTCAGTGCTGAGTTTAACGTACAGACTGAAGCATTAGGTTGATGCATAAGTTCGTAGCATTTTTTTTCATTTTTTTATTTTATTTTTTTATTTTTTATTTTATTTTATTTTTTTGCATGTGGGTATTCCAGTGCCTTTGGGTTTGTTTATCGATTCTCATTTTTACATTTGCGGTTCACTGTTGATATTTGAGTTTACATATTGTCATTTTGTCATTTGGAGACATGGAGTGGAGCTATGAACGTTAGAAAATGGACTGCCAAGCAGAGAAATAGAGACATTTCCGACAAATTTTACTGCTTGATTTCAATGGAGGGTGACAGCAGCGGAGACAGCCAGAAACTTTTGCGCCGTGTATGGCGATAATGCCATTGGACAGAGCACGGCACGGCAAGAAAATGGTTTTCTAGTTTTGAGGAGGGTCATTTTGACATAGTTCAGGAAAAATTGCGGGGATCGATGAAGATCGTATAAACGCATTAATCCACGACGATCGATGTGCTGAACTGTGATCATTCCCCTGTTGTGCACATTTGCATGCAAGGGGGAAAGTTCAAAAATGGATGTATGAGTACCTCATGATCCAAACCCAAATTACAAAAATCAGTGAACATGTCTGACAGTTCGTCATTAATTAGGTCGTGAGCAATACCGGCCATTCATATCCTGTGTCGTTACTGCTGACAACAAACGGTGTCTTTACGCTAACACAAGGGAAAGAAAGAAATGGTTGAGCCCAAACAAGGTACCAAACCTCCGTACAAAGACCTGGCGCATCCACAGAAGATAATTTCATGCATCTGATGGGACAGCGACTGTACTACAACTACCTTCCCCGAAGTGTAACCATCTCTCCTGATATTTATTGACAAGAGTTGAGACGTCATGCAAACGCAATCTAAGGACAAAGACCAGTAATACTGCATTAAGTGATGCAACTCCACGATAACGTCCGACCGTACTCTGTTAGACTGACAAAAAACACTAAACTGGAGTTAGGTTCGGAACTCATTCTGCACACAACTTATTTACCTGATCTTGCCCCTCGGTTTTCACGTTTTCCGCTTTATATCGAACAACCTTCAAGGAAATTCCTTTCCGGATGAAAGTGCTCTCCCAACATGGCTCGGTGAATTCTTCGTCTCAAAACAACGGGTTCCTCAGTCGCGGAATCGAGAAGTTACTGCTGTTGTAAATAGTGAAGGATACTATATTATTGATGACTAAAGTCTCTGTTATTTGTATCTGTTGTGTTAGCTAAACTTCTGTAAAAACGCTATGAACTTATGCACCAACCTAATACTAATGCTTTAATTTCTTGGCCCTAGTAGGGAACCCGAGTGTTGGGAATTGACATAATATTTGTCGTTTGAAGGATATGGTTGTGATAATAAACGCAAGATTTAACACTTGGTTTATTACACAAGACACATGAATAATAACACAACAAAACACAGTTATATGGACAAGAACTTTAAATAGCTGTACCCTGCTGTGAGAACTGCAGACTAACACTCTGAGTTGGGGGTGGGTGATAGCTATCATGTAACTGAACTACAATACTCACACTTGCCCTAATTTGATGGAACTATTAGAGTTATCGTACTGGGAGCAGAGTGGAGACACAGTTACTCCATGACTTGAGAGCGCAGCTGCCAATTAGCCTCCGGCACATGTCCAGCACTTTTGCTCCAGAACACCTCCGTCACTGACTAGATACGTCTCTCCATTTTTCTAGTACCCTCCCAGCAGCCTGTTCCAGTCTTCCCGCCAACAAAATGCGACCAGCAGTCTTCTTAAAAGTTGCTACAGCCCGCCAATGGCGTAACTGTTTCTTTGGCAACATTTCATATCAGTAAAATGTCAACAACCCAAATAATCGAATTTCTCCCCTATTTTCTGAAAAGCTCCGATCTGCGTATTACGTCCTCGTGACATCAGTGCTAACACTCCAGCCGATGCTCATTCAGCCACAAGATAGCCTCGCAAAGGCTAAAAAGCTTTCTAAGAGACTTGTAGCTTACTCTGCTCCAACATCCATCCATTAAGTAGGTTAGTCGCGTTTTATCAAGTTTTTAGGGAAACCAGGAGCTGTTTATCTACCTAAGTGCATCACTTAACGAGCTCCTAGTAACTATCATCCACTAGCAGAGTTCCATCTTCGACAATAAGCGCTTTTTATCTCAGCCACCCTCAGACTGTCCTACAAATGAAGAACGGCCCGCCGGTCTGCTCTCTCTATGATAACGCGACTCCCATCCTGTGGCAAGGTGGATTGCACATTACCTCCCTGTGTTTCTGCGAAGGCCGATGCACTCCAGCCCCCCAGGGCTCGTTCTGCTAGGGCTTCTAACATATAGCCTGTGTCATACTCACAACACTCTGCTCTTTCGAAGCTAGCCCATAAAAGAAACAGCGCACTGAGAGCCATGTCAGACTACAAGCGCTTAGGAAAAGGAAGTGAAATCAGCTCATGAAATCTCTGTGATATGTGATAACATGACTCACGTTAAATTAACTTTACTCCCCTCTATTTGTATAGTTAAAATGAACAAAAGTGAAGAAAGGCTAACTGGACTTGCCATGTTTCGCCTTTACATGGAATAGAAGGTAGAACCGATAGAGGTACTCAAGGTATCCTCTGCCACACACCGTCAGGTGGCTTGCGGAGAATGGATGTAGATGTAGATGTAGATGTACCTGTGCGCTGACAATTTTTTATGCACGAAAAATGTTTCATCCCAGGCCAACGCTCCAAAAGCCACACAGAACTTATGTATAATTATGTTGACAGAATAATATTACAAAATACAGCATTCTGCTCTAGACGAAATTGGCTTTGTTTACAGGTTACGTGTTCGTATCATGAGCGTACAGAAATGTGGCGACAAGAGCTTACCCTACAATTCATACCCAGTGCCTGTATTTTGGATCCGAAGTTTGTGGAAATTTGGCAGCAACAGCTGTCACAGCAGAACTGCCAGAAGCACTGCAAGAACAGCATGTTTCTCTCCTGGAGCTCGTGTGTCAGCAGCAACAACGTCACTCGATGGTCAAGGCTACGCCATCCCTACCTTTCGCTGCCTTCCGTGTGTCTTTTGGAAGCTTGATGCCTGCCTCTGCCGTTCTGAATTGGAAGCTTGATGCCTGCCTCTGCCGTTCTGAAATAGTTTGATTATAGAATATATGGTAGGCAGCACAGTGCGTTGCTCTCGCCTTCTAGCGTCGTGTACATGAAGTGATGCAGAAGCTACAACCACTTTCGGATCCTAGTGCTTTGTCTGTGAAGGGCCTGTGTCTTTCTTTCAGAAGTCCATTACACTACTTATAGAAATATTACTTTCAGTTAAGTACAAAAACGTCTTACTTGTGTGTTCGTCTACAACAGCTGACATGTTTTCGTAGACACCTTTAACAGTTTTTGCAGCATTGGCAGCCTAATTGCAGCGTCTCACATACATGTGCAATTTCATATGTCGGAACTGTAAAATTTTGGGTGCAAAGTCATTGGCTCGAGACGTGATTGTGCGCCTCGTCCCCGACAGTGACGTCACATCAAAAGCTTTGGCTTCGTCTGATCCTACTCTTAGTGAAATGCTTTACATCGCTAAGACTTTCGAAGTAGTTTCTGAGGCTCAGTGTGTATTTACAAGTAAAATTAAAGAGAGAAAAGTAATTAGTCGCCATCGCGAGTAGCATTCAGCTGGTGAATTCGACGCATTATCTTTTCTTTCTACATCTTTGTCTCACATAAGCTCATGGGCGTTCAGATCGCCGGCGACTTGTCCCCCTTCTCAATATCTAGAGACCTTTCTTGTACTGTTAAACTAGGTGTGTCAGAAGTGCTCTCCCTTCTTCGCATTGCAGCGTACTTCATGCAAGTTGAAGGCCCTCCTGTTCTGCCGTGACCGTGGCAGCCAGCATTCCAGAGGCAGCAGCGGACACTGTGCAGTGGACTGTTGTAACCGTGACAAGTGCAGCCAACGTGCAGCAGGCAGCAGTGTGACAACAAGCAACCCGCCTACTGCACGCTCAGCGCTAGCACTGGGGCAGCACATTGGTCCACTTCGTCACGGCTGTGAAACAGTCGGCTCCACAGCTGCCGAGGAAGCTTACATTGGATCTGACGCGTTCCAGTTAGTCCGTGAAACCCCAGTTGTCTACAGACACTACCATATCGTCAACTCGGCGCTCCTTCGCTGTGAAGGGCCTGTGTCTTTCTTCCAGAAGGCAATTACATATTACTGGCAGTTAAGTACAAAAACATCTTAGTTGCGTGCTCATCTGCAACAGATGACATGTGTTTCGCAGACACCTTAAACAGTTTTTGTTTCAAGGTACTGGTAAGGTTTGAAACGGTGTCCTTTCTAACATTCATGGTCTCAGTTATTCGTACAAGGAGATTTACACATAATTTTACTGCTCAATTCTCTATGAAGCCTTCAGCAGGGTTAAATGTTATGGAGCTTAATCATCATTCTTTGCGGTCACAGATGCAGTCTATGGCGACTTCGCACAGTTTCAGTACCAAGGCATTATCTCCCAGTCTTAGTCAGTCAGTGGGGGGCTCCTACGTTTCTCCTTCAAAACCCTTACTGTTATTTATGCATGTGTTTTGATTTCAAGTCCACTGTAAATGTTCCCATGGTCTACGGGAGCCGGCACGGTAGCTCAGCGTGTTGGGTCGGAGGGTTATCCGCCTTCTGTAATAAAAAAAAACTGGGTAAATGTATCAACGATAACTTGAATGGGTGTCATGGGAAGTCCACCCCAAACAAATTCAACGAACAATAACGAACAAAATGACATTAAACAAAACAAAAAATGAGCGTACGGCATTGTGGGGCGAGAGTCCCCCATTCGGGGAAGTTCGACTTGCATTTGACGCCACATTGGGCAACTTGCGCGTCGGAGATGGGGGTGAAATGATGATGAGGACAACACAACACCCAGTCCCTGAGCGGAGCAAATATCCTGCCCCAACCGGGAATCGAACCCTTTGGTTTGGCATTCCACCACGCTGACCACTCAGCTAACGGGGGCGGAAGACATCAAACAAAAAAAAAGGTCGATAGCATCTTTGATTAGTAATTAAAATGTCATCGGTCCCGAATTCAAAACCCACCACCAACTAAATTTTGATGAATATATAATCAGCTTTGGCGGGCGAAGACTTTCGGCATAAGAAGTCACCCTCATCCTGCCAACGGTCTCGTCAAAGGGGGCAGAAGAGCAGACAGAGGTGCAGGGCACTCTCTTGTCCTTGGGATACGAAACTGCCACTAAAGGCATGAGGATGCAGAAGGCAATGGAAACCACTGCATTAAAGACACATAACGTGCACCGACAGAACATGTGGCCTGTAATTGAAAACGTGTCATGATGATCTCTCCACTGGCAAAAGATTTCCGAATAGTCCCATATTCGGATCTACGGGAGCAGACTGCCAAGGTGAAGGTGACCATGAGAAAAAGATTGGACAAACAACGAAAGGATGACATTCTCAGATTCGGGGCGTGGAATGATAAAAGCTTGACGAAATGCATAGACTCAGTTTAGATATAATAGGGGTTAGTGAAGTAAAAATGGAAAAGACAAGCATTTCTGTTCAGATGAGTATAGGGTATTATCAGCAGCAGAAGATGGTATAAGGGGAGTGGGATTCCTTATGAATAGGAAGGTAGGGCAGACTGAGTGCTACTGTGAACAGTTCAGTGATAGAGTTGTCCTTATCAGAATCGACAGCAAGCCAACAACAACCATAATTCAGGGTTCAAAAACGGCTCTGAGCACTATGCGACTTAACTTCTGAGGTCATCAGTCGCCTAGAACTTAGAACTAATTAAACCTAACTAACCTACGGATATCACACACATCCATGCCCGAGGCAGGATTCGAACCTGCGACCGTAGCGGTCGCCCGGTTCCAGACTGTAGCGCCCAGAACCGCACGGCCACTCCGCCCGGCTACCATAGTTCAGGTATAGATGACGAGGACGCTAACTGAAGATGAAGAGATAGAGGAAGTATATGAGGATATTGAAAGGGTAATACAGTACGAAAAGGAAGATGAAAAACTAATAGTCACGGGAGACTGGTGTGCGGTTGTAAGGGAAGGACAGAAGGAAAGGTTAAGGGAGAATATGGGTTTGAGACAAGGAACGATAGAGGAGAAAGACTAATTCAGTTCTGTAATAAATTTCAGCTAGCAATAGCGAACACTCTGTATAAAAATCACGAGAGCAGGAGGTTTTCTAGGAAAAGGCCGGGTGATATGGGACGATTTCAGTTAGATTACATCCTAGACAAACAGAGATTCAGATCACAATATAGTAGTGATGAAGAGTAGGCTGAAGTTTAAAAGAGTAGTCAGGAATCATCAATACACAAAGAAGTATTAAGGAATGACGAGATATGCCTGAAGTTTTCTAAGGCTGTAGATAGAGCAGTAAGAAATAGCTCAGTACACAGTTTAGCTGAAGAAGAATGGACATCTCTAAAAAGGGCCATCACGGAAGTTGGGAGGGAAAACATAATACAAAGAAGGTAACTGAGAACAAACCATGGTTAACAGAAGAAATACTTCAGTTGATCGATGAAAGAAGAAATTACAGAAATGTTCAGGGAAATTTGGGAATACAGAAATAGAAGTCGCCGAGGAATGAAATAAACAGGAAGTGCAGGGAAGCTAAGACGAAATGGCTGCACAGAAAAATGTGAAAAAATCGAAAGAGAAATGATCTTCGGAAGGACTGACCCAGCATACAGGAAAGTCAAAACCACCTTCGGTGGCATTAAAAACAAGGGTGGTAACATTAGGAGTGCAAAGGGAATTCAACTGTTACATGCAGAGGAGAGAGCGGATAGGTGTTAAGAGTACATTGAAGGCATTTGTGAGGGGGAATATTTGTCTGATGTGATAGAAAAAGAAGCAGAGGCCGGCCGCGGTGCCCGAGCGGTTCTAGCCGCTTCAGTCTGGAACCGCGCGACCGCTACGGTCTCAGGTTCGAATCCTGCCTCGGGCATGGATGTGTGTGATGTCCTTAGCTTAGTTAGGTTTAAGTAGTTCTAAGTTCTACGGGACTGATCCCATCAGAGGTTAAGTCCCATAGTGCTCAGAGCCATTTGTGCCAAGAAACAGGAGTCGATTTAGAGGAGATGGGGAATCCGGTATTAGAATCAGAATTTCAGAGAGCTTTGGAGACTTAAGATCAAATAAGACAGAAGGGAAATATAACGTTCAGTTACAATTTCTCAAATCATTGGGAAAAGTGGCAACAATACGACTATTCATGTTGGTGTGTAGAATGTATGAGTCTGGCGATATTCCATATGACTTTTGAAAAAATATCGTCCACACAATTCTTAAGCCTGCTAGAACTGACAAGTGCAAGAATTATTGCGCAATCAGCTTAACAGCTCATGCATCAAAGTTGCTGACAAGAATACTAAACAGAAAAATGGAAAAAAAATTACGATCAGTTTGGCTTCAGAAAAGGTAAAGGCAGCAGAGAGGCAATTCTGATGATGCAATTTGTAATGGAAGCAAGACTAAAGAAATATCAAGACATAAATCATAGGCTCAGTCGACCTGGAAAGAGCATTCGACAATGGTGAAAGATGTTCGTAATTCTGAGAAAAATAGGAGTAAAATTTACCGAGAGACAAGTAATACACAATTTGTACAAGAACCAAAACAGAATAATAAGAGTGGATTGCCAAGAACGAAGTGCTCCGATTAAAAAGCGTGTAAGACGGAGATGTAGTTTTCACGCCTATTGTTCAATCTGTACATCGAAGAAGCATCGGGGGAAATAAAGGCTTAGGAGTGTAATTAAAATTCAAGGTGAAAGAATGTCAATGATATTATTCGGTGATAACATTGTTATCCTGAGTGGAAGTGAATAAGAATTACATGATCTACTAAAGGGAATGAACAGGGTAATGAGTACAGAATATGGACTGAGAGTAAATCGAAGATAGACGGAAGTAATAAGAAGTAGCAGAACTGAAAACGGCTAGAAAATTAACATCAAGATTGATGGTCACAAAGTAGATGAAATTAAGGACTTCTCCGACCTAGGCATCAAAATAATCAATGTCTGATGGAGCAAGGGGGACATCAAAATCAGACTAGCACAGGCAAAAAGGGCATTCCTGGCCAAGAGAATTCTACTACTATCAAGCATAGGTCTTGACTTGAGGAAAAAATTTCTGAGACTGTACGTTTGAAGCACAGCGTTGTACCGTAGTGAAACATGCACTGTGGCAAAACCGAAACAGAAGAGAATCGAGGCATTTGAGATGTAGTATTACACACGAATGTTGAAAATTAGGTGGACTGATAAGGTAAGGAATGAGGAGGTTCTGCACAGAATCGGAGTAGAAAGGAATATGTAGGGAAACACTGACATGGAGAAGGGACTGGATGATAGGACATCTGTTAAGACATCAGGGAACGACGTCCTTGGTACTACAGGGAGCTGTAGAGGAAGGCAGAGACTGGAATACAAACTGCAGATTATTGAGGACGCAGGTGGTAAGTGCCACTCTGAGATGAGGAGATTGGTGCAGGAGAGGAATTCGCGAGGAGCCGCAACAAACCAGTCAGAAGACTTGATGCCTCAAAATAATGAAGCGAGAGGTGGGTTGAAATTTACTTTACGGCATACAACAGTCTATTCTCTGTCCAAAAGAATTTATTACATTAATTACCAAATACATTTGGGTTCAATATGTGGAAGAGGTAACCTTAGGAAAATCACATACAAATTACGAAGATCCCATAGAAAAACAAACACAAGGAAAACGATTAAGGTGATTAGCTACTTAATACCGAAAATCTACTGAAAGTATTTCAATTGGAATTGCTATCAAAACCAGAACTGCATGTTGTGACAATATAAACTAACTACTGTACTTGGGTCGTATTTCTATCTGCTGGGTCACTTCCTCAAATTTAAACTTTGAGATCACACGTGAATTACGTGGCTGACATGAATGCCCGTGAATTCAAATAACTAATCCGGTCTTATGCACACCTGAAGCAAAAGCACACTGGTCACATCAACATTTAACGCCTGAGCAATGCCTCGTTTACCATTCGCAGAATCTTGGCGACGGTCGTCTCGTGCAAATCCAAGGGACGAGTCCGGTGTCCACTAACTGGCCTCCCTTCTTTTCTTTTCCTGAAAATCGCGTTGGGCATACAGTTAGAGAACCGACTGGTGAAGCTGCTGTGATATCTTCGCCAGGGACCACCCCATGCGTCGAGCGCCCAAGACGGACACTGGAGCCATCCTGCAACCACACAGGAGGTAGGCGAGAGGACGCCCCCACTTCGCTTGAGAATGGACGCGTTGCGAAGAGCCTGATGGGCAATGAGAAGCGTACTGAAAGCTGATAGACTTCTGTAGGTATTACGATGGAACATCAAGAATGCATCCGCAAAAGCATATGAATTTTTATGGCCTGGCAGCAGTCATTTTACGTGCCTTAAAAAGCAAGAACATGTCAACTCCAGCACCTCACAGACACTAGGAGGAGCGTGCACAGTCCGAGAAGAATTGCTAGAGAGAGGCGTGTGAAAGAAGTCAGCCTTATCAAAAAGATGTTTTCTGGACAGTAAGGATGTTCTTTGTAAGTCACGGGCGCCAGCAGCCACTGAGGCGAAGCCCAACATGAGCTTGTCTAGGTCCCATGCAGAGATAGCGGTTACAAAGAAGTCTTGTGTGGCTATTTTCACAACTTCGGAATACAGCCCACACAAGAAAGGAAATTTCCACCCTGCACGGAGAGGCGTGGCCATTAAACGGCGATCAGTCATTCGGTGGCAATGAAAACAGAGACCCCCAATGGAGCGAGAAAACGAGGTGCGAGATGGAAGAGAAATGAAGAGACAGTCGGTGAGTCAGCGCGGGAGCGAGAGGGCATACGGCTCTTCGATCCATCGCCTACATCCGCCTTCGACATCATGATCTCAGCTTGGGCCATGCAACCGACAACAGATAGACATCGCAGAGATCGTAGCTGGGCCTCGCAGCGAAATCGCCGACAGCATTACACAACGAATGATCACAAATAACTGTGAAACGGTTCTTCCGCCCTGTTCTTATTCTTTACAGCTGGGTCGTGTCCACACCCAGTCAAACCGGCTTCAGATTTGTAATTTTGTTTTGTTTTCTGCAAACACTACCGGAATAAATAAATTTCTTGTATGTTTTAATCATCTAAGAAATCTGTTTTATTCATACTTCAGTCTCTTAATCTCATAACGTTTTGTGTTTGACTTCATTTAAGTTTTGATGCACGTAATTGTTGGCTCTCAGTGTGGGGCGATTTCATTGATAATTACCATGCTGTGGAATGTCACAAATAATTTCTCAGCTTCATTACACTATGTATAAAACCTTCGATAACTACAGACACGAACGTTTCGAATCAGTTTACGTTCAGGAGGTGGTCATAAGACTAATAAGATATCATTGACATCTGATAATGCAGGAAATGTACAGAAAGGTAGGAACAATTTATGAAGCTCGCGTCCCTGTCGGCACAGAATTTTAATCTGCCAGGAAGTCTGAAATCAGCCCACACTCTCATGCAGAGTGAAAATTCGTTCTGGAAACAGTCACCTAAGCTGCAGATAAGCCATTTCTCCACAGTACCCGTTTCTCCTAGTCACACAAGTCATCCAGGAGAACTGTGAAATTTGAAGTACTGGCGGAAGTAATGCTGTGTCTCTATGGTTCAGTTGGTGGTGTGCTAGCTCCTGAAAAGTAAGTCTCCTATATTAGAGTTCAGTTCTGGCACAGTTTTTATCTTCCTTGAAATTTCAACATGGCCAAGTTCGCGTTTACAACACAGTTTGCAAGTTACTCGTCACCCGTAGGTCCTCTCCACATGTGCTTAGTAGAAATCATTTACAAGCTTCTAGCTTTCTATTCCTATTTACTCAGACTCAAGACCCACCTATATCTCTGCTAATTTTCACTGCAATCACGAGACTCTCCTAACACTCGTTAAGTTAACTATTTTATTGTAAGCGTGTCCTCGACTGCTCAGCAAACATTAACTATGAGTTGTGTTCATATGCAGCAAGAATTTCTCCCTAGACCTTTAAGTTACAGTTCGTCAATGGGTGTCCACGCACTGCACTAGCATATTTGCTGTGATTCACACACAGGGAGAGGCTTTCTTGTTACTGTCGCAGACTGTCGAGATGCACGTAACACTATTCGCAGTGTGTGTTTTATGTCGTACTGTGGAATGTCCTTCAGATATGCATGCATGCAGAATGAAGAATCATGTGAGGTTATTGTTGATCTTTAAACACGTTCTTTTAATTGTGTTAAGGCCTGAGCTTGGTGACTGTTGCAGCATCCCACCAGGTCATGTGAATAATTAAAAAGAAGTTGCGTAATGGATGATTATTTGAGACATCTGAATTTAAACAGTGATGGCCTAATCACACTCGAAACATGGGTACCACTCCTCACAAACATACAGTGAGTGAGGTTTCATCCCGTTATAGAATGAAACAAAAGGTCACAATAAATTTCTGTTTATTGTTAAAATATATGAACTTGACTGCAAACATTGAATAGATAATACAAGCAATTATTAAGTGCACAGTGATTCAAATGGTTTATTAAACATCCAAGATAATACCATGGCACAGCTGGGTGGAAATGGAAAGGGAATTAGAGTAATGACGCACAAATATCTGTGCCCACGTAAACCGGGACTATTGTAGAATTAGGTAACAGATTAAAGCAGTGGTCGTCAAATTGATCCCTGCGGGCAGCGCGCGACCTCAATTGGGTATTGGTTCGACCAGCGATACTCATCCTTAGTTATTAACAATATGCATCCAGCAAATAGCAGTCGAATCCAGAATTGTCAACTAACGTTAAGAGCTTCTTAAGAGTGTAGTTTTCCTGCTCAGTAACAAACCAAAGAGCTTACAGAGAAAGTAATATTTGAAGATGTGTTTAATTTTATTTGAAGTTAGTGAGCTAAGTACAACTGGCCGCTTACCTCAGGGCTGACGGATTAGCAGCTTGGCGACTGCGGAGTTAGAGGACGTGAAAGCGGGAATGTTTTGTCGTTTGTTCCCAATACGCACAATTCACGGATGTGCGTACCTCGCACCGATTGACGGCTATGGTATAAATTTTGACACGGAAGTAAGATGGATCCGGGAATGCGCATTGCAGAGACATTTATTTTCCAATGCAGTACTTGTTTTTAGGAAAGGACATTCAGTTAACTAAGGTTGTTGCAAAGAAAGCCAATGAGCAGAAGAAAAATGACATTATAAACAATCAGCAGACATTTGTGATCGTATATCTCATATTGCATAATGCGTATAGTGATAGGTACGGTTATTGCTATTGTTGTAACCTATGGATGCGAAACATGGACACTGAGCACTGATGAGCAGCAGCTCAGTAAGTCTGAGCGCAGGGTTCTGCGAAAGATGTATGGGGCAGCTAAGAATAACCATGATTTCTAGAGATCTAGTTCGAACATTGAACTGGATCGCCTTATACAAGGAGCTGACTTTATAATAATAATGAAATGCAGGAGATTAGCCTGGATTGGGCATCTTTTTATGTTCGATATTGGAAGAGCAACTAACGAGATTTTTAGACGGTGGCCAGCGGGTAGTAGACAGAGAGTAAAGCAAAGAAAGTGCTGCTTAGATGAAGCAGAAGAAGCCAAAAAATATCTCAAAGTCAAGGATGGTGGAGAACACCTGAGAAGATAGAATGGAGAAAACGTGAAGAGACTGAAATATACGCATGATTGTAAGGTTATGCAAAGAAGAAGGTGATTATGAAGAAGATGAAAATGAAGACAATTATTGTTACTGGTCAGAATCATCCGCTGACACAGACAATATAATAATACTTCGTCAGGCTATTACAATAATGCATCTTTTGGGTTGCTGAGGGTGGTAGCAACCTGAAACAGAGAACAGACGACACGAAGTGTTCCGAATAGTGCCGACTTTTAACGATCAGTACTTTCTAGCTGTTGAACAACTCATCGCGTCCTTACTATGGCTAGTCCTTTGGAAGCACATAACATAGTAATTTACGTAGTTTACTAATTAATAATAAGATGAGCACAGACGCATCCTAACGTGCTGCCACACGATATCAGTATGGATTCCTAAACAAAAAAGTTTGGTGATCACCTTATTAAAGAAAAGACCCACAAAAGTTCCCTTGCCGAAGGGCACGTTGAATTTACTAGTCGGTTTCACGTTTCGGCCTATGATGGTTGTTGCACATACACACTCGTGGGTTCTCCTACCCACTACTCACGATCCAAACAGATTCCGATAGCTCGAAATGTCTCGTCTTTTCCAATTCCCTTCTCGATTCCTATATTTTTAGAAAACACCCTTTTCGCTGCTACTCTCAATGCTGAGATCGATCTCCTGCTCCATGGTGTGGCCATGACCGGGTCACCGAGCACCATGCCAATTACACCCCTTTGTCCGGCGCATGCCTGCCCTGGACTTTGCCTTAAAGTGAAAAACAGCTTTATGCGGTATTTGTTGTTTTATCCCTCTGGCATTCACGTTCTAATAGGCAGACAGTAACTTCAGCACACAGAAAAATTACACATAGTATTCACCACTGTACAACTATGAAATGAATAATTACTTATGAAATTCACGATCATTGGTGTGTATTTAAATAAAACTTTCATACATTGCATGTAATTTGAATTGGCTTGGTGTTGTAATATGACTAGTAGAGTATTAATTATATTACAGAGCAATTTTGGGAAAAACTGTCCTATTACTGTGTGCTCGGTGGCAGGACATATGATTGTTATGTTGCTGTTGGTTTCTTTCATATGGAATTTGGGCACAGGCTTTCCAATAAATGAACTAGAGCTGAATGTTTGCCACTGCAGCGATGGTTTAGAATTTATTAAAAGAAATGGTGAAAATGCAGGCAGATAACACAGGACTATCTAAGCCGTTGGATATATTGAGAGAGAATAGGAGGGATCAGTCCCCATTCAGTATGTTAGTTAACATCCAAGAGATTAGTACCGCTACTGTAGTCTTTTTACGTGAGATAGGAGAGTATGTGAGCTTTATAGGGAAACTGTTAACAGCCGAAAACCTGTGATGTTGGTCAGAGGAACAGCTTTTACATATGGCTGAACGCCATTTGTTGGGGGACACCAAGGTACACGCAGTGTATTTATTACAAGGAGTTAAGGAATGCATGAACATTTGAAATATGTTGGTGGGCTCGATGCAGTGATATAGAAGAAAAAATAGCTGTAGGTAATATATGAACAGTTGGACAATGCGTTATAACTACATTGGACAGTCCACTGAACATTTAGTGGAGGGATTTAGAAAGCTAAATATCAAACCATACGAATCAACAGACAGAGATGGAATCGACAAAGTCCTTTTACAAGAGGCAGGTGGGGGTTACCACCCGATGAGTCAAGGAATTTAAAAACAGAGTTCATTAACAAATTAATTGGAATAAATTGTGGTGATGACCCAAGTTCTGGATACAAACAGAATTTTCACCGTAGGATTTCGATGTTACAGATATGAACGGAGGGGCTACATGCGGTGAATTTCTGTGAGAACTTAGTTGAAGCCAGGGCCACTCCGACGGTATTAGAAGGCACAGGCATAGTGATTTGGGAATTTCCACCCTGGGTTATAAATACAAAATCAAATAGGGGTAATGCAGGAGTAGGTTTAATAATGAATAAAAAAATAGGAGTGCGGGTAATCTACTACCAACATCATAGTGAACGCATTATTGTGGCCAAGTTAGACACGAAGCCCATGCCCACTACAGCAGTACAAGTTTATATGCCAACTAGCTCTGCAGATGATGACGAAATTGATGAAATGTATGATGAGATAAAACAAATTATTCAGCTAGTGAAGGGAGACGAAAATTTGTCATGGGTGACTGGAATTCGAGAGTAAGAAAAGGGAGAGAAGGAAACATAGTGGGTGAATATGGATTGGGGGAGAGAAATGAAAGAGGAAGCCGTCTGGTAGAATTGTGCACAGAGCATAACTTAATCATAGCTAACACTTGGTTCAAGAATCATAAAAGAAGGTTGTATACATGGAACAATCCTGGAGATACTAGAAAGTATCAGACAGATTATATAATGGTAAGACAGAGATTTAGGAACCAGGTTTTAAATTGTAAGACATTTCCAGGGGCAGATGTGGACTCTGACAACAATCTATTGGTTATGACCCGTAGATTAAAACTGAAGAAACTGCAAAAAGGTGGGAATTTAAGGAGATGGGACCTGGATAAAATGACTAAACCGGAGTTTCAGTGAGAGCATAAAAGAACAATTGACAGAAAGGGGGGACAGAAATACAATAGAAGCGGAATGGGTAGCTTTGAGGGATGAAGTAGTGTAGCCAGCAGAGGATCAAGTAGGTAAAAAGACGAGGGCTATTAGAAATCCTTGGGTAACAGAAGAGATATTGAATTTTATTGATGAAAGGAGAAAATATAAAAACGCAGTAAATGAAGCAGGCAAAAACGAGATCGACAGGAAGTGCAAAATGGCTAAGCAGGGATGGCTAGAAGACAAATGTAAGGATGTAGAGGCTTATCTCACTAGGGGTAAGACAGATACTGCCTACAGGAAAATTAAAGAGACCTTTGGAGAAAAGAGAGCCACTTGCATGAATATCAAGAGCTCAGATGGAAATCCAGTTCTTAGCAAAGAAGGGAAAGCAGGAAGGTGGAAGGAGTATATAGAGGGTCTATACAAGGGCGGTGTACTTGAGGACAATATTATGGAAATGGAAGAGGATGTAGATGAAGATGAAATGTGAGATACGATACTGCGTGAACAGTTTGACAGAGCACTAAAAGACCTGAGTCGAAACAAGGCCCAGGGAGTAGGCAACATTCCATTGGAACTACGGACGGCCTTGGGAGAGCCAGTGCTGACAAAACTCTACCATCTGGTGAGAAAGATGTATGAGACAGGCGAAATACCCTCAGACTTCAAGAAGAATATAATAATTCCAATCCCAAAGAAAGCAGGTGTTGACAGATGTGAAAATTACCGAACTATCAGTTTAATAAGTCACAGCTGCAAAATAATAACGCGAATTCTTTACAGACGAATCGAAAAACTGGTAGAAGCCGACCTCGGCGAAGATCAGTTTGGATTCCGCAGAAATGTTGGAACACGTGAGGCAATACGACTTACCTTAGAAAATATATTAAGGAAAGGCAAAGCTACATTTCTAGCATTTGTAGACTTACAGAAATTTTGACAATGTTGACCGGAATACTCTCTTTCAAATTCTAAAGGTGGCAGGGGTAAAACACAGGGAGCGAAAGGCTATTTTCATTTTGTACAGAAACCAGATGGTAGTTACTAGAGTCGAGGGGCATGAAAGGGAATCAGTGGTTGGGAAGGGAGTGAGACAGGGTTGTAGCGTGTCCCCGATGTTATTCAATCTGTATATTCAGCAAGTAGTAAAGGAAACAAAAGAAAAATTCCGTGTAGGTATTAAAGTCCTTGGAGAAGAAATAAGAACGTTGAGGTTCGCCGATGACATTGTAATTCTGACAGAGACAGCAAAGGACTTGGAAGAGCAGTTGAACGGAATGGACAGTGTCTTGAAAGGAGGATATAAGATGAACATCAACAAAAGCAAAACTAGAATAATGGAATGTAGTCGAATTATGTCGGGTGATGCTGAGGGAATTAGATTAGGAAATGAGACACTTAAAGTAGTGAAGGAGTTTTGGTATTTGGGGAGCAAAGTAACTGATGATGGTCGAAGTAGAGAGGACATAAAATGTAGACTGGCAATGGCAAGGAAAGTGTTTCTGAAGAAAAGAAATTTGTTAACATCGAGTATAGATTTAAGCGTCAGGAAGTGGTTTCTGAAAGTATTTGTATGGAGTGTAGCCATGTATGGAAGCGAAACATGGACGATAAATAGTTTGGACAAGAAGAGAATAGAAGCTTTCGAAATGTGGTGCTACAGAAGAATGCTGAAGATTCGATGGGTAGATCACATAACTAATGAGGAGGTACTGAATAGAATTGGGGAGAAGAGGAGTTTGTGGCACAACCTGACAAGAAGAAGGGACCAGTTGGTTGGACATGTTCTGAGGCATCAAGGGATCACAAACTTAGCATTGGAGGGCAGCGTGGAGGGTAAAAATCGTAGAGGGAGACCGAGAGATGAATACACTAAGCAGATTGAGAAGGATGTAGGTTGCAGTAAGTACTGGGAGATGAAGAAGGTTGCACAGGATTGAGTAGCATGGAGAGCTGCATCAAACCAGTCTCAGGACTGAAGACAACAACAACCCTGGAGGTTCGATGTTGTGTATGTCGGCGAATTGGCAACATTCAGAGGGAATGCCATGAAACACTATGTAGAAAATGCAAGCGTATAGGGCTTTCGGAACGCGACTGCAAACAAAAGTCTAACACGGGGCGTCATATGCAGGCATAGGGTGGGAATGGTAATACATTGCTAAAGAACATTCGGATCCCTAGCGTCACTGCAAGGCGTTCCCAGTTAATACAAGCACAGACAAAATTTTGCAGAGCGGCATTTCGCTTATATATATCAGTGAAGGGAAAGGATCATATGCATTTTTTGGACATGGGTTTGCAGGAGTTCGTGAAAAGTTTCGACCCAATGAGGATTAGGGATACGGTCCACCGAAACGTATGTTAAGTGGAGTGGGCGGAAATGAGGTGTGTTCGTTGGGTACAGTGGTATCGAATTTTCTGGTTGGGGTAAAACGTTTTCGGGTTTGTATGGAAGTTCTGCCAAATATAGGCAATGGTTATTGTAAAATCATAGGGTCAGATTTCTTGCTTGAATATCACCCTATAACTGATATTGACTAGCACGTGGTACAACTCTAAACGATATCGTTCTACCTTGGGGAAACTGCTGGCAGAAACTGCTGGCAGTGTCAGATTGCCGCAAGGTTTATTCCTGGCCCAAGTGTAACCACATGGAATGCGTACATGACATTAAGGAACTGTGTGCACGCTTCATGAACCACGGGGTAGGGAAAACTACCGTGGGTGAGCGTAGGAACAAACTTGCCAGTAAACGTTTTGTATGTCGTGCAGCTACTAAAGGGAAATGAGGAATTAACTAAAGTGTTCCACACAAGTGTTGTACGAACAAGGAGAGTCAGATGGTGAGCAGGTAGTTGAGGCGTGGTGGCGTTGTGCTATCTTTGGATCCTCTGACTGACTGACGTCCCGGTAGCAGGTGCGAGTGCCACAATGATTTGCGCTCTTTATCGCTGTTTGCGAGTGAGGAAAAGGCGGGACCGGTGGCGCTGTTGGTGAGTTGGTGTTGGTACGAGGTAGCGGCAGGTACGAACTGAGTGTCCAGTCTGTTGACATGGTGGCCGTTGGGCCTCTTGCTGTATTCGGAGCCGTATGCCTGACAGCGCCCACTGTGGCTGATTTGTGGGTTTTGGAGAGAGAGAGAGAGAGAGAGAGAGAGAGAGAGAGAGAGAGAGAGAGAGAGAGAGACAGAGAGAGAGAGAGAGAGAGAGAGAGCGTCAGAAATTTGCTTTCTGGAATGTTCTAGCTCTGTACAGTTTGGATGTTGGCAGCCGGAATAGTGCTTTTAATGATGGCGTATCGAGTTCCCTTTGTGAACCTCGCCAGTGAAGTTTGAAAGATGAGGTTTTCTTGATTTACTTAGTGGTTTCCATTCATGTTTGTATAAGAAGTTTTGTAAGGACAGTTGATCTATTAGAACCTCCCAGTTAGTCTCGGGTTACATGGGCCAGTGACTAAAGTGGTAAATTTGTCTTTGAACAGTGCTGTCCCAATTCTGCCCGCGGTACTTGATATCTTCTGGTGTTTTCATTTGTTTTTCCTTGGCTTTAAGTCTTTCCCTATCTCTTGTAAGTTTTGAACAACGTTGAATCAGCTTTTGAAATTTAAACTGATGTTCTTTTAAGTTCGTTTTAGATGAGTTTAAATCTTGAGGATCTGCAACCTCAGCCTTAAGTCCGCCACGCAGGTACTCTATTATTCTGTAGTTCGAAAAGAGCATTCGATGTCTGTTGATGAATCTACTATCGGTTATCATAAGTGTCTTATCCTTTTGTATAAGCAGATTTAATACAAACCTTGAAATTAATGTTTGTAATTAAAAAGTTTAAGCGTTATTCACTTAGCTTAGCTTAACTGATTTGCGAACGTTACGTTACTTTAAGGGCTTTATTAAATCCTCAAAGACCTGAAGACCTTATTGCCGGACCTCTTGACTTTAGTGTCATTATGTGTATACTATTTGGTGGCACCCTTGGCTTCTGATCCGTGATATTGTAATTGATTTGGGGATTGCCCTCGTGTATCTACTGTATTTCGGCTTGTGCATGTACCCGGACGACGTCCCCAGTGGCCGTTACCTCTGGCTGGAATTTTCATTCCAGCTGTAGCTGCTCAACAAATTACGTTTTCTGGATATTCTATTTGATGGGTGGTTTTAAGTAACTGCCTTTTAGAGCTTACCCTGTCTTGTGATCTAACGTAATGAAGCTAAGAATCTGTTTTCTGTACTTGAGTTTACGAACATTTACTGTCCTTAATTTGTTGAACTTTTAAATTCCATTTGTAATTCATTAGTCTTGATAGTCAGCTGGGCCTAGCTTTTCTGCAACTCATTACCAGACTTAAAGTTATAAATTTGCCCTCTTTCTCGGAGGACTGATTCTTGTTCTTGGTTGTCCTGTTATTTAATTTAGGAAACTTTATTTAATTCCATACTTGTGTGGGTTTCATTCATTTAACGGTCGTAAGGTCTTTTAAAATTTTGGGTGACTGTAACTTGTCTGCTGAGGTTGAAGAGTGGTCCCTGAGGGTGTAAGGGTGGCTTCGGCCTACTTAGTGCGACAAACAGTATTTATTTCAGTTATTGTTTCTTCGTTTTAAATTTTCTCACGTAAGTTAAGCTTGTTGTTTAAATTGATATTTCTCTGGTCTTAATGACTGCTTATGTTGTACAAACTTGCCGTTCATTATTATAAATTAGGTGCAAGAGAACATTGTGGCTTTAACTATCATTCTGATTCCTGGCATATTCTGAAATAAATTTTGTGATTTCCGGTTCGCCCTTCCACGTCTCGTATCCTTTGTCCATCCCATGTTCAGACATTCAGTAGTGCCTCTCAGGATAAGTAATTTTGGTACCACGAATGTGAAATTATCCGAGGGGTTGATGATCACTAATTTGATTATCCAAAAAAATAACATGGATATAGCAAATTCAGACCCTAAGCCGAAGGACGCTGCATTACAGGAGAATGTGGCATACTTGGAAGGAACAAAACTGATATAAATGAGTAGTCGTTATTAGAGTATCAGAAACTAATCCTATTGGGTCCAGCGATCGTGTTGACACTGCATAGAATGCCAACTGGGAATGAACTGTCTGTTTATCATAAACTGTACTGTACAACGCATCATAGTGCATTACACAACAACCAGTGATGGAAAAATTTGTTAACTAACAAATACGATACGGTGTTAGGTGCCATAGTGATTATTTAGGAGTATCGTGCTTATGCGATGAAGGAGGATCGCTTTTATTCTGTCAGTACCACAACAAACACATGGTTTCAGAACTTATGCAGTCGCTACTGTACTGGAAACTTTAGATAATCTGGGCCGTGGATTTTCGGAGTGGTTATCACCAGTTAGAGGTAGTACCAGAGAATTCCCAAAGACAGCATTTATGGTCATGTCTGGACATTATCGGTATTTCTGTATACTGCCTGAAATGAGAAACGCCCCAACCACATTTCAGCGCCTGTTAGATGTTGTATTGCAGGGATTTTACCTTAGGCAATGCATGATGTTTTTAAATGACACAATTGCCTTTGTGAAAAATAAGGAAGAGCGTGCATATCGGTTAAGAGAAGTGTTTAAGAGATTGCATGAGGTGCTCCTGTAATTCAGTTTAGAATAGTGTTATTTCACACTGTGAAGGAGTTCAATTGGATTGCAGGCCCTACGGAAAAAGAGTTGCTGTATTTCTTGCGTTTCGCGAATAGTTACGGAAAGTTTATGTTCAGAATTGTGCAAATATAGCAGCTGCTCACCTGCCTATTGAAGAAAGGAGTGAAGTTACTCTGGTCAGCAAAGTTAAAAGAAATTTTTTCTTCTATGTGTCGCAAGCAGTCATGCAACTGAGCGGGCATTGGGTCGAGAAGTGGACAGGGCAGGAAATCCAATTGCCTGTGCATCACGAGGTTTGAACGCAGCAAAAAAGAGAGATGTTGAGTCGGATACTCTATGTGATCAAAAGTATCCGGACACCTGGCTGAAAACGAGTTAAGACTTCGTGGCGCCCTCCATCGGTAATGCTGGAATTCGGTATGGTATTGCCCCATCCTTAGCCCTGATGACAGCTTCCACTCTCGCAGGCATACGTTCAATCAGATGCTGGGAGGTTTCTTGGGGAATGGCAGCCCATTCTTCACGGAGTGCTGCACTGAGGAGTGGTATCGATGTCGGTCGGTGAGGCCTGGGACGAAGTCGGCATTCCAAAACATCCCGGAGGTGTTCCATAGAATTCAGGTCAGGATTCCGTGCAGGCCAGTCCCTTACATGGATGTTATTGTCGTGTAACCACCGCCAAAGGCCGTGCATTATGAACAGGTTCTCAATCGTGTTGAAAGATGAAATCGCCATCCCAGAACTGCTCTTCAACGGTGGGAAGCAAGAAGGTGCTTAAAACATCAATGTAGGCCTGTGCTGTGATAGTGCCACGCAAAACAACAAGGGGTGAAAAACAAGACCACACCGTAACACCACGTCTCTGAATTTTACTGATTTTACTGTTGGTACTAGACCCTAGCAGATGACGTTCACCGGTCATTGTCCATACCCACACGCTACCACTAGATCACCACATTGTGTAACGTGATTCGCCACTCCACACATCGTTTTCTGACTGTTCAATCGTCCAATGCTTACGCTCCTTACACCAAGAGAGGCATTTTTCGGCATTTTTCTGCTTGATGTGTGGCTTATGAACAGCCACTTGATCATGAAATCAGCTTTTGTGCTGTACGAGTCCCTTCACGTTTTCACTTCACTATCATATCGGAAACAGTAGATCTAGGGATGTTTAGGAGTGTGGAAATCTCGCGTACAGACGTATGACTACGTTCGAAGTCCGTGAGTCCCGCGGAGCGCTCTATTCTGCTCTCACACGATATCTACTGAGATCGCTGATACGGAGTACCTGGCCATAGGTGGCAGCATAACGCACTTAATATTAATAACGTATGTTTTTGCGGGGCAACGGCCTTCCCGCAGTGGATACACCGGTTCCCGTTAGATTACCGAAGTTAAGCGCTTTCGGGCGTGGCCGGCACCTGGATGGGTGACCATCCAGGCCGCCAAGTGCTGTTGCCATTTTTCGCGGTGCACTCAGCCTCGTGATACCAATTGAGGAGCTACTCGACCGAACAGTAGCGGCTCCGGTCAAAGAAAACGATCATAATGACCGGGAGAGCGGTGTGCTGACCACACGCCCCTCCCATCCGCATCCTCATCTGAGGATGACACAGCGGTCGGATGGTCCCAATGGGCCACTTGTGGCCTGAAGACGGAGTGCTTTTTTTATGTTTTTGGGGGTGACCGGATACTTTTGATCACATAGTATATTTTAGACATTTGTATTGAAAAATATTGAAGTAATGGGTTTTGCAGCTTTTAAATGACTAGTAGGTTTAACAGACCCTTCAAGCAGGTTAATGTGCTGGCTACTACAAACCAGCGAATTTGATTTTAAGGTGATTCATCAACTTGGAAAGTTAAATGGAAATTCTGAGAGCCTGGATCTGAAAATCTGTGTAATACGATAATGTTTCACCTCTAGCTTATGCAAACTGCAGGCTATTTACTCAACAGAATATTACGGAAAGAAACGAAACTCGGACCTCTACAATGCACAATACGTTAAAACACACACTGGATCATATATTAGCAGGGCACGGATGTTGTGCGACAACAGAATAACATGCATCCAAACAATATTGGTGATGAATATGTAAGCAGGACATTCAGCAGTATGTGAATAACTGAGTACCATGTGCACAGTGAACCGAATTAAGTCATCAGCATGTTCATACAGAGTTTGTCAGAAGACAGCAAACCATTTCTAACCACTTAGGTCTTTTTGGCCAGACATTCACAGAAAATCGTTATGTGTTAATGTAGAAAGAACACCTTTTGCTTTTCATGGAAAACACAGAGCCGCAACTCATATTTCAGGTGCGTTGATAATGGACCAACATGCAATTTCATTTTGAAACTGATGAAGCCACATTCTCATTTGTTATGAATTAAAACATTAAGAACAAGCATGTTAAATCACCAAGTAAATGGCAAAAGGAAACGGGATCACATCTCAGCAGGGAGGACGCAGTCACTATGTCAACAGTCAAAATGATGACTGGGATACATTATTACTCTATGTAGTGGCAGCGTACAAAGCAAACTTTCATGAGAGTATGTGAATATTGTCTTACAAGGTTGTGTATGGACGGAAGATGTCATCAGCATTTGAGACAGTGAAACCCAGACTGAGGGAAAATGGTGCATCAGTGATGAGTTTTGCGGAAACGTTATGGACAATAGGGTATCAAATGCAATAGGCGAACACGAGGGCCCCAGAGTGGCAGCAGTAAATCAGACCAAAAAATGCTAAGTTGCCTACATACGGTACAGGGTAATTGGTCATGTTGATGAACTCATACATGCGGAAGGGAGATATCGAAAGACTGTGCTCATTACCAAGGTCTGTACCAAATGGTCAAAATGACCTCACAATTAAACATGAAGTTGCAGGTCTCTGCTCAAATAACTGTCGTCCACGGTTGGTTTATCAGTCCTTTCAGGATGCACTGGAGGCTTTACCTTCGTTACCCATGTCGTTACCAAAAGATGTGTCTTTGTATGTCCGTCCTTGTGCCAGGAGGTTGGTTGGATGGTTGATTTGGAGGATGGGACCAAACAGCGAGGTCATCGATTCCATTGGAATAGGGAAGGATGGGAGACGAAGTCGGCCATGCCCTTTCAAAGGCACCATCCTGCCATTTGTCTGAAGCGATTTGGGGAAATCACGGAAAAACTAAGTCAGGATGGCCGGACCCGGGTTTGAACCACCGTCCTCCCGAATGCGAGGCCATTGTGAAAACCATTGCGCCATCTCGCTCAGTGCCAAGAGGTCTGGGGGACTACGGCCGTTCATTGTTGTAAGAAAATGAAACGCCTACATTTATTGTGTAGCTACCATTTACGGCACATCAACCTCTTTAGGCCTCAAGATGGTGCACTGAAGCACAGAAACTGGTAGCCACACAATAAATGACAACAGAAGGATGGCTGTAGGTGTTTCACTTTCTTCCAGAAGATGTGGGCTAGGCTAAGAATGGAAAAGTGGTACGACAAAGTGGGGAAGTTACTCCCGTGTACTCTGGCTGTACCTTTCTGTGTAGACTAAGATCGAGAGCTAGGTCAAGAGATAAGTCGATGCAGGAAAGAGAGGAGGGTGATAGGAGTTTCCGCACTTAAGGTAACATCACTCACGGAGATGGCTGCATCTTATCACATTGTGCGTGCTGCTGCACCTCTCCAGGCATGGAGGGGTGGACGTGATACAGGTGCGAGCGCTAGAGGCCCGAGTTCTATTCACCCTGCAAAAGGTCGTTCTCAGGACAGATCTCCAGTGGATGCTGTAGCTTCCATGGTCTCCAGTGGACACTGAAAACGACGTACCACGCCTGGGCTGCAAAAACACTTAGTGATGACCCATCAGGATGATGTGAATAAGGGGATGCTAAACGAAATGTCTGGGGAATTTCAGCTGTTATTGGAATCATAATAAAGACAAAAAAGAATATTAAGGGTCGCTTACCATCGCCTAAAAAGGAAGCTACAGCAGGCCATGGATTTAGTGTCTCACACTTCTGTCTATAAACTATTGAAATTCATAAGTGCGCTTCCAACTCGCCGGTAGGTAAATGCTGTTTCAAGAGTTTGGTAGTTTCTTTTAGTACAGTTATATCTCACACGACCTTTGGGGTTGGGTTGTTTGGGGGAGGAGACCAGACAGCGACGCCATCGGTCTCCTCGAATTAGGGAAGGAAGTCAGCCGTGCTCTTTCAAAGGAACCATCCCGGAATTTGCCTGGAGCGTTTTAGGGAAATCACGGAAAACCTAAATCAGGATGGCGGACGCGGGATTGAACCGTCGTCCTTCCGAATGCAAGTCCAGTGTGCTAACCACTGCGCCACGTCGCTCGGTACACACACGACCTTTTATTTGAATTTTGCTACTTATGAGTCTAATACAGAGGGAATCTTCCTTTACTGTGGGGTTTCTACATTTGTGAGATGATATTTTGTTTGTAGGTAGCTTCTTTTTAGTAAGCTAAGGTAAGGCGTATACTGAAATTGTAAAGCTTGGCATTTTCCGTGTGTGTTTCTTTATATTTGTTTAAAGATGAGGTAGAATTTGACCATTCGTGGAAGAAAGGAAATTGTTGTAGGTTAGCGAGTTTCGGGATAAGGTGTATATGTTGTAAGAAGTAGTTTACCAGAAAGAATGTAGTGCAGAGGCTTGTGGGGAGAATAGCGAGGACGTCTCTTACAGCTGCAGAGTTTTTAGTAGGAACATACTAACAGTGAATAACAGTGGAGCAGAAAGCGAAAATGCGTGCCCATCAGGCACAGAAGCTGCTAGGCAAGACGTAGGACGCTACAGAGGGACGGGATGTACAACTGGAACCTGACAGTTGGCAGTAAAGGAATTGGAAGAGAAAGCACTCCAACAGTTTCATTCTGAAAATTAATAATAGGTTTCACCAGCTGTCAGAGTCATGGGGGGAGGGACCTTCAGGTCAGGAGCAGGTAATATGCAGCAGACTCCCTCCGTTATCAGGATGCATAAGTTAGAGATCCCCCCATGAACCATGGACCTTGCCGTTGGTGGGGAGGCTTGCGTGCCTCAGCGATACAGATGGCCGTACCGTAGGTGCAACCACAACGGAGGGGTATCTGTTGAGAGGCCAGACAAACATGTGGTTCCTGAAGAGGGGCAGCAGCCTTTTCAGTAGTTGCAGGGGCAACAGTCTGGATGATTGACTGATCTGGCCTTGTAACATTAACCAAAACGGCCTTGCTGTGCTGGTACTGCGAACGGCTGAAAGCAAGGGGAAACTACAGCCGTAATTTTTCCCGAGGACATGCAGCTCTACTGTATGATTAAATGATGATGGCGTCCTCTTGGGTAAAATATTCCGGAGGTAAAATAGTCCCCCATTCGGATCTCCGGGCGGGGACTACTCAAGAGGACGTCGTTATCAGGAGAAAGAAAACTGGCGTTCTGCGGATCGAAGCGTGGAATGTCAGATCACTTAATCGGGCAGGTAGGTTAGAAAATTTGAAAAGGGAAATGGATAGGTTAAAGTTAGATATAGTGGGAATTAGTGAAGTTCGGTGGCAGGAGGAACAAGACTTTTGGTCAGGTGATTACAGGGTTATAAATACAAAATCAAATAGGGGTAATGCAGGAGTAGGTTTAATAATGAATAAAAAAATAGGAGTGCGGGTTAGCTACTACAAACAGCATAGTGAACGCATTATTGTGGCCAAGATAGACACAAAGCCCATGCCTACTACAATAGTACAAGTTTATATGCCAACTAGCTCTGCAGATGATGAAGAAATAGATGAAATGTATGACGAGATAAAAGAAATTATTCAGGTAGTGAAGGGAGACGAAAATTTAATAGTCATGGGTGACTGGAATTCATCAGTAGGAAAAGGGAGAGAAGGAAACATAGTAGGTGAATATGGATTGGGGGGAAGGAATGAAAGAGGAAGCCGCCTTGTAGAATTTTGCACAGAGCATAGCTTAATCATAGCTAACACTTGGTTCAAGAATCATGAAAGGAGGCTGTATACATGGAAGAAGCCTGGAGATACTGACAGGTTTCAGATAGATTATATAATGGTAAGACAGAGATTTAGGAACCAGGTTTTAAATTGTAAGACATTTCCTGGGGCAGATGTGGATTCTGACCACAATCTATTGGTTATGAACTGCAGATTGAAACTGAAGAAACTGCAAAAAGGTGGGAATTTAAGGAGATGGGACCTGGATAAACTGAAAGAACCAGAGGTTGTAGAGAGTTTCAGGGAGAGCATAAGGGAACAATTGACAGGAATGGGGGAAAGAAATACAGTAGAAGAAGAATGGGTAGCTCTGAGGGATGAAGTGGTGAAGGCAGCAGACGATCAAGTAGGTAAAAAGACGAGGGCTAATAGAAATCCTTGGGTAACAGAAGAAATATTGAATTTAATTGATGAAAGGAGAAAATATAAAAATGCAGTAAATGAAGCAGGCAAAAAGGAATACAAACGTCTCAAAAATGAAATCGACAGGAAGTGCAAAATGGCTAAGCAGGGATGGCTAGAGGACAAATGTAAGGATGTAGAGGCTTGTCTCACTAGGGGTAAGATAGATACTGCCTACAGGAAAATTAAAGAGACATTTGGAGAGAAGAGAACCACTTGTATGAATATCAAGAGCTCAGATGGCAACCCAGTTCTAAGCAAAGAAGGGAAGGCAGAAAGGTGGAAGGAGTATATAGAGGGTTTATACAAGGGCAATGTACTTGAGGACAATATTATGGAAATGGAAGAGGATGTAGATGAAGACGAAATGGGAGATAAGATACTGCGTGAAGAGTTTGACAGAGCACTGAAAGACCTGAGTCGAAACAAGGCCCCGGGAGTAGACAACATTCCATTAGAACTACTGATGGCCTTGGGAGAGCCAGTCATGACAAAACTCTACCATCTGGTGAGCAAGATGTATGAGACAGGCGAAATACCCTCAGACTTCAAGAAGAATATAATAATTCCAATCCCAAAGAAAGCAGGTGTTGACAGATGTGAAAATTACCGAACTATCAGTTTAATAAGTCACAGCTGCAAAATACTAACGCGAATTATTTACAGACGAATGGAAAAACTGGTAGAAGCCGACCTCGGGGAAGATCAGTTTGGATTCCGTAGAAATGTTGGAACACGTGAGGCAATACTGACCTTACGACTTATCTTGGAAGAAAGATTAAGAAAAGGCAAACCTACGTTTCTAGCATTTGTAGACTTAGAGAAAGCTTTTGACAATGTCGACTGGAATACTCTCTTTCAAATTCTGAAGGTGGCAGGGGTAAAATACAGGGAGCGAAAGGCTATTTACAATTTGTACAGAAACCAGATGGCAGTTATAAGAGTCGAGGGGCATGAAAGGGAAGCAGTGGTTGGGAAAGGAGTGAGACAGGGTTGTAGCCTCTCCCCGATGTTATTCAATCTGTATATTGAGCAAGCAGTAAAGGAAACAAAAGAAAAATTCGGAGTAGGTATTAAAATTCATGGAGAAGAAGTAAAAACTTGAGGTTCGCCGATGACATTGTAATTCTGTCAGAGACAGCAAAGGACTTGGAAGAGCAGTTGAACGGAATGGACAGTGTCTTGAAAGGAGGATATAAGATGAACATCAACAAAAGCAAAACAAGGATAATGGAATGTGGTCGAATTAAGTCGGGTGATGCTGAGGGAATTAGATTAGGAAATGAGACACTAACAGTAGTAAAGGAGTTTTGCTATTTAGGGAGTAAAATAACTGATGATGGTCGAAGTAGAGAGGATATAAAATGTAGACTGGCAATGGCAAGGAAAGCGTTTCTCAAGAAGAGAAATTTGTTAACATCGAGTATAGATTTAGGTGTCAGGAAGTCGTTTCTGAAAGTATTTGTATGGAGTGTAGCCATGTATGGAAGTGAGACATGGACGATAACTAGTTTGGACAAGAAGAGAATAGAAGCTTTCGAAATGTGGTGCTACAGAAGAATGCTGAAGATAAGGTGGGTAGATCACGTAACTAATGAGGAGGTATTGAATAGGATTGGGGAGAAGAGAAGTTTGTGGCACAACTTGACTAGAAGAAGGGATCGGTTGGTAGGACATGTTTTGAGGCATCAAGGCATCACAAATTTAGCATTGGAGGGCAGCGTGGAGGGTAAAAATCGTAGAGGGAGACCAAGAGATGAATACACTAAGCAGATTCAGAAGGATGTAGGTTGCCGTAGGTACTGGGAGATGAAGAAGCTTGCACAGGATAGAGTAGCATGGAGAGCTGCATCAAACCAGTCTCAGGACTGAAGACCACAACAACAACAAGTTAGAGATAAAAATTAAGAAATGTATTCTGTTCCTAGCTAGCAGGATTTTTATATGTATTCTATTACTATGTAGCAGGAATCTACTGAGGGGGATGAGTTACTGAGAATGGAAAGGGCTGGTAGTAGCATTGATAGGGAATGGGCTTGTGATATTGGCAATGATTCGAACGGGATTGCTACTACAATTCTCCTCTCATTACAGTTGTTCCAATGTTACGAACAATCCCACCGTGACAGTGCTGTGATGCGTGTTAGTATGAGACTCGACAATAGAACTGGCGAGCGATGGCTGGCGAAGCTTATAACCGAAAGAACAGTAGGACGATCTGGGCTCAATCAGAGAGAAATTCCGATTTCACCATCTAGAGGGTCTAGAGATATTTACAGTTTAGTCAAGTGAGAGATATTTATGCTTGAGAAAGGATCCTTAGATGCTGGAAGTTACTTCAGTAAATGAAGAATGGAAATCAGAATGCACATTTAACTTATTTCATCACAATTCTAGGTGAGTTTGAATCATCAAGAAAAAGATTTTCCACCTACATCTGGATCTACATATATGATTCAAGCCACCTTGTGGTGCGTGGCGGAGGGTACCTGTACCACTACTAGTCGTTTCCTTTCCTGATCCCATAGCAAATAAAGCGAGGGAAAACGACTAGCTATACGCCTTCGTATGAGCCCTAATTTCTCGTATCTTACCTTCGTGGACCTTATGCGCAATGTATGTTGGCGGCAGTAGAACCATTCGGCAGTCAGCTTCAAATGACGGTTCTCTAAATTTCCTCGATAGTTTTTCTTGGCATGAGCGTCGCCTTCCTACCAACGATTCACATTTGAGTTACCGAAGCATCTCATTTAACACTTACGTATTGTTCGAACCTATCGGTAAAAACTCTAGCAGCCCGCCACTGAATTGCTTCAATGTCTTCCTTCAGTCCTACCTGGTACGGATCCCAAACACTCGAGCAGTACTCAAGACTAGGTCGCACCAGCGACCTATATGCGGTCTCTTCTATAGGTGAACCACTTTTTTCCTAAAATTCTCCCAATAAACCGAAGTCGACCATTAATCTTCCCTACTAACAGTTCTCACATGCTCGTTCCATTTCATATCGCTTTGCACTAATACTGTATCCGAACATCACAGGTTTATTCCTTCTACTCATCCATCCTCATTAACTTAGATTTTTCCACGTTTAGAGCTACCTGCGAGCCGTCACACCAACTAGAAATTTTGTCTGAGTCGTCTTGTATCTTCCTATCGTCAATTAACTTCGACACCTTACCGTACATCACACCGTCAGCAACCACCAACCACAGATTCCTGCCCACACTGTCCGCCAAACCGTTTATGTATACAGGCTGTTACAAAAAGGTGCGGCCAAACTTTCAGGAAACATTCCTCACACACAAAGAAAGAAAAACATGTTATGTCTACATGTGTCCGGAAACGATTACTTTCCATGTTAGAGCTCATTTTAGTTTCGTCAGTATGTACTGTACTTCCTGAATTCACCACCAGTTGGCCCAATTGAAGGAAGGTAATGTTGACTTCGGTGCTTGTGTTGACATGCGACTCATTGCTCTACAGTACTAGCATCAAGCACATCAGTACGTAGCATCAACAGGTTACTGTTCATCACGAACGTGGTTTTGCAGTCAGTGCAATGTTTACAAATGCGGAGTTGGCAGATGCCCATTTGATGTATGGATTAGCACGGGGCAAAAGCCGTGGCGCGGTACGTTTGTATCGAGACAGATTTCCAGAACGAAGGTGTCCCAACAGGAAGACATTCGAAGCAATTGATCGGCGTCTTAGTGAGCACGGAACATTCCAGCCTATGTCTCGGACTGGGGAAGACCTAGAACGACGAGGACACCTGCAATGGACGAGGCAATTCTTCGTGCAGTTTACGATAACCCTAATGTCATCGTCAGAGAAGTTGCTGCTGTACAAGGTAACGTTGACCACGTCACTGTATGGAGAGTGCTACGGTAGAACCAGTTGTTTCCGTACCATGTACAGCGTGTGGAGGCACTATTAGCAGCTGATTGGCCTCCACGGATACATTTATGCGAATGGTTCATCCAACAATGTGTCAATCCTCATTTCAATGCAAATGTTCTCTTTGCGGATGAGGCTTCATTCCACGTGATCAAATTGTAAATTTTCACAATCAACATGTGTGGGCTGACGAGAATCCGCACGCAATTGTGCAATCACGGCATCAACACAGATTTTCTGTGAACGTTTGGGCAGGCATTCTTGGTGATGTCTTCATTGGCCCCATGTTCTTCCACCTACGCTCAATGGAGCACGTTATCATGATTTCATACGGGATACTCTACCTGTGCTGCTAGAACATGTGCCTTTACAAGTACGACACAACATGTGGTTCATGCACGATGGAGCTCCTGCAAATTTCAGTCTAAGTGTTCGTACGCTTCTCAACAACAGATTCGGTGACCGATGGATTGGTAGAGGCGGACCAATTCCATGGCCTCCACGCTCTCCTGACCTCAACCCTCTTGACTTTCATTTATGGTGGCATTTGAAAGCTCTTGTCTACGCAACCCCGGTACCAAATGTAGAAATTCTTCGTGCTCGTATTGTGGACAGCTGTGATACAATACGCCATTCTCCAGGGCTGCATCAGCGCATCAGGGATTCCGTGCAACGGAGGGTGGATGCATATATCCTCGCCAACTGAGGACATTTTGAACATTTCCTGTTACAAAGTGTTTGAAGTCTCGCTAGTACGTTCTGTTGCTGTGTGTTTCCATTCCATGATTAATGTGATTTGAAGAGAAGTAATAAAATGAGCTCTACCATGGAAAGTAAGCTTTTCCGGACACGTGTCCACATTACATATTTTCTTTTTTTGTGTGTGAGGAATGTTTCCTGAAAGTTTGGCCGTACCTTTTTGTAACACACTGTATAGAAAACAACAGCAGTTCTATCACACCTCCCTGGGGCACTCCTGACGATACCCTGGTCTCTGATGGACACCCACCGTCGATGACCACGTACTGGGTTCAACTACTTAAGAAGTATTCGCACTGTGTCAAACGCCTTCCGGAAATCTAGAAATATGGCATCTGCCTGTTGATCTCCATCCATACTTCGCAGTATATCATGTGAAGAAAGCGCAAGCTGAGTTTCGCACGAGCGATGCTTTGTAAAAGCATGCTGATTGGAGGACACAGTCTCCTCAGCCGTCCTTCTTGCATGCAAGAGTGACCTGCCCGTTTTTCCGGTCGCTTAAGACTTTGTACTGGGCGCGAGATTCACGATAAATGCAGGATAGATACGGTCGTAGAGTACACTTTGTAACACCGAATTGGGCTTCCATCCGGACCTGGTGATTTATTTGCTTTCAAAACTTGAAGTGTTTCCTTTACGCGAAGAATACTTATTACTATATTTTCCACACGGGAGTCTATCCTATGGTCATATGACGGTATGATTATCTCGTGAGAACGATTTCTTGAATGTAAAATTTTAGGCTTCTAGAGATCCCAGTTCAGACTACACACTTTTCCTCCTCAGACTTGAATTTGTGATTCACGCGGTTCTTAAGAATAGCGTGAAATTTATTTCTTACAGGTATTTCAATATTAACTTTAGTTCTCTAGAAAAACGAAAGTTAATGGAGTTACTCAAATCTTACAACCTCTCACAGACGGTATGCGTTACAACTAGTGTTCAGGGAAATGGCAGTACAGTCACAGACAACATCTTCATAAAATTTTCCTGGATGAAAGGCACAGCGTGGTTAAAATTAGTTGTGGCCTGTCAGATCAAGGCAAATCCGCATCCCAGAGCAGCGAACAAAAAATTTAGAAAAGTGTCTCCGCTTCCAACGCAATACTTAAAGCCAATCTCAATGGGGAAAAATTGCAAGAAGTCTACAATAAGGATATCTTTAACGGCAAAAATAATACATTTCTGCTAACCTTATGAGATTCTTAGATAGCTGGTTTCATTAAAGTTCCAAAGTTCACATGCGGTAGTAGAAAGCAACCGCACTGGATAACTAATAGCATTGGAATATCATGTTAGAGGGAATAGGAGCTGCACGATAATATGAAGGACGGAACGAGCCCTGTAATAGAAATTCAGTACCTACAGTACATCAAAGTCTTGCCACACGTCATCAGACAGACAAAGACAACCCATTACACCAGGAGGCAAGAATAGCTCTCAGGTAGTATGTAACTGAAGTAACGGAATTACAGAAAGCCTTACATCACACTGTATGGGGCATCTGGCTCCGACTCTAATACTTCTGAGACAGTTTTTTTACAGGGCACGGACCGCAGAAAAACACACTATCGCAACAGTACAGGTAAACTCCTGCCACACCACACATCCGACTCCACGTACTAGAACAGTTACAGTAACGGCAGACACGAATGCTACTCTGTGCACCGATATCCAGTAAAACAGGACTGTTTAGGAAAATTTATATATTTTCCGAAGAAGGGAGATACTTTTATTTACGCTGGATAGGAAGACTGACGTGTTGATGACAGCAGAAGAGCAGGGCCGATGCCAGATGGAGCATGCCCTTCCCTGGTGGTCTAAATTATCATACAGACATGCAAAATGGAACTGTTCCTTGAGGGACATCCCCACTGGACCTCATTACAACCCACCAATATTTTCAGAAAGTAGGGAACTTACTGTCTGAAATCGGTGTCCGATTCCGTTATAGTTCTGACACGCACCTAAGGGAGCACAAGGGGCAAAACGAAACGAATTACTGGTCGCAGGAAGCAAAGGAGACTCAATGTGACATCTCAAGACTGACTTTTCAGCCTCCAGTGACAAGAACAGGGACTACGGGGCGGAACCTAAGGTAGCATCTACTATGTCTATCCACCAACCCTTTCCAAATCAGCCAGTGAAGAACCCAACATTCCTGAATCCCAATATCAGTTGTTGTAGCACATTCACCAGTACCGCAGTTAAATGGCAACTCTGAGTCACAGAAATTTGGCATTTCGACGTCAGAAACTGGCTTGATCATCGTCGTCGCTTGTGACCATCGTTGGCGGCGCGCCACCCATTACCTGCCAGTCCTGTAGATAGATCACAAGATTTGACATGAGTGACTGAACACTGTGGGTGTATGGACACCACACTCCATATGATGAAGTGTGGACACTAGAAGAGGCAATTTACAAAATGTAAATAGTTTTGTGACACAGAGTGCACTGTAGGGGTATGGGGAAAGATGTTGATACAGTAGTACCATGTTGGTTTAGTAGCTCGCAGGTTCAGCAGTAGCCTGGAATTCAACAGACTGCATTCCCCAATAGAAGAAGAAATGTTGCAGAATTAGCTCGAGGCAGGTCTGTGCAACGAGACGAGGAATGTCAGAGCTAGGCACCTATATAGTTCTGGTGTTAGGTGCTGCAATATTGCTGGCACAGAACCTTGCTATGCTTGCTACACGCTGTAGCACGATGCTGTCTTTTACAGCCAACTACGTGACGGGAGTGCGGCTCCTGTTATAACACACTTGGCTACAGTGAATATAAGTTCTCCTAGGTCAGCCAGTAGCTCCGGTCCTCTGATCCCATTCATCCGACAGCTGTCATCTCCCCACCATTCACCTAGTCGAATGTGCGACTAAGCTTCACCAGCTTCATTGAGCAGCATCATTTTCTAGGTGCAACTGCCAATTCATGAGCTTGAGGTGGTCCTGAGAGTTCTGGGCTTCTAACTGGACCTGGCTATGAGAGGCTGCTTCTTGGGTGCCATCACAAGACACACCAACTGGTCTCCGAGGCTCTTCTTTTCAACATGATATGTGTCCACATTCCTGCCAACCGCCACGAATTTCATGTGGCGTACACTAGCGCAGCTGGCATGCCTCGCTGCGCTTTGGAACTGCCACCTCACTTGCGTCAGCAAGGCATTGTTTGACGCCAGCCGTTGTTGTGCTGCCATAGCATTCAGATAACTGAGCATGTTCCACTTGCTGACCACTTTTGTCGACAGCTAATGAGACAACATGGGATAGCAGTAGGAAAGATAGCTAACGATAAAGAATGATCCTGTTAAGCGAGTATTCTTGACTCTGCGATCATGTACTAGAGAATCCATTTCACAGCTTCCAACAAACGTATCGTCACCAACAAAAGTGGCCATCCTGTAACAATGGTGTCATCCCCAAGAAACACACACTAACGCAAAAAAAAAAAACGACGCACCATGAAGGACGTACGCAAATTGGTCACAAATTGATATCCTTACAGGTACGAACGGAAAATACAAACTTGTAAACTTTGGTGGCCAATGGAGGAATGTGTGACACTGCATTGCAGCTTCACCGCGCAGCTGTCAAGAACAGTGGGCGCAAGGGACATGTCAATACCAGGGCATAAAGTCTTTACGAATTTTATTCCGTGTACTCAGTTGGACAATGATTATGCCTCACAGGCAGGCGCGTAAACATTATACGCAGATGTCAGAATTTGAGAGAGGACGTATAGCTGGGTGCAAAGAAGCCTGTTTGAGTAATCGGGGAGTCGCTCGACGTTGAATAGTGGCGACAAAGTCAGCAGGAACAGGTGAACCGTGTCGAATAAAGTGTCAAGAAGGAAGCTGTCGTCCTAGAGAGACCTCTTTGATTGCTATCCTCGAACACGCTACAGCATCACGGAGCGATATTCCACATCCAGTTCTGTTGCCATTCATGTAAAGCTATCCTGGGCTTATATTTCAGCAAGACAATGCGGCCTGCACACGGCGAGAGTTTCTACTGCTTGTCTTCGTACTTTCCAAATCCTACATTGACCAGCGAGGACGTTGGATGTCTCCCCAGTTGAGAATGTCAGGAGGATTTGAGCAGGGCCTTCCAACCACCTCCTGGTTTAAACGAGCTACAGCGATAGTTGGACAGAATTTTGCACGCTATTCCTCAGGAGCACATCCACAGCTCTGTCAGTCAGTGCCAAGCCGAGTAGCTGCTTGCCTAAGGGCCAGTGGTGCACCTAAACATTATTTAGTTGCTCGATTTGCGAAGCTCTTTCTCTTAAATAAAGCACACAATTTTTCTCAAATTCTAATCATTTATTTACCTTTATGTGTAAATCACATCTACAGATTTCCGTCCCATTTGATTCATTCCTTAGCGTTGCGTCGTTATCTTATCTTTCACTGTCTCTGGATTTCACATGAAGAATTTCTTCACAAAACAAGATTTGGTTCTTCCATTCTTAAATTCTCTAGTAACATGCGGTGTAAACACAATAGTCTTACAGAGCTTAGTACTCATTGTTGGCAGCGTTAATTATACAGATAACCTAAAGTCTTTGATCATCATATTTCCTCCTTCTATGCTGTTATACTGATGACTCAATACTGATATGATATTAACACACTGATTCAAAATATAACTTTGATTACAGAATGAAAATCATAGGTAAATGAATATTTAACTAAACATTTTATCCTATTGACGGATGTGTGAGCACATGGAATCCACAGGGACTGGGATCAAATGAAACCGAACTAAACAGAATTCTCAAACGACGTAAAATAAATATCGCCACGATCACAGAAACAGATGAGAAACTTAAAGGAACAAAAGAGATAAAGGACATGTTATAGTTCATAGTGGAGTGACACAAACAACAAAAGCACTCTGTGAAGTAGAAATTTTAACAGACTAGAAATTGAAGGATAAAATGACAGTTTATGCTTTAGTAACTGAAAGTATTGAGTTATAGCAGCAATATGAACTTCCACACCAAAGGAAGGGCAGAAGAAAGAAACATACCTTTATTATGAAAGACTTGAGAACTGTCGAAATAAAAAAAAACAGTAAGACCCATGTGATTTTAACGCGAGATTTAAATGTTAGAATTGAGGAAGTGACAATTCTAATTTAGTAGGTACCAACTGAGAAGAACCAAGGGAATTCATAACACTCAACGAAGTGAAGGTAACAAACGCTTTCTTTAGGAAGGGAGACATTCACAGATTTACTTGGTCCACACGAGGTTGCAATTGCGACATAAATGGGCTTAAATATTTAACGAGAACGCCTCTCGTTGCCTATATCGGGATAATGCTACGTCTTCGCCTGTCTTTATTGTACGCTTAAAACGAATAAATAAATGACTTCGTTTCTGATGTAATTTTTCAGTCAAACAAATGGCCCCTGCGTTCAACATGGGTGCAATTTACGTAAAATAGCGAGCTGCAACAACAGTGTTTAAATTTTAACTAATACAAGTTGCCCTTAAAAGGTCACGCATTAATCTCCAGGCTACTGAATGCAACTACGTGATTAAGCGATTTGAAAATAGCTCGAGCCCCCAG
Source organism: Schistocerca nitens (assembly GCF_023898315.1). Taxonomy (NCBI): domain Eukaryota; kingdom Metazoa; phylum Arthropoda; class Insecta; order Orthoptera; family Acrididae; genus Schistocerca; species Schistocerca nitens. The sequence continues at coordinate 436,499,902 of NC_064615.1, read as the reverse complement.
TATAGTGGTTAGCCAAGTCACTACATGTAATAAATTAATTATAAGCAGCCTGAAAAACAGAGTACACAGCTAAAAGTTAACTGGAGCTAAATCTCATACTAACTCCCCTCTAAATATAGTCTAACCAACACATAACGCCATAACCTAAGTGCCGCTTAGTAGCAAAAATAATGTAAGTCACATCAGCCAACTGACTTAAAGCCAGATTCAGTACACAAATTGAAAGTCCCAAAATTAAAGTTTTGGCGAACTGCTAGCAGAGATAAATCAGAATCCTGAATTATGTAGAATATTCTACGTGAAATATTTCGTGGCTGACGATCTGAAAAATATCTATCTCTTAAAACGTGCGCGGCTGGTACAGAGCTCAGACTAGCATAGATATTGTCTCAATCAAGTCTTACAGAATATTGTAGTTTTCAAGATAGCTGCCGCCCTTTTATAGCCTTAGACCATCCCTCCATAGAAAACTCTTCATCTACATCACTTAAGGAATTCGTTGTTTCAGCAATTTAATTCACAATTTTTGATATATAAACGATATTCAAAAACTGATTATGCCATTAGGTGCATGTTAAGATTTTTATCATGGCAGATATTTTACTATTAATTATATGTGAAGCAATTTGCTCAGATTTTAAAATTAAACAACACGAAAACGTCGTTGCAGCGCTTAGAACCAGTTCACACCCTTTGTGTCATCAAATATTACTACTAATACGGATATGGCACCCCTTTCTTATTGCATTTTCACTCCTCTTTTCATTAGATTGTTCAGATGTATGACATCCATAATAGTTTTCAAGCTATGGGGAAAACTGAGTAAATTTATAAACGAAAAATGTACTCGTAATAAACATAAATCTTATTAACTAAATGTTAGAAACGGAGTGTAAGTATGTCCGCCAATGCCTACTGTCTTGGTGGTTGTCTATTTGTCTTGCATCAGATTTTGTACCTATTTCTAATTAATGCTTAATTGAAACGCGTCTCACCACTTTATTTAACTGTGTTAAAAACATGTATCTCATAGGATGGGCATCGCCGGGAGCTATAATTTGAGTGCTTGATCTCGTATGCGCTTTAATTAATAAAAAAGTTATTAAAGATTTGCTGGATTAGCATTATAAAAACATTCTCGACAATGTATCTTTTTACGTCTATTCATTACAATTTATATCTGCCTTCTGACGGAATCGTGTTGCTACTCTCTTTAATCTGCCGTATGATTTTCACCGTATATATTACGGTTTTCCTGCAGGTGCGAAAAAGCGAACAATATACAGAATCCGTGTATGCCAACAGCGGAAATGACATCACCTCCGATCGTTTAAACGTAACGTTTTCACGTGGCCCGGCCGCCGGCCACTGCTGGGCAGTCACGCAAAACTCGGAGAGAGCCCCCGCTCACCTATAGCTGACACGGCCCTCTCAGGCACAGCAGGAGACACGCTGGTGTCCGGCGTGCCGTCGCAAATCACACGCAGATCGCAACCAGAATCAGTCACCCATGCACAAGTAATACTCCGTCATGTTCCATCGTTCACTAATAGATCATGTAATATTTGGCTACTAAAAGTTAGCCCCCAAGTACGCAAGACAGACACGTATATAGAGGCAAAAATATAAAAACAAAGCAGTTGTAAATCAAAATTCCAGCTATGGTTAAGAGAATATTTGATATGTTCACAGCGGCCAACTATCAGAGTCATGGGTTTAGTTAATATTTGGGCAGTCTGTAGTTAGGAGAACCAATGGCGCTACCTACAGGTTGGCCAAATATTTAACTAAGTTGATGACTCCTGAAGCTGGCCGCTTGAACATCACATCAAAAACTCTCAGATGTTCATTGAGAAAACTAAACAAGTTAGAGTTGGCCCAAACGATATTCTAGTCAGCCTGGATGATGTCTCACTACTTAAAAAAAGTTCCTGTGGAGGACTCATTCAGACTGTTCGCAGATAATTTGTGACGACCACCTACTTCTTGTACGGCTGCAAATCTTACGAAAAAATTGACATAATAGGTATCGGTCTTCCGTTGTCTCCAGCAATGGCCAAGATTTTTATGGAACATTTTGAGGAACGTGCATTAAATTCATCTCCCCTTCGGCAAACTTCATTTTATCGTTATGCTGACGACACGTTTATGGTCTGTCCACAAGGCGTAGCAGCTGTAGAGCACTTCCAGGAACATGTGGAGAGCATGCACCCAAACATCCATTTCAACGTCGAGACAGTGAAAGATGGGAGGCTGCCCTGTTCTGGTACAACATAAGTCGGACAAACGTCTCGGACATTCAGTATACCGCAATCCGACGCACACTGAATTATATCCAAGCGCACAAAGTTTTCATCATCGAGTCCAGAAGAGAGCAGTTTTAAATGCACTGGTACACAGAGCTAAAAACGTATCTGACGAGGACCACTTGGATTTCAAAATTAATTATGTGAAGTATGTGTTCCGAAAGAATGGCTATGGTTCACAGGATATCAAGCCAGCGTTGTCCAAGAAAAGGAAACGTAAATGTGTTGAAAATTCGTGATGAGCCACCGATTGCATTCCTTACTTTCTACGGCATTACATCCAGCAAAATACGCAGAGTCCTGGGAAGGCGAGGTATCAGATCTTTTTTACGACCTCTTTCGAAGATAAAGCAGATGCTACGCCCTGTTAATGACAGTCTCGGCCTCAGGATTCCTGGGAATTACAACATCCCGTGTGAGTGCGGAAGCAATTACAACTGCCTGTCGATCCGCACCCTTTCCGACCACTGTGCAGAACATCAACGGCATATTAAAGATAGAGAAATGGGGAAATCTCCAGCAGCTGAGCACAGCCTCACAAACATAAAATACTGTTTGACGAACCAAATTTTTCTTCCAGGCTCTCAGTTCTGGGACTGTGTAATTAAAGACGCTGTAGACATAAGTATGTGTGAGAAAAACTTCAACCGTGACGACGGATATAATCTTAGCGGTACCACCAGCGCAGACGTTGACACATCTGCGACAGCATGATGTAACTTCCGACCAATCAGAAGCCGTCTTTGTGGTATATAAGGCCACCACACCAGCTATTTTGACAGTGAGTGGCTCCTGACGAAGACGACGGTGGATATCGTCGAAAGCTCAAGTTTAACCCTGAATTGACGCAGCAAGAAGTGCGTGAATGTTTTAAAGAAAACTGCCGTTGCGAGAGACTTCGTTCTCAAATTAAAACAAAAAAAGTTTAAAATTTATACGACCAACACTGGAGTTTCCGTTGTTTACAGTAGTTCTTGTGTGGTCGTGGCCCACAGATTTCCTAAGGGATTCCAATCTCAAGATATTTAGATCATCACAAGGTACAGCGTCGGACGTGATATCCACGGAAGACAAGAAACAGCCTACAAATTAATGAAACACCTCTACAAAGAAGAAAGAGACACCCTAATTCTAATGAAATACAAACATCTGACTGGAATACACAGTATAAAGAATTATGGTACAACCCAGAAATCAAACAGGGATATAATAATATCTGCAAGAAATAGACTATATAACCCTGAAAGAATAGAAGACATTTCTTAAAACAGGTGAAAAACCGTATATTGATAGGGCTAGATGGAATAAATACCAATCTGATTAAACACAAAGAAATCTTCTTAAAATTAAGAAGGCTGCAACTCTTTAACATGTGTGGAGTAAAATTTGAGATAGCGGAAGTATGGAAAAGAGCAAAAGTCATTTCAGTATATTAGAAACGTGAAAGGAGTAATGCATCTATCTACAGGAGTGCACGTATTTTCAAAATAGCTTACAAAATCTACGACAAAATATTAAATGAAAGGCTACGAAATATTTTGCTTGTAATTGTAATGGAGAAACGAGCAGGTCCCAGAAGGGATAATCAAGCATACTTAATGTTTTCGTAGTGAAACAGATAATTCAAAAGAGACAAGAATTTAACTGTAAAGTCAGCTTGATTTGTCGATTATGAAAAAGTGTTTGACAGAATTAAACGAGAGAGACTGTGGGCAATAAAGGGGAAAATAGGAACCCCTAAATATCAGATCCAGGTCGCAAGAAGCTTCGATATGAACCTCAGAATTAGGTCACGGGTAAACAGATAACACCTGAAATACAAACAAATCAAAAAGGCGTAAAACGAGGGTGTAGTTTGCCATCAACATTATTCTGTGTCGACTGAACGACTTGATCAGATAATGGAAAAGAGGTAGAACACCGAGAGGCATAAATATTTGGAGAAATAAATTTATCAACACGATGTTATTTGGAGATGATAAAGTTATTATACAATTCAGTGCAGATAAATTCCAAATAACATTACATAAACTAAATAAGAAATGCAAGCTACAGTGTAAACACATCTAAAAATAAAACTAAAACCATGACCTTGTTAGGTATTCATCCAGTAAGAACAAGTATAGTCCTCAATTAAAAAGAGAAAACCATACAACAGGTACTGCATTTCAGATATTTAGGATGCGACATATATGTTCAAGACAGGGATATAGAGCAAACAACTAATATTTACCAGCGTGAATGGGGAGCGGTAGTGGTGAATCAAGAAAAGAGGCAACAGAAATGTTGTAAAGTCAAGGCAATTCCCACTTTACCGCATCAGGCAGAAAGTTGGAAACTTAGAAATAAAGATAAAGCAATTAGCAGAAATGAAATTTTTCATATCTATCAAAGGCTGCACTAGAGACGATAAAATTAGAAATGAAGGAGTATGAGAACTATTGGGGACGTAACCAATTACTCAAAAAGCAATCCAATACTTCGAATGTCGCCACAAATACATCGTAAACTATCAATGGATTATAAACCATGGGGCAAGAGAAGCTTGGGAAGAGACAGGATGAGATGGTGAGGCCGGTACAGGCGCTAGGCCTAACCGTGGAGTGGCAGAGGAGGAAGAAGAAGAAGAAGTTCTGCATGAACAAGAGGACAAACAAAATACTTCAAAAACGTTAAGACAAAAACAGGGCACAGGGCTAAAGCCGAGTCAAATGTTCTCTTACAAATCATTAGGACGATAAAGTACTAACTATAAAAGGCCTTAAAGAAAGTTCTGCTGTGACAATCTATGAAGATAAGCTCACCAGACAAGAATTCCTCGCTCCTGTGCCCACGCACAAATGAATTGTTAAGCCTTTACTGATGACGCAGAGATCGAATCAAGTCCCAAGTTCGAGTCTCGGTCTGGCACATAGTTTTAATCTGCCAGGAAGTTTCACATCAGCGCACACTCCACTGCAGAGTGAAAATCTCATTCTGGAAACATCCCCCAGGCTGTGGCTAAGCCATGTCTCCGCAATATCCTTTCTTTCAGGAGTGCTAGTTCTGCAAGGTTCGCAGGAGAGCTTCTGTAAAGTTTGGAAGGTAGGAGACGAGGTACTGGCAGAAGTAAAGCTGTGAGGACGGGGCGTGAGACGTGCTTGGGTAGCTCAGTTGCCGGCACGGTAGCTCAGCGTGTTCGGTCAGATGGTTAGCTGCCGTCTGTAATAAAAAAACTGAGTTAATCGATCGACAACGAACTTAAACGGATGTCTTACGACGTCCACCCCGAGCAGATTCAACGAACAAAAGCGAACAAAATGAGATAAAAAAAACAAAATTGGTAGAGCACTTGCCCGCGAAAGGCAAAGGTCCCGAGTTCGAGTCTCGGTCCGGCACACAGTTTTAATCTGCCAGGAAGTTTTATATCAGCGCACACTCCGCTGCAGAGTGAAAATCTCATTCTGGTTGTGCAAATATGTTGATAAAAAAAACTCATTATTTAAATGAAATCTGCTTGGATGTAAAAAAATTTGTTTGCCATTTTTTATTTCTTTTTCGAAATACTAACAGAACGACTCCATTTTAGTAACAAACTTTACATACAGGAAGATGGGCTAACAGTTAGTATCTTCCTGGCTAGTCTGCAGGCCAAAATCTACGGAAATAATTTACAATCATTATGCAAAGCTTATACTAATAACCAAAATAATTATCATTATAAACGATACACTTATCTCGTTTGACTGAACAAAACAGAAAATAGATTGTTTAGCAAAAGAGTTTGCAAATTGCAACGTAATATGAAAGTCTCTGTAGAACTTCCCTGATTTAAATATTAACAACAGGGGCCAATATTTTAAATATCGAGAAAATCCCACTGCAATTGGTACTGCAGTCAGTAGCACTTCATTCCATCTTAAGCAACATAAAACAGTATATTACAGAGCAAAGTTCAATAGAATGGGAAAAACTACATTGGATGCTGAAGATAAACTACAAGACCTTAACATAATTAAACTGCTCCCAATAAAGGTTAAACATCTGCCATCATCAGTAAGTCTTACCATAGATATAAAATGAGTACAGTTACTAAAATAGCTATGTGTCTACAACAAACAGCACTTTAGCATTGTTAACCTTCCAAAGGCACTCTAATATTTATCTGTGTGCCATTGGAAAGGCGTCATACCAAATTGCAATCTAGTTCTTCCATTCTAAAAGTATTCAGATTTGGTTCACCATGAATAATAATATTGAGATTTGGTTCGCCATGAATAATGAAACGAAAGGTAAAATAATTTGTAATTTAAAAAGTGAATAACACAACAAAACTGACATCTATAAATTTAATTGCTCTATCTGCCACAAGTTGCATACTGGGGAAACTGATAGGGATTTTGATGTATTTTACAGAGAGCACATGGATGTAGTGAAGCTAAAAGCCTTAAATAAGAACCAGCTTTCACTGCTCACATGATCCAACATGGCAACGCAGATAATAGCATCGAAGAGAGAAATACTTTGTTTTGTCGATAAAGGAGTACACAACTGTTATCAGGAAATGGAAACCTTAAATCACTTAACAAAACTCCTGACTGCTTCTGGAATGACAAACTAGAGCTAAGCAACCAAATGTACTACCAAAATTTCAGCCAGATTATATAATGTTGTTCTGATAAAAAGAATATGTCTATCACCAATATTAGCTTTGACAATGGTATGCCCTACTGATGTAAGGCTGTCTTGGAGTGGAAGGACCGGGAAAAATAAGGACTGAACATCATGCGTGTCAAGATTTTTAGTAACACTCCTCAGGAAAAATAACATTAAAAATTAGGTCAAAAGGGCCCTGAAATATTACGATAAAAGCATCTAATTAGGTAAGACAATTTAAGAACGACTATTAATAATCAATGAAACAATGCGTCAAAGGTTCTTAAGGTTTAAGAACAAAAAAAAAACAATACTCAAGAATGCTCTAAATAACAGGGCTTTACAACATCTGTAACATCTGTAACACAATTAAAAACATTTAGAATGTGTTTGACTAAAATACAGCAAGTAATTCAGGTTTACCTAAAAGGCGCTCAATAAAAGGAAAGAAAATGAAATATAGTTGCTTGATATGAAACCACCGCACAATGGGCAATGTGGTCCGGACGAACGGAACCGAAAGTACTTAGGCCAGGTGCAATAGCCCTAGTGCTTTTCTAAGCAACCAGCGGATACGCGCCCCAAAGAACAAACATACAATGATAGCCTGATGAGCAGAGGATAAACTTTTAAGTAAAACAATTAAAAACTTAAATCAGATTACACACTGGCACCGCAGACAAAACAGTAGTGATAAGTCGGTAAAAGATAATAAGGCAGCGGGTCTAGGAAATGCTCCCTTCTCCCTTAAAAATTGTAAAGAAATTCAGTGGCCAATCGAGATTCAGCTTCCAATCACACCACTAGGTGGAAATGGTCAATAGTTAACTGCCACGTTGGACAGAAAGTATAGGTGGAAGGAAGACACGAAGTGTTGGCTGATGAACCTCACCTACATTAAACACAAGCCTGGTTCAGATGTGGAAGGCGTCACAGTCACAATACATGCAACAAGATTTGTCCCCATAAGATTGACAAGCTTACGGGCTTCAAATAACTAAAGAAAACGACTTTGTGATTCAGTGCAGAGCGTACCAGGCCAAAAAAAGGACTTTAACGTCACGAATAGTGACACAATGAACACAAAATATTTTCAGGACCTCAGTAATTTAAGACACATAATCAAATCATAAATCTATGACGGTTATCCAACTGGAGCTTTTATGCTTTGATACGAGTGATACGCTCCTCAAATCGCCTAGCCAGACACAGGAACATAGATCAACAACACAAGGCTGAAGCGAGTCCGTTATAGAAGCAGCAAGACGCAAATACGTGCAGGAAGTGAACCAGTCTCAATTATCATGTTCACAGAGGAGAGCAAGATCAGTCTTTATGAATGCCGCGTAGTCTCGACACAGTAGCTCACCAAGCATCCAAAGCTGTTGTGCAGTGGAAAACGAGCAAAAACTTGGAGCTGCCAGGAGATGTATGGATGATGACGACCCACCGCTCGTCTCCAAATCTGGTCGACTAAGGAATAATGTGTCCAGTCATTTCCAATACAGATCCTTCGTGTACAGAAGATACTCATCCAGACGAACTTCCACACGGGCGGTAGAACAACTAGCCAGCCCGTTGCCCCACATATCTGTGCTGTCTGTGCTACTTCCCTCACTGTCTCTCCCAGAAAATAGTTTGACACCACTGACGACAAATGTATCACGCACCTTTCACGCCAAAGATCGTGTTCCACGAGACATGGCACAAACTACAGATCACACAACAGTTCAGTCTCTCGACTGCCCCCCAAAAACAGGGGTGCGGCAGGCAGGGCTAAAAATGGGAGACTTACGACTTAATTAACACCAACTCTCTTTACTTGGCTAAGGTGCACCTGCATTTCATTTGCACTCTTTTCGTTATGGGGCCTAAGCGTGCCTGGAGTGAATACTTCCAAAACCTTAAACGGGCCCACAAAGCGGGCTGCCAGTATTCTGAACGCATTACTCTCAGGGTCTCTACCTCCAAAATTCATCAATGTTTCCCAGATGTCAGCAGTGGTAATACTGTAAGTAGGCTGTTTAGGTTTTTTTATTGGTAACGCCACCTCTGTATGAAAATCACTGGCTGTGCTGTGTGCAGTCTGTGGCTGCTTTGCATTGTTGTAATACTCGCCATTGTAGTGTTAGGCAGCTGGCTGTGAACAGCGCGTAGCGTTGCGCAGTTGGAGGTGAGCCGCCAGCAATGGTGGATGTGGGGAGAGAGATGGTGGAGTTTTGTAATTTGTCATGAACTGCTATATATATTATGACTATTGAGGTAAATACATTGTTTGTTCTCTATTAAAATCTTTCATTTGCTAACTATCCCTATCAGTAGTTAGTGCCTTCCATAGTTTGAATCTTTTATTTAGCTGGCAGTAGTGGCGCTTGCTGTATTGCAGTAGTTCGAGTAACCAAGATTTTTGTGAGGTAAGCGATTTGTGAAATGCATAGGTTAATGTTAGTCAGGGCCATTCTTTTGTAGGGATTTCTGAAAGTCAGATTGCGTTGCGCTAAAAAAAATATTGTGTGTCAGGTTAAGCACAGTCCTGTATAATTGTTCAAAAAGGGGACATTTCAATACCGCGCCGCTTCCCTTTTATGGACTCTCTGAATATTTTCCCTGGTTCTATGCCATTATCCTTTATTAACTCAGGGATAATATCATAGGGCAAAAAAATCATCTAAGGGCCAGATATTTGCAATAGGGGAATTGAGGGGATAGGCAACATTAGAGAAAGGGGTAGCTCTACGCACCTCGTGTCTGGCAGTGTTAAAGGCTATGTTCAGCGATGGTAAAGAAAGAACACATTGCAATTGAGCATCAGAATGGGAAAGATTAAGCCACTCTGTGAATGAAAGGAGGGAGGGGAGTAATAGGGTGTCTTGGTGACGTGTTTAACACGGAAACAAAAATACGGCAACGCCCTCGAAGAGAAACAAAAAGCATAATCGCTGCCAGTTATCTTAAAGCACCGAACAAAAAAAAATCTATCTCAAATGCCCAATACTTTGTCCAGCAGCAGTAATACCACCACTGGAGAGCAACCGGGTGAAAAAGATGCTTCATGGTGACCTCCGTCTGAGTGGATTGTAGCAACCCCCTACGCCGCTTAGAAATCGGCTCGGCAGTCTTGCATTCCTGACACTGACTAACAATATTTCTAACATCACGATACAGGACGGACCAGGCTAGGCACTCACGGATCTTGTAAATGGTTTTTGGATTTGTATACCCAGATGACCCCTCCCCAGGCCGGCCGAAGCGGCCGTGCGGTTAAAGGCGCTGCAGTCTGGAACCGCAAGACCGCTGCGGTCGCAGGTTCGACTCCTGCCTCGGGCATGGATGTTTGTGATGTCCTTAGGTTAGTTAGGTTTAACTAGTTCTAAGTTCTAGGGGACTAATGACCTCAGCAGTTGAGTCCCATAGTGCTCAGAGCCATTTGAACCATTTTTTGACCCCTCCCCCCCCCCCCCAACAACAGAACTATGAAGATGAAAACAGCCTAGACAACAGCGGTCGGCAGGCAAATTTTAAGCTCTTCACCACAGCGCCGGTGGCGGCAGAGAATGTTCTTCCGCAATTTGTACCCAGAAACTTGCTGATCGGCTCTGAACTGCTCCCTGATACAGCCCAACTTTGGGTCCTGTTCTTGATGTTGCTCAAGATCAGCAAACCATTCCGAAACCTGTGGAAGCACTGAATTAATAAGACCCTCCACCGTGGGGAGAAGAATCCTCCTCCTCCTCGAACATTCTGCTCAATATATCCATTACAACGTTAATGCATCGCATAACATGCCGCCCATTGAAGAGAAAGGCAGGAAATTCGGACAGCCCACCTCGCAAATACGCCCAGCTTTAAGCGGTCGAGTGAGAAACCAACTAAGGGCCTGGTTGTCCATCTCCAGTGTGAACACCTGGTGTTCATGGTAGTATTTAAATTTCTCTACCGCGAAGAGGACAACCGACTATTTCTTCTCAGCTGCAGACAGGTATCTAGAGGCGTAGGCTCGCCTCGTTGCTTTTGAAGCAGTACAGCTGCAACCCCTGAGGCGTCGGTTTGGACCATGACTGGTTGACTGAAGTCAGAAACTGCCAGAACTGACGTATTACTCAAAGCGATCTTAAGTGCATGAAACACAACCTGCTGGCTATTGGTCCAGACGAACAGCTCGCCCCTCTTTTGCAATAGGTTTTAAGGAAAGGCTGGCTCAGCAAACTTCAGAAAGAATATTCATAAGCATTTAGTGATTCCAATGTAACGGGTTCCCTTTCCTAATCTTACGAGGCTGAAAACTGTAAATGGTCTTGACCCCTCTCATGAGACTAGTCGTCGAAGAAAAGATATCTCACGTCGAGCTTGGGCCCTGGGAAACCATGAAAAACACCCTTGTAGACCAGGAAGAGTAACAGGATCCATTATGATTATGCACACGATGGTTCACAATAGGTCTGAAACCCCTCCATTATTCTTATGTCCATTATTATTATTATTATTATTATTATTATTATTATTATTTGTCATCAGTCTACTGACTGGTTTGATGCGGCCCGCCACGAATTCCTTTCCTGTGCTAACCTCTTCATCTCAGAGTAGCACTTGCAACCTACGTCCTCAATTATTTGCTTGACGTATTCCAATCTCTGTCTTCCTCTACAGTTTTTGCCCTCTACAGCCCCTCTAGTACCATGGAAGTCAACCCCCCTCATGTCTTAGCAGATGTCCTATCATCCTGTCCCTTCTCCTTATCAGTGTTTTCCACATATTCCTTTCCTCTCCGATCCTGCATAGAGCCTCCTCATTCCTTACATTATCAGTCTACCTAATTTTCAACATTCGTCTATAGCACCACATCTCAAATGCTTCGATTCTCTTCTGTTCCGGTATTCCCACAGTCCATGTTTCACTACCATACAATGATGTACTCCAGACTTACATCCTCAGAAACTTCTTCCTCAAATTAAGGCCGGTATTTGATATTAGTAGACTTCTCTTGGCCAGAAATGCCTTTTTTGCCATAGCGAGTCTGCTTTTGATGTCCTCCTTGCTCCGTCCGTCATTGGTTATTTTACTGCCTAGGTAGCAGAATTCCTTAACTTCATTCACTTCGTGACCATCAATCCTGATGTTAAGTTTCTCGCTGTTCTCATTTCTACTACTTCTCATTACCTTCGTCTTTCTCCGATTTACTCTCAAACCATACTGTGTACTCATTAGACTGTTCATTCCGTTCAGCAGATCATTTAATTCTTCTTCACTTTCACTCAGGATAGCAACGTCATCAGCGAATCGTATCATTGATATCCTTTCACCTTGTATTTTAATTCCACTCCAGAACCTTTCTTTCATTTCCATCATTAGTTCCTCGATGTACAGATTGAAGAGTAGGGGCGAAAGGCTACAGCCTTGTCTTACACCCTTCTTAATACGAGCACTTCGTTCTTGATCGTCCACTCTTATTATTCCCTCTTGGTTGTTGTACATATTGTATATGACCCGACTCTCCCTATAGCTTACCCCTACTTTTTTCAGAATCTCGAACAGCTTGCACCATTTTATATTGTCGAACGCTTTTTCCAGGTCGACAAATCCTATGAAAGTGTCTTGATTTTTCTTTAGCCTTGCTTCCATTATTAGCCGTAACGTCAGAATTGCCTCTCTCGTCTCTTTACTTTTCCTAAAGCCAAACTGATCGTCACCTAGCGCATTCTCAATTTTCTTTTCCATTCTTCTGTATATTATTCTTGTAAGCAGCTTCGATGCATGAGCTGTTAAGCTGATTGTGCGATAATTCTCGCACTTGTCAGCTCTTGCCGTCTTCGGAATTGTGTGGATGATGCTTTTCCGAAAGTCAGATGGTATGTCGCCAGACTCATATATTCCACTCACCAACGTGAATAGTCGTTTTGTTGCCACTTCTCCCAATGATTTTAGAAATTCTGATGGAATTTTATCTACCCCTTCTGCCTTATTTGACCATAAGTCCTCCAAAGCTCTTTTAAATTATTCTTAAGCACCAAAAATGTGGGTGATTCACACGGCGTGGTGGACGGCCTTGTAACCCCCTCACCGAGCATTTTCTCTGTCAATTCATGCAATACCACCATCTTGGCTGCAGATAGCCGGTAAGTTGATTGCCCGACTGGAAGAGTGTCGGAAAATAAAATACAATATTCAATACGACTAGTCACATCTAATTTATCCGTCAACATTTCTGAGAAACCAAGCAACATCAGGAGGGTGTCAGCTTGATCAAGAGGTAAATGCGAAACATCGAACTCTGCCCCACTTTGTTAGTATTACAGAGACTTGACCTCCTGGAATGGCAGCACAAACAAAATTGCACCTCAGGCTGAAATGCAAAATAATATTTCCCAATTGCATAATCAATAACTAATCCCGTTTTACTTAGAAAATCACACTCCAAGAGGAGGTCGGTGCCTAAACCCTCTGCCTCCAACACCTCCATGGGCCAAGAAAATTCATTGACACAACAGAACAAAGGAAGAGTTCTACAGATTATACTCATAGGCTTTAAACTGGGAAATATACAAGTGACCCAGTATCGCCATTACCACCTATGACTCATTAAGGAAAGGCCGCTGCTGCAACCTAATAATGCACAGAGCGGCTTGCGATTGACGTACACGCCCGCAAATGGAAGAGGATTATTGGTCACCACTGTCACTTTATTACATGCACCCAACAACGTGAAAAAAGTGCCACGTCGTTCCTTCCTATGGCGTCAGTTATCGAAACGCCTTTTTCGCTGACCTCGCACTGGCGAGCAAAATGCCCATCTCGACTGCAGCGATAACACCTATCTTGGGAGAACCTCACCTTAGTAGCGGAGGTAACTTTGGGGTAAGACTAAGATGAAGCGTTCTTACAGCCTCTCATTTGATCGGATTTTTTAAAACCTCCGCAAGAGTGACTAAGTTGTCAAACTCATGACAGGTAGTCAGCCTCCCAACAATCAACATCCTGGAACGATCCTCTGATACAATTCCTTCGAAAATGGAGGCAATAATGGCGTGCTCGGTCAACTCTACATCAGAAGTCTCGGCTGTCGCGTGTACTTTACGAATGCACTCCATTAGATTCTCACAATCATGTTGACACGAAAAAATATTGATTAACGATGTTGCTCTTAACCCTGGCAGACAGGCGCTCCCTTAGAAGCGTGGAGACACGCAATTCCTTAAACTGCTCCTTCTCACTAAGACTAACCGACCACTTCAGCGAAGGCCCCTTGACACAAAGAATACATCAACTGTCAAACGTTTACCCAAGGCAATTTGAAAACGTTAACTTTTTCTTCTAAGGTAACAGTAAACCACAAAATTTAACCAACTCCTGTCGAAAATCAATATCAAGACATTCTATCACGTGCAACACATTCAAGAAGGGTTTAGTTAATTTATCACAACTGGATTGCGGTTGCTCTATATTGTCACTTTGGAGCCCGGAGAAATGGTTCAATTTTCGGTAACCAATGTGTTTTGCTATTCACTATGCCCTGATCGCTCTATTACTCTAAGGCAAACCAATTAGCAAATTTATCTACCGTGGAGTCGATCAACCTCAGGTTTGAACTGGGAATCTGTGACTACCAAAGCCAGTTCCTCAACTCTGAGCAACCAATGTGTAATTGGCACCTGCATGTAGTACAGTTGAGCACCAGATGGGGCTCTAAGGTGAAGAAACTTTAACGTCTGCTCTGCCATCAACTTGGCCGGGGCCCCAAAAGTGCGCCAAGATATGTCGATGCCTATGTGACGACGCCGTCCTCTGCCAATCCTCGGACTTAATTCTCGTATCTCATCTGGTCCTTGTAAAGGCAGCCAAGTCACACCACGACTCGAGGCTCCATAAGAGCCTAATGCACCAGAAAACCAAAGCCAAATTGAAAGAAGCAGAGTGTGCCCAGCCAGAAGCAACACTATATATATGGATGATGAGCAATATAATTAAATCCTTCAATTTCCAGAAAGAACTACACTCTGCTACCAAAATGGTACGCACTTCTGGCATAAGATCGCCTGGGAGTGGAAAGATCAGGCAAAATAAGGATTTAACATCATTTGTGTCAAGATTTTTACTAACTCTCCTCAGGAAAAGTAACTTTATCAATTATGTCAACAGGACCTTGACATATTTAGACAGAATAATCTAGTTAGATAAGACAATTTAAGAACAGTTACTGATAATCTATAAAACAATGTACCCAAAGGTTCTTAAGGTTTGTGAACAAAAGTCAACAATGTTTTACAACAACTGTAACACGATAGAAAAACAGACTTACAACCCGGTATGCAATAAAAGTATTTAGAATGTGTTTTATTAAAGTAAAATAAATAATTCAGGTTTAGGTTCAAATGGTTCAAATGGCTCTGAGCACTATGGGACTCAACTGCTGAGGTCATTAGTCCCTTAGAACTTAGAACTAGTTAAACCTAACTAACCTAAGGACATCACAAACACCCATGCCCGAAGCAGGATTCGAACCTGCAACCGTAGCGGTCTTGCGGGTCCAGACTGCAGCGCCTTTAACCGCACTGCCACTTCGGCCGGCTCAGGTTTAGGTAACAGGGACTTCATTAAAGGGAAAGAATGACAGTTACAGCTGATTGATATGAAACCACCATGCATCAGTTAATGTGGTCCGGTCAAACAGTTCTGAAATTAGGGCTGGTCGCATACGCTGCTGACCACACTTCTTTTCTAAGAAACCAGTCGATATGCACCTCAAACCAGAAACATACAATTAAAATAGCTTGATGAACAGAGAATAAACTTTTAAGTAATACTTCAAAAACTAACTCGCAGATAACACCTCGCAGCGCCAAGCAAACAGTTGTAATGAGTAGTTAAAAAGATAATAAGGCAGTTGGTCCAGACAGTCCCCCTCCACTTACAACTAACTGTAAATGACTTCAGTGGCCAATCGAAATTCAGCTTCAAATAACGGCCCGAGGAGGGAACGGTTAATAATTAACCGTTGTGTGGAACGGAAAACATACACTATGTGATCAAAAGTATCCGGACACCCGGCTGAAAATTATTTACAAGTTCGTGGCGCCCTCCATTGGTAATGCTGGAATCCAATATGGTGTTGTCCTATCCTTAGCCTTGATGACAGCTTCCACTCGCGCAGGCATACGTTCAATCAGGTGCTGGAAGGTCTCTCGGAAACTGGCAGCCCGTTCTTCACGCAGTGCTACACTGAGGAGAGGTATCGATGTCAGTCGGTGAGGCCTGGCACGAAGTCGGCGTTCCAAAACATCCCAAAGGCATTCTTTAGGATTGAGGTCAGGACTCTGTGCAGACCAGTCCATTACAGTGATGTTATTGACGTTTAAGCACTCCGCCACAGGCCGTGAATTATGATTATGAACAGGTGCTCGATCGTGTTTAAAGATGCTTTCGCCATTCCCGAACTGCTCTTCAACAGTGGGAAGCAAGAAGGTGCTTAAAACATCAATGTAGGCCAGTGCTGTGATAGTGCCATGCAAAACAACAAGGAGTGCAAGCCACCTCCATGAAAAACACGAGCACACCATAACACCACCGCCTTCGAATTTTACTGTTGGCACTACACACGCTGGCACATGACGTTCACCGTACATTCGCCATACCCACACCCTGCCATCGGATCGCCACATTGCTTATCGTGATTCGTCACTCCACACAACGTTTTCCACTGTTCAATCGTCCAATGTTTACGCTCCTTCCACCAACGGAGGCGTCGTTTGGAATTTACTGGGGTGATGTGTGCCTTATTATGAGGAGACACTCGACCATGAAATCCGAGTTTTCTCACCTCCCGCCTAACTGTCATAGTACTTGCAGTGGATCCTGATGCAGTTTGGAATTCCTATGTGATGGTCTGGACAGATGTGTGCCTATTACACATTACGACCCTCTTCAACTGTCGGCGGTCTCTGTCCGTCAACAGACGAGGTCCACCTGTACGCTTTTGTGCTTGTAACCTCCCCCTCACTTATCGACCTTAATGACAGTGAAAAATTAAACCGCGTGTACCTAATGGGAAATTTGGGAAAGCAATCGTCACCGAAGTTAATCTGTCGGTAAAGAGGGAGGAAAGGGTTACATCTAAATGAAAGGAAAAATGCAAATGAAACTGGTGGAAATTAATTTTGAAAAGGCGTAAAGTTAATAAAGAAGGTAAATGTGCGGCCGTTACGTCAACAATTAACTAGCGGTAATTAGATATTTGAGATCTGGGGGAAATCACAATCGCCAGTCCTAAGGACATTTACTATAGTAACTGAAAAAGAAAGGTTATTACACATATAATTAGCACTAGAAGCGTGGCAACTGAAGGTTGACACGTGTAGTGTGAAAACTGAAAGTTTGTCAGAAGTAATAAATTTCGCTACACTCTGACTTAATTTAGCAAAAGAATTAGTAAAACCGGAAAATCGAAAGTTAATTTAGTGACTGAAGTTAATAGTGAGCTTTCTTTCTGAAGCACATCGAAACCCAGCAGAATACGGTTAGTCTTGGACTACCTCAACAATCATTTCAAAAGTAACTTGACTCTACGCAATTTAGAAACAAGAGATTTAACTTTGAACTTGAATTAAATGATTCTGAATAATTAACAATAGTAAAATTTAGTACGTACCAAGCTGAGCTGCAGTCACAGGTAAGCTAAAATATGCTAACAAAACTCGCACTCTTAATTTGTGCTTGTGTAATCTAACTATTGTAGCCAGCTATGAATGCTTTAACTGCACTTTGAAACTAAAGTAATGAAATGCAATTATAGTACTTTAATGCTGGCGTCTGAATTTCAACGACCCTCGGGTTCATTTCGGAAAAGGAAGGGACCCTGCTTGGTAATGCAATTGGGACAATGAGCAACAAAGGTTCATGCTAAGTTGCTGTAATTTTGCGAGGCAAATGGAACAATTTGAAAAGCTGAGGTCTGCCATACAGTTCTGAAACTTTACGTGCTTTTAGTCTTCCTTGTTAGTTGATTGAAGGTTTGAAGCCGTCGATCGAGGAGGTGGCGACAGTCACTCATTGTCGGCCGTCGCTGTTGCAGAAGCTGGATGTTGGCGCGCCTTCTTCTCGACACGGTCACCAGGCGAAACGGGCTCTTGATGTGCGCCGCTAAGGCTTCCCGTCCGCGACACCATGTCAGAAACTACATCGCAAGTCGAGCGCAATTACATGCCGCTAAACCCCGAAAGCGCGGCAACTCGCGGGAGCGTCACACCACACACCTGCTCCACTCGCTACTCCAGCCAGACTCCAACTGCCCTGCCCGCGCTCCACGCGGCAGAGTTAACACTACCAAAGATCCTACACCCTTTGATTCTTCACACGACCTATCGATGTAATCGTTCGATAGCAGTTTTCCCTAGGCAAGACCCAGCGTAAAAATACAAATAATATTTACGAAACAAACCAATTATACATCGACATATATATATATATATATATATATATATATATATATATATATATATATATATATATGTATGTATGTATATATATGTATATATATATATACAAATAGTAAAACAATTACAATATATAAAGGCACAGAAATGTCATATATTCAGGTAACAAAATAAGGAAAAAACTTACAGTACAATAGATGGAAATAGGAGGATATGCATTTCCGGCGTTCCACGTGCCCCACATTGTCTGAGGATGTTCGTGTAACCTAAACAGACTCAGAAAATGTCCCAAAAAATAAACAGCGGAAATGCATATGCTCAAAACATCATCAATATTTAACATTCGTCTAATTAAGCATAAATCAATTTTTTAGACCATAAAAATTGAGTGGAGACAGTCCTAATCTTATTCCACTCTGTCATCTTGCGCAAAATAAAACAGGTTGACAACATATTAAAATTCATAGAAAGCATAGAAAATGGTTTAGCTATTCCAAAATCATTAAAATTCGTAATACTATAAGAAATGGAATACTATTTGCAAAATTAATTAGAGTACATGGCCATAAAAACAGGTAGATCAAAATACGCAAATTAATTATTAATTACATAGAATACACATTTTATATAACCTTTTCATAATTATTATCTCGTCATGAGAGTCCACTTAACGCTAAACAAGAAAATAATATACAGTAGATCGACAAAAACATAAATATTAATAGCAGAATTCTTTCACATCAGCTGTCCGGGAAGAAAAACAACTCCGCCTTCCGTACTCGCAAGTACAAAGAATGCCGACAGCGGCACAAGAGCCGACAGCGACCCAAGAGCCGACAGCGGCTCCACCTTGCCAGTATTGTTGCGCCCGCCTGTGCGGCACGCTTGATCTCACTCGCCTGTGTAGCGGCATTTCCAGAACGTCCGTTTCACTGAATTCTTTAGGAAAACTCACTCCCGAGTAATCTCAAGGAGTCCCTTAATACTATCACAGTGGATAACTCAACACTGTCCATCATCACACGCATGTACTAGCCTGAAACTTAAAACAGCGTCTAAGTACATCGGCAATGACTAGTAAAACACACATTCATGCATTCATGAAATCTGACAGCTAGTTACAAAAGCATATTTACATTCCTTAATCTACTGTGACTCAGCTGAAAACTTAAACTAGCAGCTTGGATTTTTCAATTGGTTAAAACGTCTAATCAAAAATTAATTACTTGTTAATTACAAGTTCTTTAATGACCTCTAGGTCAGGCAAAAGCATCGCAACATGGCACATCCTTAAATCTTACACTCTATATTACATACTGTACAAATTACCCATTCTGTGGTATTAATCAATCCTAGGTTGGTACAATTTCAAGTCTACAATATTCCGTATACCTAATCGTTTTCCAGAGCTTGGATACTCTAAGCAATAAGCATTTGTGTGAGGTATACCAATGACTTTATATGGTCCATTATAAACAAACTTAAATTTAGAGATTTCATTGTCTATCTCGCTCGATTTCTCATGAGCTTTTACAAGTACTAAGTCTCCGATTGCAAACTTAGCAAAACGCGCTTTAGCGTCATGACGACGTATGCGAGCATCAGCTTTTAGCTTCATTACTTCCCGCAAACGATCTTTTTTCACACCAATACTAATGTCAATCCGTGGAGGGAATTTGATTATCTCTTCCACTAAACTTTTACTTCTGTCATCCAACAGGATTTCCTCTGGAGAAAATCCCGTAGATTCATGTCTCAAGGTGTTCATAATTCTCTCAAATACTGCTACATATTTGCCCCATGCCCTATGGTTGTGATGGCAATAGGTACGGCAAAGTCGGCCTAGCTCGCGCATATACCTCTCAGCGGGATTCCCAGCCGGACAATAAGCTGAAATATGGATCACCTCGACCCCATTACTTTCCATGCCTTCATTCCACAACTTAGAAGTAAATTGTGCCCCATTGTCTGATAGAATCGCCTTGGGCTTACCAATATGAACAAAATAATCGTTCACAAGCTTGCTATAGACCGCTTTGGCTGTAGCTTTCCTAATCGGGTTAGTAAATATCGTTCTACTGATGTGGTTACGGTAACTGTAGAATTAATTACGTAGTTGTTGTACCTCGAAGTACAGGCTGCTAATGCTGCGACCATGACGTGCATAGAATAAATGGATATTGCAGACGTACAAAAGAACATCATCGAAGATCATATATTCCATTAGCTAATGCTGCGACCATGACGTGCATAGAATAAATGGATATTGCAGACGTACAAAAGAACATCATCGAAGATCATATATTCCATTAGCTCCGATAAGGATGAGGTGCTTGATGAACTTGGAAAAAGCTTCTAGCACTACTAAAATGTAGGCAAAGTTTCCCGATGACTTGGGCAAAGGTCCGTACAAGTCCACGCACAGTAATTCAAAGGTGTCGTTAGGCCTTATACTTTGCATAGGATCACGACTCGTACAGTTGGTAACCTTCACCTTCTGACATAAATCGCAAGTTTTCACTCTGTCAGTAACGCGTTTTAACATGTTGTTAAAATGCACTACTTCATACAGCTTTTCCGTACATTTCTTCGGTCCACAGTGACCATACGCCAAATGGTAGTAGTCTATTATTTCCGTGACGAATTTGGTGGGCTAGCATACCCGCCAAATATTACTATCTTCACCCTTACGTATGTACAAGATATGATCGTATATCTTGTAATACTTCCTTAATTTCTCTCCTTCTGGACTCCTTTCGTCATATCGGGTTTTCACCATATTTAAACAACCATCCTCGTTCTGATGATGACGAAGATTCTTACAGATGTTCACTATTAATTTGCGTCCCTCAACTTCTTTAAAATAGTATAATTTGACCACTCCATCTGACTCCTCTTTCAATACATCTTGATTAGACTCGGGCAACCGCGACAGCGCATCCGCAACGCAATTGTCGGTCCCTTTTACGTAACAGATGTCATAGTTAAATTGCTGTAAATACAGCGACCACCTAGTCAGTCTTTCGTGAAGTAGTTTACAATCCTTCAGATAAGTGAGCGCCTTATGGTCCGTATGAATAATCACCTTACGGTCCCATAGGTAACCCTTGAACTTCTTGAATCCCCACACGATAGCGAGACACTCTTTCTCAGAAATCGTGTAGTTTCGCTCACTTTTTGATAAAGTTCGACTCGCGAACGCTATCGTCCGGTGTTCCTTATCCTCTCCTTTACCAACTTCTTGGAACAGTTCTACCCCCACCCCGTAATTCGACGAATCCGTTCCCAGATGGAAGGGTAGCGATAAATCAGGATGAAACAGTATGTTAGATCTTAACAACTCGTCTTTTAATCTCTCGAAAGCGGCCTGACACCCGTCAGTCCACAGAAACGGAACCTTTTTTGCGTAAGAGGTTATTCAAATTTTCATCATTAAACACTTGTCCTTTTACAAATTTGCGGTAAAATCCTGTGAGCCCTAGAAAACTTTTTAACTGTTTCCTAGACTTGGGTGGAGAACAATTCCTTATTGCCTCTAGTTTCTCTGGGTCCTTCGTAATACCAGCAGTGGTAATTACATGCCCTAAAAATTTCAGTTCCTGCTTTACAAATTCGCATTTCTTTAGCTTTAGAGTCATTCCGCCACGGCGCAATGCTCTAAAAACTTCATCTAACAGGTCACAATGGTCATGCCAAGTGGCATTGGCCAACAATAGGTCGTCAACATATACAGTTAACCTTGAACTCAAAGCCGATCCTAGTACTTTATCTAGGGCCCTGATGAATACGGACACAGATATATTAAGTCCAAACGGCAGTACCCTATACTGATAACACCTGCCCGCAAACAAGAAGGCAGTGTATGGCCTAGATTCTTCTTCGAGTTCTATTTGCCAGTAACTAGCCGTCAGATCGAGGCTAGTCATGAACTTAACGTCATGAAAACGTTGCAAAATCTCCTCCATACTCTCTGGTCTGTCTGTTTCACGTTGAACGACCCTATTCAACGTGCGTGCGTCAGTCACAATACGCACACTACCATCCCGTTTTGCTACAACGACCAAACCGTTATTGTATGGACTCGTACTTCTTTCAATCACCCCCCATTCGATCATCTTATCTATCTCCCGTTGCACTGCTTCCTTTTTGGACAGCGGTATAGCATACAGTCTCACGAAGAATGGTTCGTGCGGAATTACATGCAACTTGCATTTATATCCTTCCACAAGTCCCGGTTTGTCTGAAAACACACTCTTATTCCTCATTATCACTTCATACAGGCCTCGTCTTTGTTCGTGTGTTACGTTTGACACACCGTCTACAATACTTTCCAATGCAGTTTCTACACTATTGTCAATGCCGAGATTCCTCACATTACAGTATTTCAAATTCATACCTACATCAATACCATTCGGCCAGTTAACAATGTGTATAGGTTGGTATTGCCTATGCACACCGTCTCCTGCCTCGTCAAAGCTAACTACTATTGTTTTATCTTGTGACGTACATGTCAAAGTTTTGCTTTCGCAATTAATCACTGCACGGTACTTTAATAGCCAATCTAACCCGATAATTACTTCCGTAGTTAAGTCTGGCACGACGACAAACTCTTGCTCAAATCGTGCCCCACATATCTCGAAGTTGACAAAAATCTGTTTTGTGACCGGTTTACTGGCCTTCCCAGTAGCACCGATAATTTTCACTCCTGTTACTGGCATAACTACGATACCAGGTCTGTCTTTCAGTAACTCAAATATTTTCCCAGATACAGCACTCAATTCTGCACCGGTGTCAATCAACACGTTTAGTTGTAGGTCGTGCATATTAACAGACACTACTATCTGTCTACACTTGTCCTCGACTGTTTCTTTATTTTCCCACAATAAATCCTCGTCTATATCCAGGTCATTCAAGAAAAAACCATCCGGCTTTGATCCTAAAACCGGCTTATCTGGCGGCTTTTTCAGCCTCTGTTCACATACAGTTTTAATTTCAACACGTTTGTCCTGAAGCTTAGTCTGTAGCTTCGCCTCCAATACCGAAACCTTTCCCTCTAACTCGTCAACTAGTGAGTGTTGCCCTGCTATCATTTCACTAATTGTCACCTTCGTTGATTCCACTTTGGTCAGATTGATATCATCCGCCAATCTACCTGGAGGAATGTGCCCAGTAGTATCTGCAATTACTTCCTCTAGATCTGCGCAACCCACACTGTTATCGTCTGACCGTATAATGTCAGCTCTAACCTCATACACGCTGTAATCTACGTGCTTTTCTACCAATCGTGTCCGGCTATCACTAAAATTTTCGTAATCTTTCTCCTTAATACTCTCGCAATGTTTAAACTGGAGGTTTGCGTCGGATGGGTCGGCTACTTCTACCACTATAACTTTCGGTAAAGTCTGCCGGTTAGGGCCAGAGCTTTCCGTTACTACTTCAACATCCATCTCCTGTGGGACGAAACACGACGAACCTTGCTCGTGCTCCCCATTAACATCAACTATTTCTAGTAAAGTCTGCCAGTTAGGGCCAGAACTTTCTATCACTTCACAAATACTATCTTCCCGTGGGACGAGACGCGGCAAATTCTGCCCGCGCTCTCCATAAAGACTTCTCCCGTACAGGCCCCTATAATCTCTTAGTTCGTCGTATAAGCGACCGAACTGCCTTAACCAGACCTCATCCCTCTCTGCATCCCCTCGCTCAATGACGGACGTGTTATCCGACATCTGATCTTCTCTCAACAATTGCGAACCATTCTTAAACTCCATCTCCAGTTCCACTGTGGGTATTACAGCTGCCACCTTATAATCGATTTCCGGAACACTACTTAAATTGTTCTCACTGACAGTGAATGTATTTTCTACTGCCGTGTCTACAGCTGATCTACTACTAGTGGGCGCACTCCTTTCTCCTAACACTGGCACACTCTCCCGCCGTTGATTATTCCACACGGAATTTTCATAACGACGACACCTGGGTTTTCTCCTGTTATTGGGCCGCCAAAATTTCTCCACGCCCGGTCGGCCCCTCACCGGCGCGGCTAATGGTTTCCCTGTCTCGTCCCAGCAGATACGGTCCCCGGATGCTGCTGAGGCGGCTGATCACACCCTCTGGCGTTATTACTATTCTGTGAAGCCCGTATCACGTTAGTACGATACTGGTTTCCGTCATTCCTGTTATTATTTGCATTGTACCGATTGTTATTACGGTCCGAACCATTATTGTTATTGCTGCCAAGATTGCGGTATGCATTATTCCCATAGTTATGATTGTTGTGGTTGCTGTGGTACCCGTTGTTGTTACCACGGCCTCTACCACTGTCGCGATTATTGCGCCAATTGTCCTCGTCCTCCACTCTTTCCAGGAAATCATTGATTGTCCTGTAATTGCTTCCTACGTAGCGTTTTGTATCATCTGGAAGCTTCTTGTAGAGTTCCCAGACTATTTCGGATTCCGTGCGGCGATCACGCAAATATTCCAACTTGCGGATCCAGCCTTCACAAAACTCCTTCATCGAACCGCGAGAATTCGCATCGAAAGGCCTCGATACGACAAATTCGCGCCAGACACTTTGCTGTTTTTGCTCTGACCAGTATTCAGCCGGAAACAAATTTTTAAATTCGTCAAAGGTCAGGTTCGTAATGTTGAGGTTTAAGCCCCAACGCTTGGCATCACCAGCCAACACATCAATAATCGCATTAATTTTTTTTTCATTAGTCCATGATCTGGGTAAAACTCTTTCACAGTTTTTAATGAAATCCGTCGCGTGTATACCGCCTTTTTTCAAGGGGTCGAACCGCTCCTCTTCCGTCAACAATTCCGAACTATGTGCCCAGATTGGCACATAGCTCTGTTTTTCTTCAAGTTTCTTTTCTAATTCCGACACTCTCGTAATCACTTGGCAAGTGGTTGTCGCAAGCGTTTCCACTTCCCTCTTTTTCTCTTCGCAGGTATTAGCCTGCTTCCTCACTTTGGTATCTACTTCGGATACTAAAACCTTTAAAGTTTCCACCTTCTGTTGATCGTCTTTTCTCACTAATTGAATTTGTTCCGTCACCTTATTCTCGATGATCGGAGCAACTGCGTCTCCTACACTTTTCTCGATTCTGCTAATTTCGGAATTAAAACGCGTATTTATGCTCGCAATTTCCGCCTGAACGCCTATCATTTCCTGTTTAAGATTACCGATTTTGGTATTAATCACAACAATATCTTCTTTGATTTTATCAACTTTTGTGTTAACAACTCCAACATTGTTGTTAACAACACTAATAGCTTTGTTCTGATTGTCTAGCTTCCTGTCAATTTTTTCAGACTGAGCTTCTTGCTTGGCAGCCTGAGCTTTAATTTCTGCCGATTGAGTTTCTATCTTGCTAGACTGAGCCTTGATTTCGTTAATCAAAACATTCAATAAATCAGTTAAATTACCGGAAACTACCGGTTTTACTTCCGTAGCGGCTTCCTCTTTAATTGTCCCCCCGTATTCGTCATCAAGGGATTCCGATTTGATTTTCACTTCCGATTCCGAAACATTTTCTAATGTTTGGAATTCCATTTCTGCTCTTTGTTGCGTCTCGGCCGTCGCGTCTTTCATGCTAGCCGCCTGCCCCTGAACAATGGGTACCGCGGTGCGCGTTTCCCACTGTCCGACCGATTGTTCCGTACCCAAGTCTACCAAATTTTGGTAATTGTTGCCTTCACTCATTTTAATAATTTTCAATATAAATAACAAATCTCAAATCTAATTAGGATTCCTCAGACTAATATTCTCGCTGACGTATCGAACATTTCGTAACCAGTACTTTGTTACGAGATTTGCACAATGCAAAATTCGTGTCCAGAACAACCTCAAATTTGAAGATTGTCCTGTCACCAGGTCGCCACGTGTAACCTCCCCCTCACTTATCGACCTTAATGACAGTGAAAAATTAAACCGCGTGTACCTAATGGGAAATTTGGGAAAGCAATCGTCACCGAAGTTAATCTGTCGGTAAAGAGGGAGGAAAGGGTTACATCTAAATGAAAGGAAAAATGCAAATGAAACTGGTGGAAATTAATTTTGAAAAGGGGTAAAGTTAATAAAGAAGGTAAATGTGCGGCCGTTACGTCAACAATTAACTAGCGGTAATTAGATATTTGAGATTTGGGGGAAATCACGATCGCCAGTCCTAAGGACATTTACTATAGTAACTGAAAAAGAAAGGTTATTACACATATAATTAGCACTAGAAGCGTGGCAACTGAAGGTTGACACGTGTAGTGTGAAAACTGAAAGTTTGTCAGAAGTAATAAATTTCGCTACACTCTGACTTAATTTAGCAAAAGAATTAGTAAAACCGGAAAATCGAAAGTTAATTTAGTGACTGAAGTTAATAGTGAGCTTTCTTTCTGAAGCACATCGAAACCCAGCAGAATACGGTTAGTCTTGGACTACCTCAACAATCATTTCAAAAGTAACTTGACTCTACGCAATTTAGAAACAAGAGATTTAACTTTGAACTTGAATTAAATGATTCTGAATAATTAACAATAGTAAAATTTAGTACGTACCAAGCTGAGCTGCAGTCACAGGTAAGCTAAAATATGCTAACAAAACTCGCACTCTTAATTTGTGCTTGTGTAATCTAACTATTGTAGCCAGCTATGAATGCTTTAACTGCACTTTGAAACTAAAGTAATGAAATGCAATTATAGTACTTTAATGCTGGCGTCTGAATTTCAACGACACTCGGGTTCATTTCGGAAAAGGAAGGGACCCTGCTTGGTAATGCAATTGGGACAATGAGCAACAAAGGTTCATGCTAAGTTGCTGTAATTTTGCGAGGCAAATGGAACAATTTGAAAAGCTGAGGTCTGCCATACAGTTCTGAAACTTTACGTGCTTTTAGTCTTCCTTGTTAGTTGATTGAAGGTTTGAAGCCGTCGATCGAGGAGGTGGCGACAGTCACTCATTGTCGGCCGTCGCTGTTGCAGAAGCTGGATGTTGGCGCGCCTTCTTCTCGACACGGTCACCAGGCGAAACGGGCTCTTGATGTGCGCCGCTAAGGCTTCCCGTCCGCGACACCATGTCAGAAACTACATCGCAAGTCGAGCGCAATTACATGCCGCTAAACCCCGAAAGCGCGGCAACTCGCGGGAGCGTCACACCACACACCTGCTCCACTCGCTACTCCAGCCAGACTCCAACTGCCCTGCCCGCGCTCCACGCGGCAGAGTTAACACTACCAAAGATCCTACACCCTTTGATTCTTCACACGACCTATCGATGTAATCGTTCGATAGCAGTTTTCCCTAGGCAAGACCCAGCGTAAAAATACAAATAATATTTACGAAACAAACCAATTATACATCGACATAAATGCATATATATATATATATATATATATATATATATATATATATATATATATATATATATATATATATACAAATAGTAAAACAATTACAATATATAAAGGCACAGAAATGTCATATATTCAGGTAACAAAATAAGGAAAAAACTTACAGTACAATAGATGGAAATAGGAGGATATGCATTTCCGGCGTTACATGCTGTACGTGTCCCTTCACGTTTCTACTTCAGTATCACATGGGAAACAGTGGACCAAGCAATGTTTAGGAGCGTGGAAATCTCGCGTACAAACGTATGAGAAACTTGACACACAATCATCTGACCACGTTCGAAGTCCATGAGTTTCGCGGAGCGCTCCATTCTACTCTCTAGCGATGTCTGATGACTACTGAAGTCGCTGATATGGAGGACTTGGCAGTAGGTGGCCGCACACTGCACCTAATATGAAAAACGTATGGTTTTTGGGGTATCCGGGTTCTTTTGATCACATAGTGTAGGCGGAAGGAAGATGCGAATTGTTGGCTGATGAACCTCACCTATGTAAAAGGAAGATTGGCGTGGAAGTATAACCCACCAAAATACGTGCAACAAGATTTGCTCCCATAAGATTCGGAAGCTTGCGGGCTCCAAATAACTAAAGAAAGCATATTGGCGATTTAGTTCACAACGTACCAGGTAAAAAAACACATTGAAAGTCTCAAGTAATGACACATTGAACACAAAAAGTATTCGAGACCTCAATAATTTAAAACACTTCAAATCACAACTCTGTGACAATAACCAAACTTGGGCTATTATGTTTTGATACAAGTAACACACTCCTCAGATTTCCTGGCCAGACGCGGAAACATGGAGCAACAACAACAACACGAGGCTGAATCGAGTCAGTTACAAAAGCAGCAAAAAACAAACACGTGCAGGAAGTGAACCAGTCACAATTCTCATGCTTACAGCAGAGAGCAAGATCCGTCTTTACGAATGCAGCGTAGTCTCGGCACTGAAGCAAAGGACTAAATGTACCTCACGCAGTATCCAAAGCTGCTGTGCCGTGACAAACAAAGAAAAAATTGGAGCCGCCAGGAGATGTGTTGATGACGACCACGCGCTGCTCGCCTCAAAATCTGGCCGGCCAAAGGAATAATGTGACCACTCCCACTTCTAGTACACGTTCCCTGTCTCCGGAAGATGATCAGGCAGACCAACTTGGACGTCACACGGGCGGTAGAACAAATAGCTAGCCCGTGGCCCCGCAGCCCTGCGCTGTCCATGGCGCTTTCCTAACTGCCTCTCCCGAAAAGGGCCTCAACATCACTCGCAGCAAACGTGCCACGCCCTCTCCACGCCAAAGATTGTGTTCCAGTAGACGTGGCTCGAGCCATCGACCGCGCAGCGGTGCATATAACTGTTCAAAAACTAAAATCAAGCATCACGGAAACAAAAAAATCTGTCGACAGTGATACCATTTTCTTTAAATTAACTTTCATCACTATCTAGACTAATACAAGGAATCTTTGTTATGAAATACGTTGTAGCAGCTGAAATATTCCATTACAATACCCTCTTATTCTTCGGTACAACCAATCATACCACTAGCTAATGTCATATCTGACGTAAAAATATCCTGTATTTAGTCTAGCTAACGTCCAGCATGCCTCATATCAGTGATTTGGACCCTTATACTGTAACCTATAAAATAAAACTTTTCCTCAATTACTTTAATCGTGGATAACTTTGTGAATAAGGTATTACTTTATTCATAAACAATGTAACAGACGACTTACAACAGATAGCTCCGCGGCAGTGTGGTCCTCTGTAGTTTTTCCATTAGTGGAGGGAATTACAAGTACGGCATTACATCCGAGCTGGTTGAAGAGCTGTAAGTGGAAAAACGAGTTTCTCTATTTCTTGGAAACTTCTACTGTCTATATTTTTGCAGAGCTGACTAACTGTAGGTATGTGGGCACCAGCAAGTCATTTGTGCTGATCGTTCTGTTAAAGGGCTAAATTTTACTACCATTTTAGCGAGCGAGGTGGCGCAGTGGTTAGCACACTGGACTCGCACTCAGGAAGACCATTCGGCCATCCAGGTCTCTCCAGATTGCTCCAGGAAAATGATGGGATGGTTCCTTTCAAAGGGCAGGGCCGATTTTATCCCCCAACCTTGAAACAGACCGAGCTTCTTCTCCATCTCTAATGACCTCGATATCGATGGTACAGTAAACCCTAATCTTCGTTCCTTCCTGTAGTAACCTCTTTCTTTGCTCGCTGACGAGCGAAACAAGTTCTTTCTGTCACTTTTCTAACGCCCCATATACCTGCAGAAACAAGACTGCCAAGCGAAATTTTAGAAATGGGACATTTTTCCCACTCATCATTATAACTTTGTTTCCAGATATAATTTACAGTTACTCAGAATACTATTTAACTGTGTCATGACTTTGTTTCTTCTCACACCACTGAAATGTTAAACAGAATGAACTCATTACCTTGCATAGATGATATTGTGATAAATGCGTTATGACCCTATTTTTTTCACGGAAAAGATGCGTAAATAAGAGTTTAAAAGATTTAATTACACTGATAAATGCAATTTACTTTTTCTTTTTATTTATTATTTGTCTTTTTCAATAATACTAGGTCTAAAATTATTAGGATTAAAAAAAATAGAAAAATAAGTCACACGCTGTAAAAAAATTTTGACTAATATTTTCCTTTGTATTCATAGCACAAAACTCATAAAAAAGCATTTCTGTGATTAAGTTGTAACTGCGTGTGCCCTGCCTTGTGCTCAATGTCACATTGTTGTCCGAACTGAAGGGAGAGAGAGGGGGAGTAACTTCCTGACAGTTAATATTTCATTTTCCGAATAGCTCAGCGTACATAGAAACTTTCTTGCTATAAAAACTGAAGAATAAGGACTACAGAATCCAATATATACGTGTAAATTAAATGTCTCAGTACAAATTTGAGAACTATTAGAGTAATGCTACACGTCGGCATGAACAAATTTCGGAAAGAGTATTGTTGACAGTTCTCCCATTAAACTGCGAAAATGGCAGTTTTTGCTGTTACAGCTGCCGGAGTTAAGTAGTAGATATACAACTGCAGATACCTCATTACAGCTCTTTCACAAAAGATGAGGAAACTTTGTGTGGAGTAGTAGACATACACTGCCACTGACAGGTCCATACAAATTATTTGACGGAAGTTATTGACAGCAAATACCCGTACATTCCACGTTCGTTCCGATATTCCGATATTCGGAACGAAAAGAAGAGTTATTTAAATGAATATTGATGTGCGTTGTCAATAACGGTACCCAATTGTTCGCCGTAGCTGATTACCTTTCAGAGAATGTTGATAATGGTGCAATTAATTTTCAGGTCAGAGAGAATCCACGCTCTCTCTTCGTTACACAGAACGTAAGAGACTTTTGAAATACACGATGTAAGCTTCATTTTAAAGAATTTTTTAAGCCATGTACAGTTTTGTGCCTACACTCAACTCCCTCATCCACGAAGTTAATCACACAAATTCATAAAGTAAAACTCGTGCTCTCTTCTAAAATCAGCTCTACACTGGGATTGATTATCAAAAGAAAGAAGGAACCACAATTAAAATTTAATATCTCGTCCACGAAGAAATCATTTGGGGCGGATAAGATAAATATAGAATAAGCAGTATTTTCCGTAGCAAAGGAACAAATCTTCCATTGTCCTTAATGAATTAAGAGAAACTATGGCAAACCGAAATTTCTTTGGCTAAACGAGAACAGAAATGTTCTCTTTCGGTATGCTAGTCTGTTGTCAACCACTTCTTTATCACGATCGATACGTTTAGAAAGTAAAATTTAAAAACTAAGAGGAAAAGGCAAATGACAAATGTAAATACATCAGTGACAGAACGTTTTCGAGACCATTTTGAAGCAAACACTTTCGAAAGCTTGAAAAAAATGAAGACGTTAATCAATATTGCAGTAAAGCGTCAAATACCTAAATCAAGTCGTATCGTCCATAAACAGTTAACTCCTGTAGAAATAAAAATACAAAAGAAATCAGGCGTGGGAGTTTTAAAATTGACCACAGTAGATTCACTTGATGTGTGCATAAGATATATCAACAAGCTTGATGTGTGTCTAAGGTTTACCAGCAAGCTTTCCTATTGATCCTAGCAGACAGTTGCCATCACAATTACTTTCAGAAAGGATACCCAGATACTTCCATTTTCAAGACACTAAAATCGCATGTGGATCAAAGAGCTTCATAAATTTGTTACCTTAAATAGGTTATTCTTGTTTGCGATGAATCTGAGGATAATCGCTTTGGTTCGTTGGATACAACCACGCCTGCGTTCTCCATCCTCTTTAAACCTAGTGTGCGGTCACTAAAATGGTCGAGTTCCTTCATTTCTGCCGCTGTACGTAGTCATACTTGACGATTTTTTGCCATCATAATGACGACATAACCTCCTCTCCACGAATGAGGTCCCAGTAAAAAGGTGAGGTATACAAATCTCTTCAACATTAATATACAAACGTCCAATGATCAACAGTATCTTCTTTACACATATAACTTCACAACTGGGGTGACAAATTTAAAACAGTCCGAGTTTACATAAGCACATCGGTGAATACTGCTGAAATGACGAATTCAGTGATTTTAACTCTGCAGCGGAGTGTGCGCTGATTTGAAACTTCCTAGCAGATTAAAACTGTGTGCCGGACCGAGACTTGAACTCGGGGCTGTGAATCGTGACTGGGTAGCTCAATTGGTAGAACACTTGCCCGCGAAAGGCAAACGTCCAGTTCGAGTCTCGGTCTGGCACACTCTTTTAATCTGCCAGGAAGTTTCATATCAGCGCACACACCGCTGCAGAGTGAAAATCTCATTCTGGAAACATCCTCCATGCTGTGGCTAAGTCATGTCTCCGCAATATCTTTTCTTTCAGGAGTGCTAATCCTGCAAGGTTCGCAGGAGATCTTCTGTAAAGTTTGGAAGGTAGGAGACGAGGTACTGGCAGAAGTAAAGCTGTGAGGACGGGGCGTGAGTCGTGCTTGGGTAGCTCAGTTAGTAGAGCACTTGCCCGCGAAAGGCAAAGCTCCCGAGTTCGAGTCTCGGTCTGGCCCACACTTTTAATCTGCCAGGAAGTTTCACTGTACCAGTTGTTTCAAGACACTTGCTGTGTATCTAAGGGGAAATACCACAGGTCAGTCCCTGTGTGCTGGTCCAAGGTGCAGAGTGCTTTCAACAGTTTTTTGTTAGAAGAAACAGAAACGTACTCGTTGTGCATGCCGAGAACTTGCCATTGCTCATACGTGTGTCTGGTGTGTTTTGAGGCGACATTTATATTTCAAAATAGGGATTTCATTGCCACAAGCCTTTCATGGTGGTGACAACAACGTGTAGCGTTTTGTGAATTCACAGTGGGCGCAGAGATGGAAAGATACAGTCCCCCCTCTCGTTTACTGTTCAGTGCTGACGTTACGTCCAGATAAAGTTCAAAAATGAACAGCCACCACATAAGAAACATGGGGAACGCAGCAGCCGCATATCATAGTCGAGCAGGAGAGACAGACTCTGCAAAGCTCATTATTATATGTGTGGTGCCTGTTCTGTCAGACATGTCCGACAGAACAGACGCCACACATACAGTATAATAATAACTACGGGTCTTGACGGTAGAGATAGCTTCAGTGCTGATGTACACTATGTCCGAACACTTGCGGGAATCAGGTAACGCTTCAAGCAGTGGTGATAATGGACAGTGGAAGAGCCGCGCGGGATTAGCCGAGCGGTCTCGGGCGCTGCAGTCATTGTCTGTGCTACTGGTCTCGGCGGAGGTTCGAGTCCTCCCTCGGGCATGGGTATGTGTGTTTGCCCTTAGGATAATTTAGGTTAAGTAGTGTGTAAGCTTAGGGACTGATGACCTTAGCAGTTAAGTCCCATAAGATTTCACACACATTTGAACATTTTTGACTGTGGTCACTACATGTGTAGGGTGCGACACGTTCGCAATTTAGGTTGGAGGGGAAGCGTGTCTGGATAGCCGAAGCGATTAGGTGACCGCTCGCGTAAAGCAGGAAATCCGGATTCGAGTCCACGTCCGACAGAAAATCTCACTTGTCTCCACTGAAATTAATTCAGTATCCAACTGAAGCTGAGATTTAAATTTCTCATAAATCATGTCTGTAAAGTTCATTAATTTTGTGCCGTTTCCCTACAAAAGATTTGCGGCCCACTGCGTCATGCAGGAAACGTGATTACAAGAATCATGTACCTGGATATGTCGGAGATTGGGATTTTCCTACAATTACGAAAATGTGCCAATAATTTCATTTTTCAGCAGGACGAAAAACCACTGCACTGACAAGTACTTTTCCATGCCAACCCTTGCAACAATGTTGGATGGACTCTGACACCACACAGCAAATGTAGGAAATGCAGGAACTCCAGAGAAGTATAGGACAAGTCGCAATATTACCTTGATGTTTGTCGTGCGTCCCATGGAGGGCAAATTTAACGTTTTGGGGTGGTAAATCAAAACGCTGATTTTAAACCTGGTTGTAAATCGTGCACGAAAGCTGTATGTACTTGCAAGTAAATGATATACCCTCGAAAAATCTACATGTACATCTATACTGCCCAAAGCACAGTGAGTGGCAGAGGGTATGTTCCACTATGCCAATTATTAGGGTTTCTACCGTTCCATTCACGTATGGAGCGCGGGAAGACTTTTTGTTTAAATGCCTCTGTGCGTACTGTAATTAATCTAATCTTCTCCTCACGATCCCTGTGGGTACGATATGTCGTTGTACAGGGTGTGGCAGCGTTTATAGCTGGGTATTAAAAACACACCATCAGGCAGTAACTGTAATTTACTTATTACCTCTTATGTCAGTTAGTATGCCATTTACTAATGTGTAAGTCATTGTCCATTGCGTGGATTACTTTTTGAATATGACTCCTGTCAAATGACGCCCCTCTGCACAACACATTCATCTTGGCGGCGTTGGAAGCTTTCCATAACTCGGCGTAACGTATTCCCTGGGATATTGCCGAAGGTAGTTCTGATGCGATCTTTCAACTCAGGAATGGTGGCACAACATGTTCGGAACACTTCTTGCTTCAGGTAGCCCCAAAGGAAAAAGGCTGCACATGAAAGGTCAGATGAGCGAGGCGGACAGGAAATGTCACCAAAACGGGAAATTACTCTACCGGGAAATGTCTGTCACAAGAAATCCATTCAAAATCTGGTTGTATGCGAGGTCGCTCCGTCTTGTTGAAACCATACCTAATAGGGGAAGAATGAAGTCTTGCAGCATCTTTAGGCAGCGTTCACTGGTGACAGTTACAGCCACACCGCTGTCATCCTCAAAGAAGTAAGGGCTAATAATCCAAAAGGAACCAACTCCACACCACACTATGACACCAGAACTGCTGTCGGCAATGTCCCAGGGAATACATTACGCCGAGTTACGGAAAGTTTCCAACGCCGCCTAGATGAATGTGCTGTGCAGAGGGGCATCATTTGACCGGTGTCATATTCAAAAAGTAATCCACGCAATGGAGAATGACTTACACATTAGTAAATGGCATGCCTTTAACTATTAAATGACATAAGAGGTAATAAATAAATTACAGTTACTTCCTGATGGGGTGTTTTAATATCCTACTATGATAACTGCCGCACCCTATATATTCCTAGAGACATCAATTAAAGCCAGTTCTTGAAACTATGTATGTATGCTTGCTTGCTCGGGATAGTCTGCATCCATCTTCAAGAGCCTGCCAGTTTAGTTTCCTCAGTATTTGTGTGAGAGGCTCCCACGGGCGAAACAAATCTGCGACAATTCGTGCTGCCCTTCTTTATATACGTCCCTTATCCGCTGTTAGTCCTATTCGGGACGGGTCCCATTCACTTTAGCAATGTTCTGGAATGGGTCCCGTGAGTGATTTGTAGACAATTTCTTTTGTAGATTGATTGCATTTCCCCAGTAT
Source organism: Schistocerca nitens (assembly GCF_023898315.1). NCBI lineage: Eukaryota > Metazoa > Arthropoda > Insecta > Orthoptera > Acrididae > Schistocerca > Schistocerca nitens. The sequence continues at coordinate 436,464,186 of NC_064615.1, read as the reverse complement.
TCCACCAATAAGACAACGTCTACGACCTCCTTTACCAACGAATGGGCCTGTGTGTTCATTCCTATTCATATGTCTACTATGAGCTACGCTCTGGTATTTGTATGAGCTGGTCGATTTGAACTGTGACATTATTACTGTATTCCTACGATACTACGCTTTTTCGTTTTGTGGTGTGCAAAATTTAACATTTCTGATCATTTAAAGCAAGTGGTCAACTTTTCACCATTTCGAAATCTTATCAAGATCTGATTGAATATTTATGCAGCTTCTTTCAGAGAGTACTTCATTATATATAGTGCATCATCTGCAAAAATTTGAGGTTGCTACTAATATTTCCTGCTGGGCCATTAATACACAACATGAACATCAAGGGTCCCAACACACTGCCTTGGGGCACACCTGAAGTAACTTCTATGTTTCACGATGACTCTCCATCGATGATAAAATGCTGCGTCGTCCCCACCAAAATGTCCTCAATCCAATCACAAATTTTATTTGATAGCCCATATGATCGTACTTTCGCTAATAAGCGTATATGGGTACCGAGTGCACTGTCTTCAGAAAATCGAGAAATACTGCATCTACCTGACTGCCTTGATCCAAAGCTTTCAGACTGTCATTTGAGAAAAGTGTGAGTTGGATTTCTCATTACCGACGTTGACTGGCATGAATGATGTCAATTTGTTCGAGATATCTCATTATGTTTGAGCTCAGAATATGTTCTATGATTCTACATCAGATCGATGTCAAGGGTATTGGACTCCAGTTTTGTGGATCACTTTTACTACCATGGATTCTGGGTACGGTTCGAGGGATAATTAATAGATAACAGTTAAAAGAGAAGCTAATGCAGCCGCAAATTCATTATAGAATCTGATAGGGTCACCATCGGTTCCTGGGAGGATTTCAGCTGTTTTTCAACATCACTGACAATAACATTCACTTCACTCATCTCTTCAGTGGTACGAGGATTACACTGTATCAATTCTCCTGGATTTTCCTTTGTAAAGGAACAATTGAAAACGGAGTTAAGCATTTCAGCTTTTCCTCTGCTGTCCTCAATTTAAGTTCCTGTCTGATTCATTAGGGACTGGACACTAGCTTTGGTGCCACTAATAGCCTTTACAAGCGACCAGAGCTTTTCTGGGTTCTGTGAAAGATCACTTGACAGTATTCTGGTACAGCAGTTGTTGAAGGCGTCACGCATTTCTCTCTTGACAGTCAAAAGCATTTCATTCAGTATCTCTACCTATAGCTCTATGCGTTGTTTTACGCCTATAATGCATTAGCCGGCCGCGGTGGCCGAACGGTTCTAGATGCTTCAGTCCGGAACTGCGCTGCTGCTACTGTCGCAGGTTCGAATCCTGCATCGGGCATGGATGTGTGTGATGTCCTTAGGTTAGTTAGGTTTAAGTAGTCTAGAGGACTGATGACCTCCGATGTTAAGTCCCTTAGTCCTTAGAGCCATTTGACCCATTTATAATGCATTAATCTCTGTTTCCTTAGAAGTTTATTTACAGTGACTGTATACCATGGAGGTTCCCTCCCATTACGGACTGTTCTACTGAGTACATATCTATTCAGCGCATGGTCAACTATTCTTTTCAATATGAGCCAGAGTTCCTCTGCAAGCTACTACCCTTTGCTGAAAGTTTCGGGTCCTTCACTCAGGTAAGATACTACTGATATTTTATCTAGTTTACTGAACGTATATATCTTTCTGTTTGTCTTAGATGTCCTTTGTAGTTTGGTAAGCACTGTTGTCGCAACCGCCTCATAGTCACTGACACCAGTTCTAATGTGGACTTCCTCAAAGACGTCAAGTCTATTTGTTGCCATTCGATGTCAGATATTACAATCATAAGTAGGGTCCCGAACTCTCTGTTCTAGTTAGTTTTCACAGAAGGTTCTTAGTAACGTTTCTCAGGATCTATTGCCACGCTCACACTAACAAAACTGTAATTTTCTCAATTTATTGTTGGATAATTAATGTCTCCATAGACGACTACAAAACGATAGGGGACCTTACGTACAAGGAAACTGAGCTTTTCTCTAAAGTTTTTGGTTACAATACCTTTGGTATCTCAGGTAATGTTACATGACACTCTAATTTTCTTCCAATAAACCTATTCGCAGCAGGTCGCCATCGTTTGCCGGTGGTCAGGATAATTTCCAGCTGGTGTACTAACCCATCCTGTCTTCGATAAAAGCATCCAAAGGGGTCGTGCATTGCGGCTAATGCAGAACATAAAACAAATAACTTTAAACTAAGCCTAAGGACTATCTTTTAATCGGTTGCCCCAAAAAATCTGTAATTCCCTGTAAGAATTGAAACAAATACGCAAATTAAGATTTGTCTTTTGGCAACAGAAAAACCTGCAGTAAAAATTATTAGTTTCCTAAAACCTTTTTAGTTGATTATTGTACCTAACGACCTCAAAAATAGAGTTAATTTACGGTAAACGTAGATTATGAAAATTCCTCTTGAAAAGGGAAAACTAGATGTAACATGTTAGTTACAAAATGTACTACAGTAACTAAGCCATAAACGCCGATTTACTACGAACTAGTACCACAGTAACTTACGAAAATCCTCAAAAATATGGTTTTTTAAACGTCCGAAGCTTCTAAAATAATGATCTTTTTTTCACGTAATTATACAGGGTGTTACAAAAAGGTGCGGCCAAACTTTCAGGAAACATTCCTCACACACTAATAAAGAAAAGATGTTATGTGGACATGTGTCCGGAAACGCTTAATTTCCATGTTAGAGCTCATTTTAGTTTCGTCAGTATGTACTGTACTTCCTCTAGTCACCGCCAGTTGGCCCAATTGAAGGAAGGTAATGTTGACTTCGGTGCTTGTGTTGACATGCGACTCATTGCTCTACAGTACTAGAATCAAGCACATCAGTACGTAGCATCAACAGATTAAGTGTTCATCACGAACGTGGTTTTGCAGTCAGTGCAATGTTTACAAATGCGGAGTTGGCAGATGCCCATTTGATGTATGGATTAGCATGGGGCAATAGCCGTGGCGCGGTAAGTGTGTATCGAGACTGATTTCCAGAACGACTGGGGAAGACCTAGAACGACGAGGACACCTGCAATGGACGAGGCAATTCTTCGTGCAGTTGGCGATAACCCTAATGTCAGCGTCAGAGAAGTTGTTGCTGTACAAGGTAACGTTGACCGCATCACTGTATGGAGAGTGCTACGGGAGAACCAGTTGTTTCCGTACCATGTACAGCGTGTGGAGGCATTATCAGCTGCTGATTTGGCCTCCACGGGTACATTTATGCTAATGGTTCATCCTACAATGTGTCAATCCTCATTTCAGTGCAAATGTTCTCTTTACGGATGAGGCTTCATTCCAACGTGATCAAATTGTAAATTTTCACAATCAACATGTGTGGGCGGACGAGAATCCGCACGCAATTGTGCAATCACGTCATCAACACAGATTTTCTGTGAACGTTTGGGCAGGCATTATTAGTGACGTCTTGATTGGGCCCCATGTTCTTTCACCTACGCTCAATGGAGCACGTTATCATGATTTCATACGGGATACTCTACCTGTGCTGCTAGAACATGTGCCTTTACAAGTACGACAACATGTGGTTCATGCACGATAAAGCACCTGCACACTTCAGTCGAAGTTTTCGTACGCTTCTCAACAACAGATTCGGTGACCGATGGATTGGTAGAGGCGGACCAATTCCATGGCCTCCACGCTCTCCTGACCTCAACCCTCTTGACTTTCATTAATGGGGCATTTGAAAGCTCTTGTCTACGCAACCCCGGTACCAAATGTAGAGACTCTTCGTGCTCGTATTGTGGAGGGCTGTGATACAATATGCCATTCTCCAGGGCTGCATCAGCGCATCAGGGATTCCATGTGACGGAGGGTATCCTAGCTAACGGAGGACATTTTGAACATTTCCTGTAACAAAGTGTTTGAAGTCACGCTGGTACGTTCTGTTGCTGTGTGTTTCCATTCCATGATTAATGTGATTTGAAGAGAAGTAATAAAATGAACTCTAACATGGAAAGTAAGCGTTTCCGGACATATGTCCACATAACATATTTTCTTTCTTTGTGTGTGAGGAATGTTTCCTGAAAGTTTGGCCGTATCTATTTGTAACACCCTGTATAACGAAATTAGAGAACGTTTGTTTTGAACAGGAATAGGCCTACTGTACTTAAAATTTTTTTAGAAAACGCATATAAGTTTAAGCCTGCAATTGATGAGAGCAGTACGAGTTTATCGCGGCATTCTCAAGTGTTGGAAATTTCACAATACAACGCAATACAAACAGGCATTGGTACAGTTAATGGAAGATTATGCAGAATCGATACGAACAGTAAAATACACTAATAAAGAATTTCAGATCGGTGCAAGAATATGGCACACGCGGTCTCACATAGGGGAAAATTACGGAGTCGGCTTTTATACATAAACAATAGTTCGTATTGCACGGATTTATTACTTTCCTGATATTGTGATAAGTTCTACACTGCTGTGCTGAAGCTGAACACTGCCGTGTCAGTTTACCTCAATCAAAATCGCGAAAATGTGCAGTATATCTTCCACTTGGAGCAGCTAACGATGCAAATCGGATGGTTGTTTTTAAAATCTATACTTTGTATTCCTATGCCTACTGTAAAATTTGCCCAGAATTTCTATTTTTACTCAGGTAGAATTCGTACTCTTGTGAAATCAGATGAATCTTTTCGAAAGACCCTGTACTATTCATATCCGTTGACTAACATACGGCTATGCCTTGAGCTTTCCGCAACGAAATTCACTCGAGTCGCCTTACAGTGTGACGGCGTTTTTGCTGAAAGCCTTCTTTTGCCGCCGCCTTGACTCACTTTCCCACCCAGCAAGTGCCGGGACTTTGAAAACGTTTCCGCGACATCGTCACAACTAATGCCGGCAGCTACTTGTAGTTACTGGTTTCCCAATCGAATGAAAGGCATGAGGAAGCACTTTCATTACCGAGCAGCACTTATATGATTACTTAACTTTGGCTTCAGAGCTCTTCATTAACGGAGAGCGTTTCCCCGCTTTCAGCAATAATTACTCCCCCCCCCCCCGTCCTGGGGACGCGCAGTGTCGTATGGCTGATTATTAAAGCAAATTGTAACAGCGTTTCCGCACGGCAGTCGAGAGTTTGAATGGGCCAGGAGAACGGCCGAAATAAGACTTCCCTCGGTGTTTGTGATTCATATCTTTAATTGAACGCTTGTCGCGTAGCAACTTTACTGGCAGTGACTGTGTCAAACGCAGCGGAAAACAGTGGCGTCTGGCTGCTTTGTGGAAGCACTACGAGAAATGTCAATAATGCGCAAGCGAAAATTGAGAGACCCAATAGCTTCGGCTAATTTTGTGAGATGAAGTGGCTGTGACAGCAAGAGCGAGAGAGGGAGAGAGAGACAGACAGACAGACAGAGAGAGAGAGAGAGAAAGAGAAACAAAGAATCATCCCATTTCTGGTGCTGATAGCGACAGTTAAATTTTCCAAAAAGCTTTCCACCGCTCAAATCAGCTATAATCAACGAATGGATTGTGCTGAAAACTTGTGTGAAAGTTAAATGTGTACATTTATCGAAACGAATGCTTCTTGGATCATATGAAATACACTCATGTGAACTGTTTCACTTGCCTGCCCTGAAAGTTTTTAAAGTGCTTCGCCTTGACTTAGTTCTTGTGTTTGTGTTACGGGTTAGACTCTACATAGATTACAGCGAGAAAGAAACAGGTAGCATCTGACTAGATTACTGGAGAAGATACTGAGGATTCTGGGAAAATGGAATGTATCTATAAGGGAAATAGCGCAAAAGATACTAGTAGTAAAATTCTAGAGGTGTTCAAATGGCTCTGAGAACTATCGGAGAACGTCTGAGGTCAAGGACATCACACACATCCATGCCCGAGGCAGGATTCGAACCTGCGACCGTAGCTGTAGCGTGGTTCCAGACTGTAGCACCTAGAACCGCTCGACCACCCCGTCCGGCTCTAGAGGCGTGTTCAGGCTTTTCGAGCCTTTAGGAAGTGGGCAGAAATTGAACGACTTTAGAGACGCGCTTATAGGATCTAGGGACAGCCCGTATGAATATCTAAGACAAATGTGTGGGGAACTTAGATGGGTATTCTTGTAAGAAAGAAGAGCCTTTTGCTTAAAATTTGAGTCGGCCGTTGTAACCGCACTGGGTGGTGGCATGGTGTCACCCGCAAAACGTGGTGTAATGTGGATGTTATGCACATTTAGTTGGCTTCACGCTGGACGGTGTCTTGCCTGATGGAAAGTTATAGTATGATGTTGGATAAAGGCAATTATAAGGGCGAGCGTCTGTTAGTCTGTGAAATAAACTCTATTCCTTGCCCATGGTTTGATTGTTTCGTAGTATTCTCGTCCTGTGTCCAATTGCAATGATCTTTGTTAGCTTTACGTTATTATCTTTTCTTGAATGTTACATTAATTAGTCGATGTCTTGACTGCATAAAAAAAAGAAAAAGACAGGGGCTTTGCTATTGCATGTTGTTTTATAAGTTTTTTTACGTTGCCTTTTAGTGATTTAGATTTTAAATAGTGGTTTTAGGGGGGTCATTGTTTATTACAAGGGACTTGGAATCATCAGCTCATTAATTGACGCTAGTGATCGTTAGTAAACTCTTAGTACTGGACGGTTACCATTAGTGTTTTATTTCTTAAGAGCAAATTAACAGCTGAGTAGCTATTGTGACGTCACTTACTAGGTTCTGAATATTTTAATTTGAAGGTTTGTTTCGAAGAAATGCATAGTTTCTTGTTCTGCACCTTATGTTCTTTAATTAACAACTGCTAGAATTAGGTTCATTAGCCGGCCGCGGTGGTCTCGCGGTTCTAGGCGCGCAGTCCGGAACCATGCGACTGCTACGGTCGCAGGTTCGAATCCTGCCTCGGGCATGGATGTGTGTGATGTCCTTAGGTTAGTTAGGTTTAAGTAGTTCTAAGTTCTAGGGGACTGATGACCACAGCAGTTGAGTCCCACAGTGCTCAGAGCCATTTGAACCAATTAGGTTCATTATTTGTTCATTCTGATTCACGAGCTCGAGGCTGGCCTCAATCCCTTGATTGTATGGACTTAGAAGTAATCGTGTTTTAATTGTTGTTTGTATGTTTCTTTCTTGTTTCACAAGTCACCTGTACCACCCCGTAACTAGACTGTTCATGTCACTGCAGACGACCGCTATCTACAAATATAGGTGCAGATGGCGTGTTGCGCTCATCTTTTGTATGATATGGTTGAACAGTCTTGTAATCAATTATTTTTCCAATTACGTATAATTAGTAAATGTATAGCCTTTGTAATAACGTGTTGTGAATTTAAAAGTTTGCTTACTCCTGAGTTTGAACGTAACTTGTTCTTCCTCTTATGTTTACGATTACCGATATGCTGCGTTTTAGTTGTTGGAAGTTTAATGCTAAATTGGTAGAGATTAGAGATACACAGACTTATCTGAAGGAAGTCTTAAAATTTTATAATTCAGCTTGCGGTGTGTGTGTGAGGGTGGTGCGAGGGGATGGGGGGAGGGAGTTGAGGGGAGGGGCAGGGCAGTTCACACTGCCTGATCAAAAATATCGGGTCACCCTTCTGTAATGTGGAACTGACCACTAGATGAGACGAGAGGTGGACCCTTCAGTACAAAAGACAGCGGGGAGTACTCCGTTGTCATTACAGAAGCAGTAACAGCAGAACGGGTTGTCAGGAGAACCCAACGAACTCTTATTCGTACTGGTCACTGGATGTCATCTGGGAAACAAATCCGTAGACGACATTTCACCATTTCGGCTGCTGCTGATGTGATTTTGTAGTGAAACCAAGGTGAGTGAGACCTAATGAACTGACTGACAGGGACCGTCAAGCATTACGGTAAGGGGAGGGGGGGAGCGGTTTGTAAAAATCGCACGAAATCGGCAGAAAAATTGCCCGTGAGTTCCAAACTGCTACTAACAGCCAAGGTAGCCCGATGACTGTGCTTAGAGAGTTGAAAAGAAGCAGGCACTATAAAAATACACTTTGTTTATGTTTACATCCCAGTGTCCGTTAGTAGTTAGTGTTACCCCTTCCATATGATTTACTTGACCGTGATCATGTGTCGAATGGGCTAAACAGCCTGACTCCAAGTTCCTTTACCTGACGTCGATTCGTATTAAAAGGAACTAACTGGAACAATAATGGCATTCGAATCAGTCTTCCTCAAGGCAATAGGAGCTGTGTATTGTAAGATGCTCAGAAAGGTTCGCCAGCACAAAATGGACAAATAATTTCAGAACAACTGTCGGAAAACTGTCAAATTTCAGGTATGAAAAGTACGTGTCGGATTTTCTTTGCTGACTTACAGAATGTATACACAGTTCCCCTTACTAAAAGCTCACTGGTTACAAACCTGTAGCGTCTGTGTAACTCACAGAAAGCCCTTAAACTGATGTGGCATAGAATCTAATTTTCCAGATTCCTTTTAAGCCCAAATTTGGATACCAAATACAATAATTAATAGTACTTCCCTAAGCAAAAATCAGTAAATTCCGGTATAACACAGTATGTTTATAAAATTATTCAAACGTAGAGTAGTTGAAAGTTGTATCACACCCTGTGTTTCAAAACAAACTCCAGTCAATAGTAAGCACACATTGGAAAATAAGTTAATTAACTCTTTCAACGAAAACTTTCGCTTTTATTATTACTCTGAGCCACTCATTGAGTAGAAACAGGAAGGCACAGTTGAAGTAATACGGGCCATGGTTATGTGGCTGACACATATACTGAAGATTAACACTTCTTTGAATGAATGTCAGGAAAGAATGGTTCATGCAAAATGTAACAGTTCTGAATTATTACATTCCCTAGAGATGCCGAAGAGTTGAGCTCCAGTGGCGGCGCACTGACCAGAGTTATTTGACCGTGGATCTTCGTACGTAAAGGGCAGCCAGACGAAAACGAGACAGGCCCAAGAGGTGAAATTGATCTGTTAGCTGACGATCAGTTTGGATTTAGGAAAGGTAAAGGCTCCAGAGAGGCAGTTCTGACGTTGCGGCTGATAGTGGAAGCAATAGTGAATAAAAACAACGCACTTTCATAGAATTCGTCCATCCGGAATAAGCGTACTACAACATGTTCGAAATCCCGAGAAAAATTCGTGTAAGCTATAGGGTAGGGAACAGTAGTAGTGGGAGTCCAATAAAGAAGAGTTCGGACTAGAAAGACGGTAAGGCAGGGATGTAGTCTTTCGCCCCTACTTTTTAGTCTATACATCGAAGGAGCAATGATAGAACTGAGATAGTTCAACAGTGGTGGAATGTGATATTTGCGTCCAATAATACGACAGGAAGCAGCAGGGCCATAACTACCAAACATACACAGGTTGCCTTAAACGATGTTTATTAGCTTGCACAATTTCAATACAATAAAATCGATCAATTTAACAAGCATGTAAAAAACTCTTAAATCCCTGTTGAAATCTGCATAACAAATGCGTAATACATTAATAAAATTTCTGTTGGTGTAAATACTTAAGCCGGCCGGTGTGGCCGTGCGGTTCTAGGCGCGTCAGTTTGGAACCGCGTGACCGCTACGGTCGCAGGTTCGAATCCTGCCTCGGGCATGGATGTGTGCGATGTCCTTAGGTTAGTTAGGTTTAAGTAGTTCTAAGTTCTAAGGGACTGATGACCACAGATGTTCAGTCCCATAGTGCTCAGAGCCATTTGAACCATTTTTTGTAAATGCATAATACAACCAAACCTTGCCAAACTCTGAACCCGCAAGACTATTCCTGTACAATGACTTCTCTTTTGAAACATAATTTCACAGCAAGGTGTAACGTTAAGACGTAACATAATGTACACAATTAACAATAAGGCAACTTCTAAAACTTGAACGCTCGGCAATGAAGACACCGGGCACACGAACAGGTAGGTGTTAATGAAATAACAAACAGTTAATAAAAAGCAGCGCCTCGCCATCTAAACATTCCCTGAGAACATTCGCACATGATACCCTCCTTTATAAGAATTATACTTCCCAGTCAGCCAACAAGGTACAAATATGATGAAACTGGTTGATAAGGGAATACAGAATTAATAAGGTGGAGCCTCCAGCAATCTGATCGGCCACTAATTACAGAGTAACCCAGTTTTACAAGTGTACATTCATATTTCGAGCAAAGGTGCATCCGCCAAGGCGGCGGAGGTACGAGCTACAGAGGTTAACGACCTGACAGAGCCACGAACAAAGAGAACAGCTATACTCAACTTAAGAACGAGACCGAGACAGAAGGCCAGGAACATGGAGCACGGTCAACGAAACACCCTTCCATTGACAACGGCCAAGTCGTCAAGCCCCGGTGCCACGCCCCACCGTACCGGAGGAAATACACTGCGCTCCGCCCAACTGAAACATAAATCAACTACAACAGCACACTTGCGATTGCACAATCAAATTACATAAAGGAATAAAACATAACATTGAAACGGGAAGGCTCGTCAAAATTTTGTTTTAATTCAACCCTTATGAATTCATTTAAACACTGAAATACACGCGTAAATAAGATTGTTCCTCGAAACGTAATAGCAACCGTTGAGCGTTAGCTTAAACGGGCAAGAACCCACCAGAACAACTCTTTTATGGAATAGTATTTCGTTACTCGTTAATTAAGGTGCAAATTTTGGTACTTAATCACCAAGGTTAGCACAGTTTTATATAAACGAGTATCATCCCTGAATAGTGAGGAGCTCACCGGGTTTTCTTACGTCTAGCTGCAGATCCGCCATCAAGTGGAAAGCCCAAGCTCCATCAGCATGTCACATGTGACATAATTTTGACATATCAGATTCGTCAGTCAAGACAACATTAGTTGACCATTAACAAACATATATAAATACACAGCTGCAGCTGTTTAAATCGAACACACATCATATGCCCAAGCGAACGATTAATGCCAAGCGACGCTCCAGCAAGCTCTTCTTCTGAACATGCACTGCGTAGCGAGAAAAGACAAGCACATCGCCTCGTGCCGGAACCGAAAGCCCTTCCGCCGTCTCCACCCGCAGCACTCCAGCAATGAGCATGTGCACCAAGTAAGGGACAATCTCCCGACTGCGTTGTAACCGCAACCGACAGACCACACAGTGAGCCCTGCTGCTCCGACCTTGCAGACTTAAATTGCCAAGCCCGCGGTGAACAACCGACTCGCAGCCGGCTAAAGCGAACTCGATGGCAATGATGACACTACAAGAAGGAGGTACTGGCGCCAGTCGCGCGACATATCAAGTGGGACTAAAATTCAAGGTGAAAGGATATCAATGACAAGATTTGCTGATGACATTGTTATTCTCAGTGAAAATGAAGAAGATTTACAGAAACTCTTGAATGCAATGAACAATCTGATGAGTAAATCGAAGAAAGACGAAAGTAATGAGAATTAGCAGAAATGAGAATAGCGAGAAACGTATCATCGGAATTGGGGATCGTCGACGAAGTTAACGAATTCTGCTACCTGGGAAGGTAAGCAGCCCATGATGTACAGAACAATGAGGACACAAAAACGAGCCTAGCATTGGCAATGAGGACATTCGTGGCCAAGAGAGGTCTACTGGACCCAGCATAGTACGGTAGTAACACATGGACTGTGGGAAGAAGGGAACAAAAGAAAATCGAAGCATTTGAGACGCGTTGGTACAGAAGAGTGTTTAAAATTAGGTGGAATAATAAGGAAGAAGGAGGTTCTTCGTAGAATCAGCGAGGAAAGAAATATATAGAAAGCACTGACACAAAGAAGATACAGCATAATAGGACATCTATGACGACCTCAGGGAATAACTTCCGTGATACTACATGGAGCTGTAGAGGATAAAAACTGTAGACAATGACAGAGACTTGAATACATTCAGCAAATAAATCATGGCATAGGTTGCAAGTGTTACTCTGACATGGAAAGGTTGGCACAGGAGAGGAATTCGTGACGAGCCGCATCAAACCAGTCAGAATACTGATGACTAAAGAAGCACAATAAATAAAATACAGTAAAATAAATCAATAAAAGGGACGGATTATTGTACCCAGGTGCACACGTGTTCGTCCAAACCACATCAACAGTCACGAATGTCCTTTTCCAGGACTCCAAACATATGAAAATCGTAAATGGAAAGACCGGGACTGTATGAAGGATGCGTAAGGGTTTCCCAGCGAAACTTCTGCAGCGTAGTCCAAACGCCCGAAGAATGTTGTAAGACAGCTTCATTAAGCATAATGATCGCCCACATGTAGTCAAGGTTGTTTCAAGTATACACGTCCTCCACACTTCCCCATCTCCCACCATAGCGAACCGAGACAAGTAATATAAAAACTAAAATTTTAACAAACCCTGATACAAAAGGTACAACAAATGAAACCTACTTCAAAAAATTTAAAATAATATTTCATAAAATACTTACATTACCAATATACTATAATTTTAAAAAATCATTTCTATAAAATTTACGTATTTTTGCAGCTCCGAGGAAAGACAATCATAGCCGTCGATTTGGTTCAAATGGTTCTGAGCACAATGGGACTTAACATCTGTGGTCATCAGTTCCCTAGAACTTAGAACTACTTAAACCTAATTAACCTAAGGACATCACACACATCCATGCCCGAGGCAGGATCCGAACCTGCGACCGTAGCGGTCACTCGGTTCCAGACTGAAGCACCTAGAACCGCACGGCCACACCGACCGGCGTCGTCAATTTACTTCGAACGATGAGGTGCAGGGCAGGGTACAATTATGGTTACGTACCCAACCACAAACATTTTTCAGTATAGACACTGACCATCTTACAGTTGGATAAACGTTGGATGAACGGCTGTAGCGTTACTTTTGAAATATTGATCAGTCTACTTAATTTTATTCTATCTGTCTTGTTTTTCCTCTTATGCTCTATAAATCTCTTCTTGGCGATGAAAATATATTAGAGCATGTCGCTGTATGCCACGTCGCCATGTGCAAATGCCAATTCCATCCGAAGCCCATTTATTAATTCTTTGATATAATTCCGCATCGCTCTCTCCTCAAAAAGTTTCGGACGTGAATATAGCCGCACGAAGGGAATTACCAGACTTTGAATGAATAGTAGTTGCAGCTAAACGTGTGGGACAGTCCATTTTGGAAATCGTTAGGGAATTCAATATTCCGAGATCCTCAGTGTCAAGAGTGGGCCGAGAATATCAAATTTCAGGTATTATCTCTCACCACGAACAACGCAGTGGCCAACGTCCTTCACTTAACGAGCATGCCATGAAGCGTTTGCATAGAGTTGTCAGAGCTGACAGACAAGCAACACGGCGAGAATCAGCAACAGCAATCAATGTGGGACGTACGACGAACGTATACTTCAGGACAGTGCGGCGAAATTTGGCGTTAATGGGCTACGGCAGCAGACAATCGATACGAGTGCCTCTTCCGGGCATTTGGTCATTTCGGTTGGACCCCAGACGACTGGGAAACCGTACCTTGGTCAGATGAGTCTCGATTTCAGCTGGTGGTGCAGACCCCACAAAGCCGTGGGCCCAAGTTCTCAAAAAGGTACTGTGCAAGCTCGTGGTGGCTCCATGATAGTGTAGGCTGTGTTTACATGTATTGGGCAGGCCTGCTGTTCCAACTGAACCGATCGTTGACTGGAAATGGTTACGTTCAGCTACTTAGAGACCATTTGCAGCCATTATGGACTTCATGTTCCCAAAAAAACGATCGAATTTTTACAGAGGACAACGCTCCATGTCACTGGACCACAGTTGCTAGCTATTGTCTTGAAGAATATTCTGAAGAGTTCGAGCGAACGGTTTTGTCACCCGTCGTTCATTTATGGCACATAGCCGAGAGGTCAGTTCGTGCGCAAAGTCCTGCACTGGCAAAACCTTCACAATTATGGATAGCTAAGAGACAGTATGACTCAATATTTCTGCAGAGAAATGCCAAAGACTTATTGAGTCCATGCCATGTCGAACTGTCGCATTACGCCAGGAAAAACAAGATACGACTTTTATCAGCTCAGTGTATATATACAGGGTGAACTTTAACAAAACCGACTAAGTACAGGAACGTATTCCTGTCCGGAAATGGAGGAAAAAAGGTCCCTAATTGGTCAGTGTGCATGCAACGACAACAAAGGAACACAGTACAGAGCTGCAACAGATGTTCAAAGTGGCTTCCATGAGATCCAATGCACGCGTTCACACGTCGCATCATGGACTGCCGCACTCTTTTGCATGTTTCGCCTTCTCTCCAAATAGTTTCGCATGCGCCGTAAACGCCCTATTGAAGTGCATGCACAGCGGGAACTGGTTCAGCATACACAATGCTTTCCAGATGCCCCCAGAGGTAAAAATCCCGGCAGTCTGACTCTGGTGATCTAGCAGGCCATGCTACAGCGCCTCCGCGTCCTATCGAAAGTCCAGGGAGGATATTGCTGAGGTGTCGCCGAATTGCAATGTGGAAGTGCAGTGATGCTCCGTCAGTCAGAAACCACAAAAGCTGTCACATTGCCGGAGACACAGTCTCAAACGGCCCAGGCAGAGTATTCTGCTGAAAATCCAGGTACGTTCTTCTGTTGAGGCGTTGTGAAATAATAACCGGTCCAAGTATGTGGTAGCGAGGAATCCCTACCCACACATTGATGCTGATGAGATGCCGCAAGCATTTCCCGAGCATAACATGCGTTATTGGGCAACTGAAAACTCCATGTTGGCTGCGGCAAGTTGCACACCAAACACCGTGGATGTTGAATGTATGGTGTGTGATTCTGGAGGACACAATTATAGGGCCTTATTTCATCCAAGGACATCTTAATGGTAGTAAGTATACCACATTCCTCCAACAAACATTAGGTCTTTTATTGGACGAAATACCTTTAGGAACAAGGAACAGAATTTGGTATCAAAAATGGCTCTGAGCACTATGGGACTTAACAGCTAAGGTCATCAGTCCTCTAGAACTTAGAACTACCTAAACCTAACTAACCTAAGGACATCACACAACACTGTCATCACGAGGCAGAGAAATGAGGTATCAACACGAAGGGTGTCCATCACATTTTTCGCTAATGGCTGGAAAAGAGTTGCAGGACAATTCCCAAATCGTTGGATTGGACGCGGAGGAGATGTGTCGTGGCCCGCTCGTTTGCCAGACTTGACGCCTCTGGATTTTTTCTTGTAGGGATTCGTAAAAGACATTGTTTATAAAGACGTTCCAACTACACCTGAAGATATGTGAGAGGGAATCGTCAGAGCATGTGATTCGATAAGTGCCGAAGTGATAAGGAATACTACTCAATCCACGATAAGAATATTGCAGTACTGCATTGATAGCAATAGTCATCACTTCGAACACCTTCTGTAAATAGACGTTCTTGTAATCTTTTTGACCTTCAAAGAGCTTACTGTTAAACATCATTGGATTCGTCTCGATAGCCGCTATCAGAAAATAAGTACCAACCTATAGCATCCCATTAAAAAAAATTGACCTTCATATATCTGACGCGACCACACCTATCAACAAAAACCTAACGTCAAATTATGGCCCCGTCGTCCCATGCAACATTTGTCGCACAAACTTTTCAGCTACTATCATACTTTCGGAGTTAGTCTAGGTGGCAATAGTTAGTGACTCACCCTATATATACACTCCTGGAAATTGAAATAAGAACACCGTGAATTCATTGTCCCAGGAAGGGGAAACTTTATTGACACATTCCTGGGGTCAGATGCATCACATGATCACACTGACAGAACCACAGGCACATAGACACAGGCAACAGAGCATGCACAATGTCGGCACTAGTACAGTGTATATCCACCTTTCGCAGCAATGCAGGCTGCTATTCTCCCATGGAGACGATCCTAGAGATGCTGGATGTAGTCCTGTGGAACGGCTTGCCATGCCATTTCCACCTGGCGCCTCAGTTGGACCAGCAGACCGCGTGAGACGACGCTTCATCCAGTCCCAAACATGCTCAATGGGGGACAGATCCGGAGATCTTGCTGGCCAGGGTAGTTGACTTACACCTTCTAGAGCACGTTGGGTGGCACGGGATACATGCGGACGTGCATTGTCCTGTTGGACCAGCAAGTTCCCTTGCCGGTCTAGGAATGGTAGAACGATGGGTTCGATGACGGTTTGGATGTACCGTGCACTATTCAGTGTCCCCTCGACGATCACCAGTGGTGTACGGCCAGTGTAGGAGATCGCTCCCCACACCATGATGCCGGGTGTTGGCCCTGTGTGCCTCGGTCGTATGCAGTCATGATTGTGGCGCTCACCTGCACGGCGCCAAACACGCATACGACCATCATTGGCACCAAGGCAGAAGCGACTCTCATCGCTGAAGACTACACGTCTCCATTCGTCCCTCCATTCACGCCTGTCGCGACACCACTGGAGGCGGGCTGCACGATGTTGGGGCGTGAGCGGAAGACGGCCTAACGGTGTGCGGGACCGTAGCCCAGCTTCATGGAGACGGTTGCGAATGGTCCTCGCCGATACCCCAGGAGCAACAGTGTCCCTAATTTGCTGGGAAGTGGCGGTGCGGTCCCCTACGGCACTGCGTAGGATCCTACGGTCTTGGCGTGCATCCGTGCGTCGCTGCGGTCCGGTCCCAGGTCGACGGGCACGTGCACCTTCCGCCGACCACTGGCGACAACATCGATGCACTGTGGAGACCTCACGCCCCACGTGTTGAGCAATTCGGCGGTACGTCCACCCGGCCTCCCGCATGCCCACTATACGCCCTCGCTCAAAGTCCGTCAACTGCACATACGGTTCACGTCCACGCTGTCGCGGCATGCTACCAGTGTTAAAGACTGCGATGGAGCTCCGTATGCCACGGCAAACTGGCTGACACTGACGGCGGCGGTGCACAAATGCTGCGCAGCTAGCGCCATTCGACGGCCAACACCGCGGTTCCTGGTGTGTCCGCTGTGCCGTGCGTGTGATCATTGCTTGTACAGCCCTCTCGCAGTGTCCGGAGCAAGTATGGTGGGTCTGACACACCGGTGTCAATGTGTTCTTTTTTCCATTTCCAGGAGTGTATATGGTGGGGGGGGGGGGGATATGAAACTTATGAAACTTGAGTAATTTTACATGATACAAACAGGTGCAAATGATACAGTACAATCGTCGAGCTGTCAAAGCTAAGCAACGCCACTGAACAATGGATATGGATGACGAGCGATATGGAGTTATTAATCACGCCATAGGTTTGAAAATCCTATGGAATTGTTACGGTGTGGAGGTGTTTATCGTGGTTAGAATGTGGTCTCCATGCTGCTTTCAAGAAAACGCTAACTGCGAAGAACATGGACGCATATTGTGCATTGCATACAGTAGAGGAACATTCGGAGAGAATGATTGTATCAGTATGACTATGCATCCTATAATAAACAGGCATCTGTGAGGCAATGGTTTGTGGGCAGTAACATTGCTGAAATGGACTGACCTGTCGAGAATTCCTTCCGCATGGGTTATAATTTCGACTTCGCTTCAGACCCCACTGTCCTTTTGTGGTTTCGGCGGTTAAGGGAGGATGGGCTGCCATTCTTCCTCAGACACTAGCAGAAAGTCGTCATAAGGGTGAACGATGGACACACCCCATACTAACGTCCGCTAAAAGGCGTCCGAGTACTTTGGTCCAGGTAATGTATTTCACGTGTAGGTCATGGGAATAAGATAAGAGGGAGTAGAGTGTGTACAGGAGTATACCGATAGTCTTTTTTCCATCGACCAGAACGTGAATGGAAATGAAAAGGAAACCGGTAACTTTGGTGGAGAGTACTTCATCCATGCACTGTATAGTGGCTTTCGCATTACTTACTACTGGTACGTAGGTACTGTCAGTATATTCAGTAAATTGAAAATGCAAACATATGTGTGAATGGTGAACAAAGTTTATATTGTATCACGGGTATGCAAAGACGCAAATATAAAAAATGTACAGAATTACAAATTAATGAGCTACCTGTAAAGTGTAGTGAAAATCTGCACACGGAGATACCTCATCTCTGGTATGAGTAAAGAAATTCATTGGTGCACTTATTGCGCCGGCCAGAGTGGCCCAGCGGTTCTAGGCGCTTCAGTCTGGAACCGCGCGACCACTGCGGTCGTAGGTACGAATGCTGCCTCGGGCATGGATGTGTGTGATGTCCTTAGGTTAGTTAGGTTTAAGTAGTTCTAAGTTCGAGGGGACTGATGAGCTCAGATGTTAAGTCCCAAAGTGCTCAGAACCATTTGAATCATTTTTTGCACTTATTGCGCACTTGTAAATAATAATCGAAAAGAGTTTTCTTTTATGCTTAACGGAATCGTCAAGTGTGCCCCTTGCGGTAACATTGAAATCACCTTCTTCTCGACCCACGTTCCTAAATCGTTGATGTGCTCATTTGGGCACGCACTGTAAGGTTTTTGTGTAAATTTTCTTAGGAATTTTTCTTGTTTGTAATGTGTGGAATTGCGCTCGTAGGGTCTGAATGCTTAGAAATACGCACGCAGGGTCGGCAAAGTCACTTGTGACGTCATTACGACGTGTACACGCTGCATCAAAGACGACAGAGTCGGCTTATCGACTTTTGTGATCATCCGAGACGCTAAACTGCGGAAGCCATTTTACAAACGAATTAATGAATCAGCTCATTATATACTCAATTGGTATACCGACTGCAATTTTGGAAGCTATTGATGTCTTTATTTTCTTTGAAAATGTGAATCTCCCAACTTTTGGAAAAAAAGATCTAATAATACACTTTGTAAATAATAAATTTGGAAGTCGCAGTATCAGCATGTCAGTCAGTTACAAGTAGTTTAGCGGTGAGAGAGGTCCCGTTTTCTAACCTACCGATTTCATTAATAATGGTTTCAATAATATTAGCCAGAAATATCTGGAAAAAAGTCATGATTAAAATGGGTTTTGACACCTATGTAGTTCAGAATATTTCTGGAAGTGCTGTGTCACAAGTCATTGTTAATGGCAGATTAAGTGAGGAAATCCCCATAAAAAGATCAGTCAGATAATGTTGCCTGTTATCCGTCGCTTTATATGCAAGAGCTTTAGATCCTCTCCTAAGTACCATATGTTGTGAATACCAAGTAAATTCAGTAGGAAATGAAAGGCTCGCGTGCAACCTTACACCGAAGACTTGGGAGTTTCCACGGAAAGTTCACGAGATGCTGTCACATAACATCCTCCGGCGATACGAAAATCTACAGGTGCTATTGTTAACCCCAAAGAAACTGTGATATTGCCAGTTGCAAATAATAAGTGGAATATAAAGCGGAATTGGATTACTGCCAAAAATCAATACCAGGTGTTAGCAAAGCAGTGGACTGGAAAGAGTGACGACTGATACAGAAGTAAGGCTAAGGATTGGAAATGAAATAAGGAAGCAGCATTGGACGAGGTGTTGGACGAGGTTGTTGCCTTTCCCCACTGTTGTTTAACGCATACCTTGAAGAGATTATTGCAAAAGGCTTACATGGGAAAAGAGGAATATGTATTAGTGGGAAAGGGATAGAATGTACGAGATTTTCTGATGACATGCTATTAGTGACAGAAAGTGTGTGGACAGTGAATGACATGCTGAAAGTTCTGAATGAAGCTTGTGTGGAATATGGTATACAAATAAACAAAGCAAAAACAAAGAATATGGTCATCAGTACAAGACACAGACTGTCCAATATTAAAAAAAGGACATTCTACTATCAGACAAGTAAGTGCATTTAAATATCTTGGAAGCACAATAAGTGAAGACTTGAGATGTCACCAAGAGGTGAAAACTCAAAATGCCATAGCGAAGGAGGCATTCAGCAGAAGGAGAGACTCTTATGTGTCAAATTAGATAGAAGTCTAAGGAAAAGGCTTGGCAAATGTTTTGTCTGGAGTGTGGCACTATATGGGGCAGAAACATGGACACTGAAACGAGAGGATGAAAAAAGGTGGGAAGCCTTTGAGATGTGGTTGGGGAGGAAAATGGAGAGAATAAGCTGGATGGACAGAGTGTGTAATGAAGAGTACTGGAAAGGGTTGATGAGAGAAGATGTCTGCTGAAGGTTGTAAGAGAAAGGAAAAAGAACTGCTTGGGACATTCATTGAGAAGGGAGTGCTTGCTAGCAGATGCTTTGGAAGGATTGGTTTGTGGTAGAAGACTGAGAGGAAGAAGGAGATACAAGATGGTAGACGACATAAAGGGAAGAGGAAATTATGCAGACCTGAAGAGGATGGTAGAAGACCGGACAGCCTGGAGAACTAAAATGTGAAAACATGCCTTTTGGCAGAACACAGATAATGATGAGGAGTTATTAGGCTATGGAAAATAGCCCACAATGAATGTAGGCTCGCCGGCAGCGGTGGTCTAGCAGTTCTGGCGCTGCAGTCCGGAACCGCGGGACTGCTACGGTCGCAGGTTCGAATCCTGCTCGGGCATGGGTGTGTGTGATGTCCTTAGGTTAGTTAGGTTTAAGTAGTTCTAAGTTCTAGGGGACTTATGACCTAAGATGTTGAGTCCCATAGTGCTCAGAGCCATTTGAACCATTTGAATGCAGGCTCTCAACTATCGCACGACACTACATTAAACAAGAACGGTAGTAAAAATCCGTGCAGATAGAAATTTACCTATGACAGAAATAGTCAAGCTGTGCAACATATTCGCAAAAGCGTGGTACTTAGCTCAGGTCCTCCTGATGCAAAAAAATAAAAAAATAAAAAAAACACGGAAGGCTATACAGCAAACGACGATACACAGGACTTAGTGTGTAATAGAAAAGGCACCACACTCGCCAGTTGCTGCGCTGTTTCACAAATATCTCTACATCAGAACTAGCGCCGGTTGATGTTGTCAATATCCCACACTCATTAAATTTTGTCCGAAATTAGTATTTTAATAAAAGCTTCATATTAATAGACGTCCTAAAATAAGAAAAATATCGTAACATGTCCATACCTCTCAAAGGAATACTAATTCCTAATAAATGGGTGTTGCGACTACCGCAGCACAACTGGAAAATCGTGTGGGAAAATTTTGCGATGAAAATAATACCAGAAGGCGCCTGATGATTTGGCACAAACTGATAAACCGGGCAATAGCGACCAACTCCAAGCTTTACTCCATTTCCGCAAGTGGAAATTGTAATTCGGAGAACACAATCGAATATCGTTTTGAGTACCCGACATTTGACAACGTTTGGCATACTGTAAGGGACATGATTCGACTGATTAATAGAATGGACACACGCAGTATACAGATCTCTAACGCCATGATACACGGATGCAAACCGTTTCCCAAAGCAAAGCTACATGCCACAACTTGGATCGTGGCATCCGAAGTTCACATAATTTTTGGACATAAATCAACGGACAACTTATAGTATCTCGCATACTTACGGGATCAATACGAGAAAGTAACTAGTTATTCTAAATATAGGCTTAAGTAAGAGAATTTTCTCGAGATTCCAATATGTAAAGCTAATCATTTGCGATAGTATTTTAATGTAAAACCAGACGCAAGAAAAAGGGAAAAAAAGGAAACTTAATGTGAGTTCTACAAAAGTGTCATCTAAGAAATAACTCAATGGACAATTTCTTGCAGATTTCTGTACAGAAGACTGAAAAGTGTAATGGTCCTATATATTTATTTTTCAAATGAGTTTATTTATGTTATTATGTGAAATTGTTAATATCTAAAAAAAAGGAAATTTTTAATGTGAAAATTGTCGCCAACTAGCAGTGTGGTATGGAGATCACGTTAAGCTCGGCGAAGTAGTGAATTACCTTCAGAAAGTTTTCAGTTATTAAAATTAAAGTCTTAAATATCTAACGCCAAAGCATATTCTCCACATGGTCGACCAGTTACACATATCAAATCAGTAAAATGCAGAGTTTTGTTATCATTACTCAGCACAATCTTACAAGCTTGGGGCATGACTGGTGACAATGTATTTAAGAAAAGTAGTCTGCCCTGACACATAACATAGATGCAGAAGGGCGTAGCATGTCACAGATTACTTTTCACTCCATTTTACTCAAAAATTGAATTGTTCAATAAAGTATTCATGAATGTATTCCTGCAAATTGTAAAATGTGTTGAGGATATGTGTTAAATAAGTAAAGTTAACAAAACTTTGGATTTACTGATATAACGAGCCATTTGAAAGTATTGTCAGCTTAGTACAGTCAATTGAAACTGGCATTTGAGAAAAAAGCTCTTTGGTCACCTATCTTCAGTAAAAATGCTGCACCTAACACAGAAACGAAATTAAAATTTAAATTTAACGTCCGATGCGACTAATGATTTTCACGATTTCTCACGGCAAATAAGGCAGACTGACACCTGTCTTTCTCGCTGGTGACACTGAAAATCTGGGAAGTTTCTTTGGAAGTCAGATTTAATAACCCTTACTAAGAAACTAATGCTACTGAGACAACTTGAAACACATTGATGCAGTTCTTCAACGATATTTGTAATTGTTTGACAGTCTGGAGAATATGGTTTAAAGTTAGACGTTTGAGTCTTTAATTTCAATAACTGAATCACTGTCGAAGGTAATTTCCTACATACGTCGATTTCGACGATTTTAACAACTCTCTACCTGTACCTCTTACTTGGTGAACATTTTCGAATTTAAAAAGTATTAGACCCTTGGAAGTTGCGAACAAGGAACTTCTGACACTACATAATTGGTTTTAACTGACAGAGCCACTGTGACGTTATTTCTTTAGCTCGTAAATGTGTTAGTTACCAAGTGGATTGTGAGCTCTTTAAAGAAAATGGACAGGTTCCACGTTTCCAAAGAAAATAAGGACATAAATAGCTCCCACAATTTCAGTGAATACAATAATTGAGAATGTGTTGAGCTGCTGCTTTAATTCCTCTGCAAAAATAACTACCGCAGCTTAGCGTCTCGAACAATCACAAAAATCGATACACGGCTTCTGTCGCCTTAGATACTGACGTCACGTGTGACTTTATTAGTGTGCAGTAAGACCCATCCGCCATTTACTCATACTCTGTCGTCGGCGATCTTTCGTAGCAGTAGTAGCGTTGAAAATGGAATCTGCATATACACAAGAAAGCTAAATCTGAATTAGTCTTCCGTAAGTCATTTCACCAGCCTTACGTTACATACAACGAAGATGTTTATTATTCCATATCACAAATGTAGCCGATACAGTTGTTTAATTTCGCAATAATTCAACGATGGACTTGATAAGAAGTTGTATTATTAAGATTATCGATTACAACATTGTTATCGCATTATTATACTAGCGGTTTAGATATTTACTCTGGCACAATTAAGTTGTAGCGTGTAGCATACGTGCACAAACAGAATACGGACATCAGTTCTGAGTCAATATTATTTTGTGGTTATAGGTTTTTGCAGATAGATATGTAGAATAACCCGAAATATAGCTGAGGCTTAACGGTGAAAGTCTGATGGTAAGTTCGCGAACTCAACGAATATGCTGTCATGAGGATAACTATATTTAATGTTATGGTTACGCATGTTGCATTCGAAGACTCATTTATGTCAGCTATTTTGGTGGAGGTAGTACCAAATCCTTCGATTAGTCTCCCAAAACGATGAGCATTTAATCTGTGAAAATTTGAGTGACATAACTATTTATGTTGGATGTGCGTAACTTCAATACAGAATACAACACAGCAATCGAAACAAATTTCTCAGGAGGATCAATATTCAACACTGCAGTATACCGCCATTAGTTACCTATGATTTTAAAGTAAGTGGAGGCACA
Organism: Schistocerca nitens; assembly: GCF_023898315.1. NCBI lineage: Eukaryota > Metazoa > Arthropoda > Insecta > Orthoptera > Acrididae > Schistocerca > Schistocerca nitens. Next base: position 436,440,368 of record NC_064615.1, on the reverse strand, counting down.
GAAAACATCATAGAGGCCTTTGGACTGGAAATGAATCTGAATTATTTTCAGCCAGATTCCCACATACAGATCTCGAAAGAAATCGAGGCTACCTTTTCAAAACCTGCCCCTAATTACGAACTGCAATATACCTGATTATTTCCATCTACATTACATTCTTGAGCTTTAATATTTCCTTTTAAGGTAAAAGTCACGTTGTAGACCTCCAGCCCCTTGAATTTTGTATAGTTCATGTCATATGCAGCAAAATAATCACCTGAAATATGTTCATGGTCTAATATAGAGCCTCTGAATTTACCTTGTAATTCTAGAATTTTTGACAAAAGTTCGTCAAATGTGGCAACATTCGTTATACAAACCGCGAAGATGAACAGTATGTAACGCAGCAGGACAATCTGTTACCAAAACCTTTATTTAGCACTCACATTCGTTAGCTTCGCCAAATCACAATCAGAAGTATCATCTCCCAACCTGCCCTATAGTTCAATTGGTCATTTCAAAAAGGACACGAGTCACGAAAATAAAATTTTACAGAAGTCAAAAACTGCCTACAGCATAAAACATTTGTGTCTTTATTGTTATTTAAATGTCTTCAAGGAATGGTCTGCATTGTGTACTTTTGTTACGTAGTTTATAGCTTTACAAAAAAATAAATTTAAAAATTACTGACTCATGATATTTTTCCAGTGAACAATTATTTGTCCCAATAAATGATTACTAATGTTTGGAAAACATTGGTGAACTGCAAACTCAGTGGACACTCTTACCATTTTATTCAAGTTTTTAGCTGTAGCAGCATTTCCTACAACAATGCTGAAGCAAAACACAAAAATACAAGTTAATCTTCTTGATCATCATCATCAACATTGTGTGTTATCCCTGCTGTTGGCCGTTCTTGCAATTGCTCGTAAAATTGCATGTATTGAGGTGGAGTACACCTTTTCACTTTCAATATATCTCGTACATTTTTGGCATTGATGGGCACCCGTTTTTCAAGATATAGCAACTCATTGAGATTATAGGATCCTTATTGAATGTATAAAGGAGCTGAAATATTTGTGTGACAGCACCATCAATAAACTGCTCTTTTTTTTCATTTGCACCAGGCAATAGACATAATGTTCAACACTTATACATTTAGACGGTGAAAAAGAAATTTTATGTTCCGTAGCAAATTTTCCCATGCTTCATTCAGAGAGGCAAGACATTTTTAAACAGAGAGGCGACCAATTTCTAAATGCTAATACAGCAACGTTGTCAACTGTTTCCACTAAAATCTTACTTGATGCTTTTTTTTTTATCGTTATGGCGTACTCTTCAAATATATAGGCCCTGTTGTGGTGGCTCACCAACTTCTTAATTGTTTCATTTTTATCATTTGGTAGAAAAATAAGGCCTGTTTATAGAGAAGTAGTTTTTCATCTTCTTCTTTGTCTCAGTTGATACAAGTGTTAGACAAAAGTGAATTACTGTGTTATTATTCTAACCGGCATACCCATTGCCGAACAGGTGAAGCTCATTCTCATTTTTCTAGGTATGTTTCTGCACGTAATGGTATAGAAATAAGCAGTTTTCATTTGCACGTTTCTTGGCTTCACCTTCGTGGCGCCTTTAAAAGTACTAGTCTTTCTTTTCATATTATATATACCAAAAGCATTGCCCCATATCGTTTTCAAATAAAAGGTATGCTGCACAGGAATAGTTGGTAACACTAAATTTTTCATGTAGTCAAACTTCAGCCCTCAGAATTTACGAGTGTTTTTCTTTTTAAATGCGTTCAGAAACTGCATTAATTTTACAGTAAAAATTTTTGAATCTTCTGTGGTGAATCATTGGCCAGATTGTTACATGTCGTTAGTGCAAAAAAAAAAGGCGCGAGTCAATGACCTCATGACCTTTCTACATGGAGTGAAGATATCGATCTCTGATAATGACGCCATTTGAAGGTTGAAAACTTTCCTTCCTGTACATATTATTCTGGCTACCCTCCATCACCCAGTTCGAAATATACTCGTATAGCTCATTTTTGTAAAAAACTTGACTCGTGACCTTCCTGCAGTGACCGATTCACTTCGCATTAGAGTACGCATCAGTTTGACACCACAACCAAAACTTCTGTAGGGGTTCCAATACCACAAGCTAGCCCCTTTTAATTCATCACAGTTTCGTTTAAATCTGGTAACCGATTTTTGTACGTATTACGTTTCAACGCCTCTCTTTTAGCAACGGCATTCGTTTGGAGTTGCGGGCCTTTCAAGAGAATTTTCAAATAGCGTGCATAATTATTCTACAGAAGAAGACACATGTGGGAAATATAATCTATTTTCTTAAGCTGATGTTTTAATCAATCGACAAAAATAGTTCTCATCACAATAACACACCTTGGTGTCACTACAGCGACATTTATCGGTTCGTTCGATAGTCCAGTACTCCCGGGAATTTGCAGAGATGTCTCCACCGCTAGGGATCACAGTAGCGTGACCGTAGTGGCTCTTTTGGTATGCAGGGTAGTTGAGGCTCCCTTAAACGATGTTGGCTCAAGACGCCTGTTGTGAAGATCTGCGGCAAATTTATCTGTTGATCGCGAGTAGTGGAGAGCAGACAGGCCGCTGAGCTTTGGTGTTAAATGTGAACAGTCGAGTTTTGGTTCAATAGCAGTAAGCAGCAAACAATGGAAACTTTTGGGAAATCTATTATGAGATAATGGAAAATTTATTTTGGAGAGGAAAAGAATTGATTTTTACTTTGGTACGCTTATATTCTTTGTGAAGAATGGATTACAGTTAATGATTAGGTTTGTCTCATTTGCGGCAGTGGTTTGATAATGCAGCAGTTCGTCAGACATCCAGACCAGAACTGTTTTTGCTGTACATTTGCTGTGGGATTCATCGATCATTGTAAGAGCAATGGATTTAAGGGTTGGAATTTGGAATATTGATGAGGGAAGATTATACACATTAAGTTTAGTTTTTTGTAATTCTTGAATTATACTTACGTGATTTCAGAGGAAGTTTAACTATTACTGAAGTTTCATTAAATATTAGTAAGTCAAATGATATGAGTTTGCTACTGAGTTCATTTAACCCTGAGTCATTGCCCACATCTCAAGATACAATTAATTTTAAATTTATTTAAAACCGTTGTTAAAAATTATGAACCAACAATGATAGGAATATACTTTTAGAGAACGCATTGCACTTTTGCGTATCTCAGTAGTTAGATTTTTCAGCTCTGTTATCGAAAAGCGCAGTAGTTACGAGAGCAGTTTGCACTGTGTTATCTAAAGCAACCCAGGTAAGGTAAACAGTGTAGATAACGGATTCTTTATTTAATTAAATCAAAGTAATCAGTTTTTTATCAAAGTTCATAGTCAGATTTTGTGATTTCAGAGGACACGTTTTTCTTTGAATTCTTACAGTTAGATTTCTATATGCAGTCTCACAGTTGAATTTTGTCAGCAACAGTTAACGTTATGCAAGCTATCAGCTTCAATATGTTATAAGTGAACCGCTCAAAAACTGGAAGCATAAAGTTGATCATCTAGAGGACAATGTAACATTAAACACACAATCAACATTACGGATCCACTTTCACCGAAATAAACTGATAACTTTCAACTCATGTTAGAGAATAACGCACTCATATACCAGCAGTCAATGCCATTAAACATCCAAATATGCTACGGACGCTTATTCTATTGAAGATTCTGTACGGGGAGGCTAATTTTGCGCAGCGTGGTGAACCATTCCTGTGATGAGAAGGAATACTGATTGCATGGCTAAAACGGCACCCATAAATTACGTACCGAACACCAGTTTTGATTTTACGCAACGCTGTTCAACGTACTGATGAGAATTTTCTGATGCGCAATGGGTCGCGTTCTCTTAGTTCGTATACTGTCATCGGCTGAATTAGGCGCCTGAATAAACGAAAAACTGAGGTTGCAAATGTCCCTATACTGCTTCATTCAGACCCCACAAATGAGCTAAAAACGAGCTGTTTGGTCTGAAAGCTTCAGTTCGTGCACGATAGAATTAGACAGAATAAAGAGGCACGTACTCTTTGATGATGTTCAGATACGACGATATTTTAATATTCACCAACACAACTAATCGGCCTTGAAATTTTGCTGAAATATTTTGCAGACTATCTTTCACTTTAACAATGTTTTCTGCTGTTAGGAGTCGTTTCGAATAGTTGTTACTGACCTCTTCGCTAGTTAGATTATGACGTCACAAAATGCCTGCAACACTTTTCCTATACTTTTTATTCTGGCAACTATAAAAGTTGTCCGCCGCTCGTGGTCTTGCGGTAGCGTTCTCGCTTCCCGAGCACGGGGTCCTGGTCCGATTCCCGGCGGGGTCAGGGATTTTCACCTGCCCGGAGATGACTGGGTGTTGTTGCGTCGTTTTCATCATCATCATTCATCCCCATTACGGTCGGAGGAAGGCAACGGCAAACCACCTTGCCTAGTACGGCGGTGCGGGTCTCCCGCATCGTTCCCCTACGCTCTGTCAAAAAGCATGGAACTTCGTTTCCATTTTCAACTATAAAGTTTACTGTGCTTACAGAAATCGTAAAATGATGTACTAGGAACAATATTTTCGTGTTATTGGTTTTCGGAATTGAAGGTCTTCTAATTTATTTTTGATATTCATGATAAATAGTGAATTCCCTATTTTCATTCAGTCTTTCTCAATTTCTTCAGTCGTTGTTGTAACATATATGCTACATCTATTTTTTTTCTTGCTCAGGGAATAAATAACACTTACCGTACCTAACTGTAAGATATAATTTACAACATGTGGTTTCGCAGCATACTTGTTTACCGTCTCTGAATATTCCCAGTAGACTGCACCGTATGTAATATATTCAATTGAAATATGTAATATTGTACATATTTCAATTGTTTTCAAACATAAATAGTATTCGCTTTGAACATGTTCTAAAATTTTTGCAAATCACACAATTTTTTTTAATTTCAGTATTAAAATCTTATTTTGTCCGAGAATAATGCATTGGACGACAATATAAACTTTTCATTCACAAAATCTGAACTGACGACTGTGGAAGATTTTCCGCATGTTTGTACTGTACATTTTTCTAAAAGTAGTTTTAGATAGTCGATATGTTAAGCAAAGAGATCTTCTGATCTTTGATTGCATTGTCGTTGCCGTAGACACTGTAAGAGCAGTTAGCAAAATAGTCGGATGTGGCTAAGGCTACTGAGCGGATGAAAATGGCTTGTAGAGCACAGAGATAAAGTAACAGAGAAGGATGCACTATACTTTTGTAAAGATTTTTTGAGGAAATGTGTTTCTGCATTTCTTGGTCGTGCTTAACTGTCATTTGTGTTAATAACGGAAGGTTTTAATGAAAATCTGTTTTTTGGTTTGGATTAATTGGTTTCTTTGTTCAGACGAGAGTTATTAAGGTTTTCAATTCACATGGCTTGCACTCCTAAGTATTAGATTTTATCACTACTTCACCATTTTCAATGATTAGTAGTGCCTGAGAAATGTTTGTTAAAATATCGTTTTTTGTGAAGTTCATCGTCATAGTCAGACAATGAGTTTCAGTTTTTGTGATACAGTTTTCCAAAGGCTTTTTTTCATTTAATTATTGCACTTGTTCGAATTCCACCACAATCTTCGCTAGAAAGAATTTCACATTTTCTAATTCTCTGCGTCGCCGCATTAGCATTTTGCGGAACGGAATGATTGTAGCATGAGCTGCTTAGAGTTGTTGCACTTCTTTGAATTGCAGTGTGCAAGGCTTTTTCTTTCCAATTTTCCTGTTTGCTGCTGCGCTGCATATTTTAGGTGCATCACTTGGAGCAGCACCTACCAATTTTCTGTTGCCACACGTAAGCCACAAAAAAATTTGTTAGGGCTAGTTACAGTATAATCAGAACGTAATAAGATCATTCAGAGCTAGGTGTTAATTTTCAGAACGTATTATCAGGACATTTTGAACTAAGGTCAGGTCATTTTAAATTTCTTATGCAGTTTTATTTTCACAGTACAATGTTACATTTGCGTGTACATTATTCTGCGTTTGGAGTTCTGTTTAGTTGGACTGGACAGGAAATCTTAGTTCTTTCAAAATTTGATTAGCAGTTTACGTAACATTTTCATCCTTTTAACTTCGTTTTTTGGAACTGCAAGCCACGTATTGTGACGTCACACAATGTAGCACTTTCTAATCACTATCGCTACGTTAGTTGAAAAGACAGTTATAGGGCTTACGTTTGTATGACTCCTTTTCTCATCTAGCGTTTTCGTAACTACGCCACTAACATTGTTCAGAATTACAACAGAGACATACACTAGAATAAAGAAAACAGTTCGCTTCACTGCAGTTTCAGTTCACGAAAATAAACGAAGTAGAAAAGCCGTAGGATGAGTTGCATAAAATCGTATAAAATAATAAGAAAAAATGTGTTGACGGAGTAGTATGATTATGTTCCCAAAATGTTTCTGAAGGACCATCTCTGTAAGACAAAACATGCCAAGCAAATTGGTAACAGTATTTCGATCTTCATGTTCATTTTGAAAACACTGGACACAACAAGAATATTCTTAGACCAGTAATGGGCGGTCATACTGACCTGCAGTGGGTGTTGAGAATTTTGTTGCAGTTTGTTCTGTGTTACATTTTATCTATTTATTTTTATTTTTCATTCAAAAGTGTCATGACTAGTTCGATGCCGCCAGCGAAAAAATTACATGCTAAACGTAATTCATGTAGCAACTGAGCAACAATGTCTGCATATATTAATAATGCCATGAATAGAATTTACTGGCGAATGTTTAAAAATACACCCATTTTATTTGAGTATGCTACACTGAATTAAGGAAAGTTTAATATGCCACAGCAGACAAGACCACCACTTTGTTCATCAGTAACATTCCTTGTGCGAGTTATTTACATCCATAATTTTTATCTCATTGTCCGCCTCGAACACACATGTGGAAATCGTTCCTGACACATGAATAGGCGTAAGAATCAGAAGCAGCAATGAAAGAAGTTGGAGAAAGTGAGATACACGCTACATACGGAAGAAAACTCTAAGCATATAAATGAGAAGTTGTGGAAACAGTCCTGTCTGTTCTGTCGTCACATCCCGTTCACGTTTCGTATAATGGCACCGTATTCTGAATCTGCGTGCGGGGCTGCGACCGTAAACGTCCAGTGGCGCTGAATAAGTACCCTGAGTGCGCCTTTCTCACATGTAGCATGCACCGCCCTCTGAATATTTGATGCAGCTGCTAAATGATGAGACGAACTTGGAACGCCTCTTCGTCTTCCGAGTCAGCTGCATAATGTAGCTTGGAGAGGGGTTGAAAGGTACTGTTGGTCGAGTACGAAGACTTTGCCGAGATCTCTTCACAGTGATTTCCTTTAACATGCAACGAAACTATTACGTACGATGCGTCCGTAATACGAACACATATCTAATGCACAACAACTGGCATCACCGTATTGTCGTTTATTCACAGTTAATAAAAATCATTCGTGTTCTGATGTTCATGCAATCTGCTGTAGAATGAACTTTGGAAAGGAACCATTTGAGGACGGAGCATTAGCTCAGCAGAAGAAGAGGAGACATCCATCTCGCTTAGCGCCTAAAGTACATCTCATCAATATGAACCGCATTTCCTTTTGTACTGCACGTTATTTCATCTAAAGAAACCTGTAAGAATAGCGTGGAAAATATAAAGCATCAAACGCACCAATTAAGTATGTTGCCACCATAAAAGTACTGCATCTGATTGCAACTGTAGAAGGGTGGCATTACAGTCAAGTGTTGAAGAGCATAGAAGGAGAGAAGGAAGGTTAGGAATATTAGGGTTCAGCTTCCCGTTTATGGCGTCATTACGCTTAGAGCAGTAACTCATAGTGAAGACGAATATGGAGAGATATCGACTGCGTCTTATTCAGAGAAACTAACTCTTCATTCGCGTCAGTGGTTTGTGGAAACCATGAGAAAACTTCGTCGGACGGAAATCTGAACCGCCGCTTCTGAGAATGAGACTATAGTTTTAGTGGAGTGCTAGTGTAAATTTTTGTATAGGTGATTTGTATAATAGGCAATGTGTCTGATAAAGATGGCTTCAGGTCATAATAAATGTTCTTCATCTGCTACTGATAGTACATTGACCGCAAGGAGTCATCGTCACAACTAGGTAGTTTATGCAGTAAATTCTTCAGGCGGTGAACACATGGTGTGTCGTGGGGTGATCACTCTGTTTTTAAAATAATTGAAAAGCCACGATCGTGGCTTTTCAATTATTTTAAATTCTTCAGGACACAGAGGAGCTTTGTAATTTTTAACGCTATCAGCTGGTTGTGGGCGAGATTAACTGTTTGTTAGGAAGGACATTACGAAACTGTGTACGATGAAAGAAGCCCGTCCTTCAAAAAAAGTATGAATTAATTTTGAAACACTGAAAAGATATTTTGGCACAAAATGAAACACAAAAGACACGAATAGTAAATCAATGAGCGTTGTTATACGAACATGAATAGCATTGTACTCGAATCACACAACGCAGCTTTATTAACAAATCGAACGCTGTGAATGGATAGAAAACAAACGCGTATAATCACTGACGCGTATTACCACAACCTTACTCCATCAGGCAGTTACAAATAAATTATAGCACATGGTACTGATAATCATTGCAATCACATAATGACAGTTCTTCCACAATTATGCTAGAGACGACCAGAAATTTTATGCAAAATAAACAATATTTAAACAAAGTGCTTTTTGTGCACAAACAATGCTGATAAATATTTGCAAAATATAACGGTTATTTAATTACTCGGCGTGGAGAAACTGATCTTAATGAACAGGAACAAGGTAGCGAGATTGAACTCATAGTTCTAGATCAAAGTGACATATACAGCGGAGGAAAATTTCTTCTTACCCTATAGTTAAAGATCAAAAACGAGTTAAACCACATCTCAAATTTGAGAGACAATAACGACGCATTAGTAATGCAGACGTGGTGAAGCACCAGCAAGCCGCGCCTGCAGTCCCATAGTTCAGAGACAGACGTCGCTCATTTAAACATATTGGACGGGCTTTTATATTTGCTTGGTCATCATTAACAGACATATCAGCAGTTTCACAGCAGCATTTTCGCCCCAGCAGACTTTCTCACATCTTTCCGGCTTGGTGAACACACCTTTAAAACGTCCTTCTACTGCAGCTCGCCTCCGCCGAACTCACTAAAAATCAGATTCAAGTACAACGACGATGTCTGCCACACCGATCAAGCAAGTAGATGTTACAGTTCATAATTTTACACTGTGTAATTCTGCTATTCTAACTATGTTAACAAACTAATAGTTATTACTATTTAGTTAACTAATATTACATACTGAATCAAGTTATAAAAGCAGCCCACAAATGCTCTACTACCTACGCATAAATTACGGTCTAACTAATTAGAGTTAAAGTAAACGTCGTATCATTTTCATAATTTCACTAGAGGAAACTTAAATTCAAAATTTACTTACACGTACATACTGAGAAAGCACATATTTATGGCAACGAAGGTGAAATCACCTTGACAGTATTTCACTAATGTTCCAGAAATGAAATGTAACATAGTATTTTTACCGGTATACTGGTGTCAAAAGTCAAAATACAAAGGGCATGGTCTACTACTTGAAGAACCATAAATACTGGAGGCAGGTAGGCATCAACTAGTAGCTCTTTTTTGGCGGTTACTGTCCAGCTATAACTATAGAAATAGACTCATTTCCGGCGGCTAACGTTTTTCATATGTTCGATATGAATAAAAGTGTTAGATTGTGTCGTCGTAGTAATCGTAACTATTCATTACAGTGGGTTTCTTTGTAGCAGGCTTATATATTTACTTCCTAGTTTACCTACCTCTGCTCTATTTTCACTTACACTTAGTGCACAATGTACTCGGACGCTAAATATTTCGCAATAAAAATTGTTTAGGAGGTGAATCCCTATCTCAACAAGGATGTGCTCAAAACATTTCGTAATCTGAGTATTTATTTTACATATGACAGTGAAACAAGGCATCAAACAAAGAAACAGTTTAAGTAGCATCCCGATTTTGAAACATAACAAGTATTCGAAAAATTAGGTTTCTCTTTTAATAGCGCCTGTGATCAAATTTTCACGTTAACATCGAGTGAATGATGGTTCAAATGGCTCTGAGCACTATGGGACTCAACTGCTGAGGTCATTAGTCCCCTAGAACTTAGAACTAGTTAAACCTAACTAACCTAAGGACATCACAAACATCCATGCCCGAGGCAGGATTCGAACCTGCGACCGTAGCGGTCCTGCGGTTCCAGACTGCAGCGCCTTTAGCCGCACGGCCACTTCGGCCGGCAGAGTGAATGAATTCGCAAATTTTTTTTTAAAAAAAAAGGGTTTCTGGAACAAAGGCAAACTGTCGGGTGTGGATGATATACTGTGACGGTACCACCATCCAGAGAAGGTGAAAACCGGAAAGTCTTACACTAATCAAAAAAAGGTATAGTGTACATTTTGCCATAATGAGTATCAAGGTAAAAAGATGCCTTTTTCCTTCTGTGCAAGTGGCTCACTGGGAGCATTTGTTGGATATCTCCTCCACCGAGATTTTCCAATTGGTTGTAGAAGTGGTTTCACCAGATTTATTTTATCTGCAATATAACTGCTTTCATTGCAGACATCTAAGGGGTTCTTCAAATTTTTAACATACGGAAATCAGGAGACTGGAAGTCTTCAGTATCTGGCAGTATTCCTAGTACCACTTGTGATCTCCTCCTTCCTTCCTAATTCCGTTTATTGTCCACAATAAGCAAAGTCTTTTATGAAAAATTTGAGAGGATCGAAGATTACAGTGAACTTTTTAGTTTAGTTAGCTTCTCGTGTAGAGTTGGCTCCAGTCCTTCTTGTCTAGGGATCTGATTCCTGAAGGTGAAATTCACACATTTTAGGTCCTCATGGTTGAATTGAAATAAACTTGAAAATTGTTGTTGCAGAAGATCTGTTTTTACGTTAATATATTTTGTCACATTTTAGTATTTCGTATAGTCTTTTGAATTTTCACATTAACAAAGCCAAATTAATTTGCTCCCCCAAAATTCAAAAATACGTCCGATCACGTCAGAGGCATGCTTACTACTCCTTCACTCACCGTTAAAACCATATTCCAAAGGGTTTAAAATTTTTCTTGACAAAAGAATTTTTATTAATTTCGATTATTATTTCATAAATGAATCCAGAAATAAACATAGTAAACAGTACTAGATTGCTTAATTAATAATAGAAATTTTAAGTGTGCCAAATAATTCGTAATTTCAAATGCTCCTAAGAAAAGAAAATAATTTTAACTGAGCATTCAGAGATAGTACTTATCGACTGTAACATAGAAAATAAAATAATCCCTGTCATAAGTTTTGGCCTGAAATACGACATATTGTGTTTTCAGTGAAGACAATACTGGCCTTGAATGCCGACATTGCATGATCATATTGTGTATAAATTTGTACGAAAGTTTTCAGAAAAACGTCTGAGATAATATTGACCTGTCCAAAATTTTAAAAAATGATACTGCTTTCGACAACTACTGTTGAGGAAAGATAATGCTAGGGGAGAATGTCCCCTTACACATTGTCGAGTTGGAAGATATAATTGTTTTCATTGCATCTAAACTCAGCAAGTTTTCCTTGTACATGTGGTTTTAGTGCGACTCTATACCCTTAAAGATAAGCGACATTGCCTCTCTCCTATATTCCAAACTTATTCCTTTCAAATCAGCGTTGCACAACGAAAATTCTATGTCGAAAGAAAAAACCTTTTATGTCAAAACCTTTTATATCAAAATGCTTAGAACGTTAGCGGAAATCTAATGTTCGACTGGACGCGGTTGCCTGTTCATCGAAGATCTAATTTAGTTCACTGATTTCCCTTACATTTCACAGTTTACATCTAGCGCCTCAATACACATACACGACGTTATGTAGTTCACTGATTTTCATAACTATGTTTACACCTGTCAAGTACAGAGATATAGCCCAAACATGTTCGGTAATTACAACCACAATGTATAGAGGTAAGTCAGTAATACTTGGTACTACATAATAATAATAAACTGATATTGCAGTCTACAGTTCACTCTAGAAATAAATAGTAACTTAGTATGCAGTCATATTTCTTTCTTTTCTAGCCATCATTTTTCTGACTGGTTCGATACGCTGCCTCCCCTGTGCCAACTTCTTCATCTCAGAATAGCAGTTGCAGCGTACGCCAACAATGATTTGTTGGATGTATTCCAATCTCTCCTTCCTCTATAGTTTTTGCCATCTGCAGCTCCCTCTAGTACCAAGAAAGTTAAACCTTGTTGTCTTAACAAATGTTCTACCAACCTGCCCCTTCTTCTTGTTAGTGTTTTCCATATATCGCTTTCCTCGCTAACTCTGCGGAGAACCTCATTCTTTACCTAATCAGTCCACCTAATTTTCAAAATTCTTCTATAGCACCACATCTCAAAGTCTTAGATTCTCTTCTTTTCCGGTTTTCCCACAATCCATGTTTCACTACCGTAGAATGCTATGCTCCAAACGTACAAACTCAAATGAAGGCTAATGTTTGTTACTAGCAGGCTTCTATTTGTCAGGATTGACATTTCTGCCAGTGATAATCTGCTTTTTATGTTCTCCTTGCTCCGTCCCCCATGGATTATTCTGTTGCCTAGGTAGCACAATTTCTTAACTGTATCTACTTGGAGATCATCAATCCTGATGTTAAGTTTCTCGCTGTTCTAATTTCTGATAATTCTCATTACTTTCGTCTTGATCTACGATTTACTCTCAGTTCATATTCTGTACCCATTAAACTGTTCAGTAGATTCAGCAGATCCTGTAATTCTTCTTCTCTTTCACTGAGGATAACAATGTCATCAGCGAATCATATCATAGATATCATTTCACTTTGTATTTTAATTCCATTCTTGAACCTTTCTTTTATTCCCAACATTGCTTCTTCGATGAACAATAGGGGTGAATGAATGCAACCCTCTCTTAACGTTCTTTTTAATCCGAGCACTTTTTCACTGTTATTGCTCTCTCCTGGCTCTTACACACATCGTATGTTACCCGTCTTTCTCTACAACTGACCTCCATTTTTCTAAGAATTTCGAATATCTTGCTCCAATCGACATTGTCGAACGCTTTTTCCGAGTCAACAAATTCTATGAAAGTGTCTATATTTTTCTTTAGTCTTTCTACCACACTCAACCGCAACGTCAGTATTGCCTCTCGTGACTTTACCTTTTCTTAAGTCAAACTGATCGATACCTAATGGATCATAATTTTTCTTTTCCATTCTTCTATATATTATTCTTGTCAGCAACTTGGATGCATGACCTGTTAAGCTGATTGTGCGATGATTTTCGTACTTGTCAGCTCTTGATGTTTTCCGGAAGTGAAATGGTATATCCTACACACCACTGTAAACAATCTTTTTGTTTCCACTTTTCCCGGTGATTTTAGAAATTCTAATGGAATGTTACCTATCTCGTGTGCATTTGTCATGCCAAGCCTTCCAAAGGTGTTTTTTTTTTTTTTAATTCTGATTCTAATACTGCATCCCCTCTTTCTTCTACATCGACTCCTGCTGCTTCGTCTATCACTCAAGTCTTCCCCCTCATACAGGCCTTCGGTGTAGTCTGTCCACTTATAAGCTCTCTCCTCTGAATTTAACACTGGAATTCCCACTGCACAGTTAATGTTACCATCCATGCTTTTAATTTCAATGAAGTTCGTTTTGACTTTTCTAGGTGATAAATCACTCCTTTCGACAACATTCCTTTTTCGATTCCTTCATATTTTTCGTGCATCCGTTTCGTCTTAGCTTCTCTGCATTTCTATTTATTTTATTCTTAAACGATTTCCATTTCTGGATTAATGAATTTGCCTGAAACTGTTTGTACTTCCTTCCTTCATTATCAACTGAAGTATTTAGTCTGTTACCCATGTTTTCTTCGTAGTTACCTTCTTTGTACCTATGTTTTCCTTTCCACCTTATGTGAATGCCCTTTTAGAGATAACCATTCCTCTTCAACTGAATTGCTTAATGAGCTATTTCTTATTGCAGTATCTTTACCCGTAGAGAACTTAAAGCGTATCTCGTCATTCCTTAGTACTTTCGTATCCCACTTCAATGAGTGCTGATTCTTTCAGACTAATCTCTTAAGCTACAGCCTACTCTTCATCACTACGACATTGTGATCTGAGTCGATTTCTGCTCTTGAGTAAGCCTCACAATCCAGAATATGATTTGGGAATCTGTGTCTGACCAAGATGTAATCTAACAGAAATCTTTCTATATGACCCGGACTTTTCCAATTACAGCTCCTCCTCTTGTCATTCTTGAACTGAGTATTGGCTATTATTGGCTAAAATTTATGGCAGAATTCATTTAGTCTTTCTCCTCTCCCATTGCCAATAGCATACTGAAGACAAATATGTACAAATTCGAAAATAATATTCGATTCATAATGAATTTTTCATCTGGAGAGGAGTGCGTGTGATTTGAAGCTTCATACCGAGTAAAACTTTGTGCCATTGCGGGTCTCTAGCCTGGGACCTTTGCTTCACCCGGGCAGTTAATCTACCTACTGCGCCATTCAAGGCCCCACTGCTTCACTTCGTCCAGTACCTGCCTCCTACCTTCCACACTTCTCCAGACTCTTGCATTCTTTGCGAGACTAGTGCTCCTGGACGGAAGATGATCATGGAGAAATGGGCTAGCAGCAGCCTAGGGGGTTGTTTTGAGAAATATAGATTATACGTGTGACTCTTCAAGCTTTCCCGGCAGATGTGTTGTAAATAGTCTTCACGGGTTTGCTGCCGGATCACGTTGTGCAAACACCACAATATTTCCTCGAAGCAGTCGTACCTAGCCACCAGCAAGGTTGAACCACCTGAAGATGTCGGACAGAGATATTGTGGAATTTGTACAACGTGATCCGGCGGCAAACCCGTGAAGACAATTTACATAGTTTATACGTATTTATGATTTAATAATTCGTACTTCGCGTACATCTGATTTCAGAAGATCTACGAAAATGGCCTTTTTGTGTTACTAGGTTCTGCCTGGTGGCCGAAATCCTCTCCTGTACCAACCTCTCCATCTCAGAGTTCCACTTGGACTCATCTCCTCAATTATTTGCCGGACCGCTCATCGGAGTGCTCATTCCATTAATCTGGTCCTCCAATTCTTCCTGTCTCACTGAGGACAGCAGCATCAGAGAATTTTTATCCGATACCTGAACTGACCTAAATGAAACAAGGCCCCAGGACTAGACAACATTTCATTAGGAATACTGATAGCCTTGCGAGAGCCAGACATGGCAAAAACCACCTGGTGAGCAAGATGTACGAGACAGGCGAAATACCATTAGACTTCAAGAAGAATATAATAATGCCTATCCCAAAGAAAGCTGGTGTTGACAGGTGAGAAAATTACCGAAATATCAGTTTAATAAGTCACAGCTGCAAAATACTAATACGAATTCTTTACAGACTAATAGAAAAACTGGTAGAAGCCGACCCCAAGGGAAGACCATTTTGAATTCCTTAGAAACGTTGGAACACGTGAGGTAATACTGACGCTACGACTTACCTTAGCAGATAGATTAAGGAAAGGCCAACCTACGTTTCTAGCTTTTATGGACTTTGAGAAAGCTTTTGACGATGTGACTGGAATACTCTCTTTCAAATACTGAAATTGGCAAGCGTCAAATACAGGGAACGAAAGGCTATTTACAATTTGTACAGAAACCAGATTGCAGTTATAAGAGTCAAGGGCCATTAAAGGGACGCAGTGGTTGGGAAGGGAGTGAGATAGGGTTGTAGCCATCCCCAATGTTATTCAATCTATATATTGAGAGAGCAGCAAAGGAAACAAAAGAAAAATTTGGAGTACGAATTAAAATCCATGGAGAATAAATAAAAACTTTGAGGTTTGTCGATGACATTGTAATTCTGTCAGAGGCAACAAAGAACCTGGAAGAGCAGTTGAACGGAATGGAAAGTGCCTTGAAAGAAGGATATAAGATGAACATCAACAAAATCAAAACGAGGATAATGGAATGTATTCGAATTAAATCTGTTGATGCTGTGGTAATTAGATTTGGAAATGAGACACTTAAAGTAGTAGATGAGTTTTGGAATTTTGGGAGCAAAATAACTGATGATGATCGAAGTTGAGGGGATATAAAATGTAGTCTGGCTATGGCAAGGAAAGCGTTTCTCAAGAAGAGAAGTTTGTTAAAATCGAGTATAGATTTAAATATCAGGAAGTCTTTTCTGAAAGTCTTTGTATGGAGTGTAGCCATATGTGGGAGTGAAACATGGACGATAAATAGTTTAGACAGGAAGAGAATAGAAGCTTTCGAAATGTGGTGCTACAGAAGAATGCTGAAGATTAGATGTATAGATCACATAATGAGGAGGTGCTGAATAGAATTGTGGAGAAGAGGAATTTGTGGCACTGCTTGTGTGTATTATTCTTATAGGGAATGTGTACAGGGTTGTCGGAAATTCCCGTTACAGAATTCTAGGACTTGTAGAGGGGAGAGAGTACATCGTATTTTCAATAGGAACCTATGTCCGGAAACGTCATCCAACGAGACTACAGAGCGTCAAAGTTATAGGCGCGGACGTCTGTCAATGTACGTATGCACGGGGTGATTCTGTGATGATGTTACAGACTTTCTAGGATGATGGAGAACGATAAATGTATGAATTTGAAGTAAGGATCCCTGTACCGGAAACGAACGAGTCGAAAGTTGTAACCGAATACCGTTCTGATACGTCTGACAGTTGAATACTTGAATACACGTACCAGTTCTTGTGTTGCGAAGAATGTAGGGTTGGTAACTTTCAGTGGTCGTAGTGTGGACAAAAACGAGAAAAAATGTCTAATAAACGTGGGCTCTAAAGTGTGTACCTTAACAGGTAAGATCACTTGCTCATTAGAGGAGATGTGTTTCACATTAGCGAAGATGAACGAATGGTCATAGCTCCTCAGGTATGCAATTTACAGCCCACGTTCACTGGACATTTTTTCTCGTTTTTGTCAACAGTACCATCACTGAAAGCTACCAACCCTACACTCTTCGCAACACCAGAAGCGGTACGTGTATTCAACTGTCAGACGTATCAGAACGGTATTCGTTTATAACTTTCGACTCGTTCGTTTCAGGTGCACGGATCCTTACTTCAAATTAATACATTTATCGTTCTCCATCATCCTAGAAAGTCTGTAACATCATGACGGAATCACCCCGTGTATACGTACATTTACAGTTCCCCGCACCTGTAACTTTGACGCTCTGTAGTCTCATTGGATGACGTATCCGGACATGGGTTCCTATTCCAAATACGATGTACTCACTCCCCACTACAACTCCTAGATATCTGTAATGGGAATTTCCAACCACCCTGTATAATGATTCTGGTTGCGTAAGGGGAGTGTCTGCCGTATCTATTGCAGTTGTGACACGTAATAAGTCTGTCAGACCATCACGACTGATGCATTCAACATAACCGTCAAACATACGTACAACAGTCCAAGGTAATTGCAACTGCCGAATGTTGTTTTAGTAGTGGTCATCCGATGGAATATAGCCACACAGAAATTCTACCAGTTACTGGGGTAGTGTTCTTAAGGAAGGAGTTGAGATTAAAACAGCAAATGACCTGATAAATAGAGTTGGAGGCTTTTGCTTGAACTCTGCGTGAGATCCTGCTCTCTCTCTCTCTCTCTCTCTCTCTGGCAAAACAACAGAGGGACAGACTTGCTGTTACTTTCTCAAAGGTTCGTCTGTATCGAGAATATCTGATGTTCGTTGGGTTGTGTGATGGTGCTAGTTGCTTAAAGCGTGTGTTTTCTGTTTGTTGGTTATTGTAAGCACACCCACTGAGACTTTAAGCTGTCGTGCGCAAAGGTCAACTGTTCCATTTGACGAGGTGTTCACCTGTCGAAGTATCGTCGGCTGTCGAGGATGTTACCCACCTACACACTCCAGTAAGTGATTAAACTTAATGATTCGACCAAATGTGGAGCGATTCAAAAGTTGTGATTTCAGTTAAATGTAAATGCTCTTACCTAAGTGATACAGGATGATTTTATCCACTGTTTACAAACTTCAGCGCTTGATCATGAGAGGATACGAAGAAAAAAGGTCTGATGAACTTATGACCGGAAATGCATGGTTTCCATGCTAGAGGCCATTTATTCAATCATACGTTGTTACACATACTGCGGTCTAATACACTCTGTACCATAGTTACAGCAAATGTTGAAAATGGCATCTATGTGCCTCAATGCATGCTTCCAGTTACAGCATGTGTTGAAAATGGTATCCATGTTCCTCATTGCATGCGTGTGCTCGTTGTAGCAGGTTCTGTCTCACACGTTCACATCGGCCAGGCTGCATGTGAACAGTGTCAAAGACAGCATGAACACACTGTTCCAAACTCTGGAATGAGATCTGCATACACGATACTTTTGAGATGGTCCCATAACCAGAAAGCACACGGGTTGAGACCCGGTTAATGTACAGACTATGGAACAGGACTCTCACGTCCGATCCATCGACCAGGGAAGACACGATTGAGATGTCCGGACGTTAACGGTGAAGTGGCTGGAACACCATCATGTAGCAGTCACATAAATCTTCGAATCATCAATGGCACTTCTTCTAAGTCACCCACAAGAAACGCCGATTTTTGAGGCCTGTTAGGCGACATAGAAGGAAGACTGGTCCCAAAATACGGTCGCCAATTATCCCGGCTCACACATTCCGGTTGCACCGATGCTGATGATTTGCTGTCACCATACTGTGGGGGTTCTGCATACTGTCCCAGGGATGACAGCTATGAAATACCGCTCTGTGTAAAGATGACCTCAACTGTGAATAATATGAATGACACAAATCCCGGAATTGTGATTGCCTGATGACAAAATTGCTCTCGATGTGGAAGGTCTGTCGCCAGTAAGTGATAAGGGTAGTACCAATTGTCATGGGGAATATTCCACACGGTCGTCTGGCTTACCCTGTAATGGAACTGGCACGGTGGTCGCCTTCCACAGTGTTAATCACATTTTTCTCCAAGTCTGGTGTGCGAACATTTCGGATACGTCCTTCATGATTTCCTGCTTCCTGAAACGACCCTGTCTCAGACAATCGGCGAAACAATGTTGCAAACATTCAATGCTGCGATTGTTTTCGATGGGGATAGGTCTCCTGATACAACCTTGGTGCTGCCCGCCCGTTGACCTTTGCCTTTCCGTAAGTAAACACCATGTCGGGAATTCTCGATTCGAATACAGAACCATTGTATCACATCCATTACACGTTGTGTCAGAAGGAGAGGTGAATCGGACACAATATTGCCAACAACTATTGTAGGATAGGGTGCCAGGGCATATCGTATGAGAAACAGTACCACCGTCTAGGAGAATACCACGCATACTGCATCTGTGGCTGCATGGTACAGCGCTTATTAGACTGCAGTCTTTGTAACAAAGTATGATTGAATAAATGGTCTCATCGATCTATCCCCTAGAGTTTGTCATGGTAAAAATCACCCTTTATAAACAGAAAATACACTGAAGCGCCAAAGAAATTGGTACAGGCGTGCGTATTCAAATAAAGAGTTATGTAAACAGGCAGAATACGGCGCTGCGGTCAGCAACACCTATAAAAGACACCAAGTATCCGGCGCAGTGATTATATCAGTAAATGCTGCTAAAATGGCAGGTTATAAAGATTTAAATGAGTTTGCACGTGGTATTATAGTCGGCACACGAGCGATGGGACACAGCCTCTCCACGGTATCGATGAATTGGGCATTTTCCCTTACGACCATCTCACGAGTATACCGTGAATGTAAGGAATCTGGTAAAACATCAAACCTCTGATATCGCTGCGGCCGGAAGAAGATTCTCCAAGAACGGGACCAACGATGACTGAACAGAATCATTCAACGTGACAGAAGTGCAACTCTTCCGCAAATTGCTGCAGATTTCAGTGCTGGACCATCAGCAAGTGTCAGCGTGCGAACCATTCAACGAAACATCATCGATAACGGTTTCCGGAGCAGAAGACCCATGTATTTGCCCTTGACGACTGCATAACACAAAGCTTTACGCCTCGGCTGAACGTGTCAGCACTGAAATTTCTGTGTTGATGACTGGAAACATGTTGCCTGGTTGAACGAGACTCGTTTCAAATCGTATCGAGTACGGGTATGGGGACAACCTCATGAACCCATAGACCCTGCATGTCAGCAAGGGACTGTTGAAGCTGGTGGAGGCTCTGTAATGGTGTGTAGACTTTGAGAAAGCTGACGGACTTGGGCAATTCCTGCAGGACAATGCGACACCCCGCACGTCATGGATTGGTACAGACTGGCTCCAGGAACACTCTTCTGAATTTAAACTTTTCCGGTGGCCACAAAACTCCCAAGACATAAACATTATTGAGCATATCTGGAATGGCTTGGAACATGCTGTTCAGAAGAGATCTCCACACCCTTCGTACTCTTGCGGATTTATGGACAGCCCTGCAGGATTCATGGTGTCAGTTTCCTCCAGCACTACTTCAGACATAAAGCCACGTCTTGTTGCGGCTCTTCTGCGTGCTCGCGGGACCCTACACGAAATGTGTGAAGTTATTCACATGAGCACTAAAAGAAATCAGCTAAATTTAGATTACGCGATAAGTCACACAAATCTGAAATCTGTAAATTCAACTAAATGCTTATGGATTACAATTAGAAATAACCTAAATTGGAACGATCACATAGATAATATTGTGATATTGTGGGTAGAGCAAACCAAAGACCACGATTCATTGGCAGAACACTCAGATGGTGCAACAGGTCTACTAAAGAGACTGCTTACACCACGCTTGTCCGCCCTATTCTTGAGTATTGCTGTGAGGTGTGGGATTCGCATCAGATGGGACTGACGGATGACATCGAAAAAGCACAAAGAAGGGCAACTCGTTTTGTATTATCGGGAAATAGGGGAGATAGTGTCACAGACATGATACGTGAATTGGAGTGGCAATCATTAAAACAAAGGCGTTTTTCGTTGCGACGGGATCTTCTCATAAAACATCAATCACCAGTTATCTCCTCCGACTGCGAAAACATTATGTTGGCACCCACCTACTTAGGGAGAAATGATCATCACAGAAATGATCTCACAGAAAAATTTAAGTGCTCGCTTTTCCCGCGTGCCGTTCGAGAGTGGAACGGTAGAGAGTCAGCTTGAAGGTGGTTCATTGAACGCTCTGCCAGGCACTTTATTGTAAATAGCAGAGTAATCACGTAGATGTAGATGTAGACATAGATATTAGGCAGGTGTACGAGTATGTTTGGCTCCTTAGTGTATTCGTCACTGTGATGGTACACTTTACAGTTTACGATGCCAGCAAGTAATCATTTAAGAAAAACTAGAAAACACCTGGTATATCAATAGGTCGAAGAATCCTAACCCAGTACAAGAACAAAATTTGGCTGAAACGGCAAGGGAAGTAACACGTAGAATACATTGACGAGAAGGAGATATAGCATAATTCATGTGTTAAGACATCATGGAAAGCACTACATGGTACTTGAAGATTAAGCAGACTAGTAAAATAAGAACTGTGAGTGTTATACGTAGAATCGGCAGGGAAAGTATTGTATGCAAAACATCGATTAGAAGAGGGAAAAGTACGGTAGGACACAGTTGAATACGTCAAGGAATGGTTTCCATAGCGCTATGGGCTGTCCTGAAGAGACAGACGTTTGTTTGACACTCTCGCTCCATCGGTTAAGCCACGATATTCGTTCCCTGTGGCTGCCAACCACCTTCAATGGAGAGGAGCTGTGATCGCTGAAGCATGACCAAAGAGCGTGGTAAATCAGAACTAGCAGCGGTGACCAGGTCTCAACTCTGTAAGCCAGTTCTTTACGTCTGCATGCATTCAAAATTGGCCTACGTTTCGCCGGGTGATGTGACGCAGAGGATGTATTTTTTTGTCGAGTACTACGGATACGGGGGGGGCATTATCACACCATCTGTCTTTAATTAACAGTATTGTTCATTGAAATAAAATATGCAGTTATGCCATAACTGTCGCAATAATTTACACACTACTGCTTAACTTATTGCATACACGGTTAAAACGTTTTTAAAAACAAAACTTTTCGAAACACTGTTCAGGTCGTTTGATTCACCATTGCAGGAGCCTATAGCGATAAATTCCAGATTCCACTGCCTCTGTCTCATATTGAAGCGTGCTGCATCATATCGCCGGGAGCGACGGTCTTATTGCGAAGCCCTGTCAGGGTATCTGACGCATAAAACGCGGTCCTATCGAACTGTAGCTCGTAGGCAGATGGAGCCCCTAACATTCTGCAACACGATCTCTACAAAAATTTCTCACTTTGAGGCGATAAATGCTGAAGTTGTGCACAAATTACGTTCATGCTGCATTACAAATCGAGTAACTGCATGTCACTTAAAGTTACTAAAGTGTCTTGAATATTATAACTGACCGACTAACTTTATATTAATTGCCCGTTATCGTTATCGTCTTGTTCTTTGCTTCCCAGAAAGCACATATTGTCGCTAACAGAAATGACTGATTTTACAGCCAATAGCAATAGAAGAATCACAAAGCAGTTGTATTTTCAGTTTCTGAAATGGAATCGTTAGTGCTGGTAAAATGTATAAGCATTGTTACATCAGAACACAGGATTTGTGCCAGAGAGGGACCATAACCAGGATTTCCCGCTAATCACGAGTACTCGCCTTACCGATCTCTCTTTTTTTTCCTTAATCACATTTTCTTCGTTAATGTTCGTTGCATTTGTTCGGGGCGGACTTCCTATGACGGCGGTTCAAGTCCATCGTTGATCCGTTTCCGTTGAGGGGAGACATTTTAATTAAATGTTGTCTGCCCTGTATCGGCGGATAAATACGATACTGCAGTGCCTGTGGGCAAAATTCTACAACAGGACCACTAGCGTACTTACTTGTTTCGTGCAGGAATATTCTCAGCGCTTGCCGGAGTTTGTGATAAGAACAAAAGAAGATGTGTCAGCTGCTTTTGTTGCGCAACCAATAACAGAGCTGCTGACAGACGAACTGTTTGGAAGTAATTCATTCGGTAAAAGGATGAAACATTGCTGTTAACGAGGATAATAAATTTAATTGCCCCTTATTTGAGTCGGAGCTGTTTAAACTGTGCTAAAGTCTACAAACCAATCCACGATATAATCGAAAACTCTGTGAAATATTTCTCTGCTCAGTGTTACTGCGCAGGCGATCTCCACGAGCACACTGAGTAAGGGGTTCAATATGGTTTAATTAAATAGCACGAGAAGTTAGGTGGATCAATGTTTTTCATTAAATCATGGCAGGAGGTAGGTGGATCAATGTTTGCTAATATATTGGTCGTGAGACTCAATTTTTAATAAACATTGATCCACGTACTTTCTCCCATGATTGAATTACAAAACACTGATTCACTTACTCAAAGTGGCAGCTTATGCTACACTTCCAGATGAGTACACTCACGCAAAGGTTTGACTATTTTATGAGACATTTCACGACACCATCTGATACATTTTCGTGTCTCAGCAATTAATCCATGAGATATGCACCAACGGACAATGTTGCCGTGCAGAACTAAATAACTTAAATCAGCACACTTTATAGCACTCACTGTTATAATTATAAAATATTTCTCTCGAGACACACTAATACACCGAAAAACAGCAAACAAGATAATGCTGTCAATTTCGGCACTATAAATACATTACCTCTGTTCTCGTCTCTCTCTACGCGAAACCTACACATTGCCAAAGCTTTGAGCAACAGGTAAGCACCGCCGTGACAGCCGCTGGCCCATATCTATACTTCAGGCGTGCCAGTGTTTGAAGTTCGGACATCCATGAATAGCCTAATGGTGGGACCGCAAATGTGTTTCATAAATGTGTACACCTATCTATCTAACGTTATTTTATGAGTAAGGACAGCAAAGAAATTGAACACCTTAGCCTATTCACAAGAACGCAGGTGACGTAAAAGATAGTTTGTTATAAAGACATATGAATTTCCGACTGTAAAAGGCCACGGAAAACTAAAAACTTTGTTTTGCCTTTACTTGTTTGAAGTGGTTTACTCTTTCAAACATGGCTACCATGGAGTTTTTTTACAAGCGTCTCCTGGAAATGAATTTTGCGAAAAATCTATCGAAGCCTATTTATAAGTGCCTCGTAAGGTTTGCTACTGTTATTACCTTCTCAGATCAGTCCGTCTTACCAGTTTACTAAAAGTACCATAAAAATGTACGTCTACTTTCCCCATTTCCATTTACTCGTGTTAAAAAAATGTTCAAATGTGTGTGAAATCTTATGGGAATTAACTGCTAAGGTCATCAGTCCCTAAGCTTACACACTAGTTAACCTAAATTATCCTAAGGATAAACACACACACCCATGCCCGAGGGAGGACTCGAACCTCCACCGCGACCAGACGCACCGTCCATGACTGCAGCGCCCCAGACTGCTCGACTAATCCCGCGCGGCACTCGTGTTAAAGTTATTTAGTTTCAAAAAGGGCACTTCAAAAATGGAACTTCTCTATTCATTTCTGCTGTTCCACTAAGATAATTTATATTTTGTTTCATGGTCCCTATTATTTAAATTACTGTCAACTAGTTTTAATTTGCTACACTGCAATTACACAAATTGCTGTTACTAATTATAAATGAATTCACTTACATCTGTATCTACATCTTACTCCGCTACCCACTTAATGGTGTGTGGCGGAGGGTACTTTCTGGACCACTACCTGATGCCTCCAACCCTGTTCCACTCGCGAGTAGTGAGTGGAAGAATGATTGTCGGTCAGCCTCTGTAAGGCTCTAATTTCTCGAATTTTCCCTTCGTGGTCAGTACGCGGGATGTATGTAGGGGGAAGTAGTATGTTGTCTCAAAATTTCAATAGTAAATCTCTCTGTGATGCACAACGCCTCTCTTGCAACGTCTGCCAGTGGAGTTTGTTTAGCATCTCCGCAACGATCTCTCGCTAGCTGAACGATCCCGTGACGAAACGCGCCGCTCTTGATTGGATCTTCTCTACCTACTCTATTAGTCTTGCCTGAGAGGAATCCCAAACAGATTAACAGTGCTCCAGAATCGGGTGAACAAGCGTCTTATAAGCCACTTCTTTCGTGGATGAGCTGAATTTTCTTAAGATTCTTCCGATGAATCTGAGTCTGGCATCTGCTTTTCCCATTATCTGTTTTATGTGTTCATTCTACTTAAGGTCGCTCTTGACAGTTACGCCCAGATATTTTACGGTGGACGCTATCTCCAGCTATTTCTCATCAGTAGTGTAGCTGTACATTACTGGATTTCTTTTCCTATGTATGTGCAATATGTTACATTCATTTACGTTCAGGGTCAACTGCCAGAGCCTGCACCATTCATCAGTTCTCTGCATGTAGTTCTTCAAATTCTTACTGTCTTCTGGCGTTGTTATTTTGGTACAGACAACTGCATCATCTGCGAATAGCCGTAAAGAGCATCCGACGCCCTCTACTAGATATATATACATTGTAAACAGCAACGGTCCCATCGTACTCCGGATATTACCTTTACATTTTGTTCCGTTAAGAGCGACGTGTTGAGTTCTATCCGCAAGAAAGTCCTGAATCCAATCGCTAGTATGCTCCGATACTCCGTAAGCTCGTATTTTTTCCATTAAACGGCAATGTGGGACGGTGTCATATGCCTTATTGAAATCAAGGAACGCGGCACCAGCCGTGGCACTCAGGCTTTGTTCAATGGGCTGTGGATTTCATAGAGGAACAGAGCGAGCTTAGTTTCGCAGGATCTCTGTTTGCGAAATCCATGTTGATTTTTATAGAGGAGATATTCAATTTCCAAAATCGTCATAATTCTTCAGCATAAAACATGTTCCATAATTCTACAACAGACTGATGCCAACGATATAGGTCTTCAATTGGGTGTATCTGTCTTATGGCCTTTCTTATAAACGTGAATGACATGTGCTTTTTCCAGTCGTTAGATACCTTTCGTTGCTCAAGCGATCTACGATAAATTACTGCTAGAAGGAGGGCAAGTTCTTTCGCATAATCGTTATAGACTCTTAAAGATCTCTCATCTGGTCGTGACGCGATTGTAGCGACTGTAGCTGCTTTCCAATTCCACGATCGGTTATCTCGAATCTGCCATTTCGATGTTCGTACGACGATTGGGAAAGGAGGGGCAGTGTTACGATCTTCCGCGGTGAAACAACTTCGGAAGACCGAATTCAGTATTTCGGCCTTCTCTCTGTTATTTCCGTTTCGGTGCCTGTGTGGTCCCCGAGGGAATGAATAGATGATTTTGACCCGCTTACTGATTTTACATACTACCAAAATCTCTTAAGGTTTTTACTCAGGGCGGTTGACAACGTCTTAGTTTCAAAATCATTGAACGCTTCTCTCATGGCTCCTAACGCTCGTTTTTGCTTCGTTCAGCTTTTGTTTGTCAGCAAGGTTTTTACCTGTCTTGAATCCGAGGTGAACTGCTCCTTGTTTACTAGAGCTTTTCTAACACCGCTACTATACCATGAGATATTTTTAAAAAATAAAGAATTCCTAATTTATGTTTCCATGTATTTATTTGTAATCGTGTTTATTTTCTGTAGTTGGGCCTTGGGTAAGAATATGCAAAATTACTTTTTAGGAAAACTTTTATTAGTCATCTTATAGTGACTGTATGACAGTGAAACATTACGCAATGTTACCAAAATGTCAAACTAAGTGCGGAATGCGTAATTGTTATAATATTGCTACAAATGTTTCTAATATTTAGTAAAATATAAAATGGTACTTTATCCTCACCTATCTTCCTTGTTTAAAATATAATTACTAACTCGAGGAATCATTTGAAATTTAATCGTGTTGGCGTATTTGCTCTTAACGTCTAACGTACCTCTACCTCTTCTACTACTGGCTACTGGTGGTGGTGACTTACAGGAAAACATAAAAGTTATAGTTTGTGAAGTGTTGCTAGAGGAGGCCGAAATGCACGCGTTTAATTACACGCAGACTGGCGTGAGGTCTGGAACAGGACAATGTCTTGAGAATTGCAAATAAAGTACGTAGATGATGTAATACTTAACTTTAATCCATAATTGGAGTACATCGCTCTTGATGATACAAAAGTATAATAAATTCAATATAACTGGTAATGGCGCCTTGCTAGGTCGTAGCAAATGACGTAGCTGAAGGCTATGCTAACTATCGTCTCGGCAAATGAGAGCGTGATTTGTCAGTGAACCACTGCTATGAACGTCGGCTGTACAACTAGGGCGAGTGCAAGGACGTCTCTCTAGACCTGCCGTGTGGTGGCGCTCGGTCTGCAATCACTGACAGTGGCGACACGCGGGTCCGACGTATACTAATGGACCGCGGCCGATTGAAAGGCTACCACCTAGCAAGTGTGGTGTCTGGCGGTGACACCACATTTTGTGGAGGACATCACACACATCCATGCCCGAGGCAGGGTTCGAACCTACGACCGTAGCGGTCGCGCGGTTCCAGACTGGAGCGCCTAGAACCGCTCGGTCACCCCGGCCGACTTTGTCTAGGTGATTGAAATTGCAAAATCACAAGTTAATATAAGCGCAAGATAAGCCATTGCAAATGCGAAATTGTGGTACATTAACAACTGGAGTAGCAGCCTGACTGTTTAATGCAAGCTTGCAAACGCGCATGCATTGCGTTGTGCAGATGCCAATTATAAGTTTGTTTGATGGAGTTCCAATGAGGGACGGTTAATGCCGTTTGTGTATGATACGGGAATTGTAGTACGATCATGTCCGATATGCGCTCGATTAGATACCGACCTGGTGATCGAGCAGGTCAATGTAACATGTCGACACTTTGTAGAGCTTGTTAGGCTGCAACCGCAGTATGTGAGCGAGCATCATCCTGTTCGAAAACATTCCACGGAATGCTGTTCTTGAATGGTAGTGTACTACGATGGGTCGAATCATCAGGCTGACGTACAAATTTGCACCCAGGGTGTGTAGGTTGACAACGAGACTACTTCTGCTGTCATAAGAAATCTGGCCTCCTTCTAACCAACACACGGCCATCACTGGCACCGAGGCAGAACCAGCTTGCATCAGAAAACACAAACGACCTCCACGCTGCTCTCCAATGAGCTCTCGCTTGACACCATTGAAGTCGGAAATGGCGGTGCTTTGGGGTCGGTGAGATGCACGCTACAGGGCGTCTGGCTCGGAGTTGTCCTTGAAATAACCGGTTTGCAACAGTTCGTTGTGTCACTGTGGTGCCAGCTGCTGCTCAAATTGCTGCTGCTGATGCAGTACGACGCGCCAGAGCCATACGCCGAACGTGATGGTCCGGAGCCCGGTCTTATTGCGACTATACATCCTCGCGACCACAACTACCAGGAATCATGTACAGCGGCTACATTCCTTCCAAGTCTTTCTGATATATAGCAGAAGTAACATTCGGCTTCTCCTAGTTCTATTTCATGGCCTCGTTCGAACTCAAAGGGGAGGTGATGTCGTGTGACTAGGGACTGCCGTCGGGTTGACCGTTCGCTCGGGTGCAAGTCTTTCGATCTGACGCCACTTCGGCGATTTGTGCGTCGATGAAGATGAAATGATGATGATTAGGACAACACGACACCCAGTCCCTGAGCAGAGAACATCTCCGACCCAGCCGGGAATCGAGCCCAGTCCCTTAGGATTAACATTCTGTCGCGCTAACCACTCAGCTACCGGGATAGGACGGTGGAGGTGATGATGGCGTCTTTGTCGCCTTAAAGACATTCTTCACTAACACCAACTTACCACGTCGAATCCCAGAGGTAAATAACGCTCAAAACTATTACAGCATGTATTTAAAGAAAACTTGATTTTCGTCTTCGTAGTGGTGCTACTAGCGCCACTGTCGTGAGAGTGATGCGAAATTTGAATAGACAGATGTAGAAACATACCCATCAACTTTCATTTATGTAGCACAGCCCCTTCTTGGGACTGCGATTTTTTCTGTCATCGTACTTGTTAGTGTGTATTTTTATTTTCCTGTCCGGTTTTCCAAACAAATTTTAATACAACAGTTATTTTACTTTGTTTGCGTAAATTTACTGGGAACTACTTTTGCCTCGAAGGGCTGGTCAACGTCTTTAACGGGATGACCACAGCTTATACCCTTCAACTATAATGCTGTTAGTACGATTCCTGCTAGAAAATCTGTTACATTCCTTGCAATACGTTACCCGTCAGGAGACGAAATACCGTACGTTAGCGAACACGGTCACGGTCAAATGTTGATCCTTTCGAAGGAGTATTATAAGGTACTTGTTCATAAAGTAATAACTTATAGTGTTATAAGTTCCCAATGTACAGAAAGAAGATGGTGGTTAAAGGACGACAAAACTATTTGCTGATATTCTGTATCAAACGTTTGTAAGGAGGTTCCATGTATATTCAACAGCCTTTTGCCAAATAAAGTATCGATGATTGTCATGTTGTAGAACTCTGTTCTTCAGCAATTGAGAGTAATAGGAAAGGTAAGTATTCTAGAAACTTGGCCGTAGTATCAGTAATGTTATATTTGCCAACAGTATTTGAACCGTGGCTCGATCACAAGAACTTAAGACCGTACGGATCGAAACTAATGGAGACATTGAAGTTTCAAAGCATTCCTTACCTGGGTTGCCAAATGAAATGTTATAAAACATTCTTGAAAAAATGCTGCCGATTTTTAATGAACGTCAACAAAATTGGTATGTTTGCACTGACTATGCATTACTACTCCGGCAAGGATCGATAGTTTCTGAACGGCTGTACAAGAGGACGCTGGAGCTCTGGAAACGTGGCTACTTGCTGGCCCTGGCCACTACAGCAGGTCCCACAGTGGGGCAACTGCGGGTCGCTATGTAAGGGTAGAATAAATGCAACTTTTTATTTCTTTTCTAGACCTCTCGGAAAAGTACTCGTTATGGCAGTTGACTAATTACTTACGCCTGACATAAATCTTATGCTCCCTCAACACGATAAACAGATATAAAAGTTTAAGGTAATCATTGCTTAGGTATACTACTATTGTATGCGGGAAGCGACGGAGCGCGTTGTGCACCATAGCGCCGAGCGATGCTGCCATGAATATCTAAGCAGGGCAGCGATTGCGTGAACGTGACATTCTGCCATGCAACTTTGCTGCCCGCTGTGCCCAAGACGAACTTGGTAGCTCTACAACTGAATCAAGCATCCTTTTGCCTCCAGTCTTCTGACTGATTTGATGCACCCCACCACAAGTTCCTCCCCTATGCTAGCCTCATCATCTCAGGAGCAGCACTTGCAACCTACGTCCTTAATTATTTGTTGGGTGTATACAAATCTCTGTCTTCCCCTTCTGCTTTTATCTTCTTCACCTTCTTCAAATACCATGGACGTTATTCCCAGGTGCCATAATACATGATTCAACGCAGAACTTCTTCATTCCTTATCTGATCAATCCACCTGATTTTCAACATTCTTTAAATGCGAACATTTTAGGTTAGGCTTTACCGTGACTGTTATTGACATTAAATGAAACAAGTTTACTGTTGCAACTTCCTGGCATTTTAAAACTGTGTGCCGACCGAGACTCGACCTCGGGACCTTTGCCGTTAGCGGGAAAGTGCTCTGCAATCTGAGCTATCGAAGCACGACTTACGGCTGCTACTCACAGCTTGAGTTCTGCCAGTACCTCGTCTCCAACCTTCCAAACTTTACAGAAGCTCTCCTGCGAACCTTGCAGAACTAGCACTCCTGAAAGAAAGGATATTGCGGAGACATGGCTTAGCCACAGCCTGGGGGATGTTTCCAGAATGAGATTTTCACTCTGCAAACAGAGTGTTGCTGATATTAAACTTCCTGGCAGATTAAAACTGTGTGCCCGGCCGAGACTGTACCTCGGGACCTTTGCCTTTCGCGGGCAAGTGCACTACCATCTGAGCTACCGAAGCACGACTGACGGCCGGTACTCACAGCTTTAGTTCTGCCAGTACTTCGTCTCCTACCTTCCAAACTTTAGCTCTCCAGCGAACCTTGCAGGACTAGCACTCCTGAAAGAAAGGATATTGCGGAGACATGGCTTAGGCACAGCCTGGGGGATGTTTCCAGAATGAGATTTTCACTCTGCAGCGGAGTGTGCGCTGATATGAGACTTCCTGGCAGATTAAAACTGTGTGCCCGAACGAGACTCGAACTCCGGACCATTGCCTTTCGCGGGAAAGTGCTCTACCAACTGAGCTACCGAAGCACGACTCACGGCCGGTACTCACAGCTTTAGTTCTGCCAGTACCTCGTCTCCTACCTTCTAAACTTTACAGAAGCTCTCCTGCGAAACTTGCAGAACTAGCACTCCTGAAAGAAAGGATATTGCGGAGACATGGCTTAGCCACAGCCTGGGGGATGTTCCCAGAATGAGATTTTCACTCTGCAGCGCAGTGTGCGCTGAAATGAAACTTCCTGGCAGATTAAAACTGTGTGCCTGACTGAGACTCGAAATCGGGATCTTTGCCTTTCGCGGGCAAGTGCTCTACCATCTTTTTTTTTCTTTTTTTTTTTCATTAGACCGCTTTTTTTATTTACCCTTTAATAAAATGGATCGAAAAAAAACAAGTGCCACCACCACTTTTCATCCTATAACAAAAAAATCTGCGCTACTTCAGGCGTTGGCTCCTGACTAAACCAACCCCAGAGAGCTGCCTATATACCAGGGGAAATATGGGAAATCAAGGTTGAGGCTATCCTTACAAACAAAACAAAATCTTCCTTTTGAATTTTATTATAATTTTTTTTGTTTTATATTTATTTATTTAATTTTTCTTTTTTTCGTGTAATTCATCAGAGGCCTTCTGCGCCCCGCTGGTAATATGTTTAGTAACGTCTTCTCGAAATTGATGTGTTCCGTTCAATTGTTCAGAAATGTTCATTGGTTCAAACAGGAAACCTTCTTCTGTCTTGGCTTAACACATTGCAGCTGGGATGCGGCTCATGGAAAGCACTCCCAAGGAAGTTCGAGAAAAATTGTCTGTATTTTGGGTGACGGACAACGACATAATGACGGTCATTGAAGTATGTCCAAAAATCGAGTACAGAGTCTACAGTTTGTCCAAATAAGTAGTGAATGGCATGTCCGCGAATGCAGTTCACAGCATTGGACTTTGTCCGAGGAAAGTAGTCACGTTCCGGATATAATAATGAAAGGGGAGTAATCCGATCCGGAATGTCCCGCATTAGAAAAGCCACAATACGTCGAACCAAGTGCCATACCTCCGCCGCCGGTCCGCAAACCATCTGAGCTACCGAAGCACGACTCACGGCCGGTACTCACACGATTAGTTCTGCCAGTACCTCGTCTCCTACCTTCCAACCTTTACAGTAGCTCTCCTGAGAACCTTGCAGGACTAGCACTCCTGAAAGAAAGGATATTGCGGAGACATGGCTTAGCCACAGCCTGGGGGAAGTTTACAGAATGAGATTTTCACTCTGCAGCGGAGTGTGCGCTGATATGATACTTCCTGGCAGATTAAAACTGTGTGCCCGACCGAGACTCGTACTCCGGACCATTGCCTTTCGTGGGCAAGTCCTCTACCATCTGAGCTACCGAAGCCCGACTCACGGCCGGTAATCACATACTTAGTTCTGCCTGTACATCGTCTCCTACCTTCCAAACTTTACAGAAGCTCTCCTGCGAACCTTGCAGAACTAGCACTCCTGAAAGAAAGGATATTGCGGAGACATGGCTTAGCCACAACCTGGGGGATGTTTCCAGAATGAGATTTTCACTCTGCAGCGGAGTGTGCGCTGATATGAAACTTGCTAGCAAATTAAAACTGTGTGCCCGACCGAGACTCGAATTCGGGGCCATGGCCTTTCGCGGGCAAGTGCTCTACCAACTGAGCTACCGAAGCACGACTCACGGCCGGTACTCACAGCTTTAGTTCTACCAGTACCTCGTCTCCTACCTTCCAAACTTTACAGAAGCTCTCCTGCGAACCTTGCAGAACTACCACTCTTGAAAGAAAGGATATTGCGGAGACATGGCTTAGCCACAGCCAGGGGGAATGTTTCCAGAATGAGATTTTCATTCTGCAGCGGTGTGTGCGCTGATATGAAACTTCCTGGCAGATTAAAACTGTGTGCCTGACCGAGACTCGAACTCGGGTCCTCGGCCTTTCGCGGGCAAATGCTCTACCATCTGAGCTACCGAAGCACGACTCACGGCCGGTACTCACAGCTTTAGTTCTGCCAGTACCTCGTCTCCTACCTTCCAAACTTTACAGAAGGTCTCCTGCGAATATTGCAGAACTAGCACTCTTGAAAGAAAGGATATTGCGGAGACATGGCTTAGCCACAGCCAGGGGGAATGTTTCCAGCATGAGATTTTCATTCTGCATCGGTGTGTGCGCTGATATGAAACTTCCTGGCAGATTAAAACTGTGTGCCCTACGGAGACTCGAACTCGGGACCTTTGCCTTTCGCGGGCAAGTGCTCTACCATCTGAGCTACCGAAGCACGACTCAAGGCCGGTACTCACAGCTTTAGTTCTGCCAGTACCTCGTCTCCTACCTTCCAAACTTTACAGAAGGTCTCCTGCGAACCTTGCAGAACTAGTACTCTTGAAAGAAAGGATATTGCGGAGACATGGCTTAGCCACAGCCTGGGGGATGTTTCCAGAATGAGATTTTCACTCTGCAGCGCAGTGTGCGCTGAAATGAAACTTCCTGGCGGATTAAAACTGTGTGCCTGACTGAGACTCGAAATCGGGACCTTTGCCGTTCGCGGGCAAGTGTTGTACCATTTTTTTTTCATTAGACCATTTTTTTTATTTACCCTTTAAAAAAATGAATCGAAAAAAAAACATGTGCGACCGCCACTTTTCATCCTATAACCAAAAAATCTTCGCCACATCAGGCGTTGTCTCCTGACTAAACCTACCCCAGAGAGCTGCCTATATACCAGGGGAAATATGGGAAATCAAGGTTAGGGCTATCCTTACAAACAAAACAAAATCTTCCTTTTTATGAATATTATCTTAATTCTTTTTTGTTTTATATTTATTTATTTAATTTTTCTTCTTTTTGTGTAATTCATCAGAGGCCTTCTGCGCCCCGCTGGTAATATGATGAGTCACGTCTTCTCGAAATTAATGTGTTCCGTTCAATTGTTCAGAAATGTTCATTGGTTCAAACAGGAAACCTTCTTCTGTCTTGGCTTAACACATTCCAGCTGCGAGGCGGCTCATGGAAAGCACTCCCAAGGAAGTTCGAGAAAAATTGTCTGTATTTTGGTAGATGGACAACGACATAATGACGGTCATTGAGGTATGACCAAAAATCGAGTACAGAGTCTACAGTTTATACAAATAAGTAGTGAATGGCATGTCCGCGAATCCAATTCACAGCATTGGTCTTTGTCCGAGGAAAATAGTCACGTTCCGGAAATAATAATGAAAGGAGGGTAATCCGATCCGGAATGTCCCGCGTCAGAAAAGCCACAATACGTCGAACCAAGTGGCAAACCTCCGACCCGGGCCGGAAACCATCTGAGCTACCGAAGCACGACTCACGGCCGGTAATCACAGCTTTACTTCTGCCAGTACCTCGTCTCCTACCTTCCAAACTTTACAGAAGCTCTCCTGCGCACATTGCAGAACTAGCACCCCTGAAAGAAAGGATATTGTGGAGACATGGCTTAGCCACAGCCTGGGGGATGTTTCCAGAATGAGATTTTCACTCTGCAGCGGTGTGTGCGCTGATTCGAAACATCCTGGCAGATTAAAAATGTGTGCCTGACCGAGACTCGAACTCGGGACCTTTGCCTTTCGCGGGCAAGTGCTCTACCATCTGAGCTACCGAAGCACGACTCACGGCCGGTACTCACAGCTTTAGTTCTGCCAGTACCTCGTCTCCTACCTTCCAAACTTTACAGAAGCTCTCCTGCGATCCTTGCAGAACTAGCACTCCTGAAAGAGAGGATATTTCGGAGACATGGCTTAGCCACAGCCTGGGGGATGTTTCCAGAAATAGATTTTCACACTGCAGCGGAGTGTGCGCTGATATGAAACTTCCTGGCAGATTAAAAGTGTGTGCCCGACCGAGACTCGAACTCGGGACACTTGCCTTCCGCGGGCAAGTGGTCTACCATCTGAGCTACCGAAGCACGACTCACGGCCGGTACTCACAGCTTTAGTTCTGCCAGTACCTCGTCTCCTACCTTCCAAACTTTACAGAAGCTCTCCTGCGATCCTTGCAGAACTAGCACTCCTGAAAGAAAGGATATTGCGGAGACATGGCTTAGCCACAACCTGGGGGATGTTTCCAGAATGAGATTTTCACTCTGCAGCGGAGTGTGCGCTGATATGAAACTTCCTAGCAAATTAAAACTGTGTGCCCGACCGAGACTCGAATTCGGGGCCATGGCCTTTCGCGGGCAAGTGCTTCACCATCTGAGCTACCGAAGCACGACTCACGGCCGGTACTCACAGCTTTACTTCTGCCAGTACCTCGTCTCCTATCTTCCAAACTTTACAGAAGCTCTCCTGCGAAACTTGCAGAACTAGCCCTCCCGAAAGAAAGGATATTGTGGCTTAGCCACAGCCTGGGGGATGTTTCCAAAAATAGATTTTCACACTGAAGCGGAGTGTGCGCTGATATGAAACCTCCTGGCAGATTTAAACTGTGTGCCTGACCGAGACTCGAAATCGGGACCCTTGCCTTTGGCGGGCAAGTGCTCTACCATCCGAGTTACCAAAGCACGAGGCACGCCCGGTACTCAGAGCTTTAGTTCTGCCAGTACCTCGTCGCCTACCTTCCAAACTCTACAGAAGCTCTCCTGCGAACATTGCAGATCTAGCACTCCTGAAAAAAAGGACATTGCGGAGACATGGATTAGCCACAGCCTGGGGGATGTTTCCAGAATGAGATTTTCACTATGCAGCGGTGTGTGCGCTGATATGAAACTTCCTGGCAGATTAAAATTGTGTGCCCGAGCGAGACACAAACTCGCGACCTTTGCCTTTTGCGGGCAAGTGCTCTACCATCTGAGCTACCGAAGCACGACTCACGGCCGGTAATCACAGCTTTAGTTCTCTCAGTACCTCGTCTCCAACCTTCCAAACTTTACAGAAGCTCTCCTGCGAACCTTGCAGAACTAGCACTCTTGAAAGAAAGGATATTGCGGAGACATGGCTTAGCCACAGCCTGGGGGATGTTTCCAGAATGAGATTTTCACTCTGCAGCGGAGTGTGCGCTGATATGAAACTTCCTGGCAGATTAAAACTGTGTGCCCGACCGAGACTCGACCTCGGGACCTTTGCCTTTCCCGGGCAAGTGCTCTACCATCTGAGCTACCGAAGCACGACTCATGGCCGGTACTCACAGCTTTAGCTTTGCCAGTACCTCGTCTCCTACCTTCCAAACTTTACAGAAGCTCTCCTGCGAACCTTGCAGAACTAGCACTTCTGAAAGAAAGGATATTGCGGAGACATGGCTTAGCCACAGCCTGGGGGATGTTTCCAGAATGAGATTTTCACTCTGCAGCGAAGTGTGCCCGACCGAAACTCGATCTTGGGGCCTTTGCCATCCGCGGGCAAGTGCTCTACCATCTGAGCTACCGAAGCACGGCTCACGGCCGGTAATCACAGCTTTAGTTCTGTCAGTACCTCGTCTCCTACCTTCCAAACTTTACAGAAGCTCTCCTGCGAACCTTGCAGAACTAGCACTCCTGAATGAAAGGATATTGCGTAGACATGGCTTAGCCACAGCCTGGGGGATGTTTCCAAAATGAGATTTTCACTCTGCAGCGAAGTGTGCGCTGATATGAAACATCCTGGCAGATTAAAACTGTGTGCCCGACCGAGACACGAACTCGGGACTTTTGCCTTTCGCGGGCAAGTCCTCTATCATCTGAGCTACCGAAGCACGACTCACGGCCGGTACTCACAGCTTGAGTTCTACCAGTACCTCGTCTCCTACCTTCCAAACTTTACAGAAGCTCTCCAGCGAACCATTCCATTCATTGTTTTATTTATTTCCTTGTCGCGTTTCAAAGGTTTAAACCTCCATCATCGGGTGGATTTACATTAGTTTGTATGAAATTTGTGTGTGTGTTTTTGGAGGAACTTGTGGCACTGCCTAGTGCAGAAACAGACACTATTTCAGAACATGGTTTTGAATTTTTTCTTCCAAAAAATTAAACTGATATCTAATGGTAAACCTAAAATAAGTAGATTACCTCCAGTGGTCACAGGTTTCTTTCGCTGTCGTATTACATCACATGTATACTGTCACATTTGTAAGCAAATATGGCGTCTGGAATCTGCTGGGTGCAAGGTTCGTATTGCAGAAGAGAATACATAATCGCAAAGTGCAAAGAATATACATCGTAACATTATTGCAGAATAATTGTTTAAAGCATTTGGAGATGTTTGTTTTGAGGTGTCGAATATATGTGTGTACTTCAGGTGGCATATAAATCCAATTTTGACAAGTTTGATTACCTTTAAATAACACATTAATGGAATAAATGCACAAAATGATGTCGGTCAACCTCAATACATTTGGCAATACGTGTAACGACATTCCCCACAACAGCGAGTAGTTCGCCTTCCGGATTGTTCGCACGTGCATTGACAATGCGCTGACGCAAGTTGTCAGGCGTTGTCGGTGGATCACGATAGTAAATATCCTTCAACTTTCCCCATAGAAAGACATCCTGGGACGTCAAATCCGGTGAACGTGCGGGCCATGGTATGGTGCTTCGACGACCAATCCACCTGTCATGAAGTATGGTATTCAATACCGCTTTAACCACATGCGAGCTATGTACCGGACATCCACCATGTTGGAAGTACATCGCCATTCTGTCATGCAGTGAAACATCTTGTAGTAACATCGGTAGAACATTACGTAGGAAATCAGCATACATTGAACCATTTAGATTGCCATCGATAAAATGGGGGCCAATTATCCTTCCTCCAATAATGCCGCACCATACATTAACCCGTCAAGGTCGCTGATGTTCTACTTGTCGCAGCCATCGTGGATTTTCCGTTTCCCAATAGTGCATATTATGCCGGTTCACGTTACCGCTGTTGGTGAATGACGTTTCGTCGCTAAATAGAACACTCACAAAAAATCTGTCATCGTCCCGTAATTTCTCTTGTGCCCAGTGGCAGAACTGTACACGACGTTCAAAGTCGTCGCCATGCAATTCCTGGTGCATAGAAATATGGTACGGGTGCAATCGATGTTGTAGCATTCTCAACACCGACGTTTTTGAAGTTCCCTATTCTCGCGCAATTTGTCTGCTACTGATGTGCGGATTAGCCACGATAGCAGCTAAAACACCTACATCATCATTTGTTGCAGGTCGTGGTTGTCGTTTCACATGTGGCAGAACAGTTCCTATTTCCTTAAATAACGTAACTATCCGGCGACGGTCTGGACTCTTGGATGATGTCGCCCAGGATACCGAGCAGCATACATAGCACTCTCCCGTTGGGCCATATATCAACACGATATCGCCCTTTTCCGCAATTGGTAAACGGTCCATTTTAACACGAGTAATGTATCACGAAGCAAATACCGTCCGCGCTGGCGGAATGTTACGGGATACCAAGTATTTATACGTTTGTGACTATTACAGCGCTATCTATCACAAAGCGAAAAAAGTGGTCCATCTAAAACATTCATATTTCTTTATGTTGTGGCGTAACAAGACAGCCACGCCACTCGGAAGTAGCCGAAAGGCACGCGTTAACTCACGCAGGCTAATAGATAGGTCTGAAACAGGATACGTAATGAATGCTATAAAGAAAAGTACGTAGCTCCTGGAATACTTAACTTTAATCCATCCTTGTGGTACATCGCTCTTGACGATACAAGTGAGACTCTTTAGATACAAGCTATGTAATGCTAATGGCGCCTTGCTAGGTCGTAGCCATTGACTTAGCTGAAGGCTATTCTATCTGCTCTGCAAATGAGCGAGGCTTCGTCAGTGTGCATCGCTAGCTACATCGTCCGTACAACTGGGGCGAGTGCTAGTCCGTCTCTCGAGACCTGCCGTGTGGTGGCGCTCGGTCTGCGATCACTGACAGTGGCGACACGCGGGTCCCATGCACTAATGGACCGCGGCCGATTTAAAGCTACCACTTAGCAAGTGTGGTGTCTGGCGGTGACACCACACTTTACGTACTACACGAATATGTAATAAAAATGGGGGTTCCTAATTAAAAAAGACGCTGTTGATATCCGTTTGACCTATGGCAGCGCCATCTAGCGGTCAACCATTGCGCCATCTGGTTTCCCCCTTCAAGCTAGACGAGTTTCGTTCTTTGTAGTTTGTTTCGTTTAATGCTTATTTCGTGAGATATTTGGCCCGGTCTCTATCAAAGAACCACCCTGTATTATTATGATGATCATATCTTCCTGTGCATTTCGGCCGTAGTAAAATAGTTTCGCCTTCAGAGGATAAAGTTGGTGTCTTTACCGTATAACTGAAATTTAACGGATATATTTCAGTTAGAATTTAGGTGACATAACACTTTGACTGCCTCAGACACAATTGCCACTTTTCACATCATACAGACACGTAATCAAAGTCATTTTGGAAATGATTTTGGTCTTCTGATGTCTTTACTTCACGGCAAATAACAGCATCATCTGCAAACATTCTACATGGGCTATTCAGTTTGTCTCCTAAATAGTTTTATATTAACTAGGAACAGAGAGGGAAAATAACTTTTCCTTAGGGAACGCCAGATTTCACTTCTATTTTACTGGATGACTTTCCACTGTTACTATAAACTGTGACCTTTCTGACAGGACATTACGAATCCAGTCGCTCAACTGAAACGATACTCCATAGGCATGCAGTAAGAATTGAAATTTCGTATAAAAAGCTGTGTCAAAGCCATCTGGAAATCTAGAAATGTGGAATCAATTTCATATCACCTGTCGTCAGCGCTCATTAATTACTTAGTGCGAAAAAAGAGCTATTTGTGTTTCTCAAAAATTATATTTTCGTAATCCAAGCTGGCTACGTTTCAATAGGCGGTTTCCTTCTAGGCAATCCACAATGTTCGAATACAATATTTGTTCAAAAATTATGCTGCGAATCGTCGTCAGTGCTCTTGGTCTGTAGTTCGTCGGATTACTTCTATCTGCTTTCTTGGATACTAGTGTGAGTTGTGCATTTTTCCAGTCCTTAGACACGGATCGTTCGTCAAGTGATCGGTTGTACCTGATTGCTAAGATTGGCGCTATTTTATGTGTATACTCTGAAATGAACGTAACTGGTATACTGTGCTGCCTATGACTCACGGGGTCCCGCGTTCGATTGCCGACCGGATCGGGGATTTTCTCTGCCCGGGAACTGGGTGTTTGTTTTGTCGTTATCATTTCATCATCATCATCAACAACATTCGTGACAGTGGCTAGATTGTGCTGTGAAAAAAATTAGACTGTGTAAAAAGTGGAACTTTGTACGGGCACTGATTACCGCGCAGTTGAGCGCCCCACAAACCCAAACATCATCATCCTCATCATAATTGGTTTATTGTCTGACAAAGACTTGACTTTATTGACTTAAGCTACTTACGTACACCTAAGACATTTACTTCTAAGTTATTCATTTTGACAGCTGTTCTTGATTCGAATTTTAAGATATTTATTTCGTCTTCTTTGGTGAGGAAATATCGGGTCTGTTATCGCCAGTGAAGGTACTGATTGTGTCTTCCGCTAAAGTGCTTTACGTATCACCAGAATGGCTTTGGATTTTCTACCAGATTTCGAGCAGTTTATTGTCAAATTTACTGTAGTCTGTATATTGTAAAAATCGTTTTACTTATTTTGACAATTCCTGCATCCAGTTCCTCAACTGGCAGATGCCTTTCAGCCATAAAAAGGATAAATACTTACAATTTTAGCTTTGTTATTAACTGAAAATTACATCTTGTGATAGGAGAGATCATAGTTGAGCAATGATTTAATCAAAAACGTAACTTCATATTTATAAATGACTTTTTATTCTGTTGCTAATGCTGATCTTATTGAATATTCTAGTAGTTGTCACTTGTCAATGTTCACAAAATCGGAAGAAATTGATTGTAAAGACACCTGAAAGAAGGGTAAGATTTGAAATTTGTGATATAATCATATCAGTGCCTTCACAGCTGACTGTACTAATATCAGCATAAAAATAAATATTTAATGAAAAGTTGAAGAAACGTACAGCTCATAGAAAGACACTGTCTTCAAGGAGACTTCAGTTAAGCTGTACTCGTCCGAACTTGCCTAAGGATGCCCATACAAAAAAACATCATTGGACTGAGAGAGCACGGAAACAGAAAGAAGTACGGAAAATAAAGACAAGCGTCTCACCTTTAGGTTCCTCGAGACCAATTCGCCGACACAATGGTGAGCCCAACTCTTTCACCGATTTCTTCCGCACCACTGAAAGGTATCTCGCGAATCCAAGAGCTTTTCGCTCCAGGGCACTGCTGGAGTTAGAAAAGTGGTCTCATTCCTGCTTGATGGAGCACCAAATAGCTTACGCCGCACACAAAAAAGAAGGATATAAGGTAGGGAATGTAAACGCCTCAGATACTCATACCACTATGAAAAAGAAAAATATTTGCACACCTAAATTTAAGCCTTAGAAATTCTTTTATTAATTTGCCTGGAGAGTAACTTTGCATGAAAGTGAAACGCGGATTGTAATTCAGACTAGAAGAGAAAAGAAGGAACGTTCTGCTGCAGAAGAATACTGAAGATTAGATTTTTTTGGCAAAAGTGACACACGACATTTGGAGATTAAATG
Organism: Schistocerca nitens; assembly: GCF_023898315.1. Classification (NCBI taxonomy): domain Eukaryota; kingdom Metazoa; phylum Arthropoda; class Insecta; order Orthoptera; family Acrididae; genus Schistocerca; species Schistocerca nitens. The sequence continues at coordinate 436,398,385 of NC_064615.1, read as the reverse complement.
GTTGAATATGTTCGTTTATTCCTTCAACTTTCACGGCACAATGACAAGCCCAGTAATCAGTTTCCAACAGACAAAGGCCATCTTGGTAGATTTTATAAAATTTGTAATGATTACTGTCGTTCAGGTGTAATGACAGCGAACCATCGCCATAGAAGGTGAAGAGACAGAGAAACTGTATGAGGATATTGAATGAGTAATTCAGTACGAAACGAGAAGTTTAATGGTCACTGGGAATTGGAATGCAGTGGTGGGCAGGAGAGGGGAGAAGGACTAATTGAGCTCTGCAGTAAATATCTCTTAGCGAAAAATAACATGATGATGTAAACTTAGAAAAGACTCAGAGACACAGGAAAATTCCTGCTGGATTACATCATGGTCACAAGGAGACTCTGTATTCAGATGTTGGTTTGTAGGCCAATCCCTGGATCAGATATAGACTCGCATCACAATTTATTAATGATGAAGAGTACACACAAGTTTAAGAGAATTGTCCAGAAGTATCAATATCGAAAGAAGTGGGATAATGAAGTACTGAAAAGTGATGTGCTGCTTTTCAAGTTCAGTGAGGTTGTAGACACCGCGGTTATGAATATCACAGTCGGCAGTTAATTCACTGGGAAAGAACATCACTAAAAAGGGTTACCGCATGTGTACAACAGACAAAAGTAGGAGGGCAATGAGGTTTCGAGGACAGACATGCACACTGTCCATTCCTCAGGTTGTGTCAGGTGCAGGCTCATACTGTAGTTGGTGGAGGCCACACCGCTTTAACGCCGCAGTCCAATATGGTGGAAAATCTTGGCCACTTAACCTATCGCGTGACAAGGCATACTACTCATGTCTATGACGTGATCCACACTCCAAGAAGCTACACCTAATTTCTTGGAACTCTAGCGGCCATTACACCGAAACAGCTAATCACTTCCCAGTACGTTATAGCCCATTAAAATGAGACATCCATATGCGATGTAACCCCACAGCAGTCATCTTGGCTATCTAGACAAGCAGAACTGTTTTGCTTGAAAACCGTTTATCGAAAAAAATTTCATAAATGTTGTATCTTGCAATGTTTTCTCCTATATTTCCTCCTTTAAGGTATTTCAGGAACACGCACATACACACGCACCCCCCCCCCCATCTACCCATACACACACACACACACACACACACACACACACACACACACACACACACACACACACACACACACATAAAAATAATATTTGTGCATTAAAGTACAGGTATAACTTCACTTGTAAATGTCTGAAGCTCTGTTATTGTACCATACTTGGTATGGGGCACAATCGATCCACAAATAATTTCCACATTTTAATTTTCCTATGTTGCTTGCCAAGTTTCCCATTGTTTCTCCCATGTCTTAAATGTCTGCAAAAATACGCCAGCCCCAGAAAAAATCCAATATGTGTCACAATTTTGTTTCCGCACACACACACACACACACACACACACACACACACACACACACACACGCACACACACACACATTATATGGATATTGGTACAACTGATAAAATTTACACGTTAAACAGAAATTTTTCGTTACCAAAGTTCAATATCTGTACCAGTCAGTATGGAAACTTAAATTAAATAGATACACCTCTACATTTTCTCTATTACTTATTAAATTACATATGGCTTACTTAATGGCACTGAAAGAAGTTATAAGTTATTCGATCTTTGTATCACATAAAAGTTAGTAGTTGAACATTACAAAACACTTATGAGCACCGCGAATCTTCAAATTTTCGCGGCGCATTCATTGTTCCATGCAATTTCGGTCTCGTAGCCGCGTAAATAACCTCAGAATGGCATCGCAACGGTGCAGCTCGCAGAGATACATCGATATTACCGTTTGGATCAATCGTGCAGCCATAGATCTAATTTCTTGCATATGTTGTATCTCTTTGCCGCCGATCAACGTCTCTTGCGCCTTGTGTATCTGGGGCCGCAAGCGTAGTGGCACGGTCCGCAGCTTTAAAAGGGCGGAGCAAGCGCTAGGGTCTGTCACCTGGCTCACTCAGAAGATGGATTGACGGTATACAGCCGAAATATCAGAAGAAGGGTCAAATTTATGCGGCTGCAAGCCCGAAATTTTATGTAACACATAATGTAGAGTGAAAGCTTGAAGTTCACATGTCAGTGAGAATTACCAACATAAACATTATTCCATCATTTAACTTTTTCGAAACAGGGGAAGTCATGAATCTAAACCTAGACGCTTCGGTCTGCAGTCACAAGTCTCGTGGATGAGAGAGAGGCTCGGCAAGAAGTAAAACAGCGATAAACACAGGTGTAAATAAATTTATTCGGTAATACAATGTGTTACAATATGTCAGAATATGAGGGTCGCTTACGATCAATCATCGGATGTATACTGATCAGCCAGCATATTATGAGCATCTACCTATTAGTCGGTATGTCCACCTCTGGCACGGATAACAGCGTCGGCGATGCGTCGTGGCATGGGAACAGTGAGGTCTTGGTAGATAGCTAGAGGGAGTGGGCGCCACATCTGCACACACAAGTCACTTAATTCCCGTAAATTCCGGGTAGGGGGCTGATGAGCTCTGAAGCTAGGTGCAAACACATCGCAGATGTGTCCGATCGGGTTCACATATGGCATGTTGGGGAGCTATCACATAAACTGGATCACTGTGTTCCTAGAACAACTCCATCACACTCCTATCCTTGTGACATGGCGCATTACCTTATTCAGGAATGTCACTGTTCTCGGGAAACATTGTCCTCATGAAGGGGTGTACATGGTCTAAAACCAGTACGATAAGCCTTGGCCGTCATGGTCTCCTGCACGAGCTCCACTGGACCCATGGATGTTCACGTGAATGCTCTCCAGAGCATAATGAAGCCGCTGACAACTTGTCTCTCAACAGAACACAACTCCTCTCGTGGTTTAAAAATATTCTGTTATCTGTCCGCAACAGTCTTCTCAGCTAGAGCGAACTGGTAAATTGCAATCGTTTATTTTTATTTTATGCCGGTTAGTTCCGGGATGAAATAAAATCTTGGTTCTTGATTTCATCATTACGGTCGTTTTTCACATCATACATAGCGAGGCTGAAATTTTGCTGTGTACTATTACGTTGCTATGCCGTTGCTACGTCAAGTTATTAACAACGGTCCGACGTAACTCCAGAGATAACTTATGTTGGAGTAAATGTTTTGTTTGTAATACGCCGTAATACTGGTTTAAATTAATCACTCTTCACTGTCCATTATTCATGCATTCACTTAGTAACTTAAAATGTTTAAAGAGTCAATCAACTTGCATTAATACACATTGTATTGTCCGTTTAATGAGTTAGACGACGGGTAAGATTTACCTTTGACTCAGTTTTTATTGTTCTTTCTGTAATTAATTGTTCGTCCCTACAACACACGCACACCGATATGTCATTCAAGATTAACTTCAGTTCAGTAATCGTGACGCTGACGACAGCTTTTGACTAAGCGGCGTACTTGTCTTTCTTCGTGTCTTCGTTTTATTGTGTCCTACTCAAGACTACGAATTGCCTTTCTGTCGTTGATCCATTGCTTTCAAGGTTGTAACTGTTCATCAGTACGAAGGCTAAGACCGATAAACCAATATCACTCAACTGAAGTCTAACACTCGTCTTACTATAACGTCGCTTTGAGAAAGGTATAGATTAATTTTCATCAGTCGAATGACTGAGCAATACTTCAATCTCTGTCTCACGAATTATCAAACTTCCAAAACTGAAACAATCTAACAGCGTTTGCATCCAGACAACAATCGCAAAAGTACTCTAGAGCGACTCAAGAGCAACTACCTAACTGAACATTTCCATGTCAGAGTTGCATTGTAGCCGCATTGAAATTCCTTTCCGATGCGGCTACAACTCTCTTCCATGGTAAATGTTATCTTTGACTGAATTACTTTCTTGGATTTCACCTTCGTTCATATGATTTTGAATATGTTTTATAGATGTTTGATAAAGAATCTATGATAATCCTTTCCTTTTATCTCCCCTTTTTGTGTGCTATTCTCAGTATTTAAATGGTATAGGTGTTAATCAAAACATTATCAGTGTAGATATTATCGCCAATAGTTGCCGTCACTGTCAAGATGACTCACTTCCCTACTTTAAGTTTCCACAAAGTTTGTTAATTGGGATTTTCTGTTCTTGGAGCGTTACACAGCGTTTGGTGCACTTTATGTTGACACACACTTTTACTCTGCCTAGCATTAATGTCTGATGTTAGTTTCGCCACAGTTTGTCGCCTGTCCTGTTTTAGCAGTCTCCCCAGCCTACGACGTCCGACATCTGTAATGAGTGTTGGGCGCCTAACCCAAAGACGTCTGGACATGGTTTCACCTTGGTTTCGCCACATGTTGAAGACAGTCACCAGAGTACTTCTCGAACACCCGACAAGTCGAGCAGTTTCTGAATCCTCGTGCCGAGCCTCCCAGTCACCACAATCTGCCCTCGATTAGATGACTGGTTTCTTGATTTGGGGGAGGGCACATCTATTTCATTTGTCCCATCGGATTAGGGAAGGATTGTGATGGAAGTCGGCTGTGCCCTGTCAAAGGAACCATCCCAGCATTTGCCTGAAGTGATTTAGGGAAATCACGGAAAAGCTAAATCAGGATGGCTGGACGCAGATTTGACCCGTCGTCCTTCTCCTTCAGACAGACAGATCTCGCGTTTTTTTCCATTCTACCGACGGATAGCACCGTGCGTGTGTCTATCAGTCATTTCTCGTCGGGTGACGCTGCTATTGCCTGTACGGGTACTTCCGACATTACACCGAGCGTGGTGGCGCAGTGGTTAGCACACTGGACTCGCATTCGGGAGGACGACGGTTCAATCCCGTCTCCGGCCATCCTGATTTAGGTTTTCCGTGATTTCCCTAAATCGCTTCAGGCAAATGCCGGGATGGTTCCTTTGAAAGGGCACGGCCGATTTCCTTCCCCATCCTTCCCTCACCCGAGCTTGCGCTCCGTCTCTAATGACCTCGTTGTCGACGGGACGTTAAACACTAACCACCACCACCACCACCGACATTACAAGTAGCAGGATGATATTTTTCATGCTCACACGGAAAACATAAACTATAACTGCACCTACTACATTGAATGGACGAAGTTTTCCCGCATGTATAAGGAATCTTCAGAGTTCATAAGGAACAACACAGCTCATTAACATTTTGAAAAATTTCTCTTTTTCCGACAATTTGAATGCAAACCATCCGTAACGCAACATTTTCGTAAACACTGGTACCGAAAATTGGCGACGTACGATGGAATGTATTTCATTAGCATCTTCACGAGAAGCAGTTTGTCGTTCGTTGTCAATCAAATATGAAAAAGTCTAAGTGCGCTTCATAAAGTTTTTAACTTGTCGATAGAAATAAAAGGCGTATAATATTTGTTATGATAATAAAAATTAGTAAACAGCAAAATAACATTGGTTCATGCAGATATGCGTCGTCATAGTACCTTTGAAATGTAATTTGTACAGGATAATATGACCAGTTTTTAATCCTCTGGTCCTGCTGCGTAATAAATGTTTTTCAAGGATATAATAAATTTTGTATAGTGTGCTTTGAGTATTATTTTTTTAATTTTAACTATAGCCCTGTTTCAGCCATAGAGTCATCAGGTTGCCTGTAATATAACATCTTAAAATTTTGGTACATTGCATGTATCACATGTGACATACTTATTGATAATAAGACTTAACGTACTTTTTCAAGTCCTGACTTCCATGCAGTATCGTTGTTTCTGTTGCTGTCTATTTGTTTACTGATTATATCCTTCCGTTGTTTTTAGCAGCAATTTCGTGACAGCAATTACGTCAGATGATCAGCGATATTGTATGGTTATATCTGCTTATTGACAATTCTATTTGTGATGTTACTGGGTTATACTGAATACATATCTGTGGTGTTGTGTCAAATTTAGTCTCTGGTTGTATTATGGTTTATCCAGGATTTTGATGGATAATGTCAATAAAGTTTTCCAGGAATTGTTTCAAATGTTCAAATGTGTGTGGATTCGGTTCCTAGACTTACACACTATTTAAACTTATGCTAAGAACAACACACACACTCAAGTCCGAGGGAGGACTCAAACCTCCGGCGGGAGGTGCCGCGCAATCTGTGACGCGCTTCAAACCGCGGGGCCACTCCGCCCGGCGAAGTGTTCATATTTCAGGTTAATTTGTTCATTGAGGATTAAATGTGGATAGTTGATTGTCTGTAAATACATCTCGATTTCGTCCAACAAATTCATTATAGTTCCTTTTGGTGTTAATTGTAAAACATCGACAGCATTTCCCAATCAGTCTGTTGTGTATTGCTCATTTTCAACCTAGTGGAAAAAGATGGTTGGGTTGGTATCACTTAGTCTAACATGCTCTCTATATCTAGTTGTGAAGTTTCTATCTGTCTGTCCCATGTAGAATTTTTCATTCTTTGCAGCGAATTTTATATACACATGGGTTTGTGTACATGCAGGTCGTTCCCAGAGATTCTTCCAATTTTCTCTTTTCTCCCTCAGTCCATTCAGTATTTTCTCTCAATGTAGACCTCTTTGGTTCATTATCCTTCGCCTGGTGTCTCTATCTTCCTTGTGGTCTTCCAACTGATATTCTTCCAGATTCGG